>NW_026963294.1:2982682-4474023 GCF_036588685.1 Mytilus trossulus
TTATATTCAGATATATGGAAATTACAATCAAATTTTAATTTAAATCCATTTTGACACATGTCATTTCTTCAGGTTACCTATATAACAGTGAACAAGGAAGTCCTCGTCTATAATATATACGTTTACAATCATATAAAACCAATATTTAAATATTCAAAGGAACATTTTTTGAACGATTCTTTTATTCAAACTTACAATGCCTCGATGCATTTTAAAGTAATATAAGTTTTAAAAACTTCTAATCGACAACATTGATCATTTACATGTTGTAAATCAATATATAAAAAAATACAATATTAGACGAAATTCAAAATGGCGAAAGTAAGACGAGGTCGTTTTACTCTTTCAACCAATATTATTATGACAGCATCATTAATCACTAGGGTAAGTTAATATACTTTTTAAAATAACTTATAATCTGAAATTGTTCGTTAAAGTTAATCATATACTAATGTAATATGAGACGGTCACTCGCTGGAGAGGCGGTATTTTTTTTTTTGGGGGGGGGGGGTGCCTGCCACCCTTTTGTCGGAAATTTTTCGTGTACATGTATAGGGAATTACTGGAGCGGGCAAGGAGTGCCCTCTATGTTTATGAAATTTCTGGATCCGCCGGATGGTTTGCTTTGATATGATAATATTAGATATATATTTGTATATTTGCACGGAGCTATACATATTTTAGGAGTATTTGCATTTCCCATTGTTAGTACGGACTAAACCAAAGATGAAAAAAATATAAAATATATTTTCGTCTAAAGAATTTTCTTAATTATTTTATTGACTTGTAAATTCTTTTTATTCTTTCTTTCATTAACTTACCAGGTTACACCCCGCCACTATGATCTACTATAAAAAGACCGAATTATCATTCTCATCTTGTTTATTTTTGACATTTCATATTTCCTATTTATCATTTGGATTTTTCTTTCTTTTTTTAACACGGATAAAAAAAAAAAAAAAAAAAATATATCAAAGGTCAAAATGAGGTAAAATGAAATATCGAAAGGTTAGAATATGGACACTCGGGAGACAGAAAAAAAGGTCTACTATAAAAGAAGTGAAAAGAAAAGATGCAAAACTATAGATTTTCTTCAAATGGAAGTGGTCCGCATTATACAAAAAGAAAATCATTTCAAATGAACTATAACGTTACATTTGATTATAGCAAATGTTCGATTCGGCAAAAAACGTATGCCTCTGCTATACCTCATAGGTGTTTTTCCTTTGTTTTCACTGCACCCTATGATAGTACACCGGTAAAAGTGAACACATTTATGCTCAAACTGAATGCCGGGACATACACAAACAGATATAAACTTCGAGGATCTGATAACTGAAAACTGAACAAAAATTCATTTGCATCTCGAGGAAGGTATTACAAATTTGAACAAAACAATAGCCGTATCAATATTGTCACTATCTGTACAGACATAGTTATTTACTGGAGACACCAGGGACAAACAGTCCACCAAGCAGAGGTATCGATACAGTGGTATTAATAACATCAACGGACTCAAGGGGAAAACCCGGTAACCAAGGGGGTAAACCCGGTAAGACCTCTTTATGGTCCCAAAATTTAAGTGTTTTACAAAGATGTTAAACTGTTAACTTTTACTTATTTATTGGAACGTAACATACTTTTGTTACATATGATCAATTCGAGCTGTTTTTGATAATACAATAGACATGCATCAGATACTAGCATCATTTTTGCATGTAAAAATAATAGCATTCAAACTGTATCAGTTATCTGGAATAACTGTATACCCATAATGTGTTTACAAATTATATGACTTGAGAGAAAACGAAATTATAGTATTTCAAAAAGACACCACAGGACCGTATTTGTCAAAAAAATGTAGCCTCCACACTAATATGATTGAAGAACGGACTGACGGACGGCGAGGCTTTAATGAATACAACCCCAAGTTTCAGTTGTGGGGGCATATAATCAAACCACTTATATTCTATAAGATGTTTTAAAAGACATAAATGATATATCATTCTAGATAATTCGTTAGCTACCAAGCGCTTTGCTCACTCGAATCCACTACCAACAAATGTAATGACTTGAACCCACTTGGGGCTCTCAGATCCCTACCCGAGGTTCGGTTATTCACGTTAAAATGATCTAGCTACGCCACTCATAAGACCTCATTCAGACCAGTGGTGGCTTTAAACTATTTCTAGAGATATCATCCGCACCCATTATAATCATTATAATCATTGTAATCATGATAATCTCAATCAACGTTTTCAGACTCTGGCTTTCGGATATATCATGATGTCAATCTACATCAAAGTTGGCGATGATATTCTGGATGAAGACGTCATTAAAGTCGTGGATATGGAAGATGTAGCCGGCATGCCTCTTGGAACAACAATAAAATCCATTGTGTGGTCTTTGATTGGGGTTTTTGTTCTCGAACTTATTACTGGAATATTTGGTATTTGGGGAGCTATTGGACGAAGACAGCGGATGTTAGCGATAGTAAGTATTGCAAATTAAAGCAGAGGTGGATTAAGGGGGAGGTGGACCCACTCCTTTTAAAAGAAAAATCATGTATCCACACATGGAAAGCGATATGTATTTGGACTTTCTGTGTAGAAAATCGACATTAACAGTTTTTAATTTCTAAGAACTTGAATTTTTGATTTAAATCTCGAACAAATCGCTATGTATACATTTTGCGCTGACTTCGAGCAACGTTAACTTGGGTTAAGCAATCATCAATCACAGTTTGTTAGAATCATATAGAAATCATGTGATTCATTATACTAGTAAGTCTTTTCTGTTGGTAAGTCATGTTGCACCATTCAATTACTGACACATCCACGCATTGATTAAAAAAACCTAAACAGTAATATAATAAAAAAGGAAAACAGTTTTTAAATGAAAAGAAATCGAATGATTTATTGCTGTTTTCTTAATGTCCAGCGGCAGATATTTCATGCATGGTCAGGATGATAAAATGAAATATTAACGACAAAAGTGTAAATATTCACGATCGTGTGTACAAATTCTCATATTCTGTTTACAAATTATGTGACCTGAAAGAAAACGAAATTAGAGATTTTTTTAAACGACGCGACATAACATGTGTCCAAAAGTGTATGGCCACCGCACTCACTTGATTTTGTTGCTTCGTTATGCAATATCTAAATAATAACTTACGTTTTATTATAACAGTCATCATCTTCTAAAGTAATAAAATACGTCAAATTTATATAGTTAGCTGAAAACCAATATGTTTGAGAAAACTTTAAAAATAAAATAAGATTTTGATTATGAATTATTTTTCAATTACAGACCGTTTTGATGAGTTCATTGATGATAATAATCTACGGTATATACTTAGTGATTCTTTCTATATTATACCATCAGGTTAGTATATACATAATACAGTGAAACCTGGCTAAACCGAATCCTGTATAAACCGAAAACCTGTATAAACCAAACATGTTCTGAAGCACCTTTGTTTCAAATTGTATGAGTTGTGAATCTGATAAAACCGAACATCAGCTTAAATCGAATAAAATATTACGTTCAAAAGAGGTTCGGTTTAAACAGGTTTCACTGTATATACATACAGCCCCTTTTTTATGCATTTTGTATTTACATTGTGTCATAGATCAAATTATTCGTTCAGCGTATATTCTCTAGTTTGTGTTAATTAATACGTCTTTTGATTGAGTTCATTTCAATAGATAGTTTATGGTGTGTCTATCTATGTTGTAATGTTACACTATTGTTTCAGCTTAGGGTGAAGGTTGGTACCTATTAAAACGATTAAACTCGCTGCATTTGCTAAATAATATATCAGTCCTGAGTCAAGAACCTGTTGCTCAGTGGTTGAAGACTTTACTTTGACTTATAATGGGTTACTTTTACAAATTGTGAGAGGTGTCTCATTGGCACTCATATCACATCTTCTTATATCTATGTACTAGTACTCATGATTTGAATACCGCTATATGAGACAAAGATCTGCAAGTGTCTTATGGTAAGCGTTCTATTTCAAATCTACATCATAGTAAAACAACAACATATCATCTAACATTTTATTTTGTGGGGATGCTTCATTTGGCCTAATGTTTTACTGCCTTATTTGCACGAGGATTTGGTGGGGTCTACAGAGTACAGAATAATGTTTAAAAATAAAAGATAGAGAAACTGAATGGATCAACATATTAATAATTGCATAATGAGGTGCTATAACATGCAGAGAGAAGATATTGGTTATTAAACTGCTTGTAGTTCTCTGTTGTTAAATTGTTGTTTTCGTAACATCCAGTGGCAAATATTTCACAACTTCTTCATGTTTAAACAGGAAGAGAAAAAATATTAACGAAGTGATCTTGGCAAATCTTTTACGGAGTTGGTGTGTAAGTGATAACTGACAAGCCGACAGACTACAGTATGAGGAAAGCACATCTGAAGTCCAAAAGCTATAAAGGACATTCTGTTAACTCGTTCTGATCTTCGTCATCGTACCATGTCTTCAGAGAATGATTTTTTTCTCTCAAAACGATAGATTTGACTTGATACCAAAATTTGAAACTTAGAAATACTGAATTTTTGATATTGCATAGGTGGCATGCATAGTTCACCCCAACATCTTAAATTATTACCGGTCACACCGGTAATCTCACATCTTTTGAATATAAACAATGGTAATGTCAATATTCAATTTTCTCTGCGTGCATACATAAACTCTTATACATTCTTTTTTTATTTTTTGAAATACAAATTTTAAATCATTAAGATTTGATGTTCTTATCACAAGGACTCTCATAAACTAGTAAACTAATATTTGCCCCCTATTTTCAGTCTTTGTTATAAAGTCAATATTCGTATATTGTGTGGGTAGTAAAAGTAAAAACACAAAAATACTAAACTCCGAGGAAAATTCAAAAAGGAAAATAAAAAAACAAAAGGCAAAATCGAGAGTCCAAACATATCAAACGAATGGATTACAACTGTCATATTCCTGACTTGGTACATGCATTTTCTAATGTAGAAAATGGTGGTTTGGACCTGGTTTTATAGCTAGCTAAACCTCTCACTTTTATGACAGTCGCATCAAATTCCATTACATTGTCAACGATGAATGAACAAAACAAACATACTCAAAGAGTAAAAATGTCAAAAATAGGGGTACAGCATTAATAGTTAATACATGTATACTGTGGCAGATGTTATATTTTTTTTCTGAAATAGGCAGAAAATAGGAAAAATAATACGATGATTAAAAAGGTGTCTTCGGTATCAGACCCTTTAGATACATTATAAATGTGCCAATAACTTAAAACAACCGTCATTGTAAGATATAAAACATAAAAGAAAATGAAATAAAATGTCTGTTCAAAATTCTTGACTTTGCTTAAGAACGTCGAAATATATTATTGTAGAAGTCAAGCCTACGTGATACATTGTACACTTATACGCAAGCTTATCGCCAAGGTCCGTCTTATATGTCAAGCACATACTATTATGATACTTTTCCAAGCTTTTTATCTAAGGTAAGTTCTATCTTATTTTGATATAGCATTTTTAAGAAGAGTATATAACGTCCTTAGTTTCAAATACCAAAAGGACATCTCCAAGTGTATGGTCAGTGACTATTTGCTCGTTGAATCTATGCATACTAGAAAGAAAAACGCATAAGCGCGGATATAAATGACGTTTTGTTTATGTATCAATGATAACAGCAAACTCATATTTTTAGCTCACCGGGCCCGAAGGGCCAAGTGAGCTTTTCTCATCACTTGGCGTCCGTCGTCCGTCGTCTGTCGTCTGTCGTCCGTCGTTAACTTTTACAAAAATCTTCTCCTCTGAAACTACTGGGCCAAATTTGACCAAACTTGGCCACAATCATCATTGATGTATCTAGTTTAAACTTTGTGTTTTTTTACCCGGCCAACCAACCAAGATGGCCGCCATGGCTAAAAGTATAGGGGTAAAATGCAGTTTTTGGCTTATAACTCAAAAACCAAAGCATTTATAGCAAATCTGACACAGCGTAAAATTGTTAATCAGGTCAAGATCTATCTGTCCTGAAATTTTCAGATGAATCAGACAACCCATTGTTGGGTTGCTGCCCCTAAATTGGTAATTTTAAGGAAATTTTACTGTTTTTGGTTATTATCTTGAATATTATTATAGATGAAGATTAACTGTAAACCACAATAATGTTCAGCAAAGTAAGATTTACAAATAAGTCAACATTACCAAAATGGTGAGTTGACCCCTTTAGGAGTTATAACCCTTTATAGGCAATTTTTAACCATTTTTCGTAAATCTCCATGATCTTTTACAAAAATCTTCTTCTCTGAAACTACCGGGCCAAATTAATCCAAACTTAGCCACAATCATCATTGATGTATCTAGTTAAAAAATTGTGTTTTTTTACCCGGCCAACCAACCAAGATGGCCGCCACGGCTAAATAGAGAACATGGAGGTTAAATGCAGTTTTTGGTTATTACTCAAAAACCAAAGCATTTAGAGCAAATCTGACAAGGGGTAAAATTGTTAATCTGGTCAAGATCTATCTGCCCTGAAATTTTAAGATGAATGGGAAAACCCGTTGTTGGGTTGCTGCCCTTGAATTGGTAATTTTAAGGTAGCAATACACAGTTAGGAAAAAAACTTAAAATTGACACTCATAATTTTTAAACACCCTCTTTCCCCTCCTGTCTAACAAAGAAGGCTTTATATGTGTGTTATGCATGTATATGTCGTGTACAAGTTGCGATTTTGTACAGGTTATAACATGTACAAAAATGTTGTACATGTTATATATATACAACTTGTATAATGCAAAAATACAAGTTATAACATGTACAAAAGTACCTCTACTTTGAAAACATGTGTTTGTGGCCTTTGGATGTTGTCTGCTCTATAGGCGGGTTGTTATCTTTTAGACACATACCCCATTTGCATTCCCAATTTTATTTGTAGACACATCTGTCCTGGCTATACTCTTATGTCTTTTAGTGTCAACTAGAATGAAAGTATTTTACTATTGCCCTCAAAGTGGACACTCATAATTATAATTCATCAAATAAAGATATGACCATAGATAGACATAACAGTGATCATAAGACATGTTCTAAGATATATCATAAGATATGTCCTAAGATTTATTTTATGACAGGTCTTAGGAATGCTTCGTAATACCGACCCCTGGCCATTAACTATATCAAAAAAGGACAAAACACACTAACATGAAGGAATAATAAAAAAGTTATGAAAATATTATTGAGGTTAATAACGTCTGTTACGATAATAGAAACATATCCTTATTTTTCGATTTTGTACAAGTTAAAACCATTTTTAAGCAATATTTTGTACAGGTTATAACATGTACGAGGTACTTTTGTACATGTTATAACTTGTATTTTTGCATTATACAAGTTATAACATGTACAATATTTTTGTACACGTTATAACCTGTACAAAATCGCAACTTGTACACGACATATATACTTGTAGAAAGAAAATCTTCCATAGATTTGATTTCTAATGGTCATAAGGGTGAAATATAATCCCTTTTGGGTGTAACCATGGCAACAATCTGCATTTCTTAGATACAAAATATAGCGAAAAAGGGGAGTGAACATGTCACAAAAGTCTCCAAAATTTGGTCTAAGGAAAATTTCAATGAATTACAGTGATACTTTATGTGTACTAGTAATTACACCCATATGCTGCAACCACGAAATCTTTCGTTCATTTTTATGCATTATTTTACTTTTGTCATGGATAGCACGTGTTGTCCTAATTTTGAATTTTATACGGATATAAAATATAATTCTAGGAACCATTTTGAATTTAATGCGGAAATCAAATAGAATTTTAGGAATACGGCCAACCATAATAACTGAATGTAATGTAGTAATATATGTTTATTGTAGTTGGGATGTGAACAAATATACACGTCTGGTGTTTATTACTGCTATGAAAACTATAATGAACAACTAAGTAGTTACCTGAAGACCTATTTTGGTTTGATTGTAACATCTATCGTGTGTCAGGTATGTGAATACAATTAAATCATTGTAGAATCTCAGATTGATACGTTGTACGTCGTCTATCAATAAAAGCAACAGTAGTATACCGCTGTTCAAAACTCATAAATCCATCGACAAAAAACAAAATCGTGATAACAAACTAAAACCGAGGGAAACGCATTAAATATAAGAGGAGAACAACGACACAACACCGAAACGCAACACACACAGAAACGGACAAAGCATCGACAAAACACCACGAGAATAACAAATATAACATCAAAACCAAATACATGAATTTGGGATAGACAAGTACCATGCCACGTCTTATCTCAATATCTCAAAAATAAGAGAAAACACAAACGACTCAACGTTAAAATGCAACACAAAGAAACGAACAATAATATAACAATGGCCATCTTCCTGACTTGGTACAGGACACTTTTAAAGGGGAATAAAAGTGGTGGGTTGAAATGACGCTCTTATTAAAAAAAGGTAAAGAGCCAAACAATGTTCAAAGATAAGAGCAGTAAGGACCCAACATTCCAAATGATTGGTACCATTATCGATAAATCAGCATCATATATAATTATATAGTTAAAAAAAGAGTATGCTTATGTCTGCGAGAACACCATTATGTTGTAACATTCTAAATAAACTCATTGTATTACAAACAATAGACACCAAAGCTTCCATACATAAATCAATTGACAAATATTCTAAGAGGTAGGGCCAATATGCCGAGGATTTTTTTCACAGAAGGGCCAATTTCAAAAAATGCCAACAGAGTAAAATTTACCATAAAAACAAAAAATAAAAATGCTTTTTGATCTCGATTTACATATAGTATGATATGTGTGATCAATTGTTAATTTAACCCTAAAAAAGGATGAAAGTCCAATATCCGGATTTTCGGGTGTTTTTATGTGGAAAAAACAGGGAATCCCCCAAGAAGGACATTTCAAACTAAAAAAAAGTAATGCTTTTTATGACTGTTGTTATTCATTCTGAAATACACCATTTTTTTCTGCATCAAAAAGTAAATAACCTATGCCTTTATCAAGGAAACAATTACTCGGTTTCACTTATTTAAGTATCGTGTTTATATATTGTCTTAAAAGGCAACTTTTGTACTATTAATCTTCTTCGATGAATATTATTATAGCTCATAATCAGTAATGATTCCTCATTAGAAAACCATGATAATGTGATGTTTTATTTGTTTCTTTTTAGATAGTAACTATAGTTGCAGTAGAATATACATACAGGAAGTTTGAGTTTAAGGAAAAGAAACCGAGAATTTCAGATAACAAATACTATTTACTGTTGACGTTACAGCATGGAATATTTCGAAGATTTGCCATATTTGTAAGAGATAATTGGAAAAGGTAACTAAGGAATATGAATATGATATAGGAACAAATTGTTACAAAAAGAACAAATACAAATATCTTTTTTACATAAATGTCATTGTATCCTATAGTTACAACAAACTCATTACACTAAAAATATCCACCTATAGGCAAGAATAGCAAGACTTCGATTTAAAAGAGTAACCGAATAATCCTCTGGCATGTAACAGTTCCATTGTCATCTTATATTTACACCATCTTGCCATTGCATTACTAGTGATCTTAACACAATTCAACATAAATGTCTCCGAAAGTTATTCCATGGTCCTAGATGCAGAGAATCCCGACGCATCAATTGAAACCATTACTTCAAAATTATTATGAATGACACAGGGGAATCCGCCATAACTTAAAGAGAAGTTGAAATAGACACATTGTCAGAATGGATTAAAGCTATCGCTGGTCTAAAAAAAATCCAGTCTAAAAGTTGAAATATTGTGAAAAAGAGAAAAAAATGTGAAATGTCTCATTTTTTCCTGATTAATTGTCATTGTTCCTGTGAACAAAGATTTACATATTATTGTTTTTGTATTTGAACCGCACTACTACGAGTGTCTTGTAAACGAACTAGGAATAAATGAGCACTCAGGTTATCCCAACTCAATAACATATAATTTAAAAAAAGGATATGATTTTTGAGAATCAGAAGTTTCATGACTACCTTTAACATCAAATTCAACTGCAAACTGAGGAATAACTTTGTGTGAACTGGACACCTGAAACAATGGTAAATTGCCTGCTCATCTGCAGGTTCTACAAAGGAAGATTGACAAAAATCTTGACACAAATCCATCCACAGTGAAAGAAAGTTTTCCAAAATACTGTGTAACTGTTTACTCGCGTATTGGTATTAATCATATTTGGATTCTTAAGAACTCAAAAGAACTTCTGGATAATTTCAAATCTCAATATTAAATTAATTTTATCAAAATTTTGATTTTCATCCCTTTATACCATTGTTCCCCGTGTCAAATTGAAAAATCGTCTTAAACTAAAAATCCGTAACGCTTTTTTATTTTGTTGTCCATTCGTTTGATGTGTTTTATCATTTGATTTTGCCATTTGATAGGGGACTTTGATTCTCTTTTTTTTACAATTCAAGATGGAGGAAGACACACATACCACCTTGATTAGGGACTTTCCTTTTTGAATTTTCCATGGAATTCAGTATTTTTGTGATTTACTTTTCAATATGAAAATGTCAGCTTAGTTATAAATTTATTTTTGGGGTACAATACGTCAAATTTTGTTCGAATCAGTATGTTTTAGTTTCTTCTTGACAACATATATTTTGAATTCATCGGCATTCCTATGAAATCGAACTGTTTGCATCTGTTCGTATTTTCATATGGATTGGAGATCTTTCAGATAATTTTCTCTTCAGTGAAAAATTCAAATACATCTCAATTTCAGGTCAAAATTGATGTTTATATCAGTAACCTTCAAGATTTGTTCACTAGTAAGTATACATTATTTGAAAATACTTCATCGATGTATTTGTGAACATAATTATGATAATACTAATTGAGTCGATGGCAACATTAAAGAAATACAGATTTTAGAATTTTCAGAAACATATATTTGGTATAGAAAAACAAATCAGGCAACTTTAATGAAAGCCTGATACGTGAACATGAAAACAATACGTTTTAAACATCATGCATCCAACTGTCCAAAGAGCTTTCTAAATGTGACTTTGCTTAAGATATTTTGACCAATATCAGTTGTAAATTCCCGTGCCAAATTATGCTGCAAAGTTGAGTGTGACTTTGCCAACTATATGAGTCCCAGAAAAAAACTGTATTGATTAGTCCTTATAAATCTTATATGTATATATCTGTTTCTTAAATATTTGATTTGAAACTAACTTAAGGATGTACTTTGGTGAGGTTAGGTAAAAATTAATAAATTAAGAAGTTAAAATAGATACTTTAAGTTGGTAGAGCATCAAGTAAGAATAGAAATAAGTTAAAGATATTGATAGGTCATCGAACTCCTTTTCAAGATATTTGAGATTTAAAATATGGCGGGAAAAGGCTGACTCTGACTTTTACCTTATATTTGCATTGGTATTATTAGGTCTCAAATCAAAAGACAGAAAATTAAGAATTTTCTAAAAGTTTGGTAAATGACCTTTCATGAGCTATTACGTCTTATGTGAAAAAATAAATGGGTGTTATGGAGCAAAATATTTTACAATGTATTGTATGGAAAAACACCAAGAAGTCCGAATATTTGTCACAGATTCCAAAACCTCACCCAAGTACATCCTTAACTCTGGTTTTCACCGAAAACGTACTATTTTGGTGTATTGGTCGGAATTAGTCAGGTGACATCGAACTGCTATGTGATAACGTTACGAAAAAGCACGCGATTATAACCGAAAGCAGTCGATATTTTGTCACCGCTAAGACCGATTTCGAAGAGTATGGAATTCACATACTAAAATGTAAAGCTTTTATGATACAGTAACGTTGTAAGTTATATGCTCTGAGTCTATAATAATTCGTATTAATATATTACTTTTAGGTAATTGGAACCGGATTACTAGGGCTTGGACTAACTCTGATTGGAGATATATTCATAAATAATTCAGCATTACGATATATATTTAGACAAATACAATTCCACAATTATTATTTCTATGACATTCTTGTGGGTGTAGCCGCTTCTGCTGTAGTGATTGGCGTTTTAACGATGGTTACATCTATAACTGGTTTAATTGGTTCATGGAGAAAGTCATCCAAATTATTGATCACGGTATGTAAAAGGCAAATTTATACATGTTATATGTCAACGCACACAGGTGATTGTGGACGGCGCTAACATACTTTTATATAAAAAAAGAAGATGTGATATGATTCCCAAATGAGACAAATCTCCACAAGAGACCAACATGACAAAGAAATTTTAAAACAACTGTAGGTCACCGTACGGCCTTCAAAAATGAGCAAAGTTCATACCGCATAGTCAACTGCTGTCGATCTTCAAGGCTTCAGTTAGGACACAAAAAAGAAAAAAGGTACTCAGAAAAACTTACAAAGACCGTATATAACTCAGTGTTGGCTACAGGTTGAAAAAGAGGAATATATATCTACAATTTCTTGTAGAATTTCTTTTGTAAATTGAACTTTGTTTAAATAAAAAGAAAAATCACAAAAATAAAGTCCCTAATCAAATCAAAAGCCCAAACACATGAAACGAATGGATAGCAACTGTCATATTCCTGACTTGGTACAGACATTTAATTTTGTAGAACAATTGTGGATTAAACCTGGTTTTTAAGCTCACTTGTACATGATTATTTAATTAATTTCCCTTGCATTATGGTAGTTAAATAAGTTTCTCTTTTAATTCTATTGTTTTGCAGAGTTCTGTAATGTCGAATATTTTACACATTCCTAGAATCATTGCTATAATCATATGGATTTATCTAGTAGAAGAGGTATGTATATTTATGTGGTTTTTAAATATTTTTTTTCTCTTAATTACAAAACAGTATGAATTTTTCCCCTGCAAACTTCGGATAGAGAAAACTCTGATAAAGCGAATTTTGTACATTAAAAATTGTACCGTTAATGTTATTTCCCCCTACTAATCCCCGAGGATATCACCAGCCTAATAATCAATACGTCAGTACTGCCATGAAAATACAGATATTGGTTTGTAGAAATTTGAAGGTCCTGAATATATGAAATATTTGAACTTATTTAGTCATTAGAGACGCCCAAATTCAAGCTTGAATATGAAAATTCTACCAAGTATGCTACATAATATGTCACTTTTTAGATGTTTTTTTTTTTTTTTTTTTTTTTTTTTTTTTTTTTATCATAAATGAAAGTGGCCATTTCCGTTGTTTCAGATACTACTTACATTAAAATATCAAGAATGAACACAAATGATTTTCGACTATTTTGGCCTCGATTATACCCGAAGAAACATTAATTCTCGAAACTTGAAACTGGTGCAGTAAAAAAGTATCATTAATGGCATCTATAAAAATGAGGAGGTATTCATTTGGTAGTATGTGAAAGGAATGCTTTCCATTTTGATCATTCATCATACCATCGCTGCCATAATGATTGATTATTCTATCTTTTTATCCTTATTTGGTGAAAAATATTGCAATTGAGTAATAATGCAATTTAACAATAACAATAATGACAGAAGAAACTTGAAATGTCACAATGTGAGCATTAATATTAATATTGTCACGACCACTGTGTCGATATCTCTGCTAATGGCCTGTTAGTCTCCCAGGGTATCACCAGCCCAGAAGCCAGGTCCTGACATACAATACCGATATTGTTCCCTTTAAATGTGCAGTCAAATTTTCAAAAGCATTTGAATTAAGAGATATATCTCCCTTATACTAAGCTCTGATTCCTGGTCAATGATTACTTTTGCTTGTAGTCTTTTTCTAATTTGTGTGCTTTTCAACGTTAATACTAGATTTAAAATTTCACATACTTTGGTTATCACAGAAAAGACGATAGATGTAGCGTCTGGTACTATAATATTAACACCGTTAATGTAATTCTCACAATCAATCTATATCTTTTATGGATGTTTGACTACCATCTATTTCATATCAAACATGTTTTAGTTTTGAGAAAATAATGTTTAAGACACGGACATTGACATACAGTAATAAAGCATGTAGGAATCAAATCTGTGGCATGTTCCATATTTGACGTCATGCCATCCAAAATCTATGGCAGATTTTGTAATTTTCTAATCTTTGACGGATTTTTTGTTGTTTCAAAATAAATGCCAAATTTTGTGCAAATGGAAAATAATGCAGTACATATAACCAATGACTTGTCTAAAACAAGTGGAAATGTACGGGAGCATGTCTATAAACATTTGTAAAATAAACATTTCATTATGTCATATTTCATAATGGTCAACCAAATCGTGATGGCAACCAACACATTTTGTAAATGATGATGTAATACACCTAATGTAAACTTCAATATTGAAATGTTGTGCCAATAAACATGTTCTAATCTGTGCGTTGTACCTGTTTTACTCACTCATTAAACAAACTAGTAAGTCACTTAACAAACAATATGGCATTTTTTTATATAAACAAATTTGAATTTTCACATTAAATTTATTTCATCGTGTCCAACACACACAGAAACGAACTACGAGACAACAACTGCCATTTGTCCGACTTGGTGCAGGACATTTTAAGAAAGAAATGGTAGGTTGAACCTGGTTTTGCGGCTAGCCAAACCTTGCGCTTTTATGTCAATGTTTAATAAAACACATTGCATGACAGGACAACAGTACAAATAAATGCAAGATCATTCAGGATAGAGAAATACCCAACTAAATATTACAATATGACATTTCGACCTGCTAAAAAAGTACCAGGCTTATAATTTTATACATCATACGTGCGTTTCGTCTATATCAGACGCACAGGTGACGAACAGTACCCATTGTTTTCATTTCACTGTCTTGATATTATTTTAGTGTTGCAATTGTTTTTGATATGTCACAAAATTAAATTCAAAGCCTCAAAGTAAAGCCTTAAAATGTTAAACATGTTAAGATGAAGCAAAAATGCTTGGCATTTATGAACGAAAGCGTAATTTAACTGACGGAAATGACTGAAATGATTGTTATATTTTGTTTAGATTGACGATGGTATGAAATATCAACTCGGTGTACAACAGCAAGGTTACTACTACGGCGACAACCAGAACACACTCACAAGAAATTGGAATGAAATGATAATGACAGTAAGATTTTAAACTGTGTCCGATTGTTATCATTTTCCGATTGCGTGTGGTGTTTTTGTCTACTTCTATTTATTATCTACGTTTGCTAAAACTGCCTCTATGTTACAATCGCTAAATTATATCAATCGCTTAGTTGATGTGTAAAGCATTTCTTTTTTTTACAAAACACGTCATCACGAATCATGCTGGTGTTTATCTATGTATTAATTAGTATAAGCTGCGGTAAAACGTCAATGTGACATCGATGAATAAACCAAGAAATCCAAAAACAAATATAACAAATTAACTCTTGTTGCACACATTGAAATTCAACAAAGGGAAGTAATTAAAACATTTCGAAAATCTAAATCTTTATATCACAATTAACGCGACGAATTGAAAAAAAATATCATGATTTTTTAGAATTATGAAAAGCAGGTAAACTAAATAATTCCATAGTAAAATAGTTTATTATGTAATTTTAAGTTATAAATCACGTATAATAAAAAAACGAAGGAATTCTTTTTAACCATACCATTGCTGTAATAACAGAACAGTTTAAAACAATATGACAACGTAAAGCCTTCAACAATTAGCAAAGTTCAAACCGTATAGAAAATCATATCCTGGTATGTCAAAATGTGAAACAATTTAGAAGAGAACTCACAGTAATACTGGTAACGTTGAAAAATCTAAACATATTTTATTGACAGTTACAATGCTGTGGAGTAAATTATTATTACGAAACTTTGTCCACTACATATGGAAATAGATTTTGTTGTACAAATGCTCATGAAAGTCGTATGGACCCTGGAAGCCATTATAGCGGTGCTGATAATATTATTTTGTCTTATTTCGGTGGATGCTATGAGCACAAAACAGATGTAAGTTTCGTAATTAAAGAAGATTCAAATATAAACTAGTAAGAATGAAAATGATTTAAAATAAATTCTACATTATAAATAGTTTGAAATCACTTGATCTATAGTTTATTCAGTGTAATAAGAAAAAATTCTAATTTTGTGTAATCTCCTTTTAATACGACCGCAAAATCAAAATGATCGCGTGAGTAAAATGTTTTGACGCTGTCAGCATCGTCGTCGTCATCTTCCGAAGACGTTTGGTTTCTAAACAATAACTTGACTATTAAAAAATGGATCTCTATGAAATTGTGCCACAAGATTTCATATTATACAAAAGGAAGGTTGGAATGGGTTTTGGGAGTTATTGTCCTAGCAGTTTTATGGACCATAACGGGACCGAAAACTATATTTGTTCTTGATACAGTACCTTAACATGTGTATGAATCTATGGATTTCCATATTTCAAAATAAAGATTGATATTGGTTTTGGGATCGTTAACATACCGTCAAGTAAAAGGGGCTAAATAAAAGCAACAGTAGTATACCGCTGTTCAAAAGTCATAAATCGATTGAGGGAAAACAAATCAGGTCAACAAACTAACACCGAGGGAAACACACCAACTATAAAAGGAAAACAACTAAACAACAAAAACAATGAAGTAAACAAAAAAACAAACGACAATGCAACATAAAAAGAAACGAACGATATTTTTGTACCAATTGTATTTAGTCGAATAATATATAATTGCAACACTTTACGTTTGTTTTAGACATGTACAGATGTAATTCTATTTAAAACCAGAATGTATATTGGTTGGTTCCTAGCAATTGTGTTGCTGCAGGTAGTCATTGAGGTAAGCATATTGTAAAATAACCAGTATATACAGTAACGGTAAGTAACAATATTGTTTAGCAAACACAATTATCGAACCTGACCTTAATTCCAAAATAGTATGCTACTTAGTGTTGCTAGAAATTATTTAGCAGGAATTTACAACTAAGCACAAGAAACTGAAAAAAGATTGAAAGCGTAAATATAAGAAATGCCTTGCATTACCAAAAATACTAAAATGATAATTAAAAAATTCTCGTACAATAAAAGTTATTTGAACATGACAGAAGAAATTGCTTCCTTTAACCTTAATATTTTGATAGATT
Source organism: Mytilus trossulus (assembly GCF_036588685.1). Taxonomy (NCBI): domain Eukaryota; kingdom Metazoa; phylum Mollusca; class Bivalvia; order Mytilida; family Mytilidae; genus Mytilus; species Mytilus trossulus. The sequence goes on from NW_026963294.1 coordinate 2,999,864, forward strand.
TTAGGTTTGATATTTGCTAACAAAGAATATCTGTTCATATCTACACTGAAAAACGGGGAAACCACGACGGACAATGTATCAACTGCAACATCAATTTTCAGGACAGCATTTCAAGGGATACAATCTTTCCTCGTGAATAACTGGAGAAGGTCTGTGGTGTAATTAATTACAGGTTTAAATAAACACATATACAATTTGTATCGATAGTATGTCAATACTCTGATAATTACTAAATGTTTGTGTGGAGAAAATGTGATAAAAAATTTCTGATAAGATTTTTGACATTTTTATTCTAAATATTACACAATTGTACTCATAGGTCAAAGTTATGATATTATTTTTTAATCTGATACAGATATACAATATGAAGCACCAGTAGTTTACCCATGATAAAAAATTCGTAAATCAATGACTATTACACAGAATACATAAAAATAGAAAAAAACAATAATCACAATTACTCTGAACAGAACGAGATTTTGAGGGTCGACTGAATAAAATGAGTTTCAGATAATTAACCGGTGTTTTAAATTTCTAAATCAATGAATAACACAGAAAACATAATAAGAGAAATAATGAGATCACGATGATTTCAAACAGAGCGATACCATGCGCGTCGACTGGATAATGAACTGTATGTATTTTTTTAGGTGATAATAGTTATCAAAGGTACCAGTATTATACTTTTATACGTCAGACGCGCGTTTCGTCTACATAAGACTCGTCAGTGTCGCTCAGATCAAAATAGTTATGTAGCTAAAATATACAAAGTTTCCAAAAAAGTTGTGCCAATACAGCTTAGGTAATTTATTTCTGGGATAAGAAAATCCTTAGTTTTATCGAAAAATTCAAAGTTTTTTAACAGAAAATTAATATAAAATGACCATATAATTGATATTTATGTCAACCCCAAAATGCTGACTACTTGGCTGGTGATACCCTCGGGACCGAAACGTCCATCAGCAGTGGCACCGACCCAGTTGTGTAAATAGATATCAAAAGTACCAGGATTATGATTTAATACGCCCGTCGCACGTTTCGTCCACATAAAACTCGTCAGTGTCGCTCGGATCAAAATAATTATAAAGCCAAACAAGTACATAATTAACAAACTAAGTTCATAGATAAACTTATCCACCGATCTTTGCCACAAATTAAACAACAATTAAACGATCTCACATACAGACCTTAACACTTCTCGATAGTATTGTTTTAACTATATCAAAAATAAATAAAATAACAAAATTTCGTAGAAAAAGTAATGTTAAAAAAGAATTATACGATACGGAAGGTAATGATTGAATACGTACAGTCATGATTCCGAAAACTACACACGACATTCGTTCTTGAATAATCTCTAGTTGATAACAAATTATTATTCCATAACTGTTTTGTTTCAGATCGAGAATTACATTGGTGTATCTAATTTCACTTATAATTTTGTTTGTGAGTTTACTTTAAAACTTTCTTAACATATAACAATTAGTGACAATTCGTTTATGATACTTGATTACAAAGAGAGAAGGGTTATACCAATGAGACATTCAAATCTCATAAGTCAAACAAAAAACTGACAATTGCAGGGCATAAGCTAAAACACGACGAAAAGACAACGAGCTCATAAAATACGACAATACCTCGGCTAAGCATGAAGGGTAACAGATCCAGCTCAATATGCGACTCCCGTTGTGTGACCCCTGCACGTAGTATCAAGTGATTAGGCATCGTTGATATAGGCATAACAAAATAGCGGATAAGCAAAGCATCAATTATGCGAATTTTCTAATCACAAAACTGTGAATTTTTGAAAACGAATCAGTGTTTTCATAACCGAGGATAGTCAAGACAAATACCGATAGAAAGTGCACACACATTTGAAAATTAAAAGGACAGAAAAAAATATTTTAAAACTAAAGTAAATTCTACACAGACCACTTTTAAGCAGAGTTGAGAGCTCAGACACTACGATGTAATCTCACCCACATGTGGTACCATCATGTTACTCATTATAAGTACGGTGACTCGGCTATTTATAGGATGCTACAATTGAGAAAAAAACATATTTTGAAAATAAGCGTTTATCACAAACTGATAATTGATTATGTTTCACGTCATTTATACTGCCAAATCATTTCCAGCATATTTTAATTTTTTGTACATAGTTATTGTTGTTATCATCAACTATATCCATTTCAGATATCGAATGTTGGTTTACTTGGAATAGCAATAAACATAAGATATGATACTGTGTTTGGAAATTCAGATATCCAGGATATACTTTCGAGATTTAGTATAGCAAATCACACATTCAGCAAAGCTCTCAACACGTTTTCTATCGTGGTTTTAACCTTTTCGTCATTGTCGATTGTTGCAATTATCTACTCTGTTGTTGCCATTGTTTCATGGAGATGGAGGAGAATATTTTTATATACAGTATGTTAGCCTGTTGGTATATACATGATGCGCATATGCTACTATAAACACATAGAAAAATAAAATCATGCCTATATACGAGGAGAAAAAATTAAGCAAGTTGTACCACGGTTTTCAGTAGTACTTGTACATATATCGAAGAAGGCTAAAGTTTTATTAATACACACACTAACAAAAAGGACGTGCACACATTTGGTCAGTCAATGAGTTAGTAAATTGTCCAGAATAACTTATAAAATAAGAAACCATATTAATCAAAACTAAAACCGGTTCGCGATCTGCAATGCAAGACCTTACACATTTTAAGTCGTTTTCCATTGTCTTTGGAAAATGCCTGTACCAAGTCAGTAATATAATTGTGTTTTTTATTGGTTTCTTTGGGTGATGAAGTCTAATTTTGTGTGTTTGAAAGTATTCTCATTTTGAAATGAACCTTGTAAATTTGAGAGATTTTTGTACTAAATATAGAGTTATTTTAGATATAAAGTGACATTTGTCGAGACAAAAACGGCATAACAAGACAAATATCAGACAAAACGTCCCATCGTCAATTGCAATAAAATTATGTCTAGATGGCTGTTAGGATGATCAAGTTTTACCCCATCGTAGCCATATATTGAATTCTATGTTTGTTTATATAAAAGGAACAGACCAAGAAAATTCTACTCTAAGATCAGGTTTAAATATCATTTCAGAGTGCTGGATTGTGGTGTGTTATTTTGGTTGCAAATATAGTACAGATAGGTTTATGGGGGAAATTTATCTCCAGTGTAAGTCATATTATTTAATTTATACATACTAAATTGAGAACCTTTAAATTTCGTTATTGGATACAGAAAGTACCGCTACCTTATCTCGGTCTTGTTAAACATATATTATATTGTATATTTAGATTGCGACTAGTTAGTAATTGCTTGTTTTCAAGGTCATGAAATACATACACTATATAATTATGTATGCATTATTTAATAATGTTCAATAAAGAAAGAATTGTATTTCTGAGAGAAAGAATGGAGAGAAAAAGAAAAAAAGAAACAAATAAAAAACATTATAAAAATAAAAATGAAAAAATAATATTAAAAAAACTCTTGAAAAAATCAATGAAATTTGATCAAAATATTTGTGTAGTGTTAATGACTATTTGTATTCACATTTAGGTTTAGGTTTTTTTCTCATAAAATGTTTTACATAATTATCTAACCTTTTTTTGATAAACAAAATATTCTTATATCATTTGGAATAATCGGTCCATGTGTTTTATAGATATTGTTTATTGATGTATATCATTCTCATTCTCGAGAGTTTCTATTATACGATTTTATTGATGAAATTACCCCAATATAAGTAAGGAAGATTTTGAATTGTTGAAAAGTCATTAATTATCCCTCATCGTTTACTAGATCATTTATCAAAAAGATCCCTATTTTAATATTTCCATTATTAAAGATCGATTCTGATACAAATCCAACTTCATTTTTTGGTATAATTTTCTTTTGTTAATATTTCCAAACTTTAAAGACTTTTTCTCGAATAGGGTTTTAACATCTATTGTTTGGCAAAAATAAACAAGGCTTTCAAAACTATTTTTTAAAGTACTTTCTAATATCTTATTAAGCTCCGGGTTGTTATTCAACAACCGTCTAATCCATTTTAGTTTCAACCCTTTTATATATTTATAAGTATCTATCATGTCAGACCCCCTTATTCATGTTCAGAACATAATATTTCTCTTTTAATCATTTTGACTGGTTTGTTTTCCTAAATTAATGAATAAAGTTTGTCAGTTAGTTGTTTCAAATATTGCATGGAACTTGTAATGTTTAATGACTTTTCTACTTTTTACACAAGTATTCCACATTCCAAACTAAAAGACAAATTAAAACAGTTGGTATTACTTTGCTTCATAAAAAAGAATGGCCAACGTAGATACAAGTATCTTGTCTTAGGGAGGGATGAATCCTACTTTGTAAAGATTCACTCTGATTCAAACAAAAAATTATCTGAAACTGATATTATCAAGATGCTTGGTTTTTTAAATGACAACATATTTGTTACGTTCGGAGCACTTGTTTTTCAACAGACTGGCATTCCAATGGGAACAAACAGTGCCCCTCTACTTGCCGACTTATTTCTTTATTATTATGAGGCTGACGTCATGCAGGACCTTCTCAGGAAGAAAGATAAGAAGTTAGCAATATCCTTTAATTATACTTTCCGCTATATAGATGATGTTCTTTCACTAAATGATTCAAAATTTGGCGACTATGTGGAACGCATCTATCCCACCAAACAGGAAATAAAGGATACTAGAGATACAGTTAAGTCGGCTTCATTTCTTGACTTACATCTAGAAAAAAAACTATACGACAAAAGAGATGATTTAAGCTTTCCAATTGTGAACTTTACATTTCTAAGTAGCAACATTCCAGCAGCACCTGCATACAGGGTATATATCCCCCAATTGATACGAGATTCCCGTGCTTGCATTTCCTATCATGATTTTCTTAATAGAGGGTTGCTGCTCACACGGAAGCTATTAAACCAAGAGTTCCAAATGGTGAAGTTGAAATCATCCCTCCGTAAATTTTACGGACGCCATCACGAGTTGGTTAATCGTTATGGAATAACAGTTTCACAAATGATATCGGATATTTTCCTTACGTCGTAACTACAATACCCTTCCTTTTCATGAATGTGACCTACCGAATTAGACTATTTACCGGATTTGTTATCACATAAGCAACACGACAGGTGCCACATGTGGGGCAGGATCTGCCTACCCTTCCGGAGCACCTGAGATCACCCCTAGTATTTTGTGGGGTTCGTGTTGTTTATTCTTAAGTTTTCTATGTTGTGTCATGTGTACTATTGTTTTTCTGTTTGTCTTTTTCCTTTTTTGCAATGACTGTCCCTTTTGTATCTTTCGTCCCTCTTTTAACGCAGAGGGTTTTATTTTGAAATAACTAGTTTCTTGATCCTTTTTATTTTTCAACCGGTGTTAATGTTTGCTTAGATAAACATGTTAAATAAAAGGAAAGTAGTAAAACATGGTAAATAATTATATTATCTGGAACTAAGTTATTAAGTTTTTTTTAACAGTAATGTTGATTTCTGGAAACCTTCATCCTTAAATAGTAGCATAAGAATATTTCACATTTAAGTTTAGTTGAATTATTATCATCGATATTTTGGTTCAAAATACATCAATTTTATAAAACACTTTGTTGAAACGGTTGCTTTATTTCAAGAAAAATCAATTGTCATAGTTTTTATTTGAACTTTAAACTTATTTGAGTCAGTGTCTGTATAACATATATTTATTTATGTAGCCTACTCAATGTTAATATTGTATAAGTTTTATGTCAAACACGAGAAATTTAAGCAACATACAAAATACACAAAGTACACAGCTAGTGTATAACACTGAATTAAATTAAGTGTAGAACTATGTCAGAACATTACGCCTCTTTTTCTGTATTGACCAGGTGTACTCATTGCTTCTGATGCCTATTTGTTTTGTGAACCAGCCGTACTCATTTGAATTTTACGCTTAATTTAACGCGTGTTTTTTGCCTCAGTTAAACTTGGTTTCCCTTGGGTTTCCGCCTGGTTGATGCCAGTAAATGCATTCCTTAAACAATAAAAGTATCTACATAAATGACTGAGGGCGTCACTATTTACAATTTATATTTATGATAATTTAAATTTTGTTTTACAGGCAGACTCAGATTTAGAAGGAAAAATGAGAACGGAGTTAGCCAGTCGATATAGCTATATGTTTTCTCATGCATCAGGCCACAACCATCGCGAAACATCATTATCTTGGAATACTTTATTTGTAAAGGTTCGTCTATGCATAAACGTATACCATTCGTTTGATACGAAAAGTGATAAGTTGCGAATGCACAACTGAATTAATTCTTAAACATAAATAAGTATCAATCTTGGCGTATAAGAGGGGTCATAGACAAAGCCTGCATCAATCATTATGACCAAACAATAAGGAAGAAAAATAATGAAATATTTGTTAGCCCCCCAAAAAACTTAAAAAACAAAGTTGTACCATTGTCAGAATATGGAAATAGTCGACACACTCATGTTAATGTCCACTATTATTGAAATAAATATTCAAATTGATTGTTTATGTATTTTAACAATCATTTTAATCACTGTTTTTCGAGCACTAATATAGATAACTCATACCGATTATAGTCACAACTTTATGGAGTTTTCTGTATTTAACGCTTGTCTAATAGTTTTTGATTAATTAATTATATTGTATGAGTCAAGCGCAAATGATAGGTGTAATATTGACGAAAAGTCCGTTTTGTATATAAATTTTTTAAAAATGTGCCTTCGTTAACGATTTGTTTTAATATAAACTGGTAAAAATATTAATAAGATAATTGCTATACGGATAAATTAATATGATTTAAAATGACTTATCCATTGCAAAGCAGTGGTACAGACAGCTTTTATAACTGTTAAAGACACATTTCCAGGTAATTGCAGTGTATTGGTAAAAACAGTGAAGGTTTTATAGATAAGTTCCTCTGACTAAGAAAGTTTTTCAATTTGCCGTTTTAGAATCAAATGCATTCTGGGCAATATATTCATGAATACACCAAACCGCTATAAAAGGCTAACAAATACCAAAAAAATTGAAATTCATTATTTTACGAGCTGCAGTTTTCATTTTGGGGTACAGAAAAATCGAGATAACGATTGGAAGAGACATCTTATATTTATTAGTAGAAGAGAAACTAACAGCGTCGGACGAAAAAGGCTGTCTACATGATACTACATACTACACTAAAATATAAGCAGCATTGTACCTGATATAATTCATAATCATTTTCTGGTTTAAGATCTGAGGTATCAATATTGATGGTGAAAATGAAGTAGTAATAAAAAGAACGACATAAGAACACAAAAGGGACCCTTAAATAATGCTAAATCGATCTCAGTGTACAGTTTTTGTCTAAGAGATGATTATGTTTCTGAATACAAACTCATAAAAACGACGACTGTCAATGAGACAAAAAAAATACCAGAGGAACATTTAAACTCATAAATTGAAAATGACCTGACAACGCCAGGACTAAAAAGGAAAAAAAAGACAAATAATAGTTCACAAAACACAACATAGAAAACTAAAGAATAAGCAATGCGAATCCCACCTAAAAATCTCAACGAGAGACAAAATGATACAGAAATTACAGCTTAAGACCAACGTATTACCTTCAACAATGAGCCAAGCCCGTACCACATAGTCCGCTTTACAAGGCCCCGAATTCATAGATGTATAACAATTCAAACGAGAAAACTAACGATCTGATTAATATACCAAAAAAATAACAAAAAATTATCTGTAACACAGAAACAAACGACAACCACAGAATTACAGACCCTTGATTTCGGACAGGCACATACACGCTAACATGTTAACGGGATCTCAATCATCCCCTAATCTGGAACAGTGGTGTTACAGTAAGCTGTTAACAGACATTCTAGAAAGATTACTGAATAGATGATACAACTGCCCTGGGGATAACAATACAACAGCATTGGAATATACTTACTCCAAAATAAAGAAAATAATGTGAAATTGTTGCGTTCAAAATACTTTTCGTCATTTACCTTCATCGATGAATGATCAACCCGACAAATTAATTTGAAAACTAAGAATATATAAGTTGTAAAATGTCACTGGGAGAGGCTTACAGTCTTTAAAATGCAGAAGACGTTGTATTTTGTTTGGTTTTTGTTTGTTTGAAGAAGTGGTATAATTATGTACGAAGATCGTCAATTTCATATACTCTGTAGCCGTAGATATTATATGTTGTCCTTCGTTTTTTTTAATGCGTCCATTGATCTAAAAATAATATATATGCTTATGTATATAGGCTGAATGCTGTGGTGTTGGGACCTACATGCCGGACTCATTTATCTCATCGGATTGGTATATAAGCCGGCGGGATTCGAACTCACAACGTATACCGGTACAGTGTTGTAAATCTCAGACAGATGTGTATCCATATACAAGTCAATACGACACGGACTGTACATATAATCTATTTAACGGTTATTACCATAGTCAGGTAGGAGTTATGTTACAAAATCGTCTTATCTGTAGTTGCCTTAGTAAAGGTTCTAAGTTTACCCAGAAAACTTAAAGCTTACTATAGACACGATAGAACAAACTTAAATTACATTTTGAAGTTTCCTAAATCAGTGGTGTTGTTCGAATTGTTTTCAAATATTGGTTCGATTTTGGATTTGACGACTCAATGTAAATACGATTGAAGTTATCGATAATTTTGTTTTGATACTTCGACATTTACACCATTTAACTTCTGCTTTATAATACTGTTAATCGTAATAGTCCCACTGAAATGGTGCGTATTATCTCGTTTTAAAGTGTGGAAACTCGGAATGGGACATAAAACAAACAAAAAATTCAGAGGTTGGAAAACAAACCTACCTAAAGCGAGTTATTTGAAAAAGACAATTTTTCCGCATTGACCTATGTTCTTAAAGGCCGTATTGACATCAAGAGGACAACACCAACGGAACTGATCAATCTATTTCAGGAATACTAGTTTATATATATCCTCTTCAAATTATAAAAACAATTTTAAAAAAGACCTGCTTTATGTAAATATCCTAGTAGTCAAACAATTTATATATTCATTTGATTAAAATCCAGACTTTGTGGTATGAATGCAAATGATATACTTTCATAAGAGAGACCCAATGAAGTAGATGTAAGAAATTATAGGTAACCGCACGTCCTTTAACAACGATCAAAACCAATATTATATAGTCAGCAAAACAATCCATCTAGAAAAAAAACAATGCCAAAGTGTATGTACAAAAACAATAAAGAAACACAATATTCGATAGACAGCAACCAAACACAACACTCAATGGGAAATGTCTTAAAAGATGCACATATAGAAGTGGCGAAATTTAATATGTTTGCGATTTGTCGATCCGTCATAAACATGGGACAGTTCCGTTACATCACATTTGTAAAATATGATTTGATCAATCTAATCGATACAAATGACAAACGCAATTAGATCGAAACAAAGCACCGATCTAAGAATTCGTTGCCTAAGAAAAAGAAGCATAGCTATAATATGAAAAAAAATATGTAAATTGATAAGTGACTCGGCAAAACTCGCTTATTGTTCCAATAGACATTTGTATAATACAAACTCACACAATAATAACAAAAAAATACTTTCAAAAAGTTTTGTTCTTATTAAGAGAAAAAGAAAGGAATTTAAATCATATATATGCTATAATTTTGATTTATTTAAAAAAAAATATTGAATGATTGCACATAAAAGATAAATAAATAAAAAACAAATACATTTTAGGGATGTGATTCTGTAATTGAAGACAGATTAAAAATGTTCAGCACACCGTTCTTTGTGTTTATGGCAGTCGTCATTTTAGCCGAGGTTTGTAAGAAAAGTGCACTTTTTACGATATTGTTTTCCATATGTTTAAACAAAATGAAACACTGAGAAGAAAATGAATAATCGGAAATTAAGCTGGATAATTAGACCGTTAAAGATCGTCACAAACCAAAAAAAAAAATAGCAGAGAAATATATTCGGGGGATTCATGTAATTCTTTTTAAGAATTCTTTCATTTAAGCGGATGCCTCTATCCGTCAACACATTATGTTAAAAAGGTGTACGAAAAAGGAATATTTCTTAGTAAAAATGTCACAGTTTAAAACGTGAAGTGTTATGAGTGTCAATGAGAAAACTCTCCAACATAACAAATTGATCTTCACTCATCCTCAAATAATGTGCAAAGCCCATACCATTTAGTTGGTCAAGTAGGTTTTTGTCATCCGATACAAAACACGTAATTTATTACAATACATTAGTTGCAACACCCTTAATGTTAGGGAACAAAGGTAAGTTATCGGGTGTATTTAATACTAGAATTATCTGAGGAAGGTCACATGTGCTGCAGAAGGGCACAAAAATCAGGTTCCCCTTATGGGATCCGTATGGTTTCTCATGAAAAAGAAATTTTCGCCAAAAAGTCTCATAATCCGTGGTCATTTATGACATATCAAACTTAACGAGGAGTTTTTATTACCTATTATCTCATTTTTGTATACACCTATGGCTCTGTAGTTCTTTTTACACAATATTGTACGATTGACATTTAAATGTGCCACTAGAATATTGTGGAAAATATTTTGTTAAAAAAATACTAGCTTAAACATAGACTAATCAGACAATAAATATATATTTAAAATATAAATGGGTTAGTTTTGGGTCTTTTTTTGACGTAGTCTTGTTTGTTTTACTACGCTCTTGGATTTAATTGCAATAAAAAAATATTTTCATTTCAGATTTCGTGTATAGTGATGACAATATATGATGCTGTTCGCCTACCATCTGAACCAAATATTATGCATCTAGAAGAGAAAGCAAATGAAGGAAACGTAGAATTAGTAGAAGTAGACGAAAAGCCCTCATCAAAACCTAGAAACATCGTTTCTGATAAAAAAGATAAGAAAAAGAAGAAAGAAAAAGAAAAAGAAAATTCCGAAAAAGCTGCAAAAAGTGAGCGGAAGCAATCAATTGAAAAACAAAAATCATTCGTTAAGCAAAAGACAGATGAAACTGAGAAAGTTAATGACAATGTTGAAATACAGTCGTTGGAAGAGACAAAGAAAGAAAATGAAAGAACAAGAACGAATACTGAGGAAATGATTGATTCAAAACATTTGAATCAAACAGAAAACACAAAAGATGACAAAAAAGAGGAAACAGACTTAAGATATCAACATAAAAACGAAGAAACAGAAAACATGCATCAAGAAAAAGAAGATATAACAATGAAAGACACCAGTATACAAATCAATGAAGAAACAGCTTCAGATAGAACCGAATTGAAAGACAAATTAATAGCAGATGTTGATGCCAAAGATCTAGTTGAAGATGACTTATAGTGTTGAATTCGAGTGTCGTATTCGAGTGTCGAATAATACATTATGCTACATACTCGTCATTAAATAATGATACACAACATGTAACATTTTGATTTAGATTTTTAAACTATAAACTATCAACTTAAATAAAATCAGCATGAAGTTCTTTATGTTTATAGCAGTCGTCATTTTAGCCGAGGTTTGTAGCACTAATTCAACTTTTTCAGATATCGTTTTCGATGTGTTAAAAAAATACAAAATACACAAAAGAAAATAAACAATTAGAAAAATAAAAAGATAAAACAGGGGTTGAAATCATAAAACTTTGCTCACAAAAATCATGCTCGAAACATAAAATCCAGTATTTCGATTAGGTGATTTTGGAGTATGAGTTCAAAAAATGAATATCATTGGTTTTAATGATTTCTATTAAAATGTTGACTGTAAGGATTTTTTTGACAAATTTTCGATTGTCCACACAAGGATGGACATCGAAGAAGTAGAAAACAGATCATTTTCTTTCCTATTTAAAAAAAAAAAAAATTAAACTATAAACTATCAATAAAAATAAAATCACGTTTTCGAATTTCTAGCTAGATATAAATAGATTATCGAGTCCAACATGTATTTTTAATAAAAACGAATAAATATTACGACTTTCAAAAGTTGAAAGTGATAACACTTCTGAAGAATTGACATGTTTTCCTCTAATGCATGTTGCGATATGATAACAATTCAGAAGCACATGGCATATTCAATAATTTGACTTTTAAAAAAAAGTCCAGTTCTGAACAATGCATATTCTAAACAAAGGTCCCGTAAATTTTCCTAATGCAATAGACACCAAAATATTGATTCCAAACAGTTTTTGAAGTAATATAGTTATGAAAAAGGCTTTTGTTATTTTTGATTCTGCTGTTTGCATTTTTAGGGGCATTATGTTTTTCGGTCTGTGTGTCCGTTCGTGCGTCCGTTCATTCGTCCGTCCATCCGTTCGTCCGTCTGTCCTGCTTCAGGTTAAAGCTTTGGTCACTTCAGGTTAAAGTTCTTGGTCAAGGTAGTGTTTGGTGGAGTTGATGTCCAATCAACATGAAACTTAGTACACATGTTCCCTATGATATGATATTTCTAATTTTAATGCCAAATTAGAGTTTTGAACCAAATGTTACGGTCCACTGAAGAAATGAAATGATAGTGCGAGTGGACACATTCTTGTTGTATATGATTTGTTAGATAATGAGTCTTTAACGGTTGTAAGGACACTAGTAAAAAGTATAATTTCACCGAGGCTAAAAACCTGGAATTTCAAGTTTTGTGTTTCATACAAGGAAAAGCATTTGTTGTTGCAAACGATATATAAATGTTCTGTGTTAAACCGAGGTTGTACACTATAAAACTGATAACATCATAACAACAAATATGACAAAAATACGAACGTCAGTATCATTTTAAAATATTAAAAAGAAACCCAAAGATTTATTCACAACAACCCAACAAATACCGGAAGTGAACTAATATGCTACGAAAGGTAAGCAGTTTCTGGTCTATGTGTGGTATCCGTCCTTTAACCTATTTTTTTGTGCGCCTCTCCTTGCCGACCTCTTCTTATTTTCATATGAATCGGAGTTCCTTTAGACACTTGTCAAAAACAAGAAGATCAAAGAAGCCAGTTTATTTGATTTCACTTTTAGATACATTGATGATGTTCTTTCCATTAACAATCCGAATTTTTCTGATTGGGTTCCATTAATATATCTGTTCAGGATCATATGAGTATTTGGACCATACGCGTATGGTCATGACCATATGCGTATACTCATATGGTCCGACCGTACGCGTATGGTCGGACCATATGAGTATTATACTCGTTTGGTTATTAACGGGCCGGACCATATGAGTATTTGGACCATATAGGTATTTTTTTCAAAAATACAATAGAAATAAAACAATAAACTTTATCTTAAAAACAAATGTGTTTACAAAAAAATGTATTATTTTTACATGTCAAAAGCTACATATTCATTAAATATTGATGCCACAGTCAGATGATCTTAGTTTTCATCGCTAATTGTATTCGTGTATACTTTTGTATATTTCGAATGACCTTCACACGGTACCATACATGTAGCCTTTCTGCGATTGCTTGTTTTAGATCGAAAATGTCCAACTCTAGATCTCCAATATCGTAAAATGAATATTAAAGATGAAATCAAATAAAGGCAGTGGCTATTTCATAGCTCTTAAATGCTATTTTACCGGTCTTATAATTAAGATTAGAATAGAAATATAGAAATAAAGAATAGAAAAAAATTAAGAAACATACACTTTTAATATTTTACTTATCAAAAATGTCTTAAAAAATATCATGATCTTTAAATAAATATCATGATCTTTAAATAAATATCATGATCCTTGCCGGTGATGTAACCTACTTTAAACAATAAAATTCCTTTATCAATATGTTCATTTGATTTTGACATCTTCTTATAATTGTACTTACAAATAGTAAGTATTATTAACTGTGTGAAACTGTTTTTTTTTTTAATAAGTTGTTTTAATATATAATAAAATTACATTTTAGTGACGTAACAACCAGAAGGGTCAATTTCCCCCACCTTAGTAGCAATATACCAACTTCACCTGCATATGGGATATACATTTCCCAACTTATTCGGTATTCAAGAGCTTGCAGCTCCTACTCAGACTTTGTGTCTGAGCAGAAAGTTGATGAACCAGGGGTATGTCAAAGAACGTCTCGTCCTTTTTCTAAAAAAGTTCATCGGAAGGTACCAAGAACTTGTTGATAAATATTCCGTATCAACTTCACAAATAATATCATGATCTTTAAATAAATATCATGATCCTTGCCGGTGATGTAACCTACTTTAAACAATAAAATTCCTTTATCAATATGTTCATTTGATTTTGACATCTTCTTATAATTGTACTTACAAATAGTAAGTATTATTAACTGTGTGAAACTGTTTTTTTTTTTTAATAAGTTGTTTTAATATATAATAAAATTACATTTTAGTGACGTAACAACCAGAAGGGTCACACCAAATGAAGAGTTTAAAAGTATACGTGTTGATTACCCCGACCATACGCGTACGGTCCGACCATACGCGTATGGTCGGACCATATGAGTATATACCCATATGGTCATGACCATACGCGTATGGTCCAGATACTCATATGGTCCGGAACATATCCACCAGAACTAGAAATTAAAGAAACAACAGACACGGCTTCCTCCGCCTCATTTTTAGACTTATAACTCGAATTTGACATATACAGTCATCTCAGTACCAGAATCTATGACAAACGAGACGATTTTAATTTTGAAATTATCAATTTCCCCCACCTTAGTAGCAATATACCAACTTCACCTGCATATGGGATATACATTTCCCAACTTATTCGGTATTCAAGAGCTTGCAGCTCCTACTCAGACTTTGTGTCTGAGCAGAAAGTTGATGAACCAGGGGTATGTCAAAGAACGTCTCGTCCTTTTTCTAAAAAAGTTCATCGGAAGGTACCAAGAACTTGTTGATAAATATTCCGTATCAACTTCACAAATAATACACGATGGTTTTGATGTATAAATTTTGCGTACTGACGTTGTTTATCATCTTGATAACGTTTTATAGTATTCTTTTATTTGTCTTTATTAATATTACTTTTACTGTTAAGTCTGTTTTTTGAGAAATCCATTTGACGTGACTCTGTACTTATGTATCCCGTCATACTTTGAACCACACAATTATTTTATTTATTATTATTACTTTTACTGTTAAGTCTGTTTTGTGTGATATCTGTTTTACATGACTCTGTATTTATGTATCCCGTCATTCTTTGAACGACAAAATTATTTTATGTCTACCTGTGGGAATTTCAAACGCGCACCTTTACACCAGTACTTAAAACCTTCCATCCTTTATGGGTGGATTTTGTGTATCCCATCATACTTTGACCGACAAAATTACTTTATTTATTAATATTACTTTTACTGTTAACATGGTTAAGTCTGTGTTTTGTGATATAAATTTGACGTGACTCTGTACTTACGTATCCCGTCATACTTTGAACCACACAATTATTTTATTTATTATTATTACTTTTACTGTTAAGGTTGTTTTTTGTGATATCTGTTTTACGTGACTCTGTATTTATGTATCCCGTCATACTTTGAACGACAAAATCATTTTATGTCTACCTGTACGAATTTCAAACGCGCAATTTTACACCAGTACTTAAAACCTCCCATCCTTTATGGGTGGATTTTACATTGATAAATAAAATCGTATAATATAAGCAAAATGAGGAAGTTAAATTTAATGTATGCCTTTTTGTGCTTCTTCGTTACATTTGTTTGTTTTTATAGTGATTAATTAAGATGATAACACAATGTTGACTGCTGTACCCCTATTTTTGACATTTTTACCTATTGTGTCTGTTTGTTTTGATCACGCATCGTTGACAATATAATGGAATTTGATGCGACTGTCATACAAGTGAGAGATTAGCTAGCTATAAAACCAGGTTAAATCCACCATTTTCTACATAAGAAAATGCCTGTACCAAGTCAGGAATATGACAGTTGTTATCCATTCGCTTGATGTGTTTGAACTTTTGATTTTGCCATTTGATTGGGGACTTTCCTGTTTGAATTTTCCTCGGAGTTTGGTAAAGTCACAATCAAGGAGTAGAGAACAGAATTGAGGCTACGAATCACATACTTTTTTTTTATAGTCGAATAATTTATGAAGGCGCCTGTAATACATTCGAAAGGATGACTTTAAATTAAGCATTTGGTTCAAAAAAAATTTCTTTTGATTTTTTAAGTTAATATTAATCATATGATGAACGTGTAATTCGTTTGTTCCCGATTCTTGATCGGTCTTGCTTTCCTCTGATTTCGCTATCGTGATGTCAAATAAACATATCCAAAGATTGATCCCCTAACGCATACCTAACGCATTTAATCATCATTAGATACACATATTACGCCACAGGACTTCACAGGACTTCAGAATGCTTGACTTAATCCTGAGGAAATATTTCAGCATGTATCATCGGATTGAGTTTTCAAGTTTTAAAATTTTCATTAAATAATATCTTATTTTCTTCTTTAAAACCCGAAATAATTCATAAGTAAAAAAAAAGTGTTTAATGCAAAAATTGGACCACTTTATTAAGTGTAAGATTCGTGGAAAGCCGTTATTTTTCATTTTATTATTTATTTTGTATCCTCTGTGTAACAAAGAAGTAGGAAGTCTATTATATAATATATCGTCTTAAATGTCATGTATTTAAATGTAATATAGCCTCGAATTTCACGTATTTTTTGTTTGAAACATGTATTACAATAACAAATTAGACATTTAAATTAACAACCACATCACCGATAGCATCAACATATTATTTGAAAAATGGTGAAAATAAATCGAGGTCGTTTGACTATTTCAGCAAATATTGTTTTGACAGCATCCTTAATAACCAGGGTAAGTTATACATATATATTTTGTCTGCTACAATAATGTACATATCACTGGGTTGATACCTCTGATAGTGGGGTATAAGTCCCCGAGAATATCACCATCCCAGTAGCCAGTACTTCGACAATACGGATACTGTGTTATGGACATTATCATCAATCGAGGAATATATCTTCCAAATGGAAAGGTCAGGTTATAATTTTATTCTTTGTGATTTACTCAGCAATTGAAATTTTTAAAATACGTTTTGGAGTGTCAAATATTTTGGCCTCGAGCATCACTAAAGAGTCGTTTATTGTCGAAATGCGCATCTGGTAGTTTCGAACAAATTCAATTAATATTATAACTTTAATCGTTTAAAAAAATGCGTTTGCAGATAGAAATACCAAAAACAGAAAAATTAAAATTAGAGTTATGTTACATTACAGCTCTGCTTTTTTAGATACTATAATTTACTCTGGTGTTTACTATGCTAACAATCTGGACCGGCTTTTTAACGTAATTCACAATGAAACACAGGTATATATGACTCCCTATCTGGTCACATTATTCTTACTCCGAGCCA
Source organism: Mytilus trossulus (assembly GCF_036588685.1). NCBI lineage: Eukaryota > Metazoa > Mollusca > Bivalvia > Mytilida > Mytilidae > Mytilus > Mytilus trossulus. The sequence goes on from NW_026963294.1 coordinate 3,017,328, forward strand.
TCCAATCTTTGAACTTACTTTTAAATATCACGTAATAACTAGATAAGCAGCAATAAAAAAAACCTTCCGCACTGAAAGCGAGCAAGCTACTTTGAGACCATCGATTTGGTTGTAGTGTTTTTGAAATAATATATAGTTTGAAGTGTGAAAACAGATCAGTGAGAATAGTTCTTGTTTGATTCGTGTTAGTGCCACTGAATGCACGCATGGTAGTGCCACTAATATATTTTTATAATTTTTACTATGTCTTTCTCATTGGATTCTATGTTAAACTCCTGTTCACTGAGGACAGTCATATTGGATGTCAGATAACTAGCAAAAACTAGGCATACTTTTGGTGGAGAAGCTATTTGTAAGGATTTTCAACATGATTCTACATAAAACTATGTTCAACAGATGTGTCAATCTTTGTTTTCAGATAGGTACGATATATAAAAGAATAAGTATGGGAACACCCTATGAGCATTTGTACATGATTTGGTTTTAAGTAATGGTTTGGTGAGAAAGGGGCAAAGAATTTGTTTGTACTCATTAATTTTTTTCTCGTATAGTTTTGTTTTGTTCCACTGCGGTGGTCATATCGCTTTGATTGGCAACAAAAAGCGCAAATAAATATAGGACCAGCAAAGTATAATTAGTGCAAGATATTGTTTACATGTATAAAACAGTTTCTCAGAAGATACCATGTGTATGTATTTCACATGTTCTATGGCAATTTTGAATTTGTATTGGCAACATCAACTCAAAATTTACATAATACAAACTCTGGACCAGTTCTATATGACAAGATTCCTCAGATCTTTGTAAAAAAAAATAGAATATACTACATACGACATTAATGTTTCTTTAGTAATGCTGAACACTAAAACCAAATACGAAACCTAAAACAAATATTGAAGAGCTGAACAATTCCAATAATAAGCTGTACCAAGATTAGATGATTCGCCCATATTGTGCATATTGCAATTGGTGCATAGAACGGGATGTTATGAAGTTTTTTTATTAAGAAAAAATGAAAAGGCTCTATAGAAAAACACGCATGATGATAACCATAGGAGTACACATATTGCTTCAAATATGACGGGTAGAAACTTATAACTCTACACAATTTTCGAAATCAAAAGCAAGTCTAGATGGACCAATTACAACGACAGTGTTAAGATTGTAGGAAATTGATCTAAGCATACTAGATCAATTACATAACATTTAAAATAAAAATGAGAATGGAAATGGGGAATATGTTTAAGGAAACAACAAGACCAAAGAGCAGACACCAGCCGAAGGTCACCAATGGGTCTTCAACGCAGCGAGAAAAAAATGTTTTTTTCCTTATCTATGGTAAAAATCCATTAACTCTGATATGAAATATATGAAATACCGGTATTTTTTTTATTCAAAATTTATGTTATGTTTACCAATTCCAACAATTAGGTATTTTTTCCAAGAGTTCGGTATTTTTTTTTTTTTTTTTTTTTTCAGACGATACTTACCCTGTCGAAATACCCGGATCGGTTCCCACTTGCTTTAAGAAATAAGTATACGAAATTACAATGTAACATTGAAATTAATTCTGATTATCAATTTCAAGCATTTCAAAGTATAAATTAAACAAGATGTGATTGTATATTGTTGCATATAATATTTAAAAAGAACACGGATGGAAACGACCTCGTTATTTCAGAACTTGAGTAATATCTTTTGTCACTTTCTGGTTGTTAACTATGAATGTATCAAAAATAGAACACGGATGTTTGTGAACCAAATTCTAAATTTAAACCACGACAAATCGTTTGTAAAACATTAAAATTATATCTCTTTAGAGTTAAAGTCGTTATCTGAAATCAAATACAATGATGTCAGAATAATTAACTTAAATCCTGTTTGCTTGTATATATATAATATATATATTTAAATGCGTATATCAATTGATCTCAATCTCAATCCACAACCTTATCTAGTTTACATCAACTTTTATTTATTTGTTTCTATGGTTTTTTTTTTATATTTCGGACGAAAATGACGCGAAAAGGTCGGGTCTGGTATAAGTTCTGCAATGGTTAAGGCGAATAAAGTATCTGGCTTAAACATACACTCATTATAGATTCCAGGATACAAATGTTGTACGCCAGACGCTCGTTTAGTCTTCAAACGACTCATAGTAGTTATGTTAAACACAATCTAAAGAACGTAGTTGAAGAGCTTCAGAACCCATATTTCCGAAAGAATACACGAAAGTAATAAAATCACTGGAGTACCTGACTCAGTACAGGTTAAATTTATTTTACTTAATATTACTTCTATGTGTAGATTTATTTTTTTAAAAGCACCGACTCAGAAGGAATTTGAGGAACCAATAAAGTATTTACAAATAAAGTATTACAAAACGAGCAACGTTTTTGTTTTGCAATGTTTTAATTCGAACAATTGTTGTACATAATTTGGTTGATGAGGTAATTTAGTATGCTATTGAAATGAACAAGTACATAACAAGTACTGAACAATATGATTATAGACTGAACAGATCTTAGGTGAGTGCAAGCGAATTGTCTGATCACTATTGTATTTACCGCAGTGGATAAATCTCATTATTGACTGAACGACGGAAAATTATTTAACTAGAGAGTCGACAGATACCAAGGTGATCTTAGAAAGCTGAAATCATAACTTTTTTCGTAAAGTTTTGATCTCAACCGATCCTCAATATCAATTTCTAGATAAAAGTTAAGATATGAGACCAAAAAATCCATCTATTGTTTCCTTCAAGTTCAATTTGGTAGATGCGTATAATTAATTAACTTTTTTATTCTTCCTAAAAAGCATATATATGAAATTACCCTCATATGAATAAAGGAACAAGTTGGCAAGACGAAAAACACAGTTGCTTCCCATTTATTGTTTAGTCTTTTAAGATCTGTTCAGATAAAAATGACCGTTTCAGATTGATTGTAATAGGATAATGAGGAACTTATTGTGTATTGTGCAGTAGGGAATGACTAATGATAAAATAGGGAATGGTATATCGTGTGTTAGGGAAAGGTGTATGCGTTCTAATGGTGCACTATCGTGTATGATTAAAATATGTATGGTGAAATGGGGAATAGTATATAGTGAAAAAGGGGAATGGTGTGTGGTGTAATAGAGAATGATGAAGGGGGGAAAGTTTACACGACTCAAAGAAAAAAAATGAAATTTCTTTATTACAGACATTTACCTTTGGTTTTATAATGATGTTGATATTAATGAAGGTTAACAACGACCTTTTAAACGAAGACGTCATCAAAATTATCGACATTGAGATACTAGCTGGGATGTCATTAGGAACAACCGTTAAATCTGTTGTATTTTCTTTTATTGGAGTATTTGTCTTAGAACTGGTTTCTGGTATTTTTGGAATATGGGGAGCTATTGGAAGGAAAAAGCGAATACTGGCCGTTGTAAGTACAACTGGTATCCTGCTTATTACATTATCCAATGATTTACATTATGTATATCTTTACATAAAAACTATGTATGAATAAGATGAAATTAAGATCATACTTATAAAAATGTATGACATGTTTAGATTTCACAACGACCTCAAGATTTGAATTACAAAATATGAAGATTTCCAATCCATGCAAAATTAAAAAGTGATGGTTTTGTACGTTGTTTGTAAGATAAGATGTAGCAATATATACAAAAAAACTTTACAAAGGCTTCTATTTTAAACCTAGTTAACTCTATTTTTAACATTTTTACAACATATTGATAGCACAAATGCCGAATATATGGTATAAATGTTTTTGGCCGACAAAAGCTGAAGATTTTAACTGATAAATAAATCAACATTTTACATTGAATAAAATCGCTATCTCATGCAGCTATTGCCAACAAGAGCTCATAACCTATAAAAATGCTAGAAAGTGTCGATGATCATATATAATTTAAAAACGCCAAGTATTTATATTAATCAAACAAATAAGATACTATACACTTATATACTTAACATTAATTATTATTTAAGATTTAAATGAACACCTCAATTTAAAATAAATGTACCTTCTGTGGTAATTGTACATATGATTACAAAATCCTCTAAGAAATTAGGTGCAAAAATCAAATGGATAGGATTGTATATATAACAATTTGTTTATTTATTGCAGAACGTCTTAATGAGTTCCTTTATGATAGTGGTCTACTTCATAAATATAGTGAATCTTTCTATCATATACGACAAGGTAAGTTACAAATTTTAAAGAGAGGACATAAACACAGAATAAGAATGATAATTTGATAACAAAATCGGGTATTTTAGAAAATAATTTTAATTTGATTCCATTATGTTTTCCCTGGAAACACCTTTTTTGAGCTCATTTCAAATTCAGCACTTGAACGTTCGCAAAACGTACATATAGTTAAATAAACAATTAGTCGTTTTTCCGACGTTAGTTTGTAATTATTGAGATAGAAACTGCTGTTCTGTTCATTGTATTTTCAAATATAATCGATCGCAAAATGCTTGTCCAATATAAATGTAAATTAAGTTCGTTTCTTTTTGGAAATAAAATTGGTACATTTCTCTAGATCCGGTGTTCAATTATATTTACAGAGAACTGAATAGAATGGTTTATGCATTCATTTTGCTTTGAATTATAGTACAAATTAGGTCTTTTTTTATTTTACAGAAAAATCACCTCAACGACACATTATCTAATTACACATTAGCGTACCAAGCCACTACTCCTTATATCAAACACTACATATCATACACGTACTGGGAAAAAACCTTCCCAAACTTTCTAAAAAAGGTGAGATATTGTTGTTTCTATTCGGGATAGGTTTTAACAAGTTTAAGGCCTTATTTTCCCCAAAATATGAATTCACAAAATCGTATTGAATTGTACAAATAGGTAATTAAATACTAAACAATCATGTCCCAAACTTGACCTGTAACGTCTTTGAAACAATATAAAGCATGTGTTTTGATAAAACAAACAAATTTGCGGGAAAGGCTACTCCCTTTTAAAGTGTAAATAAAATCGCCATAGGTACCAGGATTGAAATTTTGTATTTGCGCTGGAAGCGCGTTTCGTCTACAAAAGACTCATCAGTGACGCTGGAATAAAAAAAAGTTGAAAAGGCCAAATAAAGTACGAAGTTGAAGAGCATTGAGGACCAAAAATTCCTAAAAGTTTTGTCAAATACAGCTAAGGTAATCTATTCCTGAGGTAGAAAAGATTTATTATTTCAAAACTAAAAGTTTTGTAAACAGTAAAGACACAGAAATAAAACTGAAAGATTTTTGATACACTATATAGTATATATAACTTTTGAAAGAGTTTTTTTGTGTGTTACATTTTTGCCAAGTTTTTCAATCTCTGTTTTCGACTCACCTTTGTTTTTCGATTCAAATGCACTGCTAAAGTAGTTAAATACATTGTCCTTTTTTGGATTATTTAGTTTACAGGTATTCATCGATTCGCATAGTTTTCCTAACCATTGCTCAATGTTTTTAGATATTACAAAGATTTAAGTAGCTATACCTTGTTCAGGTCTATCGGTTATTCGATGTTAATCTTCAAGAGTCTTAGTTTTCTGTCTAAAAACAACTATTTGATTGAAATTATCTCAAGACACTGGTTTTTATGAATTATTCATGGTTTGTTTATTTTCCTTTGTTTACTTATTGTTTGGAATAAAATATGACTCACCTATTCGACTATTTCTTATTTTCAACAATAAAATACAACACCGTCATTTACAAAGAAAATTAAACCAATTATATGACATTATTTTCATTTTGGACTTTGAATGATGAAATTACAAAATTTGAAAGTCACAAAATTATATTTTGTCAAATTCCTTCAACATTTATACACTGATTGACAATAGTTATCTTCCCTTCCAAAAAAAAAAAAACAATTTAAAAAAAAATCTTCGATAATCACTACAATTTGTTTATCAAAGTATACGTTAAAAGATTAAAAGTTAAAACTAATCAGTTTATAATAATGTCTAGCTACAATTCATCTTTCATCTAAAGTTATAATAAAATAATAAGTTTTAACATAAAACTCTTAAATATGTTGTTCATCAGCTGTGTTGCCATAATTGCTCTATTTGTGGTAAACTCTCTCAAGGTTGATGACCTCCTGAAATGGACATCTCACTTAGAACAAAGCATATAGCGCATCCCGTTATTATTGTTACACCAGCTGTCAACATGCTCCACATGAAGGCATAAGATGCCCACTTCTCAGAATACTTCATATCACCATCATTGTACGATCTTGTTGACATAACTGAAAGAAAGATAGAAAATGATCATGATTATCATTTATGCATAAATCTAGATTAAAGGATCATAACATTTTCTTTTTAATTTTAATTTTTCAATAAGAGAACAATAGTTGCTTATAGTAAAATACCTGTCTCAATTAAATCCAATATTTCAAAATTGACATAGAATGGTTTTGCATACATATACAATACTACAATTGACCATTGTTGAAGGCTGTAGAGACTAATTACATTCTGGTTCTTTGTTCACACTACGATAAATGTACAATATACTTTGTAGTTGTCTCATTCAACTTTAGGTAATCATAGCACATTTCCTTATTTTTATGTTACAGTGTTGTTTTAAATGTTGAAACTCAAAAAAAATAATTTAGAAATAGACTTGTTTCAAAATAGATTCATGCGGGATCAGTGTGTATTTTTAGGTACTGAGTATACATTGTAAATGGAACTTCATTTGTTGTTTTTTTATTCTTAGCCTTCGGCAATTTTTCACAATTCTCAATTTTTGGCAATTTTTTTCATATCTTTAAATTCATAATGACTCCATTATTATATTGTTTATATTTTTGGTCCATTAATCTGTATGAAAGTATGGAAACACATTCAAGCATTTATTTGAGCATTAAATAAAATGTTTAAACCTTTATACATAAAATTTCATGCTACACAGTGCAGTACATGTGTTATTCAGTTATTATAAAAGTGAAGGTTAATGTTAGTCTATGGAAAGGTATATACTATCAAATGTAGTGTGAGTCTTTAATTGGTCTATTGATAGTTTATTTTTAATGTAAATTTTCTCACTTGTATCATAGCAGTCATATAAATCAAATTTGTGACAGAGATTTACAAGATTTTGAGTTTAATATAAAAATGTAGCAAACCCCAACAATTGCAGCATTGGCAAACCCCAGCGTGGTCCCTGAATTGGAAGCTAACCAGTTTCTATGTCAATCAAACAAAACATCGATGACTTTAAAGGCCATTGACATCTGAAAGAAAAGATGATATAAATGTGGCTGCTGGTTCTAGTACATGCACATGTATGTACAATGAATATTGAGATAAAGAGATGTCAACTTGTTTGCATAATAAAATATATTGACCATAAAACGGCGTATGGAGTTTAGTACAAGTGGGTGTTCCACATATTTTTTTGCTTTCTATTTCATGTCAAAACTAAAGCTATGTTAATTTAGAAAACAATAAAGATGTATGCATGGTGTGACGATATGGGCCTCGTCTTTAAACTTTAGTTTTGGGTTGGGTCTAGCTCATGAACAAAAACACGTCTTACGTTAACGACATTTAATAACAGAGAGAAAGCAAACAAAAAGGCGTTTCCCGACATCACTTGTACAATTCCGTATAAACATATAAATGTAACTGAATTACACATATATGATATATATACATATCTAAATATATAACAATGGTTCATCAAGTTCATAGATAAAGTCGTTGGTACAAATGTAGTAGACATTAGAAATCAATAGATCAATAATAAAATTACAGGTTTTTGTGTTTTTGTAAATAAATATTTCTAAGTCAAAGTAAAGCTGTGTCAAAACATAGGTTAAGGTGGCACATTCCCTGCAGACATTATCAGTTCTCATAATGAAAGGGATCAAATTCTTTGAAGTTTATAAATTGACCGCAATATGATCACCATTTTATGTGACATTATTTTTTCCAACTTAAGTAAATATATCAAGTCCTTGTACAATCAAATTGCTTGAAATTGAAAACACAAGATTTTATATGACTAGACCGTTGGTTTTCCTGTTTAAATGGTTTTACACTAGTCATTTTGGGACCCTTTATATCTTGCTGTTCGATGTGAGCCAAGCCTTCGTGTTGAAGGCCGTACTTTGACCTATAATGGTTTACTTTTTACTAATTGTGAATTGGATGGGAGTTGTCTCATTGGTACTCATATATATCACATCTTCTTATATTTATAAAAAATAACTATTCTTCCCAACCGCTGGTTCAGTAATTAAAGTTTTGGAAAGCTAGAGATTCATGTATTTGGTTTTGATGTTATATTTGTTATATTTGTTATTCTTGTGGGATTTTGTTACCCCGATTTTGTTTTTTGTCCATGGATTTATGAGTTTGAACAGCGGTATACTACTGTTGCCTTTATTTAGGTTATTTTTTTATTGTAAAACTTATTTTCTTTTTCTTTTGCTTTGATATTGTTTCTTTTTTTTTGTAATTTGAAGTTATTAATATTTTCATCATCATATTAAACTAGGTAAAAATTTTACTGCACCAGTAAACTTCAATTTATTTTGATTTGTTTGTTTGTTCACAATTCAACTTGTCAGTTTCAATTAATGTGATAATCCTTTCGATCTGATAAATGTGAATCCTTTCAATCTGATAAATGTGTAATTTTTAAATTGTTATTTGGATGGAGAGTTGTCTCATTGGCACTCACACCACATCTTTCTATATCTATTTGATGGGGTAGTTTTAACTCATTTATAGAATCTCTTTGTTTTAAACTGTAAATAGACCCACATAATAGGATAATCCATGACTAATAACATGATTACATTAATCTTCACAATTTAGAGACATCAAATCCTACAATTTTATTGGTCGAGAGCACTTTGCTATATTCTAAAATTTTGGACACCATATTTTAATCTAAAAAAGCCAGTGGCACTTTTTGTTTTAAATATCTCAATTACAATACAATGAAAATATTTTCCTTGTAGTTATTCATGCAAAAAGTAACATGTACTTACATTTAGTACATAGAAAAAGTATGTACTAGTAAAACTTACAAGGTATATTCAAGTAATTCGGTTGGACGGGGAGTTGTAAACATGTGCCTAAATGTATGTTAACACCATCAAAACCTTTTTTTAAGCATTAAAATAATGTTGAAGCCTAATTAAATAAAATTTAATGTTATATTACTGTACATGTGTTATTATTTGAACAATAGCGTAAGATTCAGGAAAAGGTGACAGGGATCAAAATGGTGCCCCTAAAGACAATAAAAATATATGAACAACTTTAATTGGCCTTTTTAACTTTTTTGAATCGAGCGTCACAGTCTTTTGTAAACGAAAGTCACGAAACCCTTGTTTAATTCTGGTATCTTAGATGAGTTTATATACATTGTACCTGGTACTATTGTAAGCGGCTGGATCAAAAAGTGATTAAATATTTACAGGAGAACAAAATAGCTTTTGGACCCAATAGCGGATTTAACACAGTAATAACAATAGCTAAGATAAAAAAGTTTGGTGGTCTTTTTCCAATGTATCTTCCATCAATGATGTTCTTATTGACAAAGACTTGATCCTTTGTCACAAGTTTTTGTTTATCGTTCATTGCCATTTTGTTCCGAAAAAAAAAAAAATATTATATATATTATCGCTGTTTTGTGCATTTTTGATCTTTTTTGTGATAATTTTCATATCGTGCTACTCGCCTGAGATGGAAAATTTTCGCTAGAAACTAAGGAGCCACGTGGCGTTGCTAATGAAATTGACATGAAATTGACAACATCGTCATAGGTAAAATAGCGATAAACAGATTATCATTGGTCATCTCAACTCGATTGCTTTTCTCGCTTTCGCCGTGACCGGCTCAAGCGAGAAAATCAATCTCGTTGAGATAACCAACGATAATCTATAAATATCCTAAATATCCAAGTGAAAGAAAGTTTTAAAACTTTGATTTTTCAAAAACTAAGGGTTTTCTTACGCCCAGGAGTAGATTACCTTAGCCGTATTTGGCACAACTTTTTGGAATTTTGGGTCTTCAATGCTCATCAACTTTGTATTTGTTTGGCTTTTTAACTGTTTTGATCTGAGCGTCACTGATGAGTCTTATGTAGACGAAACGCGCGTCTGGCGTATTAAATTATAATCCTGGTACCTTTGATAACTGTTTACACCACTGGGTCGATGCCACTGCTGGTGGACGTTTCGTCCCCGAGGGTATCACCAGCCCAGTAGTTAGCACTTCGGTGTTGACATGAATATCAATTATATGGTCATTTTTATAAATTTTCTGTTTACAAAACTTTGATTTTTCAAAAACTAAGGGTTTTCTTACGCCCAGGAGTAGATTACCTTAGCCGTATTTGGCACAACTTTTTTGAATTTTGGGTCTTCAATGCTCTTCAACTTTGTATTTGTTTGGCTTTTTAACTGTTTTGATCTGAGCGTCACTGATGAGTCTTATGTAGACGAAACGCGCGTCTGGCGTATTAAATTATAATCCTGGTACCTTTGATAACTGTTTACACCACTGGATCGATGCCACTGCTGGTGGACGTTTCGTCCCCGAGGGTATCACCAGCCCAGTAGTTAGCACTTCGGTGTTGACATGAATATCAATTATATGGTCATTTTTATAAATTTTCTGTTTACAAAACTTTGATTTTTCAAAAACTAAGGGTTTTCTTACGCCCAGGAGTAGATTACCTTAGCCGTATTTGGCATAACTTTTTGGAATTTTGGGTCTTCAATGCTCTTCAACTTTGTATTTGTTTGGCTTTTTAACTGTTTTGATCTGAGCGTCACTGATGAGTCTTATGTAGACGAAACGCGCGTCTGGCGTATTAAATTATAATCCTGGTACCTTTGATAACTGTTTACACCACTGGGTTGATGCCACTGCTGGTGGACGTTTCCTCCCCGAGGGTATCACCAGCCCAGTAGTTAGCACTTCGATGTTGACATGAATATCAATTATATGGTCATTTTTATAAATTTTCTGTTTACAAAACTTTGATTTTTCAAAAACTAAGGGTTTTCTTACGCCCAGGAGTAGATTACCTTAGCCGTATTTTGCACAACTTTTTGGAATTTTGGGTCTTCAATGCTCTTCAACTTTGTATTTGTTTGGCTTTTTAACTGTTTTGATCTGAGCGTCACTGATGAGTCTTATGTAGACGAAACGCGCGTCTGGCGTATTAAATTATAATCCTGGTACCTTTGATAACTGTTTAAATATAAGAAATACATTAACATATATATTTAGTTATATACTTATAGAAAGTAGTCGATTGTTAAGAAATGATCCCAAAGAAATCGATTCATACGTTACCAACAATAAAAAACAATATTGGGTTTGGATGATCGATTCCAGCTAAATAAACATCACGACTACACACCGATCAGTACACACCAAACGAATTTAAAAGTGAAGATATTATCTATATTCTGAGAAACGCATGACCGTATGCAATTTTTCTTCATATTTGTAGCTTGGATGCCAAAATAGTTATCCAGAAATATATCACTGTGGTAGTGTGTATGTCCAGAAATTAGACACTTACTTAGAGATATACATCGGTATATCTGTGACGTGTATAGTATGTCAGGTATTCATCAATACATTATAACACTGAGCGCTTAAAACATTAAAGCGACTTTATTGAATTATTTATGTCGGCGAGACAGTTTTAAAATAAAATATCTTTTACACCTTTTTATCCTATTTGCACATACAATGTCCCAGTAATAATTTGTAATTGTACTATGAATAGTTTTTACTGAAAATACTATAACACGTTAATGGATTTAAACAGATAAAAGTGAGGCGAAACATACCAGACTCATTAGTGGAAAACAAACTCATGACAAAAAAAACAACATTTAACGATGAAGCAGTATAAGATAAGATAAGATAAGATAAGATATTTTATTTCCAATTATGGGCCCCAAAGGGCATAAACATTACAACATCAATAAACATAACCTACAATATCAAAGACTAAGCAACACGAACATCACTAAAACAAGAGAAATAAGAAAGGAAAGAAAAAAAAAACCCAAACTTGTGGCTGTCTGATTCCAATTGATATTTTGTAATCATAGTGTTTTTTTCGTAGGGTGTGTTTGAACTTTTTCCAGGTTACTAAATATATAAATTCCGTGATTTGTTTTATTAAAATCATAACAACATCTGATATGCAAAAGGACAGAGAAACCATAAATACAGAAAAACAAATAATACTATGGCCAAGTAGAAATAACGAAAAGATAAACAACTGTCCACAAATCGTTTCAATAATTGAGCAAAACCCACCCAACAACAAAAATTGAATTGAGGAGTATTATTGATCTTCATTCGTGATAGACTTAACTGAAAACTGGTAAACAACTGTTTCCTATATTGAACAATAACCAACATACTAATAAATCATAGAAAGATTCAACAGCCGATTCACTCGACAAGTGACTTTATAATTTACAAACGGACAGACAACCGCATGCCTCATTAGTCACTGGATTGGTAAAGAAGACTAATGTGAAAAATGTCAAGAAAAATAGAAGGTGTGCAATATGTTAAAAAGGATCGTAATCGTAAGTAATAAATTATACATAAACTTACTATTTACATGTTTTCTTGAATTAGTAAATATTTACTAATTCAAGAAAACATGTAATTAGAAGGTTTATGTTAAAAGAAAGATTGCTCTAACGCTTTTTGTTCTGCCTTTTGTGTTTATATATTGTATGATTTATTACAGATAGTTACAATAGTTGCAGCTGAATATACTTTCCGTAAACTTGAATATAAAGAAAAGAAACCAAGTATTTCAGAGAATAAGTACTATCTTATGTTGAGTTTGAAGCATGGAATATTTCGAAGTCTGATCATCTTTATAAAGGAAAATTGGAATAGGTGAATATAGCATTTTATCTTACCTCCTATACATTTCTAGAAATATAACTGGTTAAAAACGACCGCGTGGAGACCGTGTATATTTCATATTGGGTAAATAGGCGTGTTTTTTTTCAATACATGGTTAGTAGTGGTGTTACATCCTTTTGTTTTGTAAAAACAACACGGTGTTAAGGAAAAAAATGAAAGGTTTCAACAGACGAAGAAATTGATGATGAACGATTGAAATCATTTCATAAAACACATTAAAAGCTAACAAGCTGTTATTATTGGCATTTGTTTTTGTATAGATCCATGGAAGTAGGTTCTTAATATTGAAGACTTGATCATTTTGATAGGCCACTAGTCTGAATACCACATGTTAAGATAGTCGGTAAGATAAATTCAATATATAGTATGCTAGGGACCCCATATGGAATTTACTGACCCCATATATATCGTATTAGGTCACTAGCACACTATGTAACTAATATTCCCCCTAAATAGTATTTTATTAGTTCATTTTCACATTAGTAGTAGTGTTTTATTTTAAAATGATTTTGAGAATACTTAGTTCTCTCGCGTTGAAGAAAATTGACATATTGGTTGTTTTGTTGATCATTTGTTTTTACATACATTTTGTATATTGCTTGAAATATTATATCAGTTTTCTAAACAAAGAAAGTTTCGGTAAATTCGATACTTGTTTCAACAGAGTATTTCTCTTAAACCGACTACCGTTGAAAAACAACGAAACAAATTTGAGAATGAAAATGGGGAATATATCAAAGAGAACAAATTGACCAAAGAGCAGAAAACAGCCGAAGGCCACCAATGGGTCTTCAACACAGCGAGAAAATCCCACACTAAGAGGCGGCTTCAGCTAAACCCCAATATTACCAATATCCTTTACAATATGAAGTATTGTCAGGAAATGTCGACAAACAGTCTAATTGAGTGGGGTCCGAGAGATCATTATGATAATTCTAACTACCTTTCGTTGCAGGTCAAAAGTTGGTGTTGCGTCGGTCTTACTTAAAATAGGCTCTCTTGTGAGTATTGGTAGTGATAGAGGTCATGAGCAATAGATTTGAAATACTTATCCACATCTTCAATGTTCGTCGAAGAATTAATATATTTGCCTAACAATTTTGGCTAGTATTTAATTAAGCATTTTACTCTTTTGTATCATTGTATTTTTTTTTTTTTTTAGAAATTTGTGTTTTCACAAAATAACATAGATTCATATTAAATCTGAACACTATGTTAACTGTTAATATAGCTATCGTCCGAATTTGATTTTACAATAGTAATTACACATAATAATTTTAATGAGGCAATTAAGGATAACACCAAATTAGACTAATTAAAAGCTGAAAAAGAAGATAACAATAAGAAACCACATTAGTGCGACATGCAATAAAATTACTTGAAATATTTTTTTAGACAGCAGGTGTTGGACTTCTTGGACTAGGATTAACACTTCTAGGAGACGAATTTATAAATAATAGCTCCCTCAAACATATATTTTACAAACTACAGTTTCACAACTACTATTTTTATGATATACTGGTTGGTCTTGCTGCAGCTTCTGTTGTACTTGGGACAGTAACATCGACAGTAGCTGTTCTTGGCTTAGTTGGTTCCTGGAAAAAATCACCAATCTTACTTGTAACGGTAAGCAATTTAGCAACAACTTGTTTAGTTAAAAAAGAAAATGATAATGGTAGGATCAATAATGTATCGTTAAAGAATCCTATATATACCAGTTTATTCATTGCACCTTCTTTTAAGAAAAACAGTCAGTTAGTGTTTAGATTCAAATACAAAGGAGCTAAAGATAAACAATCAATCGATTAAAGAAATACGACATCAGTTTCAAATGAAAAAAAGACATTCAACTGTCCACATATAAATACAGATAAGATTGTTTTGTTTTTTGTTTTTTGTGTTGGTGGGTTGCTTTTGTATACAGTAAAATAATTCAATACAAAAATATTGAGGTGTAATATGATTGTCAATTAGACAACTGCCAAGGGACGAAGATGTAAAACAATTTTTATATTAACACTTTCTATTTCAGAGTACTGCCCTCTCTCTGGTTTTGCATGTACCAAGAATCATTGCAGTTACATTTTGGATATTTTTCATTGCAAAGGTATGCACAATAGTTATCAAAGGTACCAGGATTATAATTTAGTACGCCAGACGCGCGTTTCGTCTACATAGACTCATCAGTGACGCTCATATCAAAATATTTATATAATATTGCAAATTTAAATCATTTGTTTTGCGGCAGCCTAAACGTTATTGGTTTTAATTTTAAACTTTTGATCTAAAATCACAAGTAATTGAAATTGCTGTAGTTCAAATATAAGAGAAACAAAAGATATTAAAAGGACAATCAATCTCATAAGTCGAAAATACACTGACTACGCCATGGCAAAAACGAATTCTTATTATTTCATTGTTAGAACTGGAATGAAACCTCTCAGCTTGAACTTAAAATTAGTCACTGAGATTATTGAACGTAGATGAAAAATCAACTAAAGGCGTACACATTTCTTTCCTTCATATTTTCTCAATGTTTAAATCCTAAATTTTACCTTGAGATGAAGGACAGTGATAAGAGTTGAGATTCGTGAAATTTCTTCGCATTTACAACAACCTATTTATAAAGAACGGTTTGCGACCGGTATGATTATCTTCTTTTGTGAATTCATCCTGTGAATGTCACAAAATTAATAACATTTTCATTTATCAGTAGAATTAAATAGTTTTGATTGAAAAAAAGGGATCTAATAATATTATTTATCTTGGTGTAATCAGGGGTGTACAGAATTTTACACCGTTGTTGAAAATTCATACACCCTGAGGCGCAGCCGGATGGGTGCATGAATTTTCAACAACGGTGTAAAATTCCGTACACCCCTGATTACACCAAGATAACGAATTTATTTATATAAACAATTCCTTTACTCATTTTTAAACCAATATGTAAAATTGAAAAATGCTAATGAAAATTTCAGTGTAAAATGTTTCAACCTACATGTTGCTGCATATTGTCAAATCCTTTTTTTCTTTGTTTTTGGGAAATTAAGAAAAATTAAGTTTTTTTGAATGTTTAGGATTTTTTTTTTTTTTTTTTTTTAAATTTTTATCTTCAAATTTATTTATATATTTTTTTATATTTTTTTATAATTTTTAATTATTTTTTTTAACATTTGATTTTTTTTTAAAATTTTGGTAAAAAAAAAATAAAATTAGGTAAAATTTTATTTATCCCGGGGTGAACAAGGGTGGGGTGTTATTTACACCGGGGTAATTAACCAATCAGATTGCAGTATTTTTGCTGCATAAGAAATAATACTTCTTATCCAAGACCAAGATTGATTTCTACCCTGACATATTTCATAACCAGTTTTTTGTTGTCGTATTGTTGTCTTTTGATATCTTTGGTTGAAGTCTCATTGACGCATATATTTACAATGTGAAATATACTGTACTTTCTATTAGCCTATAACTTTGTTTATTGATATAGATATACTGATTATCAATCGGTGTCTTTTTTTTACATAAGGAAATGTCTGGAAAATGACAGTTGTTTTCCATTTGTTTGATGTGTTTGAGGTTTTGATTTTCCCATTTAATAAGAGACTTTTCGTTTTGAATTTTTCCTCGGAGTTCGGTATTTTTGATATTTTACTTTTTTTTAGATTAGTATTGTTGCAATGTTTTTGTATGCTGCTCCTTTTATTTTGTCAACAACGATCATCACTATGTGATCTTAATGAAAGTAAGAAGCGAAATTAGTAAACAATTTTTTGAAATGTAAATACGAGGCAGTAGTTTACAATCGTAAATCGTTTTTTTTATTTGAACATTTCACACAAGAAAAAAGGTTGAGGTAATCACACGAACTAAAAATGAATTAAAATGCATTTACACTTACAGCAAAACGTCTATTAAATGGGGTTGACTATTATTTTAGGTCCGTTTTGGTTATATAGCTCATCAACTGTTTAGTTTATGTTTACATTATATTCTTTACTTTCGAATTTTCGGCTTTGAGCGTTCCTTGGAAAGCTGAATCCAGAAAAGCTTTCGGACGAATGTCATTTATTATGTTTTATAGAATGTGGTTAGGTAGAAAAGTATATCTTTAAAATTGAAAATATCTTCCTTTACAGATCAATGGTGGCATGAAATTTCAGATGTCTTTACAACAATTAGGTTATTTTATTCCTGGCTTCAGAAATGAAATAACTACGAAGTGGAATGATATGATTATGACAGTAAGACATCCGTAGACATAGAGATAGAAAAAAAAATGTCCGACATAACTATGTTTAAAAGTACATATTTTTAAAATTTTGAAAGAATTAATAAGAAATTGTAAGAAATTTAAAAAGACATACTGCTATATTCTTAAAGATAGGAAAGTTACAAAGAGAGAAATAAAAATAATGAAAAATAAAGAAAAAAAAATGACGAAAAGACAAGTTTAAAAAACAATCGAAAGGAAATTATTGATTAAGGTTCAAGTCTCGTACACTACCAACATATTGACAGTAGATACTAAGTGGGCAATGCTAAAAAAAGTTAATAATAAAAAAAAAGCTATCACCATAAGAAATTCCAATTTTGAATATTAATAAGTCGTCTTCTAATGTTTTCAGCTGCAGTGTTGTGGCGTCAATCATAGCAATGAAACACATACCACGCAAGGAATAATATTTTGTTGTAAAAATGCTCATCCCAGAATACTCGACTCTGCTGAATATAATACAATATCCTACACATCATTTGATTATTTTGGTGGATGTGGTGGATACAAAACAGAGGTAAGTCTTAAAAGTAAATCAGAGGCCGTGTTAATGAAAGTATCCTAGGAAATGTCCTAAGATATGTCTTAGGACATTATTTAGGATGGTCTTAGGACGTGTCTGAGTTATGTCTTAGGATGTAAAAAAAAAGCTATCTTAGGACAGTCCTAAGTACGATGGTCCTAGGACCATCCAAAAACATTTATCTAATTAAAAAAAAATATGCAGAGAATTCAATGACATATATTTTATTGTATTTCAGTATATATGTAAAGGGAGAGAGGATTACGCTTTTAGAGAAAACAATTAACGCAAAATAAAAGTTTTAACGTAATACTAAAAAATACTATATATGACAACATGACTGTATGATAACAAAATATAAATGAATTTCATACGACAACAAAACTAATAGTCACAAAGCTCTGTAAAATGCGATATTTGTGCTGCAATTTTAGTATATAAACTAGTTTTGTCCTTAGGTCCACTTGATTTCATTACATGTATTGAATCAGGATTAGTTAAAAAAATAATTCCATTTTTTACCACATTTAAGTTATTATTGCACCGTTTGGTTAGGTGCCAAAAATGTTGCTAATGATGATAGTATTTTTCAAGCTTCTAAAAGTACAGCACAAACTATTTTAAATAAGCTTAATAATATGACATCGTCAAACATACTTTTTGGAGAGATACTATTAATGTCCATATCATATAAATTTGTATATAGAAAAGCAAGTTTAGTTATTACAGAACTTCACCAAATAACTTCACAATATCTCAATGTATTCAAATATGTGCATCAAGTTAGTTCTAGAACACGCACACAAAGATCTTGAAATATGCTTTGTTAATATCTTGAATTAATTTATGGATCAAATTTGTCTTCAAACTGAAAATAAGGTTAACACAATTGAATCTTTAACAAATATTGAAAAATATTTTGTTTAATTGGTTTAATTCTATTAACATTTTTAATAGTTTGATACTGTATCTTTTTTTTTTATTAATGAGTTTATGCCATATTTGTTGTTTTATTTCGTTTAAGGACATCGTAACTATTTGGACTATCCTAAGACACCTATGTACATATCCTAACTTTAGGACCAAACTTAGGACATATGTTATTTTTAGCAGATTTTCGTTAACCTGACTTAGGACTCAGACGTGTCCTAAGACCATCCTAAGACAAGTCCTAGTCCTAAGACAGTTTCGTTGACACGGCCCCATGAATCTTATTTTATCAGGTATCCTTGATAATATATTTTACAACCACTGGGTTGATGCCACTGCTGGTGGAGGTTTGCTCCACCAGCCCATTATTCATCATTTCATAATCTCCCCCAACTGGGTTGTGAGAAAAACGAAGGACATCGACACTTTATAAGCTAAGGGCCAAAGTCACTATTGGTTATACTATACAACTTGTCTATGTCTGGGAGAGACATGTTTTTGAGCTTTTAGATCTTAAGACAGTTTCGTTGACACGGCCCCATGAATCTTACTTTATCAGGTATCTTTGATAATATATTTTACAACCACTGGGTTGATGCCACTGCTGGTGGAGGTTTGCTCCACCAGCCCATTATTCATCATTTCATAATCTCCCCCAACTGGGTTGTGAGAAAAACGAAGGACATCGACACTTTATAAGCTAAGGGCCAAAGTCACTATTGGTTATACTATACAACTTGTCTATGTCTGGGAGAGACATGTTTTTGAGCTTTTAGATCTTAAGATTTCATAATAGTTGTCTGATATGTAAAGTAACCGACTCTATCATATTCGGCGTATCATAAATCTGGATTCGCATGACTTGTGATGCCTGACTCGCAGTAATTTCTCAATCTGCGGGTCTCACTCACTCTATCTATTTTATTTTATTTACATTTTTTGAAATACTTTTACGTGAATTAAATAACGGTAACGGAAACATGGTCTATTGACTATAAATATTAGCGGTTCTTTTATTTTTGGTAATTTTTCTTTAAATTCGTGGAACACTTCAACTGAAAAAAGTTTTATGTTGTCATGAAAAACAAACAACTATATATATTTATATATAATTTAAAGAAAAAAAAAACATTTTCAAAAGGTAAACCACGAAATCCGTCCTCTTCTTAAGATCAAATTAAATTTTGGGAGAAATCAAGCTTTACATTGAGAAAATTGCTTAACGTTCGTATTTGTTAATTTACCAAACCTTGTTTTCAATTGCATTTATAATATTTTCTTTAAAAGACTCTTATTTCTGGTCTCAAATTGACCAATCGAAAAATGTTGCTGATTGGTCTTCGTTTGCGTACTAAGTACTTGTTTTTGTAAATCGCATGTGTCAAATAAATTAAACCATTATCTCTTTCAGACATGTGCAGGTGTTATCTTGGACAAGACTGAGATGTTTGTTGGTTGGTTTCTAGCGATTGTGTTGCTGCAAATTGTTTTAGAGGTATATAAGTATAGCTTATACAAAATAAGTATATGGTTGAATTGTAATCTCATTTTGATGATCTCAAACTCACTCGTTTTGTTAATTTATTCCCGATCGTTCCATTTATTTTTTAAATTCGACTTCTGATTGTCCAACATCATAATTTCTGATTGTATCACATTATTTTATTATGGTAACTGTTTTGAATAAACAATGCTTCGTAATATCAAGGTTAAGGACACAATCTACATTCTCATATTAAAAAATATATTATGCCATAAGTGTACTCTGAACATATATCATTTTATTGAAAAAGGTGCTGGAGGGCTGTTTTTCATCTAGTGGATAGTTAAATGCATATTCAAGACGGAAACATGTTGATGTTAGATGACCTTTCAATCTGGTTTGAACTAGACAAATACTCTGAGTTGTATACACTTAGTTTCAGTACTTTTTTACTTTTAAAAAGTTGAACAATCGGGAAGACACCAGTTGGTTATACCAAATTATATCTTTGCTGAATTATTTTTTATTCAAAGCACCTTACGGGATCGAAGAATATTTATGTCAAGTAAACCTTGCGTCGAAACAGGAATGAAAACAAATGAAAATAGAAAAATCAAAAGTAAACGACTGCAGACATTTTGAAAAAAAATAATATACAAGGTCACGTTTAACTGTGAATGCATTTATTTTCGTTGGAACCAATGTTTGCGGATTCAGAAAAGCTTGAATTTTCGTGGATATTTTATTTCGTGAATTTTTCGAAAAACGGATTTTCTTACCCCAGGAGTAGATTACCTTAGCCGTATTTGGCACAACTTTTTGGAATTTTGGGTCCTCAATGCTCTTCAACTTTGTATTTGTTTGGCTTTTTAACTATTTTGATTTGAGCGTCACTGATGAGTCTTATGTAGACGAAACGCGCGTCTGGCGTATAAAATTATAATCCTGGTACTTTTGATAACTATTTAGCAATAGTCTGGATACAAGCTTATAGAAAGTTTATAATTCGTTGATTTAGATTCTTGTTTCACTTGTTCCAACGAAATACACGAAAATTGGTACCTAAGGAATACTACCGAATCCACAGTACGAACACTATGGATACATTTAAAGTTCACTTAATACAGTTTGTTTGAGCTGTGTTGGTAGTTCTATTTCAAATAAAAGAATAAATTTAATAGGACTTCTTTGATAAATGTTTAAAAACTAAATGTTAATAGTTATCAAAAGTACCAGGATTATAATTTATACGCCAGACGCGCGTTTCGTCTACATAAGACTCATCAGTGACGCTCAGATCAAAATAGTTAAAAAGCCAAATCAATACAAAGTTGAAGAGCATTGAGGATCCAAAATTCCAAAAAGTGTGAAAATGATGTTTCATTTTTTCCTGTATTTCGTTTGTTATTTTAGTGAGAATCTATATTGAAGAACACAAGTGAACGCATTATTTGAAATCATGAATTTGTACTGATATAGCTATCACTTGATCATATTTAAAATGTTGAAACTCAAATACCTTACAAGGTAAATTTTTTATTTTTTTATTTGTCAAACAATGCTATAATATCCTTTATTCCGTTCGGAACGAATAACGAATACTTTAATATTTGTTCAAGTGGAAATAATATTATAGAATATTCCTTCCATTTGGAATTATATAATAAAGGAACTTTTATTTCATTACACAACAAATTAAATCGTCCTTCATAGAAAAACAAAAAGAAGATGTGGTGTGATTTTTTATATTTAATGAAACATTCTACGAAGAGGAATGTATGCAACCATTGTATTTTTGTTTCGCCTTAGATTATTGGTTTCGTATTTGTTAGCAAGGAATATCTCATTATAATGTTGACAGAAAGCGCTGAAAACTCAACAGGAGCAACATTGAATGCTAAGTCTGTAATATTCAGAAAGATGGGTAAAGAAATAAAATCATTCTGTGTTAGTAACTGGAAAAGGTAACAACAAAAACAAGTATATCGTATATTAATTATGGGAATATGGTGCAATATATAATTAAAACATGACAAATGTGGCATATATCGTATTATTTAACACATCATAGCCGAGGATGTTTGAAAAATATACCCTTATTCTTGTTTTTTAAGTATGCGTTACCAAATTTGTTTATAAATGTGGTTAATTCTTAACAGAACCGAATCACATTTTTGTTTGTAATGTCATTTTCCGTTAGAAAAAGAATTGTTTTAAATGTTTGGCATATTTTTGCCATAGGTTAAGCAAATATAAAAGTTGAACGTTGTCTTGTATACTGTTGTTTGATTTACGGACCCTGTTCGCGTTTTTTTTTGCCATGGTTTTGTCAGTTTGTTTTCGAGTTATGACTTAAAAACTAACTGACCCGGCCCCTTCCCCCCCCCCCCCCCCCCCCCCCAAAAAAAAAAGGATGAGGAATGAGATTTTTAGGAAAAGCTTATTTGGAGCTATGTGGGAAATTTATTCCAAGTGAGAAAAGAATCAAAATGATATTTTACCAATAGATCATTTGCGATGTCGTTTTAACATTTTTATAGAAATAAAGTGGTTGCATGGAAAAATTTGAAGAATTAATGCCCATAAATAAGACAGGTGGGTTAATAAAAAACGAAGAAAAGTTTGAAAACGTAAGAATTGAGCATCGATTAGCTATGAAGGAGACACGCCTCATGTATTACGAGTTATAATTGAGCATACAGAATTAATAAGTTCAATTAACTTGGGTTGCCAACAATAAAGCATTAGAAATTGTTTACTATAGCCTTGTGTTATAAATTTATAACAAAACAACTCTTGATCTGTCAAGGAAGTTCTCAAACGTAGACTTTGTTTTGTCAGTGTATTTTTTATTGAAAGGATACATGATTACCAAACATATATAATAACATATAACACCAACCACATTATTCCTCCGTGAAATTTTTTTTATACATCGTTGACGTCAGCATTCAATAATAATATAATCGAAAACAACATAATAACCGATTGATTAAGAAATGACAGAATCACGATAATATATATACAATACATGCAATAAATCATATCAGGAAAAATTCAATTATGCTAATAAAAACTTGAAATATTTAGAATATGTAGCAATTTAATTTGTATGTATGTTATGGTATAACACGCTCATGCATATAGTAAAAATCGTGCTCTTTCATGTTTTATTTTAAAAGTAAAAAAATGTATGTTTGAATGGTTTTACACTAGTAATTTTTTGGGGCCCTTTATAGCTTGTTGTTCGGTGTGAGCCAAGGCTCCGTGTTAAAGACCGTACCTGACCTATAATGGTTTATTTTTATAAATTGTGACTTGGATGGAGAGTTGTCTCATTTGCACTCATACCACATCTTCCTATATCTATGTTTGTACTATGATATATTTACATTATAGGTCAAAAAGATTTCTGGTTCACTTTATATCTCTTGGATGTTTGTTTGTGAGTATTTTTTAGTATATATTTTATCCTTGGATGCTAGATACTAGAATAATTTTGTAAGTGTCATTTGATTGTTCTTCTTTGACATATTTAGCATACTGCTTTTGTCTATATTCTGTAGAATATGGTAGGATATATATGAAAAATTTCGCTGATACAACAAACCAGTATAACAAGTTGATTAAAATACACGTCATCGCCGAAAGTCGTCTTTGCTTTGTGTCGATTTGTATCGATCTGGTGAGTAAAGAAAGCCCTTTTCAACTGATTTTTAAATCTTGCTCTTATGTTGTGCCGTTACATTACTGTCTGATGTTAGGGGCGGAATGGGCGCCTACAAACATGTTTAAACCCGCCACATGCTTTATGTGCCTGTCCCAAGTTGCCTGCAATTCATTGGTTGTCGTGTATTGCTCTACAACATACTTGTTTATTGTTTATAATAATTTAAATCGTTAGCTTTTGTCGTTTGAATTGTTTTCCATTTTACATTTCGATGTCTTCTATTGCTTATTTTGAGGTATCGATTTTGCTCATTGTTGAACACCGTACGGTGACACTTAGTCGTCTGGTGGATGGTGTCTCATTGGCAATTACAACCCATCTACTTATTCTTATATTGGCCTATTGTTTATAAGTTCAATATAACGTTACAAACACCGACTAATTTATAGACTAACAATTAAATGAACGAACAAAAGATTAAAGATAAAGAGCAAACGCAACTGCAGAGATTAATAATTTTGTACATCAACACACCATGTGGTTTGGCTATATTTATAAAGAACAACCAGCCTATATCCTGTTTTCTCAATTAGTAGATGAATAACATCAAAACGTGTAAGGTCTCAATAAAAATAAAACCAGCATATTCAGTTTTTCGACACCATAGATGCAGGTAAATGAATGTCATACACATATTCAGTAAGTCAGAGAAATCATTCTATTAGTAATGAATATGTCTGATTCCTTAATCCTACACAAAAAGATTGTTCAAGAATATACGCGTATGTACTGAACTGATTGCAAATTACTATACATGGTTGTGAATTACTGATTGTTTTATTTAACAGATATTCAACATTGTGGTGCTTTGTCTAGCCATCAACATACGATTTGACAAAGTTTTTGGAAACTCTGATATACAAGAATTATTTTCAAGAATAAACGTTACCGATCATACCTTTACAAGTGCTATCAACACGTTTTCAATTGTGACTGTCACTTTTTCCTCTCTATCAATAGCAGTTGTTATATTTTCATTCGTTGTTATGGTCTTACCGAAATGGAAATCAGTTCTAAGTTTTGTCGTAAGTACTATTTTTGTTCTAATTGTTTTAATTGTCATACAGCAATTTAATGTCTTGGTTTCTCTCTGTTTTCGTAACAGTGCATTTAGCATTTGATTGGCGTAACTTTATAGTAGGAAAGAAATATCTGAAAAGGCTGTATTTAAACTTATCTATGATGAGTTTATTTAAAAAGTTTTATATTGCTGATGAAATTTGTTAGAGCATCGAAAATTTAAGATAATATCTGTGATTTTCATATATATTGAATTTATATTGATGTCGTACGATAATGTTTCTTCTTCATATTGATGTTTTTTATTAACATGAAAGAAATTTAATTTAAATGGAGATGTAACTGCATTAATTTCATTTAAGACTAAATTATACTATGAATTTACCCGTCTTGCTGTGTTCCCTCTGTTCAAGTAAGTGAGTTTTGTCTCTCAAATCCTCAAGAAATAAGTCAATTATAGAATATTCCGCAGCTTAAACATATTATGTCACAAACACATTCTATCATAATCACTAGATTTGGCAACTTACGAGGAGATTGTATTGATGTGAGACAAAATAAAAACGGGCCGAAACATCATAATATGATATACCCGATGGTATCTCCAGCCCAGGAGTCAGTACTTTGGTACTTGCATAAAAATGCGGAATTAATGAATGTATATTCCTCATGCAAAGCTCTGATTCCTTGCCCGGCTTTTGTTATAATTTTGTTCTTTTTGGTTTTTATCAGCTTTTCAATTCCTAATACGTTTTGGATTTTCAAATTGTTTGGCCTCAAGCATCACTGAAGAGAATTTTTTTGTTTACTCTTGGTTTTCTTTTGATCTTTTTCTATTTGTGCCATGGAGTTGTCAGTTATTTGTCTACTTATGAGTTTGAATGTCCCATTGGTAGATTTCGCCTCCCTTTAAATTGTCAAAATGCGCATCTGGTGCAGTAAAATTGATACCGTTAATGTTATTACTACCACTGGGTCGATGCCTCTGCTGGTGGTATGTTAGTCCCCGAGAGCATAACCAGCCAAAAACGGTTACACGTTATTGTGTAATTAAAATTTGTTGTTTTAAAATTTTTGAAATTTCTTTAAATTAAGATAGAAAATAAAAGAGTATATCTCTCGTATGCATCATGTGCATAGCGCTGATTCCATGTCCGGTTTTGCCTATACTTTTTGTCCTTTTTGGTTTTATCATCTCTTCAATTCTTAATAAGTTTTGGATTTTTAAATCTTTAAGTCCTGAAAATCACTGAAGAGAAATTTCTTGTGGAAAAGAGGGGCGAAAGATACCAAAGGGACAGTCAAACTCATAAATTGAAAATAAACTGACAACGCCATGGCTAAAAAAGAAAAAGACAAACAGACGAATAATAGTACACAAGACACAAGACACAGCATAGAAAACTCAAGACTAAGCAACACGAACCCCACCAAAAATGGGGGTGATATCAGGTGCTCCGGAAGGGTAATCAGATCCTGCTCCACAGAAAATGCATCTGATGCAGAAACATTGGTATCGTTAATGTTATTGTTGTGACTAGATAAAGGCAACAGTAGTATATCGCTGTTCGAAATTCATAAATCGATTGAGGAAAAAACAAATCCGGGTTACAAACTAAAACTGAGGGGAAAACATCATATATAAGATAAGAACAACGACACAACACTAAAATGCAACACAAACAAGAAACAAACTATAATATAACAATGGTAATTTTCCTGACTTGGTACAGGACATTTTAAGAAAAAATGGTGGGTTGAACCTGGTTTAGTGGCTAGACAAACCTACCGCTTTTATGGCAACGTTAATTATAACTTTAAAATGACAACATTACATGACAACTTTACATGACAGGACTACAATACAAATAAATGGGAGAACATACAGGACAGAGAAACACACAAATAATAGCAAATAATAAAGTTATTATATTTACATTTATTTAATACTGGCATACTTTCTGTATTACTAGAGTGCTGGGGTATTGTGTATCGTGGCAGTTGCAAATCTTCTTCAAGAAGGATTATGGGTGATTTTTTTCAATAATGTAAGTTCCAGAAATACATAATTCATTTATTCATATTAATACTTTGTATATAGTAATACAGCTTTGTTAAAATATGTTTATTCGTTATACTTTATGGTGTGACCACACCTTTGCCTTTTCGTCTGACTAGCTTCGTTTTTTATAACGTTATTAAGAAAAATGATATCAAGATCTGTGTAAATAAAACAAATTTTCCTAAATCGATTCTAGTATCCATCGAATAAAAGGAAACTTATTAAGGGAAATATGAGAAAATATGAAGAGGA
Source organism: Mytilus trossulus (assembly GCF_036588685.1). Lineage (NCBI taxonomy): Eukaryota > Metazoa > Mollusca > Bivalvia > Mytilida > Mytilidae > Mytilus > Mytilus trossulus. The sequence goes on from NW_026963294.1 coordinate 3,044,579, forward strand.
GATAAATGTCAAACAGATATAAACGTTAATTATTCTGTAGCTCCAATTGTTGTGTTTGATAGCATCGTGGAAAAAAGTTTCTGCAAAACGATCATAGAACTAAAAATTGGATAAATATAAAATATTTTTCTTTAGTTCTCCATTTGCACATATTGTGTAATTTTCCGAAGATGTCGTTTAAATTTTTCGAATCATATTGAAGTAAATGTTCCTAAAAATATAGGATGACATTCGGAGAACAACAGTTTTACAGACATTCGTAAGGTTTATTTTCTAGATAAAAAGCAAACTCACACTTTTCATATTTAATATTCTTTTATCGTGCAATTTGAATATCCTTCCTGAATCTTTAGTCTCTTTTTTAAGGATGAATTAATCTATACAAAAGTACATAAAACAAAATGTTGGTAACTATGTTTGAATGAAAAGTGACTCGTTATTTGTATTAGATTTTGAAGTAAAATTTGATATTCGGATGTTGGTCATTTCCCCCCATAAATAACTAATTAGAGCTTTAAAATAAAAATCTAATATAGTTATTGTACATGTTGTATCACCAACAGTTTTTAAAAATTTCCTAGTCGTTATACTTAATTTGCAAAACAATACACAATATGTATGCTAAAACTCAAAGAAGTATGATACTCTATGATATATTTCATGGATTTTTTTTTGCAAAAAGTGTTCTCGTTCCTTCAAATTTGTCACAACATGTGGGAGTGTTTCGACCGTAAAATTGTATAACATTTATTTTACAAATGACTAACTCAGAGTAATTGACAAATGATACCACTGTACATATTTTGTAAAATAATTGGAAATAAATCTACCTATTTACAGGAATTAACTTCATTTAAATTAGTAATCTTTGCCATTACATGTATAGTTCATTATTTAGATGAGTAATAATTTAAATATTTGCTCCTTGAACTGCCAAGGGCTAGGAAAAAAAGAAAAGCGAGACAGACTATATATTTGGTGTGAAAATCAAAAATGTGACATCTTGTTTATTCAAGAGTCCCATTTCACGGATAAAAACATAAATGTAATAAATAGTGAAACTCATCATATCCTAAACTACAGAAATCTCATTATAGGATATAAAATCTGTGATATCAATTATTATGATATAAATCTGTTAGTGACACTCATTACATTTTCTATCCACAAGTGCACTCACAGTTCAAATTATAAAACTACAAATTTTGATGTGTATGCCCTGTTCAAAAAAGATTTTTTTAACTACTTAAATATTCTCGACACTTTCAGGTGGTAAACACGGTAAAATTTTGAAAGAATTAAGCTTATACATATAATTATTATTCTCGCATATACGCTTTATGCTAATTTATTCAGCAATACATGTGTCTCTATATTATTTAATCTTAAAAAAAAAAAAAAAACTTCATTTAAATAATTGTCTAGTATGAAAAAAGTAGGATATGATTACAGTGGCCATATATGGCAACATGTTGAGTACTTTACTAATTTGCAAAGCGGCCATATTGCCGTATCATTTTGACATCCATTTCAATAGGAATATGCATGCCCCTTAAGTAAATATTCAAATATGCCAATTCGTAATTACATTAACGTTTTGTCCAGATATTGGTGAATTGTACATACTTTTGTCTTGTGTTCGTGTACAAATGAACCTTATCAACACTAAAAACTTTCGGGCTTTTCAATTTAACTTATTTATTCCTTTCCATTTTCTTAACCCTCAAATTCTATGCATTTTTCCTTTGCACTACATAGCATATTTGTAAATATCCACCTGAGGAAGTTTTCAGAGACACGTTAGTTTAAGATTAAAGACGGAAACAGACTTGATGATCAGCAATTTTCTATTTTTCAATCTACAGCTAAGGGAAGTAATTCAATTTAAAGAGCCAAAGTGACGTGATGCTTATCCAATGTATAACGTATCTAGGATTTTGCAATATTGACAACTCTTTTGTTTGAATACATTACGTTTGTTTGAGACCAAAATGTTTGGATAGCAAAATATACAAAATGTTTAGAGCATAGAGATCAAACGGGTCCATCCGGAGTTATACTGAGGTCTATAACAACTTCATATTTGTCTAAACTGTATATTCACCCTAACAGAATTGATCACAGACATTGTAAATCGGGATTATACCGTAACACTGGTTTCTTTAAAATGGTATAATTGGAGACTACTAGTCCTCCAGCAGGTACGATAGAGACAAAAGTTTAGAAAGCCAAAGCCAAAAAATATTAACCTTTAAGAGCATACCACGTAATAAGCATACACAAACCTGTAAACCTTACTTAAAATAATTTGATTACAATTAATGATTCAACATAATTTTCTGATGATAAAGATACGATAATTTTTATTCAAGACACAAATCGCTACACGTACTTTTAAGACTAACGAAGATGAACCGCGTTTATTTGCTGTTCTTCGTCTTAAAGTAATAGCTCAGAGCAAAAGCCAATGTTCCACTGCAAAATGCAAGTCGTCCCATTGCACTGGTTTGGGAGGATTTCTTTGTAAGATCAAGCTACATTGATCACTTGCAATCTATCAGATACGGGGTAATATTAAAAAAATATTGACCATAAAAGGCAAACAGATTGAGCGAATAGTAGCTGTTTCCTATTTGTCAGTAGTTTGCCTGTAACGTGATTTATGACATTTATTTTAAAAAATTTCCTTTCATTAATGTAGAAATGATTAAAATGCTATAGTTCCAACTACTTTAGGCAAATTTGACCTTTGTTGGAAATTCATTTTAGGTCACTTTTGATGATATGGCTACTTATTGATTTTTGATATTAAAGATTGTTCCTGATGAAGGTGAATCCAGAAAAGCGCATCGGACGCAAATAGTTTATAAAGGGAAATTTGTATTGACGGTTTAGTATTTCCTGTTGAATTGAAATATTCAGATGTTACAAATAAGGCAACAGTAGTATACCGCTGTTCAATAGTCATAATTCGATAAAGCGAAAACAAATCCGAGTAACAAACTAAAACCGAGGGAAACACATCAACTATAGGAGGAAAACAATAGAAAAACAGGTACACTGAACTGGAACAAAAGCAAACATCAATGTAAATTGAAACGGACTGTTTGATAACAAGTGCCATATTCCTGACTTTGTACAGGACTTTTTAAGAAAAAATGGTTGGTTGACCTGGTTTTATGGCTAGCCAAACCTTCCGCTTATATAACAATGTTAAAAATACCGCTAATAAAATGACAACACTACCTGACAGGAATACAGTACAAGCAAACGCAAGAACAATCATCACAAATATAATAGTAATAATATAATAGTACATGACAACATGTAAACCAAAGAATAACACCGGACACTTCCCTTGACACCACACCATGACACCACAAACGAAATAAAAACTGCACATCACATGAATGGACCAACGTCACAAAAAGTGACGTCTTTTTGTGACGTTTATATTACCACAGGTGAATTTCTAAAAATAAAATAAATTTGCTTTATTTATAGACATGTACAAGAATAAAAATAGATAGTTAAAGGACATGTAGTTTCTGCTCAAACTATCTTTATGACATGCTAGTATTTAAAAAAATAGGTATAAAACCCAGACTAATACAGTAGGATAATGTCTGGCAATATAAATATCATATTTAGATATGATTGCGATAAGAATTTTAAGAAGAGCTCGACATATTACCTCGAAAGTTGTAAATAATTGAAGAACGTGTGCTAAGATTTCTTTGCTTTATAGTTTTGTTGGGTTGGTTCCCCGCTTACCTGCTTACTCTTACTTTTGATACACATATCCTTATGAACGTACACTACATTGATTTAACTTATAGGTATCTGCAGAGCTAGAAGATGAACTTATGAAACAGTTTAATAGTACTAATGGTGGTTATGATTACTCTGACAAATCAGCAACACGTGATTTGTCATTATCATTTTCGTGGAACACACTATTTGTACAGGTATGATGACATGAAAAGAGTTAAAAAATTATTACTACACTACGGATACATACATGTATTAATATAGTACCTTTAAAACTTGTCCAAGACAAGTTTCAAGTGTTGTGAATAAATCACAATTGACAGATGGACAAACAATATCAGAAGGAAAATAGTCAGCTAATTATAATAGATAAAGTATATGCATGATATGAAAATCTTAGAAAAACTGCTGATATAATGTTAAATTGAATACAAGATATCGCAATTTTTCAAAAGTCTGTCGTTTGTCTCTTATGATTTTGTTTAAGTGATCAGTGGGATCATATGCATACATATACCACTGACAACTTTTAAAAGTAGATATCAATTTGAGGAACCTCTCAGTAAAACATCTGTTAACTTTTCATGTAGGCAGAATGTTGTGGAGTAGGACCTTGGATAGAATCGTCATTTAAATCTACTTACTGGTATACATATGGTGACAGATCAGCAGGTCAACGAATTCCAGTACAATGTTGTATATCTCAGACTGATGTCTTCCCTTACTCTACGAGAACAGATAGCAACTGCACAACTTCTATGCTAGATGGCTACTATCGCTCACAGGTTAATTAATTAAATCTCCAACTTTAGGGTATGATTTATCAACATGATATATCTTTTCCAAGGTTCTTATTAATCTAATCAAAATGTCATTATATAAAAAATAGCATTTGATATTTTCATAAATGTAATGTTTTACGAAATACGAAATGATCAAATAGCTCCATGAACAAATGATGAAAGACATCATAAATAATAATGAATTATTCTTCATTAAACGGATTATAAACGGATTAATAGATGTTTTAATTGCAAAACTAACTAATTTGTGCTCAACGGTCTATTTAAATGGTTTTTGGACACACTGTTTTACAAATTGAGATGAAAAATACCAATCCTGGTACTTAATTTAGTTCGGCAATCAGCTTGTAAAAATTGCCCCGTTTGTACAAATTCCATCGCAGAAAAAATATTGCTTTATTGTTATAAAACATGTGATTTATACAAAACATTGATATATACAACAAAGATAGGACTCCATTGTGCGTCCAAGAAATTAAGTTTGCCAACTATGTCTTTTAGTCATGTGATGTTGCAGTTAAAGAAAGATTAGAAATATACAGCACAATCTTCATTGTATTCATGGCTATGATCATTTTTGTAGTGGTGAGTATGAATATGTGTAAAAGAGTGTTTTTTAAGTATACTTCCAGTTTCCTTTTATTCTTACATAATAAGTTGTAAAAAGGTTCTGCACGTGTTTCCGTGATTTTATGCTGCACTTCTGCATAATTTCACATATGATAATGCATAAAAAAGACATCATAGAGATAATCAAACACAAAAGTTATAGAAAAACTGGCAAAACCAAGGCAAAAATCGAAAAACGACGAAAAGACAAAACAACAGTCTATGATACAAAGCATAGAACACCAAACACTGAGCGATATGAACCCTATCAAAAAGCGGGGAGTTATCTCAGGTGGTCAACAAGTGGTAACTATCGTGTTGCTAGTGCAAGTACACATTGAATGATGTCACATTCTAGGAAAAGAGGACGGGATTCTGGTTTCGACAATTTAAACATATCCATCGTCATATGCATGATATGTGGGGCAGATATTCCTTAACGGGCAACCAACTTTTGATGGCGTCTCAAACATTTTCGAATGGATAACTTCAACTTTACCACTTGTAACCCTAAGTTTGATGGCACTAATTCCACTATCGTATAGTTAAACAGGTTTTACCCGCCTCATTCGTTTTCAATGAAGAAGTATCAAGTCAGGACTGCGTTTTACAGAAGGTAGTTCTTTTTGCAATCATTGGTACTTTGTATAGTTTGCTGCTGACTTGTGGTAAATCGAGGAAACTTTTGTGAACGGAGGCCATGACTTAAAACTGATTGCTCCCTGATGTCAATGTAAGAGGGTTTGAAACAATATACAATATATAAGGACACTAATTGCATTGATATGCCCAAGTTGAGTCGATTTGCCTATCTATTTATAATGCATGTAATGGTCATACATGCTTGCTGAGTCAATATAAAAATTCGAAGTTGTAGTTTGATTGCCAATGAAACAACTGTCTACCATTGACCAAATGACGCAGACGTTAAGAACTATATCAATTGAATGTTAAAAAAAAACCCAAAAAAACCCAACAAAACAACTATAGGCTACCGTATGGCGATCACTAATGAGCAAAAGCCCATATCGCAAAGTACCACGAAATGCCCCGAATTGACAAATGCAACATTAATCAGACCAAATTAAAACGGCCTGATTTATGTACAAAATAATGAAACAAAAACAAATATGATATACAGCAACAAACGACAATCACTAAATTGCATGCTCCTGACTAGGACAAGTCACACACAAAATGTGGCGGGGTTTAGTATGATTGCTCGCGCCATCCCTCCCCTAACATGGGACACTTGTGTAACAGTACAACACAATAACAAACTATTAAAATCAGTTGGTAAGGGCTGAACTCATCAGATTGAGTCAATATGCATGTAACTTGTAACACAATGTATTAAACATATTCCGTCAGATGAGGGCAAAGAAACAATTTTTTTATATAGTTCTTAAACATCTTATTCCAATACAGTTTTGAAATTTATTCTAATATAACAGTAGAACATGCTATCGACAATCAATTACTTAGTTATTGAACAATAACAATCAAAACCAAGGAGTAAACAAAGACTCACAAAACCAAAGGACATTTACCTCAACAGTTATAAAAAATAATTAAGAAACAACACGAACTCTACTAAATACCGGGAGTGAAATCAGGTGCTCCGGAAGGGTAAGCATTTCCTGAATGAAGGAAAACAATATTGATATTTGAGGAAGATCCACAAAAAAAGTAAATCTATTTTTATTCTTTCTAACCAAATTCCCAATACAACTGGTGCGCTTTAGGTATTCTCATAGTTTACTAAGAACATAAATATGTTTAGCTGTACCCACTTTTACAGGTCTATAATACTTTATGTGCGGTCAGGAGTTTTATCCAAGTCGCAGCACTAAACCGAAAAAACACATACATAACTATCGGTACCTTTTTAATTTAAATCAATAGTCAATTTATCAGTAAATCTCTTTGATCGAGGTGTTGTCTCTTTGACATATTCCCCATTTCCATTCTCAATTTAGTAAAAGTTGAATGACAAGTTATTATTGACAATAAAAGATTTCGGAACAAAAAGGGAAGCTAAGATCCACGAGCCCCGAAGGTGGGGTGATTTTAAGAGTTCTTTTGCGAGGAGGTCTTTTAATATCTATATTAACTTATCATCAAACTTTTACTGATTTAGAAATCGTAAAAAGTCATTAAAAGTACAGAAAAGGCATCTTCCCCCTAGAAGTGACGAGTCTAAATCGGATTCAACTTACTTGATATAACAATAACAGTTACTTAATTGATTTAAAGACAGTTACATGATATTAAACATTTCCAGTTCTAAATATAAACCGTGGGATTGTTTTATAAAACTAAGGGGTAAACTTATATTTTCAAACTTAAAGTGTTCGAAATAATATTTTTTTATTTCATAAATGAGTCAATCAACGATATACCGACCTCATTTACAACTTACTAATTAATGTTCTGCACATTTACAACTAACTAATTAATGTTCTGCACAAAACTGTTTGTTATATATATATTTGGCGTTTTTTTTATCTGTCTGTAATCAGGAAATATTTTTTTTAAGACCTAATTATAAGCAGACAGTTAGTAAATCTCTTCCAACAATTCATGTATTAAACATCGTGTAATACATTCAGATTCTTACGTTGATAGCAGTGAATAGGTCCGAAAAATTCAAATTGAAAAGACAAATGATTAATGAAAAGGTTAAATTTACGTTTAACAGCTGGACGCGATTAACTCCTGCACTTCTCCCATACAACAGTAAACCCTTGCTAAAGTGAGGCATCCGTTCGGCTGTGTGTCTGTGATGGATGTATGAATACGTAGCAACGTTCGGTCTTTATACGTAAGTTAAATCCTGTGTCTCTGAATGATTGATTGCCACCTAAATGTCCAGTTGCAAATATTTTTATGTATATTTTGGACGAGTGGGTCAACCTCTAAAAAACCTTAAACAAACTTTCCAACGAATTCAAACATGACAGTCTATAAGACGTGTACTTTTGTGTTTATCAATTTGCAGGTTTCGAACATCTTTGAATTTCCACTATGATATTGTCTGATTTTTAGTTGGAGATGATCAATCAAAGGCATTTTTATTCCACGAATTTTTGACTTATTGTATTTTGAATGCCGTGTGTGGACCCCTTGATTATACAAGGCGTACCCAATTAGTCATGCCCGATTAATTCAATGAGAATAAACTGCATTTTCAGGACCTACACCTTATTATTAAGATAGGGGTACAATAAGTAAACACAAGAGATTTTTATGAAATGAAATCGTTCAGGTGTCTCAGATAATTATTTAAAAAGAAAGTCGATTTTGTGGTGGCGTCTACCATGTTTACCACAATATTCTAATTTCAAGCCACTCTCTAATTCAGATATGTTGTGTTGTAACAACTTTATTGAATGCAATACGATTCAAGAAAGACACAAACATGATGCATGTGAGTGTTAAAGCGGGTGGAGAGGAAGCTGAAATCAGAAAAGACAATAAAACACAAAAAGTAGGGGATAACGCTAAGAAAAAAAGAAATCAAAGAAGAGAAGAGGATAACCGAACAAACAAATCATCTAAAAACGAACTGCAATTGTCAGTTAGAACTGCTAATTTACACAGAAAAGCAAATACAATTGTTCAGGAAAACATCGAAGACATTATTGAATTACAATCGATAAAATCTATGGAATTTGAAGATAAGGTTAATTACAAACCAGATAAACCTACCGACTAAATAAAACAAGAAGTTGACGAATTGGCTTGAAATGATATAACAACTAAATCAAAGATATTACTGAAGTGATGACATCTAACAATATTGGAAAAAAGAAACGAACAAGTTAGATATCCTGGTTCATATGTGTATTTGACACGTTAGAACATATATATACATATATATATAAGAAAAAAAAAGAAAAAAATATTGACACCTTGTGTTTGTGGCATAACATTTTGGCCACAAGTTTATCGTTTTCTGTTTAGTATTAAATTTATATTAAGATCCATTTTGTTACATCTCGTGATAAATTTTATTTGGCAATGGCCAATGTCAGTCAGCAGGGTTTAAGAACATCAGTTGTACGACCTGTTAGTCAAATGCGTTTTGTTTAAATATACTTTTTCACTTTTTTGGTCTTTTGGAAAAATGTTGTTTGTGCTGTATTTAGAACCTTCTACAACTCAATTTGTTTTACATGCACACGTATACAAATTGCGGTTTTTATCCAACGCAACCATAGGTTTGAACGTAGTTTTCAATTTAGACTCGTATATATATATATATGTATAACAAGGAACGAATTATTATTGCATATGTTTTCATAGTATCCTTTAAAAGTATTGTCTGTTAATACAAATTTGGCAAAGTCATATATATATATATATATATAAAATGACTGAATAAATAGTCAACGATAAATCTTACGGGGCGATGGATCATATAAACATGATGCAGTACACTACACAATATAATATATAACAAGTCTAAAAGAATACAACATCACCAAAACACAATAAAACGAACAATATGTTAGATATTTCGGATAACAGATATCCTTCTTCGGTAATTGCACGATGAAAAATTAATCATGTCAATTCAAATTAAGACTCTATCAAAATCTTGATTTATACAATTTAAGCGAACGCTGGAACAATTTTAAAATTTTCAAACACACCGCAAAGACTGCAAAAATATGCCAAAAATAAAAAAAATTATTGACGATGTGAACTGGCACAACTCTAAATTCCCAATTTGACAGTTGAGATGTTAAACAACTGCGTGGAAATACAGTCCCAATAAACAGTCCTGACCGATCTAAACTGGTATGATATTTAAAATATGACAACGGTAGGGCAGTTGCATCAGAGACTGCGATGGGTTCCCTCCATCACTAATTTCCTCTCATCACTTGTGGCCAGTTACTACGGCTTCCGTACTGGACCCTTACACTTTTCATGAATTTTTGAATTATATTAGTTTTGATTACAGTTGGCAAGGATGTGTAAGTACGCAGCCACGTTCTATTACTTAACCTAAGTAAACATTTATTACTCAATTTTCTTATCATCAAATTACTATATTTTTTAGATGTTTAAATACGCAGTCTCTGATGCAACTGCCCTACCGTTGTCATATTTTAAATATCATACCAGTTTAGATCGGTCAGGACTGTTTATTGGGACTGTATTTCCACGCAGTTGTTTAACATCTCAACTGTCAACACCTTTGGGAATTTAGAGTTGTGCCAGTTCACATCGTCAATAACTTTTTTTATTTTTGGCATATTTTTGTAGTCTTTGCGGTGTGTTTGAAAATTTTAAAATTGTTCCAGCGTTCGCTTAAATTGCATAAATCAAGATTTTGATAGAGTCTTAATTTGAATTGACATGATTCATTTTTCATCGTGCAATTACCGAAGAAGGATATCTGTTATCCGAAATATCTAACATATTGTTCGTTTTATTGTGTTTTGGTGATGTTGTATTCTTTTAGACTTGTTATATATATATATACAGCCATGTATCACCATCATTGATGGCGATCCGATGGATACATCTGTTGTAGGGTTGTCACTGACTCAGACGTACTTTTGAATATAATTATTTTCTGTGACTGTATCTTACATTAATTTGTAGGATCCTTTACTATAGATAATTTAGCTGATCTGTAACAATAACATCTTCATGCCTTATATATCATGTACTGTAGTACGCCGCTAGATTAAAACTGACGTGGAAAGGTAACATATGCCCACCGAAAGCTCTTTTTTTGAGAGCCAAGGTGGTCGTGTGGTCTAGCGGGACGGCTGCAGTGCAGGCGATTTGGTGTCACGATATCACAGTAGCATGGGTTCGAATCCCGGCGAGGGAAGAACCAAAAATTTGCGAAAGCAAATTTACAGATCTAACATTGTTGGGTTGATGTTAAGACGAGTTGTATATACATTATGTACACAGCCATGTATCACCATCATTGATGGCGATCCGATGGATACATCTGTTGTAGGGTTGTCACTGACTCAGACGTACTTATGAATATAATTATTTTCTGTGACTGTATCTTACATTAATTTGTAGGATCCTTTACTATAGATAATTTAGCTGATCTGTAACAATAACATCTTCATGCCTTATATATCATGTACTGTAGTACGCCGCTAGATTAAAACTGACGTGGAAAGGTAACATATGCCCACCGAAAGCTCTTTTTTTGAGAGCCCAGGTGGTCGTGTGGTCTAGCGGGACGGCTGCAGTGCAGGCGATTTGGTGTCACGATATCACAGTAGCATGGGTTCGAATCCCGGCGAGGGAAGAACCAAAAATTTGCGAAAGCAAATTTACAGATCTAACATTGTTGGGTTGATGTTAAGACGAGTTGTATATATATATATATATATATATACGAGTCTAAATTGAAAACTACGTTCAAACCTATGACTGCGTTGGATAAAAACCGCAATTTTTATACGTGTGCATGTCAAACAAATTTCGTTGTAGAAGGGTCTAAAAACAGCACAAACAACATTTTCCAAAAGACCAAAAGCGTGAAAAAGTATATTTAAACAAAACGCATTTGACTAACAGGTCGAACAACTGATGTTCTTTAACCCTGCTGACTGCCATTGACGATTGCCAAATAAAATTGATCACATGATGTTAATATAAATTTAATACGTCACAGAAAAAAAAATAATTTTTTTTTGTTAACTTGTGGACAGGATGTTGTGCCACAAACATTCGGTGTCAATATTTCTTTAGTACACCATATCCGGATTTCGACAATAAATGTCTCTTCAGTGATGTTAGGGATCGAAACGGTATTTGGAAGGCCATATAAAAAGTACCCTCATTTTTTAGAGAAAGTACCCTCATTTTTAGATTAACTCTTGAATTTTAAGAGTCAATATATAGGATGAACGGATCATATAAACCGGAGGGAAAATATGATACATGCCCAAATAAAAAATATAAACGAGTCTAAATTGAAAACTACGTTCAAACCTATGACTGCGTTGGATAAAAACCGCAATTTTTATACGTGTGCATGTCAAACAAATTTCGTTGTAGAAGGGTCTAAAACAGCACAAACAACATTTTCCAAAAGACCAAAAGCGTGAAAAAGTATATTTAAACAAAACGCATTTGACTAACAGGTCGAACAACTGATGTTCTTTAACCCTGCTGACTGCCATTGACGATTGCCAAATAAAATTGATCACATGATGTTAATATAAATTTAATACGTCACAGAAAAAAAAATTTTTTTTTTGTTAACTTGTGGACAGGATGTTGTGCCACAAACATTCGGTGTCAATGTTTCTTTAGTACACCATATCCGGATTTCGACAATAAATGTCTCTTCAGTGATGTTAGGGATCGAAACGGTATTTGGAAGGCCATATAAAAAGTACCCTCATTTTTTAGAGAAAGTACCCTCATTTTTAGATTAACTCTTGAATTTTAAGAGTCAATATATAGGATGAACGGATCATATAAACCGGAGGGAAAATATGATACATGCCCAAACAAAAAATATAAACGAGTCTAAATTGAAAACTACGTTCAAACCTATGACTGCGTTGGATAAAAACCGCAATTTTTATACGTGTGCATGTCAAACAAATTTCGTTGTAGAAGGGTCTAAAAACAGCACAAACAACATTTTCCAAAAGACCAAAAGCGTGAAAAAGTATATTTAAACAAAACGCATTTGACTAACAGGTCGAACAACTGATGTTCTTTAACCCTGCTGACTGCCATTGACGATTGCCAAATAAAATTGATCACATGATGTTAATATAAATTTAATACGTCACAGAAAAAAAAAATGTTTTTGTTAACTTGTGGACAGGATGTTGTGCCACAAACATTCGGTGTCAATATTTCTTTAGTACACCATATCCGGATTTCGACAATAAATGTCTCTTCAGTGATGTTAGGGATCGAAACGGTATTTGGAAGGCCATATAAAAAGTACCCTCATTTTTTAGAGAAAGTACCCTCATTTTTAGATTAACTCTTGAATTTTAAGAGTCAATATATAGGATGAACGGATCATATAAACCGGAGGGAAAATATGATACATGCCCAAACAAAAAATATAAAAGAGTCTAAATTGAAAACTACGTTCAAACCTATGACTGCGTTGGATAAAAACCGCAATTTTTATACGTGTGCATGTCAAACAAATTTCGTTGTAGAAGGGTCTAAAAACAGCACAAACAACATTTTCCAAAAGACCAAAAGCGTGAAAAAGTATATTTAAACAAAACGCATTTGACTAACAGGTCGAACAACTGATGTTCTTTAACCCTGCTGACTGCCATTGACGATTGCCAAATAAAATTGATCACATGATGTTAATATAAATTTAATACGTCACAGAAAAAAAATAAAATTTTTTGTTAACTTGTGGACAGGATGTTGTGCCACAAACATTCGGTGTCAATATTTCTTTAGTACACCATATCCGGATTTCGACAATAAATGTCTCTTCAGTGATGTTAGGGATCGAAACGGTATTTGGAAGGCCATATAAAAAGTACCCTCATTTTTTAGAGAAAGTACCCTCATTTTTAGATTAACTCTTGAATTTTAAGAGTCAATATATAGGATGAACGGATCATATAAACCGGAGGGAAAATATGATACATGCCCAAACAAAAAATATAAACGAGTCTAAATTGAAAACTACGTTCAAACCTATGACTGCGTTGGATAAAAACCGCAATTTTTATACGTGTGCATGTCAAACAAATTTCGTTGTAGAAGGGTCTAAAAACAGCACAAACAACATTTTCCAAAAGACCAAAAGCGTGAAAAAGTATATTTAAACAAAACGCATTTGACTAACAGGTCGAACAACTGATGTTCTTTAACCCTGCCGACTGCCATTGACGATTGCCAAATAAAATTGATATATATATATATACCTGATGCAATTATTGAAAGCTAGTTTTTTTTTGTGATTGGGTTGTTGACACTTCAACACCTACTAACCAACAATTCTGTTCTATGAGTATTCCCCTTAAATGACATGAACGACTGTAAATTCTTCAAGACTGTCAGAAACTATTTGGAGGATTATCTGTAGGCGATAGTGTTTATGAAAGATTAGCTTTGTTTGTTATGATTTCAGCAATGACTCTATGTTATAACACCATTTATAAACAAACAAACTCAAACGTTTAATTGTTTATGACTGTTACGGGGAGGGCCATTTGATTATAGGTGGTAGAGGGGAAGAGTAAATACAATCTATTAAGATGTGTTAGCCTTTCAGATTTTTAATGAGTTTTAAATTTTCGATTATTTTGGCCTTCAGCATCCCGGAAGACACATTCATTGTCGAAAAGCTAATCTGGTGCAGTAAAATTGGGATCATTAATGATATTATCCAATGATTTCCATCATTTTTCGATGGAACATAAATTAGAAATAAGTGGGAGGAAGTAGCTTTAAGCTTTACATATTTTTGTGAGCAGCAGAAAAGATTAGCAAGACATCTACAATTAAGATACATTACAATGACTCCTTATTTTAATGAATTCCCTCAAAAAAGTTAAACAACATGTTTATATATTGTTTTCATGTGGGTTTAAACTTTAAACAACTATTCGATGTACACCAAACTAAATATATATGATAAGCAGTGTGTGAGAGATTTAAATGTTAAATACAGTTTCACTTAAATATTGATCTGGGTTATTATTTCGACATCGTGTCAAAACAATCTAAACATAATTAATAACATGTGAAAATTTAATGATAACAAAAACATTGAAAAAAATAAAAACATAAATGCGTACAGTACTTTTGAACAGTATAATCAAACTACATAATTATATGTTTAGACTTTTTATAGATAGAATTTCAGTACACGATACAACGATGTTGGTAATCAATCTGGTTTCAAAAACCCGGAAAAAATTGTGTATGTTTTAGATTTTTTTAGTAAAAATTGTTTTTATTTGATGGAGTTGAAAAATATATAAATTTATTCTCGTAGATATATTAATCCAAAATATGAATAAGAAAATATGTTTTGAGTTAATAAGACTAAACTGTGTTCGTACTTTCCATTAACAGACTATATTCAATCATACTTTTATGGCCAAATCGTTAATTATTTTACAATTGTGTATGCTTTTCTTTTATTTTGCAAATGTGTACTATGTTAAAAGTTTTATCTTTTCGTGTAACTGTATGATAATGCTTAGTTATTTTTGTTTCAACTTTATATACATAGATGTAACACTAAATATTTATTCTCAATAAAATAATTTAAGGATGTAGTCCGGTGATATTAGAAAAAAATAATTCTGGAATTTAAGATTAATACTATAAATTAGAAGAGCATTAGTTAAGGTACAAAATAAGCTAAAAATGTCCGTTTGTTTTCGACTATGGATTTGAATATCCCTTTGGTATCATTTGCTCTTCTATTACAAGCAAGTACTACTATTGCAGAACACTTAAATATCATTTCTACTCAACATTAAACTCAGTGTTTTGCAAACTAGCTTGGTAACTTACAAATCAGACATTTTTGTTTTACTGCTGACACAGTCTTTACCTCAATATATCACTAGCAGGTATCCATTCGGTCACGAAAAAAGAAAACTAAAGGAAATACACCATATTGGAGAAAAAGCTTCCGAAGGTTTATTTTAAAAGTGTCACATGTAGAGCATACTGTTCAATCTTCAGGATTACATAAGTTTATCCGCTGATTAATGGTGGGGTTCGTGTTGCTCAGTATCATTAATTAATATCTTATCTTAAATCCTAAAAATTATCAATAGCACATAGGGCGGAATGAATAAAGACTTACAAAGAAAAACTCTCTATTTCTGTAAATGTCAAACAGTTATCCAAGTCACGGTTTCATCAAAGATGAAGGTAAATTACATAAACTGACAATACCAAAGATGTGGGGTAGTTCAATGAAAAAGTAAAAAATCTATAATGAGTCACTTGAAATCGACACTTAGCTAAGTAATTAATTCATGGTTTACAGACAGTCCGTTTCTATGTATGTTGGCGTTTGCTTTTGTTGTTCCGTTGTTTTCCTCTTATAGTTGATGTGTTCCCTCGGTTTTAGTTTTTTAACCGGAGTCGTTTTTACTTAATCCAATTATGACTATTTAACAGTAGTATACTACTGTTGCCTTTATTTAAATGTTAAATTGTCATTAAAAAGTAAAATAACAAAAATACCAAACTCAGAGGAAAATTCAAAACGGAAAGTACGTAATCAAATGGCAAAATCAAAAGCTCAAACACTTCAAACGAATAGATAACAACTGTCATATTCCTAACTTGATACAGGCATTTTCTTATGTAGAAATTGGTGGCATAGCCAGAAACTAGTAGTGCTTTTGCTAATTAATATTCATAATATGTAAATGAGAATTGTACCACGTGATTATAGTTTGAACTAGACTGGCTTGATATCGTTAAAATCTTTAAAACACGGATATTATAAGTTGCCCGTCACAGTGTTTATAATCACTCTGATATTTCCGTAAAGATGTCAAGCGGTCAAAATAAAAACAATGAACGCGAATTAAGTGAATTTTTCGTGTTCTCGTGAGTTTATACTTCTTAAAATATTGGCATTTTAACTTTACATGGGAACCTAGAGTTCAACGACTACACATACAACGTTTGGACTTGCTTATTCTTTGGACATCCAAGTTTCAAGTTTCACCCCGGCAACTTGTTTTTCTAAAAACCTTGTTAGCCAATTTTCAACACGAAGTTTGCAAATTTGACGTTTCAGCCATTTTAGCCTGTATTTTATATTGCAATAACAAAAGCTTCTCGCTTCGATTTTCAAAATAGCTCAGGAACCTTGATTTTTGCAACGACAGTCATTATGTTTCGTTTAAATGGTGTATATTTATGTGTATATTTATTAAAGTTAAAATATACCATTCTTTTCAAAAATCCCTATCATTTCAATATAATTTCCGTGACCCATATCCGATTTCATGAGTATAATA
Source organism: Mytilus trossulus (assembly GCF_036588685.1). NCBI lineage: Eukaryota > Metazoa > Mollusca > Bivalvia > Mytilida > Mytilidae > Mytilus > Mytilus trossulus. The sequence goes on from NW_026963294.1 coordinate 3,061,752, forward strand.
TTCAAATGAGCAAAGTGGCGTTGATTTCTGGATATGGGATTAAAACTGGTTTTATAGCTACTAAACCTCTCACCTGTATGACAGTCGCCTACAATTCCATTATATTGACAACGATGTGTAAACAAAACAAACAGACATAATAGGTAAAATTTCAAAAATAGGGGTACAGCAGTCAACATTCTATTATAATCTTAAGAGAGTACATAACACCTAAGAAAAAATAACTCTTACTCATAGTCTGTTTCATTGCAGCGTTTTAAAATCACATGCAATATGGAAGTACTTAATAGATCCTGATCAGAATGATAACATTGTTGCTAAGAGCAGATCTACACCTATTATTATTCATTTATTCATTTAATCCAATTATAGTTACACATTTTCCATCAATAATTCTTCAGAGACAAGATATGAAAATTCAAAGTAAAATGAATTTACAAAACCAAACCAGGAGGTCAGATTTTTTCAAATTGGCAAATGAAGGAAAGCAGAAAGGACCATAAGTTGTTTCCTTTTTTTTTTTTTACCTAGGCCTTACATATAATATAATGAAGTATAAAGTATATAAAGTAAAAACGCCTAACAATAAAACTATAACCAAATAAATAAATAAACCAAGGAAAATTCTGCTTCTATTCGTACCAAATTGATTAAAATCAAACCAGAATTAACTAGTATTCCATGATACTTTTTCTTTGAAAACCGTAATGTTGAATGAAATACACGAAGTAGTGTAACATTGTAGGTTACGAAAAAAATATACATGACATGTGTATTTGTGTGTTGAAAAACGCTGGCATTTTTTTTTGTATGCAATTGAAAATTTAAGGACATGATTTATACTCATATATCAGTAAAAAGTCAGAAGATACCAATGGGATAATCGACCACTAGAGTGCTTTATTTACAAGTTGAGGAACAAAGACAAAAACAAGAAAAAACAACATCAGTGAATACAATTTTGAAGGAAAGTTTTTCTTCTCGAGTCCCAATTCAAGATTATGACTGGAAAAAGTATAAGGGGGCCTAAAAAATAATGTGACACTTGTAACTGCAGTTTGATATTTTGTGGACTGAGAGGTGAAATGAGTTAAGAGTCTTACATTTTGATAGCATTTTTTAAGACTGATTTGCTTTAAACTAAAAACCAGTTGTATCTAAGTTTCATAACCTCTGCAGAAATACGATCAAATTCTATGTTTAACGAACAAGATTATATATAAGGATCTTGCACGGTCATATCTATTCTATCACTTAGTTCAGATTTTCAGGAGTAGTGGTTCTTCGTACAAATGGATTCGTTGTTCATTTTTGAATCGTACGTCTTTTTTTAAAAAAAATCTGTACACCAACAACAAAGAAAATCTTGTTAATGTAAAATATCTGCCGATTTTTAAGACTTTCCCTATGTATCCTTTGTATTCGTTGCGTCTCATGCTGTTAATTTCAACAGCTCGTATCACAAAAACACCCTTTTTAATTTATTATCTGGAGTACTTTTACAAGCAGAATCCGTATGATAAATTTAAAAACAAATTCTGTGGAGTAGTTCAGTACTTACACATCATCTCAATGGAAACTAGGCCTTTTTTGAATTTTTTTACGTAACTACAGGTACTTTATGTAATCCGTATGCATGGAATTTGTTTATATGTCTATATTGTTGTATGGTCGATTAATGTAGAGCTACTGTAATATGCATTTGTTTACTAAATATTGACTCTAAATAAAAATTTGATAACAAGCCAAAAATGTTAGGCCTAGATCAAAAGACAACAAGTCATGGCCTGCTCAAGTGTTTCTTGCCAAAAATATAGTTATTGTCCTCCAGGTTAAAGTTCAAGGTCACATGAAGGTCAAAATTGTAAGGGGACACAGCTCCTCGTGATGATACATCCACATGCCAACGATGTAAGGTCTAGATCACAAGACGAAGAAGTTATGGCCTGGTTGTGTTTCTTGCGAAACATACATTCAGGTTACCTTGAGGTCAAATTTGAAGGTCACATGAAGGTCATCATGATACTAAACACTTTACCTCATGATGATACATCCACATGCCAAATATCTAAGGCCCATATCAAAAGACAAAAAAAGTTGTGGCCATTGTGTACTATCAAAATGGATTTTGCTTTTATTCATTAAGCCAATTTGAGGAATATTTGAAACTTTAATAGAAAAAAATCTGGTGGTCAAATTTTATATATTTTTTTGCAAGAATAACAGACTGATATAGCACGACAAATGGTTTGTTTTTTGAAAATAATAAGCGACAGCTTTTTCCAAAAAGAATTTCTTCTTCAAATACTTGATCCATCATATTCACTTTTGGGGGCTTCCCTTTTTAAGTTCTGACAAAAATTTAAATCCAGTATTAAAAATTACAAGTAAAGGGTATCGATGAACCAAAATTCTCCTTAAATATATAAACTATGATATTGTCAATTTCGGATTAATTTCTTTAGATATTAACATATAAACCCCTATACCCATATTTCTTAAACTTCCAAATTTGGCCGATATTAGCATGTAAAAGGTGCATATTCGAGTTGCAAAATCTTTTAAACCTATCGTTCAAATCTTTTTGAAATTTTCACAAAATGTTAAGCTAGGTCTAATTTATCACTGAGAGAAAAATAAGAAAAAATAAACGACATGTTTTTTTTGGGTATAGTGTTGGGTACCCCCTTAATCGCTATAAAACAAACAAGAAAATTGAGAATGGAAATGGGGAATGTGTCAAAGAGACAACAACCCAACCAATGAATAGGTCTTCAATTCAGCGAGAAACTCCCGCACCCGGAGGCGTGCTTCAGTTGGCCCCTAAAAAAGTATTAAAAAAAGTACTTAAAAAAGAAATTCAAAAAGGCACATACACAAAGCCCATTTATCTAGCAAAAATGAAAAACAAGAATACAAACATTTACCATAGGACAATAACACAATGACAGGATGTATAAGTACAGAGCCACGTCAAATGGATATCGCAAAAAAAAAAAAAAAATAGACTAAACAGTAAAAGTAATATTCATAAAGACAAATAAACGAATACTATAACACGTTATTAAGATGATAAACACCGTCAGTACCCAGAATCTATACTTCAAGACCATCGTGTATTTTTTGTGCAGTTGATACGGAATATCTATCCACAAGATCTTGGTATCTTCCGATGAACGTTTTTAGAAAAAGGACGAGACGTTCTTTGACATACCACTGGTTCATCAACTTTCTGCTCAGACACTGGTGACGTTTTACAAAGTCTAAGTAGGAGCTGTAAGCTCTAGAATACCGAATAAGTTGGGAAATGTATACCCCTTATGCAGGTGAAGTTGGTTTATTGCTACTAAGGTGGAGGAAATTGATAATTTCAAAACTAAAATCGTCTCATTTGTCATAGAATCTAGTATTGAGATGACCTAGTATGTCAAGTTTGAAGTATTAGTATAAACATGAGGCGGAGGAAGCTGTGTCTGTTGTTTTTAAATTCTAGTTCTGGGGGATATATTAATGAAACTTAATCAGAAAAGTTTGGATTGTTAATGGAAAGAACATCATCAATATATCTGAATGTGAAATTAAATGATCTGGCTTAATTTATTCACCTATAAGATACACAACATATTTTTTGGTTTATTTGCGATTGATTTTTCTGGAATATCATTTAAGACCAAAAAACAATTTCTAAAAGAGAACATGAAAACTATAACATTAACGGTATCAATTTCATTGCACCATATACGCATACCGACAAGCAGTGTCTCTTCAGAGATACTCAAAGCAAAAATATTTGAAAGTCCAAAACCTTTAACAAATGTTGAAGAGCTTTACTTAACTAACAAAGGTATACCAGAACACCCAAAAGCGTCGAAGATTGATTGATTGCTTAATTGGTGCTAACAGCCACTTTCAGCACTATCATGATAATTCGCCAATTTTAAGGGGTGGAGGAAGCTTGAGTGCACAGAGAGAATCACAGACCTTCTATAGGAAAAAAGACAACCCTAGTCAATTAAGATCGGAGTCGAGCGCACCTACCACGTGCAGGATTCGAACTCACAACATCAGTGTTGACAGGCTAGTGATACAGTAGTTGGACTACCTATGCCGCTCGCCCTTTGAGGCCCACAAGCTTCAAAGACAACATTTGAATTTTAACTGAAGTTTCAGTACAATAACGTTAATTATCAACTTGAATTTGACAGACAACAGGTAATATTTTAATACTAGTTGAGTATTCCACAATACTATCAGTAACAATAACATCAAAACCAGTTACAAAACTTCATTGATCAATTTTCAAGACAGTCTTTCGAGCGATTAAATAATTCTCTTTGAATAACTTGAAAAGGTCTGTGCTGTTATTAAATTGCCTATTTAGATATACATTTACATTTTTTTGTTATCGATAAAAGGTCAACATTTTAATAATAAATAGGGAGATAACATACTGTTTGTAGAAACTGCAATTTTGCAATTATTTTTTTTTTCGTTTTTATTGTGATATAAAAAATTGAAACAACACTGTGATACTATTCTAGTATTTAAAGTAAAGCAAAACGATACATATTGGTAATATATTTTATTACTTCCTAGAAATATATCAAATGTAATACAAGAATAAAATGAGAAGCAATAGTTGATAACCGATGATCAAAACCCGTTTATCAATGACTAACACAGAACACGAACTATGAGATAAATGATAGAATTTTAAATAGAAAGTAAAAATGAAACAATAATAATAAGATACCTAAGCTAAACATTGCTAAAGAAAGAAACAAAGTGTAATTATAAATGTATATTGTTTTGTTTTAGATCAAGAATGACATTGGTGTACCTAATTTCTCTAATTACTTTGCTTGTGAGTTTAAATAAATACCTTTTAAACAAAAGATAATTTTGTTAAATTTTGCTCATTCACTTTACAAATAAACTCATCACAGATACCAGGATTAAAATTTAGTATTTGCGCCAGACGCGCGTTTCGTCTACAAAAGACTCATCATTGACGCTCGAATCAAAATAAGTTTAAAAGTACAAATAAGTACGAAGTTGAAGAGCATTGAGGACCAAAATTTCCTAAAAATTTTGCCAAATACAGCTAAGGTAATCTATTCCTGAGGTAAAAAAGCCTTAGTATTTCAAAAAATTCAAATTTTGTAAACAGTTAGTTTATAATTATGACCATATCAATGATCATGATGACTATTCATGTCAACACAAAAGTGCTGACTACTGGGCTTGTGATACCCTCGGGGAATTAAAAACTCCACCAGCAGTGGCATCGACCCAGTCGTTGTATGTAAACTCATCACATATACCAGGATGAAAATTTAGTATTTGCGCCAGACGCGCGTTTCGTGTACAAAAGACTCATCAGTGACGCTCGAATCAAAATAAGTTTAAAAGTACAAATAAGTACGAAGTTGAAGAGCATTGACAAGAGACGTTCAAAACTAATCAGTTAAAGAAAAAAAGACAACGCCATGGCAGACACGAAAAATGACGAACAGACGAACAAGGCAACAAAATACTTCATAAATAACTTAAGCTTTAGCAATAACATGAACTCCAGCAAAATCGAGAGTGAACTCATGTGCCCCGGAAGAATAAGACCTTGGTGTTTCATTGTTTTGTATTCAGAGTGTAAAAAAAACCATTAAGCTGCATCTGTTTGGTGTGTACCGACCGATATCGTATTATTTGTATTGATGATTTACCCTATTAAACGTAATAGGTTTTGAAGTATCTTTCTGTATCTGTGATTAATCATAAATCAATTCTTTGTGTCTTATGTGTTTTTGTCACTTTTGTTTGCCTGATGAGCCTATATATTTTTAAAGTGCGTTAGCATCATTCATAAACCAGTTGAACTGGGCTCATTCTTTAACTGAACATTGTTTTCTTAGCGACTAAGCATGCATATTGTTTCCAGGCATGAAATTTCTTGGTATTCCTAAACGGAAGATTTTATACACACAGAAGAAGAAGTATGCTTAACAACAAAATTATTTTCATTTACCTGTGTATAAAATGACGCAGGTTTTTTCAAAAGTGATGATTTTCTGAATATTTTTTAACATTTCACAGTGATATCATACTTTAACTTTGTTTAAACCTGTTAATTACTTTTGAACTTAACTATTTATCCTTTATATTTTTTATTAACTATGTATTTGCATTCAGGTATCACAGATCAAATTTATTCGTTCATTGTGTGTTAATTTGCGTTTTTTTATTGAGTTAAGCCTTCCTATTGATATTTTATAGTATGTCTTTCTATGTTGTGATGTTATACTATTGTTTCAGAAGAGGGAGAAGGTTTGGTACCAATAAAACGTTAAATCCCGCTGCAAATGTTTGCACCTGTCCTAAGTCAGTAATCTGATGTACAATAGTTGTCGTCTGTTTATGTAGTTCATACGTGTTTCTCGTTTCTCGTTTTTATATAGATTAGACCGTTGGTTTTCCCGTTTGAATGGTTTTACACTTATGTTTAGTAATTTTTGAGGCCCTTTATAGCTTGCTTTTCGGTGTGAGCCAAGGCTCCGTGTTGAAGGCCGTACCTTGACCTATTATGGTTTACTTTTATAAATTGTTACTTGGATGGAGAGTTGTCTCATTGGCACTCATACCACATCTTCCTATATCTATGGGGTAGTGCAAATTTGTAATTGTAAAGCATGGTAATGCATTACATATTCCCAAGTAATTGCGTGTAATGTGTAATGCAGCAATTTTTGCATTACATGTAATTGTAATATAATGCATTACTTTAGTACTTTAGCATTACAAAAAGTTGTGTAATTTCATGCATTACATTGCATTACATTGCATTACATGTCATTACTTTTTCACATACTATATATCTTTAACAGATTGTTGTAGAGTTTACTAAAGCAGAAATTGAGTTTTCTTGATTAACTAAGAACATAATGAATTGAATAATCATTTTCTGTTTTCTATTCATATTTCGCTCTTTACATAAATCACTAGAGGAATCTTGGAGATTACTATTTGCCCCATGTACATGTAGAACTTGAAAAAATGGTATAAATACTAGAATGACCAAATTTCAATTCTAAATGAATAACAAAATCCTGTATATCATAGGGTTTATTTTAAATTAATTTTACTTCATATATTTTCATTCATTTTCCTGTATGAAAAGATTGATATTTATAAAACATTACTGTATTTGATTGTTGTCAAAAGATCAATGAATACTATGTTATGATTAAATAACAGATAATTTAACATTGTCATAAAACACGCATTAGTTTGTTTTACAATTAATCCTTTCACCATTTTGACACTTAGTTATTAAGCTCTTTGTTTATTATATAATTAAGAAATAATTCTCAGTAAACATTTTGATTGAACTTAAAAAAAACCAATCTATTAGAGAAAACACAGAGATGTCTACCTTGAAATGTAGAATTCGCATGAAGGATAAATTCTTTGAAACCCTTATTATACATTTATTTTGAAAAATGTATTATTTGTATCACATATTGAATAACCTTTCTACATGTATGTGTATAATTAAATTCAATACATGGAATATTTACTGCATATGCGAGAATCTTTTGTGACCTTTTGTTGTTTTCAAAATGTTTTCAAAATGTTTGATTTTACTTTTCACTTGATATTTTTTTTTTACCTATGTAATGTGTAATTCAATGCATTACTTTGCAAAAGTAATTGTTATGTAAGGCATTACTTTGATAAATGCATGTAATTGTAATTTAATGCATGGTTTTGTCAATGTAATTGTAATATAATGCATTACACTACAATGTAATTCGCCCCATGCCTGATTATTTCCCACTGTAACATGCATTTGGTAATGCTAATTTGTCATTGTAATGCATTACATTTCCCCAAGTACTGAATGTAATGTGTAATGCCCAATTTTGTAATTTTAATGTAATGCGGCAAACATGCATGTTTTTAATGCATTGTATGGCATAAAATGTAGGATAATAAAGGAAATATGCTTTTCATAGTAAAGCATGTAAAGTGTTGATATTGATTTTTTAGAAGTTTGAAAATTATCAAAATGAATGAATTATATGTCACCTTGGTATAGTACTGCTGGATAATGTTTATCTCAGTCTGTTTCTGTAATTAATTCTAACATAACTTTTGATTGTATAACCCTGCATACCACCATATCCATGTGAAATTATAATTGTTTTGTATAAACAATGAACAAAAATTCTTTTTTGTGACGTTTGTATTTCTGACGCCCAACAAGGAATGTGTTTTTTTAATTTGATAGATGCTTTTTGTGTTTTTTGTATATGTTTGTTTGTCTTGAGATTGTAACACAGTGTTGACTGCTGTAACAATATTTTTTATTATTTTACCGATTATGTCTGTTTTGTTCACGCATCGTTATAAAAATAACGGAATTTGATGCAACTGTCATAAAAATGAGAGATTTAGCGCTATAAAACCAGGTTCAACCTACCATTTCTACATTTGAAAATGCCTGTACCAAGTCAGGAATATGACAGTTGTTGTCCTTCGTTTTTGATGCGTTATGTCATTTGATTTTGCCATGTGATTAGGAACTTTCCGATTGAATTTTCATCGGAGTTCAGTATTTTTGTGATTTTACTTTTTACGAGAACAAAGAGGCTGACGATACGAGCGGGACATTCAAAGTTCAAGTTGAAGAAAAGCTGACATCGCCAAATGAATAACGAAAAATAATTAAAAGATTAACAGATTTACAAGACACAACATAGGAAGCTGTGAACAACGGGTGATCTCATGTATCTTGGAAGGGCTAGCAGGTCATGATCTGCCTATGACACACGTATGATACACCTCTATCAAGTTATAAAGCACAATATAGCGGATAAGCAATTGATTTTTTTCTAACTATAAGAGATCGCTAGATTTGCAACCCATCGGTCATACAAATTTTCCTTACCTAAGACTTGACTGAATCTGAACTTCTGAAATAGAAACAGGACAAAGGATAAGCAAGACTGTTGCCGGTAGGAAAAACATAAAAATTTAAAAAAGGAAAAAGAGCAACATTGAAAATTAAAGCAAGATCAACATGGATCCCCTTTAAAACGAATTGGGGGATTTCTGATGCTTTAGAAGCGTAAGAAGACCTTAATCATATATGGCATTTGTCATCTTTCTCATGTAAGTGTAAGGAATGTCACAATTGAGAAAACGATGACGGGATTGTAGTCACGACAAAAGGAAACTAATCATCCGTGATCATCTAAAAAAATGGTTAAGTCAATTTTTGAAAATATGCGTTCAGCACAATTTGATAGAAAATAATTGTTACATATTCTAGTATAATTTATATAGTATTTTTGTTATTATGCCAATATCCCTTTCAAATATTTTATTTAAGTTTACTTGGAATAGCAATAAACGTAAACAATGATACAGTGTTTGGAAATTTAGATATCCTGGAAATACGTTCGAGATTTAGCATAGCCGATCACACATTCAGCAAAGCTCTTAACACATTTTCTATCGTGGTTTCAACCTTATCGTCATTGTCGATTGTTGTTGCCATTGTTTCATGGATATGGAGGAGAATACTTTCATTTACAGTAAGTAAATTTTACGTTATGAAATTATTTGTATAAACATTAAAGTTCTATAAACCCCTTACAATCAAAATCATGCTCATATTCCCGAGGATAATTTCCTGGAAGGTATATTACGGCATATGTCATACAATGCAATACTCTAGTTTCAAGAGTACTTGTTAATAAAAGGAACATGGCAAAAGTTGTTCAGCAATACGACAATGATCAGAAAAGACGTGAACTAATGAGTCATACACTACGGAAACATATAGATTAATGGAAAGTTGTTCGCGATATGCAATATAAGACAAATAAAAGTGTAAAGTCGTTTAGCAAATACAAAATTTCAATCCTGGTATCTATGATGAGTTTTTTTTACAACCACTGGGACGATGCCACTGCTGGTGGAGTTTATTCCCCGAGGGTATCACCAGCCCAGTAGTCAGCACTTCTGTGTTAACATGAATTATCATTGATATGGTCATATTTTGAATTAACTAAGGCTTTTCTACATCAGGAATAGACTACCTCAGCTGTATTTGGCAAAACCTAAAGGAATATTTGGTCCTGAATGCTCTTCAACTTCGTACTTTATTTGGCTTTTAAGATTTGTTTTGATTCGAGCTCCACTGATGAGTCTTTTGTAGACGAAACGCGCGTCTGGCGCAAATACAAAATTTCAATCCTGGTATCTATGATGTTGAGCTATGATGAGTTTATTTACAACCACTAGGTCGATGCCACTGCTGGTGTAGTTTTTATTCCTCGAGGGTTTCACCAGCCCAGTAGTCAGCACTTCTGTTTTGACATGAATTATCATTGATATGGTCATATTTTAAATTAACTGTTTACAAAACTTTGAATTTTTGAAAAACTAAGGCATTTCTACCTCAGGAATAGATTACCTTACCAGTGTACTTGGAAATGTCTGTATCGAGTCAGGATAATAGCAGTTTCCACTGGTTTCGCTGGGTGATAACGTTAAATTTTGTCAGATTTATATACTTCCCCTTTTGAAATTTACCTTGGAGATCAGTATTTTTGTTATCCTTTTTTCCCCTGTACATTAAGATTATTCTAAATATAAAGTGACATTATACAAAAAAAAAAACTGCGTAACGAAAACATTTTCTGATAAACCGTATTATTAAACTCGTGAAGGCAAAAAGCAAGAGCAAAGATTCTTCAACCAAAGGAATGGTATAGAAATTATCACTTCGTTTGAATCCGTGTAATCACATTATCATTTATTCCGACTGGATTATTACCAGTAGCTTCAAAAGGGCAAACATAGTCTGCTTCGCATCAACATAATGTTGAGCTTTAAGTGAAAAAAATCAAAAAGATTTGATGTTAACTAAGGAGCTAGATAATTGAAATATACCTCTTTAGGTTCTTTTTTATCCTGGGCTTTCAAATATTTGGCTTTCAGCGTTCCTGATTAAATTAAGCCCAGAAATCGCTTCGGACGTATACAATATATGTAAACAAATTGATAAAGTGGACTCTTTCCTAATCGCTAATTGCAAAAACATTATGTCTATCAGTTTTAAAGAATAAAAAATAGGATTTTTTCCGATGGCCCAAAACTGAATTCGGTGTTTGTTTTTAAAATGCACCAAAAAAAAAAGTCAAGCTTGACAGCATGTTTAAATATCATTTCAGAGTGCTAGATTGTGGAGTGTCATTCTGGTTGCAAATATAATTCAGATAGGCTTATGGGGAAAATTTATCTCGAGTGTAGGTAAATTTTAGTAGCCGTTGTATAAATATATGATTCTGTCATTTCCAGACAGAACAGCAGTTTGTTATATATACTTGCAGTTATTTGGATTTTAAAAACTCGAACGGCTTCATCTTCATATGCTTTCTGATAAAAGTGATCCTTTCTAAGAATATCAAATACTTCTTTTCATATATCCTTAAGAATAAGTGTCATGGATCTGTAAGTTAAAGTTTAATATGTTTAAACACTTCTAAATTAATGTTTGAAAATCAATACAAACTGTTTGATGTGTTTGACTTTCACATATAAAGGGCGATCACTCTTATCAAGTCAATTTTATAAAGGGATGTGGTAGGAATTTACATATTTTGTATTGTAGCAAGCAATCGAGTCCTGCGACCCAAATTTTTGTTTTTATTTTCAGAACGCAAACCATAAGAGCTATCTTTTCTTATTTTATCTTCTATCGTTAATTTTTTTTTATTTGACACTTTTTATTATACTTTTGAAAAGAAGCATGAAAGAAACTATATCTTGGTAAATTATAAAAATATTCTATCACTTTTAATTCAGACCCAATTTACCTTACATGAATCAGATTTATTTCACAGAAGAAAATAAAACTAATTTACAGATATTGTATGTATACACAAAATTATCAGTTTCATGGTTATAGTCTAATAAATATTTCTATTGTTCTATTTGTTAGTGTTGCATATTGCATGACGGTGATTATTTTTCCTGAATGGGCAAATAGAAAAGACAAACGTTTTTTTTCTTCCTTTATGAAATAGGTCGATTCTTCACTAACAGAAAGATTACAGACTGTGTTTTCTGCAAATCAATATTCCCATGCATCAGCTCGTTATGATTATTACCCTTGGGATGTTTATCTCGGTTGGAATACACTTTTTGTAAAGGTACTGCACTTGTATATCGATTTAGAAAAAAAGACAGAAAAATGTCTGAAAGGAATCTGATATTATTTTCCCGTTAGTTGATAAGGTACAAGGTTTTATGTTATCAGTAATTTATGGACTTCCCCTATTTTTGAATTTACCCTGGAGTTCATCGTTTTTGTTAATACGATTATGGATGTCATTGTTTCATCAAGGTCAGGGATAAGTCTTTTTTAATAGTTTATGTCTTTGTTCAATTATTAACTACTATATGACTTATATTCACCATTAAAGACAATAAAACAAAACTGTATGGTATGAAAAGTGCACATATGGAACCGTTTTCCCAAAACGTATATACATTTTACTTAGGTAGGGGACATTTTCGGACACTTTACGATTTTGAATCTTGATGAAAAGATATCAAGTGGAATCAACAAAATCTTGTCACCGCTATCTGTACTCATTACTTGTTATAGTTAAAGTGACCAGCGAGAGCATTTAGAACTAAAAAATATATATTCTTTTGATTAATTGTTTTGTTGGAATAGATTTTAATCTGGATTCAGTTATACATATGCTATTCGTATGTAAGCATTCCTTTCATTCTTATCTGTTAAATTTTAAACCATAAATGCATCACTGCTCATATTGTACGAGAACAGTGACAATGCTGAGGTGAAAAACAATTAAAATTATAATTATTTTTAATATTTCATCAATATCAATGATTTTTAGATTGAATAATCTGACATTTGTTTGTGTAATAAGAAAAACGGAAAACAACACTTAATACACGTTATGCGTCTGAGGCGCTTTTCTGAAGCGCTCAAAGCCGAATATTTGAAAGTAAAAGATGTTTAAGAACTGACACATAAAAAGAGCTCTATTATCATAAACGGTCTTGAATATAATAGCAAAATCTAATAAAGGTCTACTTTGCCTGAGGTAGTTGAAACCTTAATTTGATGCGACTGTCATACAAGTGATAGGTTTAGCTAGCTATACAGCCAGGTTCAATCTACCATTTTCTACATATGAAAATGCCTGTACCAAATCAGGAATATGACAGTTGTTATCCATTCGTTTGATGTGTTTGAGCTTTTGATTTTTCCATTTGACTAGGGACTTTCTGTTCAGTATTTTTGTGATTTTACTTTTCTCTTAATAATTTCTACATTTACAAACGGACAATTTAAGGAAGATTAGTAATATATCCTGTTAGTACAGAAATACTGCCTACTGAGCTCATGAAACACTCGGAGATTAATAGTCCGAGTGGATCGGTATCGACCCAGTGCTGTAAAAAATGAAAATAACACTCTATAAATATTATACGCTAGAAAGGCTTTCTGGATTTGCACTGATCAGGAGCGCCCAAAGCCGAATATTTAAAAGCCAAGACGGTTTATGAACTAATACAGTTGAAAAGCTAGGTTACCAGAAAGGAACTAGAAATTAAAGCCAAATCAATCCGAGGTCATCTTAACCTTAGGGAGTTAGAACCTTAGTTTCTAAATAATTTTTAAATATATGAACGGACGATTTAAGGTTTGTTTTAAAAATCATGCCAATAAGGAAAAACTGACTACTTAACATATGATACCATAGGGACTGATAGTTCACCAGCAGCGGTATCGACTCAGTGCTTAAAAAAAAAAAAAAAAAAAAAAAAAAAAACCTCGCACACAGATTTGATGCGTTCGAAACTTATCTGGATTTACATTTATATCAATGACGCAACTAACTGAATTGAACTGGACATAAAGTTTTCAGATTTATTTACTAAATGTGACCTACCGAGTTAGACTGATCACAGGGTGTGTACTAATATGAACAATATCTACTTTCCCTTCCGGAGCACATGCGATCACCACTGGGGTTCGTGTTCCTCAGTTTCTTGTTTTCTATATTGTGTTTTGTATACTGTTGTTTCGTTTTTCATTTTCTTTATTTGCCATGGCGATGTCAGTTTATTTTCGACTTATGAGTTTGAATGTCCCTTTGGTATCTTTCGTCATAGTTTTCTTAATGATGTTCAGATGCCCAGGGGAAAACTTTGAATACCATGAAACATGAAATTGTTTGTTAGGAGTCTGGGGACTTATTTATATGTTAATAATAATTATCATGAGAGAATTAATGTCTCTTAAGTGATGCATTACTTTGAAAAAACAGAGCCTTAGACAGCAGCTAAAAATACGTGTCCGCGGCGATCACATGGTGTTAAGATTCTGATATGCTTGGTATGTAGCTGCGTAAGTGAAATCAACGGTACAGAGTTTGAATAACTTTTATGGTATTTTCGGCTTTCTCTTTAGGAAACACTTATTTTGAAATATAGATATCTCCTCCACATGTGTTTTCTTTTGATAATTTACCGAAGAGAAATCAATACAAAATGATTACACAATGAAATTCGCTGCTTGAGAAAAAGAAAGAAATTGAGAGAATATAAAAGAAGCATATAGATTGACACATGACTAGGTCATGTATCAGTTTCATTTTTCCCATAGGCGTGTATATTGTACAAAACATGTCTAATACAAACTCATAAATAATAAGAACAAGACATGATTTTCGAAGGGTCTTATTTATGACAGAAAAAGAAATTATTATCATCTTAATTTAATTTAATCTTTTTATTTATAATTTGAAAATTTGATTTATTGCAAAAATAAAATAAAGATAAATAAATTATCCACCTTAATATATTGTAGGGATGCGATGCTGCAGTTGAAGATAGACTTAACATGTACAGCATCCCGTTCTTTGTGTTAATGGCAGTAATCGTTTTAGCAGAGGGTTGTATGATTTATGCATTTTTAACGGTATTGTATTCCATATGTTTAAACAATATAAAGTTCAAAGGAAAACATAAATAATCTGAAAGATGAATAATTAGACCATAAAAGATTGCCACAATACGGTATGATTGCCAATGACACAACTCTCCATAAACAGACCAAATGACATAGAAGTTAACAAATGTAGGTCACCGTTCGGCGTCCAACAATGATAAAAACCCATACCGCATAGTCAGTCAAGTAGGATTTTGTCACACAGAAAAAAAAGTTTATTTGTTACAATACATTATTTATAACATCATTACGGAGGAGAACATAGGTAAAATAATTTGTTATTTGTTTTTAATACTGGAATTACCAGGTGCTTCGAAAGGATAAACAAATCTTTCTACCCTAATGGCAAACGTCGTGTTACTCATGGTAAAGGAATTCGTCGAACAGTGTCTTTCGAGGATGGTGGTGACGTCAATTGAAGCATATCTGTGGTATTGGATTTGGTCATTGTTGAAGGCCGTACTATCACCTATAGTTAATTTTTGTGTCATTTGGTCACTTGCAAAGAGTTGTCTCATTGGCAATGGAATATTAAACTTAAACAATGTTAGCCATCTTCATAATATTAAGGGTGATTTTCATCTATCATTTCACTTTTGTATACAAGAATGGCGATGTAGCTCTTTACCAAATATCTTACGATGGACATTTAAATGAGTAGCAAGGGTATCTTGTGGCAATAATTTTGTTAAATCAAAATGATACTGGTCCTAAATCACCGAGTAATCAGACCAATGACTATAAAATACAAAATATTGTGTTTATTACCCTGAGTTTAGATTTATACTCATTTATCATATCCTCATATAAATTTGATCAAATTATTACTATAAAAAACATACAAATACGGATGGAATTTAACAAACGTCAAGACATCCACGCGGCACATTGCGATAAATGCCTGAATTGTAACTAGGCATGACATATTACACATGAATTAATTATTATAATTGTCGGATGTATCCATGATATTAACGTCAACAAATTGGCTTAAAGCTAGGTAAATAAAGAAGAGGCGGGGTAAACGTACACTTACTGTAAAGTATAAAAGGATTCACAGTTAGTCCCGCCTATGCATTTACAATCTTTTATTGAAACCCTTTATACTATAAGAATGAAAAGTTTATGTGTCCAAAAAAGGCAACAGTAGTATACCGCTGTTCAATAGTCATAAATCGATGACGCGATAAAACAAATCCGGTTCACATTTTTGACTAAGGCCACATTTTTGACCAAGGCCACATTTTTGACCAAGGCGTCTTTTTCATTTACCTCAGGTTTTAGCACTTTAAATTTTGAGGTTCCTAAAATAAACATCTAACAAGTACTCTACTAAATAAAGTGGTAAAATGATAAGTATCACCCACACATGACTGTTTGTCAGTTTCTTGTGCGTTTTGATAATATAAATTTAGGCGATGTGGCAGAACTGCACTTTGGACGAATATCCATCAGTGACGAAATGACGTTGATGTTGATAAGCCAGTTATTGAAAAAAAAAATATACTTTAACATCTATGTTACACATAATGTATTTACATAATTTGGTGAGCATTGATGCCAAAAAAGTAAAATAACAAAAAATATATCACACAAAGTTGGACAAATTGGACTCTTCAAAGCATTCATTGACTGCATTAGGATTTTTTTTTATAAAGGTTCTACTATAAATATATGAAAATGATGATACATATGATTTGAAAAGCACAACATGTGCTTCCGATTTTTGGGTATTAAGTACATTTTAAGATAGATATTTTGAAGGTACATGTAGGTAAATGCATGTAAATTCTATTGGGGTCTTGGGTCTTCAAGAACACATGGAAGATATGATCTGGATAACAACTCATTTATAATCTCATGCTTACAAATGACGTACTTGAACATACAAATAGAACTGTCACACACACGACAGGATTAGGTCCTTTTTAGTTGTATAAACTGTTTTGGTTCTTATACATCTTTGGCTTTCAAATATTGAGCGTTACTAATGAAGGTAAATTCAGAAAAGTGCTTCGGACGCATGAAATTTAGAACGTTTTCATTTTTTTTAGCAAGCTATAAAACCATCTTTAACCCACCACTTTCTTTTAAAAACGCCTGTAAGCTGTTGTTTTCCATTCGTTTCGTTGGTTGATATAGTTTAACGTTTGACTTTGTGAATTTTAACGGGGTCCCCCCTTTCTGAATTGACTTTGGAGCGGCTGGAGCGCGATATGATAGTGAACACTTATTCTTTCCCAGTGTAAATGTTCCCTTGATGAATATCAATAATTTCCATTATAATAATTCCTTGACTTATTTTTGGAAAACTGTGAATTTACGCAACACAGAGAGAAACTGTAGAAGAATTTGTAGAAAAACATTGCTTTATTCCATTTATTCTTTTATTCGTTGTCTGCAAGCCAAATTGTTTAAACATTTATATTTTAAAGGCCAAATTCCATACGATCTTGTGGTTTTAAAGATATATAAACCGTTACTATCACTGCTTTTTTTTGGCAGAAATTAAACGATTCAATTTTTTCCTAAGATGATTTGATTTTTAAATTAACATTAATGCAATTAATATAAAAGTGAATTTTCAGAATTGTACGACAAAATATGAATTACAAAGGAGTACAGAAATGTTTTGATATAAAAGATGAACGTTTGGAAGACGTATGATTCATAACAGAAAAATGGCAGTGTTATTTATTATCCTGATTATCATTGATCAACATCACAGAGTTGAAATATTTATGTATACGACTTGATAATTCTACAGTGTGACGTTTCAAGGTTGAATTTTTAAATAACAGATACGTCTGAAAAAAATCAATCTATCTATTAATACATTTTATTGGAATTTGTTTAGTAATAATATTTACGTTTCCGACATTTTTTAATTGTATTTATCTCGGTCGTTAAAGGAGTTTATTGATGTGTAAACAATCAATGAATTTTTAAAATTAATTCCCACCTTTTCATCAAAACCTCAAAAACTTGAACAATGCGTGTGTATATCGAACTCATGAAAAGATTAAACATTTTTGAGGTAGAAGAAGTTTTCCGATGTTTAACGAACACCCCATAAGTCCAGTAAGTCCCAAATGTGGAGACAAAAATTTCGTTATCACATACACATACATATCTTTGTCAATTTTTTGTGTTATTGATGACCACGGTATGTTCCACTTGTCTTGGATTCAATCTTGACCTTTTGCTCGCTCAATTTAGAATTTTGATTTCAGCCAATGAGACTTTTTTTTAAAACAAAGAGTAACACGACAAAAGCAACAGATTGGGCAGTAACTACTTCCTGCTAGAAGCATCTGTATTAACACGAATTTTTGGTTGGGTCGTGAGTGTTGTTGGTTATAGTTTGTTATTTGGTCGTTTTTTTTTTTTACCGTAGTCTTGTTTGTGTTTACTCAGCTATTGGATTTTATTTGTAATAAAAAAATATTGTCATTTCAGATTTCGTGTATTGTGATGACAATATATAACGCCATTGACCTACCATCTGAACCAAATACTATGCATCTAGAAGAGAAAGCAAATGAAGGAAAGGTAGAATTGTTAGAAGTAGATGAAAAATCCTCAACAAAACCTACAAGCACTGTTTCTGATAAAAAAGATAAGAAAAAGAAGAAAGAAAAAGAAAATTCTGAAAACGCTGCAACAAGAGAGAAGAAACAATCAATTGAAAAACAGAAATCTTTCGTTAAGCAAAAGACGGATGAAACAGAGAAAGTTAAAGACAATATTAAAATACAGTCGTTGGAAGAGACAAAGAACGAAAATGAAAGAACGAGATCGAATACTGAGGAAATGCTTGATTCAAAACATTTGAATAAAACAGAAAACACACACGATGACAAAAAAGAGGACGAAGACACCATAAATCCACAAAAAAACGATGAAACAGAAAATATGCATCAAGACAAAGAAGATAAAACAATGAAAGACACAATTATACAAATTTCTGAAGAAACAGCTTCAGATAGAACCGAATTGAAAGACAAATTAATAGAAGATATCGATGCCGAAGATCTAAATGAAGAAGACTTATAGTGTTGAATTTGAGTGCCATTTGACACATTTTGCCAAATACTAATCATTATATAATGAAACACAGCATGTACAATTTTAAATTAGATTTTTAAACTATAAACTGTCAACTTAAATAAAATCAGGCTTTCGAATTTTTTAAATATATATACATGATATATTTCTAAATAAATTATTGTGTGTAACTTGTATTTTAAATAAGAAAGAATAAATATTACGTCTTACAAAAGTTGACGGCGATATAACGTCTTCAGAATAGGCTATTTGCCAACTCCCGTAACTGACCCTGTAATTAGAGATCCCCTTTTTAGTTGTCTCCCTTATGAGGGACATTGATTTTTATTTACATTGGAGAGCTACCAGAAAGAGAAAATTTACCTGTGCGTAATGTGAGTCATCTTTTATGTTTTCAAATCTTTCAACTACGGTAATTTGTTGTAAAGCTAAATACTTTAGCCGATATGTCACTTTCAATTCATCATGCTTCGCATTGGCAAAAGATACTTTTGTCCGGTGGATCCAGTCTATGATTGACAAAGGGAAGTTATCTGTTTGAAAAGTGTGTAATAACCGAATCAAATCGGTAATTGGCAAATGGACTATTGACAACTATGCGTTGCAATATAACAATTCATAGGCTAATAGCATTATTCAATAATTCGGCTTTAACATTAAGTCAAATACTGAACAATGCATTTCCATTCTCAATTTTATATTCCAAACAAAAGTTCCGCAAATTTTCTTAATGCAACAGATACAAATGTTGATTCAAAAAATTTTATGAAAGAAAATTCATAGGACTTTTGTTAAGTGTTTGTTTTACAACATTTTTATTCTGGCGTTTGCATTGTTTTATATGAATTGTCAGATAATGAGTCTGTAACGGTTGTAAGGACACTAGTAAACATGAATAATTTCTTCGACGCTAAAACCCTGAATTTCAAGTTTTGTATTTTATAAAAAGCAACATAAATAGTATTTGATGTTGGATATGATATATAAATGTCTTGTGTTAGATAAAGGTTATCCGTAGAACAATCTTATGTCACACTGAATCTGACATTGTTAACATCATACCAACAAAAACAGAAAGGCGAACCGTCAGTGTCATTTCTAAAAAAGTGTTGACATGAATATCAATAACGTATTCATATTTTATAAATTTCCTGTTAACAAAACTTTGAATTTTTCGAAAAACTAAGGATTTTCGTATCCCAGGCATAATTTACCTTAGCCGTATTTGGCACAACTTTTTGGAATTTCGGAACCTCAATGCTCTTCAACTTTGTACTTGTTTGGCTTTATAAATATTTTGATATGAGCGTCACTGATGAGTCTTATGTAGACTAAACGCGCGTCTGGCGTACTAAATTATAATCCTTGTACCTTTGATAACTATTTACGCATTTAAATCATCATTAAATCACCATTAGACAAATATATTACACCACAGGACTTCACAGGACTTCAAAATGCTGGGCTGGTAATACCATCAGGGCGAACATTCCACCAACATTTGAATCAATCAAGCGGTATTAAAGTTTATGAAAGTTATTACCATTTGATACGCCTGAAGCGTGTCGTCTGAATCCAAATCGCCAATAGCACTCGAACACTTTCAATACAAAATTAATTAGGAGTTTGAATAGCATTGTAAAAAGTAAACAATACTAATAAGTTCTGCCACATCAAACAAAATATACCTAATTAAAAGCAACAGTTAATTTACTATTTACATAATTGATAAGTCGGCGTTTATTCTGAACCGTTTTATTAATATATAACAAGCTTAATAGTTGAATGGAGTGAACTTTAATTATATGGCTCTTAACTTAGTCCTAAGGAAATGCTTCAGTATTTGTTTTTGTGAACAGTGTATCGTCGGATTGAATTTTAAAATGTTCATTAAATTAAATGTTGTTTTTTGTATAACCATAAATAGTTCTTGAATAAAATAAAAATGTGTTTGGTGCAAAAATTGGTCCACTTTTTTTAGTGTAAGGTTCATGGAAAGCGGTAATTATGCCCCACCTACGATAGTAGAGGGGTATTATGTTTTCTGGTCTGTGCGTCCGTCTGTTCGTCCGTCCGTTCGTCCGTTCGTTCCACTTTAGGTTAAAGTTTTTGGTCAAGGTAGTTTTTAAGGAAGCTGAAGTCCAATCAACTTGAAACTTTGTACACAGTTTGCTTATAATATGATCTTTCAAATTTAAAGCCAAATTATACTTAAGACCCCGATTTTACGGTCCACTGAAAATAGAAAATGAAAGTGCAAGTGTCACGTTAAAGTTTATGATCAAGGTAGTTTTTGATGAAGTTTAAGTCCAATCAACTTGAAACTTAATACACATGTTTCCTATGGTATGACCGTTCTAATTTTAATGCCAAATTAGATTTTTTACCCAATTTTACGGTCCATTAAACATGGACAATGATAGCGTGAGTGGGGCATCCGTGTACTTTGGACACATTCTTGTTTTTCTTATATATTGTTTTCGTGTCTCCTTTGTGTAACAATTTAAGAACTCGGAAGTCTATTATGATATATATCATCTTGAATGCAATATCTTTAAATGTAGTTTAGCCTCGAATTTCACGTTTGTTTCGTTTAAATCATGTAATACAACAACAAATTAGACATTTTAATTTAAAACCACTTCACCGCTAGCATCAAAATATTTTTCGAAAAAAAGAGAAATTTAAAAACCAATTCTTCAGAGAACAATTGAAGATCTTTCCACCTCGATAATAAGAGTGAAATTAAAAGAACGATGTTAGAAAATGTCACTCCTTGTTGATGTAATTTGGTTCTTCGAATTGATATAAAAAAATAAGATTAATAGGTATATGCAGAAGACTTAATTGTTTTAGTATGAACAGAAAATAATTTTTAGCAAAGGTCAAAATCTAGAACGTCAACTTGACCTTTGACCTTGACCTCAATTTCAAGGTCATAGGTCAGTGATCTCAAATCAAAAGACCCCAGGTCAATCATTTGTATGGTTGTAGAGAAATACTGATTTCAAATACATAAGGGGAGAAAACTCCTATAAGAGTTAACCAAAACACTTCGACTGAAAAAGGTTGAAGTTGCGCCTTTTGGCAAACAGATAATATCATTTACTGTAACAGTTTCTTTTGAATAACGATAACAAGCAAAATTCAAAATTTATAACATGACCTTGACCTTCGACCTTGATCTTAATTTCAAGGTCATAGGTCAGTGAACTCAAAACGGAAGACCGGAGGTCAATCACTTGTATGGTTGTGGAGAAATACTGATTTGAAATACATAAGGGGAGAAAACTCCTATAAGGGTTAACCAAAACACTTTGACTGAAATAGGTTGAAGTTGCGCCTTATTGTAAACAGTTGTTCGGTCACACAGGTTGAGTTTTGAAACCCCCATTACTGTACAACATCATTGGCCAAAAAATCCATTCGATATGTTGTAAGACAAAAAAAATATCTCAGACGGCAGAAGAAGAAAAAAATCAGAAGAAAAACAAAAGGTCTTTCCACGAAAAGTGGAAAGACCTAATAAATTGACGTCGTTTGACTATTTCAGCAAATGTTATTTTGACAGCATCCTTAATAACTAGGATAAGTTAAACATATATATTTTATTTGCTAAAATGGATATATCACTGGGTTGATACCTCTGATAGTGGGCTATTAGTCCCCGAAAATATCATCAACCTATTAGCCAGTACTTCGGTACTGGCATGACAATACGGATACTGTAATATGGATGTTTGAAGTGACATAATTAAACATGTTATACACTTAAATCGATTAATATATTTCCCGATGTCTGACCCGGCTGTGGTCTTAATCAAATTAAAAGCTTTGGTTTCTGGCTCGGCTGCGGCTTTGCATTCTTAATTTTGACCTTTGTAGTTTAATCAGTTTGAAAACTAAGCATCAAATCATAGTCGTTTATTGTCGAAATTAATGCGCATCTGTTTCATTAATATTATAATTTAATGACAGAAAACGTAAAATTGAATTAAGTTGCAATCATAGCGCTAATGTGGATAATTCTTTTTGCGTAACATTTTTTATATGGTCCGGTTTGCGATCCGCGTTTAAACTATATCGGTTTCTCTGAAAACATTAGAGACTGTGATTTGGATTTACACAACTAAAGTTTCAATAATCGCGTGTAAATTGCTGGACACAAAAATATATTTACAGTGACGGTAATAATGTATTTGTACTCCATACGAAACACAGGTAAAGCTCGGTAAGTCTCACTTTTCGTCCTCTTTGATAGTTGTTCATGTGTTTTCAGATATGGTACATGTTAAAGTGGAAAGACCCGTTTTTAAAGGTGTACGAGGCGGTTTCTTCTAAACATTCCTCAAAGCTGGACCCAATTTTGTCTTTTAACATTATGCACAAAATTAAATGAATTTTAATATAATGTTCAACGGACGATCAATGTCTTGTTGAAAGACGATTTCTATAAGCGGATAATCTATTATGTATTTGAATCCGTAAATAGTTGAATTCCTGCTTTGTGAAAACTGTTTCGTTATAAAAGATATTTTTAATCGCATAATGAAAAAATGATTTTAGCATGTCGGATGCCATATGTAAAGCAACATGTGCATACCTTTCATGAGCAACATAGTAAACCATCGTTGTTTTGTTTGGTTTGTGCTGCTGTCTTAATTTTAATATCTTATGTTTTGTAGACTGTCGTTTGTTTTGAATCGTTTTGTTTATGTTTGTTTTGTCAGCTCGTTTTCGACTATCCCTCCCTGTACAAACTTAAATAGTGTACAGCCTCGAAAATTGAATACACTTATTTAATACATCTTTGTGTTTATCTAGAACACAGGATATCGAAGCTAGTATTCACTTTGACCAAGGGGAGGGTATAGTCTCGTATGATAGTAAATATCTTGCACACAAAAGGTTTAACCTATATTGATGCAGAGTTGTTCTTGAAAATTATCATACGGCGCCATGGATTACAATAGTTACGAGTAGAAAAAACGTCATACGCATCCTTGGAACGAATAAGGTTGGCGACCCCTTCTGTTGGCCTTTGAATTGCGAGATTTACTGAATAAAAGAGACATTGTTTTTGTATATACCAAAGTGGAGTGTCATTTTCAGAAATACTATTCATTGTTTCATCACATTTAATAGAAAACATGATTTTTGTGACAAAAGCATCATAGGCTTTCACTGCAAAGCCACAACAGTTCTTACAGAGACAGTCGTTCTTACGTTTGAGACATAAATGAACTACTTGGTTGTCCATTAGAAGGTAGCGTTTTTGTTTACACAAAGCCAGTAAAAAACTTAACAGTATAAAAAAACAACTTTCTGTCACTAACAACGGGAGCACCCTGGAATATGTACTTGACGAGGTCCATATGTGTACTTGCTTAAACAAATACCATTATCTAAGACATTGTTTTCGGGAAATCATTGTCAGCAGTGCATGCTTTATTCACCTATTTATGAAAGTAAAACAAAAATGTACATAATTTTCAAATATAACAGTACAATGGGAAATGCTAAGGATTTTCAGAGTAAATCTGTGTGTTTAATATTGAAACAACAAAAGGGTACATAATCCTCAGTAAGTAAAGTAATCCAAGCACTTCGAGAAAATGCAATGCAGAAACTTTTATTAATACAGAAAAAATAAATGGTACTGTTTATTTGTAATGATTATAATACACTGCCAAATGTTGTACATTTTCCAAATTTCCAAGTTAAATATTATAACTCAGGCGTTTTGATGGTTTTGCGCATGCTTAATAATTTCATACCTGTCAATTTCAAACTTATTAAGATTGGTAGGATAACTACATTCGACACACAGTGTCTCTTCAATTTTTTAATTGTCTATTAGACAGGTTCACATTACCTTGACCTTATTTTATGGGTCAGTAACCAACTTGTCGTGGTCAAGCTCTTGTCTATGATACTGTATATAGATCAACTGTATTTGGTGTATGGTGTACCTGTCTTAATGGCAGGGTTCATTTTAACTTGAATATGTTTCCATGGTTGATGTGTCATTGTTGCGTTGTTGTTGTTTGATGGTGTAAGTCATTTGAGTTTTCATTATTCTACCAATGAATTGATTTATCTGGTCACCTAATTATCGAGTTTCTTGTCATATGATGTCTTAACAAAAATATATGTTGAATTGTGTTATAAATGTTATTGAATGTTAAGATACTAAGTTAACATAAGGATTTTCAGTACCTTTGATTTAATTTGATGGTGATTGATATTTTAAATGTCACATAAAGTTTCCCAATATCAAAGTGAAGAATACTAGGGATAGCAACGAGTACTCGAGTACTCGGGTACTTGATCGGAAGGCCGAGTACTCGAGTACAGTTTTAGTACTGGGATACTCGTTTGCCTGTTATACATCTTGAGATATTTCTCTTCACATTTCCTCTTCATTCTAATTTAGGTCCGTTGTAATATCCCCTTGAAGTCTTCGTAATACTAAATAAAGTCTATTAACAACATAGATATGTTTATCCTGAGGCTACTATTTGTTATAGAAGTACCAGCAACGTCCTTTCCTTCTGAGGGAATGTTTCATGTGCACTACTTGTAACAAAAAATATAAAGTCAAACCCTCGTTTGTCTGAAATTGCTGACAAGATCATATTTAAAAACAAGAACAAAATCAAAGTGACCTGCGTTAAACCCTATGCAACTGATGAGAGACATTTTTAAAGGTGTTTGTACACGGATCAACACTGTAATGGATAAATAATTAACTCTTCACAAGCCTAAAAAGTTACCTTTGTTTGTTTATCAAGACTTCTATGTAAACGTGGTTGGTATGAGTTGTACATTTAAATTAATTAAATTAGTCTGTATTTGAAACTTAACTATAATTGTTTAATTTACAATTTAAAGATAGGCGAAAGAACGAGAGTGACATTCAAACCCAAAAGTCAAAAATAAACTGACAACGTCATGGCAAAAATAAAATAAATAAGACAAAAAATGTGCAATAAAATAAAGCACAGAAAAATTAAGATCGTAGAACACGAAAAAGCACAAGTACTTTGAAGTCAAATATTGTTGTTGACAAATTAATGGACAAGTCGTATTATAAAAGTACTGCATCCGACCTAAAATCTAAAACTTTTAATAGACGTTTAAGATTCATCGAGTACTCGCGAGTTCTCGAGTATCATGACCGAGTATCCGAGTATCAAATTCAGATCTTTTGACATCCCTAAATAATACATATAATTATGTGTATGACATATGTAAGTATAGGTGTTAACAAAAGATAGAAGAAAATAAAAGCACTGTATAAACATCTATTTCTTAATATAAAATACACTACTGAGAGATTGATGGTTGAAAAAAAATTATCAATATTTATAAACTTTTCGAATTTCAACCTATTATGAATATACATCATCCGATAACGGACATTGTATTGTTTAAATGCGTGCGTCGTCTTACAATTAAAAGCTCAGTGCTAAATAATGTTTTACATGTCTCAAGGACGTATATATATCGAATTTTAGTTATAATAAATGCTTTTGTGAATTGATCTTTACCTTGCTGACTATAAATAAATATAATGCTATTTGATTTAACGTGTTATGATAAAATTCGTTGTTTTTAACAAAAAAACTGCTTAAACGTTTTAACGCTTCTTTAGGTAAAACGAGGACGGCGACCCCATGTCTATTTGTTCATTATAAATCATCAACTCATTGATAAATAGAAGATTACTGTTTACAAAAATTTACGGTCTCATTTAAAAGATTTATGTGCAGAAATTGTGGTGGTAGATAACGCTTTCCTATCTTATCTTTTATATGTACTATAGTTTAAATCCTAATGATATTTACTTTAAACAAGGCCTTATCTCGTAATCAAAGACAAGAACATAATTCTAATTTAAATGTTTAACTATAACCACAAGTCAACAGGGATAAATTCGATACTGTTATGATTTAAATTGGAATGAACGAGGGCAATGATCCGACTTGATATGGTATAAAATTATACCAACAATATAAAATGGGTCAGATCCGGTTTTAAAGGCAGACATAATAATAGAACGCGTATAGAATTTGAGAAAATTTTATACCGAATTAGAAAAAAAATGCATACAGAATAAGAAAAAATGCAAGTATAAAAAAAAAAAAAATTCCATGTTAAAGGCAGCATTTATGCTTTACTTTTACAAATTGTGATTTGGATGACCAGTTGTCTCATTGGCACTAATACTACATCTTCTTTTATCTATATAAACTTTGAAAAAAATGATTATATGAACACGAAAATATTGCATACAGAATTATTTTCAACATGTTAAATTTAGCACATGTTGAGCCAGATCTGTCAACCCTTGCTGATTCCCTGTGATGACCCCTAGTTGCTGTTTTAGTTGAGTTTATATTTTTCTGCATAAAGGTTTGTAACCGTATACATTTGTCCAATGTCTGTTCATCTTTTTCTGCCATAGTTATGTCTATATTTCTTGGACTTCTAATTATGGCTCACAAAGGCGCGGATCAATCCACATTGAAAAAGGGATGGTGAAGTATAAGCCCCCAAAGCACCACCAAACTTCACACAGTTAAAAAAGGGGGAGGATTCCCCTTATTGAGCGACAAATACAACCGATTCGTTTTTCTCCTCTCTAACTTAATAGACTGCCCTGTTTACGATGTAAGCACCAATTTCTCTATTATCAATCTACATGTAGATGTAATTTAAATTCATTTATTCAGGTTGTCTATATACCATTCAACAAGAAGGCATTGTCTGTACAATATTTGTATACAATCATATAAAAACAATATTAAAATATTCAAAGGAACATTTTTTGAACGATTCTTTTATTCAAACTTACAATGCATCGATGCATTTGAAAATAATATAAGTTTTAAAACCTTCTTAATCGACAAATCGATTTAAGTGTCAATAAAAAACCAAAAAAAACAAACAAAAAACCCTAATATTAGAAAAAATCAAAATGGCGAAAGTAAGACGAGGTCGTTTTACCCTTTCAGCCAATATTATTATGACAGCTTCTTTAATTACTAGGGTAAGTCAATATTCTTTTCAAAGTCATTTATAATCTAAAATTGTTCTTTAAAGTAAACCATACACAAGCCGTTAGTTTTCTCGTTTGAATTGATTTAACATTGTCTAATCGGGGCCTTTTATAGCTGACTATGCGGTATGGGCTTTGCTCATTGTTGAAGGCCGTACGGTGACCTATAGTTGTTAATGTCTGTGTCAGTTTGGTCTTTTGTGGATAGTTGTCTCATTGGCAATCATACCACATCTTCTTTTTTATATTACATGCAGTATGAATTCGATGGTTTCATTGTAAAATTGATATAGAGATACTCAGGTTATAAGCATCATATATATTGTTACGGAGCCCCATATACTTTAGGAGTTTTTGCATTTCCCAATTGAAGTAGGGGATAGATTAAAGATGAAAAAGAATAAAAGATATAATAGTTTTCAATCTAAACATCCAATAAGTATATACAAACTTTGAAGATCTGATTTAGCCAAAAAGGACAAGAAAAGTACAGAGCCCCCAACTTTTCGGAAATAAACCGGACATGAAATCAAAACTTTGAATAAATAAGATACATACTTTATTGAAGATATTTTTCTCAGCCGTAGTGTAATGCCTGTACTTCAGGGACTAACACTCCACCAAGCCGAGGTATCTATACAGTAGTATTAATGATATTAACGGGCCCAATTTTACAATGAATCAGCTTCTGAAATTGACAAACATATGTATAGCCAAACAAAACAAGACATAAGAGCTTTGCACGAAGAACATAATTTTTCCATGATTTTCTGAGATTTACGACCATAACCAAAAAACAAGAAATACATAATATGCTTTAAAGGGCAACCTATATAAAATCTTTAATAATAGACAGTGTTCTAAATTGTCTCCCATTAAATTATTTGAATTAACATCTAGTTATCTGAAATAACATAAAATAAGACGATGCATGTTTAAAAAACAGTCTAAATATATTACTCTTTCAACAAAAGTTTTATTTCTGCAAATGTTTTGGTTATTTTAAGTAAACACTGACATCAAAAGGTTATCCGTTCTACGACAATAACAATCAAAACTAAGGAGTAAACAAAGACTCACAAAACCAAAGGATATTTACATCAACAGCCAAAATAATAAATAAGAAACAACACAAACTCCACTAAAAACCGGGACTGAAATCAGGTGCTCTGGAAGGGTAAGCTATACCTGCACCGTATACGACACCTGTCGTGTTATGTCCTAAATTTGAGGGAGTGGATTGGTGGTCTGACACCTAAGAGGTCTCATACCGCCATCAGGACAACTGGTACCTCGAAGTCCGCTATAACAAAAGACCCCGACCTGAAGAAATGAGAATCAATTTTAAACATAAGAAATAAACTCTATAGAAATTAAAGATCAGAAAAGTCCTCTACACAACCTCATACTTGTCAGAGTTTTTAGAAATCTCATCCACACACATTAGTATCATAATAATCTCAATTAATAACGTTTACAGACTCTGGCTTTCGGATACATAATGATGTCAATCTATATAAAAGTTGGCGATGATATTCTCGATGACGACGTCATTAAAGTTGTTGACATGGAAGAAGTGGCCGGCATGCCTCTTGGAACAACTATAAAATCCATAGTGTGGTCCTTGATTGGTGTTTTTGTTCTCGAGCTTCTTACTGGAATCTTTGGTATATGGGGAGCTATTGGACGAAAAGAGAGAATGCTAGCGATTGTAAGTATTGCAAATTAAGTTATGTATAAAAGACTCTTCTGCGTAGAAAATCGACATAAACTGTTTGCAATTTCTAAGAACTTGTATTTTTGAATTCGAATCTCAATTTTTTTTATCGCTATATACATGTAGACTTCGCGCATCGTAAACCATCATCAATCAGAGTGTTTGAATCATATAGAAATCATGTGTTTTATTTTTAGTCTGTTCTGTTGGTCAGTCATATTGCATCAATACATTTTTACCTAAGTGCACGCAATGACAAAAAAAACTTATACAGTAATATAAATATTTTTTTTTTAGTTTTAACTGAAATTAAATCGATTGTTTGCCTAATGTCCAGTGGCAAATATTTCATGCATGTTCATAATGATAAAAATGAAGAAGGAGTGATATTTAACGGGTCGCATGTACAAACACATTCTCATATTCTGTTTAGAATTATTTGACCTGACAGAAAACGAAACTGCAGCATTTTGAAATTGCACGACATAAAGTTGATCCATGTAAATTGTAGCCTCCGTATTCATACGACATCTTCTTAAGTAATAAAATACCTAAAACAGATATAGTTAGCTGGAAAGCCATATGCTTGATAAAACGTCAAAATTTTTTTTTTGATTTTGATTGATTTTGATTGATTTTGCAGACCGTATTGATGAGTTCATTGATGATTATAATCTACGGTATATACTTGGTGATTCTTTCTATAGTATACCATCAAGTAAGTTTTCGTATATTTACACAAATGAGGCCACTCATGGGGGATGTCGAAGTAATCACATAATCACAAATGTTTTGACAATATAATCAAACAATCATTAATTGTTTCTTAGGTATGATAATCAAATAGTCAACAGAACAGTCCTAATAATCAAATAATCCCTATAAAGCTGCCAAGTAAAAACATAATCAAAAATCCCACGAGGAGACTCATAGATATAAGATTAAAAAGATGTGGTATGAGTGCAAATGAGACAATTCTCCATCCTAGAAGTAAATCATTATAGGGCACAGTACGATATTCAATACGGAGCCTTGTCTCACACCGACCAGAAAGCTATAAAGGAACACACAAATGACAAGTGTAAAACAATTCAGACATAAAAACCAACGTTCAAATCTATATTAAAAAAATCGAGAAACACATATGAACCACAGCAACAAACGACAATCGCTGAGCATAAGGGTCCTGACTTAGGATAGATTCAAACAAAAAATAACTCTCTTACATGTTCATTTGATGAATTGGCCATCTGTGATCTTATATATATGTAGGATTCGAATGTATCGTGGGTTCAAGATCTATGGCAGATACCAAATCTACAGTAAATATGACGTCATGCCATCCCTAATCTATGGCAGATTTTTAGAAGCCTTATCTATGACAATTTTCAGTTTTTTAATCTATGGCAGATTTTCAGCAAATGCCGGACCGGTCAGAACATATCTTATCATTGATTTTATAATGACCTTAAACAAGTCAAAATGTCCGAATATAACGAAAAAGCTGCTTTTAAGTAAAAGCTAGTATAAGAAAAACGCATTAGGATTAGAATCAGGAAGCATATCCATAATCATTTGTAAAATGGATAAAGACTTAAGAGTTGATCGGTGTGCCAATGAAGAATAAGCATTCTCTACGTTGGGCATTGTACTATGTTCATGTTTGACCTTCATATTATCCTAGTGTCGTAACAATTGAAATAGCTATTTTAGTAATGTGTCAATGTGTCCATGTGTCCGTATTAGCCATTGACTATAATGCCGATTAACTCATTAATAATCCGCTGATGAGAACTATTTCTTCCGAATACTCAAGTTGATCCACAGTATTTGAGTGTTAATAATAATCTTTTTTGACTGATGACGTTTTAAGTCAGAGTCCTGTAATGAACAATTAAAATGAAAGAGAGCCGTGATACTTTGGTTAACAAAACAGCTCAGAAAAAAACATAATTATTTATTTCCGTGAAATTTCCTTTGCCACCAATTTTGCTTCTACGAATTACTATTAGTTTGTTCGCTAGGACTTTTATATAATTTGAATCAGCTGAGGACATCTTGTCATTTGCAAGGTATGGTAGGTGCTAAATTTATTTTTCCTAAATCTCATTCATCCATCTGTTACATGCAGCTGAAACAGAAACTCTACTCCGACCCATGACTGACACTCCTGCGCTAGGTCCTAAAGTTACCAACACGTCGCAGATATTTGCACGAAGCTTAACGAAAATGTTAATGTCGATCAGATGACGTCGTATTTATTCCTTTACTGCAGTCCGTCTAATTTTAACCGGTTCTGCATTGTTCTGATCGATAGACGTCTATTAGGGAATAATTGTCTTGATAGAACAAGACTTGTTTCATGCTCCGATGTTTATGGTGGTCTTCCGGATCTTGACACGTCTTTCACTTCGATGAGTTTGCACGCAGGGCGTAGCCGGTTTATTATATTTTACGGAAAACTCATCTGATGTCCAAAAGCTTTAAAGGATATACCTGGTGACCGTGTGCGGATAATTTGCAAATATCGTGAGCCTAAATCCATCAATTGGGAATATAACTTTAAAATTTTGATGGATTTAGTCGAGGACTATGCCAGGCAATGGGCTAAGCGCGAGAAGGAAGACGTAGACACTCTATCCGAATGGATTAAGCCAGTGAGGACGTTAATACAAATCAGAATTAAGAAACTGAATGGGTCTATCAATGCCCATGCTACGTCAATCTTTAAAGACCCAAATGTTGCTAAACACCTATTCGACCTCCATGATAAATATGTTGTTGTCCCCGCAGACAAAGCCTATAATAACATCGTTTTTGTCTGTAAAAGTCATTACATTAATTGCTTGATAAACGAATTAGGTATATATAATTCACTTGGAAACTCAACATATACCCTCACGACACTTACCAAAGAGGAAATCCTTGATAATCATAGGTTTGTTATTTGTTCCTTTGGTATTTCAACCAAAGATGAAGAAATGGATCTTCCATCACTGTATTGGATACCTAAACTACAAAAGTGTCCTTACAAACAATGATATATTTGTGGGTCTTCCAAGTGCTCCATGAAACCTCTTTCTAAATTATTAACATCTATTTAATCAGTAATGAAAGACGGGCTTCAATGTTGTTGTGAAACTGCCTATTCTAGAGGTGGCGTGAATCAGATGTGGATACTTAAAAATTCCAAAGATCTTTTAGAGTACATACAATCTAACTCTCCTTCATCTTGTAACAGTATTTGGTGACTATGTGGAACTCATATATCCCATCGAATTGGAGATAAAGGATACTACAGTTACAATTAAGTCGGCTTCATATCTTGACTTACATCTAGAAATTGATGGTCGGTTGAAGAAAAAACTTTACGACAAAAGAGATGATTTCAGCTTTCCAATTGTGAACTTTCCATTTCTAAGTAGCAACATTCCAGCAGCACCTGCATACGGGGTATATATCTCCCAAGTGATACGATATTCCCGTGCTTGCATTTCCTATCATGATTTTCTTGATAAAGGATTACTGCTCACAAGGAACCAAGAATTCAAAACGATGAAGTTGAAATCATCCCTTCGTAAATTTTACGGACGCCATCACGAGTTGGTTTTAGAATAACCGTTTCACAAATGATATCGGATATTTTCCTTACGTCGTAACTACAATCCCCTTCCCTGTCATGAATGTAACCTTCCGAATTAGACTATTTACCGGATTTGTAATCACATAAGCAACACGACGGGTGCCCTATGTGGAGCAGGATCTGCTTACCCTTCCGGAGCACCTGATATCACTCCTATTTTTTGGTGGGTTTCGTGTTGTTTATTCTTCAGTTTTCTATGTTGTGTCATGTGTAATATTGTTTTTCTGTTTGTCTTTTTCATTTTTAGGCATGGCGTTGTCAGTTTGTTTTAGATTTATAAGTTTGACTGTCCCTTTGGTATCGTATGTCCCTCTTCACTTTGCAATCTTTAGGCCTACATGAAGTTCCGATATGTGTCTGCGTACCATGTTCACCGCTTGACTTGAATACTCAAATTCAAAGCTTGAACGAAATGAAGTATGGATATTGCACGAGAGGTATACAATGTAGTTCACGTGCATGATACCTCAATATCCCAGATCACGCTTATATGGTCACATATTTTTTTCAAATTAAAAAAAAAATAAAAAAATTCAAGTTAAACAAGTTATTCATAAAATTTCCAGTATTTCTTTTTCTGAAGTTGATAAATTGTGTGGATACATATACAAAAAAAATCATACTTTTGTTCTTAAATAGTAAAAAGTAAATTATAAAACAATACTTGATGAAAAAACGTGTATTCGGTAGCAGACCTCTAGTGGTTCGTTATTTATATACATAACATGTATATATTTCAATGGTGTTAATAACACAAAATTGTCAGTTATCTTAAGTTATAACACATATGAAGAAAACACGAGATAAAATGTTTGTTCAAAGTTATTGACTAAGGTTAATACGTCGAAATATATATAATTGTAGAAGTCGAGACTACGTGATACGTTGTACAATTATACGCAAGCTTATCACCAAGGAACGTCTTATATGTCGTTCATTTACTATTATGATATTTTCCCAAGCTTTTTATCTAAGGTAAGTTATTTCTTATTTTGATATAGCCTTTTTTTTATAAAGAAAAACGTATAAGTGCGGATATCACTGACGGTATTAACTTATTGATTATATATCTTTGATTACAGCAAAGTCATTCTTTATTGTTTACTATTGAATAACGTGAATTTGTTTTTAATTTGAACACACAAAGCGCTTCATACTTTAAGTGTGCGACCGTTCAACGCCTTTGCAACCCTGTATTATTACCTGAAAACCAAATCTTGTAGTCACATTTTTGTGTTGCAACCATGAAATTACGAGTTTAATCAAGTCTTTCATATTTTTTGTGCAGTATTTTACCATTGTCATTGATAGCACGTGCTTCTGTAATATTTGAATTTTTAGTTTTGCATTTTACATGAAGCGCAGAAACGCACGGTCAACGCTTTTACAACCCAAATGAAACATACCTGTTTTTTAATTATACGGACATACAACATAATTATCGGAACCATGCATCTGACATTCGAAATTATAACATCATATGTAATGTAATTATTCATGTATGTTGTAGATGGGATGTGATGGAATGAACACAGCTGGTATTTATTATTGCTATGAAAACTTCAATGAACAACTAGGCAGTTACCTGAAAACCTACTTTGGTTTGATTGTTACCTCTATTGTGTGCCAGGTACGTGAATACAATTAACTCATTATAAAATTCAAAATTAATATGTTGTACGTCAGAGGTGTGCGTTGTCTACAAAAGACTCATCAGTGACCCATAATTAAAAAGTAGAACGCGAAAAATATACGAAGACAAAGAGCATTGAGGACCCAAAATTCCAAATGGTATTGCCAAATACAGATTAAAATATAAGAAACACTATTCATTTTATAATGAAGTATTATAAAACAAATTAATGTAGGACTACCGTGCATTCAGTGGCTTGGTGTAAGATTAACTAAAAAAAAATCAAATACTGAAAATGTAAGCAACTCGCATTTGTTTATGGATAAATACCTCCTTACCTTTTTCAATCAGACTAGAACACACTCGTGATATCGCGTGTCCGTGACTAAATTAAAGTATATGACTATGCGTTAGCCTTATCAGCTCACCTGGCCCACAGGACCAAGTGAGCTTGTCCCATCACTTGGCGGCCAGGTCCGTTGTCGTCGTCGTCCGTCGTCGTTAATTTTTACAAAAATCTTCTCCTCTGAAAGTACAGGGCCAAATTTAAATCAATCAAATTTGGCCACAATCATCATTGGGGTATCTAGTTTAAAATTTGTGTCCGGTGACCGGCCAAAATAACAAAGATGGCCGCCATGGGTAAAAATAGAACATAGGGGGTAAAATGTATATTTTGGCTTATAACTCTGAAACCAAAGAATTTAGAGCAAATGGATTTGGGTATAAATGTTTAATAGGCCAAGATCTATCTGACCTGAAATTGTCAGATGAATCAGACAATGGGTTGTTGGGTAGCTACCCCGGAATTGGTGATTTTATAAGAAATTTAGCCTTTTCCGGTTATTTTCTTGAATACTATTATAGAAAGAGATAAATTGTAAACCACAATAATGTTCTGCAAATTAAGATCTACAAATAGGTCAACATTACCAAAATGGTTAGTTTACCCCTTAAGAAGTTATTGTCCTTTATAGTCATTTTTTAACAATTTTCATTAATTTGGTAAATTTTTGTAAGTTTTTATATTGACATTGTCATCTGATAAAGGCATGCAGTTTTCTATTCTTTCAAATCCTTCTGTTTTAACCGGTCGACCTGAAACTTATCAATTATTCGTAATGTTAATTATTTGGAAAACAAAAGGTCCTGGAATGGGGTATTTTTTAATCAACAGCATTGTCCTATATAGTTATTAGTTAAGTTTAATTTTTGAGTTTCTGTTTTACGTCATGCCCGCTAACAAATTGAAATAAAATCAACGGTACCAATTTTGTTGCACCAGATGCGCATTTCGACAAAACACGTCTCTTCAGTGATGATCGTTGCCAAAATATTTGAAATCCAAATCTTATATAAAAGATGAATACTGTACCTATACGCGTTATTTTAAGTCCGGATTTAAAGTATTCGTAATGTTATCTTGGAAAGTCTTACTGATTAAAATACTACAATAGGGAACAATTTGACAATGTTTGATTTAAGTAGTGTCAACCCTGTGATAACGACACGTGTATATAGCTAAATCCTAAAAACACCGTTTGGTGGTACGTCTGTCAGATGCGGAACGTAATAGGTAACAAGTAAATATTCTATGTATCGGTATACTTCTTCGATATCATTTTTGTAGTAAATAGTTACCAAAAGTACCAGGATTGTAATTCAAAACGCCAGAGGCGCGTTTCGTTTACATTGGACTCATCAGTGACGCTCAGATCAAAATACATATAAAGCCAAACATGTACAAAGTTTAAGAGCATCAAAGGTCTAAGATTTCAAAAAAATTGTTGTACCAAATTCGGCTAGGGTAATCTTTTTTGGGATAAGAAAATCCTTAGTTTTCGAAAAAAACCCCAGAAATGTATAAAAAATATTACAACATAATTTAAATTCATGTAAACACCGAAGTGCTGATTTCTTGGTCATGTTGGTAGGTAATACCCTAGGGGTCGAAACGTCCATCGGCAGTTGCATCGACCAATAGTAACTTCATACATCTTCCTATGTTTGTACAAATCAAACCACTAACCGGTTTCACTAATTCAAGTCTCGTTGTTTTATATTGTTTTGAAAATAACTTTTTCAAAATTAATCTGCTTTGATAACTACCTCAACTATCAATTTGATTGGTAAATAAATATCACATGCTTTTTGTTTTATTTCTTTTTAGATAGTAACTATAGTTGCAACAGAATATACATACAGGAAGTTTGAATTTAAAGAAAAGAAACAGAGAGTTTCAGATAACAAATACTATTTACTGTTAACGTTACAGCATGGAGTATTTAGGCGTTTTGCCATATTTGTTAAAGATAATTGGAAAAGGTGAATAAGGCTTTCAAATATGAGATAGAAACACTTTTGATACCAAGAATAACGAACAAAATCGATGACATAAAACTTGCTTCACTTACAAAAGTCGTAATCTAAAGTTACATCTACGTTATTGTATCCTACATTTACACCAAAATTATTGCACCTATAGTTTAGGCATGATAGGCAAGCATCTTGAAACATCTTGGTTAAGAAGAAGACAGAAAAACCATCTGTCATGTGACGGTTCCATATCGTTTATATTTTGCAATCTCATAACGAGCGATCTTAACACTATTCCACATGAACATTTCTGAAAAATATCTCATGGTCCTTATTGCTGAGGACACAAACATTTTAATTGGAATTATAACTTTAGAATAATTATGGTTTTCATTGAGGACTACGCCAGAGCATGTAGTTAATTCGAAGAAGTTGAACTAGACACTTCATCAGAATTGGTTAAAGCTACCAGGTCTCTGATAAAACGTCAAGTTCAAAGGCGTAAAACTGTGTAAATGAACACCCAAAGTCCGTGTATTCAGAGACAAAGAAGCTTTGAATTGTCATTCATATTTTAACGATAAATATGTTGTTGTTCCTGCGGAGAAAGTTTCAAATATTATATATTTTTTTATCAATGAATCGTACTACTACAAGTGTCTAGAAAAAATTATAAAGAATAATTGCACATTCAGGTATTCCAACAAACAATAACAATTTATTTAACTAGGATGAGACTGTAGCAAATCATAAGTCCTTCATGACTTCCTCGAATAATAAATTGAATCTGAGGACGTATCTTGTATTTGATACCTCAGTTTTACAAATTTGCGTTAAAACAAAGGTACATTGCATTGAAGGCTCATATACATGTTTTCTAAAGAAAATAAAGAAATACTATGCCTTTCAAATTGAAAATATGGGCATATGCTATAAATTTATTGCTTTTGGGTTCCAAACAACACATTATGTTTGGATCAGCATGCTTTAGTTTTTTTATGGATAATTCATATTTTGAATGTTAAGGTAGATTAATAAAATAAATGTTGGAATTTTTATGGGAACGACCTGTCCGCATCTCGTCTTATTTTCATTTGAGTCGTAGTTCCATCTCAATTTCAGGTCAAGATTGATGTTTATATCAGTTATCTTCAAGATTTGTTCACTTGTAAGTTAACTTATTTGAAAATATGTGATCGATATATTTGTGAACCAAAGCACGTAAGTCTGATAATAACGATTGAGACGATGGCAACATTAAAAAAAAAAAAGATTGATAATATATAAGAAAATTGAGAACATATGATATTTATAGAAAAAAAAAAACATAATTCATGTAAATTAAATGAAAGCTGGACACGTAAGATTGAAAATAGCATTGAATCAAATAACCTCTTAAAAGGCTCATCATATTTAACTGTTATTTTTCTCCATTGCTGATGCATATGATAAATTGAAAAGATAATAACATGTTATTTTTCAATATAAGATGTATTAGCACATGTTTTGAACTGAGATGTACGTTTTTGCATGGCTTATAATAGCCGGAAGTCAAAGTTGGTTATCAGCCCTCGGGGCCAATATCGATATCAGCCCTTGAAATCCATATCGAGCCCCCGATTTTAACTTCTGGTAACCTGTCAATAAAAAAAATGCTTGAAAATATGTGATAAATAGCTTATAGCATGTCATTTTTCATATGGTCTCTGGCTTGATATTGGAATCTAGGGCTGATACCAGGGCCATATGGAAAATGCCATGTAATAATCTATAAATATCAGCACTGGAGCCTTTGGCTTTTGCTCTGATATGGACCATTGGCCTGATAATTAATACATCTGATATTTAATATCATGTAATAATCTGTTGATTTTGACTGCAACAAATAACAGAATTTTACAAAATTGATAATATCAGATCACCAAATAAAATATTTCATAACAGATCTATTATTAACACAATAGTTATCAAAGGTACCAGGATTATATAATTGAGTACGCCAGACGCGCGTTTCGTCTACATAAGACTCATCAGTGACGCTCATATCAAAATATTTATAAAGCCAAACAAGTACAAAGTTGAAGAGCATAGAGGATTCAAAATTCCAAAAAAGTTGTGCTAAATACGACTAAGGTTATCTATGCCTGGGATAAGAAAATCCTTAGTTTTTCGAAAATTCAAAGTTTTGTAAACAGGAAATTTATAAAAAAAATGACCACATTATTGATATTCATGTCAACACCGAAGTGTTGACTACTGCGCTAATGATACCCTCGGGAACGAAACGTCCACCAGCAGTGGCATCAACCCAGTGGTGTAAATAGTTATCAAAGGTACCAGGATTATATAATTTAGTACGCCAGACGCGCGTTTCGTCTACATAAGACTCATCAGTGACGCTCATATCAAAATATTTATAAAGCCAAACAAGTACAAAGTTGAAGAGCATAGAGGATTCAAAATTCCAAAAAAGTTGTGCCAAATACGGCTATGGTAATATATGCCTGGGATAAGAAAAACCTTTGTTTTTTCGAAAATTCACAGTTTGGAAACAGGAAATTTATAAAAAAAATGAAAACATTATTGATATTCATGTCAACACCGAAGTGTTGACTACTGGGCTAATAATACCCTCGGGAACGAAACGTCCACCAGCAGTGGCATCGACCCAGTGGTGTAAATAGTTATCAAAGGTACCAGGATTATATAATTTAGTACGCCAGACGCGCGTTTCGTCTACATAAGACTCATCAGTGACGCTCATATCAAAATATTTATAAAGCCAAACAAGTACAAAGTTGAAGAGCATAGAGGATTCAAAATTCCAAAAAAAGTTGTGCCAAATACGGCTAAGGTAATCTATGCCTGGGATAAGAAAATCCTTAGTTTTTCGAAAATTCAAAGTTTTGTAAACAGGATTTTTTTTTAAAAAATGACCACATTATTGATATTCATGTCAACACCGAAGTGTTGACTACTGTGCTAATAATTCCCTCGGGACGAAACGTCCACCAGCAGTGGCATCGACCCAGTAGTGTAAATAGTTATCAAAGGTACCAGGATTACACAAGAGTTGCGAATGATAGTACATCTGACTTTTGATCCCTTTTAGAGGTTTTCAAGTTCAAAAGTGAACAGTTTGTGGACAACATAGCCAAATGTAATACATCCGATATGAAATCTTCGTTTTGTATGTCTCAAAAGTGGAAAAAAACAACATAACAATATATTTTTATATTGAAAATAACAAAAATCAAGAGCCGTGGTTTAGTGGTTAGTGTGTCTGACTCCTAGCACAACGGTTCCTGGTTCGATTCCCGTTTCGGGATGAAAATTGCAGGAACTGAATTTTTGGATCTCTCTTAAAACTGTTTGCGAGTATGGTTTTTAGCAAACGATGATGCTTCGTCAGAAGAGGACGATAAATGACTGACTCGTCTTAAGAGAGAGCCATACCTCTTGCCTGTAAATGTTATCAAAGGAACCAGGAATGTAATTTAGTACGCCAGACGCGTGTTTCGTCTACATAAGACTCACCAGTTACCCTCAGATCTAAATAGTTTTATAGCCAAACAAGTACAAAGTTAAAGAGCATTGAGGACCCAAAATTCCAAAAAGCTGTAGAGATACTCTTGTACATGTCGAAAAATAGCAGGCTAATACCGTTACAAGGCAGCACTCGCACCTGCAAAGTAAAAATGTATTAATATAAGTTGCAAAACTTGTTTCCCAATCCACTATAGATAAATATGTTTAAACTAAAAACGCTTGCATTTTGAGAAATTGTGAAAATATTTATTTCATATAGAAAATGATAACTGTGTTTTAATTAAGTAAAAGAACAAAAAAACTGAACTCCGAGGAAAAATCAAAAGGACAGTCAAAAATCAAATGGCAAAAATCAAAAGTCCACACACCTCAAACGAATGGATAACAACTGTCGTATTCCTGACTTGGTACAGGCATTTTCTAATGTAGAAAATTTTGGATTGTATATTAATATATATATCTGTTTCCTGATATTTGTTTTGAAACCTACTTTGTTAAGTTATTTACTGAAAACGTACAATTGAGGTATATTTTAACGGAATTTGCCGAGTAACGTCGCTTTCCCTGCAATAATACAAGGAAGCACTCGACATTTTGATGTCAGCCCTTTAAGCACCATTTAAGAAAATACTGACTTCTTTAAAATGTAATGATATCATCATAATGTAAAATTATAAGCATATTCTAATACGTATTATTTAACCTTTCAGGTAATTGGAACCGGACTACTAGGGCTTGGACTAACGTTAATTGGAGATAAATTCATACATGATTCAGCATTAAGATATATATTCAGACACATACAATTCCACAATTATTATTTTTATGACATTCTTGTGGGTTTAGCTGCTTCAGCTGTAGTGATT
Source organism: Mytilus trossulus (assembly GCF_036588685.1). Lineage (NCBI taxonomy): Eukaryota > Metazoa > Mollusca > Bivalvia > Mytilida > Mytilidae > Mytilus > Mytilus trossulus. The sequence goes on from NW_026963294.1 coordinate 3,103,669, forward strand.
GGTATCTTAACGATAGTGATAGCAATTATTGGTTTAATTGGTTCATGGCAAAAGTCACCAAAACTATTGATCATGGTATGTAAAAGGAAAATTTATACATGTTATATGTAAATGTTCCAGACCGTATGAGTATTTGAACGGTACGCGTACGGTCTGGACCGTATACGTATACTCGTATGGTCCGACCATACGCGTACGGTCGGACCGTATGGGTAAACGCGTATGGTCCAGTACGAACTGACCATGCATGCATGTTATTGGATCATATGGGTGAAATTTAAACAAACATTTATCACAATATTTATTTTTATTTTCATAAATTGTTATTATTACAATTAGATGGATAAAATGAACCAATAAACAGTTGAAATTAACATTTGTTTAATTGTATATCTGAATCCTATTTTGGTACTCTCGCCCAAGGTGACACTCCCTTACACAAGTTATGTAATATTTTTCACATTTAAATGTTTACAGTTCATTGATGTTCCTTTGAATTTACAGTTTTTGAAAAGTTTCTAATATTCTAAACAATTGTCCTCCCACATTATGTTTCTTCCGATATCGTCAATTTCAATGATCACCATTCAATCAATGTATTACTGATCGACATGCTAAAAATAAGATATCAACAGATTTAATTAGCGTGATTTGTTTTAAATCAATGTAGTTAAAAAATAAAGTTTTTAATTCAATTACAATTGAACGTTTCCATATTAATTTGAGAGTTAAGTTATGTTGATCTGCTACATGCATTTATAACTAACAAACTTAAGCAATTTTTAATGATATTAATCAGACCGTACGCGTACGTGCACGGTCCAAATACTCATACGGTCTGGAACATGACCGCACTTAGTTAAACGTGACCGTGGACGTCACTGACAGACTTTTACTTTGTATTTGACATGAAATAAAATTTACGGTACCAATTTTCTTGCACCATATATGCATTTCGACAATACATGTCTCTTCAGTGATGTTCGTGGCCAAAATATTTGAAATCCAAAGCTTATATAAATGATGAAGAGCTATAATCCAAAAGGTCCAAAAAGTAAAGCCAAATCCGTGAAAGGAATCAGAGCTTTGCATGAGGGAGATACATTCTATATAATATATATATAATATATAGCTATATAACAAAGCTATATAATATTACCAAAGTTGTATTTTCTACTTTGATACACACAAATATCATCAGTAGTGTTCTGTCGACTTCAACACATGATTTTTTTATATGAATGGAGACAACTGCTCTCGGTGTTTTTAAAAGGCTTCAGTTAAGACACAATTTTCTAAGGAAAATGTACTCATACGAACTTACAAAGACAGTAGTTAACTCGGTTTTGGCTATATGTAAAAAAACAATATATATATTTTAGTAATGGTGTTGTCGGTTTGTTTTTAATCTATGAGTTTGACTGAAATATGTGGAAGGTTGAGTTTATTCATTGTTAAATTGCATTATTGTTGTATTTCGTTAATACATTTTTCTTTTTGTTCTATTCTTTGGCAGAGTTCTGTAATGTCGAACATTTTACACATACCAAGAAGTATTGCTATAATCATATGGATATATCTAGTAGAAGAGGTATGTATATTCATGAGGTTTTTAGATTTTAAAGTTTTGCAATTTTACATGCCAGAATGCATTTTTTCTTGCATTCTTCGGATACAGAAAACTCTGATAAAGGTAACCTTGTACAGTAAAATGGTACCGTTAATAATATGTTTTGCCTACAAGTCCCGAGTGTATCACCAGCTTAATAATCAGTACTTCAGAACTGCCATGAAAATACAGATATTGTGTTGTTCAAATTTGAAGTTACAAAAGGAGAGAAAGATTTGAACTGATTTAGCCAATTAAACAAATTCAATCTTAAATAAGAAGAATTTAACAAATACATGTATGCCATAATATGTCACTTTTTTATGGTTTTTTGAGAAAAATGAAAGTGGCCGCATCTGTGTTCAGTCTCAACCTATATACATATATATAAAGTTATGTATTATCATCAAATACAACTTACATTTAAATATCAAGAATAAACACAAATTTAGTCCACTTTATTTGAGACGGAAACCGTCTAAAAATTTACTCAAATGTTAAAATTGGGAAGATTTCAGTAATTTAGCCTTCAAGATTGAAATAATATGCCAATCTAAAACTCATTAATTAAACCAACTGGGAAGTCACTTAACAAACAAGAAGGAATTAACAATTTGAATTTAAACATACAATTGATTTCATTGTTAATACATTGTTTTAAATTTAATGACGATTTGAATCAAATTCAGTTTACCAAAGACTATGAATCTGCCATATATTTGGAACCTTATTCTTTAGTTTTCTATGTTGTGTCATATGTACTATTGTTTTTCTGTTTGTCTTTTTCATTTTTAGCCATGTAGTTGTCAGTTTGTTTTAGATTTATGAGTTTGACTGTCCCTTTGGTATCTTTCGTCCCTCTTTTACATAGATTTGAGTCCAACATTCATATTTTAAACTTTCTGTTTTAATGAATCAGTATTTTTTAAGATGCCCAAATCATTCTTTACCTAGTTCTTTATAATTTGTATACTAGTTTGTAAATAGGTACCAGTATTAGAATTGTAATACCATATTATACGACAATCGTATAATTTTAAAAACCTCGTACGGTTTTAACATTAGCTCATTGCACGTATATCTCTGTCTTAATATCATTTTCGAATTAGTATAATTTTGAAATCACACAAAATTGAAACTCAAAGCCTCAAGGTTAAGCCTTGAAGAGTTAGGATGAAGCAAAAATGCTTGACATATATGAACAGAAACGTACTTTAACTGACGGAAATTACTGACATGATTGTTATATTTTGTTTAGATTGACGATGGTATGAAATTTCAACTCGGTCTACAACAGCAAGGTTACTACATCAACCATAACATGAACACACTCACAAGAAATTGGAATGAAATGATAATGACAGTAAGATTTTAAAACTTTTCCGATTGTTACCATTTTCCGATGGCGTGTGGTGTTTTTGTATACTTTTATTTTTAATCTATGTTTACTAAAACTGCATCTTTGATACACAGGTTAAACTATATCAATGGCTTAGATAAAATGTAAAGCATTTATTTTGACAAAGCACGTCATCACGAATCATGCTATTGCGGCCTTGTGTATATTTATGTATTAAATAATATAAGTAGTGAGATTACGCCAAGGTAACATCGACAAATAAACCAGGATATCCAAAACAAACATAACGAAACAACTTTTGTGGAAACCATTGACATTCAACAAAGGGATTTTTTTAAAGCATTTCGAAAATTCCCACTTCACAATTTACGTCACGAATTCAAAAAGATATAATGATTTTTAGAATTATGAAAAGCAGGTAAACTAAATAATTCCACGATAAAGTATTTTTTTTTAATATTTAATTATAAGTTATAATAAAAAACCAACAAATGAATTTTAAATGTCAAAATGTGAAACAATTCAGTGGTGAACTCAGAGTAATACTGGTAATATTGCTAAACCTGAAAAATATTCTATTGACAGTTACAGTGCTGTGGAGTAAATTATTATAACGAAACTTTGTCCACTACATATGGAAATAGATTTTGTTGTACAAATGCTCATGAAAGTCGTATGGATCCAGGAAGCCATTATAGCAATGATGATAATAATATTTTATCTTATTTCGGTGGATGTTATGAGCACAAAACAGATGTAAGTTTTGTAATTAGAGTAATTTGAAATTTAAACTAGTTATACGGAAACTGACATAAGATAAATGCTATAATAGAAATAGTCTGAAATCTATTTACATATTATACACATGGTAAAAAAGTATAGCAACACCAAATTAAAATACAAATTAAGAAAACATACTTTATTTTTTGGTGATATAAATTGTTGAAATAGAACTAGTTAAACATTTTTTAAATATCACCTGAGTTTAATAAATAAATATCGACTCCATATGCTCTATTCTGCACTTGCAGCTACTGTAGTCGTTCACAATAAAACAGAGAATTGTATCCTCACTTTTTTAACACTTTAAATAACCAAGTTTATAAAGTTATTTGATATACACCTTGTAATTGGTCATCCATTACTCATAACTGCAGCAAGAAGGCAGATAATCAGCACAAAAGAAGCAGGTATGTCGCTGTCACAATTGTACATATGGTTGGTCATCACCATTCCACTATAAGTCGTTGCAAACAAATACAATTCTAAAAAGAGAGGGATGACCATACAAGAGCTTTTAAACTAGAACTGTTCGAGATTGGCTCACCGCTACTGGTAATCTTGCGAAAAGATCATTTCGGGAACTTTTGCCTACCATTAGACACACAGTTAACCGTTTCCAATATAGTGCAGAGCTCACCAAAGTTGGCAATTAGCATTTTGTAGGAATTTGAACCACATCGAGCATACATGGGACACTTTTTTTGGCGTAAAGTGCAAAAATGGACAACCCTGTTCAAACACGTCAGGAATGGTTGCTGCTACCTTAGCAACAAAAAAGGCTGTTCCGCGTTACGACCAACATATATATATATATATTTATAACCAGATATTCTCAACTTTCGACATCAAAATCCCTGTTTACTTAGGCTAAGATTCAAAGACAATATATTTATCTCTATTCAACAGGAAAATGAACAAATCAGTCCATTTCATTTAATTTTTTTTATGGTTAAATTTCATAAAATGATAATTCAGCGAAATGATTTTATTGTCTTGGCATGGCAACGAAATAAGGTGACGTCACAATTATGTTTCCGTAAACAAAACAAAAATATGTAAATACCGGGCTTTTAAACCTTTTTGTAAGCCCCAGAATGAATAAATTTACATTTGGATGAAAATGTATCAGTAAAAAATGTCATTATAGAAAAATAATTATTGATTTATGTAGCATGACTAATATTATCCAAATTGGATGAAATCGAACAGCCAAACCAGTATTGTATGTTTAGGACTTCTACAGTTGAAATTACCGACTTTGTCCTATGAGAATCGAAGTAATTTATTGCAGCGGTAGATTTGTTTTCATTTAACCATTGTAGGACATTCGAAGTTGAGTATTTTACACTTAGCGCAAGGTAAAATAGTCGAATGCAAATGAAACAAATCTACGGCTGCCTTGAATCATTTCTTAAACAAATGACATGCAAAATTCATAGAAACGAACCATGTTTCTTTACCACTTGTATTTTGACGAATAATATTTGAATTGCAACAATTTACGTTTGTTTTAGACATGTACAGATGTAATTTTATTTAAAACCAGAATGTATATTGGTTGGTTTCTAGCAATTGTGCTGCTGCAGGTAGTTATTGAGGTAAGCGTATAGTTATATATTAAGCTATTAAAAGTAATTAGCACTATGTTTTAGTAAACCTTATTTTCGAATAACTGATCTTAATTTTAAAATATTCTGCTTCTCTTTGTTGCTAGATGTTTTTTTCTGCAGGAATATACAAACAAGCACTAGAAACTGAACTATATTAGAGCTCTAAGAAGAACATTATTTAACGAACAAAGGAAATGTTGTTCCTGGTTTTTGTTTTCGCGGGATTGAGGCAGTGTACACTATAAGAAAGGCGTTGCATTCGTAAAAATTATAAAGTTAATTATTTGATAATAAAATTCTCGTATTCAAAATTCAGTTATTTCATTTTTCTATCATTTAACATATGCACAGGATTTAAATGTTTATACACAGTTTTAATTTTGGTAAACCAGACATGGTTTGAAAATAAAAATAGTAATTCCATTAAAAAAAAGGAGTAGGTCCGGTAATGATCCATTTTGGCCTCAAATTTCAGGTTCATCTGACGAAAGATGTTGACCACTTTGTTAACACTTAAGTGTGTATTTTATTTGATTCAATCAATTAATATGTGAAAGATTTTAACTAATTTAGTCTTTAAAAACGACCCAATTCAAGCTTAAATATGAAAAATCTACCAACTATGCCAGAAAATGTCACTTTTAAGACGGTTTTTGTCAAAAATGAAAATGGCCGCTTCCATGTTCATCCTCAACCTTTATATATGTTATGTATTATCATCAAATACAACTTACATTTAAATATTTTGGATGAACACGAATGCGGCCACTTTCGTTTTACGCGGAAACCGTCTAAAATTTAACCAAAATGCTAGAATTGTGAAGATTTCAGTAATCAATCATGACTTAATGGTGCTAGTACTCGATAAATGTACATCGTATTGTCAAAAACAGCCAAATGTATGTAGCAGAGGCATCCTCCTGTCCAATAAATACATAAAAATATACATGTTAACAGTTTTGTAAAACTGCTATATTTTGGGGCCAAAAAGTGGTCTTACCGGACCTACTCCTTTCATTGTTGAAAGAAATACCTAAAATAACAAAACTCCATCTTAATTTGATATTCTTGTACGTGACTATAAAAGGTTCAAATCTATTTTCTTTTAAATTTATCTGTGTAAACGTCATATAAAATTCACCACTTTTTGTGACGCTCAGTTTACATTAAGATTTATGTTAGATGTTCGTTTTATTCAGCTGTTAAGATAAGTGATAAATTCCTTAAATAAGCAGTATTTTCGTTTTTAACTGTGTTGGGAGTTAAAAGATATAGGAAGATGGGGTATGAGTGCCAATCAGACAACTCTCCCTCCGAGTAACAATTCATAAAAGTTAACCCTTATAGGTTAAGGTACGGCCTTCAACACAGAGCACTAGATTTCACGAACAGCGTGTATTTTACTGTATTCATATTGTAAAGTGTTGTAATTTTATAGGTATTTTTAATTTCAATTCACCATTTTTTTACTTCTGAAACTGCCCTGTACCAAATCAGAAATATGGCAGTTGTATTACACAGTACGGTTTTGTATGTTGGCTTTTGCTTTTGTTGCAATTCATCGTTTCTGTTGTTTTCGTTGTTTTTCTATTAAAGTTGATGTGTTCTCTCGGGATAGGTTTGTTACCTTGATTTTTTTTCCGCAATCGAATCTTGAAGTATGAACAGAGGTATACTACTGTTGATTTTATTGAATAAGGCGAAAGAAATTACTACCTTTAAATTTGATGTTTGTGATAGATTTCAGGTTTGATATTTGCGAACAAAGAATATTCATCCATATCTTCGCTGAAAGAAGTGGACACCAACACAAAAAATGGACCAATTGAATCATCCATTATAAAGACAGTATTTCGAGTGATTCAATCATTCTTTATGAAAAACTGGAGAAGGTTTGTGATGTTACTTATCCATGGTCCCATTACTTTCTATGTTAAATTCCTCCATTTCAACCAGGCGCACCTCTTTCATTTCAAGTTCAAATAAAGTGGCAATCATTGCATGTCAAAGCAACACTTTATGGTGTCTTCTACTGAAAAAATTCAACATACCTTTAATGGCATTTAAGAAAGAACTAGTTGAAGGAACTTCAGGTGTACCAAAAAAGGTACTTCAGGTCTGACAAACAGACACCATATACCCATTTTTTTAAATTTGGTGCATTCGTTTTTTTCAATGTTTAAAATTAAAAGTCCAAAAGTGTTATACAGTGATCACCAGTCCTTCAGCTTTCAATTGATGCCTGCAATCCTAAATATCCTACATATTTTGAAAGTTATACTCATGCGTAGGAGCAATTTTGCGTTAAATTTGTACTACTTTCTGGTATGTGCTTTCTGGGCGGACCCAAATTAGTGGTGTTACACCTGTAATGAATTCTAGGTAATAAACTTATCCATCCATCTTTGTCACAAATAAACCAATAAGTCCAACGGTCTCACATATAAACCGTAATACAAATGGTTCGAAAGTATCGGATTAACAATGTCAAAAATAAATAAAACTACAAAATTAAGTAGAAAAAGTTAAGATGAAATATCAATTAAATGATACTAAATATAACGATAGAATACGAACAGTCGTGATTCCGAAAACCATACACGAACTTATTTGCTGAACAATTTCATGATAACAAATTATGATTCCATAACTATTTTGTTTCAGATCCAGAATGACATTGGTGAACCTCATTTCACTTATAATTTTGTTTGTAAGTTTTTTTTAAAACCTTCTTAACATTTATGTTATTTGTAAAAAATCGTTTATGAAACATGATATATTGAGTACATTTTACAAAGAGAGAAGGCTGATACCAATGAGTCATTCAAAACTTATTAGTCAAACTTAAAAAATGACAACACAAGAGCATCAACCGATTAACGACAAAAAAGTAACCATCCTATAAAACACGGCATAAAAAAGTTAAAACAAAGGGTGTCACAGCAAGGAAGGGTACCAGACCAAGCTCCAAATGTGACACATTTATGTATAAAAATGTAATATCAAGTGATAATGCATCACGAAATAGCGGATAAGCAATGTAATTTTTTTTTTAACCATAAGCCATATTTCATTTACCATCATTAATTAGAATTTTCTAATCCCATCATATGACTGTGAACTTTTTTTATGACGGAGAACAGACAAGATTAATATGTGGAAACAATACATACATTTAAAATAGCAAGCTCATCACTGACCCCTTTTTAGACTAGGGATGATCTCAGATGCTCTAAAACGGTAAGTAGACCGTACCATACCATCATTGTAATCATAAAAGTTTTAACTTATTTTATCGATCATTCATATTGACATATCATTTTTTTTATCTTGTAAGTTTTTGAACATAGGTGTATAAAGTGTAGTTATCATCGTCAATATCTGTTACAGATATCAAATGTAGGTTTACTTGGAATAGCAATAACCATAAGATACGATACTGTGTTTGGAAATTCAGATATCCAGGACATACTTTCGAGTTTTAGCATAGCAGACCATACATTTAGCAGAGCTCTGAACATATTTTCTATCGTTGTTTCAACTTTTTCGTCATTGTCAGTTGTTACTGTTTTATATTCTATTGTTGCCATTGTTTCATGGAGATGGAGAAGAATATTCCCTTTTACAGTAAGTGTTAAGTGAAATAAATAAAAATACCGATTTCAATAGAACACTTAAAACCTAAGGTCCCTTATCAATTGACAAAATCAAAAGCTCAAACACATCAAATGTACGGAAAATCACGGTCATATCCCTGTCTTGATTCCTGTATAGCCTGATGAAGAAGTATATTAGATTGCTTCCTAGTATATATATATATGATGATCGTATGTAAATAACGTTATCATTGATTATGAATAAAAAAAAATAAACATGTACCCGAATCCTACAAACACTTGACAAAATCAAATCAAATTCACTAGATACCATCAAATAAAATTGTTAATGGCAAATGTGAATAATTCCATACTTCTTTGGTACATAGATTGAGCCGTTAGTATTCTCGTTTAAATTCTTTTACATTGTCATTTTGGGGCATTTTATAGCAAACCATGCGGTATGGTGTAACCGGCGAGCTAGACCACACGACCACCTGGGCTTCATAAAAATGAATGCTTTGGTGGCTGGGTGATATCTTTCCACGTCAGTTTTAGTCTAGCGTCGTACTACAGTAAATGATATATAAGGCATAAAGATGTTATTTTTACAGATCACCAAATCATCTATTCATTGTAGTAAAGGAACCTACAAATGAATATAAGATACAGTCACAGAAATAATTATATTTATAAGTACGTCTGAACCAGTGACGACTCTACCACAGATTTATCCATCTGATTACCAGCATGTATGGTGATAAATGACTCTGTATATTATGTTTATACAATTTGTCTCAACACCAACCCAACAATGTTCGATCTAGATCTGTAAATCTGCTTTCGCAAATATTTTGTTCTTCCCTCGCCGGATTCGAACGATGCTCCTTAGATATCGTGACACCAAATCGCCTACACTGTAAAAGAGGGACGAAAGATACAAAACGGACAGTCAAACTTATAAATCTAAAACAAACTGACAACGCCATGGCTAAAAATGAAAAAGACAAACAGACAAACAATAGTACATATGACACAACATAGAAAACTAAAGAATAAACAACACGAACCGCACCAAAAACTAGAGGGTGATCTCAGTAGCTCCGGACGGGTAAGCAGATCCTCCTCCACATTAGGCCCCTGTATTGTTGTTTGTGTTATACTACATCCGGTAAATAGTATAATTATGTAGGTCACATTCATGAAAAGGGAGGGGATTATAGTTACAACGTATAGAACATATCCGATATAATTTGTGAAACCGTTATTCCATAACGGTTAACCAACTCGTGATGGCGTCCGTCAAATTTACGAAGGGATGATTTCAACTTTACCATTTGAAACTCTTGGTTAAATAGCTTCCTTGTGAGCAGCAACCCGTTATAAAAAAATCATAATAGGACATGCAAGCACGGGAATATCGTTTTCATTGGGAGATATATACCCCGTATGCAGGTGCTGCTAGAATGTTGCTACTTAGAAATGGAAAGTTTACAATTGGAAAGCTGAAATAATCTATGTTGTCGTAAAGTTTTGTTTTCAACCGACCCCCGTTGGAAATATCTAGATATAAGTTAAGATATGAAGCCGACTTAACTGTACCTGTAGTATTCTTTATCTCTAGTTCGATGGGATAGATGCGTTCCACATAGTAACCAAATTTTGAATTATTTAGTGAAAGAACATCATCTATATAGCGGAAAGTAGAAATAAAGGATATTGCTAACTTCTTATCTATCTTTGCAAGAAGTTCCTGCATCAAGTCAGCCTCATAATAATAAAGAAATAAGTCGGCAAGTAGAGGGGCACAATTTGTTTACATTGGAATGCCGACAGTACTGGCGCGCTATACAACACGACCACCTGGGCTTCATAAAATTGAAGCTCACGGTGGCCAGGTGTTACCTTTCCACGTCAGTTTTAATCTAGCGTATCGTATTACAGTACATGATATATCAGGCATGCATGTTATCTAAACACCCTAATCAAAATATGGCCTTATTTTTGCGTGAGATAGTTTATAGTCAGTACAATTGATAAATATTAATATATTAAGCAAATTGATAAAACGGCCATTATAGTTACAAATAAATTATGTACATTATTTCTATATATCGTAAAGGCTGGGATAAATGTTTTCTTTTCGTTGCTATATTCTTAACTGTTTTAAAAGCTGCATCAACCATTAAGTCTGACAGCAGGTTCAAATCTCATTTCAGAGTGCTGGATTATGGGGTGTTATTTTAGTGACAAATATAGTACAGATAAGTTTATGGGGAAAATTTATCTCGAGTGTAAGTCAATCTTAAGAACTCTTGTGTATTGCTATGATTTTATCATTAAAAATATAGTTTGTTTTATTACTGTTTTTTTATGTTCAAAACGAAACGGCAGCATCTTCACTGTATACATATGATCAAACAAGATTTTTATAGATAGAAAGATACTTTATTTTCTAAAAGCTAAATACAAATTTTCAGAAAAACATACAATATGAATACAAAAAATGCAATTGTTGAAGTAAACAAAATATAGAACAATATTCTAAAATATAGTACAATATTATGATGGCATACAGGTTTAGTGTCACGTATTACAATAGATTTAACTATAAAACCAGTACGATGTGTTATTGACTTAAAGAATATCCAGGTAGTTCTCAAAATTCAATGTTGTCTTTAGTTTATGTATCTTAGGGAGTTTTGTATTGACGAGTACCATGTAGGTTTATAGTGGTAAACAAGTCTCATTTTGATGCTGTAATTAAACCACTTCGAGAAATGTCCATTATATAGTTGGAATATAATCAAAAATCCAAACATGGTCATCCAAACATGAATGGTCCGTGTTGAAGGCCGTACTTTATCCTATAATGGTTTACTTTTTAAATTGTAATTTGGATGGAGAGTTGTCTCATTGGCACTCACACCACATCTTCCTATATCTATTAGAATATCTTGAACATTCTTGATTCATTTGATGCTTTTATGTTTCACTCTGTGTTTATAATATACTATCTTGTTAATAAATGATGACACTTTGTTATCGTCTGAAAAATTGCACCAAAACGAAATAGTCCTGAATTTTAATGATTGTCTAGTGGGTATCTGACCGTTTCTCCATACACAATAATGCTTTGTGTAGAATTTTCTCAAGTGAAGCAAATATTTTATTTAACAAGATCTTAAAGGATTGGTATCATCGAGCTATGAGTTTATCATGCTTGAACACTTATAATTGAATTTAAAAATCCATGCAAATTGTTCATTTTTAGTAAGCCAACAAAACCAAACCCCTATTCAGGTTTTATTTGATAGTGCAGTTTACTTGTCCCTCTGGTATTTTTCGTCCCTCTCTTTCCCAAATTATAATTGATGTTGAACGGGCAAACATTAAAAACCATTGCTTTAACTTTATTTATGAAACAGGTTGATACGTCACTGACAGAGAAATTACAGACTGTTTTGACTACATATTATTATTCACATACGTCAGCCCTTAGTGATTATGACCCTACTTCGACTTTTTCCCTTGATTGGAATACTCTTTTTGTAAAGGTAATGCACTTTTATCACGATATTGAGGAAAACACATACTACTTAAAAACTCATCAACTAGGTTTAAACAGATAGTATTTTGGGCTCTGTCCCTGCCCAACAGTCATGTCAATAAAACAAATAATGTATATATAATGTTTTGTTTATATAGATTAGACCGTTGGTTTTCCCGTTTGAATGGTTTTACACTAGTAATGTTGGGGCCCTTTATAGCTTGTTGTTCTGTGTGAGCCAAGGCTCCGTGTTGAAGTCCGTACTTTAACCTATAATGGTTTACTTTTTAAATTGTTATTTGGATGGAGAGTTGTCTCATTGGCACTCACACCACATCTTCCTATATCTATATAGTATGAAAAGCAAAGGAACACAGTTATCTCTTTTCACTTCGATTAGAGGCTTTAAAATCAGTGTAGTTATCCACAAAATCTGTGTACTGTTTTCTGTAATCATACCTAGGTATTTTTCTAGGGTTCAGCGAGAGTTTTTAGAACTCATGTTCCCAAAATATATCTTCTTTTGAATTATTGTTTATTTTGATATTTTCCCAAATCCATGAATTTTAGATAAAAAAGTGTAACATTTGGTTGTGTGTTAATGGATCATGCGATGGACAAAACGTGACCGACTTAAAAAAGATTTGGAATTTTTTTCATCAAATGAAGGTGAGATGCTACGGAAAAACTCTGAAAATGTGACAAACACTTTTATTTGTAAAGAGATAAATGCATATACAGGTTTCGGTGACTGAGACATCACAATAATGCAGCTAGAGGTGAATTCACAGTCTTTCTTGCTACATTTCCAATACATCGTGAGTAACAAGATAAGGCTTTGTATGTCGATGATTCGTATAAAAGTTACATTTCGTTTTTGATGCGTTTTGTTATTTGATTTTGCCATGTGATAATGTACTTTCCGAATTGATTTTCCTCTAAGTTCAGTATTTTTGTGATTTTACTTTTTAATACTGGAAGTCTATTAAATAATCTTTTCACTCTGCGCCATAAGTCGAATAAGGCTTCCATGCTGATACTCCACCCTTTTCTATCTTGTGCCATGCTCCAACTTGACCATAATTGCTGGTTCCTTTATCTTTCTATTGTCTTAAAATACGAAATAGCTTATCTTATCTTAATTTAAACATACTTCTTACTTCGTTGTTTTAAACATAAATAGAAAGGCCAAACTGAAGAAGGGCTTTAACATCTAAAGATACTTATTTTTTTCTAAGGATACAATTCAATTACTACAAGAAATATGTTTTCGTCTTTATCTAGGCGGAGTGCTGTGGAGTAGGAACGTCATTTTTATCATCATTTACGTCATCGTTTTGGTATAACATTGGGGATCGTGATAGGTTATCAAGTCAGACAATACCAGTACAATGTTGTGTATCTCAGACAGAGGTTTTTCCTTACGAAAGTAAATATGACTCTGGCTGTACACATTCAAAATTTGCTGGATACTATTTCTCACAGGTAATTAAATATACTTATTGTTTACTGTCCATGAATTAGTTTCCCGATATAACATGTCAGTGTAAACACTCTGTCGCTAGATACCAGTATTATCATGATTATAATCTTATCTGTAATTTCATCGATTGTGCCCAATCAATTCCCCTGTTGACATTTCGAACGCGTTAAGATTGCATCCACACGGTGTCTCTGCGTTTAGATATTATGCGATTCCCGAAATGTTGGATTCCCTTGCTTAATATATCTCGTCGCAATAAAAATACGAAATTAGAATATTTGTACACTACATATATTACTGGAATACAAATTAACAATATATTATCTAAATGATACAAAAGGTGAATGAATGTTTAATATATTTTGATAATCTTGGTTATAATTTGGTTAAAACTTGAAAAAAGCTTTGTTGCAAATATTTATTGCGAACACCATCGTCACAAGCAAGTATGAATGCCCGTCAGTCTATTTGTGTGTTTTTCTTGCTAAACCATACAATAATATATCGTTATAGACTGTTATCTTACAATAATTAACACATAGTCGAAAGATAAACATAAAATTCAACACGCACTTTTTTTTCAAAAGTATTTAAAAGGTAAACGTGTGTATTCTGTAGTTAATTACGGGTTCCTTTTGAAAAAAATAAAATATCGTTTACTGGAAATGAATTGATAATGATTCCAGTTCACTGATCATTTCAAATATTTAAATTATGGCACTTAAAACCAAAATAAAGAAAATAAAAACCTATGTTGTAGGGATGTGATTCTGCAGTTGAAGATAGATTAAAAATGTACAGCACCCCGTTCTTTGTGTTTATGGCAGTCGGCATTTTAGCTGAGGTTTGTAAGATTGAAGCAATTTTGACGATAATATTTTCCTCGTGTTTAAATTAAAGAAGATGAAACACAAAGAAGAATTTGAATAATCGGAAAGGTAGACATCTAGACCGTAAAGATCGTTACATGACATGACACACAACGGACAAATATACCCTAGGGATGATTACTTCCTTTGATCCTTTAAAAAAATCTCTCATTTTAGTGTATGCATCATTCAAAATATTACAGCAATACATTATTAAATGGAATTTCTATTGGTTTTTTTGAAATGGTTATTGTTTGAAAGGACTATGAAAAAGGAATATTTTATAGTAACATGATCTCAATTTAAAATATGATTGCCAATGAGATAACTCTCAACCAGAAACCAATGAAATAAAAGTTGTTAACAAATCATTGCAAATAGAAGTCTTCAGACGGTCTCCAACAATGAACAAAAACATATATGTACCGCTAAGGCAGTCAAGTAGGTTTTTGTTATGCAGTACAAATTCATTTATTACAATACGTTGGAGAACATAGGTAAGTAATCGGGTTATTGTTATCCAATACTAGAATTATCTGAGGAAAGTAACGTGTGCTGCAGAATGGCGCGCAAATCCTGTTTTCGTTATGGGCTCCGTGGCGTTTCTCATGATAAAGAAATATGCGCCGAAAAGTATCATTCAAGGGATGACATATTCCTTTGTCATCTGTAAAATATCAAACTTTACGCCCATTTGCTGTCTTCATATAAATAAGGGTGTTTTTTTTTCTGTTATCTCAGTTTTGTATACAACAATACTATTTGTTATCTTGGTGTTAACATGGGTGTACAGAATTTTACACCGTTGTGGAAAATTCACACACCCTGAGGCGCAGTCAAATGGGTGTATGTAATTTCAACAACGTTGTAAAATTCCGTACACCCCTGATTACACCAAGATAATAAATTTATTTCTTCTGAACAGTTCCTTTACTCATTTTGAAACCAGGATGTAAAATTGTAAAAATGGTTATGAAAAATTTCCAGCGTAATATTTTTTAAATGTCTATTTTGCTGCACATTGTCTAAAACTTTTTACTTTATTTTTGGCAAAAGTCAGAATATTTTTGTGTGTTTTACGTTTACAAAAAAAAACCCAAAAAACAGATAATTTTTGAAATTTTTTAATTTTTTTTTAGCATTTTTTTTAGCATTTTTTCTAAATTTAATTTCCCTTTATTTTGGCAATTTTTTTTTTTTTTTTGGCAAAATTTTATTTATCCCCGGGTGAACCAGGGTGGGGTGTTATTTACACCGGGGTAGTCAGCCAATCAGATTGAAGTATTTTGGCTGCATAAGAAATAATTATTTTTACACAATTTTGTACGATGTGCCACTAGAATATTGTGGAAATTATTTTTTATAAAGAAAATAATACTAGCTAAAACATCGACTAATCAGATAACGAATATATATTTAGAATGTAAACGGGTTAGAATTGGGTCGTTTTTTGACGTAGTCTTGATTGTTATAGTCGAATAATGGTTTTTATTTGCAGTTAAACAAATATTGTCATTTCAGATTTCGTGTATAGTGATGACAATATATGACGCTGTTCGCCTACCATATGAACCAAATACTATGCATCCAGAAGAGAAAACAAATGAAGGAAAAGTAGAATTGGTAGAAGTAGATGAAAAATCCTCAACAAAACCTACAAGCACTGTTTCTGATAAAAAAGATAAGAAAAAGAAGAAAGAAAAAGAGAATTCTGAAAACGCTACAAAAAGAGAGAGGAAACAATCAATTGAAAAACAGAAATCATTCGTAAAGCAAAAGACAGCTGAAACAGAGAAAGTTAAAGACAATAATGAAATACAGTCGTTGGAGGAGACAAAGAAAGAAAATGAAAGAACGAGAACGAATACTGAGGAAATGATTGATTCAAAACATTTGAATAAAACAGAAAACACAAACGATGACAAACAAGAGGAAACAGACTCTATAGATCAACATAAAAACGACGAAACCGAAAACATGCACCAAGAAAAAGAAGATAAAACAATGAATGTCACCAGTATACAAACCAACGAAGAATCACCTTCAGATAGAACCGAATTGAAAGACAAGTTAATAGAAGATGGTTATGGCGAAGATCTAGTTGAAGAAGATTGATAGTGTTGAATTCCTGTGTCGAATGATACAATACACGTTATTCTTAATTCTATAATGAAACACTACATGTAATATTTTAATTAATTTTTAAACTGTAATTATACGAAACTGTCAATAAATGAAATCACGTTTTTTTAAGTTGTAACTTTTATTAGTGATAAAATAAAGCTGAAGCACATGCCATTTTTTTAATAATTTCGCTTTAAAAAAAAGTGATATCTGAACAATGCCTGATCTAAAGTAAGGTTCCTTATACGTAAATTATCTAAAGGCAACAGATACAAACATATTGATTCCTAACAGATTTTAGAAGTAATCGCGTTAGAAATAAGACTTTAAATGGTTTTTGTTTATCAAGATTTAATTCTGGTGTTTGCTTTTTTGTATTTGATTTGACAGATAATGAGTCTTAAACAATTGAAAGGACACTAATAAATATACAATATCAGGGCAATGTCTGGAAAGTATAAACTTTTTGGTACGCGGCTGAAAAACTTGGGAAGGGCGAAGTTCTACCGAGCCTTTCCCCAGTTTTGCACCGAGTACAAAAAGTTTATATTTTTATGAAATTGACCTAATATTGTTTTTATACTGCAACTTAATATATTGAAAGCTTTTTAAATTTTAACACAAATGTCAAACTTATTTTTATCCCTTAATGCATCCCCGATTGTGGAGAAAGTGTTCCATGATGAAAATGATATTATACAAAATATAGCTATGTCACTATATTTAGGAAATTAACACATCTAGTTGCAGGATAAAAAAGTATATTTTGACCTATACAAAAAAACACCATAGAATTTCAAGTTTTGTGTTTAATAAAAGGAAGAGTATTGACTTTTGAACCTAGATGCACACGAAAGCTAAGCAATTTCTGGTCTATGTGTGGTATCCGTTGTTTTCCCCATTGTTTGTTATTAAAACCAGGCGATTAATCACATTTGGTGAAGTCACAACCAAAGAGTAGAGAACGGAAATGAGGCTACGATCCAGATACTTTTAAATAGTCGACTAATGTATGAAGGCATCCGTGAAACATGAAAAGGGATGATTTTACCGTTTGGTTCAGCTTTTGTTTTGCTTGATTTTCCTAACATGAAATCAAACCCCACACAAAGAAGTTGCGGAGGGTATTTTGTTTATGATCAGCCCGTCTGTCCTGTTCCCGTAATTGCAACTCCTCTGAAACCACACAAGTGCAACAGAATGTCATGAAATTTAGTAGATGATAAGGACATACTATGTAGATCGACAGGAAATTATGATCCAACTTTTTTCTAGGAGTTATCCCCTTTGAACTTATTTGCCTTAATATAGTACTGCAACAGTTTGTCATCACAACTTCTCTGAAACCTCACAACAAAATTTCTTGAACTGTTTTAGATAATAAGGGCATTTCATGATGATGTGCATATTGACAGGAAATTATTATTCAATTTTTTCCCTTAAAGTTATTTCATTTGTTAAATAACAATGTGGAGGCATAAGGTATTTAAGCGCAGTCACCAAGGTTCTCATATTTATTATATAAAAAAGCACGTGTTATTCGATAGTTCTCGATTTTTTTATCGTTAAAATTCTAATTATAAAGCCAACATATCGCGCTTTCCTTTGATTTCGTTAGCTTGATGTCAAAGATTTATCACCTAACGCATACCCAACGCAATAATATGATCATCAGATAAATATATTACACAATAGACTGCAGAAAGCTGAACCGGTGATACCATCGACAAAAAATGCACCAGCATTTGAATCAATCAAGCTGTTGTAAAGTTGAGGAAAGTAGACAGGCTTATTATTCGATACGATAGAAGAGTTTCGTGTGAAATAGAAACACAAATAAACTCATCAAAGATACCAGGATTACAATTTTATATTAACGCAAGACGCGCGTTTCGTCTACAACAGCTTCATCAGTAACGCTCAAATCGAAAATGTTTAAAAGGCCAACTAAAGTGTCGACACATTTAAATACCAAATTAATTAGCATTGAAAAAGGTAAACAATAAAAAATGTTATACCAAATCGAACAACAAATACCTTACGAACAGTTAAATTATTATTTACCAAATTAACGAATGAGCGTTTATTCTGAATCATTTTATTTAGATATTATTGATAAATATGCTAGTAGTTGACTGATGTGATATATAATATTGCTCACAACATAATCATGGGGAAATACTTGAGCATGTTCTATGGGAACATGTATCGTCGGATTGAAGTATGAACCTTTGACATTTTCATTAAATTGTAATCGGTAATTTCTGTATTTTTTTTATAAGTATCCTTTAAAATTATGCAATTTTTATTCAGAAATAACTCATATTTATCAAATGTTCATGAATTGAGGAAAATACGTCATTTTTTGCTGCATGTTTATCAAAATAAAAAAAAAATCCTATATTGACAGTTTTATAAAATTTGGGTCACATAATCTCCCTGTAAAATGAAACAAATTGCTGTTTTGAAAAATAGGGGTCCATGAACTCGTTTTCAAATTAAATCAGTTTGAATGATAATAATCAGTCGAAAAATGCATCTTTTCCCGATATGTCAGTTTGACGTCGCGAAAACAACATTTTACGTTAGCAACGTCATTACCTCCCCTGTAACTGTATCGTATGCCCTTAAGGTGGTACCTAACACTACAGGGAGATAACTCTGTAAAATCAGCAAAACTTTTAATGGCGTCGAGTTCATAATGGAATATTAAGCTTCCCAAGGATCAAAATAAGTGTTTGTCAAACTGCTATGTAACCAGTGTAATTTTTCTGATAAAACGGTTGGTTCAAATTTTTTGAAATGTTTATATTTTTGTCAAAGGGTCAAAGTAAATACTATGTCAAAATTTTCAGAAAATTAATCGAGCCAAATTAATTTTAGTTTAAGTGTTAGGTACCACCTTAAACGTTTTAACGCTTCTTTAGATAAGACGGCGACCCATGCACATTTGTTCATGATAAAACATCAACTCATTGATAAAATAACGATCGCTGTTTACAAAAATTTTAAAAGATTTATGTGCAGAAAATGTGGTTGTAAATAATGCTTTCCTATCTTATTTATTATATGTACTACTTTAAACAAGACCATATCTCATAATCAGAGACAAGAATAGATTTCTTATTTAAATGTTTAACTATAATCAAAAGTCAACGGGTTTAAACGGTAAATACGAAACTGTCATGATTTAAATTGGAATGAACGAGGGCAATGATCCGACTAAATATGGTATGAATACCAACAATAGAAAATGTCTGATCCGGTTATAAAGGCATACATAATTATAAAACGCGTATAGAATTTCAGAAAATTGTATACAGAAATAGAAAAAATGCATACAGAATAAGACAAAATGCAAGGGTTTAAAAAAAAATTCAATGTTAATGGCTGCATTTTGAATTATAATGCTTTACTTTTACAAATTGTGATTTGGATGGCGAGTTGTCTCATTGGTACTAATACTTCATCTTCTTTTATCTATATAAACTTAGAAAAAAAAATGAATACATGGACAATAAAATTTTGCATACAAATTATTTTCAACATGTTAAATTTAGCACATTTTGAGCTTGATCTGTCAACCCTTGCTGATCCCCGGGGATGACCCCTAGTTTTTGTTTAAGTTTAGTTTTCATTTTTCTGCGTAAAGGTTTGTAACCGTATAAAATTGTTTAATGTCTGTTTATCTTTTTCTGCTGTGGTTAAGTCTATATTTCTTCGACTCTAATCTATATGGCTCACCAAGGCACGGATCAATCCACATTGAAAAAAGGGATATGGGTGGGGGGGGGGGGGGTATAAGTCCCCGAAGCACCATGAAATTTTAAATAGTTTCAAAAAAGAAGTTCAACCAATTCTTTTTCTCCTTTCTAACTTTAAAGACTGCTCTGTCTACAATGCAAGTACCAATTTCTCTATTATTGATCTACATTCAGATGGTATATAAATTTATTTATTCAGGTTACCTATGTAACATTCAACAAGAAGTCCTTGTCTGTACGTATGAAATCATACAAAACAATATTTTAATATTTAAAGAAACATTTTTTGAACGATTCTTTTATTCAAACTTACAATGCCTCGATGCATTTGAAAGTTATATAAGTTTTAAAACCTTCTTAATCGACAAATCGATTTAAGTGTCAATAAAACAAAACAAAATAAAAAAAGCGTTATTAGACAAATTCAAAATGACGAAAGTAAGACGTGGTCGTTTTACCCTTTCAGCCAATATTATTATGACAGCTTCTTTAATTACTAGGGTAAGTCAATATTATTTTCAAAGTCATTTATAAGTTTCAGTAAACCACATACATGCAGTATGAATTCGATGGTTTAATTTATAATATTAATATAGAGATACTCAAGTTGGCATTTCCCAATTATATAGATGAAAGATGAAAAAAAAAAAAAAAAGATAAAATAGTTTTCAAACTTATTATCCAAAAAAATATATACAAACTTTGGAGATTTGATTTAGCCAAAAAGGACAAGAAAAGTACAGACCCCTCAACCTTTCATGAAAAAACGGACATGAAATCAAAACCCTTGAATGATATAGATACATACTTTATTGAAGATATTTTTCTAAGCCGTAGTGTCATGTCTGTACTTCAGGGACTAGCAACCCCTTTACAGTAGTATTTATAATATTTACGGGCCCAATTGTACCATGAATCAGCTGATGAAAATGACAAACAAATGTATAGCCAAACAAAACAAGACATAAGAGCTTTGCACGAAGAAGATAATTTCCATGATTTTACTGAGATTTACGACCATAACCCAACAATAAGAAATACAAAATATGCTATAAAGGGCAACCTATATAAAATCTGTAATAATAGACAGTGTTCAAGATTGTCTCCCATTAAATTATTTGAATTAACATCTAGTTAACATCTAGATGATGCATGTTTAAAAAAACCGTCTAAATATATTACTCTTTCAACAAAAAGTTTTAATTCTGCAAATGTGTTATATTAAGTAAACACTGACATCAAAAGGTTATACGTTCTAAAACAATAACAATCAAAACTAAGGAGTAAATAAAGACTCACAAAACCAAAGGATATTTACAGCCAAAATAATAAATAAGAAACAACACGAACTCCACTAAAAACCGGGAGTGAAATCAGGTGCTCTAGAAGGGTAAATTTGTCCTAAAACGTATACGACACCCTTCGTGTTATTTCCTAAATTTGAGGGAGTGGATTGATTGTCTGACACCTAAGAGGTCTCATTCCGCCATCAGGACAACTGGTACCTCAAAGTCCGCTATAACAAAAGACTCCGACCTGAAGAAATGAGAATCAATTTTAAACATAATGAATAAAACTCTGAAGAAATTAAAGATCACGAAAGTCCTCTACACAACCTCACTTGTCAGAGTTTTTAGAAATCTCATCCACACCAATTAGTATCAGAATAATCTCAATTAATAACGTTTTCAGACTCTGGCCTTCGGATACATAATGATGTCAATTTATATAAAAGTTGGCGATGATATTCTTGATGAAGACGTCATTAAAGTTGTGGACATGGAAGACGTGGCCGGTATGCCGCTTGGGACAACAGTGAAATCGATTGTGTGGTCCTTGATTGGTGTTTTTGTTCTCGAACTTCTAACTGGAATCTTTGGTATTTGGGGAGCTATTGGACGAAAAGAGAGAATGCTAGCGATTGTAAGTATTGCAAATTAAGTAATATATAAAAGACTCTTCTGCGTAGAAAATCGACATAAACTTTTTTGCAATTTCTTAGAACTTGTTTTTTTAAGTCAAATATTAATGTTTTTTTATCGCTATATACATGTAGACTTCGCGCATCGTAAAGCCATCATCAATCCCAGTGTTTGAATCATATAGAAACCATGTGTTTTGTTTTTAGTTTGTTCTGTTGGTCAGTCATATTTCATCAATACATTTTACCTTAGTGCACACAACGACAAAAAAAACCTTATACAGTAACATATATACATATATATTTAGTTTTAAATGAAATGAAATCGATTAGTGGCTTAATGTCCAGTTGCAAATTTTTCATGCATGTTCATGACGATAAAAAGGAAGAAAGGAGTGATATTCACCGGGTCGCTTGTAGAAACACATTCTCATATTCTGTTTAAAAAATATTTCACCTGACAGAAAACGAAACTGCAGTATTTTGAAATTGCACGACATAAAAGTTGATCCATGTAAATTGTAGCCTCCGTATTCATACGACATCTTCTTAAGTAATAAAATACGTAAAACAGATATAGTTAGCTGAAAAGCAATATGCTTGATAAAACGTTTAAAAAAGTTTTTTGATTTTGATTTATTTTACAGACCGTTTTGATGAGTTCATTGATGATTATAATATACTGTATATACTTAGTGATTCTTTCTATAGTATACCATCAGGTTAGTTCTCGTATATTTACACAAATGAGGCCACTCATGGGGGGGGGGGGTCGAAGTAATCACATAATCACAAATGTTTTGACAATATAATCAAATAATCATTAATTGTTTTCTTAAGCATGAAAATCAAATAATCAAAAGTAAAATGTCCTTAGTAATCAAATAATAACTATAAAAAGTAAAATCACAAAAATACTGAACTTAGAGGAAAATCAATTCGTAAAATACAAAATCATATGGCAAAATCAAATAACAAAATGCATCAAAAACGAAAGGACAAGAACTGTCATATTCCTGACTTGGTACAGACATAAAACTGCCTAGTAAAAACATAATCAAAAACCCCATGAGGAGGCTCATAGATATAAAATTAAGAAGATGTGATACGAGTGCCAATGAGACAATTCTTCACCCAAGAAGTAAACCATTATAGACCACAGTACGATCTTCAACACGCAGCCTTGTCTCACACCGACCAGAAAGCAATAAAGGGACAACAAATGACTAGTGTAAATCAATTCAAACATGAAAACCAACGGTCAAATCTATATTAAAAAAACGAGAAACACACATGAACCACAGCAACAAACGACAATCGCTGAACACCAGGTTCCTGACTTAGGACAGATTCAAACAAAAAATAACTCTCTTACATGTTCATTTGATGAATTGGCCATCTGTGATCTTATATATATGTAGGACTCTAATATATGGTGGGTTCCAGATCTATGGCAGATTCCAAATCTACGGTAAATATGACGTCATGCCATCCCCAATCTATGGCAGATTTTTAGAAGCCTTATCTATGGCAATTTTTAGTTTTTTAATCTATGGCAGATTTTCAGCAAATGCCGTACTGTCAGTACATATCTGATCATTGCTTTCAAAGTCACCTTAAACATGTCAAAATGTCCGAATAAAAAGCTGCTTTTAAGTAAAAAGTAAAAGCTAGTATAAGAAAAACGGATTAGGATTATTCTTGCGAAGCGTATCCATAATCATTTGTAAAATGCATAAAGACTTAAGGGTTGATCAAAATGGTGTGCCAATGAAGAATAAGCATTCTCTACTTTGTGCATGGTATTACATTGTATGTACATGTTTGACCCTTCATATTATTCCAGTCTCGTAACAATTCAAATAGATGGTTTTGTCAATGTTTCGATGTGTCCATGTGTCCGTATTTGCCATTGACTTTAATGCCGATTCACTCTTTAATAATCCGCTGATAAGAACTATTTCTTCCGTATACTCCAGCTGATCCACAGTATTTGAGTGTTAATATAAATATTTTTTGACTGATGACAATTTAAGTCAGAGTCTTGTTATGACCAATGGAAATGAAAAAGAGCCGTGATGCAGTGGTTAACAAAACAGCTAAGAATAAACATAATTACTCATTTCCTGAAATTTCCTTTGGCACCAATTTTGTTTCTACGAATTACTATTAGTGTGTTCGCTACTACTTTTATATAGTTCGAATCAGCTGAGTACATCTTCTCATTTGCAAGGTATGGTAGGCACTCATATTTTGTCTCCTTAATCTCATCCACCCATCTGTTACGTGCATCTGAAACAGAAACTCTAGTCCGACCCATGACTCCTGCGCTAGTTCCTAAAACTACAAACACGTCGCAGTTATTTACACTACAAGCTAAAAAGTAAAATCACAAAAATACTATACTTAGAGGAAAATCAATTCGGAAAGTCCATAATCACATGGCAAAATCAAATAACAAAACGCATCAAAAACGAATGCACAAGAACTGTCATATTCCTGACTTGGTACAGGCATTTTCAAATGTAGAAAATGGTGGATTAAACCTGGTTCTTTAGCGCTAACCCTCTCACTTTAATGACAGTCTCATCAAATTCCGTTATATTTACATTGATGTTAAACGACAATGATCAGATAACGTCGTATTTACTTCTTGACTTCAGTCCGTCCTCATTATTCTGATCGATAGACGTATATTAGAGAATAATTGTCTTGATAGAACAGGACATGTTGCAAATAACATTCATCTAACCAACCGATACCGTGCATGCTGCGATGTTTATGGTGGTCTTCCGGATTTTACCACGTCTTTCACTTCGACGAGTTTTCATGCAAGGCTTAGCCGGTTGACTATATTTTACGGAAAACTCATCTGACTTCCAAAAGCTTTAAAGGACATACCTGGTGACCGTATGTGGATAATTTGCAATCTTTGAGTTTAAATGTAGCTCCGATATTCGTCTTCGTACCATGTTCACAGAGAACGAATATTTTTCAAACTGCTTGACTTGAATACCCAAATTTAAAGCTTGAACGTAATGAAGTATGGATATTGCACGAGAGGCATAGTTCACGTGCATGATACCTCAATATTCCAGATCACGGCTTATATGATCATATATTTTTTTTTAAATATTTTTAAAAATACAATTACAAGTTATAAATAAAAAAAATCCTTCTTTTTTCTGAAGTTAATATAGTGTGGATAGTAAACAAATACAAAAAAAGCATACTTGTGTTCTTAAATAGTAAATAGTAAATTGTAAAACAATAGTTGATGAAAAATGTGTGTTCGGTTCATCATCTATATATATACATATTTTATTGGTGTTAATAACACGAAATTGTCCGTTATCTAAAGCTATAAAACATATAAAGAAAACACGAAATAAAATGTTGGTTAAAAATTCTTGACTAAGGTTAAATTCGTCGTAATATATAATTGTAGAAGTCAAGCCTACGTGATACATTGTACAATTATACGCAAGCTTATCACCAAGGAACGTCTTATATTTCAAACACTTACTATTTGTCTACGTTTCCAAGCTTTTTATCTAAGGTAAGTTCTATCTTATTTTGATATAGCATTTTTTTTAAGAAGAAGAGTTAATAACTTTTCTAGCTTCAAATACCGAAAGGACATCCGCAAATGAATGTTCAGTGACTCTTTGCGCGTTGAATTTTGGCATACTAGAAAGTAAAACGCTTAAGCGCGGATGTCAATGACGGTATTGACTTTTTGATTATATATCTTTGATTACAGCAAAGTCATTCTTTGTGGTTTACTACTGAATAACGTGTATTTGTTTTTAATTTGAACACATAATTTTGATTGGCTGACAATAATCGCGGAAGCGCTTCATACTTAACGCCTTTTCAACCCTGTATTATTACCTGAAAAACAAAAATCTTGTACATGATGTAATTACACTTTTATGTTGCAACCATGAAATTACGAGTTTAATCAAATCTTTCATGTTTTTTTGCAGTACTTTACCATTGTCATGGATAACACGTGCTTCCGTAATATTTGAATTTTTATTTTTAGAATTGAATGCTCCTTTTTGTAAATTCATTTTGCGTAAAAGCGTTGACCGAAATACATTTTGTATGAAGCACAGAAGTGCACGAGCAACGCTTTTACAACCCGATGAAACATGCCTGTTATGTAATTATACGGAAATAAAACAAAATTATCGGAACCATGCCTCTGACATTCAAAATCATGGAGTCGTATGTAATGTAATTATCCATGTATGTTGTAGTTGGGATGTGATGGAATGAACACAGCTGGTATTTATTACTGCTATGAAAACTTCAATGAACAAATAGGCAGTTACCTGAAAACCTACTTTGGTTTGATTGTTACCTCTATTGTGTGTCAGGTACGTGAATACAATTAACTCATTATATAATTCGGGATTAATATGTTGTACGTCAGAGGTGTGCGTTGTCTACAAAAGACTCATCAGTGACCCATAATTAAAAAGTAGAACGCCAAAAATATACGAAGACAAAGAGCATTGAGGACCCAAAATTCCCAATGGCATTGCAAAATACAGATAAGAATATAAGAAATACTTTTTCATGTTATTATGAAGTATTATAAACGAAGTAATGGAAGACTATCGTGCATTCATTTGCTTGGTATAAGATTAACAAAAAAAACAAACATCGAATACAGAAAAATTAAGCAACTCGCATTTGCGTTTTAATAAATACCTAATTGATCACACCTCCTTACCTTTTTTCAATCACACCCGTAATATCGCGTGTCCGTAATGAAATAAAGTGTATAACTATGCGTCAGGCTTATTTCAGTATTGTTATTGTCATCTAATAAAGTTATGCTGATTATAAGATATACAGTTTTCTCTGCTTTCGAATCTCTCTGTTTAAACCCATCGATCTGGAGCTTATCAAATATTGGTAATATTAATTAATTGGAAACAAAAGGTCCTTGAATGGATTATTTATCAATCAACAGCATTGTCCGTTATAGTTATAAATAAAGTTGAATTTTTGATTCGCTGTTTTACGTCATGCCCGCTAACAAATTGGAAACTGAATCTATACACGTTATTTTAAGTCCAGATTTTTATTATTCGTATTGTTATCTTAGAAAGTCTTACTGATTAAAATACTACACTAGGGAATAATTTGACAATGTTTGAATTTAGTAGTGTCAACCCTGCGATAATGACCCGTGTAGGTGAAATACCACCAAATTATGGTATGTCACATCCGGTTGTATACGAAAGTAGGTCTAAAAAAATATTCCCTTGAATTTGACCGTTGTAGGTACTTAATCCTACATTGTATTGCAGTAAAACTATTTCTAGGTCATAAACATATGTCTTGGGTATTTCTAAACACCATTATTTTTACTTGTGATTTCTATAGAAAATTTTGTAATCTTGAGGTTACATGCTGACTAAACCTTGTGCACACATAGAATAAGGGGAGAAATTTGATTGGTTAACTTCCGATGATGGTTATTTTCTTATATGCAATGAAATGTTATGTGAACATTTTTCTATAGAACTGGACAGGATAAAACTTTACTACTGCCAAGTATTTCTTTATTTGAAACAAAGATAAATTCTGCACAATTTTTTGAAAAGTGCAAATTTAACAAAGACTATAGCTAATAGGGGAAAACCAATGGTGGTAATACACCTAATACGGGAAGCTGTATATGCACCTATGACCTTGTGAGTATTCTCATGTGTTAAAATTTCTTGCTATTTAAGTAAAATAATACAAAAATTAAATATTCTGAGTGAATTGAGTCTCTTAAACCCATTTTATGTGAAATAGACCTGTACCATGAATAATCAATTGACAGAACAAGCCAAACTAAGTGCATTTTTTTTTGGAGGGGATGGTTATTTCTTATATTTTGCTATAATATAACAATTTCCTAGGTAATATATTTAAATATAATATAGTTATAAGTAGTTGAAATTATTTATAATGTTGTAACGACAAGTTATTCTTTAAAAGATAAGCCTTTTATGTCCCTCTTTGGAACGCGGCGTAAATTTAATTTTTACGTAAGGACGTATTGAAACCTCCTTGGAGACAGTAAACTTGTATATGGATTGTCCATTCTGCTAAAATGCTCTAATTACTCATTTCTTATATCATGTCTACCATAAATGAGTGAAAGTCACCCCATTATTTTTATTTATTGGCCTGAAAAGTTGAAAGTTTGAGGAAATAAGAGGTATAAATTGACCCAAAGGGACCTTATAAAGAAGACAAAGAGGTTCATTAGTGGTATTTATCTTCCTAAAATCATCTTGTGTATCATATTTAACTGTTTGTAGGCAGATAAGATAGATATTTGAACATTAATTGGTCTACACTCCATTCTATCTTGATGCGGCTTGGTTTGGATTTGTCGAAGAAATTTTGCTCGAATCGCTGTAGATGTCGTCTTTCATTACAATAGATTTTTCTCAAACTATTGAACTGATTATGACAAAACTTGACAGAAATGCTTGAAATAACCAGTATAACAAATGAACAAAGTCTTATTCAGTTTATTGAACAAAAAGGTCTTGTATATAGCAAAATCCGAAATTTACCGTTTGGTGTTGCAGATGCGGAACGTACAGATAAGGTAATAGGTAACAAGTGAATATACTATTTGTATCGGTATCGGATTCGACCGGAACTTGTTAATTATTGGCAATATTTAATTATGTGGAAAACAATATTTTTTAATCTACACCATTGTCCTTTATTAGCTATATATAAAGTTGAATTCTTTGATCGGCCGTTTTTATCCCATTACGGCTGACAAATTGGACCTCGTTATTCTAGTATAATAGATTATTCGAAATGTTTCAAATTATGCAAAATATAAACCATTAAAAGGTACCGGAAGAAATAAATCAGTACCCTATACTATTGTAGAAAAGTGTGTTTATATTTGCGGAAACTCTACCATTCTAAATTAACACACCGTATTTCAAATAGTGGACAACAGAGCTTTCGTGATTTAATTCATTGACACAGATAATTGTTTTTATACCTTTTTAAATTCCATTTTGTAGTAAATAGTTACAAAAAGTACCAGGATTATAATTTAATACGCCAGACGTGCGTTTCGTTTACATAGGACTCATCAGTGACGCTCAGATCAAAATGAATTTAAAGCTAAACAAGTACAAAGATATATCAAAGATATTAGATTTCAAAAACAAAAACTTGTGCTAAATACGGCTAAGGTAATCCGTTATGGGATAAGAAAATCCTTAGTTTTTCGAAAAAAATCAAGGTTTTGAAACCGGAAATTTATAAAAAAAAAGACAATATAATTAATATTCATGTCAACACAGAAGTGCTGACTACTTGGTTGGTGATACCCTCGGGCACGAAACGTCCACCAGCAGTTGCACTGACTAAAAGTAACTACATACTTCTTCCTATAGTCGCCGTCAGCTGAATTCGTACCGGTTATTAGTAAAAATAATCTAAGCTATCAACCACGTTCACCCTAGATATAGTTTTTCACATTCCATTCATAAATCGCAAAAAGAAAAACCACTACTGACCTACCTTTTAAGTGATTGCACTGTGATAATCCTGACCTTCACATTTTCCAAGTCGATTTTGAATGGTTGAATCCGCCATTGTTATTATCGGAAGTGTTTCCGTGGAGTTCAATTATATAAAATTTGCATAAAGCGCGGGAAACTTTATCACATCAATGAAAAGAACATTACAGGAAACTCCGCACGTGGCGAATATCATATGTTAACAAATGGTCCTCATAGAAACTAAGATGGCGGAATTACAATGGAAAACATTCTGGAAAATGTAAAGGTCAGGATTATTTCTTTTGACGATTTATGAATGGCATGAGAAAAACTATATCGCGAGTGAACGCGATTGAAAGATTAGATTATTTTTACCGATAACTGCTACGAATTTCAGCTGACGGCGACTATATGTTTGTATGAATCAAACAATTAACAGGTTTCACTAATTTGAGTCTCGTTTTTAATTTTATTTTAAAAATAACTGTTGCAAAATTTATCTTTTTGATATCTATCGCTGAATTAGAATCCACAATTTTTGATTGGCAAATAATTATCACACGCGTTTTGTTTCTTTCTTTTAAGATAGTAACTATAGTTGCCATTGAATATACATACAGGAAGTTTGAGTTTAAAGAAAAGGAATCGAGAATATCAGACAACAAGTATTATTTACTGTTTACGTTACAGCATGGAATATTTAGGTGTTTTTGCATATTTGTTAGAAATAGTTGGAAAAGGTAAATAAGGATTTCAAATATGTTAAGAAAAACTTTAGGCCGAAAAATAAAAACAAAATCGATTACGTCAAATGTAATTTTCTTAACTTAAAACAGTCGTATTTTAAAGCAACATCTACGTTATTGTTGCCTACAGTTGCACCAAAATCAATACAACTCAAGTATTTAACTAGCTATAATAAAGCATTGCAGGATCTTGATTAAGAAGAATTCCTAAATAACCCTCTGACATGTGACTGTTTGAAATTGTCTTATATTTTCAATCCCTTTTTCCAGCTCATGACTGGCGATTTTAACATAATTTAATAGCAACATCTCCGAAAGAAATCACATGGTCCTAAGTGCAGAAAACCCCGACACATCAGTTGGAACCATAACTTCAAAAAGATCAAGGATTCCATGGCATTGACAAAAAGAGAAGATGGGTTAAAGCTATCTCTGATATCTGATAAATATCCCGTCCAAAAGTTTGAAAACTGTGTAAATGATCGACCAAAGTCTGTATTCAGAGACAAAAAGTTGTGAAATATCCTTCGATAATATGTTGTTGTTCCTGCGGACAAACATACAACTATTAAAATTATTTGTTTGGATGTAAATTGATTGTCTTGTAAAAGAATGAGAAATAAATGAGTACTCATGTAGTTCAAACTACAATAACATATGATTGGAAAAGGATTACAATTTTGCGAATCATAAGTGTTTCATGACTTCCTTGAACGTTAATTTAAACTGCAAACTCAGGACTAACGTCGTGTGTATTTGATACTTAAACTTCACAAAATTCCGTTTCAAAACGTTACATTGCCGTCTCATCTGCATGTTCGGCAAAGGAATTGTCCATTAGATTGAAAAAAGTTCTGTCCTCAGTGTAAGAAAGTCCTCAAAAATACTGTGTAACTGTTTACCCGTCTAATGGTATTAATCATATTTGGGTTCTAAAACAATGGAAAGAAGTTTTGAATAATTTAAAATCTCAATTATCTTTTTAATTCTATCAAAATTAAGATTTTTCATCCTTTTATACCATTGTTCTGGAATTTGTCGGCATTCCATTGAGAACGAACTGTTCGCATCTGTTCTTATTTTTACATGAGTTTGAGATCAGACAATTTTCCTTTAAGTGAAAAAATCAAATTAATCTCAATTTCAGGTCTAAATTGGTGTTTATATCAGTTAGCTTCAAGATTTGTTCACTTGTAAGTATGATGTTTTTGAAAACACTTAATCGATATATTTGTTAACATAAGTATGATAATAATGATTGAGTCGATTGGAACATTTAAGAAATAAAGATTTAAAATATTTTCAAGAACATATACTTGGTATTAATGAAAACCTGACATGTAAATATGAAAACAATACGTAATAAAAATCATGCATTTTAAGTAAGACTTTGCTGAAGATTTTTTCTCCAATGTTTTTTAAGAGCCCGATCGCAAAATATTTCATACGAAGAACACACAGGCAAGGATGTCCGACTGCTACTATTGCACCATCAATATCACCAGATTCATGCATGCCATTTTTCATATCTGTTTGAAAATATCATGATCTTTATTTGTAAATTACCTTGCTAGGTTATGCTGCAAAGTTTAGTGTGACATTGCCAGCTAAATGGGCATAAAAAAATCTGAATTGTATCGTCTTAATAAATCTTATATATATCTGTTTCCTAATATTTGGTTTGAAACCTACTTTTCTGTTTTTCTTTTTTTTTGGAATTTCCTAAATGATAATTTTACGATAAGGCACCATATAATAACCATAAGCAGTCGATATTCTTTCCCATCATCCCGCTAAGACCTGTTTCGAAGAATATGGGATTCACTTAAATGTAAAGTTGCTTCTATGATACTGTTAAGTTACAAGTCATTTGATAATACGTATTATATGACTTTTCAGGTAATTGGAACTGGACTAGTAGGGCTTGGATTAACACTGATTAGTGATAAATTCATACATGATTCAGCATTAAGATATATTTTCAAGCAAATTCAATTCCACAATTATTATTTTTATGATATTCTTGTGGGTGTAGCCGCTTCTGCTGTAGTGATTGGCGTTTTAACGATGGCTACATCAATAACTGGTTTAATTGGTTCATGGCGAAAGTCATCCAAACTATTGATCACGGTATGTAAAAGGCTTTATAAATGTTATATGTAAACGCACACAAGTAAACGTCATTGTAATACGACGCTAACATGTGGTCATTTTTATAAATTTCCTGTATACAAAACTTTGAATTTTCGAAACCTAAGGACTTTCTTATACCAGGCATAGATTACCTTAGCCGTATTTGGCACAACTTTTTGGAATATTTGATCCCTAATGCTCTTCAACTTTGCACTTGCTTGGCTGTATGAATATTTTGATATGAGCGTCACTGATGAGTCTTATGTAGACGAAACGCGCGTCTGGCGTACTAAATTATAATCCTGGTACTATTAACATACTTAATTTTGTATTTCACCTAAAAATTATATAATATTACCCAAGTTGGATTTTAATCTTTAAAACAAACAAATATCACCAATAGTATTCTGTCGACATTAACACATGGACTTCTTTTAAAGACTGAAGACAACTGCTGACGATGTTCAAGGCTTCAGTTTGGAAACAATTATCTATGAAAAAGGTACACAGAACAACTTAGAAAGACAGAAGTTTACTCTGTTTTAGCTATAGGTAAAAAAAAGCAAATATACATATTTAAGCCGTGGCGTGGTCCGTTTGTATTCTATCTATGAGTTTGTCTGTCCCTCTGGTATCTTTCGTCCCTCATTTTTGAGCATTTTTTTTTGTAAAATTACCTTTTACAAATCAAAATATGTGAAAGGATGAGTTAATTCATTGTTAAATTTCATTATTATTGCATTTCGTAAATAAACTTTTGTTTTTATTGTATTGTTTTGCAGAGTTCTGTAACGTCGAACATTTTACACATTCCTAGAATCACTGCTATAATCATATGGATTTATCTAGTAGAAGAGGTATGTTCATTCATGTGGTTTTTGAATTTTAAAGTGTTGTAATTACATGACAGTATGCAATTTTCCCCTTCATACTTCGGATATCGAAAACTCTGATAAAGCTAACCTTGTACAGTAAAAATGGTACCGTAAATAATATTTATTACCTACAAGTCCCCAATTGTATCACCAGCAGTACTTCGGTACTGCCATGAAAATACAGATATTCTGTTGTTTAAAATTTGCAGCTACAAAAGGAGAGAAAGGTTGAACTGATTTAGCCAATACAGACGCTCAAATTCAATCTTATATACGAAGAATCTAACAAATATGCCATAATATGTCACTTTTTAGGTGGTTTTTGAGGAAAATGAAAGTGACCTAAGAACCGACTGATGGAAAACTTTTCAATCCCTTAAGTTTCGAGCGCACAATTGTCAAAACCCATTAATATGGTTGGAACACATGGAAAATCAGATAGTGTAAATCAGAACCCAAAACATAAATGGTTTACCTTTTTACCAATTATTTTGGAGTTTGTTTCCGACAGTCATTGCCTTTGTCGGTGACACATTAAAAAATAAAAAAATGAATAATCTAGTTTTGCATTTCTAAAGTCGGCCGGTCTATATATATATATATAAGTGTCTAAGAATGTAACTTTAACACACTAATGAGTGTTATAAAATTAGGTGTTATATTTTATATATTATTCACGCAATATTTCGCTAAACAAATTAGCTTCATCGGGCGTGTGCATCTATCAAGATCCAGAACCTTTTTCTCTTTTTTCTCATTTCTGATTCCCAATTTTGGTTTACCTCAATTATTTGAAAGGTGATATTTTCAAAAGTATGTCCTGTTCTTAAGAGGTGTCTCGTAATTGGACAGTTTCTTCCTTTTGTATAAAACGACCGATGATTGTTTAGTCTGATGTTAAATGTGGTTTCTGTTTCACCAACATACTGCAGCTTGCAAGTTCCGCAAGTAAGAATATAAATACTATTTATATTATTTTTATGAAAAAAGAGAGAAAGGTTCTGGATGCATCAGCTACGTACTCTTGAACCTGATGGACTTAATGAGAGGGATGAAAAACAGTTCCACCCGAAAGCAAAGGAATAACTCATCAATTTTACTTCTTTTTAACTAAAACAACTATTTGTTTTAATTTTTGAAAAAAATGTTTATGTACAATAAACGGCAAAAAATTGTTTTATACAGATCATTAATCAATATGTTAAACTTTTGTGTAGCTCAAGCTACAAAGATATTTTTTTGTCATGCATCCGATTTCACCTTGATAGATGCACACGCCCGATGAAGCTAATTTGTTTAGCGAAATATTGCGTGAATAATATATAAAATATAACACCTAATTTTATAACACTCATTAGTGTGTTAAAGTTACATTCTTAGACACTTATATAATTCAATTTAGTAACTGCATCAGTTTATTTACACACTGATCCACACCTATATAGATTGAATGTTGATTGTTGCTATTTTTAGACACTATATATATATATAAACGCCTAAATATATATATATATGTTATGTATTATCATCAACTACAACTTACATTTACAATGTACATATCAAGAATAAACACAAATTTAGCCCATCCTACTTGAGATGGAAACCGTCTAAATGTTTACTCAAATGTTAAAGTTGTTAAAATTTAGTAATTTAGCCTTCAAGATTGAAACAATGTGCCAATCTAAAACTCATTCATTAAACCAAATAGTAAGTCACTTAACAAACAAGTAGGCAGTTTTTTTTTATATTTAAGAAATTCAAAATTTGAATTTTCACATGAAATTTATTTCATCGTTAATACTTTTGTTTTAATTTGATGACGATTTGAATCAAATCCAATTTGCCATATACTATGAATCTGCCATATATTTGGAACCCTACATGGAATTGAGTCCTACATTCATATTTCATACTTTCCTTTTTAATAAATCAGTATTTTTTAAGATGCCCAAGTCATACTTTACCTAGTTGTTTTTAATTTGTATACCAGTATGTAAATAGTTATCAAAGGTACCAGGATTATAATTGTAATACTATATAAAACGAAAATCATATAACTTTGAAAAAATCGTACGATTTTAACTTTAACTCTTTGCAAGTATATCTCAGTCTTAATTTCATTTTAGAATTATATTAATTTCTTAAATAAAAAAAAAATTGAAACTCAAAGCCTCAAGGTTAAGCCTTGAATAGTTTGGATGAAGCAAAAATGCTTGGCATATATGAACAAAAGCGTACTTTAACTGACGGAAATGACTGACATGATTGCTATATTTTGTTTAGATTGACGATGGTATGAAATTTCAACTCGGATTACAACAGCAAGGTTACTACAACAACCTTAACCAGAACACACTCACAAGAAATTGGAATGAAATGATAATGACAGTAAGTTTTTAAAACTTTTCCGTTTATTACCATTTTCCGATGGCGTGTGGTGTTTTTGTATACTTCTATTTTTTTTTTATGTTTGCTAAAACTTCCTCTATGATACAAACGTTAAACTATATCAATCGCTTAGATAAAGTGTAAAGCAGTTGTTTCGAAAAAGCATGTCATCACGAATCATGCCTGTCTTTATTTATGTAACAAATAATAGAAGCTGCGAGAATACTTCAATGTAACATCGACAAATAAACCAAGATATCCAAAACAAACATAACAAAATTACTTTAGTGGTAAACATTGCCATTCAACAAAAGGAGTTTTTAAAGCATCTCGAAAATCTCAACATCACAATTAACGTCACAAATTGAAAAAAAAATATACTGATTTTTAAAATTATGAAAAGCAGGTAAACTAAATAATTCCACAGTAAAATAGATTTTTTATTATGTAATTATAAGTTATAATAAAACCAACGAATGCGTTTTAACCATACCATCATTTGACCATTGCTGTAATAAAAACACAGTTTAAACAATATGCCAACGTAAAGCCTTCAGCAATAAGCTCAAACGGTAAAGACAATCATACCCTGGTATGTCAAAATTTAAAACAATTCAGAAGAGAACTCACAGTAATATGAGGGGGGACAAGGGAGATCCAAATAACAGCAAAACAGCAAATTGATTTGGCTCATAACAGATAACAAGGAATTAAAATGGACAAAAACAGATAACAGTAAATGAAATATTAGGATAATTGGGTCTTTGATAAATCAGTATTTCTCATTACGAATATCCTTTTGTAATGCATTCCATCTTCTATGACTATGTTTTAAGTATTAAGTTATGTATCTAGAAAGTGTTTAAATTACTGCTCAATATATTATAATATTTTTATACGCTCGTTCACTCTTTAACCAATTTGCATTAAACTTTGGGAAATTGTTTATATCTATTGACGTGAGCTCCTTTTTTGGTTTTTTTATTTAAAAATTTTAGATTTCAAGTTTCTGGGTAATGGCTGTTTATTCAATTTAATTGGTGTTTTTTTTCTATTTTCTGATAATATCTCAAACATGCTTTCACAAAGCAAGGAATTTTGGTAAATTGTTTACATCTATTAACATGAGGTCACTTTCAATTTTTATAAATTTTAGATTTCCGAGTAAAAAAGGGGGATTTTCCAGTTTTCAGACATTAACACAAAAATGTTTTCAGTAGTTCTCATGAAACTTTGCTGAAATGTTTATATCTATGATTGTAAATTCCCTTTCGATTTTTATTAATTTTTGATTTTGTTATTGAGTTAAGAGATTTATTCATTAGAAAAAGGTGGTGTTTTCTAGTTTTCGAAAATAACTGAAAAATGCTTTCAGCAGTTCTCATGAAACGTTGGTGTATTGTTTATATTTAATGACTGCGGCTCCCTTTGTTGCTAATACAAAAATGACCTAAAAGAGTTTGAATGTTCCGACTTTTCTAAATGACCATTTAATGTGGTGTGTGAATTTTTCTTAATAAGACTATGAGGCCAAGTGGTGTATAGGGTAGAAAAATCAAAAGCACCAATTATAAGCATGCAAATTATCAAGTACTTCGAACGAACATTTTTTTATCAGCTTAGGCTTTTGATTGAACCAAGTGTACTAGTAAGTAGAATACATAGTTTGGAAACAATGGCTTGAAACGAAATAAATCTTTGTTTGTAATGAGTAATGTGAAGCTTCGGACCCAAGTACATGGTTGGAACTTTCATTGTACAATGCATTTGGTTCTGCTTTAAACAGAATCGTAGAGCTGAGTCTATGTACCATATTATTTAAAATATTAAGTATTTGTTAGGACCTAGTCCTTAATTGAGATCCTTGTCAGATATTCCTGGCCATATGTTTTCCTTTTTGTCATATTAAGAATTGGACCTCACTTATGTGATGGGTATATGTTAATGAAATCCTTCTCTGAATACGGGACAATCATATTAGTAGTGGTAGACCCCAATTCCCAATGATCAATTTATTCCGAATATTGACTGTAAAAAACATGCTAACATTCCATTTTTCAATAACAGCAAATACATTATCACAATAACAGAT
The DNA here is from genome assembly GCF_036588685.1 of Mytilus trossulus. NCBI lineage: Eukaryota > Metazoa > Mollusca > Bivalvia > Mytilida > Mytilidae > Mytilus > Mytilus trossulus. The sequence continues at coordinate 3,142,122 of NW_026963294.1, forward strand.
AACAAAAAAACTAAAGCCCAATAACAGCTAACAAAGAATAAGACAATAACAGCTAACAGCAAATATATATTTTCAAATAACAGATAACAAAACATTAAATTGTCCCATACCAGCATAACTGTTAAACCCCTTGCCCCCTCTAATATTGGTTACATTGATAAACGCTGAAAATATTTCATTGACAGTTACAGTGCTGTGGAGTAAATTATTATAACGATACTTGGTCCACTTACTTTGGAAATAGATTTTGTTGTACAAATGCTCATGAAAGTCGTATGGATCCAGGAAGCCATTATAGCAATGATGATAATAATATTTTGTCTTATTTCGGTGGATGTTATGAGCACAAAACAGATGTAAGTTTTGTAATTAGAGTAATTTGAAATTTAAACTAGTTATACGGAAACTGACATAAGATAAATGCTATAATAGAAATAGTCTGAAATCTATTTGCATATACACATGGAAAAAAGTAATGCAACACCAAATTGAAATTCGAATTATTTTTTTGTGATATAATTTATTGAATTAGAACTAGTTAAGCAATATTTAAATAGTTTAATCAATAATTATCGACTCGATAAATACTTATCTGCATTTGCAGCTACTGCAGTCGTAAACAATAAAACAGATGATTTTATCCTCATTGTTTTCAACACTTTAAATAACCAAGTTTATAAAGTTAGGTGATTGACACCTTGTAATTTGTCATCCACAACTCATAACTGCAACAGGTGGCAGATAATTAGCATGAAAGAAGCAGGTATGTCGCTGTGACAATTGTACATATGGTTGGTCATCCCCATTCCACTATAATTCGTTTTGAGAATAAATATTATGCAACAAACAATGTTAAAGACCTTCCGAGATAAAAACAAGACCCCCTATAACATCTGCTAGGGAAAATCAAGCACAATGAAAGTTGGTCAGAAGGAAACCCATTGCAAACAATACAATCCTAAAAAGAGAGTTATGACCATACAGGAGCCTTTAAACAAGAACTGTTCGAGATCGGTTCATCGCTACTGGTTAAGATCATTTCGGGGACCATTAAACACACAGTTGCCCGTATCCAATATAGTGCAGAGCTCACCAAAGTTGGAAATTAGCATCGTGGAGGAAGGTCCATTGTTCTAATGGAATTCGGTGTATCGTCCTTGGCCCGAATTTGAACCACATCGAGCATACATTGGACACTATTTGGCGTAAATGCAAGAAAGGACACTCCATTTAACACGTCTGAAAAAACAATACCCTTCGTCAAGAATGGTTGCTGCTACCTTAACAACAAATTAGTCGACTTATGGCAGAAATCAGAAGACGTTAAAATGCGGTTATCCGTTTGAATGGAGGCTGCGCACAAAGTACTAATTCTTTGGTGGTTAACGATCAACGATGATGCCAACAATCATCTAAAGATCAATTTTGAAATGTCTGCAATTGTAATGTCAGACTACAGTAAAAATTGTAAATGCATTTTCGTTCTACAAAAACACTTCAGTTTGTTAAAAAAAACCTGGTTAGACTTTATTTTCATACGTGTTTTGTTTATTTTTAAGGGGCACTAGCTGTCATATTCATGGTCACCGATTTGACTCAAATTTTCATATTTGATTAATAACAATAAAAAACATTTATCCAAACCATCAAAAGTTTAAAATTAAGAAATAATTCATGGGGGCTTGAATATATCGTGATTTTACCACGGGTTGGCCCTTTATGACAAATATTTTACCCTGAGCGATAGCGAGGGGTAAAATATCGGCATAAAGGGACAACCCGTAGTAAAATCTAGATATATTCAAGCCCCCATGAATTATTTCGATTCTAAGAAGACAAATACGGCAATTCTTTTGGATCGAAGCGCTCTAGGTGGAGTCAAATATTTGCCGTTTCCATAAATTAACGCACTTTTAGATTGGCGGTAAAGAACGGAGCAAACAGAATTAGTGACATGCTCAAACTATTTACAATAACATATTTAGATAGATTTCGATGAATTTTAAGGATATTTTACTTAAATATATCTTCTATGTATATAAAAAAGAGCTAATACCATATTTTAGCATCGTTTGTTTACGTATCCTTCTTGTGATGATTTTCGGTATCAGAAGCGTGTATTCTCCCGTAAAATGCTTAAATTATTACGTCATCATTCTATGACGTCGTATACTTCCTTCATAAACAATCATATGACGTGGGAGTACAATCGTAACAGCCCAACCAATATATTCATATTTTACCACGGGTGTGTACTCAAAGCGTTTGAAGGACGTCATGTTAGAATAAACAATTTACACAGCATGGGGTAGATAATATAAAGGTTCGTTTCGTGTGTATTTTAGTCCAAACGCCAGCTTATTAACTATCGATTTGACCTCAGATGACCATATAAGCGATGTAAACATAAATAAGGATATGAATAGATCGAAACCAACACGTGCGTTTGGATTTCCATAGGTCTGTTTGATTTTATTTTATAGAATAAATATAGATTTTTCTCATGGTTTTTAACCGTATAAGAATGATTTTATGTGCATCAAATTAGTAATCAAATGATTTACCGAAGTTTTACTTTAATTGTTGATATTCTTTTTCTTTAAATAACCAGTACACGTACAATGCATGCGTTATCAATCTTTAGCTAGGGGAGAGATTGAAGTTCACATGAATACGGATTTAAAGAGGTCGACTCATTCACTTGCAAGTGAATAACTATTTATCAATGTTTCTAAGCGTTATTTGACAAAATTGAACCTTTTTGGCTGCAAAAAGCGAATTGTTATTTCACTATTTCACTTTTGATTGAACAGAAAAAAACAAACTTTAGATTTTTTATATATCTCGTAGCTAGTGCCCCTTTAATGTCAATGTTATTATAACTACGTTTCGATATCATTTCACAAATATTTTATCATATTCCATTCCAAATAAGAGGCTGAATTTTCAAGTTTTAAAAAATAAAGGTGCTGCAATACTTTTTCCCATGTGTTTATAATGATATAGTTCATTCAGTGCACATTTATTCATTTTGTGTAATCTCCTTTTCAAACATCCATAAAATCAAAATCAATGCGTTCGTTCAATGTAATGACGTTGTCAAAATCGTCGCTATTGTCGGAAAACATTTGGTTTCTAGGCGATTATTTGAGTATCAATGAATGGATATCTATGAAATTGTATCACAAGATTCCATATCATACAAAAGGATGGTTGGGATGGATGTTGGAAGTTATTGTTCTAGCTGTTTATGAATAAGAGACAATAAGAGGCGAAATCAAGAATTTTTTCTTGCTACAGTACAATAACTTGTATATGAAATTTACCATAACAATTACCGTTTAGATATATGCTGCAAAAAAAAAAGACAACATTGTATACCGCTGTTTAAAAGTCACAAATCGATTTAGAGAAAACAAATCTGGTTTACAAACTAACACCGAGGGACACACATCAACTATAACAGGAAAACAAATAAACAACAGAAACACTGAAGTAAAACAAAAATTGTATTATTACGACCTGTTATCGTCAACCAGTATAATCACAATATATCTACCTTCAGTGCAAACGCAGTAATACACAAAAAAAGGCTGTTCCGCGTTACGACCAACTTATATATACTTTCGACAATAAAACCCCTCGTTTAATTAAGCCAAGATTCAAATACAATATAGATATCTGTATTCAACAGAAAAATGAACAAATCAGTGAATTTCAATTCATTTGTCATGGTAAAATTTCATCAAACGAAAATTCCGCGAAATGATTTTATTGTTGGCATGGCAACGAAGCAAAGTGACGTCACAATTATGTTTCCGTAAACAAAAAAATAAATGTTAGTACCGGGCGTTCTTAAGCTTTTTGTACGCATCAGAACGAATAAATTAACATTTGGAAGAACATATATAAGTGAAAAATGTGATTATAGAAGAAATAATTTTTGAATTTTCTAACATTACTAATATTAAATTGGATGACACGGAACAGCCAAAAACAGTATCGTATGAATAGGAATTACCGAATTTGTCCTATTATAATCGAATTCATTTATTGCAGAAGTAGATTTGTTTTCATTTAACCATGGGTAGGACATTATTATTTGTATTTTACATTGAGCGCTAGGTACAATAGTCAAATACAAATGCCCAACATATGGTTAAATATAAACAAATCTACAGCAGCCGTGAATCATTTCTTAAACAACCGACATGCAAAATTCATAGAAACGAACCATGTTTTTTAACACATGTATTTTGACGACTAATATTAAAGTTGCAACAATTTACGTTTGTTTTAGACATGTACAGATAAGATTTTATTTAAAACCAGAATGTATATTGGTTGGTTCCTGGCAATTTTGTTGCTGCAGGTAGTTATTGAGGTAACGTATTGTAAAATAACCTGTATATACATTAAAGGTAATTAGCACTATGATTGAGTAAACATTATTATCGAATTACTGATCTTAATTTTAAAATATTTTGCTTCTCTTTGTTGCTAGATGTATTTCTGAAGACATATACAAATTAGCACTAGAAACTGAACTTAAGTAGAGCTCTTAGAAGAACATTCTTTAAAGAACAGTGTAGTTGTTTTTTATTCGGTTTTGGTTTGACGGGATTGAGGCGGTATACACTATTAGAAAGTCGTTGCATTCGTTAAAAATTATAAAAATTAATTTTTTGATAATAAAAATCTCGAATTCAAAATTCGACTATTTCATTTATATCATTTGACATATGCACATGATTTTAAGGTTTATACACAGTTTTTATTTAGGTAAAATTAGACATGGTAAGAAAATTAAAAAAATAGTAATTCCATTTTTTTTTCATGGTTAAAAGAAATAACTAAAATAACAAAACTCAATCTTAATTTGATATTCTTGTACGTGACTATAAAAAGTACAAATTTATTTTCTTTTAGATTCATCTGTCATAATATAAACGTCACATAAAATTAACCACTTTTTGTTACGCTCAGTTTATATCTAAATTAGTGTTTTAAGTTTATATTTCACATGGCCATAAAAGAGGGAGGATTGGCATGCTACAAAACCAGGTTCAACCCACCATTTTTTCCTTTAAAAATGTCCTATACCAAGTCAGGAATATGGCCATTGTTATATTATCGTTTCTGTGTCTGTTACATTTTAACGTTTTGTCGTTTGTTTTCTCTTATTTTTGAGTGTGAATTCACATTACTTATTCAGTGGTAAACATAAGGGATAAATTCTCTAAATTATCGGTATTTCGTTTTTATATGTGTTGGGTGTTTAAGATATAGGAAGACGTGGTATGAGTGTTAATGAGACAACTCTCCATCAAGGTAACAATTTACAAAAGTACACCATTATTGGTCAAGGTAAGGCCTTCAAAATCGAGTATTTGAACACACCGAACAGCGTGAATGTGTACTGTATTTATGTCACATAGTGTTGTCATTGTAAAGGTATTTTAAAAATTGCCATATACGCTCGAGGTTTTGCTTGAATAAAGACCAGGTTGGTTCAACAATTATTTTAGGAAAATGTCCTGTACCTAATAAGAAATATGGCAGTTGTATTACACAGTACATGTTTTCTATGTTTGTGTTTGTTTTTGTTGTAGTTCAGTGTTTATGTTGTTTCCGTTGTTTTCTCTTACAGTTGATGTGTTTTTCTCGGGAATCGTTTGTTACCTGTTTTTTTTTCTCAAACGATTCATGAAGTTTGAACAGAGTTATACTTCTGTTGACTTTATCAAAAATGGCAGAAGAAATTACTACCTTTAAAAATTAAAAATCATTTGTATTCATGATGGATAAAGCTATCAATTGGATTTTTGTGATAAATTTTAGGTTTGATATTTGCGAACAACGAATATTCATTCATATCTTCGCTGAAAAAAGTGGACACCAAGACGGAAAATGAACCAACTGAATCAACAATTATAAAGACAGTCTTTCGATGGATTCAATCATTCTTTATGAAAAACTGGAGAAGGTGTGTGATGTTATTAATTCCAAGTTCATTGAATTTATATATAATCTATACTGATAGGATGTCAATATATGTAATAATAAATAGGTATTAACATTTTGTTTGAAAACACAGCGGAAATTTCGACATTTTAATTTTGATATCACACAGTGTTTGCGGTGCTCTTCTTGTAGTCTTAGGATAACGTTATGATGCTTTATTTCATGTTTTGATTTCAACATCTTGAATCTGTTACCGGTATACAATAGGACGCACTAGCTTTAGTTATTTGCATATGTTGAAATATTGTAAATTAATAACTAACACATTATTCATAAGAAGAAAACATAATCAGGAGCGCAGACTCCGAACTGAGCTAGACCATGCGCGTCCAGTGGATAATTACCTGTCTGTAGGAAGTACACCACTTATCCATGGTCCCATTACTTTCAATGTTAAATTCCTCCATTTCAACCAGGCGCACCTCTTTCATTTTATGTTCAAATAAAGTGGCAATGATTGCATGTCAAAGCAACATTTTATGGTGTCTTCGACTGCAAAAATTCAACATACCTTAATGGCATATAAGAAAGAACTGGTTCCAGGAACTTCGGGTGTACCAAAACAGGTACTTCAGATCTGACAAACAGATACAATGTACCCTCTTTTTAAAATTTGGTGCAGTTTTTTTCAATATTTAAAATTAAATATCCAAAAGTATTATACAGTGATCACCAGTCCTTCAGCTTTCATTTGATGCCTACAATACCTAAATATCCTACATATTTTGAAAGTTATACTCATGCGTAGGAGCAATTTTGCGTAAAATTTGTACTACTTTCTTGTATGTGCTTTCTGGCCGGACCCGAATTAATGGTGTTACACCTGTAATGAATTTTAGGTAATAAACTTATCCATCCATCTTTGTCACAAATAAACCAACGATCTCACATATAACCTTTAATACAAATAGTTCGAAAGTATCGAATTAACAATTTCAAAAATAAATAAATTTACAAAATTAAGTAGAAAAAGTTAAGATGAAATAACAATTAAACAATACTAAGTATAAGGATAGAATACGAACAGTTTTGATTCCGAAAACCATACACGAAATTATTTTCTGAACAAATGCGTGATTACAAATTATGATTTAACTGTTTTGTTTCAGATCCAGAATGACATTGGTGTACCTCATTTCACTTATAATTTTGTTTGTAAGTTTACTTTAAAACCTTCTTAACATTTATTTTTTTTGTAAAAAATCGTTTATGATACATGATAGATTGAGTTCTTTTTACAAAGAGAGAAGGCTGACACCAATGAGTCACTCAAAACTTATAAGTCAAATTTAAAATATGACAATACAAGAGCATAGTCCGATTAACGACAAAAAAAGTAAACAGCCTATAAAACACGGCATCAAATTTTTAAAACGAGGCGTGTTCTCAGCTGAACAGGAAGGGGTATCAGATCAAGCTCCCAATCTTACACCTTTATGTATACAAATGTACATCAAGTGATAATGCATCACGATAAAGCGGATAAGCAATGTAGTTTTTTCTAACCATAAGCCATAACTCATTTACCATCAATAATTAGAATTTTCTAATCCCATCATTTGACTGTGAACTTTTTCCTGACGGAGAAGATACAAGATTAATATGTGGAAACAACACATGCATTTAAAATAGCAAGATCACCACGGACCTCTTTTTAACTTGGGTTGGTCTCAGATGCTCTAAAAGGGTAAGTAGACTAATCAATGTTAGTACAGTGATAAGGACTCATTAATTACAAAAGAAGCATGTAGCAAATTGATAAGAAATAATTTTTGACTTATTATATCGATCATTCATATTGACATATCATTTTTATTATCTGATAAAGGAGAAGGTTCAGTAAGACCTCTTTTTTGCCACAAAATATAGAAGCTTAATTACTGAAATCTTCACAAAATTAGCATTTTAGTCAAATTTTAGACGGTTCCTGTCTAAAATGAAAGTGATTTGTGTTCATTCATAATATTGAAATGCAAGTTGTATTTGACGATAAAACATAATTTATATCAAGGTTGAGGATGAACACGGATGCGGCCACTTTCTTTTTTGACAAAAACCATCTGAAAAGTGACAATTTTGGCAAATTTGATAGATTTTTCATATTTAAGCTTAAATCGGAGGGTTTTTAATGACTTAATCAGTTAAAATGTTTCACCAAAAACTAATTGAATCAATTGAAATAGACGCTTAAGTTTTTAAAAAGTGTCTAAAATATTTCGTCAGATAAACTTTAAAACTGAGGCCAAAGTCGGCCCTTACCGGACCTACCCCTTTTTGTACTTAGTTGTATTTAATGTAGTTATCATCGTCAATATCTATTTCAGATATCAAATGTAGGTTTATTTGTAATAGCAATAAGCGTTAGATACGATAAAGTGTTTGGAAATTCAGATATCAAGGACATACTTTCGAGTTTTAACATAGCAGACCATACATTTAGCAGAGCTCTGAACATATTTTCCATCGTGGTTTCAACTTTTTCGTCATTGTCAATTGTTGCTGTTATATATTCTGTTGTTGTCATTGTTTCATGGAGATGGAGAAGAATATTCCTTTTTACAGTAAGTGTAAAATGAAATAACTAAAAATACCGATTTCGAAAGAAAACTAAAAACGTGAGGTCCTTTATCGATTGACAAAATCACAAGCTCAAACATATCATATGAACGGTCATATCCCTGTCTGGTTCCTGTATAGCCTGTTTATCAAGTCAGGAAAATGGCCATTGTTACATTATAGTTCGTTTATGTGTGTGTTACATTTCGGTGCTGTGTCTCTGTTGTGACTTTGTTCTCTTATATTTGATACGTTTCATTCAGTTTTAGTTTGTAACCCGGATTTGTTTTCTCTCTATCGATTTATTAATTTTGAACAGCGCTATACTACTGTTGCCTTTATGTAGAAGTATATAAGATTGCTTCCTAATATATATGATAATCTTATATAGATATAGGAAGATGTGGTGTGAGTGACAATGAGACAACTGTCCATCCAAACAACAATTCAAAAATTAAACCATTATAGGTTAAAGTACGGCCTTCAACACGGAGCCTTGGCTCACACCGAACAACAAGCTATAAAGGCCCCAAAATAACTAGTGTAAAACCATTCAAACGGGAAAACCAACGGTCTAATATTATGTAAATAACTTAATCTTTCAATGTGAATAAAAAATGAAACATGTATCCGCATCCTATAAGCACTTGACAAAATCAAATCAAATTCACAAGGTAACTTCTAATAAAGTTATTAACGGCAAATGTGAAAAATTCCATACTTCTTGTTTAAATTGTTTTACATTGGCATTTTGGGGCCTTTTATATCAGACTATGCAATATGGGTTTTGCTCATTGTTGAAGGCCGTACGGTGACCTATAACTGTTAATTTCTGTATCATTTTAGTCTTTTATGGAAAGTTGTTTCATTGGCCATCATACCATATCCTCTTAATATATATATACTGGTACACCTAATCAAAATTTGACCTAATGTTTGCGTGAGATAGTTTATAGTCAAATATTTATATAAGCAAATTGATAAAATGGCCATTATCCGAAATGTTCACTAGTAACAAATACATTATGTGTATATGTCATAAAGGATGAGATATACGTTTTCTTTTCGTAGCCATATTTTTAACTGTTTTAATAAGATGCATCAACCATTAAGTCTGACAGCAGGTTTAAATCTCATTTTAGAGTGCTGGATTGTGGGGTGTTATTTTAGTGGCAAACATAGTACAGATAGGTTTATGTGGAAAATTTATCTCGAGTGAAAGTCAATTTTAGTTACTCTGTGTATTGCTATGATTTTATTATTTAAAAACATAGTTTTTTTTAATCAATGTTTTTTTTTATGTTCAAAACGAAACGGCAGCATTTTCATTATATATATATCTACAATACTAAAATTACGAGGTTCAATTTGTCATCACGTAAAAAAAGGATGAATCAAAGAATTCAACTTTACATATAACTATACAATGGTGTTGATTAAAAATTACACCACTCCAGGCCCCTTTGTTTTCCACGTAATTAATATTGCCAATAATTAAGAAGTTCCGTATATAATCCGACACCGATACCAATAGTATATTCACCTGTTACCTATTATCTTATCTGTATGTTCCGCATCTGACAGGCGCACCACCAAACGGTGTATTTAGAATGTTGCTGTATACTGTTGAGTAAAAGATACTCCATCCCAGGTCCTTTTGATTTCCAAATTATTAATATTACCAATAATTGATAGGTTCCAGGTCGACGGGTTCAAACAGAAAGATTTTGAAAGTAAAGAAAACTGTGCATCTTTTCTTGTGAAAAGACCTATTTGAATATATCTACTTATTATTGTTATCAATATATTAAAACGTTTGCTAAACTGTATGTGTGGACAGTAGTTTTAATCACACTCTATATTAAAAGTTTCGAATTCGCCGTTTCAGAATCTAATGCATCCTGGGTAATATTTTCAAAATTGTACACCAAAACGTCTTGATTGGTTAAAAATGTCATAAACAATGGAAATTTAACCAATGACGTGACGTTATTTTCATTTTTATATAAACTTCTGTGATGATGATTTATACTGTTATAGTTTTTATTCTATTTTTTGTACAAGTTTCTGTCACTTATTAACTTTTTACAAAATATAATCGGCATGACTTTATCAGATGACAATACCAAAACTAAAATAATAAAATCAACGGTACCAATTTTGTTGCACCAGATGCGCATTTCGACAATATATGTCTCTTCAGTGATGCTCGTGGCCAAAATATTTGAAATCCAAAGCATATATAAAAGATGAAGAGCTATAATCCAAAAGGTCCAAAAAGTAAAGCCAAATTCGTGAAAGGAATCAGAGCTTTGCATGAGGGAGATACATTCCTTAATTTATAATAATTTCTAATATTTTGTAACGGCAAATTTTAATAACACAAAAAATCCGTATTTTCATGCCAGTACCGAAGTACTGGCTACTGGGCTGGTGATACCCTCGGGGACTAATAGTCCACCAGCAGAGGCATCGACCCAGTGGTAGTAATACAATCAACGGTACCAATTTTGTTGCACCAGATGCGCATTTCGACAATATATGTCTCTTCAGTGATGCTCGTGGCCAAAATATTTGAGGCATACGCATAGTTATATATTTTAATTCAGTCACGGACCCACGATATCACGGGTGTATTCTAGTATATATATATATATATATATATATATCCCGGCGAGGGAAGAACCAAAAATTTGCGAAAGCAAATTTACAGATCTAACATTGTTGGGTTGATGTTTAGACGAGTTGTATATATATATATATATATATATACAACTCGTCTAAACATCAACCCAACAATGTTAGATCTATAAATTTGCTTTCGCAAATTTTTGGTTCTTCCCTCGCCGGGATTCGAACCCATGCTACTGTGATATCGTGACACCAAATCGCCTGCACTGCAGCCGTCCCGCTAGACCACACGACCACCTGGGCTCTCAAAATAAGAGCTTTCGGTGGCCATATGTTACCTTTCCACGTCAGTTTTAATCTAGCGGCGTACTACAGTACATGATATATAAGGCATGAAGATGTAATTGTTACAGATCAGCTAAATTATCTATAGTAAAGGATCCTACAAATTAATGTAAGATACAGTCACAGAAAATAAATATATTCATAAGTACGTCTGAGTCAGTGACAACCCTACAACAGATGTATCCATCGGATCGCCATCAATGATGGTGATACATGGCTGTGTACATAATGTATATACAACTCGTCTAAACATCAACCCAACAATGTTAGATCTAAAAATTTGCTTTCGCAAATTTTTGGTTCTTCCCTCGCCGGGATTCGAACCCATGCTACTGTGATATCGTGACACCAAATCGCCTGCACTGCAGCCGTCCCGCTAGACCACACGACCACCTGGGCTCTCAAAATAAGAGCTTTCGGTGGCCATATGTTACCTTTCCACGTCAGTTTTAATCTAGCGGCGTACTACAGTACATGATATATAAGGCATGAAGATGTAATTGTTACAGATCAGCTAAATTATCTATAGTAAAGGATCCTACAAATTAATGTAAGATACAGTCACAGAAAATAAATATATTCATAAGTACGTCTGAGTCAGTGACAACCCTACAACAGATGTATCCATCGGATCGCCATCAATGATGGTGATACATGGCTGTGTACATAATGTATATACAACTCGTCTAAACATCAACCCAACAATGTTAGATCTATAAATTTGCTTTCGCAAATTTTTGGTTCTTCCCTCGCCGGGATTCGAACCCATGCTACTGTGATATCGTGACACCAAATCGCCTGCACTGCAGCCGTCCCGCTAGACCACACGACCACCTGGGCTCTCAAAATAAGAGCTTTCGGTGGCCATATGTTACCTTTCCACGTCAGTTTTAATCTAGCGGCGTACTACAGTACATGATATATAAGGCATGAAGATGTAATTGTTACAGATCAGCTAAATTATCTATAGTAAAGGATCCTACAAATTAATGTAAGATACAGTCACAGAAAATAAATATATTCATAAGTACGTCTGAGTCAGTGACAACCCTACAACAGATGTATCCATCGGATCGCCATCAATGATGGTGATACATGGCTGTGTACATAATGTATATACAACTCGTCTAAACATCAACCCAACAATGTTAGATCTATAAATTTGCTTTCGCAAATTTTTGGTTCTTCCCTCGCCGGGATTCGAACCCATGCTACTGTGATATCGTGACACCAAATCGCCTGCACTGCAGCCGTCCCGCTAGACCACACGACCACCTGGGCTCTCAAAATAAGAGCTTGCGGTGGCCATATGTTACCTTTCCACGTCAGTTTTAATCTAGCGGCGTACTACAGTACATGATATATAAGGCATGAAGATGTAATTGTTACAGATCAGCTAAATTATCTATAGTAAAGGATCCTACAAATTAATGTAAGATACAGTCACAGAAAATAAATATATTCATAAGTACGTCTGAGTCAGTGACAACCCTACAACAGATGTATCCATCGGATCGCCATCAATGATGGTGATACATGGCTGTGTACATAATGTATATACAACTCGTCTAAACATCAACCCAACAATGTTAGATCTATAAATTTGCTTTCGCAAATTTTTGGTTCTTCCCTCGCCGGGATTCGAACCCATGCTACTGTGATATCGTGACACCAAATCGCCTGCACTGCAGCCGTCCCGCTAGACCACACGACCACCTGGGCTCTCAAAATAAGAGCTTTCGGTGGCCATATGTTACCTTTCCACGTCAGTTTTAATCTAGCGGCGTACTACAGTACATGATATATAAGGCATGAAGATGTAATTGTTACAGATCAGCTAAATTATCTATAGTAAAGGATCCTACAAATTAATGTAAGATACAGTCACAGAAAATAAATATATTCATAAGTACGTCTGAGTCAGTGACAACCCTACAACAGATGTATCCATCGGATCGCCATCAATGATGGTGATACATGGCTGTGTACATAATGTATATACAACTCGTCTAAACATCAACCCAACAATGTTAGATCTATAAATTTGCTTTCGCAAATTTTTGGTTCTTCCCTCGCCGGGATTCGAACCCATGCTACTGTGATATCGTGACACCAAATCGCCTGCACTGCAGCCGTCCCGCTAGACCACACGACCACCTGGGCTCTCAAAATAAGAGCTTGCGGTGGCCATATGTTACCTTTCCACGTCAGTTTTAATCTAGCGGCGTACTACAGTACATGATATATAAGGCATGAAGATGTAATTGTTACAGATCAGCTAAATTATCTATAGTAAAGGATCCTACAAATTAATGTAAGATACAGTCACAGAAAATAAATATATTCATAAGTACGTCTGAGTCAGTGACAACCCTACAACAGATGTATCCATCGGATCGCCATCAATGATGGTGATACATGGCTGTGTACATAATGTATATACAACTCGTCTAAACATCAACCCAACAATGTTAGATCTATAAATTTGCTTTCGCAAATTTTTGGTTCTTCCCTCGCCGGGATTCGAACCCATGCTACTGTGATATCGTGACACCAAATCGCCTGCACTGCAGCCGTCCCGCTAGACCACACGACCACCTGGGCTCTCAAAATAAGAGCTTGCGGTGGCCATATGTTACCTTTCCACGTCAGTTTTAATCTAGCGGCGTACTACAGTACATGATATATAAGGCATGAAGATGTAATTGTTACAGATCAGCTAAATTATCTATAGTAAAGGATCCTACAAATTAATGTAAGATACAGTCACAGAAAATAAATATATTCATAAGTACGTCTGAGTCAGTGACAACCCTACAACAGATGTATCCATCGGATCGCCATCAATGATGGTGATACATGGCTGTGTACATAATGTATATACAACTCGTCTAAACATCAACCCAACAATGTTAGATCTATAAATTTGCTTTCGCAAATTTTTGGTTCTTCCCTCGCCGGGATTCGAACCCATGCTACTGTGATATCGTGACACCAAATCGCCTGCACTGCAGCCGTCCCGCTAGACCACACGACCACCTGGGCTCTCAAAATAAGAGCTTGCGGTGGCCATATGTTACCTTTCCACGTCAGTTTTAATCTAGCGGCGTACTACAGTACATGATATATAAGGCATGAAGATGTAATTGTTACAGATCAGCTAAATTATCTATAGTAAAGGATCCTACAAATTAATGTAAGATACAGTCACAGAAAATAAATATATTCATAAGTACGTCTGAGTCAGTGACAACCCTACAACAGATGTATCCATCGGATCGCCATCAATGATGGTGATACATGGCTGTGTACATAATGTATATACAACTCGTCTAAACATCAACCCAACAATGTTAGATCTATAAATTTGCTTTCGCAAATTTTTGGTTCTTCCCTCGCCGGGATTCGAACCCATGCTACTGTGATATCGTGACACCAAATCGCCTGCACTGCAGCCGTCCCGCTAGACCACACGACCACCTGGGCTCTCAAAATAAGAGCTTTCGGTGGCCATATGTTACCTTTCCACGTCAGTTTTAATCTAGCGGCGTACTACAGTACATGATATATAAGGCATGAAGATGTAATTGTTACAGATCAGCTAAATTATCTATAGTAAAGGATCCTACAAATTAATGTAAGATACAGTCACAGAAAATAAATATATTCATAAGTACGTCTGAGTCAGTGACAACCCTACAACAGATGTATCCATCGGATCGCCATCAATGATGGTGATACATGGCTGTGTACATAATGTATATACAACTCGTCTAAACATCAACCCAACAATGTTAGATCTATAAATTTGCTTTCGCAAATTTTTGGTTCTTCCCTCGCCGGGATTCGAACCCATGCTACTGTGATATCGTGACACCAAATCGCCTGCACTGCAGCCGTCCCGCTAGACCACACGACCACCTGGGCTCTCAAAATAAGAGCTTGCGGTGGCCATATGTTACCTTTCCACGTCAGTTTTAATCTAGCGGCGTACTACAGTACATGATATATAAGGCATGACGATGTAATTGTTACAGATCAGCTAAATTATCTATAGTAAAGGATCCTACAAATTAATGTAAGATACAGTCACAGAAAATAAATATATTCATAAGTACGTCTGAGTCAGTGACAACCCTACAACAGATGTATCCATCGGATCGCCATCAATGATGGTGATACATGGCTGTGTACATAATGTATATACAACTCGTCTAAACATCAACCCAACAATGTTAGATCTATAAATTTGCTTTCGCAAATTTTTGGTTCTTCCCTCGCCGGGATTCGAACCCATGCTACTGTGATATCGTGACACCAAATCGCCTGCACTGCAGCCGTCCAGCTAGACCACACGACCACCTGGGCTCTCAAAATAAGAGCTTTCGGTGGCCATATGTTACCTTTCCACGTCAGTTTTAATCTAGCGGCGTACTACAGTACATGATATATAAGGCATGAAGATGTAATTGTTACAGATCAGCTAAATTATCTATAGTAAAGGATCCTACAAATTAATGTAAGATACAGTCACAGAAAATAAATATATTCATAAGTACGTCTGAGTCAGTGACAACCCTACAACAGATGTATCCATCGGATCGCCATCAATGATGGTGATACATGGCTGTGTACATAATGTATATACAACTCGTCTAAACATCAACCCAACAATGTTAGATCTATAAATTTGCTTTCGCAAATTTTTGGTTCTTCCCTCGCCGGGATTCGAACCCATGCTACTGTGATATCGTGACACCAAATCGCCTGCACTGCAGCCGTCCCGCTAGACCACACGACCACCTGGGCTCTCAAAATAAGAGCTTTCCGTGGCCATATGTTACCTTTCCACGTCAGTTTTAATCTAGCGGCGTACTACAGTACATGATATATAAGGCATGAAGATGTAATTGTTACAGATCAGCTAAATTATCTATAGTAAAGGATCCTACAAATTAATGTAAGATACAGTCACAGAAAATAAATATATTCATAAGTACGTCTGAGTCAGTGACAACCCTACAACAGATGTATCCATCGGATCGCCATCAATGATGGTGATACATGGCTGTGTACATAATGTATATACAACTCGTCTAAACATCAACCCAACAATGTTAGATCTATAAATTTGCTTTCGCAAATTTTTGGTTCTTCCCTCGCCGGGATTCGAACCCATGCTACTGTGATATCGTGACACCAAATCGCCTGCACTGCAGCCGTCCCGCTAGACCACACGACCACCTGGGCTCTCAAAATAAGAGCTTTCGGTGGCCATATGTTACCTTTCCACGTCAGTTTTAATCTAGCGGCGTACTACAGTACATGATATATAAGGCATGAAGATGTAATTGTTACAGATCAGCTAAATTATCTATAGTAAAGGATCCTACAAATTAATGTAAGATACAGTCACAGAAAATAAATATATTCATAAGTACGTCTGAGTCAGTGACAACCCTACAACAGATGTATCCATCGGATCGCCATCAATGATGGTGATACATGGCTGTGTACATAATGTATATACAACTCGTCTAAACATCAACCCAACAATGTTAGATCTATAAATTTGCTTTCGCAAATTTTTGGTTCTTCCCTCGCCGGGATTCGAACCCATGCTACTGTGATATCGTGACACCAAATCGCCTGCACTGCAGCCGTCCCGCTAGACCACACGACCACCTGGGCTCTCAAAATAAGAGCTTTCGGTGGCCATATGTTACCTTTCCACGTCAGTTTTAATCTAGCGGCGTACTACAGTACATGATATATAAGGCATGAAGATGTAATTGTTACAGATCAGCTAAATTATCTATAGTAAAGGATCCTACAAATTAATGTAAGATACAGTCACAGAAAATAAATATATTCATAAGTACGTCTGAGTCAGTGACAACCCTACAACAGATGTATCCATCGGATCGCCATCAATGATGGTGATACATGGCTGTGTACATAATGTATATACAACTCGTCTAAACATCAACCCAACAATGTTAGATCTATAAATTTGCTTTCGCAAATTTTTGGTTCTTCCCTCGCCGGGATTCGAACCCATGCTACTGTGATATCGTGACACCAAATCGCCTGCACTGCAGCCGTCCCGCTAGACCACACGACCACCTGGGCTCTCAAAATAAGAGCTTGCGGTGGCCATATGTTACCTTTCCACGTCAGTTTTAATCTAGCGGCGTACTACAGTACATGATATATAAGGCATGAAGATGTAATTGTTACAGATCAGCTAAATTATCTATAGTAAAGGATCCTACAAATTAATGTAAGATACAGTCACAGAAAATAAATATATTCATAAGTACGTCTGAGTCAGTGACAACCCTACAACAGATGTATCCATCGGATCGCCATCAATGATGGTGATACATGGCTGTGTACATAATGTATATACAACTCGTCTAAACATCAACCCAACAATGTTAGATCTATAAATTTGCTTTCGCAAATTTTTGGTTCTTCCCTCGCCGGGATTCGAACCCATGCTACTGTGATATCGTGACACCAAATCGCCTGCACTGCAGCCGTCCAGCTAGACCACACGACCACCTGGGCTCTCAAAATAAGAGCTTTCGGTGGCCATATGTTACCTTTCCACGTCAGTTTTAATCTAGCGGCGTACTACAGTACATGATATATAAGGCATGAAGATGTAATTGTTACAGATCAGCTAAATTATCTATAGTAAAGGATCCTACAAATTAATGTAAGATACAGTCACAGAAAATAAATATATTCATAAGTACGTCTGAGTCAGTGACAACCCTACAACAGATGTATCCATCGGATCGCCATCAATGATGGTGATACATGGCTGTGTACATAATGTATATACAACTCGTCTAAACATCAACCCAACAATGTTAGATCTATAAATTTGCTTTCGCAAATTTTTGGTTCTTCCCTCGCCGGGATTCGAACCCATGCTACTGTGATATCGTGACACCAAATCGCCTGCACTGCAGCCGTCCCGCTAGACCACACGACCACCTGGGCTCTCAAAATAAGAGCTTTCCGTGGCCATATGTTACCTTTCCACGTCAGTTTTAATCTAGCGGCGTACTACAGTACATGATATATAAGGCATGAAGATGTAATTGTTACAGATCAGCTAAATTATCTATAGTAAAGGATCCTACAAATTAATGTAAGATACAGTCACAGAAAATAAATATATTCATAAGTACGTCTGAGTCAGTGACAACCCTACAACAGATGTATCCATCGGATCGCCATCAATGATGGTGATACATGGCTGTGTACATAATGTATATACAACTCGTCTAAACATCAACCCAACAATGTTAGATCTATAAATTTGCTTTCGCAAATTTTTGGTTCTTCCCTCGCCGGGATTCGAACCCATGCTACTGTGATATCGTGACACCAAATCGCCTGCACTGCAGCCGTCCCGCTAGACCACACGACCACCTGGGCTCTCAAAATAAGAGCTTTCGGTGGCCATATGTTACCTTTCCACGTCAGTTTTAATCTAGCGGCGTACTACAGTACATGATATATAAGGCATGAAGATGTAATTGTTACAGATCAGCTAAATTATCTATAGTAAAGGATCCTACAAATTAATGTAAGATACAGTCACAGAAAATAAATATATTCATAAGTACGTCTGAGTCAGTGACAACCCTACAACAGATGTATCCATCGGATCGCCATCAATGATGGTGATACATGGCTGTGTACATAATGTATATACAACTCGTCTAAACATCAACCCAACAATGTTAGATCTATAAATTTGCTTTCGCAAATTTTTGGTTCTTCCCTCGCCGGGATTCGAACCCATGCTACTGTGATATCGTGACACCAAATCGCCTGCACTGCAGCCGTCCCGCTAGACCACACGACCACCTGGGCTCTCAAAATAAGAGCTTTCGGTGGCCATATGTTACCTTTCCACGTCAGTTTTAATCTAGCGGCGTACTACAGTACATGATATATAAGGCATGAAGATGTAATTGTTACAGATCAGCTAAATTATCTATAGTAAAGGATCCTACAAATTAATGTAAGATACAGTCACAGAAAATAAATATATTCATAAGTACGTCTGAGTCAGTGACAACCCTACAACAGATGTATCCATCGGATCGCCATCAATGATGGTGATACATGGCTGTGTACATAATGTATATACAACTCGTCTAAACATCAACCCAACAATGTTAGATCTATAAATTTGCTTTCGCAAATTTTTGGTTCTTCCCTCGCCGGGATTCGAACCCATGCTACTGTGATATCGTGACACCAAATCGCCTGCACTGCAGCCGTCCCGCTAGACCACACGACCACCTGGGCTCTCAAAATAAGAGCTTTCGGTGGCCATATGTTACCTTTCCACGTCAGTTTTAATCTAGCGGCGTACTACAGTACATGATATATAAGGCATGAAGATGTAATTGTTACAGATCAGCTAAATTATCTATAGTAAAGGATCCTACAAATTAATGTAAGATACAGTCACAGAAAATAAATATATTCATAAGTACGTCTGAGTCAGTGACAACCCTACAACAGATGTATCCATCGGATCGCCATCAATGATGGTGATACATGGCTGTGTACATAATGTATATACAACTCGTCTAAACATCAACCCAACAATGTTAGATCTATAAATTTGCTTTCGCAAATTTTTGGTTCTTCCCTCGCCGGGATTCGAACCCATGCTACTGTGATATCGTGACACCAAATCGCCTGCACTGCAGCCGTCCCGCTAGACCACACGACCACCTGGGCTCTCAAAATAAGAGCTTTCGGTGGCCATATGTTACCTTTCCACGTCAGTTTTAATCTAGCGGCGTACTACAGTACATGATATATAAGGCATGAAGATGTAATTGTTACAGATCAGCTAAATTATCTATAGTAAAGGATCCTACAAATTAATGTAAGATACAGTCACAGAAAATAAATATATTCATAAGTACGTCTGAGTCAGTGACAACCCTACAACAGATGTATCCATCGGATCGCCATCAATGATGGTGATACATGGCTGTGTACATAATGTATATACAACTCGTCTAAACATCAACCCAACAATGTTAGATCTATAAATTTGCTTTCGCAAATTTTTGGTTCTTCCCTCGCCGGGATTCGAACCCATGCTACTGTGATATCGTGACACCAAATCGCCTGCACTGCAGCCGTCCCGCTAGACCACACGACCACCTGGGCTCTAAAATAAGAGCTTTCGGTGGCCATATGTTACCTTTCCACGTCAGTTTTAATCTAGCGGCGTACTACAGTACATGATATATAAGGCATGAAGATGTAATTGTTACAGATCAGCTAAATTATCTATAGTAAAGGATCCTACAAATTAATGTAAGATACAGTCACAGAAAATAAATATATTCATAAGTACGTCTGAGTCAGTGACAACCCTACAACAGATGTATCCATCGGATCGCCATCAATGATGGTGATACATGGCTGTGTACATAATGTATATACAACTCGTCTAAACATCAACCCAACAATGTTAGATCTATAAATTTGCTTTCGCAAATTTTTGGTTCTTCCCTCGCCGGGATTCGAACCCATGCTACTGTGATATCGTGACACCAAATCGCCTGCACTGCAGCCGTCCAGCTAGACCACACGACCACCTGGGCTCTCAAAATAAGAGCTTTCGGTGGCCATATGTTACCTTTCCACGTCAGTTTTAATCTAGCGGCGTACTACAGTACATGATATATAAGGCATGAAGATGTAATTGTTACAGATCAGCTAAATTATCTATAGTAAAGGATCCTACAAATTAATGTAAGATACAGTCACAGAAAATAAATATATTCATAAGTACGTCTGAGTCAGTGACAACCCTACAACAGATGTATCCATCGGATCGCCATCAATGATGGTGATACA
This sequence comes from Mytilus trossulus, assembly GCF_036588685.1. Classification (NCBI taxonomy): domain Eukaryota; kingdom Metazoa; phylum Mollusca; class Bivalvia; order Mytilida; family Mytilidae; genus Mytilus; species Mytilus trossulus. The sequence continues at coordinate 3,163,593 of NW_026963294.1, forward strand.
TGGCTGTGTACATAATGTATATACAACTCGTCTAAACATCAACCCAACAATGTTAGATCTATAAATTTGCTTTCGCAAATTTTTGGTTCTTCCCTCGCCGGGATTCGAACCCATGCTACTGTGATATCGTGACAACAAATCGCCTGCACTGTAGCCGTCCCGCTAGACCACACGACCACCTGGGCTCTCAAATTAAGAGCTTTCCGTGGCCATATGTTACCTTTCCACGTCAGTTTTAATCTAGCGGCGTACTACAGTACATGATATATAAGGCATGAAGATGTAATTGTTACAGATCAGCTAAATTATCTATAGTAAAGGATCCTACAAATTAATGTAAGATACAGTCACAGAAAATAAATATATTCATAAGTACGTCTGAGTCAGTGACAACCCTACAACAGATGTATCCATCGGATCGCCATCAATGATGGTGATACATGGCTGTGTACATAATGTATATACAACTCGTCTAAACATCAACCCAACAATGTTAGATCTATAAATTTGCTTTCGCAAATTTTTGGTTCTTCCCTCGCCGGGATTCGAACCCATGCTACTGTGATATCGTGACACCAAATCGCCTGCACTGCAGCCGTCCCGCTAGACCACACGACCACCTGGGCTCTCAAAATAAGAGCTTTCGGTGGCCATATGTTACCTTTCCACGTCAGTTTTAATCTAGCGGCGTACTACAGTACATGATATATAAGGCATGAAGATGTAATTGTTACAGATCAGCTAAATTATCTATAGTAAAGGATCCTACAAATTAATGTAAGATACAGTCACAGAAAATAAATATATTCATAAGTACGTCTGAGTCAGTGACAACCCTACAACAGATGTATCCATCGGATCGCCATCAATGATGGTGATACATGGCTGTGTACATAATGTATATACAACTCGTCTAAACATCAACCCAACAATGTTAGATCTATAAATTTGCTTTCGCAAATTTTTGGTTCTTCCCTCGCCGGGATTCGAACCCATGCTACTGTGATATCGTGACACCAAATCGCCTGCACTGCAGCCGTCCCGCTAGACCACACGACCACCTGGGCTCTCAAAATAAGAGCTTTCCGTGGCCATATGTTACCTTTCCACGTCAGTTTTAATCTAGCGGCGTACTACAGTACATGATATATAAGGCATGAAGATGTAATTGTTACAGATCAGCTAAATTATCTATAGTAAAGGATCCTACAAATTAATGTAAGATACAGTCACAGAAAATAAATATATTCATAAGTACGTCTGAGTCAGTGACAACCCTACAACAGATGTATCCATCGGATCGCCATCAATGATGGTGATACATGGCTGTGTACATAATGTATATACAACTCGTCTAAACATCAACCCAACAATGTTAGATCTATAAATTTGCTTTCGCAAATTTTTGGTTCTTCCCTCGCCGGGATTCGAACCCATGCTACTGTGATATCGTGACACCAAATCGCCTGCACTGCAGCCGTCCCGCTAGACCACACGACCACCTGGGCTCTCAAAATAAGAGCTTTCGGTGGCCATATGTTACCTTTCCACGTCAGTTTTAATCTAGCGGCGTACTACAGTACATGATATATAAGGCATGAAGATGTAATTGTTACAGATCAGCTAAATTATCTATAGTAAAGGATCCTACAAATTAATGTAAGATACAGTCACAGAAAATAAATATATTCATAAGTACGTCTGAGTCAGTGACAACCCTACAACAGATGTATCCATCGGATCGCCATCAATGATGGTGATACATGGCTGTGTACATAATGTATATACAACTCGTCTAAACATCAACCCAACAATGTTAGATCTATAAATTTGCTTTCGCAAATTTTTGGTTCTTCCCTCGCCGGGATTCGAACCCATGCTACTGTGATATCGTGACACCAAATCGCCTGCACTGCAGCCGTCCCGCTAGACCACACGACCACCTGGGCTCTCAAAATAAGAGCTTTCGGTGGCCATATGTTACCTTTCCACGTCAGATCTACGTCATGATATCACAGTAGCATGGGTTCGAATCCCGGCGAGGGAAGAACCAAAAATTTGCGAAAGCAAATTTATAGATCTAACATTGTTGGGTTGATGTTTAGACGAGTTGTATATACATTATGTACACAGCCATGTATCACCATCATTGATGGCGATCCGATGGATACATCTGTTGTAGGGTTGTCACTGACTCAGACGTACTTATGAATATATTTATTTTCTGTGACTGTATCTTACATTAATTTGTAGGATCCTTTACTATAGATAATTTAGCTGATCTGTAACAATTACATCTTCATGCCTTATATATCATGTACTGTAGTACGCCGCTAGATTAAAACTGACGTGGCAAGGTAACATATGGCCACCGAAAGCTCTTATTTTGAGAGCCCAGGTGGTCGTGTGGTCTAGTGGGACGGCTGCAGTGCAGGCGATTTGGTGTCACGATATCACAGTAGCATGGGTTCGAATCCCGGCGAGGGAAGAACCAAAAATTTGCGAAAGCAAATTTATAGATCTAACATTGTTGGGTTGATGTTTAGACGAGTTGTATATACATTATGTACAAAGCCATGTATCACCATCATTGATGGCGATCCGATGGATACATCTGTTGTAGGGTTGTCACTGACTCAGACGTACTTATGAATATATTTATTTTCTGTGACTGTATCTTACATTAATTTGTAGGATCCTTTACTATAGATAATTTAGCTGATCTGTAACAATTACATCTTCATGCCTTATATATCATGTACTGTAGTACGCCGCTAGATTAAAACTGACGTGGAAAGGTAACATATGGCCACCGAAAGCTCTTATTTTGAGAGCCCAGGTGGTCGTGTGGTCTAGCGGGACGGCTGCAGTGCAGGCGATTTGGTGTCACGATATCACAGTAGCATGGGTTCGAATCCCGGCGAGGGAAGAACCAAAAATTTGCGAAAGCAAATTTATAGATCTAACATTGTTGGGTTGATGTTTAGACGAGTTGTATATACATTATGTACACAGCCATGTATCACCATCATTGATGGCGATCCGATGGATACATCTGTTGTAGGGTTGTCACTGACTCAGACGTACTTATGTATATATATATATATATATATACAACTCGTCTAAACATCAACCTAACAATGTTAGATCTGTAAATTTATATATGATAAAAAAAAAGATTATTAAAGATAGATAGATACTACATTCTCTAAAAACTTTTCAACTACAACATTTCGGAGAAACATACAGTTTAAATACAAAACATACAATAGTTGAAGTAAACAACATATAGAACAGTAACCTAAAGTGTAGTACAATGTTATGAGGGCATACAGGTTAAGTGTCACGTATTACCCTAAATTTAACCAGTACGATGTGTATATTTGTCTTAAATAATATCCAGGTAGTTCATTAAATTCAATGTTGTCTATAGTTTATGTATCGTAGGGAGTTTTGTATTGACGAGTACCATGTATGCATATTGGCAAATAAGTCTCATTTTGATGTCTTAATTAAGCTACTTCGAGAAATGACAAATATTTAGTTGGAATTTAATCGAAAATCTACACATGTTTAGAATATCTTGTACATTCTTGATTCATTTGGTGATGCTATGTTTCACTCTGTGTTGAAAGTATGCAATCTTGTTAATAGATGATGACACTTTGTTATCGTCTAAAAACAAATTGCACCAACACGAAATAGTTCTGCATTCAATGCTTATGTCTAGTGGGTAATTGCCCGTTTCTCCATACACAATAATGCTTGGTGTTGATGTCTTTCAAGTGAAGCAAATATATATTTTTTTTAATAAATTCTTAAATGACTAGTATCATCGAACCGTGAGTTAGTCAGGCTTGAACACTTTTTTTTTGAAGTTTTGAAAATCCATGCAAACTGTTCATTTTTAGTAAGCCAACAAAACCAAAAACCTATTTAAGTTTTATTTGTTAGTGCAGTTGACTTGTCCCTCTTGTATTTTTCGTCCCTCTTTTCCCCAAATGTTATAATGTGTGTTGAAAGGGCAAACTTTAAGACCATTGTTTTAATTTTATGTATGAAACAGGTTGATTCGTCACTGACAGAGAAATTACAGACTTTGTTGACATCATATTATTCTTCACATGCGTCAGCTCGTTATGATAGTGAACCTTTTTGGGCTGTTTCCCTTGATTGGAATACGCTTTTTGTAAAGGTAAATTAAGGCACATTTATCACGATTTGGAAGAAAACACATACTACTAAAAAACTCATCAACTAGGTTAATACAGAAAATATTTTGGACTCTCCCCTTTCCACACAATTATGTCAATAAAACTAACAATGTATAGTATAAAAAAGCAAAGGACAACAGGTATCTCTTTTAACTTAGATTAGAGGCTTTGCCGGACACTTAACAATGTTTGGTTCCTGACGAAAAAGATCAATCTAGTTTTCCACGAAATCTTTGTACTGTTATCTGTTATCATACCTAGGTATTTTTCTGGGGTTCAACGAGTGTTTTTAGAACTCATCTTCTTTAAGAATATCTTCTTTTGAGTTATTTATCATTTTGATTTTACACCAACATCCATGATTTTTAGATTAAAAAGTATAACATTTGTTTTTGTGTTAATGAACATTTCTATGTGATGGACAAAACGTTACCGACTTTGAAAAGATTTGGGAATTTTTTCATTAAATGAAGGTGAGATGCTATGGAAAAACTCTATAAAAATGTAAGGAACACTTTTATTTGTAAGGAGTTAAATGCATATAAAGGTTGTGGTTACTAAGACATCACACTAATACAGCTAGAGGTTGATTCCAAACTTTCTTACTACATTTCCAAAACATCGTGAATAACAATACAAGACTTTGTATGTCGATGATTCATTATATTTTATAAAAGTCACATATAGTAATGGCAGTGTCTTAAAATAACCTATTCTCTCTGCACAATACGTCGAATAAGGCTTCCATGCTGATACTCCAACATTTTCTATCTTGTGCCACGCTCCAACTTGACCATCATTGTTGGTTCTTATTTTATCAAAGATACTTCCTACTTCGTTGTAAACATAAACAGAAAGGCCAAACTGAAGAAGGGCTTTAAAATCTAGAGCTACTTATTTTTTTCTAAGGATACAATTCAATTACTACAAGAAATATGTTTTCGTATTTATCTAGGCAGAATGCTGTGGAGTAGGAACGTCATTTTTAACGTCATTTACGTCATCGTTTTGGTATAACGTTGGAGATCGTGATAGCTTATCAGGTCAAACAATACCAGTACAATGTTGTGTATCTCAGACAGAGGTTTTTCCTTACGAATTTAAATATGACTCTGGCTGTACAAATTCGAAATTTTCTGGATACTATTTCTCACAGGTGAAAAAATATAGTTATTGTTTACTGTTCACGAATTTGTTGCCCTTTATGTTATTTCGAATTGAAAAAAGACAAATAAAGTTTACAACCAATGAAATATTATAAGATATTTTTGTTTCAACAATTAGAAGCTCTCTTTTCTAAAAAAATATTAAATGAAATAAAAAGCAAACATGTGTTTTTTTTTAAATTTGCTGCAGAGATCTAACTATAAAATGAATACACAATAAAATGTGCTGCTTGAGAACAATTAAGCATTGTTAAAATATGAACAAAAATATATATAAATTGATAAATGACTCGGCAAAACTCGTTTTCATTATTCCGATAGGCATGTTTATAGTACAAAACATGTTAAATACAAACTCATGAATTATTATAAGAAGACAGTGATGTCAAAGGTTCTTATTTCTTACTTAGAATTTTTGAATATTTGAACTATTGCACACAAACAAGAAATGAATTAAAACAGATATTGTAGGGATGCGATTCTGCAGTTGAAGATAGATTAAAAATGTACAGCACCCCGTTCTTTGTGTTTATGGCAGTCGGCATTTTAGCTGAGGTTTGTAAGTTTAAAGCAGTTTTTACGATATTGTTTTCCATATGTTTAAACAAGATGAACCCCAAAGAAGAAAATGAATAATTTGAAACTAAGATAGATATTAGACCGTTAAAGATCGTCACAAAACAGAGAAATACATTCTAGGGATGTTTGCATTTAATTTAGCAAATCCTTTTTAAAAATTATCTCATGTTAGTGTATGCATCAATCCAAATATTACATCAATGACATTAATGTCCGAAATGCATATTGTTTTTTAGATAGATATCGTTTTAGTGTTATGTATATGAAAAATGATATTTTTATAGTAAAAGGATCTTAATTTAAAAAAATTTCACCAATTAGAAAAATTATCAGTTGTAAACAAATAGAGGTACTCGGACGGCATCAACCAATGAGCAAAACCTTTACCGCTAGTGAGTTAAGTAGGTATTTGTAATGCAATACAAACAAAAGTTATTTATTACAATACATTAGTTTCAGCACTTTTATGTTTGAGAACATAGATAAGTAATCTGGTTATTGCATGATACAAACATTATCTTAGGAAGTCCGCATATGCTGCAGAAGGGCACACTAATCATGTTCCCCTTATGGCAACCGTCGCATTTCTCATGATAAGGAAATGATCGCCAAAAGGTCTCATTCAAGGGATGCCATAGTCCGTGGTCATCTGTGAAATATCAAACTTAATGCATATTTGCTGTCATCATCTTAGTAAGGGTGTTTTTTTTATCTATTATCTCACTTTTGTATACATCAATGGCTCGGCAGTTCTTTTTACACAATATTGTACGATTGACATTAAAATGTGCCACTAGAAGATCGCTGAAATTATTTTGTTAAAAGAAAATAATACTAGCTTAAAAATCGACTAATCAGACAATGAATATATTTAGAATGTTAACGGGTTAGTATTGGGTCCTTTTTTAACGTAGTCTTGGTTGTTTTAGTCGGATAATGGATTTTATTTGCATTACAGAAATATTGTCATTTCAGATATCGTGTATAGTGATGACAATATATGACGCTGTTCGTCTACCATATGAACCAAATACTATGCATTCAGAAGAGAAAACAAATGAAGGAAAAGTAGAATTGGTTGAAGTAGACGAAAAACCCTCATCAAAACCTAAAAACACCGTTTCTGATAAAAAAGATAAGAAAAAGAAGAAAGAAAAAGAAAATTCAGGAAAAGCTGCAAAAAGTGAGCGGAAGCAATCAATTGAAAAACAAAAATCATTCGTTAGGCAAAAGACAGATGAAACTGAGAAAGTTGAAAACAATATTGAAATACAGTCGTTGGATGAGCCAAAGAAAGAAAATGAAAGAACGAGAACGAATACTGAGGAAATGATTGATGCAAAACATTTGAATAAAACAGAAAACACAAACGATGACGAAAAAAAGGAAACAGACTCAAAAGATCAACACAAAAACGACGAAACAGAAAACATGCACCAAGAAAGGGAAGATAAAGCAATCAAAGACACAAGTATACAAATCAATAAAGAACCACCTTCAGATAGAACCGAAATGGAAGAAAAAGTAATAGAAGATGTGAATGCCGAAGGTCTAGTTGAAGAAGACTTTTAGTGTTGAATTCGCGAGACGAATAATACATTACGCTATAAACTCGTTATTATATAAAATTCAACATGTAACATTTTGAATAGGATTTTTTTTAACTATAAACTGTTTACTAACACAAAATCACGTTTTCTATTTTTTAGATCTATACACGATATATTGATATAAATGTATTATTGTGTGCAACATATATTGATGATATAAAAAAACAATAATCAAGTCCTGCAAAAGTTAAAAGCGATAATACGTCTTACGACTAGGCTATTTTCCAATTCCCGTAATTGACCTTGTAATTTGAGATACCCGTTTTCGTTGTCTCCCTTATGAGGGACATTATTATTTTATTTACAATGGGGAGCTACCAAAAAGAGCAAATTTACCTGTGCGTAATGTGAGAAATCTTTCAATTACACTAATTTGTTGTAAAACTAAATACTTTTTACAGAAAATATTTTTCATGACAGATTAGTGAAACCGACGATACATCACTTTCAATTCATCATGCTTCGCATTGGCAAAAGCCAATTTTTTCCGGTATGGAACCAGTCTACGATTGACAAAGGGAAGTAATTAGTTTAAAAAATGTGTAATAAAAGAATCAAATCGGTAAGTGGCAAATGGACTATTGTCATGTGTTTCCTGATTTATATTGCAATAAAACAATTCAGAATCAAATGGCATTTTTTAATAATTTGGCTTTAACAATAAGTCAAATACTGAACAATGCAGTTCCATTCTCAATTTTATGTTCCAAACAAAAGTTCCGTAAATTTTCTTAGTGCAACAGATATAAACATATTGATTCCATTTTTTTTTAAAAAAGAAAATGTAGTTTCAAGTATGACTTTTGTATGATTTTATTTTACAACATTTTTATTCTGGTGTGAGCCTTGTTTTATAGAATTTGTCAGATAATGAGTCTTTAACGGTTGTAAGGACACTAGTAAACATGAAAAAATAGAAATTTCAAGTTTTGTGTTTTATAAAAGGAAATGTATATACTATTTGATGTTGGATACGATATAAAAATATCTTGTGTTAGATACAAGTCATCTGTAGAACAATCTTATGTCTACTCAAGCTGACATCGTTCACATCAAACCAACAAAAAAAACAAAACCATAACGACGAACGTTAGTGTCATTTCTAAAAAGTAAAAAGAAATCCAAACACATTTTAAAGCAACCAACCGAAGACCGGAAGTGAACTAAGATGCTACGAAAGGTTAGCATTTCCTAGTTCTTTTGTAGCATCCGTTGTTTTATCCATTACTAAAATTATTAAAACTTCTGGGATTAGTTGCATTTGGTGAAGTCTCAATCAAGGAGTAGAGAACGGAATAAGGGCTACAATCCGAATACTTTTAAAGACTCGATTTGTTAAGATGGCGTCCGTTAATCATTCAAAGGGATGCATTTCACTTAACCATTTGGTTCAGTTTCTGCATCTTTAGATTTTCTTTAGTATTTATCATATATAAAGCGTATAATTAGCTTGCTCTCAATTTTTGATGAGTCAAACTTCCATTATGACGTCAAAATGTCTTGCTGTCCACTGATTTCGCTATCGTGACGTCAACACATACATGTCTGAACATTTATTACAGGAAAAGAACCATATGTGTAATGACCACGGACAAAAGGAGGACAGAAATTCGGTACATTGTGCCTTAAAATCATGAGCCAACATTTTACACCAGAGGACTGCGAAAGTCTTGACTGATGTAACTGTACCCTTGGTTCGAAACGTTCACCAGCATTTGATCAATCAATAAACTCATCAAAGAAACTAGGATTAAACTTTGTATTTACACCAGACGCGCGTTTCGTCTACAAAAGACTCATCAGTGACGTTCGACTCCAAAAAAAATTAAAAAGGCCAAATAAAGTACGAAGTTGAAGAGCATTGGAGACCACAATTCATAAACGTTTAACCAAATACAGCTGAGGTTATCTATTACTGAGGAAGAAAAGGCATAGTATTTCAAAAATTCAAAAGTTTTGTAAGCAGTTAATGTATAAATATGACCATATCAAGCGGTTGTAAAGTTAATGCAAGTTATCAAGCTTAATATTTAATAAGCTAAAAGCGTTTCATCTGCATTGAAATCATCAAATTAAATGCTCTTCAACTTTGTTCTTGTTTGGCTTTATAACTATTTCGATATAAGCGTCACTGATGAGTCTTTTGTAGACGAAACGTACTAAATTATAATCTTGGTACCTTAGAAAACTATTATTGCTTTTTCGTCTACATTAGATACAAAATTAGAGTTTGAAGACCTTCCTAAAAAAACTACTTCCAAATCAGACAAAAAAATACATAGTCAAAAGCAAGTCAATTAACTATTTACAAACTAAACAAGTTTGCGTTTATTCTAAATTATTTTATTTAGATATTTTTGATAAATAAGCTTAGATAGGTGACTGGCGTAATATTATATTGCTCTCAACTTAATCCTTGGGAAATATTTAGGCATGTTCTATGCAAATAATGGATCGTCAGATTAAATTATCAAGTTTTAAATTTCTTATAAAAATAATTTGTTATTTTTTTCTATAAATTTACTAATTATAGATACCAGGATTAAATTTTATATTTGCTGTAAACGCGCATATCGTCTACAAAAGACTCATTAGTGAGGCTTGAATAAAAAAATAGTCAAAGAGACCAAATAAAGTACGGAGTTTAAGAGCATTGTGGAACAAAAATTCCTAAAAGTTTTGTCAAATACCGCTAAATGTAATTTATTCGATAGGTATAAACTTAAAAAAATAAACAAATTGAAACAATTAATGTATAACGTATATTTAGACAATTCATATCAACACAGAGGTGCTTATTACTAGGCTGGGGATACCCTTGGGGAATAAAAACTCCACCAGCAGTGGCATTTACCTAAGGGCTGTGAATATACTAATCACAGATACCAGGATTGAACATTTATAGTTGCGCCAGACTTGCGTTTCATGAGTAGAAAAGTGTTTGATGCAAAAATTGGTCCAATTTATTAAGTGTAAGTTTCGTGGAAAGCGGCAATTTTTCTTATATATTGTTTTTTAGTGTCCTCTGAGTGACAAAGAACTCGGAAGTCTATTTGATATATATATCATCTTGACTGGCATGTATTTAAATGTAATTATGCTCAAATGTCACGTTAGTTCGTATAAAACACGTAATATAACAACAAATAAGACCTTTAAATTGACAAGCACATCACAGCTAGGATTAAAATATTATTTGAGAAATGGAGAAAATAAATCGAGGTCGTTTGACTATTTCAGCAAATATACTTTTGACAGCATCCTTAATAACCAGGGTAAGTTATAAATATATATGTTGTCTGCTAAAATAATGTACATATCACTTGGTTGATACTTCTGATTATGGGTTTTTAGAACCCGAAAATATCATCAATCCTCTAGCCAGTCCTTTGGTACTGGCATGACAATACATATACTGTATTATGGATATTTTCTGTGACATAATTAAAGAAATACACTTAAGTCAAGGAATATGTCTCGTGAATGAAAAGCTTAAGTTTTTGGAACTGTTTTGCTTAACTTTTTTACCTTTGTGGTTTGATCAGTATAAAAAAAATGAAAATTTTATATTTTGGATTTTCAAATATGTTTGTCTCGAACCCCTCTTAAACTATGGTACAGCTAGCATGAGAAACATTTAATCTAAACTGACCCCAAAAAAGCTGGAATGTTCTTTTTTTCTAACACAAACCTGTTACAGCAGATATATGACAATAATACAGTTTGTTCTTAACATCACGCAATGGATGTCTGGACCAATAAGCGACATTGGTTCGCATAATAAGAATTTAAGTTCTAACTATCTACTCTTTTAATATATGAGGTCCCTTTTCATTGTTCCATAAGCATGTGTACCAAGTGAGGAATATGACAGTTGTGTGGTGAATTGATTTTGCAATTTGATTAGGGATTTTCCGTTTTGAATTTTCCTTAGAGTTTTTTTTGTTACATTTAACGTTTTTGTGGTGATTTAGGGCGATACTTTCCCTGTATAATACGTGTTCGTTTCTTTCTTGTTTTAAGATATAAGTAGACGAAATAGTAATAAGACATTCGAAATAATTCTGAATATAGATTTAAAGCATTACATAGTTTGAATAAATTGAAGCTGCTGTTTCTATATATTGTACATGTAGATATAGGAAGATGTGGTGTGAGTGCCAACCAATGAGACAACTCTCCATCCAAATAACAATTTATAAAAGTAAACCATTATATGTCAATGTACGGCCTTCAACACGGATCCTTGGCTCACACCAAACAACAAGATATAAAGGACCCCAAAATTACTAGTGTAAAACCATTCAAACGGGTAAACCAACGGTCTAATCTATATAAAAAAAAACGAGAAACAAGAAACACGCATAAATTACATAGACAAACGACAACTACTGTACATCAGAATCCTGACTTAACACAGGTGACTATTTTAAACGAAGACGGATGGAAACGACCTAGTTATTTTAGACTTTTATAAAAGAAAACGGATGGAAACGACCTTGTTATTTTAGAACTTCATTCTTTTGTGACTTTTTTGTTGTTAACAATGAATATATTTAAAAATAAAACACGGATGTTTATGAACTAGAGTATACATTTAAATCCCGATTAATCGTTTCTAAAACATGAAAAATTATACCCCTTTAGAATTAAATAGTTATCCGAAATCAATTTCAATTATGTCAGAATAATTAACTTACATTTTATTTGCTTCTATATATATATATTTAAATGCGTATATCAATTGATTTAAATCTTTAACAAACGAAGACCAAATCAAATGCTATGATATATTCGTATTGTTTCTTTAGGAATTTACGAAAAAGGGTGAACAGCGCATGATTTTAAACTTAGTTTTCAAACATATTCAATGCTGAAGATAATTAAGAACATTTTACTATGAAATGAATTAAGCACTTTTGATGAAATGCTATGCACATATAACTTGAATATCAGATTTTAGAAATGGTCTTTTGTCGTTTGTTTATGTGCTACATATTTGTTTTTTGTTCATTTTGTTTAAAATAAATATGGCTGACAGTTTTCTTGTTTGAATTGTTTTACACTGTGATTTCGGAACCTTTTAAAGCTGACTATCTGGTATTTGTTTTGCCGTACAGTGACCTATAGTTGTTAATTTCTCTGTCATTTTGGTCTCTTGTGAAGTTGTCTCATTGGCAATCACGCCACTCCTTCTTTTTAATATTTCCTCTTTTATCACTTTTTTAAGCTTTCAACTTGTATGGTGTATGTGTTTTAATTGTACAGTATCGTGTTTGACGAACTGTAGAAAATGACATGGTATATGATGCAATAGGGATAAGATGATAAAAAGGAATGATGTTTGGTGTAATAAGAAATTATGAGGTGGTTAGTTTAAACAATGCAAAGACTACATATATTGTCATTTTTGTATTACAGACATTTACTTTGGGATTCATAATGATGTTGATATTAATCAAGGTTAACAACGACATTCTAGACGAAGATGTTATAAAAATTGTCGACATGCATATATTAGCTGGGATGCCATTAGGAACAACAGTTAAATCTATCGTATTTTCTTTTATTGGAGTGTTTGTCTTAGAATTGGTTACTGGTATTTTTGGAATATGGGGAGCTATAGGACGAAAAAAACGAATATTGGCCGTTGTAAGTATAATTGGTGTCCTGCTTACTATAGTATCCAATAAAGTTAAGATCATAATAATAAAAATGCATGACATTCTTGGATTAACAACCTTCCCCGATTTCCATTAAACAAACTTCGAAGAGACATCATTTGTCAGGTACTACTTTAATTCGTGCACAATATATAAAAAGCGATGGTTTGTACTTTTTCTTAAAGATAAGGTGTAGCAATATATAACATGCTTTAGTTATGTGCATGAACCGATTTGGTTTCACGGATCGATACCCAATATTGTTTGTCTACTTGTCAACAGTAGTCAACATTTCGGTGTTGACATGAATATCAATAATGTGGTCATTTTTAATGATTTCTTATCCCAGGCATAGATTACCTTAGCTGTATTTGGCACAATTGTTTGGAATTTTGGATCCTCAATGCTCTTCAACTTTGTACTTGTTTGGCTTAAGAAATATTTTGATATGAGCGTCACTGAGGAGTCTTATGCAGACGAAACACGCGTCTTGCGTACTCAATTATAATCCTGGTACCTTTGATTATTATTAACTATGAAACTGCTAAAAAGTGCAGAAGATTTAATAATTAGTTGCCAAAAGTACAAATCGTATATATTAATATGCCAGATGCGCATTTGGTGTAAAGAAGACTCATCGGTGACCCTCAGATCAATTTAGTTATAAAGCCAAACAAGTACACAGTTGGAGATGACATAATAATTTAATCAAACAAGTAGGATAATCTTGAAGAAAATTTATACAATTTAAACAAACATCATAGACGTTTGTACTTTTTTAAACGACTACAAAGATATGCCAAAATGAAAATAGTTATTTGCGATGTGAACTGACACAACTCAAAATTTCCAAAGGTGGTGGCAGTTGAGATATTACAACTACTGCATGGATAGCAGACCTTAAATAAGAAAACTAAAAATGCCTTAACCGATCCATGTTGGTATAATATTTCAAATTTGACAACGGTAGGGCAATTGCAACATAAACTACATATTGAAGCCTCCCAAACATAATATATATATATATATATATATATATTTGAACTGTAAAACGATGATGTGTGATGATGTGAACAATTGTACAAAATTTGTGTTTTTAGCACTTTAGTTTGTTAAATTACACAACTAGAAACCTCTGAAACTCGTAAATAAATTAGTGTATTTTTTCATATTCATCATTTAAGAGGGCATAAGCGGAGTTTAAATTTAATGGAAATAATATTGACTGTTAAGATCATTACTCAATAAAGAAGCTGAGGATCTAAGATGTGTCAAAATATTGTCCAGTTTACGAGTTCTAAATTCATTATGTAAGGGTACATTGGTTTTTGAATTAGATTTAAGGTTTTATAAATAAATATAATTACAAAATCCTCTTTGAAATTAGTTGCACAAATCAAAGGGATAGAAATGTATATATACATATTTTTTTTTTTTTATTGCAGAACGTCTTGATGAGTTCCATTATGATAGTGGTCTACTTGATATATATAGTAAATTTTTCTATTATATACGATATGGTAAGTTACAAATATTTATCAGTGGAAGAAAGAGAAGACACAAAAAAAAATAACAATGATACTTTGGTAGCAAATTTGAGTATTTTAGAAATTAATTTTAGTTTGATGTCATCAAGTTTTTCTTTATAACACCGCGCTTGTCTGCTCTTTATTTCTAATGTTTATGAATTAGAGTCCTGAAGGAGTTTATAACAGTTAGATAATGTTTTATACACGACCTTTATTTTAAGTACATACTATTTTTGCATATTCAAATAGACAGTAACGATCACTACATCAATGAACGTTTGCATATATTACAATGAACAATTAGTCGTTATTCCTACGCTAAGTGGGGCTTTACGGTGTGAGAAGTTCTTTGACCTACTCATCAGACAGTCAACACTGATGTTTTAAATCCCGCTCGTGTGGGTGCACTCGACTCTAAACCTAATAAGAAGGATTGTCAGTTATCCTATCGAACGTATGTGGTTTGTTGCGGGCACTCCTGCTTCGTCCACCTATAAAAACTGACCGCAACGAAATAGCCGAAATTTGGCGTTAAAAGTAGCGTTAAAACACCAACAATCAATCATTTGATCTACGCTAGTTTGTGATTATTGCGATGGAAACTGGTTTCCTCTTCATTTTATTTTCAAATCCTGTCGATCGCAAAATATCAATTCCGTTACCATTTGTTTTGGATATGCATTTGATACATTTATCTGGTGTTCATGTATGCTAATAAATTAGTAATTAGAATGGTTCATGTATTAATTTTTCTTTGAATTATGGTAAACCTAGTTTTTTCTTCATTTTACAGAAAAATAATCTGAAAGACACATTATCCAATTACACATTAGCGTATCAGGCTTCTCTTTCTAACACACGCTACATATCATACATGTATTTGGAGAAAACTTTTCCCAACTATTTAAAAAAGGTGAGATATTGTTATGTCTGTATTGGATAGGTTTTGACAAGTTTCAGGTCATATGTTACTCAAAAATTCAAAGTTCACAACAGCATTCCGAATTGTAAAAATAAATGATTAAATATTTATACGTATATTCCAAAACCGTTACCGCAATGTCTTTAAAAAAATGCAAAATTTACACAATCATCGAAAATGCTACGACTTTTAAAAGGCACAAAAAAACAACCTGGCAACAAAAAACCGAAATAGCATTACATTTTACCTTTACTACATAAATTGTGGATAGGTTACGACTGGTCAAACATCGTAAACGTACGACATGGTACAGGTTCGAATTGGTAAAGGTTAAGATAAGGAAAGGAAGGAACGATTTGATATGGATCAAACCATTAAAGTTTATAGCGCATGTGTGAGGCACTGACAGAAAACATTTTGCTATTCAGAACAACACTGTGAAGGGCTCGGTAAAACCTCCCCAAACTATCAGCCTCATAAAAAGTGTAAATATTTTCATGATATTGACCGTATATTGAATATATATTATAGAAGAAAGTCGATTGTTAAGAAATTAGCATAGAGAAACTGTTCATGTAAACATCTGGTGCAAGAAAATTGGTACCGTTAATTTTATTACTACCACTGGGTCGATGCCTCTGCTGGTGGACTATTAGTCCCCGAGGGTATCACCAGCCCAGTAGCCAGTACTTCGGTACTGGCATGAAAATACGGATTTTTTGTGTTATTAAAATTTGCTGTTACAAAATATTAGAAATTATTATAAATTAAGGAATGTATCTCCCTCATGCAAAGCTCTAATTCCTTTCACGAATTCGGCTATACTTTTTTGGACCTTTTGGATTATAGCTCTTCATCTTTTATATAAGCTTTGGATTTCAAATATTTTGGCCACGAGCATCACTGAAGAGACATGTATTGTCGAAATGCGCATCTGGTGCAAGAAAATTGGTACCGTTAATTTTATTACTACCACTGGGTCGATGCCTCTGCTGGTGGACTATTAGTCCCCGAGGGTATCACCAGCCCAGTAGCCAGTACTTCGGTACTGGCATGAAAATATGGATTTTTTGTGTTATTAAAATTTGCTGTTACAAAATATTAGAAATTATTATAAATTAAGGAATGTATCTCCCTCATGCAAAGCTCTAATTCCTTTCACGAATTCGGCTATACTTTTTTGGACCTTTTGGATTATAGCTCTTCATCTTTTATATAAGCTTTGGATTTCAAATATTTTGGCCACGAGCATCACTGAAGAGACATGTATTGTCGAAATGCGCATCTGGTGCAAGAAAATTGGTACCGTTAATTTTATTACTACCACTGGGTCGATGCCTCTGCTGGTGGACTATTAGTCCCCGAGGGTATCACCAGCCCAGTAGCCAGTACTTCGGTACTGGCATGAAAATACGGATTTTTTGTGTTATTAAAATTTGCTGTTACAAAATATTAGAAATTATTATAAATTAAGGAATGTATCTCCCTCCTGCAAAGCTCTAATTCCTTTCACGAATTCGGCTATACTTTTTTGTACCTTTTGGATTATAGCTCTTCATCTTTGATATAAGCTTTGGATTTCAAATATTTTGGCCACGAGCATCACTGAAGAGACATGTATTGTCGAAATGCGCATCTGGTGCAAGAAAATTGGTACCGTTAATTTTATTACTACCACTGGGTCGATGCCTCTGCTGGTGGACTATTAGTCCCCGAGGGTATCACCAGCCCAGTAGCCAGTACTTCGGTCATGTCGGTACTGGCATGAAAATACGAATTTTTTGTGTTATTAAAATTTGCTGTTACAAAATATTAGAAATTATTATAAATTAAGGAATGTATCTCCCTCATGCAAAGCTCTAATTCCTTTCACGAATTCGGCTATACTTTTTTGGACCTTTTGGATTATAGCTCTTCATCTTTTATATAAGCTTTAGATTTCAAATATTTTGGCCACGAGCATCACTGAAGAGACATGTATTGTCGAAATGCGCATCTGGTGCAAGAAAATTGGTACCGTTAATTTTATTAAAAGAAATCAATAAAAAATCGCATTTGTATGATCAATTCAAGCAGATGTAAAACAGTATAATGACAGCACATTAATCAGTACACATCTATCGAATTTAGTGAAAATATATCACGAACATTCTGAGAATAGCATGACAACGAGCATTTTTTTTCTAAATATTTCTAGCTTGGTTGCCAAAATAGTGATCCAGAAAGATATCAGTGTGGGAGTGTGTATGTCCAGAAATTAGGCACTTATTTAGAGATATACATCGGTATAATTGTGACGTGTATAGTCTGTCAGGTATTTGTCGATTCATTTTAAGACTCCGCGTTTAAAACATTAAAGCGAATATGTTGAAGGATTTGTGTCGACGATTTCGATTTTGAACAACATAAAATGTCTTTTTCACTGTTTAATGTTATTTGCTCTTGCATTGTACTAGTAATCATTGTAATTGTACTATGAATATAATTTTGTGGAAATACTGATAATCGTTAGTAGATTTGAACAGATACAATAGTTATCAAAGGTGCATGTCCCGGTATTATGATGCTAATGCGCCAGACGCACGTTTCGTCTAAATAAGACTCGATAGTGACGCTCATATCAAAACAGTTCTAAAGCCACACAAGTGAGACAAAGCACAATTAACTCATTAGTGGAAAACAAACTCATGGCAAAACACTTTGAACAATGAAAAGATAAACAATAGTATTAAAACACAACCTACAATATCAAAAACTTAGCATTCAACAGGAACATCACTTAAATCAAAGTAATAAAAAAAAAGGAAAATATACCGGTGACTGCCTGATTCTAAATATTCAGCTTTCCCTTGATATTATTCAATTATAATTTGCCGGATAACTTTATATATAGATTCCTTGACTATTTATTAAGTTGTTAACAACATCTGAAATGCAAAAAGAAGAGAATATATTAAGAGACCAACATAAACCCATAAAAAGAAAAAAAAAGCATTACTACGGCAAAAATAGAATCAACGAAAAGATAAACAACTATCACAAAACATGACAAAACTTGCGCATAAACCCTCAATAAAATTGAATTATAGAGTATTATTTGTCTCCAGGTTTGATCGACTCTAACTGAAAACTGGTTGATAACTGTTACCTGAATTTAAAAACTACCAAAAATCATCACAAACCATACAAAGATTCAGTAATCGATCCCCTCTTCATGGGATTTTACAATAAATTAACAAACGCGCAGACAACTACAAGCCTTTAGTAAATATTGCATGTTTGAAATTTGTTTCGTTCGCGTAACAGTCACAATAGTTATCGAAGGTACCAGGATTATAATGCTAATACGCCAGACGCACGTTTCGTCTAAATAGACTCATTAGTGACGCTCATATCAAAAGAGTTATAATCCCATGCAAGTGCGACAGGGCATAATTAACTCATAAGTGGAAAACAAACTCACTTTTAACAATAAAAGATAAACAACAGTATTAAAACACAACTTTAAAAGGAAAAATCCTTAATTTCCAGTTGAACACGATACGTTTGTGTTTTTCTTGTCTTTAACTGTATTGTGTACTGTTTAACACAATGTTTTAGGGTAACGAGTTCTAAATGTATATCTTATATGCATTTTCTTGGATTGAAGTTTGTGATATTTAGAGAAAAGGCATCACGTATAAACTACTTGAAATAAGATTATTTATTACAGATAGTTGCAATAGTTGCAGCTGAATACACATTCCGCAAACTTGAATTCAAAGAAAAGAAACAACGTCTGTCAGAGAATAAATATTATCTTTTGTTGAGTTTAAAGCATGGAATATTTCGAAGTTTGATCTACTTTATAAAGGAAAACTGGAAAAGGTGAAATGTTCATTTAAATATAAGTACAGAAAACTAGTGTTTTATTTCTAAATGAGTTTTAAATCACAAATTACTATTGCAAGAATGTTAAAAACTTGACATCTTGGATTTTCTATTGATTATATGGGTTTGATTAATTTTGTAAATTGTATTAAACATAATATCTTTTTTTTTCTAAAAACAACGAAAGTTTTGATAAATTTGATACTTGTTTAAAACAAAATATTTCACGAAAACCGATTACTGTTGAATAAAAAATAAGCTGAAAACAAGTTGATTGTTTTTCCAATATTCTGTCAAATATAATGTTTTGTCAGGAGATGTTGACAAGCAGTCTAATTGAGAGGGGATCTGAGACATCCATGTGATAATTCTTCATACCTTTTGTTACAGATCAAAAGTAGTCGTTGCGTCGGTCCTCCTGAAAATCGTTTCTCTGGTGAGTATCAACAGATATAGAGGTCATGAGAAATTGTAAATATCATTTTATTTTGTCAATCTTCGTCGAAGAATAAATATATTTGTGTACCAATTTTGATTGATCATTTTTCTCTTTTGTACCATTGCGTTGTTCATGAAATGGGCGTTTTAAAAAAAACATAGATCCAACATGTTCAAATTGCAACTGATTTATATATTTATCAATTGATAATCTGGTCTTTGTCTGAATTTGATTTTATGGTAAATTTTAAATATGATAATTTTAATAAAGCAATTTAGGACAACACCAAAGTTTACTGACTTAAAACTGAAAAAGAAGAGAGCTGAAAAAAAGAAAATTGACAAAATAAACAAACTATAAGGAAAATTTCAAAGGAAAGGCAATAATCAAAGAGCAAAATCAAAAGCTAAGGCACAATTGATAACAATTATCATATTCCGGACTTGGTACACACATTTTTTTCTAATCATGTTAAAAACAGTATTGTGATACACAATACAATCCTTGGACTATATTGTAGACAGCAGGTGTTGGGCTTCTTGGAGTAGGATTTACACTTCTAGGAGATGAATTTATAAATAATAGCTCCCTGAAACATATATTTTACAAACTACAGTTTTACAACTACTATTTCTATGATATACTGGTTGGTCTTGCTGCAGCTTCTGTTGTACTTGGAACATTAACGTCGACGGTAGCTATTCTCGGCTTAGTTGGATCCTGGAAGAAATCACCCATTTTACTCGTGATGGTAAGTAATTAAGCAACATTTTGATTAGTTACAACAGAAAATGAAAATGGTAATATCAATAATATATCTTTAAATTATCGTTAATATACCAATTTATTGTTTCTTTTAATAATAAAACAGTCACATATTTGATACATAATGTGCTTAAGTAACAGGTAGAGTTGAGATTCAAATAAGAAGAGACTACGATAAACAATTTTCTTGATTAAAGAAGTACTTGTAAGAAATTATTTTCAAATAAAAAAAGACAATCAAATGTCAACATATCCAAAGGAAAAAATCATAAAAATACTGAAATCTGAGGAAAATAAAAAAACGGAAAGTCCTTAATTAATAGGAAAAATCAAAAGCTCAAACCCACCAAACGAATAAACAACAACTGTCATATTCCTGACTTGATTCAGGCAATACAGAAAAGAATTATTTTATTCATGTTTATTGTGTAGGTCGGTTGACTTTGCAATGGAATATTATACTGCAATCAGCTATTTTACTATACATATAAAGCTATACTTTATACGTCAATGACCTCAACTAACATATAACCACGCTTACTTACCGGAACTACAGTATTTCACCAACAACGTCACGTCACAACCATGACTAACGTGTAGAAACAATGGTCAACTTTTATGAATTGTTATGTCTTCAAATTGGTAATTTATATACCATGTTTAAATGTTATTAATTAAGGTCATTTTCCCTTTCTAATTCATTAAAATGTCAAAGTCTTACCGTCTGGACTACGCTCATAGGGAAATACCCCAAAATGGTACCCCATGAGGGAAATTTAAACACTTTTTTTTAACAATATTTGTAACATATTTTTTTAACTTTTTTTTTGTTTTATCGATTTCAGTATAAAGACAATATACATATAGTGTCTTGTTATATGAAGTTTATTTGTATTCGGCACGAAACGGGAAAATGCTCGGTACAACCTCGCATTTTCCCCGTTTCTAAGCCTTATTCAAGACACTATACGTATATTGTCTAAATACATTACTTAAATAATGTACAGACATCAATCCATTAAAGGCTAAGGAATGAAGATGTAAAACAGTTTATAAATATATACATTTTCTATTTTAGAGTAGTGCTCTCTCACTGGTTTTGAATATACCAAGAACCATTGCTGTTGCATTTTGGATATTTTTCATTGCAAAGGTTTGCATTATAATTTTGAAAAATAAAATATGTTTTTTTTTTTTTCCGATAGCGTAAAATTCATTAAATTTAAAATCAACAACTCTTTATCTAAAGTCCCTAGTCATGGAAATTGCTGAAGTTAAAATAAACAACATATATAAAAGAAACGAAAGATACCAAATGGATATTCAAACTAAAAGTCAAAAATACGTTTACTACGCCATGGCAAAAAAAAATATCATAGTTTATAAAAACATTGAAATCAACTTAAGGCGAACATTTTTCTGACCTTTATATTTACTAAAAGTTTCTATCTTCTACCTTGAGGTAAAGGACAATAATAAGAGGTTTGATCCGTGCATTTGTTTGCATTTACACCGATCGAATAACAAAGAACGGTTTGCAAAGGGGTAATTGACTTTTTGTTTGAATATATATATCCTGTGTATACCATGAAATTGAAAATATTTTTATTTATCATTAATATTAGATAGTTTTTATTAAAAAAAAAGGATTCAATAATATCAATTATCTTGGTGTAATCAGGGGTGTACATAATTTACCAAGATAACGAATTTATTTTTTATGAACAATTCCTATACTCATTTTGAAACCAGGATGAAAAATTGTAAAAATGGTAATGTAAAACGTACAGTATAATATTTTTTCAATGACCATGTTGCTTCACATTGTCAAATAGTTTTTTACTTTATTTTTGGAAAAATTCAGAAAAATTTTGTGTTCTTTTGAGTTTACAGAAAATTAAAAAAAAAAAAATATTTTTTCTTAATTTTAGTTTTTTTCTTTATTTTGGATTTTTTTTATTTTTTTATTTTTTTGGGCAAATTTTTTTTTTTTTTTTTAAATTTTGGCAACATTTTATTTATCCCCGGGAGAAGAAGGGTGGGGTGTTATTTACACCTGGGTAGTCAACCAATCAAATTGCAGTATTTTTGCTGTAAAAGAAATAATACTTCTTTTCAAATGGTTGTTATTTATTTCTTGTTTGACTAGATATCTCTCGTATCGCAATGCATGGCAAATAACACACACTGTGCAAAAAGCCTTTAAAATGTCTGATGTTAAAAGTTTGACACCGGAAGGGTCATATGCAGTCATTTAAAGTTTACACAATGAGAGTATTGACATAAGAATAATAGATTTATCAACTTCTGAAAATTGGATATCGCTTGATATCAACTCTCGTTATTTCGAGTCAAATAGATATACAGTCAAACCTGAGTAAACCGGACCTTGAATAAACCGGTTTCCTGTCCATTCAGGCCGAAAATTAAAGTCTATCCAAGACTAAGATTAATTTAAACCATGAAATATTTCAAATACATATTTGTGTTATATTATCGTTTTGTTGTCCTCTGTTTTCTTTGGTTTACGAACTGACGCATATCTAAACATTATAAAATATACTGTACTTATAAGCATATAAATTGTACTTTAGTATTTTGATATAAATATACGGATTATTATCATTGCCTTTTTTCTACAAACAGACATGGTTGTACAGAGTCAGAAATATGACAGCTCTCTTTTTGATGTGTTTGGGCTTTTTATTTTCCCATTTAACAAAAGACTTTCCGTTTTGAATGTTTCCTTTGAGATCGCGGTATTTTTTATATATCACTTTTGCAAATCAGTTTTTATATGCTTATTCTTCTATTTTGTTAGCGACAATCTTCAATCTCCGGTCTAAATGTCAACAAGAAGCGACATAAGTTTACTAAGTTTCGAAATGTAACCAAGAAACTGTAGCTTTCAATCGTTAATCATATTTTGCATTGAAACATATCACACAAGGAAAAAAAGATTGAAGCAATAACAAGAACTCAAATTGGATTAAGATGTTTTAAACACCTATAGCAGATTGGCAATTAGATGGTTTTGACAAATTTTTCTGATCCATTTTGGTTATATAGATCGTCAACTGTTTAGTTTGTTTTTACATAGCACTTTTTGCTTTCAAATATTCGGCATTGACCGTGTCTTGGAAAGCTGAATCCAGAAAAAGCTCTTCGGACGGATGTCATTTATTTTATAAAAAAGAAGATGTGGTATTATTGCCAATGAGACAACTATCCACAACAGACCAACATAACACAAACATTAACAACTATAGATGACCGTACGGTACGGCCTTCAATAATAAGCAAAGTCCATACCGCATAGCCAGCAAAAAAGGACCCGATAAGTCAAAATAAAACAATTCAAACGAGACAACTAACGGCCTTGTTAATGTAAAAAAAAAAATGAACGAAAAACTTGTATTTTACACATCAACAAACGGCAACCACTGAATTACAGGCTCCCGACTTGGAACAGGCACATACATAAATAATGAGCGGGGTTAAACATGTTAGCGGGATCCCAACCCTCCCCTAACCTGGGACAGTGGTATAACAGTACAACATAAGAACGAACTATAAAAATCAGTTGAAAAAGGCTTAACTCATCCGATAGACAAAGAATACAAGTGGACGTGACCGGGTACTTATACATCCCGACACAAAAAGACACAATGAACAGATCTGAGAGTACTCGGAGTTATCTGACAGCTAGTTCAAAGCCACTAACAACTAATAAAAAATCATGCATCTAAGACTAAACAATCAATCCGTACACATCCAACATTCAATGGATTTAGTGTAAAGACGTCATAAACAACCAGAGAATAACATGACCTTGTGCAATGCCATGTTACAGGTATCGACATATTGTAGATCCATGAATATGTATGTGTATATAACACACTGGTTATATTTAGTTATCGTTTAATCTACTGATAACAAAATCAATATTTATACCAATAAAAACAATATTCAATGATGTTTTTTTTAACACAATGATATAGTTCAAAAGTGTATCTTTAAATTGATAATATCTTCTATTTCAGATCAATGGGGGCATGAAATTTCAGTTATCTTTACAACAATTTGGTTATCTTAAGTACGGCTTTGTTAATGAAATAACTACGAAGTGGAATGATATGATAATGACAGTAAGACATCTGTAGACATAACTTTGTTTTATAGTTCATAATTTAAGTTTTGAAAGAATTAACAAGAAATTGTTAGAAAATAAAAAAGACATACTGCCAATTTAAACAAATTTGGAATTTAGCTATTCAGAACACAGCAAAATGCATTACTTACAGGCTCTTTAAGGAAAATTTTAAATTTGAAAATTATTTCAACATCATAAATGACAGGGATATATACACACTTTGTAAATTTCGACCAACGAATCATTCACTGCGAATAGAAAAGGGGAGATGGTATGACATTGACTGAAGTAATAGAAAATGTTCAATATGTACGAAAAGAGATATCGGTGACGAATATCACTATATTTTTGTTTCTCCGGCTCTACAAGATGAAAGAAGAAGATTAATTCCAAATGAACTAATACCAAGACATAACATTATTACATTCAACAAACTGTTTAATTAAAAAAAAAACCAGAGACAATAAGAAACCCCAGGAATTGTATAAGAGGTATTAAAAGTAAGCTCATTCTTTCTTAACAAACATAATTTATTTTACCATACTTATAATTATTGAAAGTATTTCTTTATACAATTTTAATTTTTACATTTGACTATGTAAGTCTATATATATATATTCTTTTATATGTTATCTCATCCGAAATTTTGAATTTTATGCATTTTTAATGCATTTTTTATTTTTATGTATGTTATTTCTGAACCTCTCTGTAACCTTTGTACTTGCATAGTTTTACGAGAATAAACTACCTTTCTTATACTTCTTAAGAAGAGAATGGTACAAAATGAGAAACTAGAATGAAATTTTTTTTAAAGGAAAATACAAGTTAAAAGACAATCGAAATGAAATTATTGATTAAGATTTACATCAATGGATTCACGATCAAATCAACTACAAAGGTTCATGTCTCGTACACTACAAACATATTGACAGTAGTTAGTATGTGGGCTATGCTTAATAAAATAAATAGGACGATGCAATCACCCTTAGATATTTTGATTTTGATTATTAATAAGTCGTCGAATGTTTTTCAGTTGCAATGTTGTGGCGTCAATGATAATAATGAAACACTTATCATGCAAGGAATACAATTTTGTTGTAAAAATGCTCATCCCGGAATATTGGACTCTGATGAACAATATCCGATTTCAAACTCAATATTTGATTATTTTGGTGGATGTGGGGGATACAAAACAGAGGTAGGTCTAAGACATAGAGCTGCTATCCTTGATAATATTTCTTACAACAACTTGGTTGATGTCACTGTTGGTGAAAGTTTGCTCTCAGGGTATCCATCTGATGAGTAAAGCCATTTTCAACTGATTTTCGTTCGTTCTTATGTTGTACTGTTACACCCCTGTCCCAGTTTAAGAGGGGGTTTTCTGTATGTATTTGCCTGTCAAATATTAGGTGCCTGTCATTCAGAGTTTGTCGTTTGTTGCTGTGTTACATATTTGCTTTTTGTTCATTGTCTTGTTCATAAATGAGGCCGTTAATTTTTGGGGCCCCTGACTATGCGGTATTAGCTTTGGTCATTGTTGAAGGCTGTTCGGTGATCTATAGCTGTTAAATTCTTTGTCATTTTGTGAAGAGCTGTCTCATTGCAATCACAACACATTGTCAGTTTTATATTAACAAATAATAAACTATGCTCTTGAAGGATAAATTCTAGGTACCGTCGTTGTTTATCACCTTAATAACGTGTATACATATTGTCCTAATTCCGAAGCACCTGAGATCACCCCTTGTTTTTGGTGGTGTTCGTGTTGTTTATTCTTTAGTTTTCGATGTTGTGTCATATGTACTATTGATTTTCTGTTTGTCTTTTTCATTTTTAGCAATGGCGTTGTCAGTTTGTTTAAGATTTATGAGTTTGACTGTCCCTTTCGTATCTTTCGTCCCTCTTTTATCTTAATTGTCTTTGTTAATTATTACTTTTACATTTTATACTATTTTTTGTAATATCCGTTCGCCGTGGCTCTTTACTTAAACATGCCGCCACATTGTGGTATTGTAGTATGGTATATTTTTGTAGTCGTGTCTTATGTTGTTGTTAATAAATATGCTTTGTCTATATGCCTTTTTTGTTTTTCATTGTCGACATATTCGTGTGTTTCAATAGTGATTAAGATTTTAACTCAATCAAAACTGATTTACCCTATTTTTGACATTTTTACCTGTTCTGTCTGATGATTTTGTTCACACAACGATGTCAATATTATGGAATGTAATCTGATGCAACTTTCATACAAGTGAAAGGTTTAGGTAGTTATAAAAATAGATTTAATCCATTTGAGACGTGAGAATATGACAGTTGGTATCCATTCGTTTGATGTGTTTAAGTGTTTGATTTGACATTTGATCAGGGACTTTCTATTTTTAATTTTCCTGCAAGTTGAGTATTTTTGTAATTTTATTTTCTTATGGTAAAATGCATATTTTATCAATATCTTTCAGACATGTGCAGATAAAATCTTGTCCAAGACTGAGCTGTTTGTTGGTTGGTTTCTTGCGATTGTGTTGCTACAAATCGTGTTTGAGGTATATCGTTGTAACGTTCTATACTATTATTTGATTATGTGGATGAATTTGTATGTTTATATAAAATTACGCGAACACAAATCGCATTGGATTTATTAGATTCAAAGTTCCTTTTATGTACAATGTTAAGTCAGGTGCAATAAAATTTTACAACAACACAACATTAAAGAGAAATTAAGAAACAGATGAATATAAAAAAAAAAAAAACATTTGAAAAACTAGATGTATCGGAAAAAAATCTACAGTTTCAACAGTTCATTTTAGATATCAAAATGATTTTGGTATGTAAGTTAACCACGATGAGTTACAGATGAAGTTTAAGGTTCGTTTAGCTCGGTTTATTTTTTTCTCGAAATTATTGGCTTTGAGCTTTGAATAAATAGTTGAAAATCACAGTTATACAAACTTTTTTCTATTTGTCTTCCGATATTGGGCTGATTTTTTTGGTATGTAAGTTAACCATGATGAGTAAAAAAAATATCAAGTTTCAGTTTCTTTTCGTTCTTCTTATTCTTTCCTAAACTATGGACTTTATTGAACTTTGATAAATTGGTGAACATCACAGTTATCTAGACTTGTATAATGTTTGTGTCCACATGCAGGTGTTTCAAAAAAGTATGTATCACTTAAAACTGGATATGTGACTCATAATGGTTATCTCATTTACCAATAATCAACCAAATATATGAAAGCGTTTAGAAAACAATTGCATATAATGGTTTTCTGTCGAATATAAAGTAATGACAGAATTACGGAATGACGATATGACATGACAAGGGTAAAACTATATTGCCCCGACAATTTTTACTTGTTAAAGGAGGAAATAAAAAAGCTCCAACATTTTGATGTATAATAGCTATAATTGTGAAACATGTGAATAGGATATGATATCTCTCTCTCTCTCTGAATATAAAAGTATGCATTCATCATATTGTGTTTCGTCCTAGATAATTGGTGTGGTGATTGTAAATAAAGAGTATTCAGTTATACTGTTGACAAACAGATCTGAAAAATCAACAAAAGAGGACTTGAATTCAAAGTCTGCATTGATCAGAAAGATGTTTAGAGGACTAAAATCCTTCTGTCTTATTAACTGGAAGAGGTAAATAAACGAATAAGTTAATCGTTTTTTTGTTTTGTGGTATATGATGACTTACATAATTTCACAGTTAAAAAAATAAAAATGTGGAACATGTTGTACTTTTAAAAACTTAATCACTAGAATTTAAAAAAACAAAATTAGAACAAAAATTAACGCTATATAATGTTCAGCTATACCTTTTTTCCTTCTGCCATGCATGCTTTGCACATTTTATCTGTTATTATGAGCACTGAATCACTTGTTTGTAAGTGCTGTCATTTCCCGTAAAAAAATGTGTTGTTTCGAATTTTGGCATAATTTGAGTAAATATAAAAGTTTTATTGAAATTTTGGGTCCACAATAAAATTGAGAATGGAAATGGGGAATGTGTCAAAGAGACAACAACCCGACCAAAATAAAAAAAAAAAAAACACAACAGCAGAAGGTCACCAACAGGTCTTCAATGTAGCGAGAAATTCCCGCACCCGGAGGCGTCCTTCAGCTGGCCCCTAAACAAATATATACTAGTTCAGTGATAATGAACGCCATACTAATTTCCAATGCTCTTCAACTTTGTACTTATTTGCCTATAAAATTATTTTGATCCGATCGGCACTAATGAGTCTTATGTAGACGAAACGATCGTCTTGTGTATTGAGTTATAATCCTGGTACCTTCGATAACTATTTACACCACAATGTTTATGCCACTGCTGGTGGATGTATCTTCCCCAAGGGTATCACCAGCCCAGAAGCCCATAGGTAAGTATTTTGGTATTGACATGAATATCAATAATTGGCCATTTTTATAAATTTCCTGTTTACAACAATTTGAATTTTTCGAAAATGTTCTTATCCCAGGCATAAATTACCTAAGCCGTATTTGGCACATTTTAAAAAAAATTCTGGTCCTCAATGCTCTTCAACTTTGTACTTGTTTGGCTCTATAACTGTTTTGATCTGAGCGTCAGTGATAAGTCTGGCGTATTAATTTATATTCCTGGTACCTTTGGTGACTATAAATGTCTCATGAATCATATTTTTTAACACTTAAGGGGGTACCCAACACTAAACCCCAAAAAATTCCTGTCGTTTAATTTTTCTTAATTTTTTGTCATTGATAAACTAGGCCAACCTAAACATCTTGTAGAAATTTTAAAAGATTTGAACCATAGGGTTAAAAGATTTGGCAATTCAAATATGGCATCTTTTACATACTAGTATCGGCCAAAAATGGGAGTTTCTGAAATATGGGTATAGGGTTGAATTTGTTAAAAAAAATAAAATTTAATCCTAATTTGACAATAGCATAGCTAATATTGATAGCTGAGGAGAATATTAGTTCACTGATACCCCCTTCTTGTAAGTTTTTTATTCCGGTTTTAAAAAAATTGCCAGAACTTTAATAGGGGGTATCAGAATCAGCCTCGAAAAGTGAATGCTGTGCTTCTTGTTTTTGAAGAAGAATTTTTTTTTTGAAAAAAAATGTGTCGTTTAATTTTTTCATAAAACTAAGCATTTGGAGTGCTATACTAGTTGATTGTTCTTGCAAATTTTTTTTTATATTTAACCGTTAGAATTTTGTGAATTTAAGTTTAAATTAGGCCCCACCCTCAAATTGGTTCATCAAATAAGAACAAAATCTATTCAAAAAGTACATAATGGCCATAATTTTGTTCGTCTTTTGAACTAGGCCTTAGCTATTTGGCATGTGGATGTATCATCACAGGGTTAAGTGTCTTGCATCATGATGACCTTTGTGTGACCTTCAAATGTGACCTCAAGGTCAACTTTATTGGTGTTTTTCCGTGAAAAAAAACACAACCATGTAGGCCAAAACGTCTTTGCCTTTTGACCTAGGCCTTACATCCTTGGCATGTGTGTGTATCATCATGAGGTGGCGTGCCTTCTAAAAATTTTGACCTTCATATGACCTTGAACTTTGACCTCAAGGACGATAATTGTGCTTTTTTGGTAAGAAACACTTGTACAGGCCATAACTTTCATGTAGTTATAAATTCATATTTATTTCAAAAAATCATAAAACAAAAGTTTTAATCGACCATACAACAATATAGACATATTTTATGACATTTCAAGCCATTCAATGCACACAGAATATATAATGGACATGTAGTCATATACAATTGTTTGAAAAGGGAATCATATCTATTGAAGCGCAGTGCACGTACTTAAATACTCAACTGACAGCTAAGTGAAAACTTTCTAGGAATCAAACAATAGGAGGAGTTATGCCAAATAACTATATACCAATAATGGGACAGACGGACAGGGTCCCCCCCCCCCCCAACCGACAATCAGTTGCAGGGGGAACAAAAGGATGTAATTGATTTTTGATTTGAGATACGATCGCGAGCAGTTGAAATTAAAAGCATGACACACCAAAAATACACATGATACATAGGCAAAAGCTTTAAAGTTGGCAGATGCTTTACATGATCAAGATTTCAATTTATTGGTCGTTTGGTCAGATTAAAAAATATATGATTCAACACATAACGTCAAAACCATTGGTGCAAAGAATTATGGCTTATGAGAGATGAAATAGAGCTGACTGTGCAAAATCTTTTTACTGTTAAATCAAGTTCGTTAAACATAGACCTTTTTTTAGTATTTCTGCAGAGGTTTATATGACAAATAGATACAACTGATTTTTAGTTAAAAGCACGGCAGTAACAAGTTTCACATTATTTTTGAGCCCCTTATTATGATAGAGAATGATACATGACTTTATTCAGTAATAATATTGAATCGAGACTTGAAAATAAACATTTTCAATTGTCACTTGCAATAACACCACACTTTCTTTATATATTTAATTCAAAATTTCATTTGATAAAAAAAAATCGGAAAGATACACAAACATGACAATGGAGCAACAAAAAAAAATAACAAATTTTGCTATCCATTCGAAATTGAAATTTGATAAAGGGATAATAACATGTTCTATTTATATCATACATGTGTAGTTTCAGTTTCAACTATGATTCTAATTTAAAATATAGACTTTACTTTCCCTAAAATTGCGGACGGAATAGAAGACACCCGTTAATTTTCTATGCATATCAAGATAAAGGTTGGAAAAAGATACTAGAAAGATATAGTTTTTTTTTATTCAGATGAATTAAGAAAGCAAAAATATGTGTAGTGTTTTTTGGACTGAATGAGATGTTTTTTTCTTCATTTTGCCTTGTTCCGTGACATGTTAATGATGCACTGGTGGTTGATTATCCCTCTGGGTATCTTTGAACTTTTTACATGAATATAAATCATTCAATAAAATATTCAATTGCACTTTAAATAATATGACAGCAATGATAAAATCATGTATTATTCGTAATCTTTTTTACATTACTTCATGTATTTCTAAGGCCATAGTGTATTTTTTTTAAAAATACTAGTTTCGTTTAACAAAAAAAAGTATGAGAAGTCAATTCAGTTTTGATTTAATCAATTTGAGAAGAAGATCTACGAACATAAGCATTGTGTAATTTTCTTATTTATTTGGTTAAAATTTTTACAATGTCGGAGGGAGCTACCATTTGAGAGGATGGTAGGAGGGGTCCTGATCCTGAAATCCCTGCTTAAAATCACGAAATCCCGAGGTCCCGAATTTAAATAAATTTAAACCCTGACATCCCAATATCCGAAAAAAAGAATTTTTGGATCTCGAAAGGGTCAATCCCTAAATCTTGACCTTAGAAACACTCGATCCCGGAGTCTTGATAAAGGCCCTATCCACCCTCATTCGAGGAGGGGGGCTTGGATGAAAAAGGCAAGACAGGCTTTGGAAGAAACAAAGGCAGGATCAGTAATTTAGCATAACAGGATGACAATTTATGAAAACAATTTCAGTAAACTAATGAAAAATACAGGTCCGTAAAGAATGAAAAATAAAAAAAATGCAGGACAATATAATGATGAGTTCAACTACAAAACAAAATGCAGGACAAAGTTTTATAAATCCTAGCCCTCCCCTTTTAAAATCAAATAGTAGCACCCTTAGACTTTTTGCAATTTATTTAATTTTATTTAAGACATACATGTAGGCATTGCCAAGTAAAAAACGAAAACAGTTATGGTCCCTTCTCTTTCTGTTTCCCTCCTTTTCTAACGTCCTTGTTTTCTTTTGGTAAATTTATTTCACTTTGAAATTTCCCTATGATGTCTCATTGAAGGTTCATTTATTGAAAATGATTAACTTTAAATGATTTTTAAAGATTAAATGAATAACAAAGGGTGTACAGCTGGTCTTAGCAATAATGTAAACATTCTGATCATGATCTTTTAAAAGCTTGCTTATTGCACATAATTTTAAAACGCAGCAAAGAATCAGACTATGAGTAAGAGTTATCTTTTCTTAGGTGTTCTGTACCCCCTTAATCACACCAACTTTCACACTTGAAAGTTAAAGAAAAAGGGAAACATAAGTTGTTGTACCGTCATCAAAAATGCTTCTATTCAAACTGATCACGACCCCTTCCAACAAAAAAAAGACAGCAAATGTAGACCTGTATGACAAATATATTTAAAAATCAAAATTACGTCGAAACGATATTTTTTTGAGATCTTATTTAATATAGATTCAAGACATTGTTTTTAAAAAGCAATACACGATGGTCAATTACTAAATTTTTGTTGTTGGTTAAAATTATAACAGATGTAAGAATTATGAACAAATGTATCAAGCTATGGAGGGAGGAGGACGGTGAAAATCCTTCTGCCGCTAGACAAGGGCATTTGGGTCCCAATATTGGTATTATTAGCAAATGCTTCCATAGCTTGATACATCTGTTCATAAAAACTAGCACATTCGTTTGAAATGAGGAAGAAATGTTAAATTATGCGAAAAATACACTAGCAACCAACCAATGAATCTCCGGCATTCTTAAATAAGGTGAAATTACTTCACAAACCACACATCTTTTTGGACAATACCAAGTTCTCATATATATATTGCATTGTTTACTTTTTAGTTCAAAGATATGATATTCGTATTTTATCTCACAGAGACACAGGTTAAAAATGTCACTAGTATAAATACATGATATGATTTGGAATGAGACGCCATAATAAAAGTGTCACAGTTGTTTGCGTAATTTATCTATACAGAGTTTCTACCTATTTAAAATGCAGGCAGTTACTCGTACGTTTCAATAATGATTTTTTTTTATCATAGGTCAAAACTAACACTGGTTCTCTTGATATCTCTTGGAAGCTTGTTTGTGAGTATTTTCTTGAATATATTGTATCGTTGGTTGACTAATAAATATTTTTTGGTCAGTGTCAAATGATTGCTTTTCTTTGATATATTTAGCAAGTTTGATCTGGTCTTATTTATTAATAACATAATGAGAGACATAAGAAAAATGTCCGCTGATACAATAAACCAAATAAAATATTGATTGTAATACACATGTATGAATATATCACCATACATCCTCACCGAAACAAAAATAAAAATATAATACTATTTCAAGCAAATTCCAACGCAGAGATTCATCAAATTGAACAGTCACACATCATATGCCGGATCAAAACATAATGAGCGATCAGCTTCTTTCCTGTTATTCAATAAGTTGTGGAAAAAAGTTGAATTGTTAAAGGCATAACAGAAATCAGAGGAGAATAGTCACACTCTATCTATTTCAACAACACATATAGAAATTATTGAACGGATATAACGCACATTTCCGAGTTATTCTTGAATATTGAGTTAAAATTGTCGATTATTTTCGATTCTTTAATTCTGACTTACAAAATCTCTGACGAATTGAGATTACAAGTAATTTGACTAAAAACTTTTCATTTTACTTTTTCTATTACTGAGTAAAGTTGTAAAATGTTGTTTGATTTATGTAACAGATACTTAACCTTGTGGTGCTTTGTCTAGCCATCAACATACGATACGACAAAGTGTTTGGAAACACGGATATACAAGTATTATTTTCAAGAATAAACGTTACTGATCATACCTTAACGACGGCTGTCAACACTTTTTCTATTGTGACTGTCACTTTTTCATCTTTATCCATAGCAGTTGTTATATTTTCATTCATTGTTATGTCCCTACCGAAATGGAAGTCAGTCCTCAGTTTTGTTGTAAGTATATGTTTATATTTCTGTTATATACTGTAAATAACATTCTCAATAACTTAAAAACAGATTACAAAAGCTGTATTCAACAAAACGTTTCGGAATGTTTGGAATTTAAAGCTTTACGAATTTGTGTTTAAATTTGATTTACTGTTGTCATTTGTGAGCCAATTAAGAGTTTTTGCAGACAAAAAAGGGCATGTTCTTTAAATATTATAAGCCTTGTGTCTTTAATGGGGCTTTACAGGGCCATGAATCTCACTAGCATTATATTGGGTGATACAATAATAATATCAGTGCTTTCTGTTTTACTAGAGTGCTGGGCTGTTGTGCACTGTGGCAGTTGGAAATCTTCTTCAAGAAGGATTATGGGTGGCTTATTTTATTAATGTATGTTTACCAGTTACATTATTTATTTATTCCTCTTAACATTGTTAAGTGGTTGCAGCTTTATATTTTCTTTTGATATTTTTATTTATTATAACGTTACTGTATCAATGACATGGATAGATTAAACACGCGTTCCTTAATTTGAGTCAAGTACCACTGCAATTAATATAAAAAAAAAGTTTCACATATTTTCACTAACAAAACAAGTATGCAACTTCTTATTCAATAACATATGTTTCTAATTGTGTGTGTGATGACGTCGTTGTAATGGAATAATATTGCGGAATACAATTTCAGCAAATCATAGCAAAACCAACACAAGCTAAAAAAAAGAAAAAACATATTCTTTTGACGAAATGGATTCAATTCTTTTCGATTGAATAATAAGAAAAAACGAAATAACAAATATTCTTTTTTTTTATATGCTTATGTTTGCAATTTTTCGGAAATTTACTTTTCGAATCATGGTAGTAATACATGTTATACCAATATCCTAAAGGCAGACATATATGTTTTAGGCCATGTTTTAAAACTTGATTTGCTTACTTATTATGTTAGATTGTATCCTGTTTTAATACTTCTCACATTCATATGAGCTGCGTCGGATAAAAATCGACTTAATACAAGAGCACGTATACATATACATGTACAAGACTTTGATAGCATTTGGAACAATCGATTACAAAAGGAACGTCTATAAGACTTGAGCTGTTTTGTATGGTCATACTAACAATCCAAGTCAATTTTTAGATAATGACATGCGTTTCGGAGTTTTTTTACAACCCGTAATAGGTTAACAGATGTATTGATATTCATTTGCATTAGGTCGATTTTTATTTGACGCAGCTCATATGTATAATTTTACTAATAGGTATCTTCAGAGCTCGAAAATGAACTCACGAAACAGTTTATTAGCTATGGTGGTGGTTATTACCGATCTGATGATTCAGCAGTGAATGTTGGATATTTATCGCTTTCGTGGAACACATTATTTGTAAAGGTATGATATAAAAAAAACCGATTAAACCATTCTGAGTATACAACCGAAAACAAGATGTAAAACCATGTGTACTTCGAAATAAATAGAGGAGTGAAGGGTATAATTTAGAATGGATAGAAATCATTTACTGAGACGATTAGATTACTAGTTTGAATTAGATTGAAATTATTGAAAAGTATATGTGACACATAATTCTTTGGATGAATTTGTCAATCTTGTAGATTTATTTTCTGTTCAATCTACTTTCCACTATAAGTGGCATGTATGAAAAATAAACGATATGCAATATAAGTTACACTTACACAGTACACGTACACTTACACTTGTCCCTAAATCTAACAAATAATCGAACCTATTTTATGTTCTTTATCTCAATGTGACTGTCAAAAAAGCATAAACAAAAAACAGAACTCCAAGGTAAATAAGTAATAATTGACAATTAAATGGTATCAATCAACGGATCTAGTAAATATCAGCTGTCATATTCCTGACCTGGTCAGGCTTTTCACGAAAAGTTATAGGTTTAACCTGGTTTATAAATATCCAAAGCTCCGTCTATAACTAAACTGTTTCTAGTTCCGTAATCTTGACAAAATTGGGTTTGCAACCCAATAATACATATATGGTAAATTTGACAATATACGGGATCAGGACGTCAAGGTAAATTACAAAATGATGACACCAACGAAAAGTCCCTTATCAAATGGAAAAATCAAAAGCTCAAACACATCAAACACATGAATAACAACTGTCATGTTCTTATATTGGTAGAGGCATTTTCTTATGTAGAAAATAAAAGAGTGAACATTGTTTGAACGATAGCTAACTCTCTCACCTGTTTACAGTTGCATGAAATTCCGTTATATTTACAACGATGCGTGATCAAAACAAACTAACTTAAGAGCTAAAAATGTCAAAAAGAGTTACATCAGATGTGTTATAATCTTTATCACTATTAAAACAAACATATATGTAGCCAAAAAGTACAACAATGCATCTATGTTAAGGATTGAAAGATTTTAAGTTCTGGTACCTAATCCCTAGTCTGAAAGGCACACGTTAAGGTTAACAATAACTGTGACGTAGAAATTCGTTTATAATTATCTCGCTTCTCAGACATTATATTACTTAGAGGACACTGTAGTGAATTCAACAGTAAGACATCAAAAGCGTTTTTAACTCGAATTTAAAAACAGCTCATGCTTTTCTCATCACTTGGCGTCCGTCGTCCGTCGTCGTCCGTCGTCCGTTGGCGTACATCGTCGTCCGTCGTCCGTCGTCCGTCGTCCGTCGTCCGTAAACTTTTACAAAAATCTTCTCCTCTGAAACTACTGGGCCAAAATCAACTAAACTTAGCCACAATCATCATTGGGGTATCTAGTTTTAAAATTGTGTCCAGTGACCCGGCATACCAACCAAAATGGCCGCCATGTCTACAAATAGAACAAAGGGGTGAAATGCAGTTTTTGGCTTATAAATCAAATACCAAAGCATTTAGAACATGACACTGGGTAAAATTGTTTATCAGGTCAAGATCAGCAATAATGTTCAACAAAGTAAGATTTACAAATAAGTCTGTATGACCAAAATGGTCGACTGACCCCTTGAGGAGTTAATGCCCTTCATAGTCAATTCTTAGCCATTTTTCGTAAATCTAAGATATCTTTTAGAAAAATCTTCTCCTCTGAAACTACTTGGCCAAATGAATCAAAACTTGACCACAATCATCTTTTGGGTATTTAGTTTAAAAAATGTGTGGCGTGACTCGACCAACCAACCAACCAAGATGTCCGCCATGGCTAAAAATAGAACATAGGGATGAAATGCAGTTTTTGGCTTATAACTCAAAAACCAAAGCAATTAGAGCAAATCTGACTGGGTAAAATTGTTATCAGGTCAAGAACTATCTGCCTTATAAATTTTCAGATGAAACTGTCAACCTGTTGTTGGGTTTCTGCCCTTGAATTGGTAATTTATAGGGAAATATTGCTGTTTTTGGTTATTATCTTGAATACTATTATAGATAGAAATAAACTGTAAACAGCAATAATGTTCAGCAAAGTAAGATTTACAAATAAGTCCTGATGACCAAAATGGTTAATTGACTCCCTAAGGAGTTATTGTTCTTTATCATGTTTATAGTCAATTTTTAACAATTTTCATAAAATTTTTAAATTTTTTCCAACATTTTCCACTTAAACTAGTAACTGGCCCAAGTTCATTTTAGATAGAAATAATTGTAAGCAGCAAGAATGTCAGTAAAGTAAGATGTAAAAACACATCACCATGACCAAAACACAATCCATCTGCGTCCTTTCTTTAAAATTCACATAAACCCAGGTGAGCGACACAGGCTCTTTAGAGCCTCTAGTTTAGTTATACAAATAACTGAGCAAATCTTGTATTTTATAATAACTAAATCTTTAAATTGCTGCTGTTCAAATCTTGTGAACATAACAATTAACCTAAGTGCGAAGACATTTAAATCGACAATAAATTGTTAAGTTTAACAGAAATGGTTAAAAAAAACCTAAAAAACACCATGTTGATATAATTTAAAAATTATGAATGGTTAAAGAGATCGCATTTCAACAGAAATATGTCATTTTCTTTTAATAAATATGTGTCAACCCTTCGTAAAATTTTACGGTAGCTGAACAAAAACTGTTTATGGTAAAAAAAAGTGTTCAGAGAATAATGACGAAATTATATATAATAGGATGAGTTTTCCCATATTTTATGGATAAAAGGGATTTCTTTTTTGTATTGTCATTAACAAGCTCTTTTATATGCCGTGTACATGTTATTATTTTGGTTAAGTTACTATGATGTATTAGACAAAATATTACTTGTAAAAATATGATTACACAAGTAATAACTTGTTAAATGTTTGTTGAGAAAAATATATTTACTTGTTCAACTCACTATTAGACTTGTTAGAAAAATGTTAACTTCTTCCTTCTGTATTTTAAATATTTTGTTCCTGAATTTGGATCTATTATTTAGTTTTTTTTTCATTTGTCGGATTGTTCTATTTTTTTTCTTAAAAAATGTTGTTTATTTTGCCATCAATAAGCGTATGTATATTTGAAGTCTATGTTATGTTTGTTTTTCAGTCTTAATACAAATATCGAAAGTAGATATTGATATTATGATTTTTCAATGAAACATCTTTTACCTTTTCAAATAGGCAGAATGTTGTGGAGTAGGACCTATGATATTATCGTCATTTAATGCTACTCCCTGGAAACCGACTACTCTCATGTCGGGTCATATAATTCCAGTACAATGTTGTATATCTCAGACCGATGTCTTCCCTTACTCATCGCGAGAAGATAGCAACTGCACAACGTCTGTGTTAGACGGCACCTATCACTTACAGGTAATGCATACATAATCTCTAACATTATTAAGTTAAGGTTATATAGTCTTTATATAAAAAAAAGAAGATGTGGTATAATTGTCAATGATCAACAAAAGACCAAAATGACACAGACATAAACAACTATAAAATTAAAATTGAGAAAGGAAATGGTGAATATGTCAAAGCGACAACCACCCGGCCATAGAGCAGACAACAGCCGAAGGCAACCAATGGGTCTTCAATGTAGAGAGAATTCCCGCACCCGTAGGTGTCCTTCAGCTGGCCTCTAAAAATATGCATAATAGTACAGTGATAATGGACGTCATACTAAACTCCGAATTATACACAAGAAACTAAAATTTAAAAGGTTACCGTACAACCTTCAACAATGAGCAAAGTCAGCTATTTATATGCTATCATCATGCTCTTTCCAAAAAAATTGATTAAACCAATCAACAAGTCTTCATAGATCTGATTTAGCATTTGATATTTTTATAACATGTTTTTTTTTATAAAATACAAAATGACCAATACCTATAAATGATATCATATATGAAAAATAAATATTTTTATGAAAGGATAAAATAATGTATTTAAAAAAGTAATTGAACTAAACGCTCCTTTCAAATGGATTTTCAACACACTAATTCCCAAAATATTAATTCCCGTACTAAACTAAGTTCGACAAACATGCTCGAAAATACCAATCGCCCCCCCAAAAAAACACGTCCCTAAGCAGAAACAAATATGGATAATCATAAACATTAAGTAAGTAATCATGATATAGGAGTGTATCAAAATACATTTTCTACAAAAAAGAATGCATCCATTAAACGTTAAACTGAATGAAACAACGGAATGAATAGAATGCTGTTGCCATGTTCCTTAGATACAGATATTTTTTTATGAAAGCGTTGAGTAAAACTGGGTTTTGTCCATCCGCTTCACATAGAATCATATAGTAAACCAGCATATCACAACCACATCAAAGCTTAAGGCTTCTTCTGAACATTTGAAGGTCCCTACTATGTATTGGCTACCTAAACTACACAAAAAAATATTTAAATATCGTTTCATCTCGGCCTCTAGTAAGTGTTCTACAACTAATCTGTCAGTGCTCTTAATTAGTTTATTAACTTCTATTAAAGAGTTTATTATAAATTATTGTAATAAAATATATGAACATAGTGGTATAAACCATTTTTGGAGTGTAAAACATTCTTTGGATGTTTTAGATAAATTGCGGGCTTTTGATGGTCCTTTTGATTCTGTTAATAGTTTTGATTTTTCTACTCTTTACGCTACACTTCCACACTATCTTATTAAACAAAAGTTTTCCTATTTAATTAAATGGTCATTTGGTAAAGCTGAATGTAGATATATTTGCTGCAACTCATTTAAAGCCTTCTTCTCTAATGAGAAAGGTGAATATGCTAAATATACTTACTGGAGGTGTGATGAGATGATTGAGGCTGTTAATTTTCTCTTTTATAATATTAACGTACGTTTCGGCAACAAAGTTTATCGACAGGTTGTAGGTATCCCCATGGGCACTAATTGTGCCCCTTTAATAGCAGACTTGTTTTTGTACTGTTACGAATCACAGTTTATGTCTAAACTCAGCAAAGACCTGTCGAAATTGCATTTAATTGATCAATTTCAACACTTACCGTTATCTTGATGATATATTTTCGTTAAATAATCAAGAATTTTCTCAATATACTGCTGAAATTTGTCCACGGAACTTACTTTAAATAAATCAAATGTATTCGGTAATAACTGTACTTTCCTGGATTTAGATATTTCGGTTTTAAACGGGATACTAGACTCTAAAACTTACGACAAAAGAGACGATTTTTCGTTCCCTATTGTTAATTTTCCATTTTTAGATGGGGATGTTCCTTTTGCACCATCTTACGGTGTTTATATTTCACAACTTGTTCGTTATGCCCGTGTCTGTTGTGACGTTTTCGATTTTAACGAACGCAACCTATGTATTACTGGTAAATTATTAAACAAGGGATATCGTTACCATAAATTACTTATAACCTTTACTAAATTTTTCCATAGATATAAAAATTTGGTTTTGAAGTTTGGTTGTACCTGTAGAAAACTTATTTCAAAAGGGATAGCACATCCTCATTTTTACGGAAATCCATTGTATGTTGGATGTGCACGGATTGATTGCTTAGCCTTAGAGGCATGAATTTTTTATCAGTTGTTAATGGCTTTCAACTAGCTGTCAGATAACTGCAAGTACTCTCAGAACTGTTCATTGTGTCTTTTTTTGTCGGGATGTATAAGTACCCGGCCACGTCCACATTTATTTTTTGTCTATCTGATGAGTTAAACCTTTTTCAACTGATTTTTATAGTTCGTTCATATGTTGTACTGTTATACGACTGTCAAGGTTAGAGGGAGGGTTGGGGTCCCGCTAACATTAATTTGTTTAACCCCGCCACATTATTTATGTATTTGCCTGTCCCAAGTCAGGAGCCTGTAATTCAGTGGTTGTCATTTGCTTATGTGTTACATATTTGTTTTTCGTTAATTCTTTTACATAAATAAGGCCGTTAGTTTTCTTGCTTGAATTGTTTTACATTGTCTTATCGGGGCTTTTTATAGCTAACTATAAGCGGTATAAG
Source organism: Mytilus trossulus (assembly GCF_036588685.1). Taxonomy (NCBI): domain Eukaryota; kingdom Metazoa; phylum Mollusca; class Bivalvia; order Mytilida; family Mytilidae; genus Mytilus; species Mytilus trossulus. The sequence continues at coordinate 3,205,639 of NW_026963294.1, forward strand.
CTTTGCTCATTGTTGAAGGCCGTACGGTTACCTATATTTGTTAATGTTTGTGTCATTTTGGTCTTTTGTGGATAGTTGTCTCATTGGCAATCATACCCCATCTTCTTTTTTTATATTTGTAGCTAGTTTAATCTAGCCCTGTATTACAGTTGATTTTAGTTCTGTTATATTGACCAAATTAGGTGAACATTCCAAGCAGACACAGTTGGGCAATGTAGGTATTAGGCTTCAGCAGGCAAACACCTGTATAGATATGCATGACAGAAATACAACAATGAAACTGACTTAACAAGTTACACGAACATACAAAATAGATAACACATTTTTTGTAGTTGATATAATTTTTTCTATATTTCGAAGCATTGATGTATACGAAAAATAAAGGACTCCATCATAGATCCTCAAAATATGTTTCCAAAATTTGTATACTCAATAAAGCTTGTTAATGTGTTGATTCCGACATAGAAATCATTAATGCTTAATCAAGGTTTCCAGATGGTTAAACAGAGAAAAACGAATTAAGTTGTCAATAATAGGCAAAATGAAACTTTTTAAAACTTACGTAAAAAACAATTATAAATTGTCGTTATACACGGCATACTAATTATGCTTCTTACAGTGTAGCTTGTTTCCTATCGCTTAGCCATTTGTTTTTACTATTAAGGAAGTTCGATTCTCAGTTTCAAAATAACAAGCTTTTCATAACACTATTATATGGCATAAATAAAGAAACCAAAAAAAAAGAGCAAAAATAAAATATAGGTCAATATGATTGTTTTTGATAGATAAACCATTTAAAATTGGCGGAAAAATGTTCTCTCGTGACTTTTTTTAGCTTTATCATTAACAAGATTAAGTCCTTAAAAGTTAATAAAAAGAATAAAGAGTTTATAAGACTTTTACAGATAGAGTGTAATGATACATGTAAAATATTTAAAAAAAGAAAAATGGGGTCAATGGGCATTTTTTAAGAGGATTTCGAAAATCTTACTATATTTCAAAACATGACAAGCGGACTTCCTTACGCTACCGATAAGTCAGTCGTTGATATCCTGCAAGAGTGAAACCGATTAGAAAAAAATTCTGAAAGTGACTCTTTGTGATATATTGGTTGACATATATACAATATATGATCTTTTTTTAATGTTTTGTAATGTGATATTGTATTTTATCTTTAGGCATGTGATGTTGCTATTAAAAAAAGACTAGAAATATACAGCACAATCTTCATAGTATTTATGTCAATCATCATTTTAGCAGAGGTAAATATTTTTATGTGTAAAATGGTATAAAGCAACCAATTTTAAAATGCATGACGAAAAACAGTATGTGTTACTTTCAGTGACGACTTTTAGTTTACATTCATTCCGTTCTGGTTTTTTTTGTCCACAAGTCGAAATGAAAACCATTTTAACCATTTTAAATCGAAATATATACAAATGAAGTAAAGAAGTTTTGAATTGTTATAAAATTATAACTGGTGACTGTGACCCAGGATACTAACCTAAGGTCCTTCTTTAATTTAGATATGTTCTGTTGTAACAACTGTATTAAATGCAAGATGTTACAAGCAAGACGCCACACTATTGATCCTTAGTATACAATCGAGTGGGGAAGATGATGAGATCAGAAAAGATGACAAAACACCAAAAGTAAAGGATAATGTAAAGAAAAAAAGAAAACATGGAGATAAAAAAGGAAAAGGATCATCACGAAACAAAAGGAAAAGATCAGTAGGAACAGTAGATATACAACAAAATGCCAACATAATTGTTCAGGAAAACGCAGAAGAAAACATTGAATTACATATGATGAAGTCGATGGAAACTGAAGAGACGATTGATGACAAACCTGATAAACATACAGACAAAAGAAGACTAGAAGAAGACGAATTGGCCGAAAAAGATTTAACAATGCCGGACAACTGAATCTAAGATATCACTAAAGTGATAACATATAAAAACACTGTACAAGAAGAAAAAGAATAAGATAGTTATCTTGTTTCATATATGTAGTTGAAACGTTAGAGCAAATATACATAGAACACATTATTATTGCATATATTTTCAGAGTATCTTTAAAAATTAGTGTTTGTTTATATAAATTTGGTAAATGCATATTGACTTGATGCAATTTTTATATTTTTTTTTGTGATTTAGTTGTCAACACTTTCACAATTAATAACCAACATCGTTTTCTAGATTTCTGTTTTTTATTGTTGAGAATAATTATAATCGACTGTAAATTCTTCAAGATTGTCAGAAATTATTTGGATGTTATCTGATGGCGATAGTGTATATGAAATATTAGCTTGTTTATCCTCATTTCGGAAAGACTCTATTTTATAACAGCATTATTCATAAACAACAAAACACTGATGTCAAATCCGTATGTGTTTATGAATGCTATTTGAATATAGATGAGAGAGCGGACGATAATAATCATTTGTAAATTTAATTTATGAAATATTGTAAGGTTTTGAATGTTTTAATAAGCTATTGGTTTTTATTATTTTGGAATTCATCATATTTGAAAGAGTTAAAAAAACAAAGTATCATTCTATTTTCATATATATAATTATTTACAAAATATATACAACAAATGTTCAAGACTTGGGGTCAATTACATCGGAATGTAATTAATAAAATTACACATTACATTGCAAAAATTATCAATTACATCAATTGCACATTACACTGTTTTTGAAATGTAATTAATTAAATTACAATTATTTTACTAAAGCAATTAATTAAATTACACAGTACATTTCATCATGGTATTTTTTAACCATAAATAATGCATGTGTAAAATATTCATGTAAGCATAGTTTAAGTGTTGCATTTGATAATCGTTAGCTATTTTAATGTTTTTTCATTTAGTTTGAATCTTTCTGGTCTGAACACTTTGACATCAATTCTAAATAGTTTTTCGACAGGAGCTAATGCGGCAGATATTGCTTGATCAGAACATGGAAGTTCTATGATCAGAAGATCATCATATTGAAAAGAGGGGGAATTGGTTCCTATTAACTTACTTATACATCAAGGGGTATTTTGTCATCTCAGAAATGAAGTCATTTAAATTAAACATAATATAAATAAAGATATTATACATAAATCATAAATATTTTTTTACATTAAAAATATCAAAAAGTGTGCTTGTCACAATATTGAAAATAATTTTTAGTACAAATAATGTATGCATAATACACCTTTGAATCTGTATAATGTCTATATATTAGCAATATTTTGCTAATTAGATAAAAAGACACGAATAGTGACATTGCCCCTGGACATTGTAATCTGATTAATTGCTGTTTGTTTTTACAGCTGTTAATTTTTATTTCTATAATCCTTTTGTGTATACTAATTTAACAAAACAATGTGTGCAGTGATTTTTAATTCTAAATGAACTGTCCAAGAAAGATTTTTCAAAGTGACACTTTTTTGTTTTTTTTGTTAAACAAGGTGATTAATTACTTATCAATCTATTTAGTTAAAAGGTCTTTCTTAAAAACTGAACATTAATATATAATTCTCACATTTTTTTTAATTTAAAATTAAATAATAAGTATTAAAAAAACAACATCTGTCATGTCTGTAGTTCAAATAAATGTTAATATACATTGTAACTTCAGTATAAATTATATGCTTCATACATTAGAAAAAGTATTATTTAACAATTTATATTATTAAACACAAATCCTTATCTTTAACACCATAAAAGTTGTGTAATTAAAATGTAATTCAAAAGTAATTGAGCATCACATGCTTTTTTCAATGTAATTGAGTAAATAACCATTACATGTAATTAAAAAAATGCTCAATTGCACATTACATTCAATTACATGGAAAATTGTAATGCATTACACTTAATTACCATTACATTTTCAATTACCCCATCCCTGAAATGTTGTTGTTTTGAGTTAAAAGGACTAAACTCTTTTCGTACTTTACATTAATATATTATATTCAATCATACTTTTATGGCCTTAGCGCTTATCATATTCTCCTCGTTCGTATGGTTTTCATTTTATTTTGCAAATGTGGACTATGCTGAAAGACTATTTTTTTCGTGTAACTGTATAATAATGCTTCTTTATTTTAGTTAAATTGTAAAAATGACACTATGTTTCAACTTTATATTTATAAATATATATGACATATGTGACACTATATATTTATTAGTAATAAAAAAGATGCAAGGATGCAGTCTTGTGATATACAAAATTGTTCTGGTATCTTAAACTGATACTATCAACATTGAAATAAGCAGATATGTAAAAGAGAAGACATGGTATGATTCCCAATGAGTCAACTGTCCACATACAACATCCTGCATCACAGACTAAATCATCAATCAGTATACATCCAACATCAAATGGATTTAGCGTAGATAAGGGAGTCGACAGATTGTAGATCCGTGAATGTGTATATATATATAGCAATAACATTTAATTTGCTTTAAATTTACTGAAAACAAAATCAATGTTAATACCAATCAAAACAAATTTAAAGATCGAATGGAAGTGTTTTATTATGTATATTGGTACCTTTGTAGAATAATTTTATTTAAAGGATTTATCAGTTTACTGGTTTATTTTCTTAATTTCAAGACACGATAAACAACATGAAGATGTGCTATCCCTTTTGATTTTTTTTTCTACATACCTGTACAACCGAACTTCATTACCAAATTTTACGTTTATGAACAAAATAAGCTTTAAAATTTTATCAGTGTCAGAACTCCTTTTCGATATATAAAAAATAGCAGGAAAAGGTTGACTTGGACTTTTACCTTATAGTTGGCATTGGCATTATTTGGGCCTCTAATAGTAAGAAAAGACATCTAGATTTGATGAAAATTTGGTAATGACCTTTTATGAGCCATTGAAGTCTTGTATTAAAAAAGAAAAGTAGGCGATGTGTGGCAAAATGATTTACCCTGTCGAACATCTGACAAAAAATCCTAAACCTGACGTCACTACATCTCTAAAAATATCGATATATGTTTTGTTTTGGGCGTCAACATTTTTGATTCGAGCCTTACCCAATAGTCTAGTGTAGATAATACAGATATTGTCTATAATTAAATGACAAGAAATAGCCACGACAGCTGATACCATGGATAAATATCGGTAATTTTTATGTTCTTTGATATGACCTACCAAAGTATCGCCAGGTTTGTATGAACGATTTTCGTGTTTTGCCATGTTATTGTCCGATTGTTTACAACTATGGTTTTGAATAATCCCTTTGGTATCATTTGTTCTGCTTTAACAAACAAGTACTGATATTGCAGAACACTTTAATATTATTTTAACTCAACACTTAGTCAGCGTAATGCACGGAAGTTTGGTAACTTAACCGCCACTTTCAGCACTATCATGATCATTCGTAACGGTCATTTGTTAGGAATGGAGTAATATTTAGTGTACAAAAAGAATCACTGACCTTTCACAGGGAAAACAGCAACCTTATTCAATTAAAATTAGAGACGAGCGCTCTTTCCACATGCAGGATTCAAACTAGTAACCTCAGTGATGACAGAACACCAGTGTAGATAGATAGATAGTTTATTCTCATAAAACCATGCAAGTACAACGTTTACAGGGAAGTGTAAGAGTAGTTGGACTACCTATAATAGTCGCCCTTAGAAGTCCACAATCTTCAAAGACAGCATTTGATATGTAACTAAAGGCTCATTGACCGTCGAATAATACTTGCATAAACATCACGACGGGTGCTAAATATGCAGCCTAATGTAGTAACCTTTTTGTTGCACATCAGAAAGCCCTTAGGGTTCGTGTTGCTCATTCAACAATTCTTTATGGTGTATACTGATATTTGTTTTCTGATTTTTTTCCATTACCACGGCATTGTCAGTTGATTTTCTACTCTTGAGTTTGGTCATTCATCATCCGTTCGGCATTCAGCAATGATCAAAGCCAATACCGAATAGTCAGTAATGAAAAGCCCCGAAATGACAATGTAAAACAATTCAAACGAGAAAACTAACGGCCTTTTTTATATAAAAGAAAATGAACGAAAAACTATATGTAACACATGAACAAAAGACAATTGCAGGCTCCTGACTAAGGACAAGCACATAAAAAACATAATTTTGCGGAGTTAAATTGAATACCAATAACGTTATCTTCATCTTTACAATTTAATTTTTCGATCTGATCATGTTTAAATCAAGATTACTTACATGAAGGGGCCAAACAACACAGAAAGTAACAAATATAGGTCTCCGTACGGCTTCCAAAAATGAGCAATGTCCATGTCGCATATTCAGCTTTGAAAAGACCCGAAATGACAAAGGTAAAGCGACTAAAACTAGAAAACTAACGGCCTAATTGAGGTACAAAAAATGAACGATTTTTGCTTTCTTCACATCAATTGAATGTCTCACCCCATCTAAGTGTGTTTTGCTATAACTGTTGAACTTGATACACAATGAATGTGAGATAACATTGTACGATTTCATTTTATATCTATATGTACAAACATTGAAAGAAAAACATAACATAAACTAAACAAGAACTATCTTTAACAAAAATAACCGACGTATTTAAATTTGAGTATAATGTTTAAAACTATCATTTCTATAACCTTCAGAAGCACAATGACTTAATGATGCAGGACCTCTTTAATTAAATCTCCATATGAATGTAACTACAAGAAATTCTTTACTAATTCTGGTTATATTAAGGCATTAACTAAACTTGTTCAAAGGGTATCTACACGTCTCAATCTTCAAAATCGGTTATCTAAAAATACTACCATCGCTAACATTTTTAACAATAAAAATCGTGGTTACCCTTCTATCGATAAGTGTCATGCCAAAAAATGACTTACATGTCCCCGTCTTTCCACCAACAATACGGTAAGGTCTACGTTTAATGGTCGCACATTTTCTTTACATTTTGAAACTGATATTACTTGAAAAACAAACAGTATTATTTATTTACTCACATGAAACAAACCGGGATGTGGTATTCAGTACGTAGGAGAAACTGGAAGATATTTATCAAAACGCACTCAAGAACATCTGTATCGTTTTAAAAGACCTAATAAATTCAAAAGTATCATTTACCAACACCTTGAGAAGCACAACCATCCTTTTAAATATTTAGCAGTTCAACCTTTAGAAGTAGTAAATAAGCAGCCTGGTGAATCGCATTCAAAGTTTGTACGATCACGGAAAATAATGGAATTAAATTGGATTAAAAAATTACAGACAGTTTACCCTCTCGGTCTAAATGATAATATCATGGGAATTGGTAATATATCTAGAACCAATTCCGTTAACATTTTGGATATTGTTTCTAAAACTGTTCGTAAAAACCGTTCTCACGGTTGTAGAACAAATCGCAATCAAAGAAAATTTCGGGCCAATCATACCAATATTTCGGACCTAATTTCTATTTCAAAAAACAACGGCAGACATTATCTGTTAACAAAACTCTGTTCGTTACCGGTTAATAAGTTAAATAAAATTTTGGAGGATTGCAACACAATTTCATATAGCAGTCCTAAGTATGAAATTGTTCAAATTATTATGGCATATTGTTATTCTAAATTATTTCCCAAAATTGATCGCCCTGAAGATCATAAAAAACATTTTATTAAAATTAAGTATGTCAATAAAGGCTTTGATTTTGTAAATATTGCCGGTATATTTAACGACCATTCTGTTAAAGAACACATTCCTGGATATTTTGACAATACTGAACTACCTCTTATTTGTTATATTTACAAGAAATCTACCCGGAAATTTGTGTTTAATTATAGTCAATTGTGTAAAGATGTTAATATCAGTGAAAATACACCTACTTCATGTAATTGCAGTAATTCCGAATATATTTATGGACCCATTTCCCATGTTATAACAGGAGATCTTAACATCGTTCAAGACCGAGAGTTAAAATCATTTCTCAGTAAAGGACATAAATATCGTCCCCCGTCAATTATTAATTGGAATGAGTGTCGTAGTATCATCCACGACTCACTCCATACTTACTGTATGAAATGGATAAAACGGGAAAAAGCTGACAAAAAATCTTTGGACTCTTTTTTTAATTCAGTAATGAAGATAGTTGATATACGTATTCAACATTTTAAAGAACATTTTACTATTAACAATAACCACAATAAACCTATTTCTCGTATCAAACATAAACTAAAAGAACTAACCAAGGAATTTGTTTTTGTCCCGGCCGATAAAGCTGCTAATAATATTATTATTGTTTGACGTAAATTTTACATTGAGGTTCTGAAAAAGGAAATCACCAATTCACCAACATTCCAACTGACTCCATTTTCAGAAAACGAAATCTGTAACAAACATAAACTTTTAGCCACCGCTTTACAAGCAGAGCCAAATACAATGAAAGTCCCAACTATGTATTGGCTTCCGAAGCTACACAAAACCCCTTACAAATATAGATTTATTTCGTCTTCAAGCCATTGTTCAACTACTAAATTGTCTATTATGCTCACCAGCACACTTGGTACAATTAAAAACCTTATAATAAATTGTTCAAATAAGGCCTTCGAAAATAGTGGAATAAATTACTTTTGGAGTGTCAAGAACTCGTTGGAAGTACTTGATAAATTGCATGCATATATTGGTGATTTTGAATCTGTTCAAAGTTTTGATTTTTCTACCCTGTATACCACATTGCCTCACATTCTCATTAAGAAAAAATTCACACACCTAATTAAATGGGCATTCAAAAAATCAGAATGTGAATATATATGTTCAAACTCTTTTAGGTCATTTTTTAGTAGCAATAAACAAAAAAACTATGTTAATTGGACATGCTTTGATACTATATATGCCCTGGAATTTTTACTAGATAACATTTTTGTTCGCTTTGGGGATTCCGTATATCGTCAGATTATCGGAATTCCAATGGAGACTAACTGTGCACCACTTATTGCGGACCTCTTTTTGTATTGTTACGAGTTACAATTTATGACAAAAATAAGCAAAGACCCATCAAAACAACATCTGATAAACAAATTTAATAATACTTTTAGATATTTGGATGATATTTTGGCTCTCAATATTGACGACTTCAGTATGTATATTAATGAAATTTATCCTGGTGAACTTACTTTAAATAAAGCTAATACTAACAATGACCACTGCCCTTTCCTCGATCTTGATATCTATATCACTAACGGAAAGCTGAATACTAAAATTTATGATAAAAGGGATGATTTTTCATTTCCTATCGTTAATTATCCGTTTTTAGATGGTGACGTTCCCTTGTCACCATCTTATGGTGTTTATATATCTCAACTTGTACGATTCGCTCGTGTATGTAACAATGTTTTAGATTTTAACGAGAGAAATTTATGTATTACTGAAAAATTATTACACCAGGGTTTTCGATATCACAAACTAGTCAAAACATTTACTAAATTTTATCATCGGTATAAAGACATCATTCGTAAATATAGCTCAACATGCAGACTTTTTATACGTTCAGGTATTTCACATCCAATTTTTTATGGAAATATTCTTTATAAAGCACAAAGGTGTCAGTATTCACCTCATAAACTTACAAAACCTTTGAATAGACTTATTAAGAAGGGATATAATTACGATACTGTTGTCTGTTGTAATTAACGAGACGTTGTTTTAAACACAACCAAATCACCCACTATGACAGCGTTTTGTCCAATCAAAGGATTTTCGAGCATGCGTATTCTGTTGCCATAGTTAAGCGTCCTTAAGTTCAAAGGGCACAAATCGAATCTATACCGACTACGTCGGAAAAACAACCCCAACAATAATGTATTTTATATGATGTATATATTATATGTACGACAAGCTCTTCTTTTAGAGGCAAATCATTTATAAAACTTATGAACTATACATTTAAAAAGACACTGCAGATATATATATATAAATATATCTATATACAAAACGTTCTTATAAATCTAGTTAAAACTGTACATAATGTTTACTATCATATTTATATAAGTTGTGTACTTGAATTACAACGTTATTAAAGTAAAGATTCGCGGAAATCAATTATTATCAGAGTACATTGTTTCTTTTGTTAACATATACAATGAATTACCATGAACTATGAAGATAAGTGCACACCATACTATCCTAACATATCATCTCTTTAAATGTACTGTTTAAAAATAGATTTTTTGTTTAGAGCAAATACCACGAAAATGTCCCAAGATCTTTAAATTGACAACCGTACAACTGTTACTATCAACAAATAATTTTTAAAATGGCGAAAATAAATGGAAGTCATATTACTGTATCAGCGAATATTATTCTGACCGCCTCTTTAATTACAAGGGTAAGTTATTTTGTATGGTGTTGGGTCCTAAATGCACTTTAAATTTGTACTTATTTGGCCTTTCAATGTATTTTCATTTAACAATGTTTAAGTGTCATTGACACTGATGATACTTAGACAAAACACGCGTCATCCGAAATATAAACATTGCAATTTTTAAACGTTTTACATTATTAATTGTACAAAATGTTTAAATGTTTTATTTGCAAATAACTGAGTTTTAGATAGTAAAACACAAATAAAAATCAAAATAAATTCAGGTTGAAATCATGAATAATGACTTATATAAGTTAAAGAAAAAAAATATATGTGCAAAATCTTTATATTTTAATGAAACGTTTATTGTCGAAATGCGCATCTGGTGCAAGAAAATTGGTACCGTTAATTTTATTACTACCACTAAGTCGATGCCTCTGCTGGTGGACTATTAGTCCCCGAGGGTATCACCAGCCCAGTAGCCAGTACTTCGGTATGAACATACGGATTTTTTGTGTTATCAAAATTTGCTGTTTCAAAATATTAGAAATTATTATAAATCAAGGAATGTATATATTTCACGCAAAGCTCTGATTCCTTTCACGGATTTGGCTATACTTTTTGGACCTTTTGAATTATAGCTCTTCATCTTTTATATAAGCTTTGGATTTCAAATATTTTGGCCATGAGCATCACTGAAGAGACATGTTTTGTCGAAATGCGCATCTGGTGCAAGAAAATTGGTACCGTTAATTTTTTTAAACAATTGTTGAAGCACCAAGCTGTATTTTAATATGTGTTTAAATGTCATTTTTATACAGTTGTGCTTGATGTTCATGCTCTTATATCATTAATTTTATATTAAATGTTTTAAGAAAATTTCTTTTTTTTTTATAATAAATGTTTGAAGAAAATTTTCATTTCTTTTATAATAAATGTTTTAAGAATATTTCCTTTATTATTGCTGGTATATTGTTAAGGCTTGATTGTTAAGTGATTTCTTTGTGCAATTCATCCCCTTATTCCCTTTTTTCATACGCAATTTCGACTAACTTATCATACATGACGCCATCGGACTATTTAATGAACCCATTTGGTAATATTTATTTGAGATATGAAGTACATGATATTGATAAAATCTTCCAATTGTTATGTTAATGTATTCTTTAGATTGACAACAATTAGTGCATTTGTTAAATGAGTTTTATAACACCTGCGCTGTGAAAATAGGTAAACCTTTATGACAAGATAATTCTTTACACTACGATTTTCCAAAATATTGAATATGATGAAATCTAAATGTCATTCGCAGTCAAATTTGTGTCATACATTTATGAATCTGAACAACACCTAACAGTTTGAACTCTTCCAGGAAATGTTTTCGGTGCCAACATGATTTGTGTGACGACTATTTATGTGATACTACATCATTTCGTTGTAAAACTTTTCGATATCGTTACAAATATTCAGCCACCCCTTAATTGATGGATAAAGCATGTTTTTATAACACTTGCACACATCGTGACATATACCCAGTTAGCCTTTTATTGATAGATATAAATCCTTATTATATATACACATGGAAAAAAGTATTGCAACACCAAATCGAAATTGAATTTTAAAAAACTCTTTTCCTTTTTTTGGGATATAATTTGGTAAAATAGAACTAGTTAAACATTATTTAAGTATCACCTGAGTTTAATCAATAAATATCGACTTGATATTTTTGTTTCTGCACATGCAGCTACTGTACCCGTAAACAGCAAAACAGTTGTTTTTATCCTCATTGTTTTCAACCCTTTAAATAATAAAATTTTTAAAGTTATGTGATTGACACGTTAAAATGGGTCCTTGACAACTCTTAACTGCAGCAAGATGGCAGATTATTAGCATAAGGGAAGCAGGGATGTCGCTGTAAAAACTGCACGTATTGTTGGTCATCACCATTTCACTATAAGTCGTTTTGAGAATAAATCAGGCAATAAACGCTGTTAAACTCATTCCGAGATATTGAAGACCCCCTATTCTATTTGCTAAGGAAAATCAAGCATAATGAAGGTTGGTCAGAAGGAAACCCATTGCATAAAAGACAATCCTAAAAAGAGAGTGGTGGCCATACAGGAGCCTTTTAACAAGAACTGTTCGAGATCGACTCATCGCTACTGGTTATCGTGCGATAAGACCATTTCGGAGACCGTTGCTAACGAACAGACACACAGTTTTCCGTATCCAATGTAGTGCAGAGGTCGCCAAAGTTGTAAATTAGCATCGAGGAGGAAGATCCAATGTTCAAATGGAATTCGGTTTACTTCCATGGCACGGTCGTAGCCCGGATTTCAACCATATCGAGCATATGTGGGACACTATTGGGCGGTAAGTGCGCGAAGGACACCCCAGTTCAAACACATCATGAAATAAACAATGCCCTTTATCAGCAAAGGTTGCTGCTACCTTTGCTACAAATCAGTCGATTTATTGCAGGATTCAGAAGACGTTTAGATGCGGTTATCCGTTTGAATGGAGGCTGTGCACAAAGTACTAATTTCTTTGGCGTGTAACGATCAACTATGATATGAACAGTCATCTAAGGATTAATTTTGAAATGTCTGACATTGTAAAGTTCGACTACAGTAAAAGTTGTAAAACGCTTTTTCTTGTACAAAAAACACTCCATTTTGGTATTAAAATTTTGGTTATATAAATCATTTTTTTTCAAACAATTTTTTGTTCGTTTCAATGCCAATGTACGAACAAAAAATTGTTTGAAAAAAATGATTTATAGTATAAACTATGATTTATAGTATAAACTATGATTTATAGTATAAACTATGATTTATAGTATAAACTATGCTTCAATAATAGTATACACATATTTTATTATATTTATCCAAAAAAAGAGGCTGATTCTTCAAGTTTTAAAAAATCAAGGTGTTGCAATACTGTTTTCCATGTGTATATATTGTTGCAAATATCCAGTCTCATCTTTATTGGTGGATATGTTCCAGACCGTATGAGGATTTGGACCGTATGCGTACTTTTTCAAAATATACATACGGTCGGACCGTACGCGTACGGTCCGACTATTAAAAAAAAAGATGGTCTAACTTTTAAAAAGGTCACGCTAGTTTAATCTCTTAATCTCCTGTAATAAGCATGTTAGTAGTACATTAATTAAAGGCCAGTATGCTCATTGAAATTGAAGTCAACTGTTGAAACAAAACATAGAAGGACAATTGTTATATAATATTGGTGAACTTTTGAAAAAAAAAAAAAAAATGCATATGCAAAGGAACATGCATGGACCGCAAACATGAACATGTTAAATAATAAAAAAAAATTCTTGTGGTAGATAGTGTCAACTTGAGCGAGAGTACAAAAATGGGATTCAGATATAGAATAAATCAAACATTTAATTTCAATTGTACGCTTATTCACTTATCCATCTAATGTTAAAATAGCATCTTGGAGAACTAAAGCTACACATGTTTGGTAATTGTTTTTTTTATTTTTTTCCTATTAAACCCATATGATACCAAAACATACCGTACGGTCTGTGGATATCATTTTCCATAAAGTATCAAAACATGCCCTACTTCATTAGAAACACCATTACTTTAGCGCATGTCACATAAAAGGTGAACAAGTTTCTAAAGCGCTAGCAGTTGAAAATAAATGTAAGATATATCCGTTTGATTGATGAAAATAAATATTCATTGCAGACCCTGACCTTTGGTTTCATATTCATGTCAATATATATCAAAGTCAAGGACGACATTTTAGATGAAGAAGTTATTAAAATCATCGACTTGGAAGTTGTAGCCGGGATGCCACTAGGATCAACTGTTAGATCAATTATTTTTTCCCTCATTGGAGTATTTGTGGTAGAACTTTTAACCGGCATTGTTGGATTGTATGGAGCTTTTAGAAGGGAGAAGCTAATGTTAGCAGTGGTAAGTAAAAAACTACAGAAAAAAATCAATAAATATTTCCATCCCATTCATAGCGCTAATTTTAAGCCCGGCTTTTAATATATAATATTTTTATTTTTTTTAGATTTAAGCTTTTCATGTTTAAAGAAGTTTAGGATTGTTTTTATCACATCTATATTCAATCAGCGCAAGCTGAATTTTGACTCTTAATTGGAAATATATAGATATGAAACAAAAGTGATATTAGAAAAAAAGTATACTTTTTATCCCATTAAAAAAAATACAGTTATTTCAGGTCTTGGCTCTACTGATATTTGGCTAACAAATAAAAGCAATACAAGTTCTGTGTACTGTGTTTTTCAAACGATTAGTGATACAATCGATGTAACTAGGGGTTATCTCAGTTGGTCCGGAAGGGCAAACAGATCCTGCTCTATATCACATAAAAACAGATCATGCCCTTAATAACATGCACACATTTTAGCTTTGCTTTTTTTAATGAATAGCAATTAACTTATTTGTTTTAGGCCGTCGTCCTGAGTTCCTTCCTGATTTGTGTATACATTATATATATAGTACTTCTGTCGATTATATATCACAAGGTAATTCGTCCATATTGTTAATTATAATAAAAAATACAACAGACATAAAAAAACATGAAATTATTTCCTGTATTTATCATTGCAGGTTTTGAAGAATTGACAAAAAATGTAGATTATTTTGAGAATTTGAGAATACATATTTGAATCAGTTATCAGAATGTTAACTCTTATTTATGCGATGCTCACCAAGTTGCAATAATGAAAACCTGGTTATTTTTTTCTAAATAAACAGTATACAAATTGAATATTTGAAAAAAATGAGGTTCTTTCGCACATTATAAATATACTTAACAAAGCGAGAGAAGATATTTATGCCATACAAATGTCATATATATTAAAATACATCAGAAAAAAAAACCAGTTGAGGAAACAAACATGATGAATATAAAAAAGAAGATGTGGTATAATTGCCAATGAGACAACTCTCCACAAGAGACCAAAACGACACAGAAATAAACAAACAGTTCATCGTACGGCCTTCAACAATGAGCAAAGCCTATACCGCATAGTAAGTTATAAAAGGCCCTGCAATGACAAATGTAAAACAATTCAAACTAACGGCCTTATTTATATAAAAGAAAATGAACGAAAAACCATATGTAACACATAAACAAACGACAACCACTGATATGCAGGCTCCTGACTTAGGACAAGCACATACATACAGAATGTGGCAGGGTTAAATTGAAGTTGTTTTCATTGTCTCTGATGTTGAGCAAATTTAAAAAAAAAAAAAGAGTGAGAAGAAAGAAAGAAAAATTAAAAAAGAAAAACCACTGAAATAGAAAATGCTGTAATTCATCCATATGAATAACAATAACATTATCTTCATTTTTACAATTTGCTTTTAATTTAATGTAGACATACAGATAACTAAGAACATTGAGTCGAATATAACTTAATTTTCTCTTTTTTTGGCATAACAGAAAACTGAACTCTACAATACATTACTTAATTACACAAAAGCTTATGAATCTGGTACTAATTACTTATCATACTGGAACCGTGTGGAAACATTCCCTGAGTTCTTAACTAAGGTGAGACATCAACTTAACTGTGTTAGGGACACGTCAGCAGGTAGATTATGAAGTTAAAATAAATGCTACAATTTATTTATTTTATATTGTGACAATAACGTGTTTTAATTTTCATTCAAGGAAAAAATATAACTTTTGAAATCTGAAAAAGAAGATGGTTAATGCTTAGACTTTAATTACGCAAAAAGAGTCGGTCACTTTTTGAATTTGATTACATTAGTATGGAAACTATAAATAATAAGCACACATCTAACATGAATGAGGATTTTCTTCGATTTTGTAGCTTGGATGTCAAAATTCAAGCCCGGAAAGGCACTATTGCTGGAGTTTATATGTCCAAGAATTAGGCAGCTATCTAGAAATATACATCGGGATAATTGTGACGTGCATGGTTTGTCAGGTATGTATCAATATAATGTAAAGCTGTGTGGAATATCTAGAGGAGCAGGTTAACTCTTCAAGCCCGAACAAAAGCACGATCAGTGATGGAAGGATTTTGTGTTTCAATTTGTTATGTTTTCAATTAAGTGTTCTTCTTCAAATGTTTGTTGGGTTAAACTTTTTGACATGACGTTTTAAGTTTTTAATTTTCATTATCCCCTTGCCTTTTTTTATAGTATTGATTAGGTTCGAATTGTTGAGTATTTTGTTTCCAGAGTTGTGTTTTATAGACTGCTATACGTCTTTGATAATTTAATTGTGTCATGGCAATAATTGGATTGTCTTAGCATAGGAAAACCTTTCGAAATTGCGGCTTCTTAACATCCTTCAACTCTATACTTTCGTTTGCCCTTTTAACTCCTTAAATTCGAACATCCTAATATCTATGAAGAGTTTATTATCATTTTGCTTTCGACTTATTAGTTGTTAACTCTTTGGTATCCTTTGCATCTCAATTAACAATCAATAAAAAACAAAAGACAAAACATATAATTATAAGAGTATAGAAACGATACGGACCAATATCGAAAAGAACAATGTAAATAGCAGGGAGTAATGTCAAATAATGAAGAACATTTGATAGAAAAAATATCACAACACGCTATGGCTTGTATGCGTTTAAAGCGTTTTTCTGAGTTGACCTTCAAATTAACCTTTCTTTTAATCCAATCTTTTGATCCTATTTACATTATTTAATATGTTTAAGAGTCTTAGATAATTTATATTCGAGCAGCTGTATTCGAGTTATCGTTGTGTGGAGATTAATCGTACATTACTATATTTCTAGGTTAAATGACACGTATTTTTTTAGAAGAAATATTGTGAAATCAACGATGTGGGAAAATAAATTAATCGAATACGATGTTTTTAGTTAGCGGAATATTACTTTTACAGATTTGTTCAATAGTTGCAGCTGAATATATCTTCCGTAAACTTGAATTCAAAGAAAAGAAACCAAGCATTTCGGAGAACAAGTATTACTTATTGTTAAGTTTAAAGCATGGTATGTTACGGAGTTTGATCATCTTCATAAAGGATAATTGGAGCAGGTAAAATATAGTATTATTTCAATTGGCAACATATTTTTCTGGTTTTATTGTAATTAAAGTAGTTGAGAGCAACAGGAAATTATTTGGATGGTGTAAACCACCCCCTAAAAAAATTAAATAATGGGGTATGACATTTAAAATTATTGAAAATATTGATAAGAACTTTTTTTTAATTTTATACATTAATTTAAAATATTGTAATCAAAATTCTTTTTTAAAACAGTCAAACGCTTTCTTTGAAATTAAATTGCATTATAATGTAATGTGTAAAGGTGTAACCTGTATGGGGTAATGGAGCAGAATGGATGGTGTAATGATGTATAATGTAAGTGGGAAGTTAACACCATCCTAAGACTGTAGCACATACACAGGTTTCATTTTGATCATCCTATTGTTTTCACTTTTGTAAAAAGACTGTAAATATGAAATCTTGATATATAAAATGGTATACATTTCCATAATTATTTTTGAAAAAAGACAACACAACGTAGATATATTAAAAAAACACTTCAAACTGTAAAGTGTTGTTTGACAATTAAACACACTTTAGATTAATTAAGAATAAAGACTGTTAGCGTTAATGATATTTAAACTTACTGAAGATTTATTATTATTCGTTTGACAAAATTTGTCGTGGATTGTGTGGTTTCAGTTGAACCGCAAAATTAATGTTCAACGAGTGACTTACTTCGCCATAACCAAACAAAAATTCTTCTAAAATGTAAGTTGGTACCCAGAATAAATAAATTAACCCACACTAGTATTTAACCATGTTAATAACACCATTCAAGAGATATGAATAGTCCAAAATGCGCATTTGGTGCAGCAAATCTAAAACCATTTATCGATTAACATTATTTTCGTTGCAGGTCAAAAGTTGGTTTTGCATCGGTCATACTTAAAATAAGCTCGCTTGTAAGTAATAGTAGTCATGGGCCTCGTACGGTCTAGATTCTATTTAGTGATGAAATGTACACGCAATTGTCTGCGGCCGTAGCAGGTTTTTAGATTGAACTTCACCAGGAATGCTTAAAGCAAAATATTGAAAGCCAATGATGAATAAGAACCGAGACAGTTTAAGAGCGCTTTAGCCAAAAAGGTCACAAACAAAATAGCTAAATCGATTAACGCACAACTTTGCTTGAGGGAGTTGAAGCCCTACTTTCTTGAAATCGAAATTTTTAACAGATGTTTTAAATTATATGATGTCACAATCGAAGTACTGATGTTTAAGCTGAAGATACTCAAAATTACTTACAGTCCACTGACAGTGGTAAAAGGTCAAACTTGTAAAAATGAAAACAACGCGATAAAACGCTTGGAGTGTTTCTCTGTGCTAACCATTAACACAAATGCTGCCATAACTTTTTAACTTTCTCATAAAGGTCCACATGTGTAGTAGAAATGTTGATGACATAACAGTTTTTTTTACTTGATTAGAGATGTTTTTAACACGTGTATATCTTACTAGAATTAAAATTACAAATCTCACCTCTGTCTTTAATTAGATCGTGTAACGAATCAGAAACTTGAATTAATTTGCCATTTTAACGCTAAAATAGATACAAAAAGAAGAAAAAATAGACAAAAAGAAAACAAAAAATTCTACTTTAGTTGTACGCTCAATTATATAATACAAATATAAAAAAAAAATAATCTTTTATTGCCAGTAAATTACTTTACACTAGAAACACCATTATATAGAAGTTAACAACAAATGGTCACCCTACAGCCATTACCAATGAACAAATCCCATATCGTATATTTACCAATAATGCCCCGAAATGACAAATGTAAAACAGTTCAATAGACAAAAAGAACAGCCAGATTTATGTACAAAACAATGAACGAAAAATAATTATGATATACAGCAACAAATGTCAACCACTGAATCAAAGGATCATGACTTGGGACAGGCGCATACATAATTTGGCGAGGATACATTAGTTTGTGTCCCCAAAACCTTAACTAAGTTAATACATTTTAGGTAGCAGGTCTTGGGCTTCTTGGACTTGGATTAACTCTCATAGGAGACGTTTTTATTAGTGATGGCTCACTCAGACATATATTTTACAAGATTCAGTTTTATCATTACTATTTCTATGATATACTGGTGGGTTTAGCTGCAGCATCGGTTGTAATTGGAATATGTACCTCGTTGGTGGCTGTACTTGGCTTGCTTGGATCCTGGAGAAAATCGAAACGCTTTCTTATTACGGTTTGTAAATAATAAAGAAGAGAAACTTGAGACTGATTGACGAATTATGTCACCATAAATACTATATGTAACTATAAATGTCACATAACTCCAAACGTTGTCTTATAGCTTGTACGTCTTGATATAATTATAGAAAATAGACCACTCCAGTTATAAACCGCCCAAAAATGCTGACACCATATATTGACATTCCAAAAAAAGAAAAATACGATTTTCTTGAAATAAACATACAATGTGCTAATAAAAACTAGATATATATATTATTTATTAGCATAATATTCAGCACTTGGTGCAAACAACTTTAAATTCAAATTTGCTTAACTAAAATAAAATGCCCACTGTATTTGGCAACAATGGTTTCGATGCCCTCCAAATTTCTCTTACTTAGCTTTTAAACACTTTTGTGAATTCGAGTGTCACTGAAAACTCTAATGTAGACAAAAACGCGCGTCTGTCGAAAATACAAAATTTTAATCCTGGTACATGTATCTTTGGTGAGTTTTTGACGGCGTTCATAAGTTAAAGAAGTATAGGTTAAATTGTAGATCTATCTGAAGATGTAAACAAACTCATTTGTGAGTTTGATGTCTGAAGCTTTTTCACTGAGTGAAATAATACATCTTTCATCCTTATTATATTGCTTATGCCATATTTTCTTTCCAGAGCTCTGTTCTGTCTTTTGCTTTGCATATACCAAGAGTAGTTGCTGTTGTTATATGGATAGTGTTTATTGAAGAGGTGAGAAAAAGTAGATACAAAGTACATTAACGGAATTCAAACGTTGCCCAACGATTAAGAATATAACATCTAGAAAACCATTATATTTTATAAACTAAGATCAATTTAACACTTTAAAGCAAAGTCGTCTTTTCATCCTGCTTATTACATGATTGTATTATGTTTCATAAATGTTTAAACATTTTGACCATGATTTATATTAAGGCCCTCATTTGTTTGTGTCAAGGATTTGAATTTTCACATCGGCACATAAGGCATATGTTGAACCAGCCTTGTTTTTTTAATAGCTATACAATTAATCGTCGTATGTTTACAAATCACAGAAGCCTGTAACACACTGGTTTCCACGGAAGTGTTTTAGATAGTATTGTAGCTATAAAATACATACATTTAAGTTTGAAGAACTTTGTATATAAAATTTCCAGATGGCTATAAATTTACAAACATTGCCCAATAATAATCCATCGAACCATAGATTTGTTGGAAATTTACTCATAGTCTGGACCGTGATATTCGAATTTTATCCGGAGAGCCCGAATTTAGGTGATTTACGCAACACAAAAATCCGTCACTTTTAAGCTTGATTTTGTACGACGTCGTGTTTTCTAATTCTGATACGCGTGTATGAGCAAATATGTTAGCATTAGTATAATTAAACTACAAGCGTTAAATAGATTCAAAAAACATAGTTATAGTCTTCTTAAATCTGGCCTTCAAACGTTACATAACTTTCTTTGCAGATCAACGATGGTATGAAATTTCAGTTATGGTTACAACAATTAGGATATTTTTATGGAGGGAACGGAAATGAAATCACGGGAAAGTGGAATGACATGATCACGACAGTATGAAATAATACACATTTAACTTGTTATAATGAATTCTTTTTTTATTTTCTTGTGTATTTATATTTCAAGTTAGTGATGTCAATGATAATGTACGTATGACAAGACACTTGTATTTTGTTTTATCTCCCAAGAATCCTGCATATTTATTTTGCATTTCAGATGAAACATAAATATTAAGCAGAGATTATAAGAACATGTTGTGTTTATTGAATCAAAGATCATCTCTACGATTGTGGGTTATACGTAGGAACATTTGAAAAACAGGAATATGTTTTTATTGTAATTTGAAGGAAAAAACTGATAACATAATATAACAGCATTTGTTATACGGTGATTAAATACATGAAGATTAAAATTAAAGACAATACACGTACTAATTATCAATAGAAATCGAAATTGAACACATATCAAAATACAATAGCTAAGCGAAAATCTATTGACATATATGGTACATTCAGTACTAGAAGGGTTGTGGATAAATCTTGTTTAAATACAAACACATTTGAAATCAATAACAAAGGATGTTACAGAAAGGTCATTACTACATGATATTATTTTTAATGAATATGTTTTCAGCTGCAGTGTTGTGGTGTCAATTATTACTCCGAAACACATACGACTCAGGGAATACAGTTCTGTTGTAAAAATGCTAATCTCAGAATACTAGACAAAGAAGATCCAAATACAAACTCCTACAGTGGCATTTTCAATTATTTTGGTGGCTGTGGTGGCTACAAAACAGATGTAAGCTTCATAAACACGTGATACTAAATTGAATGCATAAAAACTATTTTTTATAACCTTACTGCTGCACATTTTACAGAAACGTTAATCGGCTTAACAAGATTAAATTGCAGTCAGATTTTTCTAGTACAGCAGCATGAATAAACGTATATATGTGATCACTAACATTGTGTGTCGTTATGTTAGAAAATAATACAAAAGTTCAGTACCTACGCTAAGAACCGGTTATTGAAAAAAAAAATATACATATTTCTATACACATGATAAAAAAACCTATTTTATTAAAAAAAATATGGGAAGATCCAAGTTTCAAATATTCGGCGTGATTAATATTCGTTTCAAATTTCTCGTTGTGAAATTAAATAGCTCCCTAAAATTAGTTGGTTTGAAGTATATATTCGTATATCGTCAAAGTGACCTTTCACATATAAAGATGACAATCAAGGAATGAAACCATACTATGAATAAGTCAAAATTATACACGTGCTTGCTTATACAGGTAGCGTAGCTGCTCTTTTAAAATTGAAAATGAAAGGAAACGGAAAATTAGATAATATACTAAAACTGTTATGATAAAGGTAAAACATGAACATATTTAATCTACATCTTTCAGACATGTGCAGAAGTAATCTTGGACAAGACTGACATGTTTATTGGATGGTTTCTTGCCATTGTGCTCCTGCAAATTGTTTTAGAGGTTTGATTTATTTGTAGTAGTATATACATTGATTTTTGTTGGTCTTAAACGATGTACATTAATAGATTTTTAGCACATGTAAAAGTAAAAAAAAAAAAGAGAAACAGAGGTAAAACAAAACTGTAAAATAAATTGTTTGATATATGCATCAAAGACGAAGTGACGTAAAATTTGGCATACGACATTCAACAAGGAGCAAAACAGCGAACAATGAAAAATTCTGAAATGCATCTTTTATATTATGTTTTTATAGAATTTTCATCTAAATTTAAAAAAAAACAATTGTCATTGTATTGAAACATTAAGTTAAAAACGTAATGATTGGGGACAATACATCATTTTTATCATAAGTTTGCACTTAAAGTGGTACCTAGCACTACAGGGAGATAACTCTGCAAAGTCAGCAAAACGTTTTAATCCCGTTGTGTTCTAAAGGGATCATGAAGCTTCTCAATGATCAAAATTGGTGTTTGTTAAACTGCTATATAACCAGTGTAAATTTTCTGATAAAACAGTTAGTTCAAAATTTTAGAAATTTTTATATTTTTGTTAAAGGATCAATATAAATATATTGTCAAAATTTTATGAAAATTAAACGAGCCAAATTTATTTTAGTGAAAGTGTTGGGAACTACCTTAAGCTTCAAGTATGAAACAAGTATCAAATGTTAAAATAATTTATTTATCAAGCAAATACATTTGTACTTGAAGTTTTCATTTGATGATTTATTTTACAAAGTTACACAAAAACATACATTTATTTTCCTTAGATCGTTGGGTGTTTCTTTGTTAACAAGGAGTATTCAGATATAAGGTCGACGGAAAACCCCGACATCTCAACAGGAAAACTAAGGCATACAAAGTCTGTTATATTTAGAAAAATCTGCAGCGGAATCAAATCGTTCTTTTTAAGTAACTGGAAAAGGTAATTGAACAAATCAGTAAATGTTATTTTAGTATATTTGGGTTTATGGTGCATTAAAATAGAGGGTCGAAAGATACCAGAGGGACAGTCGAACTCATAGATTGAAAATAAACTGACAACACCAAGGCTAAAAATTAAAAAAAAACACAAAAAGACAAATAATAGTACAGAAGACACAACATAGAAAATTAAAGAGTAAGCAGGACAAATCCTATCAAAACTTTGGGTGATCTTAGGTGCCCCAGAAGGGCACGCATATTTTGATCCTCATGTGGCACCCGTCGTGTTGCCTTTGTTATAACAAATCCGGTAAATACATTTAGTCTTATTCTGTAGGTCAAATTCGTGAATAAAAGAATTGTATTATAGTTGTATACGACAAATTAGGGATGTTATTAGGCCTACAAATTAGTCATACAAATTAGGTTGTGTCTATTCTGTGTTGGTCTTAGCATGAATTCGGGTTTAGTTTTCTGTAATTAATTAATACTTCAGTTTCATTATGTATATCTCTTTCATATTCATTTGATAAAATTTACTGTTTGCAATAGCATGCATTGTTCTAAATAATAAGGATGTTCTTATCCCATACATACAAACAACGCCGTATTTGGCACTATCTTTTTCAACTTTTGATCTTCAGTGCTATACAACTTTGTACTTTTTTTCACTTTCGATCTTTTATATATGGGCGTCACTGATGAATCTGTTGTGGACGAGGCGCGTTTTTGGCATATTGAATTTTAAACCTGATGCTTTTTTGTTATCTATTTATCATGTGTTTCTTTGTCTAATATGTTATTCTATTTATTTGTATTGTAGTCCTGTAATTTAATGTTGTCTTTTCAATGTTATATTTAACTTTGCCATTAAAGTGCGAGGTTAAGCATGCCACAAAACCAGGTTCAACCCACCATTTTTTCCCCTTTAAAAATGTCCTGTGCCAAGTCAGGAAGATGGCCATTGTTTTATTATAATTGTTCGTTTCTTTTGGTTTGCATGTTAACGTTGTGTCGTTTGTTTTCTCTTATTTTTGAGATATTAAGATAAGACGTGGCACGGTACTTGTCTATCCAAAATTCATGTATTTGGTTTTGATGTTATATTTGTTATTATCGTGGTATTTTGTCTGATGCTTTGTCCGTTTCTGTGTGTGTTGCCTTTTGGTGTTGTATCGTTGTTCTCTTCGTCTATTTAATGCGTTTCCCTCGGTTTTAGTTTGTTACCCCGATTTTGTTTTTTGTCCATGGATTGATGAGTTTTGAACAGCGGTATACCACTGTTGCCTTTTTTAATTTTTTTAGCAGATTTTTTTTTGTTATAATGTTTAACAACCTTATTAAAGATATAAGTGGATTTTGCACATTACATTGTACATTGTAAAACCGCAATTTTAGGCTGCAGCATCTTACTTAAATAATCTACTTTACTTACAGGTCTAAATTGACATTGGTTCGATTTATATCTCTAGGAACTATATTTGTGAGTACACTTTATTTGATTACGCTGTGTAATATTTAGATAAGATAAGATTAATAATAGCAAATATCTTGATTATTGAATCATTGATGGTTCCAATTTTGTCATTCATCTATATTCCTAGATTTCATAGGAAAGAAGATTTTTGTAAAAATTACAAAAGTTTTACCTCATTTTAGACGGTTCTTTAAGATTTATGATTCACATTACCAGCTGATTATGTCTATTTCATAATTTCTTTACATGTGACCTCTTCTCCTTCCAAAGAGCAGAAAACTTTAAGATTTAACTTGACTAAGTTCTCATGAATGCAACGACATCAAAACTCGATAAACAAATTTTACAATAACAAAAACACTATACATTATTTTAATATTGTTTTGCATTGAGTTAACATGTAGTTCGATTATTTTTAAATGATGTTGGATATGTATACCAGTGTATGTGTTTCATGGCCATTCATAAGCACTTTAATTAGCCTTAAATATTCATAAAAGTAAAATAATGGAAAAAGTAAAAACACAAAAATACCGAACTCCGAGGAAAATTCAAAAAGGAAAATCAAAAATCAAAAGGCAAAATCAAAAGTCCAAATACATCAAACGAATGGATAACAACTGTCATCTGAACTGAATTTATACAAATGCAAACATTTATCAAGGACGGTACACATTTGTGTGTGTGTGTGTTTGTGTGTGAATTTATCCATGTATCAAGTTATTATTTAGAAAAAAAGTAATACTCATGTTTTTTACAAGTCTTTGTTATTGTTCGCCAAAATACTTCTGTTTAATATTGCAGATATGTAGCATTGTGGTGCTTTGTCTAGCCATCAATATAAGATACGACAAAGTATTTGGTAACTCGGATATAGAAGACATATTTGCAAGAATAAACGTTACCGATCATACCTTCTCAAGGGCCATCAACATATTTTCCATTGTGGCTGTCACCTTTTCGTTAGTATCTATAGCAATTGTTATCTTTTCCACAGTTGTAATGGACTTACAGAAATGGAAATCAGTCCTAAATATTTTGGTAAGCTTTTTAATTTTTGAATGATATGAAATTATGTTTTTTGAAACTTTTGTACCAATCCATCAAGATTATAAGCATGGGTGTACCTTGGATATGTTAACTTTAATTAACATGTACCTTATGTTTAAGATTGTATATATTACGCATATGCATGTCCTGCTCATGAAAAACTCTTATTTGAAAAAAAAACCAACGTAAGTCACAAAACACCAAGTATTGATTGTTTTCCTAATGATTCAACGAAAACAAATTTCAAGTCAGATTACGGGTTTCGATCATGATCTAATGGATTGTTCTCGTATTTACTTTATACCTATTATATCGAAGATTTTGTTCACGGTATAAAAAAGGAACCTTTAATTGCTTGCTTGAACTTGTATGCGTTTTCTACAGTTGTTGGTTTGCTTTCACGCCATATGAACTTGAAAAAAATGTTAAATAATACTTGGTATTCATGGTATTATTAAATGGGACAAAACAGTTATATAACCAAAAAAAAAAAAAAAAACGGATTCCAAGGAAAACCCAAAAACTGAATGTTCGTTAACAAATGGTAATATAAAGCTTAATTCATTTTGGAACAAGCAAAAAAATATATAGAATTAATGATAACTTTATCATGTTTATGAAGCCCAAAACAACAACATTATGATGATGAAAGCTACATTTGTTTGTCATTCGAATTATGTTAAACATACCATTTTG
The DNA here is from genome assembly GCF_036588685.1 of Mytilus trossulus. Taxonomy (NCBI): domain Eukaryota; kingdom Metazoa; phylum Mollusca; class Bivalvia; order Mytilida; family Mytilidae; genus Mytilus; species Mytilus trossulus. The sequence goes on from NW_026963294.1 coordinate 3,232,403, forward strand.
AATTTATAGACTGTTGGGTTATTGAGTGCTGTTGTAGTATCTAACATTGTACAAATAGGATTATGGGGAAAGTTCTTGGCTGGAGTAAGTTGACAAATAAGATGATGGATGTATTAATAATGTCTTTTAAAGAGACATTTTACTATGTGTCCATAACGTTATTGAAACAAAATTAACGAACTTGCTCATATGTCTACTCAAATTATTATAGTACAAGTTGTTTTCTTTAGAAAAAAAACACATGATTTTATGGTATTACAATTACGGAAAATGACATCAATTGAATTTTCATATCAACACAATAGTGATAGCAGGTGATAATCTCGGGTACGAAACAGAAACCAACAATGGTATTAACCCAGTGGTTATAAACTAAATTAAGATACTAGGCTTATAACTTTGTACAACAGACACCCGCTTTGTCTGCTGTATAGTCACCAGTTTCACTCGAATCAGACAATATGAAGTTGACATATAAACAAAGAAAATTGAACAGTAAATCACAAAAATATTTTAAAATGTAACGAATTAAATACTTTTCTAGCAGTATAAGTGTATACAATTCTTATTTAGAGTTTTGAAGTACAAAAAAAATAAATTAAACGTACAAACAACCAAAAACAATACACATTAAAGACAGCAAAACAAACAAAATAATGTGAAACAAAAACTCCACAAAAAATTCCTGAGATGTGTACTGTAATGATATATATAATATATTATAGAGAAATTGTATTCATCATTGTATTGTTTGAATTTAATCAAAGGTTTCATCAGAGCTAGAAAATGAACTGAGAGCACAATTTGTTAGTCAAGATGGTGGCTATCAGTACTCTCAGAATTCAGCAACATACGACACGTCATTATCACTCTCTTGGAATACGCTTTTTATACAGGTATGACTTATGGAAGAGGCCTGAACAACTTAAGACACATAGAAAATATTTGTTTGTATTCAATACTCTAATAGTTAAATATGCGGTATGGGCTTGCTCATTGACGAAGTCAGTACGATGACCTATAGTTGTTAATTTCTGAGTCATTTTGGTCTCTTGTGGAGAGTTGTCTCATTGTCAATTATACCACATCTTAAATTCATTTATATTAGTTATGTAAGGAAAATTCAAAATTTAAATTTTCATGACGATTTATATTCGCCTTATCGTTAAAATAACTGTGCGCGAAATACAATTGGTTCAAAGCATTGAAAGAAATGCAAACTATTTGGAAAAGTACGCAATATAGATTATTGTGAGCAATTGCAAGATACAGTAAATTCGAAGATATTATTCCCGAGGGTATCACCAGACCAGTAGTCAGAACTTCATTGTTGACATGAATATTAATAATGTGGTCAATTTTATAAATTATTCTGATTATAAAACTATATTTTTTTTGGAAAAAACTAAGGATTTTCTTATCCAACAAATATATTATCATAGATATAGGAAGATGTGGTGTGAGTGCATATTCGTATTAATTTGACATAACTTTTTGTGATTTTGGGTTCTCACTTCAACTTTTTACTTGTTTGGCCTTATAACTATTTTGATGTGAGCGTAACTAATGAGTATGATGTAGACGAAAAGTGGGTCTGGCGTATTAAATTATAATCTTGGTACCTTACATTGCACTTATAGGCAGAATGTTGTGGAGTAGGATCATTGATAGAATCCTCGTTTACGTCAACCAAGTGGTACTCGTCTGGAGACAGATCTAGTAATCGGATTCCAGTACAATGTTGTATATCTCAGTCTGATGTCTTCCCGTACGCTACAAGAACAGATAGCCATTGTACATCATCTATGCTAGACGGATACTTTTACTCACAGGTTAGTACTGAGAACTCATTTGTGAGGGAATATTTTTGGTGGATTGAAATAAAAATAAAAGGATACATATTATTTTGAGAAAAATAGAATTCAATATTAGTGACAACACAATTTCATGCAAATTTTATCAAAATTAATTGAACATGTTGTTCCAGAGAATCAGTGTCTGCAACATCAATGTATATGATCAAATTAAAAGAAATAATATATCTTTCAGTCATGTGATGATGCAGTTGAAAAAAGATTGAAGACATACAGCATAATCTTCTTTGTGTTCATGGCGATCACCATTTTAGCTGAGGTGTGTATTGAATCAACAGATGTATTTTAGTCAGGTGACGTGATTAAAAGTTCTATAAAGTATTTCATTGTTTGATTTGGTCTTGATATGATAATCAGGAAGTTATTCCAATGAACAAAAGCGTTTTGATGCTCGCACAATACTGGTAGTCAATATACTGAATTATTCTGCAAGAAACTGATATTTAGCTAAAAGCTACAGTAGGTAAAAGTTTCCACAAAGGATCAACTCAGACAGTTTGAATCGCATGTTAATTAAAAAACTACTTTCATGTACCCGCTATTCAACCATCCATACGTTAAGATTGTCTCAGTTTTTTGTTGTTATTTGCTCTTTAATCGGGGTGTTATATCTTTGACATATCACCCGTTTCCATTCTCAATCTTATCATTATGAACAAGTTACACTTCGGGTAGACAACGAAAGGTGCTTCGAATTAATTTAATTTGTTCAATGAAACAAATTGGCTTCATTAGTTGTTCATTTGGCATTTAACCATACAACGTCATATATATATATATATCTAAAATCAGATTTACATGACAATGTTAACTATTTTTCACAATGCAACTACTGACCACATTTTAGCCCTGTGCCGAAACAAAAAGCACACACAATAAAGCGTACATAACAAATTATGTAAAAAACACATATCACATCATTTGAGTTTTTGTGATGTTTGGTAACTGTCAGGTTAAATCCACATCGAATTTTATCAATGTGTCGCATTTGCAGTAAGCAATATAAATTTTAAGTTTGGGAGAATAGAATTGTTCAATATAGGAATGAAAAAAATCATTACAGTTTCCATAAATTTAGTGGAAAATGCCATTTTCTACTCATTATAGTGACTATGTCTATAACACGGCTTTACGGGGTTATTTCGAAATGTGTTGAAATGAAACTCAGAAAATTTACTTTCTAATTATGATTTTCAGATGAGTTGCATTATAATGACTGTATTCGACGTTATAAGGCTAAAGAAATTAACGCTGGGTATAAAAGCTGGTGACGACACAAAAGAAATCATTAGAGAAAACGAAAAAATCATTCTGAAACAATCAATTGGGGATGAAGCAAATAAATCAGAAAATAAGAAAATACAGAAGGATAAACCAGAAAAAATATCACAAATCAAGAAGTCGATGTCGAGAGGAGCATTTGATTTACAAAAGAAAGAAAGTACAATTATTCAGGATAAACACGAAGACAAAATTGAATTACAACCTGTAAAATCGATGGAAATTGCAGACAAAAATAAAGCTGCAGGGCAAAATATGAAAATGGAAGCAGTCACTGGCACAACATTGAATGGTGATGCAGAAGTCGAAACAGTGGCTGAAAAAGATACCACAGCGAGGGACACCGCGATTGAAGATGCGACTGACACATCGAAATAGTAGAAACTAGACATATACTATCAGGTTTCCTTTTGATTATGTACATGTTCTTTCATAATAGAACATAAATCAGTAGAATTTATATCTGTATAGAAGTAAAAACAACTTCGGTGTAACTTTTCTTGTCGCTTCAAAACTCACCAATCGACGCTTGTTTTATGTAGTTGTTAGCAGAACGCTCATAAGTGTGTGTATAAAACTAAAAAAAAACTTTAAAAAGGTAACTGTTTTGCATGATTAAGACAATAACATTACTAATTTCTGTTAATGTTGTGAACCAAATATTAATTTAAACATTAGTAATAAATTTTTCAATCAGTTTCTGAAAAACTATTATATTTGCTTTGATTGTCTTTTTTTCATGTTTTATTGTTATGAACTGTTAATTTGTTTTACTGCATAAAAAAGAAACGGGAAAACACTGAACAAAAATCTCGTACCCTACACCAATTTGCAAAAACCAGAGTAAAAGTATATGATTATGCGAAAATAACTGTACTTGTACATGCATTCGCAATTATTTTTAAGTATTCGGATTACAAAATGTTAACACAACACGGTCCGCTAACTTATAATCACTTTAAAATTATTTGTTGCTGCATATATATCTACCGATTGTTCTTATAGTTTTTCCAGAAGTCTGCGGACTAGTTGCCTCTTAGTGTTAAAATAATTTTAAATTTTATTTGGCTGGGAACGACTACGATCTTGATATGTTATTGGTGAACAGTTTACCGGCATCAAAAGTTTTGTTAATAATTTGAATCTCTTGAATTCTAGTTAATTGACGTATCCCTTCCTGTTAATGTTGTTTTAAATATTCACACTTTTGTGTAGGGAAACATCAGATGCGCAGTAATTGGTTATTTTTAACAAACCTGTTTGCCTTATATTACTAGAATATATGAACAATACACTTGTGGACTCGAATGATTCGAAGGGTATCAGTTATTAAAGCATGTATTGACCAACCATGAATTTACATGATCAACGAAGTGAAATTTTTCTTTTGCTTGTACATGAACAGACCACATTGCATAACAATGCAATCAAATATGCACAGTTATACATTTTTCCTCAATCCACGAAAATGTGTTATCACGAAAACAAACGAATTCACAACGATATATATCGTGCATCTAAAGAGTTTTCTAGATTTACCAATATATGATAAAAACTTTGAAAAACACATAGCTACATGACAAATCGAGACAAACAGAAACAAAATAAACTGTGATAAAATTAGCCCAATAAACTCGTCATACATACCTGGATTACAATTCACTATGCCAGTTACACTCGAACCATAAAAAATAAAAAGTCATATTATAAAAAGGAGTTGAAGGGCATTGAGGAGCTGCAATTCCACAACGCTTTGCCAAATACAGGTAATGTAATATATTCCTGGTTAAACAAATTCAATAGTCATTAGTTCCGAAATATTACGAAAGTATTACAATCATATAGCATAAGAATATATGAATTTATTGCTTTTAAATCATTTTTCTGATTTTACAACAAAACATAAAAAATAGATGTGTTTAGAAAAGATATAGTACAATTGACAACTATAGACAAGAGACCAAATGAGACAGAAAATAACACCTATAGTTCACCGTACGGTCTTCATGTGACTTTTTCATTTTTTCAAAAAGATGTTTATTGTCGATAGGTTCACTGATCTTATATCATTTACTTAAGTTACGTTATAAATGGGTAAATTTTAATTATTGAATTTTTTTCTGTTAATTACTTTTAGAATCTAAATAAAGGAGTAGATCCGGTAAGGACCGATTTTGGCCTTAAATTTCAGTTTCATCTGACGAATGATTTTGACCACTTTTTAAACACTTACGTGTTTATTACATATGATTCAATTAATTTATGTGCAAGACTTTAACTTATTTAGTCATTAAAAACGGCCCGATCCAAGCTCAAATATGAAAAATCTACCAAATACGCGAAAAAATGTCACTTCTCAGATGGTTTTTGTCAAAAACGAAAGTGGCCGCATCCGTATTCATCCTCAATCTTTATAAATGGTATGTATTATCATCAAATACAACTTCCATTTCAATATTTTGGACGGAAACCGTCTAAAATTTAACTAAAATACTGGAATTGTGAAGATTTCGGTAATTTAGCATGACTTAGTGGTGCTAGTACATGTACCCAATATATGTGCATTGTATTGTCAAAAACAGCCCATATTTATATAGCAGAACCATTCTACTAACCAATAAATAAGTAAAAGTATACATTTTAACAATTTTTTTAAAACTGCTATATTTTGGGGCCAGAAAGCAGTCTTACTGGACGTACTCCTTTCTTCAAGTACTCGCAGGCCAAGTTGATCTTATATCTTTTTAGTGTTTCTGCATTTTCTAATTGTTTTATTGTAAATCATATATACTCAAATACAATGCAACATTTATTAAATCCTGATGTTTCTTAAGCGTTCTAAGTGATGGTTAATGCCTCGAAAGAAGAAGCGCTACACATAAGATTAAATTTTAACATGAAATAGTTTTGGTTGTTTTACTTAAGACCAATATGATGTTTTGTGTCATTTTGGTCTTTTATGGATAGTTCTTTCATTGCCAATCATTTTTTCCGCCAAAATTTGGGTTTTAAGCAAAATAAATTTGTTTCTTTATCGGTAACCTATGTCTTTTATTTGCTCATTCTTTGAAGCTATATTTCAGCTTTTAATATTACAATTTTGAACCAAGTGTCATAGAACGTTTTTTTAGAATTCGAATTGAAATGTGTCATCATTTCTATTTGTTCTATCATTTCATTGAAAAAATGGTCCGTTTGACATACCTGTTAAAAAATTAAATTTTTGAGCTTAACTGGTCCGTGACCCCCTATTTTGTTTCGACTGATGTGATTCACTTTTTGTAAAGGTTAAAATAACAAAAAGTGCTGCAATTTTGATAGAAACTTCGATAAGGCCCGAGCCACCTTAAACACATAGTTAAAACATTCATTATTTAATTTACGATTAATATGTAGTTTCGATACGACACAAACATGATCCAGACAATGTAATGGACTGACACTGAAGCGCGTTTTTGATCACACTGTGGTGCAATGATTTGACGCTGCTGTGCATCTTTAAATATGATCACCGTGATGTTCAATGATGGCGTTGTGATATATTGTTAATAGCTAGCTAGTTGTAAGGGAGGCGTCTTGCGCATTAAATTATAAACCTTTTCACCACTGGTTTGATGGTACTGCTTGTGGACGTTTCGTCCCTAAGGTATCACCAGTCAAGTAGTCAGCACTTCGGTGTTGACATGACTATCAATTTAAGGGTAATTTTTAATAAATGTCCTGTTCGAAAACTTTGTATTTTCGAAAAAAAACTAAGGATTTTCTTATCCCAGGAATAGATTACCTTAGCCGTATTTGGCACAACCTTTTAGAATTTTTGATCCTCAATGCTCTCCAACTTTGCTCTTGTTTGGCTTTATAACTATTTTGATCTGAGCGTCACTGATGAGTTTTATGTAGACGAAACGCGCTTTTGGCGTATTGAATTATAATCCAGGTTCCTATGACACATTGTAGATACTATTCTGTACGCTATCCGGAAATCACGATTTTCGAAGCGATGATTTCCAACTGGCTAACGGGACGGGTTTGCCTAAGGTGACTTGTCTCATCAATTGTTTACTCCTATATCTATAAAGTGCTTTGAACATCTTCATGATATGTATAGCATCATAAATATTATTAACTGTAACAAATACATGCATTAGAATATAAAACAATACGTGTGCATCACACCAACTTGATAAAAAAAAATGTAAAATCGATGGACAATTGTGCTCTCGTAGTACAAAGCAAATAGTCGTTCATTGCAAATGTTTGCATCAGTTTACAGTTAAATATATACTGTTTCAATATTCTTTTCGTATTTCAGTAGAATGTTCGTAATTCCCATAATAAAATATGTTTTTCTTGAGGAACTACTAAATTACTTTACGATTTCAGATTTTTTGACTGTATGACCAGTCGTGATTTTAAAAGAAAAACAAACCGACAACTTGTAGGTATATACGTGTCTATGTGATATTTATAACTCTCCAGGAAACTATAACGTGTAATTTCTTTCATCAGACAATACAAATATATTTCTTATGATTTTTGTAGACGGCAAAATAATTGTATTTTTGTTCCGTTAGTCTTATTTAAAATCAAATGCATTAACAGCAATACATGATTCGTATGTGGACTTTGTACTAGTGTATCGTTGCAGTTATCCGTTTAACTATTACACTTTTAAAGACTATTTACACCGTCCGCTGATGAGGGGGATAATTCATGTGATATAAATTGGGTACAGAAATCATTACCTGTATCAATAACGAATGAATTTAAAATGAAAAGGATGTTATCAGTTTAATTTAATCGATTTCTGGGTTAATCCATATATTTCATTGTACTGATTGCATTTGTTAATTGCGTGGCAACTTGTAAAAATGAAAATAATACATCTTCCCATTATAGAAACATTCAGACTAAAAGTTGGTACTGAGGAAAACTTTGAGATGGAGTAAAGGAAGGCGCATCATTAATATCTAGTCCACTAACTTTGTGATGTGAAAACTGTTTATGAACTCAAATGTACATGTTAAATTCAAATCAATATAAATACTGTAATGCATTCAAGTAAACGAAAGATACATTTCTTTTTCAAGATAACCCAATGACAGAGTTCGTTGTTTTATTGCACAAATTTACAGTCAAAGGATTTTGCAGAACTTGAAGATCATTACATAATTCGTCATGATGCGGAGGAATTACAGTTGAAAGTTGCAACTCATGTTTCTCCATCTATTACAAATGTTCGAACCAAAAACTTCAAACTGATACCTACTGAAATAAAGAAGGACAATAATATCATTATTCCACATTGTGAATCATGCACACTGAATGTATGTAATACTTCTTTGGAACTGTTGTCACATGTTAAGAAAAAAATGTGGAACAGAAGTACAATTGAGTGTCAAAGAGATAGCTCTACATCCAAAACAAAGTGAAGGAACTGTGATCAATTATAGGCTACAGTACGACCTCCAATGTGCGTAAATACATGCATTTTTATATAACAACTAAATTTGTGTGTTTGTTTAAATTTAAGTATAAAGGAGGACATTTCTGAACATTATATATACAACAAACCTTTCTTTTATTTTAGCAACATTTTAACATCCTTAGACCTAATGTAGTAAGTCGAGTACACCCTATCAAGCTAACACATGTATCATAAGTTATCAAGATGTGAATTTATTGAAATATGTTTGTGTTATTTAGAAAATGCCACATTCTAATGTATCGTATATATATCTTTGAAATCACTACTAGAATACAGTGAAATAAAGACTGATCATACAGTTTCAAAATATACAAGCGAGAATGATCGTACAGTGAGAATTTTCTTATTTATGGCTTCAAAGATCTGGTTGAAACTTTTACCCCCACTTGAAATATACTTCATTTAGTTAATTAAACCTGATTCATACGTTAATTTGTACACTAACAGGGTAAAAAGATTGTTTTTAGGTTCACCGACTGATTTGCCTGAGTGATGCACTTAAAAATCTATTGATTAACTCAAAGATACGAATAATGAATGTGCTGAATTTAATTATAAACCATTTGAGAATATTGATGTCAGCTGAATTAATCATTAAGCAATATACAGATGATCAACTTACCGTTTAATTCAGTATATCCATCAAATTTAAAATGTGATCCAAAAAGTTCTCGCTTCGAAAACCACGACTTCAGGATAGTGTACAGAATAGTATCTACACTGTGTATGATAATTATTTAAGAATTTAAACATTTTACGAAAACGTTGAGGATTTTTTGATAGTGGAAGGTTAACCTTTTATAGCGATTATATGTTCGAAATCTGCACAAAGGTTTCCTATAACGCACGCTTAAACGTGTCATACAGTTAATACATACGGGTACTCTCCGAATTATTATTTAACAGTTAACGTGGAACAAAGTTAAGATAACATGTTGATGCAGAATGATGTCCACATGTGGAAAATCAAAGAGGTTAATCTCGTATTAAGTATGCAACTGTTAATAAGGACAAACTTGTTCAATAATGAATGTACATGAACTTAAAAAAACTTATACAAAGTTGAATCATAAAAACATGGAGATTTTGTTAATAACCTTTATGTTTATTTCGATTTAAATGTGGAAACTTTGAAATGTAATTTATGATTTGAAACATTTATATATTTCATCAGCTACTTATGAGACCTAATTGTAATAAATGTATCACTAATTTTGATTCAAAATGACTTCTAAACGGGCAAACCTCAGAATTAATATGATTTACATGATTTATTTCACTTGACTGGGCGGGGTTCAACCGGTTCGAATATTTAAGACCAGTCCAACTATAGACAGGTGTGTCGGGATAAACTCGATTTTCGTCCCATATTATTCACTCAGTTCATTTGTATATCCGTTTGTGGACACTGATCGATGGTTAGAAATTAATTAAAATTATAACGTTCATCATCCTTATCACGCATACCTTCAAAAAGACTGTCCTTGTGCAAATTAAAACAAACATCCCCCGATCAGTTGAAATATCATTGGTTAATTAGTTTATTGCAAACCATGTAATAACGGGTTTCTATGAACATATTCCAGATGTTGCCATTTCTTTTAAAGGAGACGTATTTATATAATAAGTTCTTCTTGTTTCCGAATCCTATTTTTTGGGATTATAATTGTTGATCCTGCACTTTTGAAAGATAAACACTATTTAAACTAGACTAACAATCATTGAAGTCAATTTGATTAAATACTAGCTGATCTTAACAAGTACTCTGATTTTCATGAAGATAGATATAATTTCAGTGTTGAATTCCTTAAGAATTACAAGAGGATTTTTATATTTGAAATACATATGATATGTATAGAACATCACACCTCTTTCAAATAACACTTCAATGAATCATGACCCGGGTTTTCCTTCAAATTTATTCAATAAATTACATGTCAGGACTAATGAAGTCTGTACGAAGTAATACTAAATGCATTCTAATGTTTATGTGGTTTCTATGTACGTCTATTTCCTTTAATTCTTGCTAAAAATACGAAAAAATAGTAAAGGAAACTGATTAAAGCGTAAACTTTTGCAATCACTTTATAATAAGGTGTGTTGAAAAAGTAAATTTCTTCCGTCCCAACGAGATTTTTTTTTATATATATCAAAAGAAGATACATTAGTTACTGCTTCAAGAATATCTATTCTTTTAATGTACAGCATAACTGTTTTACTACTGTTAAACATGAAAACAAAACTATACAAATATGGTGGTCTTTTTTATCAACCTTTTACATGTTTAACAGGAATACTCATGTTCAAAACCTAATTTGTAAAGACAACGGATAATGATAACTCGATTACGTGTAGAGCTAAATGGCTAAATGATGCCTAGTAGAAAAGTTATATCCTTCTCAGGAAGTGAAAATTCATATCGTTTAGCTATAACGTGTTGCAATAGAAACCAAGGATATGTGAGGGAGAAAATTACGTGCAAAATGTTACATCGTCATGTACAAACCTTTAAATAAAATATAAATGTTTTTCTCTAATTAACAATAAAGATTATGTTATATTTAAATCAAATTATGTATACAAATTGATGACAGATATGGGACGTCTTAATCATTGTTGGCTTGGTTTAAAGGCACATAGAATTAAAAAGGCTATTCCACAATACCATATTATACAAATGATCTATTTAAATCTACCGTTGACAAAAAATTTATTGTTAAGAACATTTATTACGAAACGTATTCAAATATATAAATTGACAACCATTCAACTGTTACCATCAACAGATACCTTATAAAATGGCGAAAATAGATAGAAGTCGTCTGACTATTTCTGCTAATATTATTCTGACCGTTTCCTTAATCACAAGGGTAAGTTATACATTTTTTTTGTAAATTCTACTTACTATTTGTAGACTGTACTATTTTTTTTTATTGCCATAAACCAAACCAAGTAAGGGAGAAAAAAAAAAAAACCCAGGAAATTTAATAATGTTGTGTTTACTAACAGAATGTTTTTTTTTTAAGAAACTTGTACAATATATATTACTTTAACATGTTTAAAAGACGTTTAATGTATTCGTTGAAGGTAGCTGTAAAAGCCGATTAGGGGACCCTTTAGTTCGTCGACATCATTGCTGTCTTTTGGTTGGATGTCTATCTTGCAATTAAACGTCATCGTCTGATCTTTACAATTATGGTATACATTTTTGTAGTTTCTCGTGCTTGAGATTTATGGTGTATTTGATATTAGGTTATGATGGATTAACACATTTCATTTGGACATCTTATTTAATTTCGGTTTATCGTTGACATGATTGTCTCCTGTAATCTTATTTTTCTTTAAAATGATGCAATCTAGTTTGTCTAATTTTGTATCGTTTGTCTTGTTAAAAATGAATCTTATATACATATGTTGTTAACAGTATTCTATTTCAAAAATAATGCCTTGAATAAAATGAAAGACACTACAAGTCAATCTTGGACCATCAGAGTTTGCCTTTGTATCTATTTCATCTGGAATAAAGGTATTATTTTGTTTGAAATGGAAAAGAGCAAAGAAGAAAATTACAAACAACAGAAAAGACAACAGTGTAAAAATATTATGTACAATGTTTACAACCGATGACCTCGAACTTCAAAGATGTTGTGATAATATCAGCTTCTATGATTGGGTTCAGAATGTCCTGTTCCACAAATCACACATTTTGCGTAAATTGTGTCAAATTAATTTCACGTACAAGTTTTGTTCAAAGACAATCAGTCTACAGTATACTTATAATTTTTTTATGATTCTTCAAACTAAACTTAAGTCTATATAACTTATTCATTTCAGACACTGACCTTTGGTTTCATATTCATGTCAATATATATCAAAGTTAAAGACGACATCTTAGATGAAGAAGTTATTAAATTTGTTGACATGGAGGTTATAGCCGGCATGCCACTAGGATCAACCGTTAGATCAATTATATTTTCTCTCATAGGAGTATTTGTTTTAGAACTAATAACAGGCATTTTTGGAATGTGTGGAGTTTTGGGAAGGGAAAAGGGATTGTTAGCTGTGGTGAGTAAAAAAAACAAATATACTCTACGACATGTGTTCTTTAGTACAGAATTGTGTCATCGGCAAACATACCATATCTTTTCAACTTTTTTTTTTTTATTATTTCTACTATGGTTACCTTAAAACTATCATAACACTAATTTCTAAACTCTTTTTCTAATAAGAACGAACTGCATATATTTGACTAGAGTTAAAGATCTTTAAAGATGCAAGTAAATGTATCACCATTAGAAGATACGAATAACGGGACTTATTATAATCCAAAGTAATGCGGCGTAAAGCAACTAACAATCAATCAATCTAATCCAAAGTTTCAAAGCCGTTGCAAAAAGCGAAAAACATGTGGCCTGCAAAAAATGCATGTGTTGATATAATGCTAAGGTCAAACATTACATTTTTGCGCCTGGCCCAAGTCATGCAGGAGCCTCTGTTTAATTTTAGTTTCTTGTGTAAACTTTGGAGTTAAATATGACATCTGTTATCACTTAACTAGTACATATGTTTGTTTAGGGGCCAGCTGAAGGACGGCTCCGGGTGCGGGCACTTTTCACTGCATTGAAGACCTAAGTATTTTATTTTTCATTGTTATTAAATGTAATATCAGTATTACAAATCTATTCTTAAATCAATCCTACTGATATTTTACACCTTGTGTGCTTTTTTAGAATTTCAAATGTGACGACACTTTGTGCGTTGAGGCTTAGGCTTACTCGGGTGTTTATTGTTTTGTGATGAATTAGGTTGTTTATGTAATGTATCCGTACACATGTTTATTCTGTAGTAAGTCAACACTTCAATTTTATCATGTATATTGACTTTATTAATTTCGATTTATGGATTTACAGCTTTTTGGAACTTTTGGTCCTCAGTGCTCTACAACTTTGTACTTGTTTTAGCTTTCGAACTTTTTTCATCTGAGAGTCACTGGTTTGTCTTTGTGGACAAAACGCACGTCTGGCGTATTGAATTGTAAACCTGGTACCTTTTGTTAGCTATTATTCACGTTTTTTTTATGTTCTCCCATTTTTTTGTATTGTAGTCCTGTCATGTTATGTAGTCATCTTAATGTCATATTAAACATTGTCGTCGCTTTGACACATTCCCCATTTCCTTTCTCAGATTCATCATTAAAGCGGGAGAATTGGCATGCCACAAAACCAGGTTCAACTCACCATTTGTTTTCTAAAAATGTCCTGTACCAAGTCAGGAAATTGGCCATTGTTACTTTATAGTTCGTTTCTGTGTGTGTTACATTTCAATGTTGTTTTTCTGCTGTGTTGTTGTTCTCTTATTTTTGATGCGTTTCCCTCAGTTTTAGTTTGTAACCCGGATTTTTCTTTTCTCAATCGATTTATGAGTTTCGAACAGTGGTATACTACTGTTGCCCTTATCTATTGGTGACCTTCTGCTGTTGTCTGTTCTATGGTCAGGTTGTTGTCTCTTTGACACATTCCCCATTTCAATTCTCAATTTTATTACAACAGGCTTACATGCAAATTTGAAACAAAAGAAAGCTGCTTATCGAATTTAGACGACCCCCATTCCTTTTAATTCAGTTATAAGGTATTGGTGCTTTAAATATAGTGCATGAAATAGATATTTCGATTTGTATATGCAAAAGTGTGTTTGTATTTTTAGGCCGTCGTCTTGAGTTCCTTCCTGATTTGTGTATACATTATATATATAGTACTCCTGTCTGTAATTTATCACAAGGTAAGCTATTCAATTTGAAAAGTATTTTAAAAAGAAATGAGGTCCGAAAGGCAACAGTTAGAATATTGAAAAAAAAATAATATTTGCTTTTGCACACAGGAATATGAGTGCTTTTTGACACAACCAATAGTAAAAAAATAAGCAGAAACATATATAAGTCAATCTAAATCACATAATTAAATAATGATAAATTACTTTTGATGACATGCACAGACATGTTCCTTTAGTTTTTTTGTCACTGATTTTAAGGTAACCCAAAGGCTCAAGGATTTTTTTGATTATCCTAGAATATTTCAATAAGGTTATCATCAATTTGATATGTATTTACATTTGTATTGTTTCCTTGCATATATCTAGTTCATTTACAAAAAAGACATTTGCAACTAATTTCGATTTAAATAAAATTGATGTTTTAATCATTTTAATCAACAGAAAACGGACCTCTATTACACATTACTCAATTACACAACAGCATATCAGTATACTTTATATGGTTATCAACACATATCATACTGGAACCGTGTGAAAACATTTCCTGAGTTCATGCAAAAGGTAAGCAATTGGGATAATTAAACACCGCCATTGTGGTTGATAAAAAATACCTTCATTAAATTATCATACACTGAAAGGAAAATTAAACAACATTTGCACCCACAAAAAAAATTAGTTGATTTTTGTATTACGACCAGACCTGAGGATAGGTCTGCTTATGACAGATTATCGTTATAAGATTTTTCATATCAGACTTGAGCTTTCATTAAAATATGTAATATGTAAACAACATTCGCATTGTTTTTCCACAGATATCATTTATTATTTACTCGCTAGACTCCACTATATATTATACAAATGCTCTCTTTTATTTGATATACATGTATTCTTATATAAATAAAAAATGGCTATACGATCACACAGAGTTTTTTTTTTATTAGAAGGCGGATAGAAAGGTTATTCAACGCATCGGAACAATATTCTTATATCACGGGATATCGGCAACATTGTCTACGTTATTTCGTTCCCCGTTGTTTTACCTGTCCGTTCCTAAATTTTACTTTATGCATAAATTTATACTTGCATGGATATTTCATTGATATTCAATTTGTTTGCATTGGATTTACTATTCTATTTCCCGCAGAATACTCTAACAGAAATTGTACAGTGTCCGTAAGCATACGGTGTGGTAAAACTATCAACAATCTCGTCAAATTCT
This sequence comes from Mytilus trossulus, assembly GCF_036588685.1. Taxonomy (NCBI): domain Eukaryota; kingdom Metazoa; phylum Mollusca; class Bivalvia; order Mytilida; family Mytilidae; genus Mytilus; species Mytilus trossulus. The sequence continues at coordinate 3,248,034 of NW_026963294.1, forward strand.
TCAGATTTATCGAGAGATTTGTCATTGCCGATATTTATATGGGACGTCCTAAAATTATACTCAATGCGCACTTTAATGAAATAGTTGCCACTTGACGTTTAACTATAAACAAAATCAATCAACCGACATAATAGATTCCAAGAAGAGAACCTCGTATACTTTGTTTATTAAATCATTGTAAATAGTACAAAGGAATTCAGACATGTCAGTGTTGGTACTTTGATGATGTGCCATACTAGTTTTGTTTTACACGTACACCATAATGAACTCCTATATATTTTGTCACGTATCAGTATTTTGAGTAAAAAGAGGACATGCTGGCACCCTTAATTTAGGCAAACAAAAATTTGAAGTCATTTTTAAAATGAATTAAACTATTGCTGATTGTGGCTGCATAGTTCAAGGATGTATAACTAACAAGGACGTATACACCTAACATCAAATATACTTCTTTTCAAAAATATGCATAATATGATTGAATTTGATCTCGGAATATATGTATATTCAGTGCCTGTTATCATTGTTACCGAGATCGTTTTTTTAATAGATAGATTGTCAGATCACAGATAAATTTGTGTTACGTTCTGTGCGTACTTATTTTCAAATATTTGTATTTAATCCTGTTCATAAAACGAAAGTATTAATTTTCAAATTACTTTATTTTCGATGTTTATACTACGAAACAAAGATATTAATTTTTTTTTTTAAATCAACGAAGAGCAGTCCTGGTTACAAGTTAACTTAGTGTTGAGCAGACCAGTCAAAAGTTAACTTGGGAACAGGTCTGGTTTGGATCGGATTTGTCCAAGCAGAAGTTAACTTTGTGGCAGGACCGGTTTCCAAGTTAACTTATGTTAACTTTATGACAGGACTGGTTCCGAAGTTAACTTATGTTAACTTATGACAGGACTGATTCGAAGTTAACTTATATCAATAGCGGACCTGTTTCAAGTTAACTTTTTGGCAGACATAAAAACAGTCCTAGGACCAAGTCCGCTTTTCAAGCTAACTAGATTTTGGTCCTAGGACTGGTCAGAGCAGTCCTATATTCGGTCACAGGTTAACTTTGACCAGTCCAAATGACTGGTTATCAAGTTAACTTGCTGTACAGGTTAGGAGTGCACCCATCTGTATGTATATAGGTTAGGAAAATACGGTCTGTCTGTCATTTGAAGTGATCAGGTTGCTTAAGTTTCTTATCGACAATGTATTTGTAGAATTTGGAGGTAGACTTTTTCATCAAATTGTTGTCATTCCTATGGGAACGAACTGTGTGCCTCTCCTTGCTGACCTCTTCTCTTTTACCATACGAATGTGAGTTCCTTGAGACACTTGTCAAAAACAACAGGATAAAAAAAAAACAGATTATTTGTTTTCACTTTCAGATATATTAATGATACGGATTCTTATGAATTCTAAAACATTTCTGGATAATTTCAATTCTTTGTCTGTTTCTGAAAAAAATTTCTTCATCTGAAATTGTCATTTTTTTTATTTGTCATACTGTGAACGACAAAATGTCATCCTACGTCGCGTTTACATTTTCTGACGCCAAAGACGCGAAACATCTTTTTTAAATTTGATAGATACTTTTTGTGCTTTTTTGTTAAATATTTGTTTGTTTTGAGATTGTTACACATTGATGACTGCTGTGCCCATATTTGTACTATTTTTCCTATTTTGTCTGGTTTGTTCACGCATTGTTGTAAATATATCGGAATTTGATGCGACTATCATACAAGTGAGAGGTTTAGCGCTTTATAACCAGGTTCAATCCACCATTTTCTACACTTAGAAATGCCTGTTCCAAGTCAGGAATATGACAGTGGATGTCCATTCGTTTGATGTGTTTCATCATTTGATTAGGGACTTTCCGTTTAAATTTTCCTCGGAATTTAGTATTTTTGTAGTTCTATTTTTTGATGTGATTTGCGTTGTATCCATCTGTTGAGTAAAGCCTTTTAAACTGAAAAGTGTTCGGGGAAGGTTTGAGTGCTCAAAACATGTTTAATCCCACCCCATTCATTATATATGCCTTACAAATATGTTCTCCTATTTATTTGGATTGTAGTCCAGTAATGTTGTGTTGTCATTTTAATGTTATATTTAACATGGCCATTAAAGCGGGAGGTTTGGCATGCCACAAAACCAGGTTCAACCCACTATTTTTTCTTTTTTTTTCCTAAAAAAATGTCCTGTACCAAGACAGGAATATGGTCATTGTTATATTATAGTTCGTTTCTCTGTGTGTCACATTTTAACGTTGTTTCTTTTGTGTCGTTTGATTCCTCTTATATCTGAGTTTGAATTCACATTATTATAAGACGTGCCACGGCAATTTTGTCATCCCAAATTCATGTATTTAGTTTTGATTTTATATTTGTTACTCTCGTCGGATTTTGTCTAATGCTTAGTTTGTTTCTGTGTGTATTACATTTTAATGTTGTGTCGTCATTTTTCTCTTATATTTAATGCGTTTTTCTCGGTTTTGTTTTGTTACTCGGATTTGTTTATTTCTATTGATTTATGAGTTTTGAACATCGGTATACTTTTGTTGCCTTTATTTACCAAGTCATGAGATTATGTTCACTGCTTTTCACTAGCCCATGTCGGTCTTTTATGTATTTCGTAAATTGATTTGTTCAAAATTAGGCCTTTATTTGTTAAATTGAATATTTTTTTCTATCTTTTTAATGTCGGTGCCAGTCGTTTCCGACTATTGGTTATGTTTTTTTCTCATTATGGAAAGCAGTCCAGTTGTTTTTTAATTACTTACTACCAACTATTTGTGAATAGTTGTCTCATTTGAATTCATTTTAACAGTATGTGCTGAAAATCATCAATACTTTTAAATCAAATCAAATGTTACATCAAAATCCTTGATTTTGTAGCTTGGATGTCAAAATACCAACCCTGAAAGATATCACTGCTGGAGTTTATATGTACAGGAATTAGGCAGCTACTTGGAAATATATCTTGGAATAATTGTGACTTGTATTATATGTCAGGTATTTGCACATTTCCTTTGTGGATTTTTTGAAAAAAAAATTTGTCGTTTTTTTGTTTTTTTTAACATTCACAGTTAGTTTTAAATTGTGAAATCACCCTCAGTATCACATACACTGTTGTGTCATGTGTACTATTGTTTGTATGTCTGTCCTTTTCATTGTAAGCCATGGCGTTGTCTGTTTATTTTTGATTGATGAGTTTGACTCTGGTATCTTTCGTCCCTCTTTTCGTTGTATGTCTTCCTTCTTACATTTTCATGTTAACCGCTTCATATTTTATTGTTAAACATTGTTTGGAATAGTTGTAATGTCGAGTTTCTTCTCAATGAAACATTCTCAAAACATCTCTCTTTCCATAGCTTAAGTATTGGACAACAGTCTCCATAAACATGTAAATTTGAATTGTATTACCATTTTGAGCCTATTGATAAATCATAACGTCAGATATCTCATTCAAACGAATAACTTAAAACCTTTAGAAAGTTCCTACGTAGATACAAAGATTTGTTTTGCGATCAACAGACAGAATGTCGCATTATATTTACTGTAATGTTTATTATTGAACCGATTAGATTTGAAGAAATCCTATTTTAGTCCAAATTTTCTTTCAATTATAGATCTATTTGTAAGACTTTTTAAGGAATACTTAGGCAAAGTCAAAATATCGTTCTTAACTTTTATGATATCCTTTTCATCATTATATTGGTTTTTACTCACCTATTTAGACTTTTTTATGAAGTTTAAATAATATGCTACCTATGAAATTGAAAGACAGGATATTAACGATGTAAGAAATGAACTTATTGTATTAGACATAAATAAACTAATGTTATATCACTTTTTCAGATATGTTCAATAGTTGCAGCCGAGTACATATTTCGTAAACTTGAATTTAAAGAAAAGAAAACCAGCATTTCAGAGAATAAGTATTTCTTATTGCTGAGTTTGAACCATGGAATATTTCGAAGTTGGATTATCTCCATCAAGCAAAAGTGGAACAGGTGAAATTAAGCAATAGCCCGTTTACTTTCAGTTTCTTATAATTGTTTTGTTTGTAAAGATATACATGATGTTATCAAGAGTTCTTACTCTTTATTTCGCAAATAAGAGTGAAATACCTCAGTAATTTTTGTTTTCTCAATCATGATATTGTTTTATTTTCTGGAAAATATTTACACACAAAAAAGTAGTTATGTCACCCGATCGACAATGTCGGTCGACATATTGCTTTTTCTCTGTTTCTTTTTCTGTATTATTATTATGGCACCCTCAACGGAGTTGGGGTGACATATTGTTATTCTACGTTTCTTTTTTTTTCTTTTTATGGCACCCTCAACGGAGTTGGGGTGAAATATTGTTATTCTACGTTTCTTTTTTTTCTTTTTATTCTTATTCTTCTTCCACACATTTTGTCCGTCGTGTTTCTCGGAATCCTACGGACCAATGTTGATGGAACTTTACTATAATGAGGACCCCATGTAAAGTTGTGCACCTTGGTATGGAATGGTAAAAAATCGCCGCCATTTCCATGGAAACATCAAAAATTCGAAAAAAATCAAAGTGTTCCAAACTGGAAGAAACTCCACAGGAATGGTAACTGGCATGTGCTGATTTCCAGTTTGACTTTGGAATTTTCAAAATGGCTGCCGTTACCATGGAAACAGCTTAAATATAAACAATTCTAACTCTTTCGTTATAACACTCAGCTGGATGAAACTTTATAAAAATGTTACCCGGTACGCTAAGATGTCAAAACAATATTTGGATAATCCAAAATGGCCGCCGTTGTCATGGAAACTGGGGCCAAGTTTTGCATTGACCCTATGGAAAAAAGCATAAAATCAGCATTTTCTCAGAGAGTATTGCACCAACGTAAATTTAACTGCATTGATATATAACATGACATGTGGCAATGAGATGTCTGCTTTTAGAATTTTGGAATTATCTACTGTAACCATGGTTGCAGCACTAATGTTCAAAATTTCCAAAAAAATAAATAAAGTGCTGCAAACTGGATGAAACTTTACAGGAATAGTGACTGACATGTGCGAAGTTGTATTTTGAAGTTGGAATTTCCAAAATGGCCGCCGTAACCATGGAAACAGCAAAATTGCCCAAAATTTCTAAATGCTCCAAACTTAATGAAATTTTACACAAATAATGACTTGCATGTGTTGATGCACTCTTTGACTTTGGAATTTTCAAAATGGCTGCCGCTGGCCTGGTAATGGGGGAACGAGGGTGCCATCCGTTATTGCTAGCAATAACAAATCGAGTTATTATTATTATACTTCCACCTATTTTTGTCCGGCAGTTTTCTCGGAGCCAATGGAACCCATCTTAATGATAGTTAAGTATAATAGGGAACACAAAATTTTAAGTAATTGTTGGTCTTAAGACCATTAAAAATGGCTGCCGTTTCCATGGAAACGGAACAAATGTGAAAAATTCCAGTTTTTGGTTTTGGTGAATTATTTGGACATGTTTAAACTTAGAATCATTATATTTTAATACAATGTAGGTGCCAGGCATATCCTGGTTTTGGCTGATTTTTGCAATCATTGGAACTACTATGTTGCCATGGAAACTACACCAAAATTTCCAAAATATCAAAATACTCCAAATTTTATAAAACTTCTCAGTAACGATGAGCAACATTGATAGATGAGCAATTTGGCGTTGGAATTTCAAAAATGTCTGCTGTTACCATGGAAACAATGCAAAAATGGTCAAAATGCTTCAAAAACCTGAAAGTGGCATTTACTTTCTTAAAATGGTAGGTCAAATCCATTGAAACTTTGATATTATGTTCCCTTCCATGTACCAAAGCCGCATCTGTCATTAAAATTTTGGAATGGTCTCTGTTACCATACGAACCAGCCAAAATGTCAAAAATTTCAAAATGCTCCAAAATTGATGAAACTAAATACGATTGTTGACTGTCAAGTCTGCATGAGACTTTTGAAGTTGGAAGTTTCAAAATGGCCACCGTTGCCATTGAAACTGCAAAAATGTCAAATATTTTCAAAATGCTCCAAACTTAATGAAACTTACTCTTATTGTTAACTGGCATGTAAAGATGAGACTTTTGACTTTGGAATTTTCAAAATGGCTGCCGTTGCCATAGAAACAGCAGAAATATGAAACTTTTAACGAAGCTCTAAATGTACTGAAAATTTACAGAAAGCTATATCGCAATTCGTAGATCTGCATTGACTGTAAAATTCCTTTGAAATGGCTGCCACTTAGTGGCAATGGAGGAAGGTTGACATCCGCTATTGCTTGCAATGGTAATTCTAGTTTTATTTCTTATTCATGAAAACAATAAACATGCTGAAATGTTGGAAAAATATTTTTATTTTTTAAGCTGACAATCATTGTACGAAATACGACTTTGAATATTTGTGTTTTGTATATAAAAATAAGATGACAATTAATTTCAGTTTAACGTTTATTATTATGTTAACTATCTCTCTTTATAGGTCGAAAATTATATTTGCGTCGGTCATGCTAAAAATAAGCTCATTGGTAAGTAGTTGTAGTGATTGACATTATATATAATTATGTTAATAAGCAACAAACTACGTAACCACAATCTTCAAGACTCATAGAATATTTATCATGTTACAAATGTGTATTTTGAATTCATGTTTCTATGTGTTTAGAATTAAAACATTTGTAGTACAAACTGTATATTTTACTTGGCAAATATGTTCATTACAAAATTAAAATTGTTTATTGAGATAATTATTAAGACAGGAACACATTCAGATTAGAATTAATTATTCATAGATAACACATAAGTATACACAATTTAAACTGCAATGCATGATTACGGAGATAAATGAAATGAAAAATTCAAGTTAATTAATAAACTCAGTCAATTATATCACAACATAGTAAATTTGTTTTAGGTATCAGGTCTAGGACTTCTTGTCCTCGGGTTAACTTTAATAGGAGACGTATTCATTACTGATGGCTCACTCAGACATATATTTTACAAGATTCAGTTTTACCATTACTATTTCTATGATATACTGGTGGGTCTAGCTGCAGCATCAGTTGTTATTGGAATATGTACTTTATTGGTGGCAGTTCTTGGTTTAGTTGGATCTTGGAGAAAATCGAAGCGCTTTCTTATTACGGTATATAACTTTGATAAACACATGAATATACCTACAAAAGACCGGTAAAGATTGTTTTAATTAAAGGGAATACATTTTCATCTACCATTTACAAATATTAAAAAAATTAATGAAATGCTAAAAATCCAAAAAAGGTGATAAAAAATGTCAAGTATACAAACATTACATGCTTTGTATATTATAACTTGAATTTTGATTTAAATAGAATCGACGAAAAAAAGTTTAAACAGTTCAAAACCTCGTTTGTAAATGGTAACATGGTCGGAATAAAATAAGGCATACACAACAATCTGTACTTTTTGTTTGCGTTTCAGCGAGAAAAAAAATAAAAGAATAGATAAACTAAACAGAATTTCGTCTTTTGCACATAAACACGAAGTAATTCGTTCAATGTGTTTCTTAGACTTAGTTTAATGTTTTTATCAACATCTGTCTTTAATCGAACTTGATATTGTCGTGCAAGTTTTATAATGGTGTATGTTCTATTCTGATAAAAGTTTAATGCTGGAGATCCACTCGCAAGGATTTATCTCCTTATACAACCATAATAATGTAAATCCTCTGCATTTACGTAAAAATCTATCTTTTCTTTATTATACATTAATATTAGGATATTTACTTATTTGAAATAATCACAATAATTCACTTTCAGAGCTCTGTTCTGTCCTTTGCTTTGCATATACCAAGACTTATTACTGTTGTTTTATGGATAGTTTTCATTGCAGAGGTGAGCATATTATGTCAAATTTAAACAATTTTCATTCATTGTTCAGTAAAACAAAGTTTTTACTATCAATTGAAAACCAATCCCCCCACACTCTAAACAAAAAAATATTGAAAATTTGGATAGTCAAACCCTGCTTTCTTAGAACAAGATGTTTTTGACATTCATAAAATTTGTAAAAAATAGAAAATCATTCTTTATTAATTGTATACGTCCAAATCAGTAATGCTCATAGCAAAATATTTGGACGCCAGAAGATGTAGTAACGAATCAATGGAAAAAAGTATGTCAAACCGATATATATCCAAAGAGTTGAAAACTGAGTTTCTCAATAACTTGTAAACAATTTAATGCACACTTTGAAAAAGGATTATTATAAATAATATAAAGACCAACGCACTAACTCTATATCTGATTGCATCTAAGTTAGATATTCAAACGACAAGCACTTTCAGCTATCAAAACACGACCAAAATAAACCTACGTTTTTTGATTGAGTTAAGTCTGCCAATTGATATTTTATCGTATGTTTTTCTATATTGTGATGTTATGCTATTGTTTCAGAAAAAGGGAGAAGGTTTGGATCCATTAAAACGTTTAATCCCGCTGCAAATGTTTGCACCTGTCCTGAGTCACGAATCTGATGTACAGTAGCTGTCGTTTGTTTATGTAATATATACGTGTTTCTCGTTTCTCGTTTTGTTTATATAGATTAGACCGTTGGTTTTCCCGTTTGAATGGTTTTACACTAGTAATTTTGGGGCCCTTTATAGCTTGTTGTTCGGTGTGAGCCAAGGCTCCGTGTTGAAGGCCGTACTTTAACATATAATGATTTACTTTTTAAATTGTTATTTGGATGGAGAGTTGTCTCATTGGCACTCACACCACATCTTCCTATATCTACTTAAATGAATAGATATATCTGTTTAAGGTCATCTTTGATCATTTTTCACAAATCCGAATTCTGTTGGCTTATCTTTGGTGTTTATTTCAATCTCCAAATGAAAAAAACCCGACAATTTAATTTTAATTTAACTTTTTGAAATGTCTCTTCTTTAGCTTGAAACACTTTTTATCATGAACGGTGGACTCAACATGTTGGGTCAAAGTTGGCGGCTGTACGACACTTTCTGTTTGTTATTGCTCAAAATATTAATTAAATAATAGTTTACCTGAGATTTACAATATTTGCCGAGTTAATTCAAACTTTGTTCGTGTATGTTTACTGATTATTTAAGATTTAAGTAGGTCTTTTTTTATCGAAGCAGTAAAAGTATTTTGCTTGGCATTTTAGTTGATCATAAGCATGTATGAATTGTGTGTTGATTATCAACACGACCATCGTATCTCTACATTTCGGTTGTAGCTAAAACCCAGAAGTGTCAACATTGCATTATTATCAGATAAATCAATTTATTTTACGATATAAATAACAGCAAAATGATTTTTATAAATGTCTTAATAGATATTGCATTCATTGAGTTATTTATTCATTAACAAAAAATATATTATCTATGGGATTGATGATTGGTCAAATTAATATGATTAACATTCTTTCTATATTGACTAGCGGTAACCCAAACGGAAAACAGTAATGTGATTCATATGTCGTTCAAATCAAACTTAACTTTTATTTTAGATCAACAATGGTATGAAATTTCAGCTATGGTTACAACAATTAGGTTATTTTTATGGAGGCAATGGAAACAGAATTACTGGACATTGGAACAACATGATAATGACTGTAAGACATACTTGCACATAAGCATGGCTAAGATTACAAACTTTTTTTATAAAGTATCATACATACCATGTGAAAGAAATGTTAACTTCTGATGGTACATGAATATTAAGCTGAAAATTGCAAAATAAAGAAAGGTCAACATGTTTAATAACATTATGGTTTGAACAAATAAGATAAAGAAAGGGAAAAGAAACCCGGGGACAAAACATGAGCTGCGTCAAATAGAAATGGAACTTCAGCAAGTGCATGAATAAATGTACAAGTAAAATAGTTGGTTGATTTTTGAACATTCAACTACGAAATAAAAGTTGAAATTTCGTCTGAGGTGAAGGATTCTTGTACATGTTGTATCTGCTTAATTTTCAAACAATTTCAGACTTGTATATTTAATTTTTTTAACCCGAAATAAGCTGTAGTGATAGTCATTTGCATAAGAACGATTTCTATGTCATTTTAAAGATAACATCATAAAAAAATTGCAAATACATTTAAAGATTCTAAAAATCAATAAAAACTCAATCAAATACCTATTTGAACACATTTGGCGAGAAAATAAAATGAAATGATATATGTTGTTAAGTATCAAGAATGTTAAAGTAATCATAAGAGCATTAAATTGTTGTTATTATTAATTATAATTGTTTTTGATAATTTCAGCTGCAGTGCTGTGGTGTCAATTATTATTCTGAAACACATACGACTCAGGGAATAAAGTTTTGTTGTAAGAACGCTCATCCCAGAATACTGGACAACGAAGATCCAAATACAAATTCCTACTATGGGTTATTTGATTATTTTGGTGGATGTGGCGGATACAAAACAGACGTAAGTTTCAAATAAATGTGACTTACCGAATGAGAGAATGTACCTGATTTGTTATAACATAGGCAACATGACGGGTGACACGTGTGGAGCTGAAACTGCTATATTCATTTCATTAAACATTAAGTAGTGGATTTCACATGTTTTACCGAGACGTTTGTCTATGTTTTAAACAATAACGCTCAACTAAAAAATCTTTTATTTTTTCCAAACTATTTTTAACATTTACGCTCATTTCAAAGAGCTTGTATGTTTTTTTCAACTGGTTTGTTACAAGGTTTTCAACTTGAACACAATTAACGAACCCTTTTCAGCAATTAGTACTGAATCTACTTTTAAATTTTTTAGCTTCAACTTTAATAGTAAAGTGCAAATAAGTGATTATATTCAATACTAGTAAGCCTGTCAAACTAAAATGAAAACAGTTATATAATTGTCTATATGAGCATAAATATAAGACTTCTATCAAAACCATACTTATGAAACAGCTAACATCAATGCAAAAAGTATGTCGGTTGAACTATCATTGATATGGTTATATTCATAAATTAACTGTTTACAAAATCTAGAATTTTGAAATACTAAGTTTTTTACCCTCAGACATATATAACCTTAGCTGTTTTGGGCAAAACTTTTAAGAATTTTGGTCCTCAATGCTCTTCAACTTCGTACTTTATTTGGCCTTTTAAAACTTTTTTGGATTCGAGCGTCACTAATGAGTCTTTTGTAGGCGAAAAGCGCGTCTGGCGCTTAAACATAATTTAGTCCTGGTATCTATGATGAGTTTATTTTGAAAAAGGATGAGAAACAAATAAACCGGGAAAATGCATACTTATCAGCTCTATGGCTAGGACCAATACATTATTATAAGTTAATTTGCTGAAGACATTTACAAACACTTACGGACATGTATTAGAAATGTTACATAAATAATTATGAATATATTGTATCATCATGATAACCGTAAGCAAACATGCATAACATACGAAACTGTTTCGACAATTAAATATTTATCATAGGTGAACACCTATAATAGTTCTATACTATCAATATATTAAATATCAATTAACGTGTTTCATCTTTTAATTACAACGAAAATAAATATAAATAATGTGTGTTGTGGCTGAAGATTGAACTTTTTTGCACAAATAAATAAGATAAAAAAAAAACAACCAGAAATCTTGCTGCTGAAATCCAGTGAGTGCGTCACGCAATTTTGTAACCTAAACTTTGACCAAATGTAAAGCTGACACCAGATTTACTCATGAAAATGATAACTGATTATGAGTGCTCAACTTATTAGATAAAGCTAATGCTCGACACTTGCGGCGAGCTTATAGGTTAATGTTCAGGCTAAAAATGGACAGTACCTTATCAATTAGATACTGTGGATTCATTTATTTTCGTTGGTATCAATTTTCGTGGATGGACGAAAAATTGCATTTTCGTGGATATTTGATTTTGTGGTTATGCCAATATTTGCATACAAAGCATATAGAAAATTTACGTTTCGTTGAACATTTAAATTCGTGGTTGTCATATACCCACGAAATCCACGAAAATTGGTATCCAACGAATATTAATGAATCCACAGTATAACATTTGGAGACAAATGCTTGATCAATTGCAAAGCCTGTAGAATGTACAGTTCAAAAGGAACTGAGGATATGGACATAGAGGTATCAATTAAAAAAGCCCATTCATGTATACGAGCTTATAAAATAACAACAATTACATCTAACACTTAGCGATAATAAAACTACGTTTTAAACATACTTACTACTTCTCTTTCAGACATGTGCAGACGTGATCATGTTCAAGACTAAGATGTTTGTTGGGTGGTTTCTTGCGATTGTATTACTTCAAATTGTTTTAGAGGTAAACGAGATAAAAGTGTAATAACTTGTATAGATTATTTTGTTGTCCTCTCATATGATATAAAATGATAGATTCTAAGTACATTTTAACGTATGAAAAAAAAACATAAATAGAAATGATTTTCAAAAACATCTTCAAATCGAACAAGGATATTGCTTTTGTTAATTTATATATATCCATCAGGTAATTTATTATTCTTTTGCTCTTATGTTTATCATTCAATGCATTTAGATAGATTTCTTTTAATACATAATGCCTTTATATTTTCATACTAGTTATACATGTAATAATACGTTTTAGATAATAATGAGAAACAACTAATTATGATTGTCACAAATCTTTACTCACACGATTGACCATCAATTATTTTCACATGTTAACATTTAAAAATTGACCCAGAAAAAAATGTGTCCTGTGCTTTAATTGTGTACATTTTATGAATAGTTTGACGAAATCTTTTTATTTGTCTTAGGTTATTGGAATCCTGTTTGCAAACAAGGAATATTCAGACATAATTACAACGAAAACAACCGACAACTCAACGGGAGAAGAAATGTATACAAAGTCTGTAATATTCAGAACAGTTTTCAAAGGAATAAAATCTATCTTTTTAAGTATCTGGAGAAGGTATTGAACAATGTCTATAAATACATTATATTTATATTCGAGATACAATATCTACATCTAATAGTCTACATCATCTATCATTGTTTATTGTCTCTTTAAAAAGAGGACAAGATAAAACTTGGTTCTTTTTTTTTAGATTTGTTTCTGACATGTTGAAAAAAACCTATCGCAAGGTGATATAACGAAATATCAACATTACCATTTCTGATTATATATGTAATTAGGTGTGTTGTAGCGTCTTTTTAATAGATCACAACTATTATTTTTTATTGGTTTAATATTGTAATGCTTCGTTAAGTTAATAGTGTCTGAAGTACACGATCACTTGTATGGTATTGTCGTAATTTATGTAAAAGAGATACGAAAGATACCAGAGGGACAGTCAAACTCATAAATCGAAAATAAACTGACAACGCCATGACTAAAAATAAAAAAAGACAAACAGAAAAACAATATTACACGTGATCAAACACAGACAACTACAGAATAAGTTTTACAAACCCAACCAAAAACTAGGGGTGATATCTGGTGCTCCGGAAGGGTAAGTAAATCATGCTCCACATGTGGCACTCGTCGTGTAATAGTTATGAATCAGTGTTGCAGTTTGACAAAAGATAACCTTCTGGAAACAATAACTACTTGCAAGCTAAGACATTAATTGAAAATTGCATTTTTAATTTCATAAAATTTACATTTGCATGATATCCCCATTACTCCTAAAAAAAAAATTTTTTTAATTCTCAACTTGATAATAGAAAGAATGAACACGCTGAAATAAGTTATGACATGATGTATATTTTATTCTTGAGAATAATATGATCTGACTTAAAATATATATTAGAAGAAATTAATTGAACTACGTGTTATGTGTTGATGTGTGCTAAAATACAATCATTTAAAAGAAACAGATTTTTGATTGAAATAGACACACAGATGACCGATTATAGATCACCTTTAAAAGATAAGGAAAGTGTATATAGATCTATATACACATTTTAAAGAGAATGATAAAAGTATAAATGAGAAGATTTGGTATGAGTGCGAATGAGTCTACTCTCCAGCTTAGTCATTTTATAAAAAAAAGGAAAAAAAAGACAAAGTACGGAGTGTTTGATCACATAATTTATCACAGCATAAATCTATACACGTATAGTAATGTTTATAAATATAAACGTTTAGTATAATGAGTATTGTTCTTACATTTTAGGTCTAAAATATCCTTTGTTTGCTTTATAGCATTTGGAATTGTTTTCGTGAGTATATTGTATTTAATCACGTTGTGTGAACATATTTTTTCTAATGCTTATCTTTTTTTTTGTCTCATTGAGCTGTATGACTTATTATTTGTTTACACCTGTTTAAGATGTAGGAGAAAAGAGTTACATATACAACATATAAAGTATAGCACATTTTAGACAATATATTACAGTGCAAGTTATAAAATTTGATCACAATATAAGACATCTATGATTGATAATAACATTTACGGTACCAATTGTCCTGCACTAGATGTGCATTTCGGCAATATATGTCTCTTCAGTGATGCTCGTTCAAATATTTAAAATCCAAAGCTTATATAAAAGGTGATGCACTCAAATCCAAAAGATCAAAAATGAATAGCCAAATCCGTGAAAGGAATCAGAGCGTAGTGGAATTAACTATTTTTGGATGTCATAATATCTATTTTTAACTTTTGGACTAGTTTGAATCTCGTTCTATTTCTCTTATTTTTCCTTACATACTTTTGATTTCTTAAACCTGTGTGCTTATATATTACCTATGTAAATTTTGAAATTGTTTGTAAGCACATTGAACGACAAATTTATGTGACGTATAAAAATTTTCTGACGTTAGACACTCAAATCAATCAATGTGTTCGTAGATAGTAGATGTTTTTGTGTTCTGTTAAATTGTTCCTTATAAAATTGTATACGATGATGACTGATGTACCCATAATTTGACTATATTATTAATTGTGACTTTTTATTTAACGAATCATGTAAATATAACGGAATTTGATGAGACTGTTATTAAAGTGAGAGGGTTAGCACTATTATATAGAACCAGATTTAGTCCACCATTTTCTACATTTGAAAATACCTGTACCAAGTCAGGAATATGACAGTTCTTGTCCATTCGTTTTGATGCGTTTTGTTATTTGATTTTGCCATGTGATTATGGACTTTCCAAATTGATTTTCCTTTGAGTTCAGTATTTTTGTGATTTTACTTGTTGCATGAGGGAGATACATTCCTTAATTTATAAAAAAATATAAAACATTTTGAAACAGCAAATTTTAATAACACATAATAAATCCGTATTTTTATGCCAGTACCAAAGTACTGGCTAATGGGCTGGTAATATCATTTTTAGTTGCTTTCAAGTGTACTTGACAGTTAATAACACATTGTTGAATTTCACAGATATGCAACCTAATGCTGCTTTGTCTAGCGATCAACATAAGATACGACAAAGTATTTGGAAACTCGGATATACAAGACATATTCGCCAGGATAAACGTTACCAATCATACCTTCTCAAGAGCCATCAACATATTTTCTATTGTGACTGTCACCTTTTCATCTGTATCTATATTAGTCGGCATAATATCCATAATTTTTATGATTTCACCAAAATGGAAATCCGTCCTGCATTTTATGGTAAGAATTTATTTACGAACTTTCATTCAAGAAAGCTATAATATGTTACAATGTTATCGTCTCCGATACTTAATCCCTCGACTTTATAAGCGGTCGTTTATCTGTCTTATGGGAACATAACAGAAAAAATGTACTATAACTTTTATAGGAAACTGTATGCGTTCCTTAATTTTTTGACAAATTTGTGTTATCGGCTGGTAAATTATCAAACAAAGACTAGCAATTAATAGCACTTAACCGAACATTTGCTCAAACCATAAAACATATACACAAAAAATATGTTTGTGTTCATGCAGTTCTTTTGTGTGATATTATTAGGTTTAGCGATCCCTTCATATACGGTTTTAAAATAACAAGTCTTTCAATCTCGGCTTGACGAAACCATGATATTTCCGGTGTAAGCAACGACGTCGACAATGTTTTAATGTGTGATTATAAACGACTAGTTGTTTGTCAATGATATATTGTACGCAGCTGTATAACTGTATAAGTATTAGCACATCTAGCACATATATTTACAATGGCGGTTATTTGGCCCTTCCGCCTTAATGATGGTTTTATTGACTTTGAAATTAGTTATCAAAGGTACCAGGGATATGATGTAATACGCCAGACGCGCGTTTTGTCGTCATAAGACTCGTCAGTGACGCTCTGATAAAAAAGTTATAATGCTAAACAAGTACAAATTCGAAGAACATTGAGGACCCAAATTCCAAAACGTTGAGCCAAATACGGCTAAGTTTATCCAATCCTAAAACATTTTTCTGACGTAGTCAAAAATATTAAGTATGGATTTTTTTACATTGAACCTTTAAGTTCCGCCCTTTCATTTTTAGTCTATTACCTCTAAATATTTTGAAGGCTGCTGGATTGTTGTGTTTTGTGTTACTTGCGAATATAGTACAAACCGGACTGTGGGGCAAATTCTTTGGAGGAGTAAGTTCACTAATTATATTAATCATTTATTAAAAGATGCTTATGTACATTTATTTTATTGTATGTTCATTATGTTATTTTAACAAAGCAAATTAAATTTGACAAGTAATATGTTTAAATATAATAATATCATGTCAAAACGACTATTTACCAACTTGATTATATGTACTCTATTTTGGAATATTTAATTTAACTGAACATGTGCATTAAGTATGAAATGAAGTGTTTCGCCGTTCTACATGAAACGAAAGGCAAATTTAAAAAGTATTGTATTTCAATGATATTCTATACTAAACTGTTACAAAATTAAAACTTTTTTCTTGTTTATTCCGAAAATAAATGGAACAAACTCAGAGATAACTTTTAACTGTGAAAATCAATAGGACCTACACAGAACAACCAAACACACAACTGTTATGATCTTCGAACACAGAGGAAATAATGATCTTAGTTTCATTTCAATTGTATAATATTTGAAATTGGATGTTACCCTGATTTGTCAATTGCCACATTACAAGCGCCATTTCACCCTTTTCAAACACTGATTGCCGAAAAATGCAAAACAGCAAGAAACTTTTAAAATATTTCATGATAACATATACGTTATCAAGAATTTCAAATCATGCAAAACATGTACACATATATGGAGCACATCTTCATTGTATAAAAAAATTGTTGATCACATATTTGGGCATACTTAAACTATTCACCCAAAACCAATGTTTTTTTTTCTAAAACTTTTACTTTTTCAATAGAAACAGGGGCCATACAATACTGAGCAACAGACTGGAAAAAAGTGTTAAACAACATTTATAATTATAATAATGTTAACAAAAAATCGAACACAAGCAGTCGGACACCAGCATTCATGGTGTTAACAAAGCTGAAAAAAACCAGAATGCAAAAAATCAACGAATTTCCAAAAAAATAGTCTTCAAACGACAATTCCAAGCTAATTTGCTTGTAGCTATTTCTTATTAATGTTATACATTAATTTGCTTGTAGATTTCTTCAGAGTTGGAAAATAAACTAAGAACAATACTTGATAGTGATAATGGTGGTTATTACTACTCTCATCACTCAGCAACATATGATTGGTCATTATCACTCGCATGGAACACGCTGTTTGTGAAGGTACGACTTGTGGAATTTTTGTTTATAAAAAACAATGGAAAAAAAACCAACAATTAGATTATAATTTTTTTTTCTTTCAATTTTCCAATTTGATTGATCGCTTCCTAAATTTTTCCTTTTCAATCAACTTTTCATAGCCTTGATATGAAACACCATAAAGAAATTGTCAGATACATGCCTAACCATGTATAAAAAAAACCTGCAGTAATTCAAGGTTACATTGTAAGGGACATACATAAGGGATGTTTATTTACCGCATTTTGTGAGAAGCTTTCAAACGCTTCTAGTTACATTTATATGCAAGCCTACGAACTTCTTCAAACTTATTGCAAACACCAATTTTGACTCTAAAAGCGTTTAGAAATGTACGGAAATATGAAATTTAATAAAGGAATTTCAATGATTTGCTTTTTGAACTTTGGACTTGTAGGCAGAATGTTGTGGAGTAGGCTCAACGATAACCTCGTCATTTGGCTATACCAACTGGTACTTATCTGGTAGAAGATCGAGTAATGTAATACCAGTACAGTGTTGTAAATCTCAGACAGATGTCTACCCTTATGCGGACAGATATGATAGTAATTGCACAGATTATTTACTAGACGGGTACTTTCACTCACAGGTTAGAACGTTACGTTTATGAAAGTTAAATTAATAAGTTATTAATATTTTTCTTAGGATGCATCCTTAAACATTCAATTGGAATGTCTTTATTTCATATTTGTTAATTGTACTTTCAAAAAATACAAAAAAAGCGAAAAAAAAAAACTCAGAGGAAAATATAACCGGAAAGTTGTTAATCACATGGCAAAATCAATTGACAAAACACATAAAAAACGAATGGACACGAAATTTCATACCCCTGACTTGGTATATTCATTTTCAATGTAGACAATGGTGGATTAAACCTGGTTTTATAGCGCTAATCCTCTTACTTTGTTGACAGTCTCAAATTTTCAAAGTTATCAAATCGGTTATATTTACAATGATAATCAATTTACAGAATAATGAAATATTCCCATCAAAGACACAACATGAACATGATGTGTTTCCTTGGTTTTCTGTTATTTAGTGTTTATGAAATCATTTGAAACAATTAAGGTTTATATCCGGAGTTGAGATTGATTTTGCAGTATGTTGTGGGTTTTTAGGTTCTTGTATTTGATTTAACGTTAAAACTGTTTGAATCTGAGTATTAGTAATGTTTAGCCAAATGTTTGTTTAGTTTTTTACACGAAGTATTGTACATGTAATACACATACTTTAATGATATTGCGATAACATGGATAATGTGTACGGGAATTTTGTTTTTAGTCGTGTGATGATGCAGTTGAAAAACGATTAGAGACGTATAGCATGATCTTCTTTGTATTCATGGCTATAAACATTTTAAGCGAGGTATGTATTATTATGTGAAAAAAAATACATTGAAAGAAAACGAAAATAGTAATGTTTTATATTTATGTAATAATGGAGTTAAAAGGTGATAAATTAACTCAACGACTGACTCCTTAAAAAGTATTATAGTCATTATCATTTTTTACCAGCTTCTCCTTTTCAAATGTTAGTATACAAAGTCATAGTCGTAAAGGGTTATACATATACATAATCAAGTCTGCTAAATTCGGACATTTCAAATGCATTATTATTTAATATGAAAAAAGGTGTGGTATGATTGCCAATGAGACAAGAGACCAAAATGACACAGGAATTAACAATGAAGTCCTGAACATTCTATATTAAGACTCTTATCTGTTAAAGTTGACGTATGAAAAACAGTAAAATATGAGTTTCAAACACGCAAATACTTCAAAAATAAAAATTATCTCAAAAAGAATAATTTATTTGTATTCCGACTTATCATATATTTTTCAGATCAAGTTGACAGTTTGATGCTATAATATGCATTAAGTCAGAAAATACAACCGAATAAAATGATGAAATTGCAATGCACTTCTTAAACTCATATATACTAGTATACATAGATATCAATTTAGAGGTGCATATGACAATACTGTTGAATTGAGGTAAATTCAGTAACTTATGCGAGGTAAACATGCTTTAAAATATGGACCGCATGATCCTACGAAAAATCTTGTTATTGTGTACCAAGAGAACAATTTCCGTGTGTTGTACATTATGGTATGCATATTCGTCTTTTGACATTTTGTATTTTACAGTTGCTGTTACGTATAATGAACATTTCAGAATATTCAGGTATTCTATCTTACATTTTTGTAAGTAAGTCACACTTTGATTATGAAGATTTTTTTTTTAGAAGTAACAAGTTGATTTAAAACATATTTTATGAATGTATTGTGTACTATTTTTTCTGATTCATAAACAAGTTATTTAAAATAAATGTTCACCTCAGTGTCTCAGTTTTGAAATATTAGTATCCTGATTTCAGATGTGCTGCGTGATTATCATTGTATACGATGGTTTGAGATTAATGAAAGATTCCAAAAAAGTACACTTGGACTTTAAATATGTTGACAACGCAAAGGAAATAAAAATCGAAATTGAGAAACATATATTGGAACCATCCATGGAGAATGAAGCTCTCAAATCTAGAAAAAAGAAAAAGAAAAAGAGTAAATCAGGCAAAATATCACAGACGAACAAGTCGAAGACAAGAGAATCAAATGAAATTCAAAAGAAAGAAACTACAATTATCCAGGAACAATCTGTAAATACAAATGAGTTACAACCTATCAAATCGATAGAATTTAAAGACAAAGAGAAAGTCAACGGTGACAGTAAACAAGTTGACAAAATATATGGTACAAATGATGGTGAGGAAGTAGACACATTTGCTAAATATTATAGCACAGAGTCGGATACACATACCAAAGATGCTACTGAAACAACAGACTTGTAAAAAAATATAAAAGAGCTTGTTGCTTATTGATATATTGTTATATAGACATAAGAAGATGTGTTGTTATATGTCATGTTTGATAATATGTTCCTTTATAATTATATTGATAAATAAGCTTCAAGGTTGTATACCTCTGAGGAGACACACATTTCTTAAAAATAAATCTTTTTTTAACCTGATAATTTGGTTAATATGACTTAAACAATGATAGGTGAAGAACAAAATAATATAGTGGTGCACAATGTTTTTGCTAGGGCCATTTAAAAGTACCCAATTTCGATATTCTTCCCATTTTTTTTGTATTTTACCTACTTTTAGGCTAATATCGAGAGAAAAAAAACAATAAAATACCATTCTTAATTCCTATTCAGTATAAATCTACTTTGAGACTTTCTCGGAAAGTATTCTTTTTTGCATTGTTGATAAAAGAGAGGCGATAGATACATGTACCAAATCTACATTAAACAAATAAGCATATAATAAACCACACACAAATTAAGAAAACAGACAAACGACAACTGTTACAAAACACAATATTTAAATATAAACATGTTATACACTTGCCATAATGTTCATATAAGTACAAACCAAGACATAAGTCTCATCCTTTATGTTACTTTCGGGAATCAGAGAAAAGTATTGCGGTTACAACAGATAAGACATATCTGACAAAATCTCTGACATAAAAATAGATAGTCTACAAATGGGGGGCTGACATCATCTGTCTTGTCGTTAAGTCTTTCCTCCTGCGGCTCCTGTTGTCAATTTTAAGTTTTAAGTCTTGATATGAGACACATTAAACTTCGACGGTTTAAATAAAGTCAATATAGTCACCAAGCTTCGGATTTATCACAGTGAGTGTATTCTCTATATAGCAGATAGTGAAAAGTTAAAAGATAATGCAAGCTTTATATTCAAATACAACTATACAAACTAAAAGAATAGTTCCGATCTAATATAAAACATTACAAAATTTGTACCTCATAGATCATAGATCATAAATATAAAAAAAGACGTGGTATGGTGCCAACGCGGAAACTATCCCTTACAAGTCACTATTTGTAAAAGTAAACCATTATAGATCAAATTACGGTCTTCTACATGAAGCCTTATCTCACATCAAAACTGCAAGCTATAAAAGGTCCAACTAGTGTAAATCCATTCAAACAGGAAAACCAAATGTCAAATGTACATACAAAAACGAAAAACGAGAATCACTTATGAACCAAACAGCTAAACGACAACCACTGAACATCAAATTCCTGACTTAGTACATCTAAAAGAAAAACCGCAATGGGTTTGATAGTGTTAACAGGCATTAAGCTTCATCCAAACTGAAACAATATTTTAAGATAAAAAAAATAGAAGGACACACTATGAAAAAGCAATGAAAATGGCAAAACTTAATCAAAAGGCATATCCATACAATCAAGTGAACATACACGGAACGATTAATAGTTATCAAAGGGACCAGACCTTTAATTTATTACACGTGCCGCGCGTTTCGTCTTCATAAGACTCACCAGTGACGCCCAGATCAAAATAGTTATTAAATCAAACAAGTACAAAGTTTTTGAAGAGCCTGAAGGACTGAAATAACCAAAGAGTTGTGCAACAAAAAAAAAAGATTCATGACATACAGCAAATAAAAGAGAATACCTGGAGAAGTAAAACAGTATCAGAGACAATTATTACCTTACAGAAAATGGCGCCAACACATGAAATGTAACTTTTTTTTGATTTATACAAAGATTCTAAAATGTTATGTTAATCAATTATCTACATCTAGACTTGTTGAAGTGTCATCGTTTCTTTCTGTGACCTTGTTCTTTTCTGAAATTTGTTCCTCACTTAATACATTTGAGTTTTCTTCCAAAGATGTCATTTTGATGCCTTCCTGATCATTTTTCTCATATCCCGAATCAACATCTGTTGTCTCACTGTTATCACCAATTATCTTCTTATCGTGTTCTGGCATATTTTCATGATTTTTATCTGTTTCATTGCCCAAAGTAACCGTTGGTTTAAAAGCTATGGAATTTAAAACTTTCTCCTCACTGCTAATGTTTGCCATGTTCAAACTCTCAATTCTGATAACGGATGTTTCTGTTTTAATATTTGTTGTTTGTTCTGTGTATCTTACATTTTCGTTCGAATGCTTTCTGTCGAATTTTGAGGTCGTTGAACAGCTTTTTTCTACTGTACGATCAGTACCAACGAATTGTTGTTCTACACTAGATATTTTCCTTGACGAAATTAAACTTTGCGCATTTTGTACGATGAAACAAATCTGAATAAAAAAGAAGATTTGGTATTTAAAGATAATAATGGTAGATATAAATTTAATATTGACTGTGTATTTCCTTTGTCATTCTGTGATGTTTTTGATAATTGGTTTTAGATATTTTTTAAAATGAGTTAAGTCTTCATTTGGCGTACTTTCATGGTTTGAGAGGAAAACAACGGGTGATTCTTATTTGACAATATTAATACATTAACCCATAATGTGTATGTAAAACGTGCTCCTGTAATTAATGTTGGATATGGTTTGTCATATGTAAGGGTGCTTATCGATTTTTGTTACAGTTTTTTTTCTTAGTAAGAACTGGAAATATTATTATGCGTTTGGTTTGGAGTTTAATTTGTACAGATAACCAATAATTGGACTTTAATTCGTATATCAAATACTCATACTACAAGTATATAAAAGTCACATAGCTGGTTTAGCAAATTGTACTCTGATAAAACATATTCAACTCTAATCATTGTGTCATATTATTTATTAAACAGTTTTTAGTTTCTACTTATTACTTATTTCAAACGATTTTATTGTCGAGAAAAAGAATCATGAAAACAAAACACAATATACCTCTGCCACTATGATGATTGAGGTAAACACCATGAAAGGTATGCTGTACTTTTGTAATTGATTTTCGATGGCAACATCACATCCCTGTAGCAAAAAAGTGAATAAGATTAAATTTCAAATTGATCCTTTAATTTTTTACATTTTTTTCAATTTTTATCACATCTTTGTAATAATCATCGATGATAATGAATGTAACTAATGGTAACGTAACGTCACGATTATAAATCGTGCACAATACCTAAAGGGACGCTACCCTAACAAAAGTAGTGTCATATCTGTTTATGCTTGGTTCGTACTTTTGGATGTACATGCATGCACCAAGCCTAAACAGATAAAATGATATTCAAGTAGACTATTGACATTTGAACTAAAAAGCCGCAATTCCTATTCAAAACAATATAGTAAAAGGTGACACCAAGTCTTTGAACTTTTGTTACTAAGATCATAAAAATAGCTGAGTAAGATGCCATTTATTATCTATGAGTTCGATTTAAAATAATGTTTTTAGTTTGTGCAACATTGTATATTCACACCATGGTTTAAAATGCAAAACACCTTTATCAAAACCACTTTTTATTAATGGACTTATAATAAATAACAACATCAGTATCATATACATTTATGTCTATGTTAAATACATCTTAATATTGTAATGTTGTAAATATAGTTAAAAGTAATTAATTGGGCCGTGTTCATATTGACCTAAATTCGGTGTTGTGTTAGTGTAACTCACACGTAAACTAAACACAATTGCATTCCCATTGATAAAACTCAATGTTTACATGTAGGTTAAATCATGTTTTATCTACACACAGTCGATAGTCAATGTAGGCCTTGTGAAGGTTAAGTGTACACAAAACAAGACATTTGGGACATTAGTTTCACCATGTATATATTTAAGGAGGAAACTATTTTTGATAATTATTAGTATAGTTCCTGACATAAATTGTTGTCAGAGTTTTCTTTCTTACTTTAATAAGCCCTTATCAAGACTCAAGGCAGCATCATTGCCGAACCCATAAGGCAGCAACCAATTGATTTTCGAGGGGAGAGGAGGGTGTCAGCTAGCTAGCTGCCGCCATATATAATGCTAAAATTGATTTCGACTTGTGACTAAAATTTGTCCCGAAAAAAATCTATAGTCCATGCCCCCCGCCCTTTCCAAAAAAAAAATAAAAAAATAAATAGTTTCTGCCTTATTTGTTTGAAAAGGTCTTCCCAACTGGACTTACACAAAAATATTCGCCACTGGTCTTTACTCAAACAACGATTCACGCATAAATGCATGACTAAAAATAAGTGAGGTAAATAATATGTTTGTCTAGTATCTCAGATCTGTTAAATAACACTTAAAAAAACCGTTACCCTATTATTTTACCAAATACTCCTTGGAAAAGAAATACCATTTGAAGCAAACAGAAAAGATAAAAATGTAGTGATCCCTAATATCTCAGTCCTTTTTTTCGGCTGTAAGAACGCGGCTTCAGCTAACGTTTTCTAATGCGTAATCGAGACATCTGTAGTAAATTAAAACTACTACAAGTTATAAAAATGGCTTTCATAAAGTAGCAACCACTTACCTTAATAAAAGGGGGAGGGTTATTTTTTTTATCTGAGTTAGATTTTTTTTCGCGCGTATGTTTTTAATCCGGTTTTTTTATGCTAGTGATCAACTACTTTTTTTTCAATATTTAACACTATAATGTATAGGGAAACTCTGGATTCAGAATAATTTTTTTTATCATCTGTATGACCAGATTTTTTTTATCAAATTGGGGATCGAAATATTTCCATGCCCTTGTTTGAAGTCAAATGGTCGTTCCTTTACTGCTAGAAAATTGTCCGAAAACTTTGAATTCAGTTCTACGAAATGAACATTTAAATGACATATAGTTTACAAGTGTGAACAAATCTTATGTTCAGGTAATTAAAAAAGGTGTATAGATATGAACAAATATAAAGGGAAACCTGTGTCCATTACATTTAACTTATTGTAAACATGTTTAATGTACACGGCTTTTGGTGTGAATACGGCCTTTGACAAGTCTTTCAAGATGTGGTTTTAAACTTTTTAAAATTGACATACCTGGTTATGGTATGAATCGGGGAGCCGGAAGTGGGTACAATTTTCGTCAGTTTGATTGGCGTATGGATACAGTATAGTTTGTGATTTACAACACTGTACTGGTATATGCTGGTTTGATGAACTAGAATACCAGATTGATCCATAAAAGGAAACATCGTTTGGGGCTCCTACACCACAGCATTTTGCCTAAAGTATAAAAATAGTATCAAGTTAAGCAGATTTATGGATAAGAATAGTCAGTTCAGAAAATATGAAGTCCGATAAAAGGTGTAGCTTATGTGATGATTATAATATAATCAAATTAACCTGAAATGGTGAACGCGATTAACGCATGATCCAGTTCAATAGAATGATTGTTAAAGTATAAATTTGGTTAAAAAATGTAGTATGTATCGCTTTTAATGGTAAATGAACTGTCAAATCAAGTAAAAATATGATAAATAAGGTATACAGTTTGAATGAAAATACAAATACGTTATCCGTATTTACCATGCATTGATATAAAATAAGATGCATGTTTGAAATATTCATAAAACGGTAGATAGGGTTTTTAAAGACAAATTCGCTCTGGAACATAATATTGCTTAAAAGGACCGCATTGTGTTTCCAGATTAGAAGCTGTTTATTTACTTGCTTGAGAAATGCCTAATTGATCCTTACTGTACTACAGAGAGTTTGATTGAAACATCATTTAAAAAGTCTGAACCTTAAAAAGTTAGGTCACATACATATGTTAAGCTTACATAAGTTTTAAGTTTTAAGTTACTTCGTACATGGCAACACCAAACTTCCAAAATGTCTGACACAGGCTGAACAGATCTTATTTGACTGAAGCATATTGAGTGAACAGTTAGTTGACTGAAGCGTATGCATTAAACACTTATTTGACGGAAGCGTATTGAATGAACAGTTAGTTGACTGAAGCGTATGCATTAAACACTTGTTTGACTGAAGCGTATTGATTGAACAGCACTGAAACAAATGTCCTGGTTTACTCTAGAACTTTGTACTTGTTTGGTTTTATAACTATTTTGATATGAGCGTCACTGATGAGTCTTTTGTAGACGAAACGCACTTCTAGCGTACTAAATTATAATCCTGGTACCTTTGATAACTATTATTGACTCAAATACTTAACATGACCAAATATATTTATGCTCGATTTTTTCAAGAGCTGTTCAAATAGAGGAGACCGTTTCAGTTCAATTTTGTTATTCTAGTCTAATTAAGTATAACATATCTATGTATTGTAAATGCATTAAATATAAAAGTAATAAATAAAGATACCTTTATAAAAAGTGTATTCCAGTTTTTAGAATAAAAGGAAGCATATTGTGCTGATGCATTTGAATACTGATAGCGTTTGATTTCATATTGTAACTTTTCTTCTAGTTTTGGGTTTATCTGTAATGCAGAAAAAGATAAACAAACACTGAAAATCAATACCCTTTTTAATATGTTCGAAATCCATATTCCGATCGTCTTATTCTCTAGGGTAATATAACAAATTTGACTTATCACAGAACTACATGGGAAGTAGGATGTGCTTTCTTTCACAAGTACCTGTAATCATCTCAGGTTTTGGATGGGTTGTGTGTTCCATTTTATTGTTGTTTTTTTTTAATTCCATTGTTATTCATAGTCACTACATTTTTCACTTCTATGTTAACATACTTAAACCTTTGGTAATTTTCGACTCATTTTTTGAAGGAAGAATATACTCTTTTTTATTAATCTAATTTAGATATATTTATACATCTACTTATATATTTTCATTCCATAAAGACCAGCACGTTAAATTCCAGAACTTTGGAATCGCCGTCAAAGTCTAAATCAAATGTCATGCTCTTCTTCTTAAAATATTTAACAGAGACTACCAATGACGTAACATAAGATTGAAAATATTTAAGAAGCTAAAATCACTTATAACTATATATGCAATCACTGTACACTTTTTATAATTATCATATGTGTTTTCAATATAATTATTCGTGAGCTTGCATGTTTTTGGTCGATTGAGTCCTGTTGTACTTTCTTTATTTTCCTACCATCGTTGTATCTATTGGTAGTTGCCTCTTTGGGTTTTGATTTAAAAGACATACCATCCTTTCTAAATAGTGGTTTATACGTCAGAGCCAAACTTTAGTTTTCTTATGATGTGTATTAGCAGATAGTAAGCTGATACATTGCACCAATAATAAAGACATAATCGGTAAACAGATATTTTTAGCATAGTAAACTATCATTCAAAAAGGATATCAATAGTCCTATTGATAACATTGAGCAGAAACACGCAATTGGCGTAAATACAAAATGTTAACCTGGTATCTATGATGAGTTTATTTAAAACCTCTAGGTCGATACCACTTCTGTTGGAGTTGTAATTCCCCGAGAGTATCACTAGCCCAGTAGTCAGCACTTCTGTGCTGACATGAATTATCAGTGATATGGTCATAATTATAAATTAACTGTTAACAAAACTTTGGAATTTTTAAATACTAAGGCTTTTCTACCTCAGGAACTATAGATAACCTCAGCTGTATTAGGCAAAATTTTACGGGAGTCTCAACGCTCTTCAACTTCGTCCTTTATTTGGCCTTTTCAACTATTTTAAATTCTAGCGTCACTGATGAGTCTTTCATAGACGACACGTACGTCTGGCGTTTATCCCATTCCCCCCTGGTATCTATGATGAGTTTATTTTAATTTAATTGATCAGATTTATATACTTAAAAGAAGGATGAAAAAACAAACGGTCAATTATTGACATCGAAATTGACTAATGCGAATATATTTCTTATGACTTGAGTAAAATAGAACTAAAAAAGAAATATGTTACTCACATCTGCCGTTACTTTTGCCATTAAGCCTAACTGGATAATGCTTGCAATAACGAGAGCACACCACAAACATAAACTCTACAACATTTGATGTATACAAATAGTATATTGATTGAAGTGCTATGAAATAATGTTTTTTGTAAAATTTAATAGAATCCTAGAGCTCTGGTGACAATCAAAATGTCCAATCTTGACCAAGACGAGATCTGATTTTAATAAACATAAACGTTTCGCTTATTAACTTGACGCTATAAATTCTAAAGCAACTGCTTAATATTTTATTTTTCATCAAGTTGTATATTTTGATATTTGTTCAATTAAATGACCGCAGTTATATGTCTCGGAAAAGGTCAAAGAAACAACACAACCGAACATGAAGAGGTTTCAAAAATATCAACAAGTCATACTATTTCCATGAGTACGACACTTATTTAAGAACCGTTTAATAAACTTAAAGTCGATGGATTTTTGCTTCCTCATCTCCCTTTTTATAATACCAAATAATTTATTACTTACTAAAATCGTTAAACGGTATCTCCATTTTTCACACACCATCACTATAATCATAGTAGAATATATGCTGGCTAGTATGTTAATCGCAGAGAACGTCACAGTGACAATGGAAAAAAAGTTGATTGATGCTTGTAAGGAAATGTTTTCAATGTGTATTTGAGATAAGAGATCCTGTATGTATCTGTTTCCAAAGACTAAATCGTAACGAATATTGATAGCCAATACAAGCACTCCGACACTAAGAATCTGTAAAAAAAATGTTTAGTTACGTTTACTATAGTTTGGTTAATTTTTGCTACTGCATGCGAATTGTCTGAATGATACTAAAGTAACTGCATTTGATTAGTCTAAAAAGAGAAAGGAAACTCAACATGACTTAGTAATTCATATAAAACGATCTAATATTGGTCTGTTTTAGCATGTGACGTTAAGGTCAAAGTTTCCATTCAAGACTACCATAATCAAACGCTTGTGATTGTGGAAGATAATTTCAAGACACAATCGTACGCAAAAAAAACCCAACTTGTACGCCCAGTTTGAATAACTTTACATACCAGTATACTTCCAATGGATGTACTTGCAACCTTTGATCTAAGAAAAATGAAATAAAAAAAGCATTTTTGAATATTTTATAAAAATATTGAAACCTTCAATCCAGTCCCCTTTTCACGAACGTGATATTCTAACATGTAATGAGGCTGATTAACCAAATTTTTTGTAAGGTTCGTGATGATCGGTCCTTAGTTTTTCCGTGTTGTTATTTTAGTATTTTTATTTGTCTAATGGTCTTTTTTCGTTTTTAGCTGTGAATGTCTCTCTGGTGTTTCTCTGTTCACCTTTACATGAATTGTCAAATACA
Source organism: Mytilus trossulus (assembly GCF_036588685.1). NCBI lineage: Eukaryota > Metazoa > Mollusca > Bivalvia > Mytilida > Mytilidae > Mytilus > Mytilus trossulus. Next base: position 3,277,760 of record NW_026963294.1, read on the forward strand.
TGCATTTTTTTTTCAGTTTACCCAAATCATATCATAAACAGACAAACATTATTGTTTCATTTTGTATGACGATTCTAAAGTAACATACAGTGTAAGAGTGAAATATTGAGTAGAAATTGTCTAAAATTAAAAAAGTAAAAACAAATATTGTTAGAACAAATCTTTACATGATTTATCTAATTTGATCGATTTTACTTTCTTGCACATAATGACATATACTTTAACTTATCGTCCTTCCAAACGCCTATATCACCTTTCTTTGTCGCTCCGTAATTCTCGTATCAAGACTTCAAAACGAGACCAGGCATTTTAAGTGACGTCACAAAGTGAGCGGAGAAGTTATCAGCGACGTCACAATGCAAAAGAAGAAGTTTTCAAGCTTGATTTCGTCCAGCGTGAAACTGTCTTAGTGAGAAAGGAAAAACCAGTTATAGAACGATAAAAAGATAATCGGGTTTTCTACGTATAGATATCGTAAAGTATCAGCCGCTCGACACAATTTAAACCTTTTTAGCTCATTCACTGCGCTCACTCGCCAATTTTGGTTCGCGGCTGATATTTTACGATATCAATGTGTAGAAAACCCGATAATCTATACATATAACAGGTGATGCAGTGGTGAACAACCGACAATCTTTAATATTGTACCTTCTCCAGGCGGATAGAAGTATTGACTTTATGCATTTAAGTATCTTGTGAAACAGATTCGTCTTTTTAGATTTCTCGATCGACAAAATGACAGAATATTCTTGATTTGCCAGTAAAACTGTTACAGTCTGAAATAAGATAGGAATGATAAGTAAATAAAAATTGGAAAAATATTGATAATAATGATAATGATGCTACTTATTGGTCGTTCAAATGTATCAATCTGCTCGTGGATTAATGACGTCATATATTGACCAGGCTTTATAACTTTGTCCAGGACATGTTACCGACGTCACAATGACCAAAATTAACGTTGATAACTTTGTTGGTGAACAAGTCTTGTATTCATCAAGAAATAAACGCAAATACAACCCGATCAATCGGATATCTTTTTGTTGCTGCGTGAAAAGGTTTATTATCGAATTCATCTAGGATATTAGTGTCTGTCAAAACATTATTCTCTAATTCGAATATCATCCTTGACTTGTTAGATTCATTTTTAACAATTATGATTGATAAATCATGCTGACCCGCGTATCAAGGCAACACATAGTACTGTTTTCCCGTCTAGATACACCGTTCAACATTGCTCTAGCTTCGTTTAAGTTTCAAGCCATCGTGTATATCTTTGCTGGTTGAAATGTGTTTTGGTTTTACAATGTTTTAATTGCATTAATTGTTTGTTGCAAATTATGAAGGCGTATTTTCCAAATGCATTTGTATTACGCATTCTTTTATGTTTGTTATTTCCGCAAACATTAAAAGATGTTTTATCTTAATTTTACTATTCCTTTATTGTTTATTCTGTGTTTTGAATTAAAATCGTATTGGTGTCTTTTAACGAGTTTTAAGTTTTTAATGTATCTTTGCGTTTAAACTGAGTCGAACGATATCAAAGGGAAATTGCACTCTCAAGTCGAAAATAAACTGACAATGTCACCGCTTAAAATGTTAAGACCTACAAAAAAAAATAGTACAAGAAAAAAACATAGAAAACTAAACACAGTGCAACACGAACTCAACAAATGCTGGTGTGATATCAGGTGCTCTGACAGGGATTCAAAATAAATATAAAATATTACGCCTCATGTGTCATTTTATTTTATAAAACAAGATGTTGATCAAAATTATTTGAAATTTTTGTGTTAAATGATTTGGTTTTAAAATAAGATCAACAACAATATTATAATTCAGCTCATGCTTAGTTGTAAATTGGTCCGCAACCTAATTCTTAAGGGAAACTTTCCTCGCATACATTGCATAATGATGAAAATTTGTTTTCTTTATGATGTTTAACATAGGAAAGTAGACAAATAAAATTACCTCAAGGCATATTTGTAGCAACAACAATGCCAGGAACCAACCAATGTACATCCTGGTTTTAAATAAGATCGAATCACTGCAGGTCTGAAAAGCAATATGCATAATTCATTATGACGTAAAGTTTCCTTCAAAATACAAGGTATAAATATATATTTAAGTAACTGCAAGAACTCCCAATGTATATTTTTTATATTTTAAGAAGTTGTTTGTGTTTCCTGTTGTTCTGCTTGAAATCAGCAAGTACCAACTGAATTTCAAGGTTGTTCATAGGTTGTGCTGTTTTTTAAATTACTAAAAATTGTCATAGTAAGGGGAACATTTGACATTCTTCACGTGTTGTTCTTAGTTTGTAGTGTTGAATGATTCAGGGACTTATGTCAGCTAAAATCGATATATTTTGTGTTATTATGGATTTTCGTCTCATTTTCCAACCATACCAAAATTGGTTAGTAAAAGTGTTGAAAACAATGAAGATGAAAATACCTCTTGTGTTGTCTACGGTTACAGTAGCTGCATGCGCAGATACGAAATTATCGAGGCGATATTTATTGATTAAACTCAGTTGATAATTAAATATTATCATATACTTAAACTAAATAACATATGATTTTTACTGTATGATAATAGCATTAAATCAACGTAAACTTCATATTTTTTTAATTGGTGCTTAGCGGGCTGAAATGAAAAGTTGATCACATGCTTCGATTTTATCACATGCCTTTCCGTAACGTTATCGCATTGCATTCCGGTGAAACTCGGTAGATTCCAGAAAATACACCTCAATGCTACGTTTTCAATGAAAAACATAACAAAGTAGGGTACAAAACAATTATTTGGATACTGGATTGATATTATGTTAAATATTGATAATAAAAAACACCTGTATTATAAATAAATGCCATGATTTTTAAAAGTTTCAAACATAATTTAGAAAGCTACTTTTAAAAAGTTGACTTTTCCAGGGTTCATTATGTATACATTGTCGATTCTTCCATATCAAAATAAATTTCCTCTCTCTTGGAGTATATGATAAAAATCAACAAATGTTAACAAAATTTAGTCCTGGTATTTATAATGAGTTTATTATATTTCATATCAAATGTACTAAATTTGGGGTCTGACGTCCGTGAACATGGTGCACTTTTCACTCTTTGAACACAAATTGGGAACCACGTAAAAGGGTCAATATATGAATCTGTTAATTTTCTCCATTGTTGAAGCATATGATAAAAAGATAATAACATGGCATTTTTCATATCGCATGTATTATAAGCCTTAGGTCAATATCAGCCATGCGGATCTTGGGCTGATATTGAACCTAGGGCTGATAATACATGCGATATGAAAAATGCCATGTAATAATCTGATAATTATTAACTACAAATTATATCACAAAAATGTTATGTGTCGTTTAGATATGCATCAAGCAAAGAATATATGACGTATCTAAATATTTCGGTAAGAATGAAAATGCCTATCTCCTTAAACAAAAAAAAAACAACATTAAATCAAAATGTATTACAAAATACTAAACCTCAAGATAATGTTATTTTTTTCTCAATTATATACACATGGAAAAAAGTATTGCAACACCAAATTGAAATTCAAATAAAAAAAACATTCTTTTGCGAATGCAGCTACTATACCTGTAGACAACACAAGAGGTATTTTCATTTTCATTGTTTTCACCACTTTAAATAAACAATTTTATAAAGTTATGTGATTGACACCTTGCAATCGGTCCTTATCAACTCTTAACTGCAGCAAGATGGCAGATCATCAGCATGACAAAAGCAGATATGTCGCTGTGACAATAGAACGTATTGTTGATCATCACCATTCCGCTATAAGTCGTTTTGAGAATAAAAATCAGGCAACAAACGTTGCATACAACACAATCCTAAAAAAAGAGTGTTGGCCATACAGGAGCCTTTAAATAACAACTGTTCGAAATCGACTCATCGCTCCTGGTTATCGTGCGATAAGACAATTTCGGGGACCTTTGCTCACAAACAGACACTCAATTGTCCGTATACAATATAGTGCAGAGCTCACCAAAGTTGAAAATTAGCAAAGTGGAGGAAAATCCTTTGATCCAATGAAATTCTGTTGATCTTTCTTGGCCCGATCGAAGCCCAAATTTGAACCATGTCGAGCGTATATGGGACACTATTGGGCGTACAGTGCACGAAAGGACACCCCAGTTGAAACACGTAATAAATTAAACAATACCCGTCATCATAAATGATTGCTGCTACCTTAGCAGCAACTTAGTCGATTAATGTCAGAAATCAGAAGACGTTAAGAGGCGGTTATCCGTTAGAATGAAGGATGTGCACAAAGTACTAATTATTTGGCGTTGAAAGATCAACCATGATGTGAACAATCATCTTAAGATTAATTTGAAATGTCTGAGATTGTAAAGTTCGACTACAGTAAAAAATGTAAAATGCATTTTTTTTTGCCCCCAAAACACATCATTTTGTTATCAAAATTGTGGTTAGAAAAAAAAATCATTCATTTTTTATTCATTCGTTTTAATGCCAATGTTATCATAAACTATGTTTCAATATTATGTAACAAATATTTTATCATATTCCATCCAAAATAAGAGGCTGATTTTTCTATTTATAAAACATCAAAGAGTTGCAATACTTTTTTCAATGTGTGTATAGTAAACTCACTGATGTCCGTAGTCCCCCACAGCCACCGAATGGATTCAAGACATTTGAGGATGTATAAGTCCCGTGGGTAATGTCCATATTACTCTCATGAGCATTTACACAACAGAACCCATCTCCGTGTTTCGAACAAAATGTGTCCTCTCCACAACATTGTAACTACAAACAATATCAGTATTATGAATAAAGCTGTGATGTACTCTAGCAAAATATATAGATAAATATAATAAGTAATTTTCATTTTAAAACTTTAATGTTTTTTTATATACTATACAATAAAAATAACATTTAGTACTTTTTATTCTGAAGTTTGAAAAGTTTCTTGTTTTTTAAATGCTTTTTTTTTAATTTTAGTTTTTTGTCGGCTTTCGTTAATGTCTTTCAAATTAATGGTTATAAAAATATGATGTATATATTTAAGAAATTATTCATAAAAGATATAAATTTGTTGTAAATTTACACATGGCCTGGGCCGTGATAATCGACCTCATCTGGAGCATTAGCGAGAGATAAAATTAACGATATTACAAAAGAATTATTTTGGTATTTCATTCTATGAAAAAAAAAATATATATATAATTACAAAATTTCAGATTTACAGTCATAGAGAGGATCCCATTAATAGATAAGCCATTGCTTTGGATTAGATTAAGTTGTTGTCCGTTTGTTAGTTCATTTTGTTATCATTAGACTTATTGTTTTTTAAACTCTTTGTTTTTAATTTTCTTTCACTAAACAATTTGTTTGGTGTGAGCCAAGGCTCCGTGTTGAAGGCCGTACATTGACCTATAATGGTTTACTTTTAATAATTGATATAGGTTGCCAAAATTACTAAATGTAAAACCTTTCAAACGAGAAAAAACAACGGTTTAATCTATATAAAAAACGAGAAACGATAAACAAGTATAAACTACATATTAACTACTGAACATCAGATTCCTGACTTAGGACAGGTGCCAAAATTTGCAGCGGGATTAAACGTTTTAATGGTACCAAACCTTCTCCCTTTTACTAAAACAATAGCATAACATCACAACATAGAAAACATCATTGACTACAAAAACAAAGTTAATTAAAATTACAATGTAGGTAATGACCTGAATATAATTTACCAATGACTTACGGTTAATAACATGTGCATCCAGTACTTAGTGATCTTCTCATAATAATTATTGTTAAAATAATAGCCATCTTGTAGCAATTTTAACTGAAATTTTATATCCTGATTAATCTGAAATACAATGTAAACCGAACTATTAAACTTGATACTACAGTCATTTTTTGTCTTAATTATCAACTATATAACTGTGTTTATATTTTCAGTTTATTAAAAAAAAGATTTTTCCTCCATGTAAATGTAATCGCATAAGCATCTTAGTGATATTTTTTTTTCTATTGAATTCAACCTTTAATTATATATGTAACAAAATATATATGCCATCATAATTGTGTATCTTTAGAATATCTTTCTGTATTTGTTTACCTCATCTATTGTATCTGTATTAATACAGTATATTACACTGTACACTTTTATTTAGATTTTAGAGTATTAAGTATCTATATATCTATCTATAATGAACATAGAAATAGTGACAATTTATACCAACCTTTGCCATGAAAACAACCCAAATCAAAAATGCAATTATTCGTGGGATAGTCAAAACCAGCGAAGTCACAGTACTCTGAAACAAATGAGATTAATTTACAAAACTAGTTTAATGATTTATCAATCTCTTACTTCTACTTAGAAAACATATATTCTTACAACCTAAAGTAGTCTCTAAGTTGTACTGAAATTTTAATATTTTTTTTTTGGTTAAGAGTGTTGCAAATCAAGATGTTTCAAAAGGAAAAGATTCTCTGGCTTTGAATTCAATTCTACATGATTTTTTTTTGTTATAATCAAGACTACGTAAAATTTGATGAAATTAAATGTCAGACTTTTATAATGGTATTAAACAATGTAAACTGTCGAAAACGTGTCCCTCTGAGTTAGTACACTGTCAACTAATTTGAAATTTGTTGTATACGTTTTTGAAAGTCGTCCTCGTTCGAATTCCCAGATTAATAAGTGTTTTGGTACTCTCAGATATACTTTGAATATTTGTAAAGCCGAGAATAAATTACAAATCACTGCTTAGAATTGAAACAAGACAAATACAAAAGGTATTCATAAAATTGAAAATGGAATTGGGAAATGTGTCAAAGAGACAACAACCCGACCATACATAAAAACAACAGCAGAAAGTCACCAACAGCAGAAGGTCATACCTGAATATAAGACAACCTCAACCGTATGATTTTATCAAAGTGTTTAACATTTCCATTAAGTGCGAAGTTTGGTTAGCCCTGCAACCAAGTTCAGCTTTCCATTGTTGTCTTAGATTTCCTGTACCAAGTGAGGAATAAGGCTGTAGTTTGTTTATATGCATTTTGTATTTGTGTTTGTTTGTGTTGCACTTCAGTGTTACTGTTTTTTTTGTTGATTCCCTCATTTATTTGATTTGTTTCCTCGGTTTTAGTTTGTAACCATAATTTGATTACTCTCTTTTTTATTTACTACTGTTGTCCTTATTTCTGTTGACTAATCTATATTGTATTTGATTCTAACTACTTGTATTATTCAAAACAACTTGTGATTATAACAGGTAATTAGTGTATTTTTTTCAAGTCTTGCAACTGAAGTTTTGAGCATTATTAAAGGATAAGCTTTATTAACTATACCGTTACAATTAGCGTAGGAGATTTTCGCCACGATCCAAATAAGCCAACAATTGCATTGATCATTGTCAATATTCCAATTACAACCGCAGAAGCTGCCACCCCAACCAATATGTCATAGAAGTAGTAATCATAAAATTCTATTCTGTAAAATATGTATCTAATGTTATAATCACTGATCATGACATCACCAATCAGTGTAAGGCCTAGTCCCAGTAACCCAGCAGCGACAATCTACAAAAAATTAAGACAATGCTAGAAAAAAGTACACTCCGTAAGCCATAAATGTCCAGAGAGATTGTTATGTACCTAATTGAATAAACAACTACCATCAAAACAATGACATGTGTCAAATTAAGTGTAGGACCGGCATACACTTTCATATGAGCCTTAAATCCTTCCCTGGTGTTTTAAAGGTTTGTTTTGCTCAGTTATTAGTATTCTATAAATAATTTTGTGTGTCTACTAGTTACCTTTCCTGTTTGCCATGGCGCTAGTAATTTGTCGAAGAGAAATACGTATTTTACATGCTATCTTCGTTTTTATTAAGGCGTAATGAAATGAAACCAAGAAACAAATGCAGACATTGATATTTATACTACAATAAAACATATCTTATTTCGGTATTTATATATCCTGAGCCTTTAAAAATGCTGCTTTAGATATTTCATGCCATGTTATTTTCATTGTTGCGATAGCTTATATATTGTTGTCAGGTTATAGCAAAATCCTGATGTACTGTCCATATTTAAAGTCACATGAAACGAGAGACAGGTTAAACATAATGTGCGCGATTGTTTGCTCATCCAAATCGTATGTTCGTAAAAAAAAAGAAAAAAACTCGGTCTGTTACGTTATGAAAAAATGGTAACTAATTGATAGTGATGTTTTGAAGTCGTTGTTTACAGATAGTCAGAAACATGGATATTGAATATGTATAGAACATGTACAATAAGATAATAATGTATATCAATGACAGATCCATGCTTATGGCAATCACCTGATTCTTTTTACCAGACATGTCACTCGGGACTTACTGCATACGTAAAACATATTGGCGAGTTAGTATAAGTACATATATTTTATATTAAAAATAGCCATTTAGTTATTAAAACAAATATGTATATTTTATTTTATTTAAAGATTCATATGGCTTTAAGCAAATGAATATGTTGAAAACATGATTATCAAGATTGCAATTATATCTACCAACCAGGGAAATTATTTTCAGCAAACTAGAGATGAAGATGACTTTGGACCTAAAATGGAAATGTAAAGATTGAATAAATATTTCCGTACAGTTCCCAAACAATAATTGGGGAAAAAACAAAAATAAATTCAATTAAAAAAGGAAAGGAAATTCCCTAATCAAATCGCTATATCTGAATCCCAAACACATCAAACGATTGGATAACAACTGTCATATTCATGATTTTAAACCTGGTTTTATAGCTAGCTTAACCTTCCATTTTATAACTGTCTCATCAAATTTCATTGAACTTTTTATGTATTCATCTGTTCAACGAGGAATATTTCTGTCAACACAAGCACAAATTATTGGAATGACAAATCTGCATGATCTGAAATTAACTTTAACTTTAGTTTCTTTCATAAAGAAGTATGCAAAAAACATTGACATCAATAGATACTATACATTTTTGTCTCTTACTTAAAAAACGAACAAACAAACACTTGTACCTTTTCCAGTTTTTCTTTACGAAGAAAACGAAATTGCGGAAAATTCCATACTGTAACAACAGCAAAAGATAGTACTTATTTTTGGCAATTCTTGACTTATTTTCTTTGAATTCAAGTTTTCTGTATGTATATTCCACTGCTATGATGCTCACAACCTAAATGTGAATATAATTATATTGGATGAGAAAATAAGTTGATAGCAAAGAAAATGATATGATTCGATGCTATAGATAGATATTCAACATGTTCAATATTCATCGACGAACAAAAAATCAATTAAAAAAATGCTGCCATTTCTGATTTTGGGATATATAATATTTATAAATTATAGTTGATCATCTCGCCGGTGCGGCGTTTAGATGACCAATGATAGTCTGTTTATCATTATCTATTACATATTACGACACTGTTACTTGCATTGAAAACAGGCATGTGCGCCCTTAGTTTCTAGCGATAGTTTTTATAAGTCAATAAGATCAGAAGAAATATCGTTAAACATCGAAAATAATAGATATTTTGTGTTTGTTAATGTATTGGTTCTTCGTGAAAGTACTTCAGTTTTTGACCTTGTAATGTGGCCTTATGGGAAATTGCAGGATTTATATTTACAGAAGTGCAATCTTAAACAACATATTGACTAAAAAATGTGAAACAAAACTAAATATATTGAATTTCTACATTCCGTTTGGAATCTTGGTCAAAATAAAACAATTGTCAACACAAGTTTGTGAACTGTACTAAAATATCAAGAATTGTTAATAAAGATCCAGGAAAGTAAGGACGTTCTGCATAAATGGAAATATATCCAGAAAAAGACAAACAAAAAAAAACCTGTGTTATTCTACAATTGTACGTTATATATATACAAAAAGCATCTGGCGTACTAAATTATAATCCTGGTACATTTGATAACTATTTCACCAATGCGTCGATGCCACTGCTGGTAGACGTTTCGTCTCCGAGGGTATCACCAGCCCAGTAGTCAGCACTTTGGTGTTGACAAAAATGTCAATTATGTTGTCATTTTTATAAATTTCCTGTTTACAAAAACTATGGATTTACTTATCCAAGACATAGAATACCCTAGCCTTTTTTGGCCCAACTTTTTGGAATTTTGGATCCTCGATGCTTTTCAACATTCAAATTGTACTAGTTTGGCTCTATAACTATTTTGATATGAACGTCTCTGATGAGTCTAATGTATATGAGAAGCGCGTCTGGCGTTCTAGATTATAATTATGATACCTTTGATAACTTTTTAGGTCAATGTCGTCAAAACATTTTTTTTTTGTATGAGGCTGAGAAACTGGAGAAGGGCGAGGTTGCACCGTTTCTTATTTATTTTGTAGCGTTTTGTATTTTTACCTTTCTTCTTTTTTCTGTCAGTTCGTTTTCGACTTGAATTTAAACACAAATTCGTTTTTTTTCTCTCGACATTTCTTTCATATTTACATGAACATACCTGACACATAATGCATGTTACTATCAAACCAAAGTAGGTCTCTATGTATGTACTATATCGTTCTGAATACGCGTCTCTACAGTCATACACATCATCTATGTGTAATGTTGAATAAGTTGTTGGATGTATTAGACCTTGGCAATTCAGCTAAAAATAATAAAGAAAAAGATGAATAGGCTATATAGCAAAATGAATTCTACTAATTCAGCATCATGTTTATATGAGACAAATGTGACAATTGTAGTGAGTTCTAATTTGCCTTTAAGACAAACGCAATCATCATGTTTTAAATAAATTTCAAGCATTTAGAGGCTATGCAAAGAGTTTTATCATCTTTGTCGTATTATTTTCGTGTTTTGTTTTGAAACATGCAAGACATTTTGGTATTGTCCGTCTCTTTTATACTTCAATATAAATTGGAGAATATACTGTATTTTCTCCAATTTGTTCTGTCAATAGTCCTAATGCCATTTGTTCTTTCTATATTGGTTTTCATTAATTATTGAGTTATGACGTACAATTGATAAGTATGTTATCAAAAGATGGCGAGGGGAAGCTCATTATTATCCTCATCCTACCCTTAAACCTCAATATGCCAGGATTTAATGTTGACTTCTTGAACAAAAATTTGACAAAGGGCTTATACATGCAGCTTATCAAAGATGAGCCTAAATCCATAAAAAAAAAACCTACACAACTCTAGATACTGATTCAGCAAAGGATTTTCGCAGACGACGGACTAACAGATAAAGAAAGACTTGAATACTCTTCCCAAATGGGTTGAGGCTGTTGGTTCATATATTTCAAAACAGAATCAAAGACGTTCAAACTTCGACTGATAAATGTCGGGATATACATGAAATTCACATCATTAGGATTGATTTTATTGATGATGTCTTCTAACAAAATAATCAAAAGTTAAATTCTTACTAGTAATTTAAAAGAAATGCAACAGATACAAGTACGTCTCGCTCATACCTTTACTTTGATTTAAAAATGAACCATAATAGTCGTTACAAAATAGAAAAAAAACACTACACCAGTAATTTTTACTTCCAAATGTTTCATATTAGGAACTTTTCAATTCAAAGAATCAATAGTTCAAAAGCACCTGCAGACAAAGTATTTAGCTGCCAGTTGTAACGATAATCGTATCATCAGATTCGACCACACGATGAATTAAACATTTGGCAGAGAAACTGATGAACGTCTCACAGCATCTCTGCATTGATAACTGTTTCGTGAGGTTATTGTTCAAACTTTTATTGTGTATTGTTTTGCTGTCTCGTATGTCTTTTCGGCGTTTAAAAACAAATTAAATGGCGTTGCAATGATATATGAGTCCTGATTGTTGATCATTGTTTCGTTTACTGTACCAAATTATCGTCTCAGTTGACATTGGGCATACCTTAGATTGTTAAAACATGATAAATATGGACACCAAAACCGTCAACTATATATAATTTATTTTTAACAGGATCACCCACACCTCTCAACTGTGTGTTAACTGCCTTGTCTGCATGACATAACTTATTCAGTCAACCATGACATGACAAAACGCATCATCCATTCAAAAGCAATTTTATATTTCTGACTGCTAGGGAAATTGCATTTAGATAAACTGAAAATTAAGGTGGTTAAAGACTATGAATAAAATCTTCTTAAGGAAACTTAACAGTTAAAATTTCAATAGTCATTACTTTTGAATATGCTGAATACAAGTTTTCTTTAAAATTGGACACTTCTGTTATTCTATTTTTTAATAAAAAAAAACAAACCCAAAACAACTGGAGTCAGAAAAAGATATTGATCGTAGTAGTTTGCAGTCCTCAGACGAGATCAGCCCAGCATCTCAAACAGAATATACACAATGGTTTTTTCTCACAGCTACATGTAGCAACCAGATTATTTGGTGAATCTTTATACTGCCGGTTTTTTTGCTGCCACGGGGTTGTTTAACACTTTCTCATTGAAACATTTTAATTTTAATGTTCATAAAGTTTTGGTTTTATAGCAGTTTGACAAATATAAATTTTGATCATTGAACAATTTGATTGCTGCGGACTGATAGAATGTTATTGAAACGCAGAGCTGATTTTTTTAAAGTTATCTCCCTTCGGTGTTCTTAATAATATTGATATTAACTATAATACATGTGAAACAATGAAAGTTCTGTTATGCATTGTTATGACATTTTTTATTTTTTATTTTTTAAGATATAAAAAACTTACCAATCTCTTAAAAGCTGGAAATATTCTAGTTCTGTACAAACTTGGACCAACACTTTCGTACGCCAATGTGTATGTTGCCAACTTATTAAGAGAGTTTTTCTGAAAAGAAAAGAAACCCGATGAAATAAAGTACTTAACACACACAAAAAAAAAAATAATACACATGCACATCGATATTCCATCTTAATAATATTCATTCTAACGTCAAATATTTCAATTATTTTGATATTTTACTAATTACGAAAGCTACATTTACACCCTACATTTTACTTTTTGTTGACTATCTGATCGTGCATGTTGTTGTTTTGTCACGTTGTTGTCGTTTGACTGGCATATTTGTAGAATTTTAACTTTATTACATAAAACAAAAACGATTAAGTCGTATACTCCAAAATCTAATTAAGCATTAGGTCAAATCGACATTCAAAATATCAGCATTAAGTCTAATATCAAGATTATTAAAGTCTTTTGTTGGCAAATTGAAAACAAGAAACAAATATAACATTATTATGATACGTAATTTTGAACTCCGAGGAAAATTCATAACGTAAAGTCCCTTATCTAAAGAAAATTGAAATGATGAAACACATCAAACAAATGAATAACAATATTCATATTTCTGACTTGGTAGAGGCATTTTCAAACGATAATCTGGCTATTAAAAAGTCGTTTATGATATAGTTTTGTAGAATGAAATTAAAAATAATTATGTGATTTAAAAAAAAACAACTGTAAAGACACATCAGTTAAGCTCCCAGTTACAAAGTTGTAAAGGTATCAAATATTTCGAAATGAAACAGCATTAGTGACCGATTATTACGCTAACTGGCAGACAAATGAAAAGAAACTGAAGCATTTTGAATATTTCAACATTACATTAATTGTAGTAACTATAAAAACTAATAGAAGATTTTCGCAGTATAATTTGAAACACCAAGCGCAAATTGTGTAAACATATCAGTGTTGCTTGAATCAAACCAGTTACAAGGTGAATTTCAATTCCGAAGATAATGATTATTAATTTCTCAAATTTCAAAACAATTTGCTAGTAAATTAAGAGAAATCGATTACTAGTACATCAATGAGAAACCATTTCAGCATAAAAGGGCTAATCACATGAAGCTTGTAATAACATTAACGGTAGTAATTTTTCTGCACCAGATGCGCATTTCGACAATACATGTCTTTTTAGTGATGCTCGTGGCCAAAATATGTAAAATCAAAAGCTTATATAAAAGATGAAGACCTATAATCCAAAAGTTCCAAAAAGAGTAGCCAAGTCCGTGAAAGGAATCAAAGCTTTGCATGAGGGAGATACATTCCTTAATTTGTAATATTTTTTAACATTTTGAAACAGCAAATTAAATAACACAAAAAATCCGTATTTTAATGCCAGTACCGGAGTACTGGCTACTGGGATGGTGATACCCTCGGGGACTAATAATCCATCAGCAGAGGCATCGACCCAGTGGTTGTAAATGTTGTAATTCTCGGTAACAAAAAAAACAAAACAAATAAAACTAAGGAACACAAAAAAAAGGAAACAGATGAATGTACTTTGATTAAATTTCATAATACAATGTGTTAGTAAGAGTAAGAACATAAAAAGTGCTGCATATATCTGCAGATAATACGCATGTTGATAGGTTAAATTAAGTACTACTCACCTTGTGATAAATGATAGAAAGGATCACTATGTAAATGCCATATATAACAATCATTATAGAATTCATTACAACAGTCTGAAAAAAATAAACATCTACAAAATCTAAAAGGATAGAAACAGCTATTATTGGCGCCAATTATACTGAACCAGAGTCACATATCATTCTTTAATGTGTTCATGTGATGTCAGAGGTATTTAAAAATCATCGGTCTAAATCAGTTAACAAGATATATTAATTTTTGATATGTTTAACTGGTGATTCATGTCATTTATTGAACAAAAATATATTGAAGCCTTCAAAGAACTATTTACCTATAAAAACAATCTATTATTTACAGACAAAACCCTTTTTTTTTTTTATATTTTACATATTGTAATGCATTATAAAAGTTAATTATGCTACTAACGTAATGATATAAGATTAAGAAAAAGTTACTTTGAATGTAACAATTGTGTTGTTTTCGCTATAGTTATATAAGAAATGTCAACTAAAAAAACTCAAGTAACACGAAAAAGACCAGAACTCAAATACATTATAATATTAGAGAAATTGAAATACACTTCTGATTTGTTTATGAAGTCGAGTACATCGCTTTAATAAAGCTTACAATATCATGAAAATATAATCTTTGAACAAGTTTAATTGGGGATTTTGTTCAGTTTAAATGATCATTGTCATTTACGTAGTAATTTCTTTTATTATCTAGTCTCAAATCAGACTCAGACTTCTATTATTGTGCTAACTGTCATGTGTTTGTTTTTATTCCACAATTGCTAGACAAATAGGTTGAGGGTGGAGATTTAACAAAAAAAATTAAAATCCTTGCATTGTAGAGGATCTATTCTTTTATAGTCATGTGTGTTTTTTCAATATTTGTTTTACAATATTTTCCCCAAATTGGTCGAGTGTCAATTTTGCTGAACTACAAACATGTATTGTATGTTATTCATTAAGATCCAGCTGAATGCCGCCTCGAGGTGGATAACAATTCACCTGATTGGAATTCCCATTGATGCCCATGGTTACTTTACGATATTTTATTGGGCTATTCTATCTTTGATACGTTCCCCGCTTCAAATTTCCTTTATAATTATTTCTCTTTCGTAATAAGAACTTACGATTGACAGCATTGTCTTACTGTGTCTAAGAACTCCCAGCATTCCACACACTCCTGTTATAAGCTCCAACACGAATACTCCAATGAAAGAGAAGACCACTGACTTGACAGCAGTGCCCAATGGCATACCAGCTGCATGTTCTATGTCTGCGATCTTAATAACGTTATAATCCAAAATATCATCTCCATATTTGATATAGAATGACATCATTATAAACCCGAAACTAAAACCCTGAAACCATGGTGAGAAATATAATAATAAACACATATAATCGTAATAGCGTGTAAACGTGTGTCTTTGTATGGTTTTTACCTTTATTCTATAATCCTTGTTTGGTTGTATACATTGTACTTTATCATCACTCGGTATTTATTCATCCCGTCATTGTGAAATTATACTATGGTATTTTTTGTTTTCTTGTCTTTCCAATTTTGAATATCCTTTATTTGAATATGATTTGGGTTTCGTGATAGAAATAGATAATTTTGTTTAAAAAAAAAAATTGTTGGACTATACGTTTACTTAAATAATTTATAATGCAACCATTCATGTTTTATCATTATTGAACTTACCCTTGTAATAACTAAAGCTGTCAAAATAATATTAGCTGATACAGTGAAACGACCTCTATTCATTTTAGCCATTTTGAACAGCATTCCTTTTGTATATAAAATGTATTTCTAAATAAATTCACAATCGATAAATTTGATCGTGCATTTTTTCGCTACCTAGTGAAAGATAACATTGTTCTTTAATACACGTTTTAAATGTAGATTAAGTTCATTGATTTAAGTATGAAGTTTCGCAGTTTTGTGAACCTATGTAGGTCATGCAATATATATATTTGACAATATAAGTTTATCATACCTTTCAATTTATCCAGTAGATAACAAATAAGCAGTAGTCGTATATGAAATGGACTTGAAGGCCGTACTTTAACCTATAATGGTTTTATTTTTAAATTGTTATTTGGATGGAGAGTTGTCTCATTGGCACTCACACCACATCTTCCTATATCTATTATACACAACATATCAAGATAAATCCTTAAACGTCCAAAAAAGTGTTTGAAAAGAAGATATATAGTGAAATGAAACTTCATTTTTGTTAATTACAGCAGATTTCAATGGAAAGAATAGTGTTTTGTTTAAACGTCAATGTATTTAATCTTATTGAGTCTTCCGCCATCTTAGATGGTAAAAAAGGCAGAGAATCTAAGGTCTAGATTTTCTATCAAGTCAGCAAAATTGAATGCAGGAGTGCAGACATTTAATGTGAATTTTCATTTAAAATAAAAGACTATTTTGTTGATTATTTTTGGTTCTTTTTAAATGTTTTATATTGACATTTTCAAGGGGAGGTAACCATGAAACAGTGCATTTTCTGAAGGAATCTACATGGAATTTTCCTATTTTGTATATTTGCCGGAAAAAACGTACGGTGACCCTATTTTTTCTTTTGATTTTCTCAAAGCATTGTCTGAACGTTATTTTTTCCTAATTAATTTTGTTTAGTTTTTAATCACAAAATGATGTTTTTTCCTACGCGGGTAGGTTAATGCGGTTTCAAATCATCTTTGACGATTTTTGATGATTGCATCGAAATCTCATCTATTACGTCATTTTCGAAACTATACGAATTTTGATTGGCTAAATCGGACGTTGGGAGAATTTGCTATGGAGTGGTGATTTTTTGGTTACACCGAGATCAAAGATTTATCAACTTATTGTTTTTCGACAACATCATAGCGACATTAACAATATCTTCAAACATAACCGTTGTTCCCTTGAACACTTACAGTTTTGAGTAAGAAAAGCGCCAAAAACTAAGATTCATCAACGTCCATGTTTAGCTTGTCACGTCACACTCATTAACATCAGCTGTTGAGCACCTTGTCAAAGAAGTCGGCACATGGAAATCACAATGGAAAGGAGGATTTTGCATACATTTTAAGGTAAATACGTTGCAAATTGTAACTCTTTATCATCGGTACCCATTTCTTCTCATTGAATTTGTTGAATTGAACCAAAACATTCATAATTCGTCATTTATTTCGATAACAAACGACGAAAACCGTTGACCTATGAATCAATCAATGAAGCAATAAAGTTAGCTAAATGGAAAAAATGCTCGGAGAAAGATTGTTTTAATATTAGTTATAGTACTAGACTTGATTTTTCCCATGCCAACTGTTACACAATAATTACCTCCCCCCTTTAATTTCCCCTTGGTTCAGTGTATGCAATAAATTAAAACTATTCATTTATGCATACATAGCTCCTTAACTTTGGTAGTAAGGGGTGCACCCCCTATGCGCATCTGGTGCAACAAAATTGGTACCGTTGATTGTATTATCATATATACCCAGTCTACCTCTCCTTAATAGGCTTAGTCATATATTTTTTTTATACTTTTATACACCACCCACACAAAGTCCACAAATGAACAGTGTTGGGGTGTTTTTACATGTTGAACAGAGAATGACATTGTTTCAATTCAGAATTTTTTTTTTTTATTGTTATTTAACTAAAGCATGACCTTTATAGATATAAAACTTGGATTTGTTTCACATATAGTATTTATATATTCATTGTCATTTCTAAGTTTATGAGAAAATACCAGTCACACAAAGACAAAGAATTAATAAATGCACGTACAAACAAATAAAAGGTACTATTAAGTCATACATTTTTTTGTATTTCAGTTAACAGGCTACTTAGATTTTACAAAATGAGAGAATTTGTTCATCTTAGTTAATATATTATCTAATTTAATTTTTAGTTAAAGATATGAAAATTTTAAATTGATCACCACTTTCATTCAATTGACATTTTAAAGACTATTTATTACTTGTAGGATTTGCTTGATAACTATTAAAATGTTATAATCCAAATAAGTGACTTTAAAAGCTGTCAATCTACATTGACATGATCAATTGATGTAAATGTAAATCGTACAGATTAACTACCCAACAGTTTTTTTTTAAATATTTGTCACTGGACATTTAAACAACCAACAATCAATCTTTTTCTTTAAATATCTCCTTTATTGCCTATTTCCTACATGTTTTTAAAAAATCTTTTAGTGTGTTTATTGCTTATAAAGTTTTGGTTATGCAATTTTATATTTGTCTTTTGCAGAATTTGTATTCACTGGTTTTTTTACTGCTTCCAAGTGACTTGACATGTAGGAAGTCTGCATTATCATGTAAGCATTCAAATATTATATTATTGTTACTGACACTTATTTTATAGTCACATGAAGTGATATGAAAGCTATTTAAAGATTAATTGCTTATGAGTTTAGATTAATCTGTCTATAATTATATTTATGTGTTAAGAAAGTAAACAAACATGGCAATTATTTTATTACAAACATGTAAGTTTACTATTGGTTTTACCAACCACTGCTGATACTAAGGGCTTAGGCTATTAAGCTTACTAAAATTTGAATATATATTGAAGTTCTCTTTTTGGAACAGAATAAGAATAAGATGATTTTTATGTTCAAACTACAGGGCACTTTTATAGCATATAAATCAAGTACAATGATTGAAGTAATAGATATTATGCATATATATACTAGTATATATAGCAATGGGGCTTAATTAAATATAGTGTGTATAATAATATATTTTTTTTGCAGGATTTTAAGATCAATGAGAAACAATGGCTACTTCCAATACAATAGCACATTTGATAAAATGAATAAGACACAAGGACTGCACTTGTCATTCTAAGGAAGATCAACAAATGGAACACAAACAAGGATATTATTTTCATATTAGATTCCTGTTCATGAGATATAAAGAGAAAATTAATTTTCCTGAAAAGACTCTTTACTTATACATATGTGTGACAAAATGAATGGAATCAAGACTGTTTTAACTGTGCTAAAAGGAATACAAATTAGAAGTTTTAATTGACTGTATTAAAAATAAGTGAGAAAAAGATTTGCTGTATGAAAAAGCAGGTTCAACAAAAGGAAATAGGGAATAACTAACTGCAATGATTCTGGAACATGTATTTAATTCATGATCTTTAAAGGAAATAAATTATAAGAATTTCAAAGTGGAATACATATAGTATGTGATATTGTGTCCTAATTATCATCACTGAGAAGAGGATGTTTCACAGAACTTTTACTTCATAAATGTGTCACTGTGAACAAATTGTGATTTCATTCGGCGGATAAAGTATATTTAGCTGTGCTCCATGGAATATTAAAATCAAAATTATTAATATTGTTTATTAATAATAATGTGAAACAAAATCAAAAGTATTAGGAATGATGAAATGTTTTCACATACAAATTAGCAAATAGATTCATCAATAGGATCACCCGTTCCCTAATTTCTATGATTGTGAAACATGTTTTATAACAAAAACAAAAAAAATCTATGATATTTGGTTATGATGGTAAGTTGTGACACATAGAAAAACATACATTTTGTAGCACATGAAGTAAAATAAGTCATGTTGGCTGCATTTAATACACAATTTCAAATCAATCAATCAGTGAATATGAAACAACTTTGAGATTGCCCTGTAGTGTTTTCTGTCAGACATGATCATATATTCCCTTACAAAAACATTCACTCCACCTTTTAAGAAAGTACCAAATAATGCTTATTGAAAAGCAATTATCAATAATTCAATTATCTAATTACATGAAGCTTAAAAAGATGATAAATATTATAACTTTAAATTTTCAATATTGTTTAAACTGATGTCTGCTAGTTTTATGCTGTTTATCCCTAAAAATATACACCTCATTGATGGTTAGCATTGCAATTATAAAAGATAATATATTATATTGATATAAATAAAATATAGATAATTAAAACACTTGTCCAAGTTCATGATTTTTTCTAATTTATACAGATTTGGGCCACAGATACATAAATTAGGGTCTAAACTGGGGGGAGGAGGGTCAATTAGTTGTTAAGAGTATTTTTATTTATTGTTTTTTATTCAAATAGCATCTTTTCTTTACCCTGCAAAATTATTATTATATTTTCTTTAAAAAAACTTTACACCCTATATATACCTGTATTTCTGTTTCTTATAACTTAAAAAGAAGGCACAGATTACAGCTGATTTCTTATTGCATGTAGAGCAAGACTTTGGTTACCTTGTTTGCTATTTTGTATATATTGTACAATGATATTAAATTTAAATAACATCCAATTGCATTTAATTTTAATATTTACAGGTTTAAGTTTGTCTATATTTATTGTTTGAAGATGACAATCTTAAGTGCATTAAGCTTGGGTAAATGTTTATACAAGCAAAAAAAGCAGGCCAACCAAACTTTTACTCTACAAGCTTTAGGAAATTAGCTGTAAAAGAAAATATTCTGCAGTTTTAGAATACTTTATTCTCATAAACTTAATACAAATTAAAGTTACAGAGATAATGGTACATATACACATACATAGAATTAATACATATTCTGGAGTTTTAAGTATGCTTGAATGAGACACAGAATGTTCATTGAATGTGTACATGGTGTAAAGGGAATGTGTGATGAAAATGTAGCAGGATTTGAAATATAATTAAATTTCCATTAGCTCTTGGACTATCATATATGGTATAAATTTAATTTATAGTCCCATACTTACTAACCATCATAATTTTTTTTCATGAAATCAACATCTATTTTTCTTTAACTTTGTTTTCTATCAGTATGTGGTAATTAAATTTATTGAGAGAAAAAATAAGCAGTACATTGAATATATATTCCAAGCTGTCATTATAAATGGTGTGATTGCCACTGTGACCAACGACTGAATGATGTACAGTGTATGGGTCTGTATGATTTATTAAAAATGAGAAAGATTCAAGATTTTATTGTACACTCTGACAGTTTACACTGTTACAAAGGCAAAACCCAAACATGAGAGGCAACACATCTGACAAAATAGAAAACACAATTCAAAGAACTATCTGATTGATTGAATGGTGTTTAATAACACTTCCAACACTGTTGTGCGAATACACGGAGGTCATGTTTTATTGGTAGATAATGCTAGTGTCCGTAGAAAAATTCCGTACATAATTTTATGGGCAAAAAATACCAAACAGAGAGAAAAGGGGCTTCATACCAAGCCGATGTGTAATTATAATCATTCTGATATATTCTCCGAGTAATATATATATTTCTTTTATTTAATTAATTGCTTATGGAGTAGATGCAACAAAAAGTACATTGAAATAAAGATCGACTACAATTACCCGATGACTGAAAATTTTATTTCTTTTTACAGAATTACTTCCCTTTGAAAGTCACTTGTGCGTTTGTAAACAATGACGGACCCGAAAACTTATGAAACAAGTTAACTTTGACTCAAAAGTGCTAGCGTGTAGAAATGATGAAATTTAGATTCAAATAAACGTACAGAAAGCTGAGTATTAATATTTTACGAAAACTGCTACTCGGTTCATGTTGTTTATTCCGTTTGAGTGTTAGACGATGAAATATCTGAAGGTCATAGTATTTTTGGCGCAATTTAGTCGAAAATCTCCGTTTATTTAATAAATCTTTTCATTCAAAGGAGGCGAGTAGCACTTTTCTAATACTTTGGTATATAAGCTATCCACAGATAACAATACTTAGACAAACAAGAGTGTCTACACGCTAGCACTTTTGAGTTTACTGTTTTCATGTTTATAAATAGATTTTGAGTGTCACGTGATAACCACGTGATAATTTTAGAATGTTTTTTTTTTAAACGAAAATTTATATTGTCAACATACTAGCAAAACCAAAAAATATAACACATTACACTAACAATGAGTCAAAAATTCTTTTTATTAAAAGTTGAAATTTAAGTATCATTTTTTCATTTTTTTGAAAATACAGCATTAACATACCCGCGTATATAATCCATACAAAATTTGTCATTTTGTCACCACCTGTAGCTTGCGAAAATGCACGGTGACCTATCATTTTTATTTTATTTTTGAGCACATATCAAAAGATGTTTTGGCAAATAATGAAAAAATTCTATCATCCTTATTTTAGACCCCCATACCACCTTAATAGCTTTTTAGCACTGGATCAGTATTTATTTACTCAGTACAAAACAAATTGTATACACATCAATTGATCTTTAACAAAATTATTTTCTATTTCAATTAGTTTGCAAATTCAGTTTGTAACAAGATATGACGAGGATTTTAGCGATTAACAGTCTGAAATATTTCTGCACAAGACAACGTATGCCATATGTTGAGCATGGTCTACTTACCCTTCCGAAGCATCGAACCATCACGAGTTGGTTGACCGTTATGGAATAATCGTTTCACAAATGATATTGGATATTATAAAAAAGAAGATGTGGTATGATTGCCAATGCGATAACTATCCACAAAAGACCAAAATGACACAAACATTAACAATTATAGGTCACCATACCCCCTTCAACAATGAGAAAAGCCTATACCGCATATAGTCAGCTATAAAAGGCCCCGATAAGACAATGTAAAACAATTCAAGCGAGAAAACTAACGGTCTTATTTATGTAAAAAAAATGAATATGTCCCTTACGTTGTAACTACAATCCCCTTCCCTTTCATGAATGTGACCTACCGAATTAGACTATTTACCGGCTTTGATAACAAATAAGCAACACGACGGGTGCCACATGTGGAGCAGGATTTGCTTACCCTCCCGGAGCACCTGAGATCACCCCTAGTTTTTGGTGAGGTTCGTGTTGTTTATTCTTTGGTTTTCTATGTTGTGTCATGTGTACTATTGTTTGTCTGTTTGTCTTTTTCATTTTAACCCATTGCGTTGTGAGTTTGTTGTAGAATTATGAGTTTGACTGTCCCTTTGATATCTTTCGTCCCTCCGTTAGATTACCCACAGTTTTTGTGGAGGTATTGTTGCTTGTTGTTTATAGCTTTTTTATTGTATTTTGTGTACTATCATTTGTCTGTCTGTCTTTCACTTTCACTAATACCGTTTGCCTCTCTATTTTTGTCCCGGAGAAAATTGCGCACTAACATTTTGCGAAAACAACATAGAAATAGGTTTAATGTAGACATTTAAGCCTTCACGTACAGTTTGCAAATCTGCCATAGACTTGTGGAGTTTTAATTCTCCAATGCATGATATCACCAGCCCAGTAATCAGCACTTCTGTGTTGAGTTGATATATCATTCATATGTTCCTAATTATGAATTACAAAATAAATGTAACTGTCTACAAAACTTTGAAGTTTAGAAATACTAAGGCGTTTCTACCTCAGGCATAGATTACCTTAGTTATATTGGCAAAACATTTAGGAATTTTCGGTCCTCAAAGTTCTTCAACTTCGTACTTTATTTGATCTTGTTAACACTTTTTGATCCGAGCGTCACTTATGATGCTTTTGTAGACTAAACGCGCGTCTGGCGTATATATATAATTTCATATTAATACTCATGTTGACTGTCCCTTTTTTTTATTTTAACTTCAAATTGATTCGTAACATAGGTAATTTTCGGAGCAAATAAATACTTGATACACATAAAAATGTATAACATTTTGCGCGAGTATATTGTTATGGTTAGCTCGTGTATTCTTCATACAACAATTTGCATTATTTCTTAATAAGAAAACACCTTTTTACAGACACTCAACCCAATAACCATAATGGAAAACTCTTGTTATCATTTAAACGACTGCTGTATTGGTATAATGCTATGATATGTATGTAATATAACATCAAATGAATGTTATAATATATAAATAAACCGAAATTAAATTAATTTTATTGTATTTAACTCTTATGCCTCAATGAATTTTGAATTAGTATACGATTAAAAACTTTGTAACCAATACATAAGTCATCTGAAACACGCCTATGGATGCGGGATTTTCTCGCTGTGTAGAATACCAATGGTGGATTTTACTGGTTTCTACTTTTTGGTCGGGTTGTCTTTTTGACACATACCTTATTTTGATTCTTCATTTTAACACAATTTTCTTTGATTAATCTTAGAAACAGTTTTGTCCTTTTTATTTTTTTTTAATAACACTAATTAACGTTTCATCATTGCATTTTTTTATCTACTCAAAAAGTTATTTATAGCTTTATTTGAAAACATTGACATTAACACCGTTCGACTTTCATTAATTGGGTTTTAATATCACTAGAAAAAAAATGAAGTTGACTAGGAGACTCAAACTATTGCACACGCTATTAGATTTGCGCCCAAATCACTTTTTACTGGATTTATGATGACTAGGAATCCTCACAGCCGAATATTTGACAATCAATAATGAAACAGGAAAATCAAGAACACCTCTGTGACGGAAAATGATAATGAAAATAATAAGTAAATTCACCCAAGGTCAGCTATAGCAACGATAGACAGTCTACTGATCTTATAATTTTCATGATGCTTGGAAGGAACTTTAAAGGCTAATTACTTTTAAAAAGCTAATGATGTTTTTTGAACGAAAATATCAACTGCTGCACATCAGCTAGATGTATACCTGTCATACTGATTAGCACGAAGCGAAAAAAACAACATGCAAGGCTACGATAGACACTCTACTGATTTTATGATGCTCATTTTGAATGAACCAATTACAACTCATACATGTAAGTTGATCATGTTTTCATTAGGACAAAAAACTAATGCACATCTAATGTTTAAAGACGTCATAACTAAATTAAAGTTGATCAAGATGGTTTTGATTTCTTTAGGTTTAAGGGAAAAAGTAAAAACACAAAAATACCGAACTCCGAGGAAAATTCAAAAAGGAAAATCAAAAATCAAAAGGCAAAATCAAAAGTCCAAACACATCAAACGAATGGGTAACAACTGTCATATTCCTGACTTGGTACAGGCATTTTCTAATGTAGAAAATGGTGGATTGAACCTGGTTTTATAGCTAGCTAAACCTCTCACTTATATGACAGTCGCATCAAGGTTGTTCGCCGATGCAAATGTTTCATTCAGGACGAAACGTTAACAAATAGAATATATTTTTTTGTATACAGCATAATTAGCAAACCTTCCGTAGACCATGTTTTGATCCCCATTTCTATTTTTAGAGGTAATTAGCTGGGTCTTTTTTTTTATAACTTTCGGTTTTCTAAATTCGTCATGACGTTTGCAGTTTGTCATCGACTTAGTAATATGACCTTGATATATCTCCACTTCTTTAAGATATGTGTTTAATGCATCTGCATGTTTAATGTAATATCTTCAAATAATGTCGTAGTAATCATAATTATTCATTTATTGTGTGCAGAGTGTATTCCATATAAATTAATAATATAAACTGTATCACATACACTTTTTTTAGTTTTGGTTTCCCCGCAATGCATTAAATTGATTATAATTTCTCCGATCGATTAATTGAACAAATATAGCATAATTATATAGTTTTTCTTAGTTGGTAAAGATGAATTTGAAGAAAATGGTTTTTGATTTCATACCTGTTTTTAAATTTTGATTGTTTTTGTGAATCTCCATTTTTTCTAACGGACATTATTGTTAAGTTTGAAACAAACCTGTTACCTCTTCTTATTCTCTTTAAACCTATGGTTCGAAAGATGCAAAATACTAAAAAGCGCATTTTGTCTTATCTGTGAATATAATATAAATATAATACTAGTACGGTGACAAATCAGGTAAGTAAAACAAATGAATGGACCGAAATACCTCACGGCTAATTTTTGTCTTAGTTTGTAAATACATATAATATCTTCTGTTTAAGGCATGCCGTAGAGTGCCAAAGTGGTGCAGATTTTTTAAAAACTGCAGTCAAAGGTAAAAAGGGGGATTTTAAAACAGCGTATATTTTAGACATTTTTGACAATTTCTCGGTAGTCTCTCATGTTAACTGAGAAATGTTTTCCTTGGAAGTATACGCTATTAATGCTCCACAAATACAGCTATCCATATGTATATCTGATTACCAAGGATTAGTGATACATATCCTCGCTTGCAATATCATGAATATGTAAGAAATTGAATCAAATATCTTTATATACAGAAGTTAACCACCAAAAATATCATAATTAAGATTTAGCTATGCAAATATATATGGCCACGTATAAAGATATGTTTGGGAAAGTTCTGTTAAAATGCCATAAAGGACAGAGGAGAGAAAAACACTGTAAAGTTAAAACCCGGTTCATGATGTTATGAAAAAAGTATGAAACTCTTGACTGAATATTTAAACTTAAAATGATGTTAGAACTTTAAATAAGTTTTCATGTACATGACACTTTAGTAAAAGAAAATTGTATTTATGTTAATAAATAAATTAGTGCTAGACCAATAGCACATTGAGAATATGTGTCCCCACTTTTTTTTTAAAAAACAACGACAGCCATGGTTGAAGTTTGATGATTTGGTTCATACATGTTTCTAGTTTCTATTTTGTTTATGTTAATTAGAAGGTTGCAATGGTTTTACATTAGTCATTTTTTGGAGCACTCACGGTTCGATATAAGGCTAGGCTCAGTTTTGAGGATCGATCGTACATTGACCTTTAATGGTTAACTGTTAAAAATTATGAACTGGATGGAGAGTTGTCTAATTGGAACTCATACCACATCTTTTTATACCCATAAACAATAGAATATATTGCAGACTTGACAGCTCGATATACATGTGAACTACAAACAAAGATTCACAAGGATACTGTTTGTGTATAATTACAATATACTAACACTAGACAACAATATGCACCACAATTTGAAAAAGGTAACGGAAGCTGGACAAAAAATGGATTTCATTGTATTTCGCTGACAATACTCATGAGTTTATTCAAATCTCAATGTACTGATTGACCATTGCTGCTGGGGTCATTTTGATCCGCAGCGAAATGATGTTCACGGCAACACATGTGTCAATATCAGAACCATCTAGAATGACAAATTTTGATACATGCATGTTTTTTCCCGACCATTGTAATTGTCTTCCTTTCCCAATTTCGATTAGAGAAGACGAGTCGCATCCTGTAAGAGCGCAAGCTGTCATTGCTGTGCCAGACATCAGGGGTAAAATAACTTAGTTTCATAAGTCGTGAATAGGTAAACACTGTATTGTGGCGTTGATTGAAGAAACGCCTTCAGTCTAAAATCAAGTTCATCATGTTTGACATCTGAAGAGAAGACCTTAATTGAAATAAAACAACTGTTACGGTTTTAATATATGTATATGATGCAACCCCCGGAATAACTTTTCAATATCTTTTCATTGGCAAAAAAGAGGCGGCAGAATAGTTCTGATGTCTGCCTCTTCAGTAACTAACTGATCCTACACAAATATGCTACAGAGTGTATATATTTGAGATCCCGCAAGAAAAATTTCGACATTTTCTTACAAATCAAAAATATTGTAATGCGATTATGTATAGTTAATTACAATTTGCCTTAAAATTGTATCAACCCATGTTTATTTTCAGGGACACAAAGAAATATCTTACAATCTCTATTGATCTGCATTCAATGACTTAATGACAAATTTTAATCAACCCCAATTTTGAAAAAAAAATAATATTGGTTTGGGTGAGTGTTGGGAGCCCGCTGACATGTTTTACCTCGCCACATTCTGTAGGTATCTGTCCTAAGTCAGGAGTCTGTTATATTCATTGGTTGTCATGTGTTGCTATGACATTTCTGTTGTTCGTTTATTACTTTGTACATTAATAAGGCTGTTATTTCTCTCGTTTAAATGGTTTAACATTTGTCTATTCGGGCCCTTTATTGCTGACTATGCGATTTGCTATATACATATATATATATATAAACGCCTAAAAAGTGTACATAACAACACCAATAACACAAAAAGGAACTATAAATGTAATTATTTATAAATATTTCGGATAACAGATATCCTTCGTCAGTCATATTCTGATGTTAAATGAATCATCTTTAAGTCTTCTTAGATTAAACTTTTACTAAATCTTGAAATTTATACAATAAAAAAGGCAAACCGAACATCAGTTAAGACGCTTGCATCATTGCAAAAATATGTTGAATATGAAATAGGTTATATGACTAATTACATCAGAGAGTTCAAATAAATGTTTTAAATAAAAATAATAATGTGCGATATGAACTAGCACAATTCTAAAGCTTTAACAGTGTCGATAATTATGATGTTACAAGAAAGATTGCGTCAATAAGAATTCCAAATAAACAGCATTGAACGGTCTCATTTCTAAATAAACAGCACTGAACGGTCTAAAGGAGTAGGGGCAATAAGGCCCTTATTTGGCCCAAAAATTACTACAAATTTAAAAGTTATCACACATATTTTTAAATTACTGAAAACTTGACTAAGGTATAAGGTACTAAGAAAAACAAAACAAATTTGACATCGAACAAGTTACCATGGCAACGAATCATGACCTAATTTGCATATTTTGTTAAATTTCGTGATTTTCCTTGTTTTTTTCATCAAATTTTAAGTATATTTTAGATTGAAAAAGTATGTGCAACCCAAGAAACAACTTTATATTTGGTGAGATTATGCCAATAGTTATAATAAAGCTTCTGTTAAAGTATTTTGTTGTTTCTCGGCTGCGCAGGATGTTTCCTCAAAGGTAATAATGATAGAAAACTGCATAAATTCTATATTTTTCATCGTGTTTGTGAAAACAATACATATTATGACGTAATTATGACGTCAGCAGATAAAAATCTTTCTGTTTTTAATTTATATTTCTTGATCCTATGCATTTATAAACAGTATGTGCCAATTTGAAATGGTTATCAAACATTTTATTTTCTTGGGCCAAAACTAGGCCTTAATGCCCCTACTCCTTTCTAAATATTTCAGATTTAACAACTGTAGTGTAGTTACATTAGAGTCTGCGATGTTTAAAACAAACGGCCGTTTAAAAACAATAACAAATTTTGACTAAAGTAAAATAGTTGGACGTGGCTTGGTACTTATACATCCCTCAAAAAATTAAGCAATTTAGATTGTTATATTCAACAGATATATTTTAGAAATGAGTAAGGATAGAAATAAAAACGGGGACTGTAATATTAAGTAATATAACCCAGATGTGAAGCACTGCATGGTGTCGAATTACATCTTTTCATTTATCCCATTTGGTGCCAAAGTTGTTAATTTTCTTATCCAAAATCTTTCCCGAGTAAGTCTATCCTCCCTAGACAAAGCAGAGTTGTGGTCAATGATAGTAATGGTCAGTCGATTGAGATCTGTCTTAGTGTGGCCAGGGGATCTCAAATGACGACTGAGAGGGAGGTCTGGCTTGCATTGGTAGTCGCTACGATGACCGTTCATTCGTTTGTGAAACGGCTGTTCTGACTCGCCAACATACTGTTTACCACATTTACACTGTAGGAGATACACAACATTTGTAGTCTTGCATTTAACATTGCAAAATATGGTGTATTCTGTACCAGCGGAGTGACTGTTAAAAGTCTGGGTATCCAGTATTTGTTTGCAAGTCAGACATATATATATATAATATATATAGGTGGTCGTGTGGTCTAGCGGGACGGCTGCAGTGCAGGCGATTTGGTGTCACGATATCACAGTAGCATGGGTTCGAATCCCGGCGAAGGAAGAACCAAAACTTTGCGAAAGCAAATTTACAGATCTAACATTGTTGGGTTGATGTTTAGACGAGTTGTATAAACATTATGTACACAGCCATGAATCACCATCTTTGATGGCGATCCGATGGATACATCTATTGTAGAGTTGTCACTGACTCAGACGTACTTATAAATATAATTATTTTCCGTGACTGTATCTTACTATAATTTGTAGGATCCTTTACTATAGATAATTTAGCTGATCTGTAACAATAACATCTTCAAGCCTTATATATATCATATACTGTAGTACGCCGCTAGATTAAAACTGACGAGGAAAGGTAACACATGCCCAGCGAGAGCTCTTTTTTTTTGTAGAGCCCAGGTGGTCGTGAGGTCTAGTTGGACGGCTGCAGTGCAGGCGATTTGGTGTCACGATATCACAGTAGCATGAGTTCGAATCCCGGCGAGGGAAGAACCAAAAGTTTGCGAAAGCAAATTCACAGATCTAACATTGTTGGGTTGATGTTTAGACGAGTTGTATATATATATATATACGAGTCTAAATTGAAAACAACGTTCAAACCTATGATTGCGTTGGATAAAAACCGCAATTTTTATACGTGTGCTTGTCAAACAAATTTCGTTGTAGAAGGGTCTAAACACAGCACAAACAACATTTTCCAAAAGAACAAACAAGTGAAAAAGTATATTTAAACACAACGCATTTGACCAACAGGTCGAACAACTGATGTTCTTTAACCCTGCTGACTGCCATTGACGATTGCCAAAAAAAATTGATCACAAGATGTAACAAAATGGATCTGAATATAAATTTAATACGTCACAGAAAAAAAAATATTGTTAACTTGTGGCTACGATGTTGTGCCACAAACATTCGGTGTCAATATTTCTTTAGTACACCAGATCTAGATTTCGACAATATATGTCTCTTCAGTGATGTTAGGGATCGAAACGGTATTTGGAAGGCCATATAATTTACTCTAAATTTAAGATTGACTCTTGAATTTTAAGAGACAATATAGGATGAACGGATCATATAAACCGGAGGGAAAATATGATACATGCCCAAACAAAAACAAAAAAATAAATATATATAGATAGATAAAAAAAACCAGAAGATGTGGTATGATTGCCAATGAGACAACTATCCACAAAAGACCAAAATGACACAAGCATCAACTATAGGATACTTTATTCTCTGAAAACTAGATACATGTTTGCAGAGAAACAAACAATAAACAAAAGTTAAGGTAAACACATACAGTCAGTAAGATATTGGAATTAAAAGTACAAAATTATGATGACATACATGTTAAGTAACAAATATAACTAAATGAAAGGCCTTTGCTTTTTATAGAATGCCAACCGGTAACCTGTAGACTTTTGTCTTATTGGCAATCATACCACAAACTTATTTTTTATTATTGTTTTAAATCAGTTATTGGCCAAATTTCAATAACTGATGAAGCATTTTACATAAAAAACATTGTTCAATACAAATACCATTTATCTGATCAGGAGTGCATTGGTTTTAGATAAAGGAAAAGCACACACTTGAAGCTACAGTATACATTTCCGTTCAGTATCAAATGAGAGTGCATGGTAATTATTATCCATTTGAAAATAACTGCCATATACTAGCCAGGCAACATATTTAACAGAGATTGGAATACATTGTAAAGATAGAAATAATTAAAAATATCGAAAGATCGTAACCAGCTTCTCACAATGTTTTTTTTTTCTTTTCGCAAATTGCAATATCTGGAAACAAATGTTACTGGCAAACAAACTATACGACAACGAAAATGATATTTTTTTTATTTCTTTTGCAAACAGGTCATCATGTAGACTTTCAATTAGTATTTGAAAAGCAACATCATGCCCTGATCAATTTGAAGCATCAGAAGCAAGTTATTTCTATTTTCATCAAGTAGTTAACAATGCATGCTGAATGTTAAAGCGGCTTGTCCCTACAGTTATTAATGAAGAGTGAACTCATCACTGGCTGGCCCGCCGGATAATTTGCGTGATTTTAAACAAATTGGCACGGTCAAATGACTCGACATGCCTTAATTACTAAGCTAATTGTATGATTTTTGGCTCCCGGATAGACATTGTTCATCAATCATGTAAGTGCCACGAGGCGTGATTTATCGAACGTTGATTCATCGTTCCACGCATGGTCTTTTTACTAATTCAAATGCACGAAAAGGTTTTCTTTTTGGATCCTGTCAAGGCGATATATCACGATCTAAGCTATTTAATCGATCTTATTGGATGGAATTAGCGCTAACAATAATATTCTGGATTTTTGCGGATGTGTTTCAATGTGGTTTAAAATTAGTATTTCCGAAAATTCAAAAAACAAGAATAAAAGGAAAGTTTAATGTTTACTTAATCTTAATGTGAATTTTCGGTCGTGAGGTATTACGTTCCATTTAACTCTTTAGATAAGCGACTTTTACCGATTGATCACTCAACTATACCATCTGGTATCGATACGGTATTGGCTACACTACTTTCACTTTTGTAAAGAAAACAAAACTACAATTCAACACAACAAAAAGAACTACAAAAAAAACTTCTTGACTTGGTATAGGGCATGTTAAGAAAATATTGTGGGGTGAACTGGTTTTGCGTCAAGCAAAACCTTGCGATTCAATGAAAGGTGAAAATTTACTATTGGTGAAATATAGAAGAAATAGGAAAATAAATTACTTCGACAGACGGTACGACTGAAAAAAAATGTAACATACATTTTAAAACCGTGTAATTCACTCAATTTATATGTTCAAATGATAGTAAAGTTTGATGTCCAATGAAAGCTGATACATCACTCTTTCATCTGAAACCATTTTTTGTTTAATACCATTATTCGGAAATTTATTATGGGCGTTCCCGTGTTTGAAAACCAAAAAGAAATAATCGGAAAATCACCACTTAACCCGATTAAGAAAAATGCACCGATGGAAAACTCTACGACAGGGCTCAAAGGAAAGTTTAATGTTTACTTAATCTTAATGTGAATTTTCGGTCGTGAGGTATTTCGTTCAATTAAACTATACTGGTCAACAAAAGAAACGATACAAGACTTTTTTTTCAAATTAAAGATAAAGTTTTCATTCATTGGACTAATATTGACGGTGGTAATACTAAATCATTATGGAAATATAAATCCGCTTAAAAATTTTTTTTTTGCTTTCGTGACGTTTTTTCGGTATTTTTTGTTTTTTTACAAAATTTACATAAAACGAAAATTTTAAAAACAGAAGATCCAACTAATGATGCCAACCTCTCATTTAAAGGTAACGACAGTGTTTGCCATGAAGTTATTTTTAAAAATCATACAGTTTCTTCGTTTATTTGTTAAGCAAAGTTCGGCCCCACCAGAAATCGTTAAAATGTATACATTATCAACTGATTTACCATAGACAGTATGTGTAAAGTGATATTCAAAAAGCGGTAACAATCTTAAAACTAATCCGAAAGATTACCAATTTACTGTGTGCTGTTTTCATTAATAAAGCATCGATTTGAGACGAAAATACAAACATGTTTTTTGCAGTTTTTGAGATTTCAAAAAACACTTTTTCCCCAAAAAAATGAAAAAAACAATATTTCAATCCATTAATTACAACATAAACATTACTTGATTAGCATATTGATTATTTTTAAACAAATTTGAAATTTTATTTTGTACTTAGAAAATTATGTGTCAATTTGTATTTAACTTTCGGCAAAACTAATTTGCACCCTATGATCGTTTACACGGAATTTAGATACTTTCCGACAAGTTTTGATTTTCATTATCACATGTGCATACATTGCAAATGAAAGCTTTTTGAAATAGTGTATCTCATTTTGTTTTATCTTTGATACTTTTTGAATAATTTTATTCCAAAGTCGTGTATCGTTTCTTTTGTTGACTAGTATATTTAAATAAGCGACTTTTACCGATTTGTCACTCAACTATACCATTTGGTATCGATACGGTATTGGCTACGCTACTTTCACTTTTGTAACGAAAACAAAACTACAATTCAACACAACAAAAAGAACTACAAAAAAAACCTTCTTGACTTGGTAATAGAAATGTAAAGAAAATATTGTGGGGTGAACTGGTTTTGCGTCCAGCAAAACCTTGCGATTCAATGGAAATGTTTAATATGACACAACATAATATGATAGCCTTACAGTACAAATAAATTTAAGAATATTCAGGACTAGAGAAATAAACAAATGGACATTTCGACATGGTCTTAGTTATCAAAGGTACCAGGCTTATACTTGAATACCAAAAACGCGTATTTAGTCTACATATTACCCATCAGTGACGCTCAGATCAAAATCGGACAGAAAGTCAAAGGATAAAGATCATGAGCATTGATAACCAAAAATTCTAAATAGTAGGTAGATTTGCATATAATCAGTTTTGTGATTGATTATTAACTTACATTATTATATTTCACTGTGTTATTGTTATATTATAAATTTAAAAATACTTCGAACGATTAACGACACAATTATTTACTCGCGTAGTGGTATTAACTATATGTGGATTCTTAAAAATTGTAAAGAACTTTATTGAACGACAAAATTTCTTTCTATGTGACGTTTGCATTTTAATGGCGTCAGACACGCAAACCAGTGAATGTGTTTTTTTTTAATTTGATAGATGCTTTTGTGTGTTTTATTTTGTAAATGATTGTTTGTTTTGCGATAGTAACACAAGTGATGACTGATGTACCCATATTTTGAATATTTTATTTATTTTATCTGTTTTGTTCACGCATCGTTGTAAATATAACAGAATTTGATGCGATTTTCATACAAGTAAGAGGTTTATCGCTATAAAACCAGGTTCAATCTACCATTTTCTACACTTGAAAATACCTGTAACAAGTCAGGAAAATGAGAGTTGTTGTCCAATCGTTTGATGTGTTTTGTCATTTTATTTTGCCATTTGGTTACGGACTTTCCTCAGAGTTCAATATTTTTGTGATTCTACTTTTTTGTAGGTATTGTTTCAATATAAGATGGTTACCACGATCAATTTATTGTTACTATATTATTGTTCTAGCACTGCAAAATACTCAAAAATCACAAAAGATAAATAACGAGTGCTACACATATACATAACAACTCGACTTCCCAAAAGTGCAAAGCTGTAAAACGTCAAAACAGCATGAAAACAAAATAGTCAGCAACTAAATCAGTGTTTTGTTTCTCCGTTCGAGTAATTAGTTGTTGAGCTTTTGTGCTTCAGCATTTCAAATAATCACTTTTGTATTGTTAATTATCAGCCATATCAAATAACTACGTATCTATCATCGTTGTACATAATTTCGAGTTGTGTTTCTCATAATTTCATTTAATTCAACATTGTCTTCATCCGATCTATAACGAACACGTAACTCATTATCTCTCTTTGTTATACAGACTGCATCATATATAGTAGTAGCTATCATACCAATCTAAGAAAAACAGAATAAAATACAAAATTTTTCAAACTAGCATGACATAATATATTGCATCATTATGACGCCTTTATTCGGCTCATGCGTATCAAGATACACATACAAATCAATCTAAAAAGAATTTGTTTGATAATATTGATCAAAATGAAAGGTCTGATAAACACAAAGGTATCGTTCGATTATTATCATGACTTCCCTCCAAATATGTGAAAGGTGGCAAAAACTTCTACCTCATAAAAAGACACAATGCTATGACACAAACAGAAAACCACAAATTATTGCACTTAGTAGTAAGGAAAAAAACAAACATTCGTAAAATCCTACATAAAGGATCTTATGTTGTACTGTTATACCACTGTCCCAGGTTAAGGGGAGGGTTGGGATCCCGCTAACATGTTCAACCCCGCCACATTATTATGTATGAGCCTGTCCCAAGTCAGGAGCCTGTAATTCAGTGGTTGTCGTTTGTTTATGTGTTACATTTTTGTTTTTCGTTATTTTTTTTTACATAAATAAGGCCGTTAGTTTTCTCGTTTGAATTGTTTTACATTGTCTTTTTGGGGCCTTTTAAAGCTGACTATATGCGGTATGGGCTTTGTTCATTGTTGAAGGACGTACGGTGGCCTGTAATTGTTAATGTTTGTGTTATTTTGGTCTTTTGTGGATCGTTGTCTCATTGGCAATCATACCACATCTTCTTTTTTATAATTGATAAATGACAATTTTACTATTATTGCTTTTTAACGTTGCTATCTTCAAAATACTTTCACGAACAATCATCAGATGAAATCTTGTTTTTACTAAAATTTACAACAACAAAAATTTAGATAAAGATCAATTTATTTTATATAACATATTTGGTTGATTGTTTTCCTTTGTTATAACTTGATATTTAGTTTCAATTTGTCTAGCATATGACCAAAATAATATTTTACTCAGTGATAATTACGAATTTTCGTTGGTAAATTCAGCTATTATATTTTTCATGATATAGTAGCTACTTTGACTTAATTGCAAGTGTCATGCTTCCAGTTCGAAGCTATCGATTTTTGTCCTTTGTCAGCTCTTCAATTTTTAAAGAAGGTTTTTAATTTTTTGGCATCAAACATCACTATAGTTAAGTTTAAACATATTTAGTTAGAGTGGATTGGGAAACAAGTTAAGCAACTTATATTAATCCCTTTCCACTTTACGGGTGCGAATGCTGCCTTGTAGCGGCATTAGTCTGCCCTTTTTCGAAATCTACAAGGGTGTGTTTAACGTGCAATAGTATGGCTCTTTCTTAACACGGGTCAGCCATTTATTGTCCCCTTCCGACGGACTATCATCGTTTTTTCAAGACCATAAGGTGTCAAGGGATAGCCGAAAATTCAGTCCCTGAAATTGTCATCCACAACGGGAATCGAACCAGGAACGTTGTGTTAGTAGTCCGATGCACTAACTACTACACCGCGCAACGGTCAAAATGCGCATCTGGTGCAGTAAACTTAGTGCCAGTTCATGTTCTCCCTTTCTCTTAATAAAAACATATAACGATAGAAAAATAACTTTGTTACCACGACTATAAATATGGAATTCTGAAGCAGATTAAAAGGAAAGAAAGGTAAATAAATAATTCTAGTATAAGTCTTTTAAAAGTAACAGTATAATACCGCTATTCAAAATTCTCAAATCCTTTGGGAGAAAACAAACCCGGGTTATAAACAAAAATCCAAGAAAAAGTCATCAACTATCAGAGAAAACCAACTGTAAGAAGTTCGGGGATTTAAATGTTGAAAGTATGCTGCAGAGTCCTATGTTTTGACCGTTGAATAAAAAATAGTGCATGTCAACGTTGCGTTCTAAGATATGAATCTTCATAAGAGTTGCTAAGCTTTAGCCGCAAAAATAAGTCCTATGGAAAAATTGCACTGGCTATCTTTACTGAAGTGAAAACTATAGATTGAGGAGATACAATGTATGCATTTTGTTTAATTGTTTGTCAAATGTTTTGACATATTTTGGGTTATATTCATGTGTTATGTTTAAGAAAATTAATCACCGCCTTCATTTATTAGATTTGATTTGGTTCAACGTAATTTGTACGATTTATTACGGTTGCAGTTTGATTCTGAATTAATCGGACACAGAATATAGGTAATTGTCTAATTGCTACCTCAATTTGATACTTATAAGTATTGTAATTTTCATTGTTATTCAATGTAATATCAGTATTTAGTACAAATTTAATATAAAATCAATCATAATTCTATCTTATTTTTGACAGATAGTTTTATTCATTCAGATGTGACGTCATTTTTTGTCCTTTTTTACAATTTCAAATGTGACATCAATTTGCGTTTAGGCCTTGACTTATTCGGGTGTGACTTTTTTCGTGTTGGATTGTGTTGGATTTTGTCGGGTTATGTAATATCTCCGGTTGATTTCGGTAATTAGTAAATACTTCAGTTTTATCATGTATATCTTTTATATAGTCATTTTATAAAATTACAAATTAAAGTATTAATTATTCTAAATAATAGTGATGTTATGGTACATAACAGAAAACCCTGGTCGTTATTGGCACAATTTTTTTTAAATTTTGGTCCTCGATGCTGTTCATCTTTGTACTTGTTTTGGCTTTCAAACTTTTGTATCTGGGCGTCACTAGTAAGTCTTGTGTGGACAAAACGCACTTCTGACGTATTCAATTTTAAACCTGGTGCCTGTTTTTTAGCTATTATTCGTGTGCTTCTTTGTCAATTGTATTCTCCTATTTATTTGTATTGTAGTCCTGCAATGTTGTGTTGTCATTTTAATGTTATAATATGGCCATAACAGAGGGAGGTTTGGCATGCCACAAAACCAGGTGCAGCCCATTCTTTTTTTTCTTTAAAAAAGAATGGCCTGTACCAAGTCAGGAATATGGATATTGTTATATTACAGTTCTTTTTGTGTATGTTACATTTTAACGTTGTGTTTCTTTTGTGTCGTTTATTTCCTCTTATATTTGAGGTGAATTGACATTATTATAAGACGTGTCACGGTAATTTTCTATCCCAAATTCATGTATTTAGTTTTTATGTTATATTTGTTATTCTCATCGGAGTTTTTCTAATGCTTAGTTCTCTGTGTGTTACATTCTAATGTTGTGTCGTCATTCTCTTTTTATTTAATGCGATTCCCTAGGTTTTGGTTTGTGACCCGGATTTGTTTTTTTTCTATCGATTTATGAGTTTTGAACATCGGTATACTACTGTTGACTTTATTTATTGTTGTAAACCGTTTAAGAAAAAGGTTAATGAAAGCGCAATGGGAGAGTTTATACAATTCTACTAGATGAATTAAAACTTTTCTAAGTTAAACTAAATAATCATATTATCAATATCACCGCAAACCCACTTGGTGACAAGACCTCTGTTTTAATAAAAAAAAATCTTGGAAATGAAAAGTAAGTCTTATAATGATAGCAATGCAACTGATTCTTGACTGAATATTGAAATAAAAACCAATACATTCTTACGATCATACCGGTACCGTCCAAATGCTTTTACTTAAGCTACTTTATACAAAAACCAATACCCCTACAACTACACTCAAGTCTTACCTCAGCCAAAACCTTGATCCCCATAAGTACAAAGAATAGAAGACTGTATAAATCCAATCTGTTAACTATAACTGTATCACATCCCTAGTGTATCAAAATCATATTTAAAATATTTTGTTATCAAAAACAGCAAGTACATTACTTGATTGCTGTATTTCTACAACTTTTACTTGGTCATTTTGAATTAACAGCGTTTCGAGGACTTATATGAACCAACAATTTAATTTCAACAATTTTAAATGTTTTGTTATAATACATGTCAAAATAGTTCTTTAATTGTGAAATAAAAACATAAGAAATATAAAAAAATTATACTAGAAATTTAGCAAATCAACATCAAGAGCAGTAATAGACTCTTACGTAACTTTATACTGTACACATTTTTGTTTTATCAAAATACATGTGCTTTACCATTATACTAATTACAATCGTTTGTTTGGCGTTGATTACAAACCATGATTTTAATAGAATTCATGTTGTTCAGCTTACATTTTTTATATATCTGCAGACTGTTATATTTATTGTTCTCATCGGATTTTGTCTAATGCTTATTCCGTTTCTGTGTTTGTTAATGTTGTGTCATTGTTCTCCTCTTATATTTAATGCGTTTCCCTCAGTTTTAGTTTGTTACCCCAATTTTGTTTTTTGTTTATAGATTCACACGTTTTGAACAGCGGTATACTACTGTTGCCTTTAGATAGTAAATTGTTTTTTTTACGTCTTCTGCCATTGCATTGTCAGTTTTGTCGGTTAATATAAATAAGATGGTTTGCTACTGACCCCCAACGGATCCACAGAGGGTTAGTTGAATCCGTAGGAGGCGGTCCTGAAGGCCGAGTCTCTTATGGATGTTACTAACCCTCTGTGGATTCGTAAGGGTTCCTAAGGGAACCGGATAATAAATGTATCACACATAGAAATCTTCCTGCTAGGTTTTGTAGAAAAATACACAAAACAACACAACAAAATTAATAGATGACGTCACCATAAAAAAAGACGTGATGCATGAACCCCCTTTGAAATGTACTAACTCCCTACGGTTTCATAGAGGGTCACCATGCGTTAAACCAATCACAACTTGGTAAGGTACATGTGGTGCGATAATGAGTTTGAATATAACTTTGCTATAAAACGTTGCTTCTACTGTGTTTCGAAAAATGATTAAAAATGTTATTCTTCATATGCTACAAACAACTTTTATCTAAGTAAAAGATTGAACAAAAACAGAACGTGACTTTGAAAATATAATTTAAGCAAAGACAGTAATGCATGATTTTCACCAATTTATCGGTTCAAAAAGAGGGAAGAAAGATACCAAAGGGACAGTCAAACTCATAAATGTTAAACAAACTGACAACGCCATGGCTAAAAATGAAAACGACAAATAGAAAAACAATAGTACACATGACACAACATAGAAGAAAACTAAAGAATAAACACCACGAACCCCACCAAAAACTAGCGGTGATATCAGGTGCTCCGGAAGGGTAAGCAGATTCTGCTCCACATGTGGCACCCGTCGTATTGCTTATGTAATTACAAATCCGGCAGATAGTCTAATTCGGTAGGTCACATTCATGAAAGGGAAGGGGATTGTAATTACGACGTAGGGAACATATCCGATATCATTTGTGAAACGGTTATTCCATCCCGGTCAACCAACTCGTGATGGCGTCTGTAAAATTTACGAAGGGATGATTTCAACTTCACCATTTGGAACTCTTGGTTTAAAAGCTTTCATGTGAGCACCAACCCTCTATCAAGAAAGTCATGATAGGAAATGCAAGCTAGGGAACATCGTTTTAATTGGGAGATATAAACGTCTGTTTAAAGTAAAACCGCATTCTCGACATAACATATTTCGACCAACAAATACCATCTTCAGTAAAAAAGATTTCATGCCGAAATGAAGCATATACATACATTTTCTTCTAAATACACACTTATACAGTCAATTTACACATTTGGAACTGATATTACTTTCAGGCATAGCACAACTCTCATCATACATTTATTCCATATTTTACTTGTATTCACTTCTGTATCCATATCATGACAAAAGTTTATGTACTAGACTTATACAAAAGCATACGTCATTGGAACAGTAGTGTAGGAAAAAAAGTTAACAGAATTTGTTCGATATACTTTGAGTGCAGATATACACTTACCTGACTATGGTAATAACCGTTTATTAAATTAACTGTGCAATCCGTATCGTATTGATATGCATAGGGATACACTTCTGTTTGCGATTTACAACACTGTACTGGAATACGTTGGGAGGTCGAATCACGCCGGTTAAGATACCAATATGATGAAGTGAATGAATTTGTTGTGTTACTTCCAACGCCACAGCATTCCGCCTATGAATATACATACTATGTATGGGTTTTGTACTTGTTAAAAATAGTTGACATTGCTGTGTTACATATATAATAATAAATGGCAGAACCCGTATAATAACACGTTTCAAATTGAGATACCAATATCAGTCCCAAAGTATTTAGGCCCGAATGATGATATTAGTCGAGGGTGTTACGGCATGTGCTTCGAATCTTGCCATGTTTTATACGCTTTATCATACATTTCAAAAGGAGAGTATATATAATCTGCTTTAATTCTAAATACATAGGTTACCTTTTCATTGGCTCTTGTCATGCTTTACAAGTTCTAAAAGAACTGCCTAATTAATGAAGCACCTGCGTTATTCAACAATTTGCGTCTTGTTGTTCATAGACACATTTTCGGATTGTAAGTTCATTTTTATACTTGAATTTTGTGTACCAGAAAATATGAAAGCTCGAACTGTGAGGTCACAGGCCAAATGTTGACGCCTTTCGATAAATGAAGTCACGCCTTTTAATCGTTTTATTTTGATTCAT
The DNA here is from genome assembly GCF_036588685.1 of Mytilus trossulus. Taxonomy (NCBI): domain Eukaryota; kingdom Metazoa; phylum Mollusca; class Bivalvia; order Mytilida; family Mytilidae; genus Mytilus; species Mytilus trossulus. The sequence continues at coordinate 3,319,805 of NW_026963294.1, forward strand.
GGAGAAAAAACGTTTTTTGAGAAGCTTGCATCAATTACAACATGAACTTCATGCAAATTTAGTAGAAATCTTTGCTGTCATAAATGAGCAATTTGGGTGTGGATGTGATAAAAAGATGTGAAATTAGGTGTGGTAAAGGGTGCGCTTAAAAGTTGAGCGGAGTAAACATCAGGCTATTTATCAAATATTCAAAACCATTCTATTTTATTACTGAATTTATGACAAATTCTTATATCATTTACATTCACACATTACATGCCAAAAACACCAACTTAGTAATAGTATGAAGTGCAGAAAACTTAACTGATTATGGCAATCTTTATTGTGTAGGTATTATTATAATTATATGGGTTTGGTGTGTTTGAGCTTTTGACTTTGCCATTTTATTAGGACAATTTGTTTTTAACTTTCCCCGGCGTTCGGTATTTTTGCGATTTTACTGTTGCATTCATTTCTTTCATTCATTGATTAAAAATTTTATCTTGACGAAATATCTGAATAGATTTACACAAACAAATGACAAACTACACAATAAACCTTATCGTGCGACTGTATTTTCTCAATTGTAAAGTGTTTGTGAATGATGTCTCTCATAAGGAATTATGAAAAAAATATAGTTTTAAAGGTTATAAAGTGAGCGGGAAAGTTAATTTGACCAAGGACTGTAATTCATCAAACTGAATCAGAATGAAAGCACTAACTTATGTTAGTAAGTAAGCCTTGATAACTAGTTATCCGATCAAGCGATATCGACTAAGTCTGGGTATCAAAAGAAATGACCTCAATTTTGATATGACACGTACAGGTATAATAGTGATTTACACGACCACTGATACTTACAGTATCAGCGAGTACACATCATAGGGATAATGCACAAATTACCGATAAAGCAAAGAATTAAACCTGAAGAGTTGCCCTTAATCTGAAGACTCTAGTAGAACAAAGTGGACTTGCCATTATCAATATTTTAAACACGACAAGCGAAAAGTCTTATTAGTTACATATGAAATAAATCTCTGACAGTAAACAATTAACATCACTTACTTTTATAAATAACGTATTCCAAGACAGTGAGGTTTCTCTATTGAAGTAACCGGATGCATGTGAGTAGTCATACGTGTACGTATTGTTTAATAATTCAGTTTTGATGACCTCTTCTAATTCTGTGTCTGCCTGTAAAAGTGAATATAATTCACGAAAGAATATTAAATTCTTTGTTATTTTCTAATTCTTAAATGTACGCTAAGCACAATAAAGTAATGATAATGTATAAATTTATACTAGTCTAACTGAATATTCATCTAGTCTCTAGGTTTACCGAGTGAGTCCTATTCTCTTTCGTGGAATTTTTTTATCAGCGTAGATTCTCAAGCAAAGATATGTAAATAAAATTTTTCGTTATGGGTGTTTTGAAATTCATTTTTTTTGACTGGAAATATTAAGTATGTTATAAACACATCGAACATTCCATAAAGATAAAAGAGGGACGAAAATACCAAAGGAACAGTCAAACTCATAAATCGAAAATAAAGTGACAACGCAATGACTAAAAATGAAAAGAACAAATAGGCAACTAGAAGTACACATGACACAACATACAAAACTAAAAAACTCCACCAAAGTCTCAGGTGTTCAGATAAATTTCGCATTTGACACAAGCGCTGATCTTTTGAAATGACAACCATAATTTTGTCACCGATCACGTTGGTAATCAATTAGCAGTTGAGGCAATATTGTTGATTTTTCTCGTTAAAAAAAATATATATGTTATCTTATTGTACATGTAGAAAAGGAAATCAAACAAATTGTTATAATTAAACTCATCATAGATACCAGGACCTAATTTTGTATTCACTCCAGACGTTTCGTCTACAACAGACTCTAAGAAAACCAGGAAACTAGTCCAAATAAAGTTCGAAGTGGAAGAGCATTGAAGACCACAATTTCTAAAAGTTTGCCAAATACAGCAAAGGTAATCTTTTCCTGAGGTAGAAAAGACTTCGTATTTCAGAAATTCAAAAGACGTGTGTTTCGTGTACAAAAGACTCATCAGTGACGCTCTAATCCGAAAAGTTCAGAACATTTAAGTCATAAATATACATGTAGCTATAGTTATGATAGTTCAGTTCAGCACAAAATTCTAACTTCACCAGTAATCTGAAGCCTAAAGATATATGCATAGTATCAGTAACTAGTATTTCCATCTATTTTGTCGCATTCCAGATTGTCACATTTGAACTGCTTTTGGAGTTCATTGGCATGTGATTCATACAAAGACGGAGTTGTAAATTTTTTCTACATAGACAATTTCTTTCGTTTCGGAGTTGAATCATTTTATGGCATCACACATCGCTTTGTAATTGATATCATGCTTACTACGTGACTTTATACTTACGCTTGTTATAAACCTTCCCCACAAACCTATTTCCACTATGTTTGCTACTGTAATTATACTCCATAATCCTACACTCTGCAAAACATATTTTATCTTAAAGTTCTTTTCTTCATTCGACTTATTTTGCAACAATCATTTCTATTAAGGGATCTATGGAAACACTTTATAAAAATATATGTTAGCATCTGCATGAAACAACGTCGACTTATGATAATCATGGATACCAGCAAACGAATAAAGAGATTCATAGCTTATAAATTACGAACATCATTTGCCTCGACTTAGCCATACATTACGAATTTATACCGATTACCCACTAAGTAGGAAAAGTTATATAAAAATCAACGGAAAACATGGCTAAATTGTGGTTTTCATGTAGTAACAGCTTTTTATTTCTTAATTAGCACTCATGAAGCGATATATCATATATATCCCCTGAGAAGACTCGTGGTGTCTTTTGTTTTACAACACTGTTTTATTGGTTATTATTGTCTCCTTCCTGATTGTTATTTTCATAAGTATGTTTTATCAGTTGTGTATATGGTTTCTGTGTGATTCTTTGTTTCTCGTATTTTTAAGTTATTTTCTAAGATAATTTCAAAGTATTGTGGCTTTACTTGCACTTACAAAAAGCAATAACATTCTTTTCCATTTCAGTGAAGCAATGGAAAAAAATGTAAATATTATAACAGCAATTGATGTGGATGAAAAAGTTACAACAACGATTGAAAAAATGTTGAGTGCTCTGGTAAAAGTGTGGTCTGCTATTCTGAACTTCGACAGCAATGCCTCTATATCTGAGTTTCCAAACACAGAATCGTATCTAATATTAATTGCTAATCCGAGTGTTCCAATGTTGCACATCTGGAATAATACATACATCTTCATTAAGATAGCTAATTAGAAAAAAAAAATATTGCAAGTCTGAATGAAGAAAAACAATAAAATTTAATTTCCGAAAAAACAACTTTAAGTTTTAACTGCACGTTTGTAAAAAGCCAATATAATGCACAAATACACGTCAAATCTTTAATATAAAGTGTTAGCTTTTTTCAGATTAACTGTCATTTTTTCTCAAATTGTTTGTTTTAAGTTGTTTGGTTGCTGATTGGCAGAACTATGAAATCAAATCTCAACGAATTTTTTCCGTTCGCCGTAAAATTTGGTATCCACAAAAATAAATGGATCATAATTAATGCAGCTATCACAGAATTATATGCTATACATCTTTATTATTATTCTTATAAGACTAAGCAATCCATTAAATATGGAAGATAATTCAAATATTTAAAGATGACATTCAGTTGCAATACAAATGAATCGCATCAATATTGAGCTGCTTTTATGGCAGTGTATGTACTTCGCAAAATTACCAAACGTTTACAAAAGTAACGTCATCAAGCTTTTTTTTCAAAAAAACATTTACAGATAAGTGAGCGATCAATCTCAATGAGCAACATTAAGTGTGCTTACATGAGTCTAAAGTTCTGCTTAAAGGAAATGAGGGAAACAAAAGTTGCAACAAGTTAGATACAATTCAGTGTTAGGAAACATCTAAAATGTGATCTTTCTTAGTATCTTAGTTTACCAAAATACTTACCGCCAAGATCCCGAGGAAGATGAAATGGAGAACTGATATTTTCGATCTCAAAATGAAATGTATATATTATATGATGCAATGACATTAACTAATTTCTGTTGTCATGACATAGTGGAGTTTATGCTGTTGGTTGTAGTTTAAGCCATTTACATCTATTTATACTATATACTAGATGGACAAAGATATGATATGAGTTCCAACGATATAACTTTCCATACAAGTCACAATTTATTTTCATGTGTTAGTACAGATATAACATTCCACTTGCATGTGTGTTAAAAAAAATCCGTCTAAATAACAAGGAATGTAATTCTCTACTCCATGCGTTTTTTTTCTATTAAACATCCATCTGTGACGCTTGAAAATAAAAATCCAATAAAAACTGAAAATACTGTACAGGGTTGAAGAGAATTGATAACCCGAAATTCCGAAATTTACTAACAAATACAGCTAAGCATATATTTCTGTTGTTTAAAACATCCTTAATATATGGACACAATTAAGTTTGTAAACTGTCGATAATACAATTCACGTAATTAAGACTCAATTAGAAAGTGGACGCTGCTTTTTGGAGAAAACACAAAAAACGAATAAACATTGTTTAAATGATAGGCCACACACTTACACTAATAGTATTTAAAACATATGTTGTTAAATTAAGATTGATGCCGTCATGACGTCACACATATTAACCATGGAGAAAGCGCCGCAGCAGACACAAAGAAACTAGCATTTTTATCAGAAGGAGATACCTAGAATGTTATGATAAATGCAGACGCTGAGAATACCAGAAAGCTAACAAAACACGAAATAAAGTTGTTAAAAGAATATTGATTTTTTTCAATAACAAGTTAAATTTTTTGTAAAATATAATTTACGAAAACCCAAAAAGAATATTTAGTGCCATTATCCTAATGCATTATTTTCACATGTAGTATAAAAATTAAGGACTTCACTTAGTCAGTATGTTAAGGATGGACCTGTGATATTATATTGACATATAATATAATCTGAACAGGTCCATGTACAACATATTGACCTCGTCAAAAGTCCATAATCAATTGATATTGGAAAAATATTTATAAGAAACCAATTACGATTTAGGTATGGTTATTGTAATGTTAATGTCATCTAATCAAATAATTATGCTAACAATTGCTTTACATTAAGAAATATAACATATATGTAGTACTCGAAAGTGCGTTGGTACTCTATAGTGCGATGGTCACACTAAAGTGCGATGGTCTACGCTAAAGTACGATGGTGTATCACGCTTAAGTGCGATGGTTACATTTGTTTGTTAAAGTACGATGGAGTATCACGCTAAAGTGTGATGGACTAAAATAGTAATGTTAAAGGGCTTAAAACGTTTAAGAACACGAATGTTTATAAATAGTCTTTTTGCAAAAGCTAGTATGCTAAGGTTTTATAACATATGTGATAGGCTTTATAATGTACAGTACTGGTAGGCTTAAGTGATTGTTTGTAAATTAAAAATACCGACCACGTGATAATTGCTGAAATATTAATTTAGGTGTGACAAAAATCTATATATCCTGTATATGATTTTTTTAAATTCGGGCGTATCAAATATTTGGATAATTGGCGAAACTTGCCGTCCTCACACAGTCTATCACTAATGTGAACATCATTCTTAAAAGTCGTCATTGTAAATTACAAATACAAAATTAGTTCATTGTGTAACTTTTAAATGTTTTATTTGTTTAATTCTTAACTAAAATGAGCGAGAAATGCAATGTTTTCTAAGCTTTCTCCTTTGTCGCAGCGAGTACACATACAGGTTGTTTTTTCAATGTACAACCTAATGTTTTAGCGGAAAAATTATGTTTTACGCATGAAAACATGAACCTTAAGTATTACCGACTTTAATTTTCATTAAAATCAACAATATTCTAACGTGGACCGCAAAATAAATTGCAACATAAACAAAGAGTTCAAAGTAACTGTTAGCTTCTAATAGAAAGAAGATAAAGGATTATTATGTTATACTTTTGTATCTGTAGAGTAAAATTGTCGACTGCAGGACACAAGTCCTTCTTCCAGCACACGAAAAAAAAACATATTTACCCTACCGATAAAGCACAGTTAGATTTAAATTAAGTAAGTCATAACCATTTGGTTTAAAGTTGTTAATCAAATATTCTACATTTATTTTCGACATGTTCATTTTATCTTTGTATAAACGACTGTTCACGTTATAACCCATTGTACGTTTATTACGTCTATACTTTCGCGGACCATAGCTCTTTAGCGTGTGCAAGCATCGCACTTTAGCAAATACCATCGCACTTTAGCGTGACCATCGTACTTTAGCGTCCCACTTTACAGTCCAACATAATTATATAAAACCATATGTGACATTTAAAAGTTGAATTTTACTAAACAGGACTTTTCGCGAATTGAACATTGTTTTGAATAATCCAAATTGGGAACACATAGTATTTTAATAGCAAACAACCTTTTCCAGTTACTAATAAAGAAAGACTTTATCCCTCGAAATACTGCTCTAAAAATTATTGTCTTTGAGTGAAAAACAGTATGTGCGTCTTCTTTGATTCCATTATCGAGTGTATCTGATGATCTGATCTGGGAATATTCTCTGTTTGTTAATATTAGTCCTACAATCTGCAAAATTCAAGTTATACTGCATATAATAAAAAAATATATTGTTAAAAATCGTTTAAAGCTCTTTTTTCTACAAATGTTGGAAAAGCAAAAGTTTCCCATAGACCGCTTGAAATTATAAATTAAAAATTATAGGCAAAACCTTGGTAAGGTTAAAATCTATATAAAATTACCACTATCGTTAGAGTTCAATTAAACCAAATGTGTGCACAGTTTCAGATGTTAAGAAAAGATCTTACATGTATTATAGACTAAATCAATATTGTGTAGTTTGTTCAGAATTCCTTTCAATTGTCTTGCTTACTATCCACTGCGGAAGTTTTAGTACTGTTCAGACAATTCGCTGACAGTATAATACATCTGTTCAGTCTATATTTATGTTATTTAGATGCTGCCAAAGACTTAAATCTGTATACTAGTGACATATAACATTAAACAAAATATTTACTTAGCGTAGTCTGCATTCAATCAAAAATAATTGCAAAGCAACTGTGTGGACGACATGTATTTTTGGTTAAAACCTTGAAAGGTATGTTCTAGTCATAGGAATTAAGAAATCATTTTTTGAACTTTCACAACTTGATATATCTAAGAGAAATACAGTTGTTCGCCGACTGAATGTATACCCAAATCAATATAGTTATATTAATATGTGTTAACCTTCTCAAAGGCAAGAACAAATGATATTTTGTCAAGTTATCTGATTTCACTTTCATCTATCTGACTGTATACATGACAGATATATAATATTATCTCATAAAAAAATCCATATTTCTGCGAGTCAGTTCAGAGGTGAATGCTTATTCGATTCGAACCATCATTTTGTACCTAAGAATTTTCTTTTACACTGTGAACATACAACAGAAAATGTATTCAATTAGATGTTCTATGCAAATTACCGAATGTTATTCTTATTATAAGAATGTATCAATGTCGTCAAAGTTTGTACTTGAAAAAAAACCAGGTTCAGTACGACTGTGATTTTATGGTGTAATGTTTCATATTTATTAGTTTAAATAATGAAATAATTAAAGTATAACTAATCGCCGTATTTGAATAGCAAAAAATAAGACAACGCGTGACCAAACGACGCAGGGATTAAACGAGTGCCCAACTTTTTATTACATTGTCAAATTGCTTTTTAAAGAAATTAATGTAGAAAATGTAAGGAACTATATGTTTTTCCTACGCATGTTTTGTTTCGCATTATCGACGTTTTGACAACGCCTATTGTTGTATGACGTCAGAGAGTGACACAACCAAGTTAATTTCACATGTGAAATTATCGGGTTTTATTTAACTGGGAAATCAATGTAATTCATTGCAACCAAGGTAATACTGATATTTATTTCTTATTTATAACATTGCCTTATCGTTGATATAAGTCGACACAGTTAACTGTTAAGTTTGGCATTTGAATTCTTTAAAAAATACCTCAAGCAATATTTGCAGCAAAACTATTGCAAGAAACCAACCGCAAAATTGTCTTGTTTTAAGTATTATTTTTTCACTGCATGTCTGAAATGAAAATACAAGTTGAGAAAAACAGACATACAATCTTAGTTTATGTATTATGGTTTTTTTGAACGATTTAGAAAAAAACCAATTTAGTCTGTAAAGTGCACAAATCACGTTGCTTGTTTTCTCGAATTTTTCGGAGGTCCCTCAAAATGAGCTTAAGCCAAATGATGTTTATTGTTGTAAAGTAGAGGTCGGTCACTCGAAAACGTATCACGCATCTGCAGATATACCAAAAAAAAAATGATGTGATCTCGAACTTAAGACCTTTATACTTGTCCCCTTTGTCCCTTTGTTATTTTACGTCCTTCTGTTTTAACATATGAATCAGCAACACAATCAAATTATTAGAAATGAATGAGTTGCCAATCTGCATTATTGAAAGTATATACAATTCAAGCTTGGGATCACATTATGTTAATTCAATTTGGTAAATCTGCAGATACGTCAACGTATATGATTCGGTAGTACATCTTTAAATGACTTACCTCTAGTTGTATGTCAGGTGTCTTGAAAGTTAGATACACATGCAAAGTGATTACAATTCAAACTCGGTTTAATAATGTTTCCGGTCACTGTTTCAGATAAGCTAAATATATATGGTAACAATGATTATATTTCCCTTACGAGCGTTCTTTCAAAACATATTCCCTGATAAATGTTCATTTTTACAATTTAACTAAGACAAATAACGGTATCACTTATGATTCACTTACATCAGTTTTATATCCACCGCAGCCGCCAAAAAAATTTAAATGATTGTAATAATGATAATAAGAATGATAACGATAATGATTATAATAATCCCATCCGGAATCTGTTCTACTCTCGTGTGCATTTTTACAGCAAAATATGTCTGCGTAGCCTTGTGATCGTGACAAGGTGTCTGAAGAACTATAGACTCCACAGCACTCTAACTATAAAAAATATATATATAGTGTCTAAAAATCAATCAACATTCAAACTATCTAGGCGTGGAGCAATTTGAAATTAAATTAAATTAAATGAATGCTTTAGAATGTTATTTAAACACCAATGAGTGTTAAAAAACATTTGTTACATTTAATATACAGGCAATAGTACGCTAAACAAATTAGCTTCGTCAGGTGCGTGCTGCTTACCGACAAGGTAAAACATCGGAGAAGGTAAAGACATGTTTTTTGCTTAATGCATATGTTCTAAATATATTTGGAGCGTGTACATTGTGATAGTTAAATAGTATAAATTCGACGATGTATTCCTTTGGTTTTGGATAAATCTGTTTTTCATCTGTCTCATTAAATTTACCGGGGACCAAATTACGTGGATAATGCATCCTTAATATCTTTCTCTCTCTGTTTTCTTTATTGGATGTCTCTTTTTTTGGTTTGATTATCTCTATTATTGAGAGATGATATTTTCAAAAGTACATCCTTTTCTTAAGAGATATGTCGTATTTGGGCAGTTTCTTCAATTGGTATACAATGACCATGGATTATTATAACTTATATTGAATTTCGTTTTTGTTTTCTATTATTTGTTGTACACTGTCAATTAATCAAGACATATACCTCTTTCTTGTATCAATTGAATTTTAAAAGAACTGACCAAAGAGTTAAAAAAAATCATAAATTGTTTATTTTTTTCTATTGATAGTAAAGAAAAAGCCGGAGACTACGTTTACTAACATGAAGAAAACGAGTCATTCCGGGTTAAGCTATACAAAAACCCGGTAGAGTCTATACTCTACGGGAGCTAAAAAATGGGGGGGGGGGTAGGGGTGGCAGGCAGAGTGATGGCTTGATGTGCATTACTAACAACAAAAACCATTGAAGATAACATCACAACAATGATTAGAATAATAAAAAAAATACTACCCAATTCTAAATAAGTGGTTCTGTAGAATTACATCAAGCTCATGTATTTTATATAAAGTATCGTACTTGCAAGATCATGTCATTCCATTTCCGAGTTATTTCACTTTGAACGTTGTTGTAAAAATAGCCTTGCTGCTGTAAATTAAGCTGAACTCTCATAGTGTCATTAATCTGGAAAAAGGTTCTTATTTTATAATCTAGTGTACATTCAACATGTGCAAGAAGTCATGAGTTTTACATAGTACAGATTAAAAAAAATCCTAAAATGTCGTTATGCGTCATGTTCTATAGCTAAATAAGAAAGATAATCAATGGTGTCTATTTCGTAGATTATGCAAATATTTAGGTGTCGTTATCAGTCATATCACTCTTAAACTAATTATATCCGCCAGTAGTGACGATAACACGTATCAGCGTGATCGACCAAGTGCTTTGCAAATAAAAATTACCACTTAATGATTCATACGTTTAAAGCAATTGTATATAATTAATCTTTATCTGGAATGCCCAAAGCTATGAATGTGTTTTCAGTGATGCTCGGGGGCATAACATCTTATCTAAGAATTGAATGCTTCTTTTTGTAACTTCATTGGAGTATAAAAGACTTTACAGAAGTACATTTTGTATGAAGCGCGGAAGCGCTTCATTCTAAAAAGGCGCGCACGGTCAATGCTATTTCAATCAGGTAAAACAAAGATTTTGTGCTGTTGATCAATAGTTTTCAATGTTTATTTATGTTAACTGTTGTTTGACGGTCGTCTAACATTTTCATTGGTAGATATGTATGCCTACCTTTTCCACGAACACCACAAACAATATGACAGTAACTATCCTTGGCACGTGCAAAATAATAGAAAGAACTGAACTCTGTAAATATAAACTCAATTATTCAGTCCACCGCTGTATTTTGCTAAATGTTTGGTCCTCAATGCTTTTCAACTTTTATTTATTTTTTTTACATTTTATATCCGATCGTCACTGATGAGACTTTTGTAGACGAAAAGTGCATATGCCATAAAAGTAAAAGGCCAGGTATGCGTGATGACTTTATCTGATGTAACTTACTAAATATAAAGTCAGTGTACATCTGTCACTAAGAAATTAAAATGCAATTTGTTAAGAACGATTAACGTCATTGAACGTTGACAAATATTTTGAAATTTCAGTTACCACGTTTTACCAGTCCGGAACTGAGGACACCCACCTTTTTAGATTCAGAATTTTGAAGTATGTTAATTTTTTTTTTCAATACGAAAAGTATAAGTACGTCTAGTGTGTATGTTTGAAATCGTCAGGATACCTATGACGTTACATTGTTTGGATGCCAAAGACGATATAACAGTTGTGTAGACTTTTTCATTGAATGCATTTTTATCTAAGAGTATTTACTGACAAAGAATATATGTATTTTAATATGTGGCATGTAAATGGAGATGCATTGCAGTTTGATCTTGGGACTTTTCGAAAACTGAATTTATTTGTATGTCAGACTACGCGTGGCTTGTTAAACAGTCTCAACTGGTAGGGTCACTTTATTATTTATCAACCAGTCATAATTGTTTTATATGCTATCTAAAGTAAAAAAAAATACATTTTGATAAACTATAACTGGTCAATTAACAATTAAAAATTATGCCCAAGTAGCTGGTCAAAAACTAGGGGTGATCTCAGGTTCTCCGGAAGGGTAAGCAGATCCTGCTCCACATGTGGCACCCGTTGTGTTGCTTATGAGATGACAAATCCGGTAAATAGTCTTATTCGGTAGGTCACATTTATGAAAGGGGAGGGGATTGTAGTTACGACGTAAGGAACATATCATATATCATTTGTGAAACGGTTATTCCTTAATGATAGGTGTTACGTTTTTATAATGTAGGCTAATTTGACTTGATTATCTTAACCAGCTACCCTTAAGTCAAAAGAACAGTAAACAAACATGTAAATGAATGAATTTTAATCCCGCTGCAAATGTTTGCACCTGTCCTAAGTCAGGAATCTGATGTACAGTAGTTGTCGTTTGTTTATGTAATATATACGTGTTTCTCGTTTCTCGTTTTGTTTATATATATTAGACCGTTGTTTTTCCCGTTTGAATGGTTTTACACTAGTAATTTTGGGGCCCTTTATAGCTTGTTGTTCGGTGTGAGCCAAGGCTCCGTGTTGAAGGCCGTTCTTTAACCTATAATGGTTTAATTGTTAAATTGTTATTTGGATGGAGAGTTGTCTCATTTGCACTCACACCACATCTTCCTATATCTATCTAGAAACACATTCAGAAACAGGAAAAAAAAGTAAAGACCAGCCATATAACATAATTACTCAAAACATGCTTTCTTTCTATAAAATTCAAACAAAACTGGTGATAAAAAACTGTTCTACCTTATTTGTTTTCTAATTTCCAATATCAAAATTTATTAGTTTGTAACCTACCATGATGAGTACTGATGATGATTTTTTCCATGACCCAACTAATCCAAAGACGGCGATTACAATCGTCAAAATACCAATTACTACAGAAGAAGCAGCCAACCCTACTAGTATATCATAGAAATAATAGTTGTAAAACTGTATTTGGTAAAATATATATTTGAGGGAACTATCATGGATAAATACATCTCCAATTAAGATAAGTCCTAATCCAAGAAGGCCAGCTCCAACTATCTGAAAATTATAACAGAATGGTTATATTATTGCGTCAATTGCAGGCATACCTCCTGTACGTAAAGAGTTTTTACAATATTTTTTGGAATTTGTTAATCAAGCAAAACATTTACTTAAAGGTTTTAACAAGTATACACATATTTCTGACAAGGATGCAAACAAAAATTTACCTAAAGAGGTGCCAACAATAAAAGCCATAATTGCAACAATACAAAACTTTTTCAATTATAACAAAATATGTCAATATAACCAATGAACCGACCACGTGTGATGTCATATAAATAACACGATGTAGGTATTTGACATAACATTGCCATTTTTTCATAGTTTTTAATTGAAATAAACGAGAAGAAGCCTCACACAACAAAGTATACCACGCACATTGTTAAATGCATTTTGCTGCATTTATCTGTTTATGTAAATTAAAGGACACAATCCTTAAAAAGGGTTACAAGAGAGGGTACATACAGAGCAATCACAACAGTAAACAAAACATAGTGATAACACTTTGCTCGTTTGACCTGTTTCACATTTGGGATGTCCAGGCCCTTCTTAGCTGAATATAGACCATGATTTGTTTCCATGTTGAAGTGCGTACGATTACTAAAATGTGCTGACATATTTGGCATGTGTGATGTCTTTTTTTTTTTTTGGGGGGGGGGGGGGGCAATCATACACCATCTCCTTATATGTCAAACAGTCATGATAACATAATGATACAAAAATTTACAAAACATTACGATGAAAACTAAGGATTAACATCAACTATCATATAAACTTACTAATGAAATGATCTTCAGAATAACAGAGATGAAGACTGTTTTCGACCTATAAAATTTTTTGAGAATGCATAAATTTGGCTAATAATACGGAGTAAAAATAAACATTTCATGTATGTTTATTTCATTTCTTTTATATTTTCTCTTGCACTTTAATTGTTTTATACAAAATGAATAATTGGGCTGATTTTCGAGTAGATAGATACTAGATAGATACTTTATTTTATAGAAACTAAATACAAGTGTACAGAGAAACATACAATATTAACACAGATACAATAGTTGAGGTAAACAAATAAAGTAAGATATTCTAAAAAAATAGGCCACACCAATTTGATTCCTTGTTCGACGGACCCGCCCGCACCTATCTTTTTCAAAACAATTTTTTTTACTTTTTTTATATTCCCGCTTCCCGCATCCGGAAATGTAATCAGGTCCATTTCTCGCACTAGTTTTTTTTTGCAAATATTATAAAAAGATATCAACATTTGTTTATAAAATCACAGACTGAGCTCTCTAACCTGTATATAGCGATTTTAAACATAAAAGCACCCAACCACACTGATATCTGAGAATATTTGTTTCAGCATGAAACCTATTTAACCAAAGTGGGAGTGCTCCGATATAAATTTATAACAGCGGAAATACCTGTACAGAACAACAAATTGGTTTCTTTCCACCTTACTTATATTCCAAATCAAAAAATGTTCGTTGTTAGAATAAAGTACAAAGAACTTCTGAAGGATTTGCCTTCAACTGCAATTATATTGTATGCTAGCGAAACAAATAACCCATAGCCGCTGCATGTTTATGCACCTGTCCTGATTGATTCAGGGGTCTGTCGTTCAGCAGTTATCGTTTGTTGATGTTGTTCATTGGTATTTTCCCGTTTGGATATATAAATTAGATCGTTGGTTTTACTTTTCGAATTGTGTACTCTAATAATTTTGGGGTCCTTTATAGCTTGCTGTTTGGTCTGTATCAAAGCCCTGTGTGAAAGGCCGTACTTTGACCTGTGTTTGTTATCATCAGGTTGAGAACAACCCTCCCTCAGACAAGGCCTCATTTTACTGATGTAGAAAAGAAAATAGAAACACCAAGGATTTGTATAGTTCTTCTATACAAAACCTTTGAAAACGTAGAATTTTGTACTCAAAAAGAGGAGAGTTACATCATATTTTAAACAACATTTTTTCTAAAAGAGGGGTCCACTTATTTTGAATAATATTAAACTGTTAAAGTACATGTGTTAACATGGTTAAAGTCCAGGAATATTACAAAATTCTTGGACATCATTTTGACCATTTAATACCAGATAGATATATAGTTCTTTGAGAAAATATGAGCCCTTTTGTACAAACAAATATATTATAACTTATATTGATCCTTCGTAAAACATGTAAAAGGGATATTCATAACATTAAGGGTTTGCCCCCAAACTGATTATGACTTGGATGGAGAATTGTCTCATTGTCAGTCGCACATACATAGACCAGATTTAATCATTTCTTGGTGAACAGGGAAAAAAAGACTTCAGAAATTAAAGAAAATGTAATGTCAAAGTACAAGTGATAAATCAAGTTTTTATATTATTGAAACCTACTACTTTATGTTTACAAATAACAAATATAATCGCTCGCCTTTACTTTCAAACCTCGCCTCAAAAATTTCCAAATTAAAAAAATATTTGTTTATTAAAATTTTCAAATCGCTCGCTCGCCCCAAATTTTGGAGTCCAAAAATCCGTAGAACAAGAAATTAAATTGGTGTGGCCTAATATGTTGATTGAGAAAGTTAAACTCAATAGAAAGAAAAAAAAACATCAGTAAGATGTTAATGCGACTAAATTTAGTTGGAGGGACTAACTGTTTTGTTTTTAATTAATATAACACTTACTAAATTTCTTAAAAAAAATGATTGTTTTTTTTGTTTTTTTTTGTAATTAATAGTGAGCACATTGACCTTATAGACTTATTAAGACTATGTGAAAATTTAGTTTGTAGAAATAATTTCATTCCTTCTTCAAATTAAGTAGAGTGCAAATACTGCATTTAACAATTTCAGATATACACCTGCACATGCTATACGTTTATCGTGCGAATGTTTAATGCAAATACTGTAATGATAATATTTCTCTAATTTATGTGTTTTTCTCACATTTCCTGAGCGGTGAGAGAAAAATATTTCTCATTACTAGTGACATATTCCATTGTGACGTCTTGAAAATTAGCGACCAAGTCTGATGACGTCACATAAAAAAAACACAACTTGCTGCAATTTATTTGTCAAAAGGGGAAGATACATCAGAGAAACAGATTCCTCAACGATATTTCTCTGCTCTTTACAGTTGAATTTAAATTATTGAAAAAGCTCGGCAAGCATTTCGCTTTAAAGATTTAACTGTCTCGAGTGGCGAAATTTCGTAGCACATTTATTTGAGTGATGGAATCTCAATGTATTAATCGATTAACACTAAGGAAAAAAAGTTAAAATAAAAATATTCCCAAACTAGTTTTCAATTAACTTTTTGTTTGCCTTGAATGTTTTTTGTTTTAAAAATATTTTGTTAATGCCATGTCTTATGACTTGTTTTTTAATGTGTAGGCATTATAAGTGTCACTATTCGTCATCTAATTATATTAGTTCGTTCACGATTTGAGCAGGAAAAATGTTTGAAAATCTACATCTTTTTAATAAATAAAATTGATCAGCTTTATTGAAACAAAAAATGTAATTATAATAACTAAAAGCTGTTTTGAGGGCCAACACATAAGTCTAATCTTATTTCAAACATTGTTAAAAATAACGGCATATGTTGTATTTTAAATTAAGTCACAATTCAACATAAACCGCCAATTTAATTAAATATGCCACTACACAGTTAGTATTTTGAAAACTCTTTCTTACCTTTTCCAGTTATCCTTAGCAAAATTAATGACATTTCTGAAAATTCCATGTTGAATTGTCAATAGTAAGTAGTACTTATTATTTGTGATGCTTGATTTCTTTTCTTTAAATTCAAGTTTTCTGTATGTATATTCTACAGCAACTATTGTTATAGCCTTTAAAAGAAAAACAGAGTAATATGAATTGTCCTTTTCCTTGTTTTCGTGGTTTAAAGACCAACTCTTAATCAATTGTAATTTGTTTATTTTATAATAGAGGAAAAAGTCATCACTGGCCAATATTTGTTTAGGTAAGTAAGAAACATGTCATGTTTATTTTAATTTCTTATCGTATATATACAAATTCAAACATTGAGTTCCGCGTTGTATTTTGATGCTATGACCATATCAAGCCGAATTCAAAACATACAAACAAATTATCATTTTAACAGATACACCTACTTGAATTTTGACAGTTTTTGGGTAAATCCTCAAGTAAAGAGTTATGTATATTTTTCTGATAATAACGAATTTTATATTATAGATACTGACCTTGTCTATCTTCTGAATAATTTGTTAAAGTGTTTTTTTTTTAATTTGTATAATTCTCACCTCTACTGTTTAGTCCATTCTTGGAATTTTACTTTGGTCGTAGTTCGTTATTTACAAATCCCGCCATTGTTGGAATGTGCTACAGTAATTTTTTGTATGCCTGTCTTTCAGGTTTGCCTATGTAATTTCTTTATAGAGTGTCTACATGTAATTTTGATTGTCTTTGTTGAATAGTTATTTGTTTTATAATGCTTAAAGTTATTACACAAAGCTGACTGTTATAACCATATTTCTGACAATTTTACAAATTATGTCAGTTTGTTTTGCTCAATTTATTGTTGTCAATATCATATCTTTGTTGCCTGATTAATGTACACATTGTATTCTATTGTTAATAAAAAGCACCCAATTCCAAAGCAGTAAATCCCTTAAAATTGTTGTTTTGTTTACATGTTTACCTGGAAAACACAACATGTCACAATCAAACCAAAATATGTCTGCAAGTAACTAGTCAGCTGTTCATTGTAGATATCATAGCAATAATAAATACCAGACTGTCCTCTTCCTTCACATCCTAGCTAAAACAACGACATAAAAATACAAGTGTCTGGTTAGTATGAGAAGTGAAAGTGATATATATGGGCAACGAATGTCCCTGATTTCATTTCTTAAGTCGAAAGAATCAAACATGTTTAACCCCGCCGCATTTTTGAGCCTGTCCCAAATCAGGAGCCTCTGGCCTTTGTTAGTATTGTATTATTTTAACTTTTAGTTTCTTGAGTATAATTTGGAGTTAAGTATGGCGTTCATTATCAATGAACTAGTATATATTTGTTTAGTGGCCAGCTGAAAGACGCCCCCGGGTGCGAGAATTTATCGTTGCATTGAAGACCTGTTGGTGACCTTCTGCTCTATGGTCAGGTTGTTGTTTCTTTGGCACATTCCCCATTTCCGTTCTCAATTTTAATCTTGAATGTTACATATTTATGTAAATGCTTAACTGTTCTATAGTTTCAACGCTTCTCTCTACGTCTAAACTTTTTTTTTATTGAGGTCAAATGTATGTAATATTAATATTTCAAAGAGTTAATTTTATATTGAATGATTTTCAAAATCAATATGAAGTCCTATATCTATCTGACAATATATTTGCGTTTCAGATTCAAAACTATAAACAGGTTGAAAAACATCTTTGCATATGTCATTTTCTAATAAAAAAAAAGGTTCATCAGAATGTTTGATGAGATTCTTGATAAATATTTCGTTTCAACCCTTATATTATCATACACGATGGTATTGAAATATAGATTCTGGTATCTGACGATTTATTTTATCTTAACAACAAGTTATAGTATTCTTTAATTTATCGTTACGAATATTACTTTTACTCTTTAGTCTGTTTTTTTCTTATATCAATTTGACGTGATTCTGTGCTTGTACATCCCGTCAATTTGTTATTTGTGTTATTGTTCTTTGATAATTCTTATATTCTTGTCTTTCATTTTTTTAATGTGCTTTGTCAACAAGTTTTTTGTGTTCCTTTGAAACATATGACGTGGCTCTGTACTTATAAATCTGTCATTGTGTTATTATTCTATAATAATCTATGCATTCTTGTCTTTCATTTATGCTTCTTTTTGTGATTCGTTGATGCATATTCCGTTACTCTGTATATACATAAATGATGTGCTATTGTATAGTTCTGTATTCTTGTCTTTCGTGTTTGCTAATCTACTTTGTCTATATGCCTATCTGTGATTCTTTGTTTTTTATTTGTTTGTTTTTACATACAATTCAATTGAAAAAAAACTTACCTTGGAAAGAAAATTTGGAAATGTGTTGTAGAAATATGTTGA
This sequence comes from Mytilus trossulus, assembly GCF_036588685.1. Taxonomy (NCBI): domain Eukaryota; kingdom Metazoa; phylum Mollusca; class Bivalvia; order Mytilida; family Mytilidae; genus Mytilus; species Mytilus trossulus. Next base: position 3,338,553 of record NW_026963294.1, read on the forward strand.
TGAAATATAATGTGAGCCTGATAAATAAGCTTGGATATAGTTAAATAATGTTTCCCTGAAGCATGACTTCTAAAAATAGAAATTAAAAATTTTAATAATATAAAAAAAACAAACATAGAGGGTAAGTCACAAGGGCGTTTCTTAAAGTATAACTGAAAACATATTGATGACGCTGACAGACCTAGAGTTTCATGATGTGTATACATAAAACATTAATAAATTACAGACTCGGTAAATAGTTTTACTTGTAACAACTACCGACACATTTTTGTTGTATCAAACGAATAAACTTTTTTTTCTATTTTTTTTTGTATCGAACGAATACACATTTTTTTCTGATGAAATGTCTTACGTGATACAGATTTCAGATACTGTTTATCTTTACCACCTTGTAAAGTGTGCAATATTTTGTTGTTTTTACAACTTGAAATTTATTTCTAAAATTTAGTTATTCGTTTTTTGCGTACCTTATTTTACTTCCCGTGATGAAATGACAGTTGCAAACAGAAACATGAATATCCTAAGGGGCGAAAGTGACAAACTCATAGATCGCAAATAAACTAACAACACTAGGGCTTAAAAGAAAAGGACAAACAGACAAAAAAAAGTATACAGGACACAACATTGAAAATAAAAGACTAAACAACACGAACCCCATCAAAAACTTGGGTGATCTTAGGTGCTCCGAAAGGGTAAACAGACCTAACTATAAGATAACCAGGTATGCAATGACTGATATGGACTTTGCCTTCGATGGTTGATCTTTGGATGACTCTGTAGAACGGATTGACTTATAACTGGGTTCAATGGGGTGAGTCTGTCAATGTATCTTACTGAGCCACCTGACGAACTTTGAAATATATATGTTGATAAATTTGTGTTATGAGTAGTTCTGTCTCGAAATCAAGATGAACACCTTAGTTCTACTTTAAATTGGGGTAGCATTTATAATTCGCAGGTAGCATTTCAAACCTACAGATACAACAATTAAGAAAAACTTATATAAAACGGATCCCGTTTTTAATTTTCCTTGGAGTTCAGTATTTAGGTGATTTTACATTTTCTACATATAAATCAAGGATCATGACAAGTTGTTATTAGAGTTAAGACTCACAAAAATATTGTTCATGTCAATTTGTTTATCATCTAGTTCACGTTTATTAAATTTGATCTTTTGTAACGTAAGTATTTTAAAATCACAATAAGTAATACGAGTGTTAAGTATGTTTATGTTTGGATGATTCAAATCTGACATTGGGTTGTACACAATTGTAAAGTGTGCAATATTTTGTTGTTTTTACAACTTGAAATTTATTTTTAAAACAAATGCGTTTTTGCGTGCCTAAATTTACTCCCCATGATGAAATAGCATGTTGCAAACAGAAACATGAATATACTAATAAAAGAGGATAAAAAGGGACAGTCAAACTCATAGATCGCAATTAACGAACAACACTAGGGCTTAAAAGAAAAAGACAAACAGACAAATAAAAGTGTAAAGTCTAAGCAACACGAACCCCATGCTGGGGTGATCTCAGGTGCTCCGGAAGAGTAAACAGACCATGTTTTAAGATAACCATATATGCAATGATTTAGATGGACTTTGCCGCCGATGGTGGATCTTTGAAAGACTCTGTTGAACGGATTGACTTACAACTGGGTTCAATAGTGTGAGCCTGTCACTGTATCTTACTAGCCACCTGACGAACTTTGAAATATGTATGTTGCTAAATTTGTGTTGAGTAGTTCTGTCTCGAAATTAAAGACACCTTAGTTTTACTTTAAATGAGGTAACATTAGTAGGTGGCATTTAAAAACTACATTTACAACAAATAAAAAAAACTTGTTAAGAACGTATCCCGTTTTTAATTTTCCTTGGAGTTCAGTATTTAGGTATTTTACTTTTGCCAACATATACATCAAGGATCATGACAAGTTGTTATTAGACTAACACAAATATTGTTCGTGTCCATCTGTTGCTCAGCTAGTTCACCTTTATCAAATTAATCATATTCTTACGTTCGATATTTTTGTAAGTATTTTAAAATCATGATGATAAGTAATACGAGTTTAAATCATGTTTATGTATGGATGATTCAAATCTGACAGCGTGGTTGTACACATTATTTAAATTGGTTTGTTTCTTTAGTATTTAGTTTTGGGGAATTAGTATGAGTTAATATTAATATGATGGAAAAAGGTAAAAATCACAAAAATGCTGAGCTCCGAGAAAATTCAAAACTGAATGTCACTAATCAAATTGTAAAATCAAAAGCTCAAACACAAGATAACAACTGTGATATTTCTGACTTTGTTCCAGCATTTTCCTATGTAGACAATGGTTGAATGAACCTGGTTTTATACCTTGCTAAACCTCTCAATTGTATTACAGTCGCATATAATTCCATTGTATGTGTATTAGTATGTTTTTTGTTAATATGTATTGTTGATTAGGTTAAACCATTTTTCTTGATGTTTAACAGCGTGTCTTTCTATGCTGTAGTTTTACACTTCTAATTTAGATTAGGGTGTAGTTAAGCGCCTGTAAAAAAATTTAAACCCGCTGCATTTGTTTGCAAATGTCCTGAGTCAGGATCATGTTTCAGTGGTTTTCGTTTTTTATGTGTATTTTTTCATTTCTTGAAATTTATATAAATTGAACCGTTTTTTTTGTCAAATTTTTACACTCGTCATGTTGGTGATATTTAGCGGGCTGTTAAGTGGAAGCAAATGATCCATGTTGATTGCTGTACTGTTATCTATTATTGTTTACTTCTTACACATTGTGACTTGGATTACTTAAGAGTTGTCTTATTCGGCCTCATATCACATCTAATATATTAGGAATCCTGTTGCTCTGTTTTTGTTTTGCAAATTATATTGACCTTATAATCAAAGTATGTTAAAAACTAGGTCACTAACCTCATGGTGTACAATTGAAAGGATGACTAAATATATACTGTATATTATAATCATCATTGAACTCATCAGAACGGTCTACAAATATACAAAATGATAAGAAATAGTTAAAATGTTAATACATTAAGCTGGATTACACAATGACTTGTCTTGTCAGTTTTTACCTATTTATAACTATCGTATAGTGGGAGTGTTCTCCTTTTACTTTACCTTATTTTCAGGTATAATTCCAACTTCTTTCTGATTTATTTAATGGTTTCTCAAAATTATTGATTAGGTTGGTTCAATCATTGTAAATGATGACCAATGATTAGCTTTGATATCATCTATTAGCCAGAAATGTGTGCTTTTATTGCATGTTCATGCTTTTTTCGTCTATCTAAATATTTTCTTGTTCTCCCTTTTATATGCTATTGTTAGCTATTATTCGTGTGTTTCTCTATCCTATATGATCTGGCATTTATTTGTATTGTAGTCCTGTCATGCAATGTTGTCATTTCAATGTTATATTTTACATTGCCATAAAAGTGGGAGGTTTGGCGTACCACAAAACTAGATTCAATCCATCATGTTATTCTTAAAATGTCCTGTACTTCGTCAGGAAAATGTCGATTGTTATATACTAGTTTCTGTGTGTGTTACATTTTGATGTTGAGTTTCTGTTGTGTCGTACATTGTAGTTCGCCTCTTACCTTTGCTGTGTTTCCTTCAGTTTTAGTTTGTAACCCGGATTGTTTCCTTCTCAACCGATTGATGAATTTTGAACAGCGGTATACTACTGTTGTCTGTATTCATATGGCATTGGTTGGTAGGGCATTTGTTTTAACCTGACACATTACAAGTCATGTAACCTTTAATTTATTTCATTTCGTGTAGAATATGTTCTGTTTCTAGATACTTACTATTATTAACATCGGTTTCCTCTGTCCAATAACTCCCCATATACCAAATATTCCAGTAAGAAGTTCCAACGCAAAAATTCCATTTAGAGAAAACACAATTGATTTCATTGTGGTTCCTAATGGCATGCCGGCAACATCTTGCAAATCCGCAATTTTTATAACATCAGCATCCAAAATGTCGTCGCCTACTGTGATGTAAATTGCCAATATTATAAATCCAAAAGATAAAGTCTGAAAAAGTCAGAATCATGAAATTACATTATTCGACACTAGCGTTGGGACAGAGTTTCCTGATTACCACTTCAATACAACAACTAAATATTCCTGGGATAAGAAGATCCTAAGTTTTCCGAAAAAAAAATAAAAGTTTTGTAAACAGGAAATTATAAAAATGACCACATAATTGTTATTCCTGTCAACACCGTGTTGACTACTGGGCTGGTTATACCCTCGGGAACGAAACGTCCACCAACAATGGCATCGATCCAGTGGTGAAAATCAGTCATAAAAACTCTTTTTTTTTCTAGGTCCCATCATGCTCCGTTTCTCATCCCTAATTTCTACATTTCTCTAGGTTTACATGTAATTATTTTTGTACATACCTCGATACGAAACAAAAATAACATCGTATTCAATTTCCTATTAAGCTAATAAACGGCTTTTTCTATCAGCTGAGAAAAAAACTTGGACATTGTGTTGTATGTGTGCAGTAAAAAAATAATATGTTTAACCCCTATGTATTATAGGATATGTCTGTCATATGTCTGAAAAGTCTTTAGTTTGTTGGTTTGGTTTGATAAATGTCTGAATAAATGTTAATGAAATCAGAATCTAGTTGCGTCTGGTGAATATTTTTTTATTTCTTTCACAGCTTATCTGAGATCACCCGAGTTTTTGGTGGGGTTCGTGTTGTTTAGTGTATAGTTTTATGTATTGATTCTTGTAAACTTTTATTTGCCTATTTGTCTTATCCGCTTTTTAGCCATGGCAGCCTGTTTTTTTTCGATCTATGAATTTGAATGTACCTCTGGTATCTTTCATCTCTCTTTTACGGTATCATTTTTGGTAATTTTTGAACACCCTTCGACATGTTGGGTGTCCTTGCAAAGCTCATTTATTTACCGTCTGTCTTTTTAAATGAACCCTTTCATTGTCAATACAAACAGTAGCGTTCATTTACAGAAAAATCAACAATATAGGAGAGAATATAGTCTTTAATAATGAAGACAAGTCTCCTCAATATTTCCAGATCTAAAATGGCAAGTCAAACCATATTGTTTATACTGTAATATACTTGAATAGAGGCAACATAAGTTATAGTATACAGATTGTGTACCATTTATTATCTAAGTAAATGCATGATTATGAAGCCTATTGAATTCGTAAAATAACCTTATTATGGTATTTGTTTTTATCTATCACAAATTACAAACAATAACAAGAGCGACTTTATCCTAGTTCAGATTTTTATCACATCTATATACATGGTATAATGAATACCCTTTTTTTAACTGAGGTCAAGACGTTGAAAAATCGATTTTGTTTCGTTTTGCAGTTTTCAATGTCACTGTATTTTATCATCTGATTTTCTTAGTTACAAGCAAAGTCAAAATGAAAACGTGATGATTAGATTTCAGAAATTATTTTATTGGCTATCTATACAACTGGATTAACACTGAATTATTAAAGTATTTTTTGTCTATTTTGTGTTTAAGTATTTTTTTCAATGTATTGTTTATTTGTTTCTAAACATCGATGTTCAATGGAAGACAAAAATTTGGAATATTTTAGTTTAACCTTTATGACAAAATAAAAATTCAACCTAAATATATACAGTTCTGTACACACGTTCTTGATTTAAAATCTTAGTGATATAATTGTATGTTTATTTTGACATATAATGTTTTTTGTAGTGATACTTTTTGTCTATCTTATCTAATGACAAGCTCTAAAATCTTAAAAAATTATTTACTTACCCTGGTAATTACAGATGCCGTCAGAACAATATTTGCTGAAATAGTTAAACGACCACGTCTAGTTTTCGCCATTTTTAAAACTGATTAACGTCTTGTTATATTTGTGCATTAACGCTCGTAAATTACAGATTTGTTGATTATATTATTTAAATAAATTTAAACTGCATCGATCTGTTGTCATTTAGAATAATTAAATCCTTCAACAATGGTTCATTTAGATATTATAACTATTTGTTTGATAAACCTTTATTCAATTATATGATAACGAAACAACCCAACTAACTAGTATTTACACTTGTAATCGTGCAATCAAATGACATGTTAATAGTTCTTTGATTATAATGAGAAATCTAAATTAAAGAAACAAATAGTAGCGTCTGCTACAAAATCCACAAAAAGCTTTGAATATATATTTAACCTTTAAGTATTTTTACTTTCAGTTGATTCATAATTTACCCAATAAACTGGAAGCGGACAGTATGCGATTTACTACAAGGATATCACGTTAACGTGAGACATCAAATCGTTTCTCACATTTACTTCCGACTTAATGGATACCTGTTAAGTTCCAGTCTCAGTTACACAGCTACTTTTGCATAGGTACTATTTTCACAGTGTGGGAACGGAACTGTACGGTTTTCTACTAATTTGGTCATTCGGGAGACTGTCAAGCGGTGCTCCGACATTTCCAAAATAACAAGTTGCTTTATGGAAACTTTGACGAACTCTTATGTTACTATATAACGTTTCTGCTTCAAGTTTTGATAGCTAAAACATTCGTTATGTAAATATGAACTAATAAAATAATAAGAAAGATATATGCATCAAAACGTTTTCCTTAGAATGGTGGTGCTCCGTGTAAAACGATCAAAATTGTCACACAACAGCAATCAAAAATGTTAAATAAACATAGACAAATCAATGTTTGCTACCTGAATTTTCACATGTACCTTTTCTGATATATAGTATTACCTGTCTGAAAGTTTCAAAGTCATTGTCCCAGTAGAAATCCAAATTTATTTATTTTCGCCATGTCGGATATTATTATTGACTGTACAATCGCTTACAAGTTTACTGTAATATCACGCGGAGCCTTCCTGTACAATCACTTGGAGCTTTCCTGTAGAATTGTTTGGCCAAATTTATTAAATACATTGCATATGCTTTTTGCTGTCCTATTAATTCATCTATGGTATTTGAAGTGAAAATAAGCATTCAACCAGTCATTTTGACAATTAAGATTCTATCAAAGAACCCTTTTCAGGAGACTTTATCAGAGACAAAAACAAAATGTATACAATAGATATAAAAAAGAAGGTGTTGTATGATTGCCAAAGAGACAACTCTCCACAAGAGACCAAAATGACACAGAAATTACCAACTATAGATCACCGTACGGTCGTCAACAATGTTTAAAGCCAATACCGCATAGTCAAGTATAAAATTCCCCGAAATAACAATGTAAAACGAGAAAACTAACGGCTTATTTATGTACAAAAAATGAACGAAAACAAGAATGTGTCTATAGTACACGGATGCCCCACTCGCACTATCATTTTCCATTTTCAGTGGACCGTGAAATTGGGGTCAATACTTTAGTTTGAAATTCAAATTAGAAAGATCATATCATAGGGAACATGGGTACTAAGTGTCAAGTGAATGTGACTTCAACTTCATCAAACACTACCTTGACCAAAAACTTTAACCAAAACTTTAACCTGACTTCGAACTATCATTTTCTATGTTCAGTGGACCGTGAAATTGGGGTCAACACTTTATTTGAAAATCAAATTAGAAAGATCATATCATAGGGAACATGGGTAATAAGTTTCAAGTGAATGTGATTTCAACTTCATCAAAAACTACCTTGACCAAAAACTTTAACCAAAGCTTTAACCTGACTTCGAACTATCATTTTCTATGTTCAGTGTACCGTGAAATTGGGGTCAAAACTTTTATTTGGCAATAAAATTAGAAAGATCATATCATAAGGAATATATGTACTAAGTTTCAAGTTGATTGGACTTCAACTTCATTAAAAACTACCTTGACCAAAAACTTTAACCTGAACCGGGACGGACGGACGGACGAACGAACAGACGGAGGCACAGACCAGAAAACATAATGCCCCTCTACTATCGTAGGTTGGGCATAAAAATATTTATGTAACACATAAACAAACAACCACTGAATAAGTATACAAGACAAAAAGAAAAGGACAGTACAAAATATGGTAAGAATCTAATCTAAAATAAAAATGAAAATAATCCTCGTACAAAATAAATATTTATATATACCGAAAAGGTGACTAAATTCTCTGGAAGGGTAATTAGCCTATTTTGAATTTTACTTAATATATTATTTACCAGCTATATAAAAAATAATAAATACATATTTGAATATCAATGTCACGATTCAGAAACTTTTCAATATTCCCAACTATAGCATGCGACAAACATTTTATCAAACCACATTTATATCTTCAATATAAAAATAAGGAGATGTGATATAATTGTCAAAGTTCAAAAAAATAAATGGATTTAAGCAATTATAGTCGGCTATAAAAGATCCCGATATGAAAAATAAGAATCAATACCTTTCGAATTTAACTGACGGCCTAATTCATAATAAAACATTTAACTGACGGCCTAATTCATAATAAAACAATTTACGAAAAACATATATGACAGACATGAACCAACGACAATCACTGAACTACGAGCTCTTGACTTGAAACAGGTACATGAATAATTTGGCAGGGTTAAAAATGTCTGTGTGCGCTCATTTCTCCCCAAAACTAGCACAGCACAAGACCAAACTATAAAAAAATCATATGAATGATCGGATCATCATACTATCATTGACGATATCAGACCAGGTGCGGATCCCGCCTTTGTGAAAATTCAGGTAGCAAACATTGATTTTTGATGTTTATTTGACATTTTTGATCGCTCTTGTGTGACAATTTTGATTGTTTTACACGGAGCTCCACCATTCTAAGGAAAACGTTTTTATGCATATATCTTTCTTATTATTTTATTGGTTCATATTTACATAAAGAATGTTTTAGCTATCAAGTTTTGAAGCAGAAACGTCATATAGTAACATAAGAGTTCGTCAAAGTTTCCACCAAGCAACTTGTTAGTTTGCAAATGTCGGAGCACCGCTTGACAGTCTCCCGAATGACCAAATTAGTAGAAAACCGTACAGTTCCGTTCCCACACTGTGATTTCTGTACTAAAAGTATGTAGTACTGTAAATTTACTTTTAATTTTTAGTACTATTTCTTTACTCTAAAATTATTGTAATGTTTAGGTTCTTGTATTTTACTTGTGCTAAATATTTTGGTACAGAAATAATACAATATTCCATGTTTGAAAATCATAATTTTAAGAGATCCTGAAGTAGAAAAACTCTCAAAATGCTGAAAATGTAATGGTAGTAACCAAAAATATGCAGTACCTAAATTTCAAGTACAAATAAAGTACTGTAAAAATTAGGTACCTAAATATTACAATAATTTAAAAGTAACAAAATAGTACTAAATATTAAAAGTAAATTTCCAGTACTAGAGATTGTTAGTACAGACATAGTACCTATGCAAAAGTAGCTGTGTATCAATCCTGGTATCTATGATGAATTTAATTAAAAAGATATAATTTATAATAATTTCAAAAGATGGCCAAAATTATCGTCCAACCAAACCATCATATTTGCAAGGTACCTTTACGGAGTTCGAAATGTTACATTTATACCTTCTGCGTGTCTACTACTTTTCCGTAGAATCTGTAACTCATATTATGAAATAAGATACCGTTTAATTGGTATGGTGTGCGCATTGAAACAAAACTAAATCTTGAAAACTATAACAAAAAATTAACACGTATGCACTATTTTACATTTACAAAAGAAGAAATTTTAAGTTGAACTTTGTCGTATATAATCAACTGAACGATTGGCACCTAAACGCTCGCTTACAGTTTATACTATTATAGTAGGTTAAGTGAACAATACAAAAAAATGCAGTGTTTAGTACCCAGCATTATACATGTTAAACGAATTTTAATATTATCACAATTGCCAGCCGTGTGGTCAAGATTGTACCATTTCAATGTCAATTATAAGTAAAGGTGAATTAGCCGGTAAATTATTGTGTAGATTGTAGTGTTTCTTTTGGGGACTTTTGATGTATTTTATTTACTGTAAAATGTTATAAATATTTTATACGCAAACTCTGTCTGTGTAATTAATATGAATGTTTAACTTATGCATGCCAAAAAAATAAAATATATTTTTTTTTATAATAGTCCACCGTTTATCCCTGGACATCGGATCATTGTTAACACAGGGTCCTTTGTGTATACTTTCCAGGGTTATGCAAGGTAAACAATATTCAGGTGATTTTCAATAAATGTATTTCAAGTCTTGAAAAAAAAAAAAAAAAAAAAAACTACCGTTCAGGGCAACTTAGACCACCCTAATTTAATTTGTGGTTTCTGTGTATTATGGTTGGGTATTTCTAGGCTTTTAGTCAAAGTGTGGATGTGAGAATCTCATAAATCGATTACAAAGATACTAACTTAGCTTCCAAACTGAATTTGCGGGTATCGCAAGAGCTACAAATTAGTCCAGTGTTTTGAGACATTCATCCGTTTCTTGTTGATATATGATATTTGGAAAATATAACACACTAAAAAATTGCTTTCTGTTATGATTAAATCTATCTGGTTAATATTCAGTACCGAATATAAAAGGGTTAAGGTAGTTTCTCCTAACTTTGAAAATGTATTTGAATCAAGAAATAGCGAAGGCAAATAGATCAAAAACGAGAATGGCAACAGAGAAGGTCTCAAATTAACAAAAACCTGACAGAAGAGCAGAAAACAGCACAAATCACTTTTTTCCTTACAGCTAGAACATCTTACAATCGAAAGGCTGAGCCAAGTACATGTAGATACCTAAACAATAGAGTATAGTTGATTAGGACAAATGGCCGTCACACTTAACTTCGAAGCATGTTTAGTAAAACATTTTGTAAAACATATGAATTTTTGTTATTGTGGCACCCATAAACAATCGCTCTACCTATAATGTCAGTGAATAGAAAGAAAAAGAAGACAACATAACAGTTCTTATAAGTTTGATTACATTTATTTAACATTTGATCATTACGTATTTTTAAATATAATACATACAGTATTTCATGATGCTTTAGAGGTATGAAATAGCATATACATTTTTTTTTGTTTTAAAGATAAACCATTACAGTAGCTGTCATTCAACCATTTATAAAAAAAACGTTTAATTCTACTATAATTTGAAATTTGTCAAATATACGTTGCATTAATGTTTATTAGTTTTTGCAATCTGTTTGGTTTTCTGACGAAAAGTTGCTAGTTTCTATATTATAAGATTTCATAATATTAAAAAGTCGCGATGATATGGCTACATCCAGTGTTCTTTGTCTAGACAGTATCCAGGCGAACTCGACATGTGTAACAGAAAATAAATCTGTGCAGGAGTAAACTAAGGAGTATGATGTGTAGTCGGTATCCAGTACCCAGTATTTACCATATGGAGCAACTGTAATAATAGAAAACAGCAATATTAGACAATGATCAGAGGACAGATAATCGGGGGCGAAGTTTAATTGCAATAGTTTGTTCTATCTAAAATAAATCAAATCAGTACCATATCATAGGGCTACAAAGAATGTGGAACAACACCAGATGAAGTAAAATACAAAGCTGAATAGAACATAAAAAGAAACATATATGTTTTTAAGTATGTTAACTCGAAATTTTAATAAACGCGTGTTTTCTTTCACGTTAACTGTTATAAAAAAATACTGAAATAGTATCTCCTATAAAGTGCAAAAAATCAGTAAGGTCAGTGTATTTGTGATACGATCTGCGTAAAATAGCGTTTACCACCAACAGTGTTCCAAAATAGTTGACGCGCCGTTTACATGTTAGCAAATACAAACCGCTAAAAGAAACGACCATTTTTTTTTATGTCTACTGAAATTTTGAGTAAACGGAGATTAAGTGGACGAGAAAAAACGCCACATTAGCTGTTTTCTGCCCGTCTACAAGCATGGCTTGGTATGCATCCATCTCTTAACACATTGCACCTTGTATATTTATTTATTTCTTTCTTATATATCTAAAAGATCGAAACAGGTGATTATTTACCTGGAGAAAACTTAATAGCAAGCTTAGCTGGTTCGTTTGGGTCTGGGTTGTATCCGTCACCAATCGCAGTTGTTATTTTACCATCTCTGAAAAGATAATAGAAAGTGGAAATGCTCTCTTTTAATAATGATAAAGTGGTACCAGATATGTACGATGTTGTTGTTTTTATTATAATTGCAAATGAGGTATTTCTGTCAAAATGTTTAATTCAAATACAAATAATCAGTTTCATTTAATTTATGAAAATATTGATTTTAAAAAAATCGCATCCATGCATTTGTGTAACGTAGGTCTTTATTCTAATGATACGTTTTGTTCAGTTATCAAATTGATTTTTTATGTCTTAAAATTTCTAGTCAAATATGTTTATTGAAACTTGTTGTAAACCGATTCTTTTATATATCTAATTAAGCCGCTCAATTTCAAATATTAATACCATTTACATATGTATCTGTATATAGCTGATTAAATAAAAGAGTTGTGTATTGCACACATATAATGAACTATTGCATTTTTATTTGTTAAGAAGTAAAATTCTAATCTAAATTACACTGCCACAAATGACTGGATGGTTCGTGTTTCTGCATTACATATTAAATAGGTTTTGATCGGTTACATAAGCTCCGAGTACTAATAAAAGTTAATAGTTATTACTGAACAAAAGATGTTGAAAAAATTTCACTAAACACCAATAATCAATAAAAGTTTTCAGTTTTCCTTTTTTTGTGCTTTTTATTATGTCTATTTTGTTCGTGTAACACGTTCGGTAATTTTGTATTTGTTCATCCTCCTTTTAAAATTTCAATTCAAGTCAATCAAGACGTTGGTTGGTTTGGGGGGATTTACACATTTTATATTGTGTCATTGTGCATACTCGTATTTAAACATCACATAGTTTACTTAGGGACAGTTTGTATAGATAAGTATGTTGTACTATACCATACTAGATTTAATTGTTGGTTACATCAAACGATTTCGTTTCGTTTTGTTTTGTTTGGTTGTGTTGTATATGTATCATATCCATCATGTATGTTTACAGAATGTTAGGTGCTGGTTTCAAATGATTCTTATACATAATGGTTTTTAAGCTAGGTAAACAAACAAGGTTCAACGCACAGTTGTAATTGGAACATTTCTATTAATAGTAAGAAAAAAGTAGAGCTATAAACAACATTGTTTTCAATAGTGTACTTTGAGGTCAATATTTTTTATTATACATTGTTATATATAATTATAATATAAGGTTGAACTTACTGTGTTTGCCCTCTATTATATACTTGTATATGACCATTTGCTTTCTTTTGATAATTGGCATGTATACAACTTTGACCATTTTCAAAATCTGCTTTAAACTTGTATATCTCGTACCAGTCTCCAAGATACTATAAAATATAGATAGATATTAAAATTTATATTGATTATAACATGGTATTTTTCATATCTGACCCCTTATCATGATATAAGTCCAAGACTCTACAGGCTCAAGGGATGAATTTGACCCATGGGCTGAAAAGAGGTCTGATATGAAAAATTACATGTTATGTTCCATTTATCATATAGTTCAGCAGAAAACATACAGACAAAAAACATTTGTTTCGAAAAAAAAATCCTGATTTTTAATACTTATTTTATCTCAGTTTGTTACGTTTACAAATGAAAACGTCCCATTGACATGATTGATGTGTATGTTCAGGAATTTGTCGAATAACGGCAAAATGTTATGCGTCACAGAAAAGCATGCGATAATAACCGAAAGCAGTAGATAAAGTAAGTCATAGTACACGGCTAAAACACTTCTTTAAATTTAATAAATAAATATATGCAAACAAACTTATTTATTAAAAAGTACAATTAAACCATTATTTCCTAGAAGTATATGGTAAAAAAAGTTATCGTATAGATAAGAACTCAATACATAATAACATTAATTGTGTATGTATAAGCAAAGTCAGTTTGAAACGGAAAATATGGATAAAGGGAGACTACTCGTTATATCAGACACGTTTTGATATAATGGTGTTCATCAAAGTGTGACATACTAAGAATACTATGATTTTGTGTGAATCAAAGCTTAAAAATACCAATGGAAATTACTGATACACACTTACTAGTGATTGACTAGATATAAAAAAATTGGTACGAGTGTCATTGAGACAACTCTCTATCCAAGTTATTCATTTTTCACCAAGGACCCTTGACTCAAATCAAAAAGCAAGAGATAAAGAGTCCCATAAAAGAGGGACAAAAGACACCAGAGGGACAGTCAAACTCATAAATCGAAACTAAACTGGCAACGCCATGGCTAAAAATTAAAAGGACAAACAGACAAAATAGTGTTACACCATTTAAACGGAATAACCATCTGTTTAGTTTTTATGAAAAAATAGACACACTTATTAACTACATCAGCAAACGACAACTTCTAAAAATGTGATTGCTAACTTAGAAAAGGTACTAACAAATGCAGCGGATTTCAACGTTTAAAATCGACGAATGTTAACTCACAGACGATCACGAAAAGGTGTTTAAACTTATTAGAAAGAGAAGAGATGAAGACAACAGTAGTCTTGGTAATGTTTTATTCTCATTATTCAGAAACAACTGAAGTAATAAATAAACACTGATGAAAATACAAAGACATCAAAAGGAGCAACACCTGGTATGTCTACAGAATAAGAATCATTTTCAATACATATCAAACTTTATATTCTCTTGGCATTATCAGGAATATTCAGATTTAGATAAAGGACTTTTGATCAGTCACACACCAGTGCGTTAGAGTTTAGCAATTAGATCAGATCCAAATTCTTCAGTTTTTGCATTTGACCAATGCGCTTATAAATCGAAAAGAATAAAAAAAAAAACTAGAAAACATTCAATATACCTTTTTGATAAACAAAGATGTAATACTAATATAGATACACGATTCCCTATTCAACTTACCGATGGAAGCTTAAAGTCGGATACCACTTTTACATCTGGACATTTTCCTTTTGAAATAACTTGTGAGTAGGAACTTCCAATTAAAGATAAAACACACATTACCAAACATAAATTAAAATACATCATTGATCAGTCTTTCTGTCGACTGAACATATATTATAGATATCTGTAATGGAACTTTCGAAATCTAAAACTATCAGATTGTCTGTTGATAGGTGATACCATCTGACCTTTAATTTGTTACGTTTATGGATCAGCACTACTTATGTAACTGGTCTTTATACATGAACTTATAGACAAAGGTACGTACGTTTGTGTCATTGAAAGTTCATAGACATTACCATATGTGTGTACATTGAGTAGTGGAATAGTGTAGATTTGTTTTGACATCAGAAAGTATAGTAGAATAAATTGAATAAATAGATATCAACAACTAGTTATTATAAAACAGCAAATTACGATTTAAAGATAAAAGCAGAAAGGTACAATGCATAATATTAAAGAGAGTTCTTAGTAATACACACTTTAAACAAGCGGAAATTTTCGTTTATTTGCTAATTAAATCTGTATAACCTGTATGAAGATCAAATATATAAAGAATATTTACGTGAAAGTTCTGATATACCTGTATATAAAATGCCTGAAACAAGTCAGGAATATGACAGTTGTTGTCCGTTTGTTTTTGATATGTTTTGTCTTTTGATTTTGTCATGATAAGGGACTTTCTGATTTGATTTTCCTCTGAGTTCAGTATTTTTGTGATTTTACTATTTATACACAATCTTGCATTTTTTTTTTAATAATTTCTTAAAGAAATAGCGGAAAGCATTATTGCAAGATACTTACGTTTTGTGTTGTACACATTGACATATGAGTGTTATGTACTTTGTGTAACTTGATGTGTTGCGACAAAATATGTATTTAAAAACCAAACATTTTCAATACTCAATGTTATACATGTACTTATGAATGATTAAAGGTATACTCACAGATTTTAATTTATCATTTACGTCTGCTCGTCATGAACATACTGGAAGTATTATGTCCTCAACACATTTTGTCAAACATATTGCATAACAACATGATAAAACCGTTACTCAATTTAATTTTTTCTATTGCAGATTTATTTGAATAAGTTCGGTATCATTTTGGGGTGTATGTGATTTATACAGAATTGAACTGTTTTCACTTTTATTATATTGTAGATTGTGTTCTTAAACATGATAGACGATGTAGCTTCTATGTGTATAAGGTGTGGTAATAGTTTCAATGAGACAGCTATCCTTCTAAGTGACAATGTGTTCAAACTCAACTAAAGTACGGCCTTCAACCCGAAGCCTTGGCTTATCAACATATTGTAGTACTTATACACTTATCTTTCGGAAACAATTATAAGAAAAACCTTGACATTCAGTGATTCAGAGCTATGTATTTAGAAACGTGATCAAAGTAAACATTTTCAAACGGACACGTTAAAATGTGTCAGCCACGACAGAGCATAAAACTTGAAATACTATGATAGGAATAAATCTGTTCATAACATAATTTATCGTTGCATGTCGTTCTGTACTCAGTACACACAATACACAGTTGTATTACAACGTACTTCGTTAAAAAAAGGCAAAATGCACTCACATGCATTATGTGTTTTGTTTAGAAGAACATACAGCATTGAATCACGCTAATTCATTAGACCAACCTATAAATGTTTGTTAAGTAATATCAAGATCATATAATATTATAGTACAACATGTCGTCTTTAAAATTTAATATTATTAATAGTGTTCCGGGGAGGTGGCAAAAATAAAGCAGGATCTGCCTAACGTACCGGAGCACCTAAGATCACCCCAAGTTTTGGTTTGGTTCGTATTGTTTATTCCTTAGTTTTCTATGTTTTGACCTCTTTACTATTATTTTTTCTATTTGACAATGTCTTTTTATTTTAATCCATGGCGTTGTCAACTTGTTTTCAATCTATGATTTTTACTGTCCCTATGGTATTTTTCGTCCCTCTTTTTTAATAATCCAGACTCGTCAACACCTTATAAATGTTATTTGTGGGGAAAATACCCGAATGTTTGATTGATTATGATTGTATCTAATTACCAGCTGAAAAAAAATTCGATTACATTATCAACAGTAAAAAGTATTATCCCTATCTTATTCTTGGATTATTTCAGGCTAGAAAGATAGATAGATTGATACTGTATTCTCTTAACACTAAATACAAGTTTACATAGAGAAATATAATATAATTACAGATACAATAGTTGAGGTAAAGAAATACAGTAATATATTCTAAAAGCACAAACTAATGATGGAATACATGTTTAGTAACATTTATTATTAAAGGCTGACCCCGTTTTATCAACTTCAAAAAGTAGACAATAGAATAGAAAGACCAACGGGAAAGTCACAAACTAATACATTATTAAACAGTTTATGGTTTGATCTTGAACCTTTATAAATACCGATCAATGTAAATCAAAACTGTTGAGATGTGTGATGCATGTTTTTTTTTTAATAAACAGAGATCAATCCATCATACTATATATATTATGTATTGTACATCAAACTATTATATACATTTATTAAATTACATCTATATGTAGCACACACGTTTTCATTAATTGATACTTTAAGGGTCACCAGTTAACAAGTAAATGGTATGAGTGCATTTACGTATCGTTATGACCTGATGTGCAGTTAATTGTATGCATTTAATCATCTTTCAAAGGAGTAGGTCCGGTAAGGACCGATTTTGGCCTCTAATATCAGGTTTATCTGTCGAAAGATTTTGACTTCTTTTTACCACTTAAGTGTCTATTTTATTTGAATTAATTAGTTTATGTGAAAGGTTTTAACTGATTAAGTCATTAGAAACGATCCGATTGAAGCTCAAATATGAAAAATCTACCAAATATGCCGGAAAATGTAACTTTTCAGATGGTTTTTGTCAGAAATGAAAGTGGCCGCAACCGTGTTCATCCTCAACCTTTATATATGTTTTGTATTATCATCAAATACAACTTACATTTCAATATTTAGGATGAACACGAA
Organism: Mytilus trossulus; assembly: GCF_036588685.1. Taxonomy (NCBI): domain Eukaryota; kingdom Metazoa; phylum Mollusca; class Bivalvia; order Mytilida; family Mytilidae; genus Mytilus; species Mytilus trossulus. The sequence continues at coordinate 3,356,547 of NW_026963294.1, forward strand.
TGCTTTCTTTTTACACAAAAATCATCTAAAATGTAACTAAAATGCTAGAATTGTGAAGATTTCAATAATTTAGCATGACTTTATCGTGCTAGTACCCGATATAAGTGCATTGCATTGTTAAAACATCCCATATGTATGTAGCAGAAGCTTTTTACTGTCCAATAAATAACAAAATCTTTCCATTTTAACAATTTTGTAAAACTGCTATATTTTGGGTCTAACTGAACCTACTCCTTTATATGTTGACCTTGACCATCTAACAAAACAATAGATAATTGAGTTCTCAATACTCTTCAACTTCGAACATGTAGTAAATATTTATGAAATGTATATTTTGATTTATTACGCCAGACGCACGTTTCGTCTTCAACAGTGACGCTCATATCATATGTCTTTTTTTTCGAACTTCGCATCTGATGATTCATATATGTTTATAATAACCTCAAAAAAAGACACAAGAAGTAAGGATATGAACATTAAGCAGGTCGTGTTTATTGGAAAAAAGATATTGATGAAATCCATTAAATCCTACTTGACGATAAATCAAACATAAAAAAGGTATATCATTATGTAAATCAAACACGAACCATAAGATAACAGGACATTATTGGGAAAAATGGTGGTTTGAAAAAAAAGCCAAACAAGGACAAAGTTGAAGAGCACTGATGACACAAAATTCCCAAAAGTTGTGCAAAACACGGGTAAGGTTATTTATGCCTTGGATACAAAAAAATCTTAGTTTTTTCAACACAAAAATTAGAAAGGAAATGGGGAATGTGTCAAAGCGACAACAACCGACCATAGAGCAAACAACAGCCGAAGGCCAGCAATGGGTCTTCAATGTAGCGAGAGTTTTCGCACCCGTAGGTGTCCTTCCGCTGGCCCCTACAGATATGTATACAGTTATAATGGACGTCATACTAAACTCCGAATTAAACACAAGAAACTAAAATTATCATACAAAGGCCAGAAGCTCCTGACTCGGGACAGGCGTATAATTGCGTTAGTTAGATGGGCTGATTTACACCAGTCAACACTAAATATGAAGATCAAGACTAGTCGAGACAGGTCTAGACTTGGTCAAGACAACTTGATACTACACAAAGATTTAAGATCATCATGTACTGAATCAGACCAATTAAGTAAAGTCGAGACCTAGTCGATTATACTTTAGTACAGTTAAATACAGTCGAGACAATGTCGAGACTAGTGAGTAAAATGTGTGCTCTATTTTACTGGTCGAGCACACCAACTGTTCAAATCAGACTTTGTGCAGTTTGTTGTGTAAGGGTGCTCGTAAGATGTATATAGCGTCGATTTTATTCATAAAAAAAGGAGATAAGGTATCACTGCCACTGATACAACTGTCCAAAAGAGACCAAAATGACACAGACATTAACAACCAAATATATAGATAACCGTACGGTCTTCATCAATGAGCAAAGCCCTTACAACAAAGTCAGCTACAAAAGGCCCCAATATGACAATGTTAAACAATTCAAACGACTTGTTTATGTAAAAAAAAATAAAGGAAAAACAAATATGTAACACAAAACAGACGACAACCACCGAATTACAGGTTCTTTTTGATATTTTTTTTACAGCAGTTTATGTGTAAGGAGCACATCCATGCCAATGAAGTGTGCATAGTGTGACCATTGTACAGTTTTCAACAATAAGCAAGTTCGTTCTTTATGTGACCAAATATAAAATAATTTAAGCGAGAACATTAACGGCCATCAATAATGAAGACGAATAATTCATCAGTGACGCTAAAATATAACAATTTGAAAAGGCACAAAAGTACAAAGCCATATCAATGATGTGTCAAAATTCTATCATTGAGACCAGGCTTACAACTTTGTACGTCGTAAGCGCTGTAGAATTTATCAGACAGGTTTGCAAGTACCGAATGTGTTCTGATGACTGTTATTTTGTCTTTTATCAATTTTATATTTATGTTGTGTGTCAGCTTTTTGTTCATGGCATATTTTTACACACGCATGAAAGCAATTGTGGGAAATTAAAAGGAGAGATGTTATAGTTTTGCAATTGTCTTTGTTATCATATTATTGCAAACGGAAATCATTTCAAAGTATGTGTACTCATTTTAACTCGAATTGATTGACTAATAAACACACATCTTAGAATGAAACTTATTTATTGACAGTTCAGTCATCTTTAACATGTGTAGTTTAAGAGTCAGGTAAGATACAAGTTACATAACATTAAAATAATGGAGCAGTGGGTGTTTTCTTTCTTCCAAAGTTCCACTTAAAACCCACAAGCGCACCTCGGTCACCCTGGTTGTCCCCAAAAACTGACAAACCTAAATTAAGGTTTTTACGTTTTTGTGATACCCCAAGACTTCCACCTCGATGTCCTTTTGATGTACCAAAGCCTCTCGCGTTGAAATCCCAGTTTCTATGGCGATGAGAAAGGCTGAGATCTGCTCGTGTTTCACTATCTTCAGTCCGAGTCAACTCTCCTTTAAAGGTTGTTTTATTCTTTTGAGCAAGAAGATAGTTTGTGCAGAGAGCTATAACCACAAGAAAACAACATGATTTGATAACCTGAAAAAAATAATTTTCAAACTCAAAATATTGTACCGATAACAGACATTCAATTTGAAGGTGTGACATTATAAATATGATTGCTTTCTTGATTGACAACATATTAATTACGTTCGCAGGACGTGTTTTTCAACAGACTATCGGCATTCCAATGGGAATGAAGGGTGTCCCTCTTCTTGCCGAAGTGTTTTTGTATTATTATGACTTCATGGAACTGCTTAGGAAGAAGATAAGAAGTTCTTAACATTCTTTTACCCTACTTTCCGCCTTAAAGATGATGTTCTTTCCCTAAAATATTTAAATTTTAGTGATTATATCAAACGCATCTATCCCATTGAACGAGAGATCTTGACTTACATCTAGAAATTGACAATGAGGGTCTATTAAAAACAAAACTTTTTATTTCAGCTTTCCAATTTTAAACTTTCTATTTCTAAGTAGCAATATTCCAGCAGCACCTGTATATGGTGTATATATCTCCCAATTATTACGATATTCCCGTGCTTGCATTTCCTGTCATAATTTTCTTGATAGAGGGTTGTTGCTCACACGGAAGCTATCAAATCAAGAGTTCCAAATTGGCCAGGTTAAAATAATTTCTTCGCAAATTTTACGGACGCCATCATACATTTGTTGACTGTTATGGAATAACCATTTCACAATTGGTATCGAATATGTTCCTTGCGTCTTAACTACAATCCCCTTCCCTTTCATAAATGTGACTTACCGAAATAGACTATTGATCGGATTTGTAATCTCATAAGCAACACGATGGGTGCAACATGGGAGCAGAATCTGCTTATCCTTCCGGACAACCTGCGATCACCCCTAGTTTTTGGTAGGGTTCGTGTTGTTTGTTCTTTATTTTTCTATGTTGTGTCATGTGTACTATTGTTTTTTTTTTGTTTTTTTATTTCATTTTTAGCCATGGCGTTGTCAGTTTATTTTCAATTTATAAGTTTGAATGTCCTTCTTGTATTTTTCGTCCCTCTTCTGTCCGTTTAAGAAGAGTTACCAAAACATCAACACGTATTACAGACAACTCAATGATATAGATTTTGAAATTACAATAACAATATCAATTCATTTCTTCGTTTTCAAGTTTTTGCGTGGCATGGACACATGTAATCATAAAAAGTATAAACAAATATTCCGATTTTCAAAGAAATTTCACAAAAGGCCATACTATGAGGTATGGCCTTTGCTCATTGTTGAAGGCCTTACGGTGACCTATAGTTGTTGATGTCTGTGTCATTATGGTCTTTTGTGGATATTTGTCTCATTGGTAATCATACCACATCTTCTTTTTTTTAACTAAAACGGGGAAACAATCGAATACTTGAATTAATCAACTAACAAAATAAGTACAAAAGAATATCACAATCTCGATTTGTATCGGTGAAAGATGGTGTGTCAAACATAATTTTATTGATAGCTAAATGTCAGTTGTTTAAAACAACTACCAAGCATTTCCTTATTTTTCAACAAGTGCATACGAGTTCATCTTTTTAATAATAATGTTAGTGTAGAAAATTATGCAAAGAATATTTGTAAAACATGTCAAATAATCAATATTTTAACAAAATTTGTCTATATGACTACATAGTTTACATAAATAAAGGCAACAGTAGTATACCGCTGTTCAAATTCATAAATCGATATCGAAAAAACAAATCCGGGTTAAAAACTAAAACTGAGGGAAATGCATCAAATATAAGAGAACTACGACACAGCAGAGACAACACCGATAAATAACACGATGGCCATTTTTCTAACTAGGTACATAAACAAATGCATACATTGTTCTTTGCTTAATACGACAATTCAGATGTTTTCTAAGTTAAAAAAACAACAACATTGATACACTGTACCTAATTGAGAAATTAACACACGGAAGACCTTCAAAAGACAAACAAAACTGAAAAACGAATAACAGCAGGAAACACCATTTACAATTGATGTTTAACAATACACACATGAACAACTAATAAAATACAAACCACAATCAAGCTAGAAATAAGTAAAAGACGATTGGTTTAGGCGCATATATAAAAAAATATAAAATTACAAAAATACTGAACTCCAAGGAAAACTGAAAAAAGGAAATTTCCCATTCAAATGGCAAAATCAAAAGTTCAAACACATCAAACGAAGGATAAAAAATGTCATATTCCTGACTTGTTACATACATTTTCTTATGTATAAAATGGTGGATTCAACCTGGTTTTATAGCTAGCTAAACCTATCACCCGTATGACAGTTGCATCAAAATTCACTCCTGGTATCTATGATGAATTAATCTATAACGATGAGTGTACAGACGAAATTAGCTATGCTAAGTATGATACTCCGAAACCGATAAATAGACGTGTTTACACATTCGCAATGAAATATATTTTTAAAGCGTTTTAGAGAGACATGATGGATATAACAGATTTAAAAAAATGAAATGTTATATGCACATGTAAATTTTAAATTGTAAGAAGCTCTTAATTGTCATTCAAATGTGTGTGCGACGTCATAAGCATGATAAGTGAATAAAATAAAAGAACGGATAAATTATATAAACTAGTGTTGTTAAATCGTACACTTTGGCCTAACCGGTTACTCGGTTAATCGTTCGACCGATTAACCGGTTAACCGGTAATTTAGGTTGGAGTTTGAAAACCTTATCAATAGAACCCTACACATAGATATAAGATGTGGTATGAGTGTCAATTTGTCAACCTTTCATCCAAGTCATAAATACGCTTTTAGAATTGAAGTTTTTCCTTAAGCATTATTGGTTAGAGGTATAGGGGGAGGGTTGAGACCTCAAAAACATGTTTAAACCCGCTGCATTTTTGCGCCTGTCCAAAGTCAGGAGCCTCTGGCCTTTGTTAGTCTTGTATTATTTTAATTTTAGTTTCTTGTGTACAATTAGTATGGCGTTCATTATCACTGAACTAGTATATATTTGTTTAGGGGCCAGCCGAAGGACGCCTCCGGGAGCGGGAATTTCTCGCTACATTGAAGACCTGTTGGTGACCTCCTGCTGTTGTTTTTTTTTTATTTGGTCGGGTTGTTGTCTCTTTGACACATTCCCCATTTCCATTCTAAATTTTATTGTCTGTGAGGATTCCTGGCAAAATTTGACTTTTAATAATCAAATACACCGTTTCAACGTTAACTATAGGGTTTGAACCAACTTCAGATTAAAAATTCCAAAAAAAATCTTAATCTCGTAGAATTGAATATGTCATACATTCATGTCTGAAACCGGTTAATCTTTCCTTAATTTTCTCTTGTTCTCTTGTTGTCTCCGAAAATAATGGGGTGTATTTCAATTTGAAATGATTAATTATAAAAAAAGTCGATGTGGTACAATGTATGATTACCAATGAGACAATTCTTCACACGTATACATTAAGTACATTCACGTTGGTTTGCATTTCACAATTTTTGATTTAAAGTAAGAGTAACACATTTAAATGTTACAGTAGGTTTCTCTATTTTTTGTACTATTTTCACATTTCCTGACCGGTGTGAGAAAAATATTTCTCCTCACTAGTGAAAAATCTGTTCTCGGCAAATGATTAGTGGAAATTTGATTATGACGTCTAAATGTTTTGGTTTTCTTCTGAATTTTCCTATTATGACGTCATAAAAAAGGCGACATTGCCTGATGACGTCGCATATAAAGACCACAAGTTTCTGAAAATCTTTGAAAAAGAACGATAAATAGCATTAGAGAAACAGATTCCGACACTATTACTCATGTATTACGATATTTCTCCACTATCGACAGTTATAAATTATCTCGGCAAGCCTCGCGCTTTAAATTATAAAATTTAACCGTCTCGAGTGGAGAAATTTCGTAATACACGTGTTGCAGTTTAATAATCTGTATTTACACTATATATGATCGAAAAAGAAACAATGAACTTATTAGTAAAATTAAAACTTATTACTGATTTAAAGCTACTGTTAAAAAAAACATGTTTACTGATTATGTTTCTTAAAGATCCTGCCCCGAACTATAATTAATTTTATGTTTTTATGATTAACAATAGCAATCAATTGGATAATTAATCTGTCAATTTAATTACCACGACGGCAATTTTTAAACAAAACATAACTATTTAATGATTTGATTTTTAACACAAATTTATATCAAATCTATTGAAATTGAAAAAAGTCCGGTTAACCGGTGAGCGTTTTTAGTATTCGGTATTCGGTCGTTCCACCGATTAACCGGTTCACCGGTTAACCGTTGACAACACCCGTTGACAACACGAATATAAACCTAAAATCGGCTTTAAGTTATGTAATCAACACCAAAATCGACGATATGATGGTGGCTACAAACAGTAATTTAAACAAGTTCGCTATAAATAAATATTGGTACAAGGTATTCGTTAGTGCGACCAACACCAATCAAACAAAGAAATGGAATTTTCAATGCAATAAGTCAGACATTTAACAAGTATATTGTGATAAGATTTTGTTGAATTGTCTACCGCTAAAACATATACAATTGTGATTAAAATGCCTACCATGTTTGTGTGCTTTCTCAATTTGAGTATTCGTCTGTAACATAATATGTTCCCTCAAATAGGTCTATTTATATAATGTTGACATACACAAATCTGCCTTATGTGTCTTAATATAAAACACTTGCGGTCAAAATTCTGTTTTATAGAAACGATTAAATCAATTGTGGGACTTCCCATAATACGTCTTACCGCATTAAGTTTGTTTATGATGTCAATGTGTAATATAACCTATTCATAAAATATAATATTTTTATTCGGTTCATCATTTCATGGAATTTCATGCATCAAATGCATAGCAAAACATTTTAATTATTATTCATGTACATCAGTACATGTATAATGTCATGTACGTGCATGAGATATGTAATTAGTATTTAATAAAAGCCAAAGTATTTATGTCATTTAGTAGTTGTCAAAAATTAAATAGAACGACTCTTTTCCTTGAACAAAAATGTTTAAATTTGGTTTCTTCTCCTCTATTTAGAACTTATCTTTTAAAGAAAAGGATCCGAAATGAATTATATAAAAGCAACGGTGTCATCGAAATCCATATAACAAATTACATTAAAAAAAACGTGGATTTAATAAAAAGTTGCTAAGATTAAGCTTAAAAATTGTATACATTTTTTTTTATCTACTAATGGGATGTTGAACCCTTTACAACCCTTTAATTTGCTATAAGTTTTGCCGGTATATTTATGCATGATGTTAATCATGTGAATCGTGGATGACCACATACAAACCAAGTATTAAGGTAGATCCCGACACTAAGGGAAGTAACCCAATTACGACTGGTTCCCTATATTTACGCGTGAATATGACGCTTAGAAATTGGAGACCTGGGAACAGTTATAGTGTCGTCTGGTAACGAGTAAACAACCGCGATGGCTCGTTTTCAGAAGAACGGGAAGTTTAACAGAAAAAGAAACTTCGTACGGTCATCAAGGATGATATACATGAACAAGATATGTAACCACGACCATCCAGATGGGAAATTTACTGACAATTTACAAGATGATCATGCCATTACAATTAATTTTGAACTTGACGTAGGAGCATCTGCAACTGTATCAAACGATCCATCGCACGACGACAGTTGGAAAGAAGGAAGCGGTGTAGTTGAATTGCTTAACCTTGCTGAAAACCTCTATTGTAAGATGTGCAACTGTCCTCTCCAATTGCTGGATACTGTAGGGGAGCGGAAATACGGCCTCGGAAGCGTTTTGTACATTCATTGCAGTAGTTGCAAGGCATGCAACAGTGTTGAGACAGGAAAAAGGAATGAAAAAGGAGCATTTCTCGTAAATTCAAAAGCTGCAATTGGTTAGATTTATTTTATTTCAACACTAAAATTCAATGAGAAGGTAAAAGCTCATGTCTGATTATAAATGAGTTTGTCCAATGCCTTCTCTACTCTTTCTTAATCCCTTATATTGGCCTGGGGAAATAGGGTAGGGGGTATTTTGAAAGTGCTGCTTGCAGGGGAAGTGCTGTCCAAATTCTTTAAAGTATGATTCATTCTGGTAACTACCCATTTTGTATGTGTTCAGAATAGAAATATTTTATTTCCCAAATTACGGCCACAGAGCCCATACATTGCATAAAGAGTATAAGATCAGATTCAATTGATTTACAAATTACATAATTGGTAACACCTGGATATTTCTCCTTTGTCATAAAAAGAATCTGCATCAAGTTTATTAAAATCTTTTCACTAAAAGCACTATGTTACTGAACGACTAGTCCAAATAATTATGACGTCTTGAAAGGCTATTATATTTTTTTTATTTGACGCCTTACTTCGATGTACGGCGTCAAAGAAAAAATATATAAGAGTTTTTCAAGATGTCATAATTATTTGGACTACTGAACGACATATCTGTAGCGTTACTAGCCATGAATCCATTTTTCTAGAATAAACCAAAGCTTCTGTTATAGGTCCAAGACCAATGAGGGTCCATTCGCTTATTCTTGATTGACCTACGACCCATTTTCCCTACTTCTTGTTCGCTTAAGTAGGTCAATTCACACTAATTTTTCTTAGCATACATGTATATTGTATTATATGATATCTAAGTTATTATTTGTTATTTACTGTTGTGTTAAATGTTTTGCTATGATATATTTTCTTTCATTTTATTTATATTTAAGTTATATAATTAATCTCATGCAATTTTAAGATATTGTCTCAATTCTTAAATTATCTTATAAGTTTGTGTGCTTTGTAAGTTTGCCCCCTTCAGTAATGTATTAGAGTCTTTTTTTCATAATTCATTAAAATTAATGATTGACAGTGTAAAAAAATCCCAATAGTATGCAATATATGGTCCTCAACATTGAGTTAAACATATTCTGTATAGTAAGCTAATTTGAAACACTTTTTTCAGTTCGTTTGCCTTTCTTGAATCATGTTGTTTTCCAGCCTGAAACAAAATTACATCTGTATATGTACTTATGTGCTTAGCACTGAAAATGTAGATATATAAAACAACATAAAAATTCTGTATCATACTATGCTACCTTTTCAGGATGATACATGCAGGAATAGGGTCTACACATGTGAACAACTTTCTTTCTGGTTTAAATGTCCCTTCAGTCAATCCATCAACAATCAAGAAGAAAGAAAATGAAGTTGGAAAGAAAATACATGAAGCTGCCATTGAATCATGTAAAACAGTTCAACAGCAAGAAAAAACATTTAAGTAATGGAAAGGTAAGATTTTTTGGTTCATATACATTGTAGTAAGGTGCATAAAAATAGACTTTTCTTAAACTTTGTATAAATTGGCCTTTTTAACTTTTTTTGGATTCGCGCATCACGGATGAGCCTTTTGTAGACGAAACGCGCATCTGGTGTATATATATAATTTAGTCCTGGTATCTATGATGGGTTTATTTACCTGTTTCTTAAACAATTTCACTTGGATTTAATATCAAGTCTTGAATAATCTAGTTTTTTTTCAATATTATAAATCTAAATATAGGAAGATAAGGTATAAGTGCCAATGAGACCACTCTCAATCCAAATAAACATGTGAATTTCACTTAGCTGTCTCACAAGAAAACAACCAATTCCTGAAAAATGTAAGGGTATGGACTACATAGATATAGAAAGAAGTGGTGTAAGTCCCAATGAAACAACTCTACATGTATTTATATTTTGGAATTTGGGGCCTATTGTTAAATTGTTGGACATTGAGTTCCAAAGGGTCCAAAATTATTCTTTATATTTGTTTTTTTTAATCAAATATATAATTCTTGGGGTTCAGTGATATGCCAAATTAACCTGTGTATTTAGATTTTTCAAATTGGTCCTAAACTCTTTAACTTAGTATGCAGTTTTTTGAAAAAACAAATATAAATAATTTATTTATATATTTATTCTGTCCGTTTATTTAGATTGAAGTCAGTTTCGATGGAGGATGGCAAAAGCGGGTTAGTGGCTGGCACTATAACAGCAATACAGGTATACAAATTATCATAACTTTTAATGTGGACAACTGTTTTAGCTCTACTAGTTTATTTCAATTCAAGATATCTAATTTCTTCAAACAAGAGAAAACAGCCTATGGACGAAGTAATATGAAGAAATGTATCGATAATCTGGGTTTCTTATATCTATAACATCTATTAATGTATATACCTATTCCACCTATGCTTGCTTAAATAAAACAACGAATTCATGACAAAATTTTACAAGAAAAGAATTCATATATTACAGAATCATCAAAATTATCATTTTTTTGACATTTTTGTTTTTCAAATAAACAATTACATGCACACTATGTTGACCAATTGAATATGTTGAAAGATAGAGCACCTTTGACAGAACTAAGGCGATGTGCATACAATCTTGAAACTGAAAGAGGTAGATACATGCAAGTCAACAGAGAAGAAAGGTTGTGCAAATTATGTCATAATAAAAATATAAAAGACGAAAAACATTTTATCTTACACTGCACAAAAAACAAATCACAAAGAAATGTTCTTTGATCAAAATTGTCCTATTTTAAAAGTTATGACAAACAATCCAAAATGGAGGATAAATATATCAAACTATTACTTAATAGCAAGTGTAGAAATACACTTAGATTAATATCATATTTTATAAATCAATCATTTGACTTAACAAAAATGTCCTTATACATAAGTAATATGAACAATTTGAAGCTATAACATACAATATACTTATGTCAGTAGTCTATTCTTACAAATGAACCTACATATATTGATATATGTATAACTGCACATTTTATTGCACATGTAATTGTTCGAAATGTATTGTATAATTGCTGCATCATTACTATGTTATGCTAGTTGTATGGGCCGTTGCCAATTATTGTAATTGAGTTTGTGCCAATAGAATATTTATATTTGTATATCTGTTATTTTAGGATTGCAATTATAGAGGAAAAAACAACAACAGCAGAAGGTCAATAATCAGTTATGTTAGCATTTAATGTTCATGCCATTCAGTATTTACAGCATAGTTTTAATCGGAAATTATAATATGTATAGGTCATGCTAGTATGATTGGGTCAATCACTGGAAAAGTCATGGACTTCAGTCTTAGGAGCCGCATCTGCAAAGTATGTGAATACCATCAGCAAAGAAAAGAAATTGTTCCTGCACATGACTGTAGCAAAAATTGGTTTGGATCGAGCAATGGTATGGAACCAGACATGGCAGTTGAAATGACCCTCAACCTTAAAGATTCAGGATGCCAAATACAAGTGTTACATGCTGACAATGATTCTACAACTACTTCTAGACTGAAAGTAGATTTTGATGACCTAGAAAAAAAGGATGACCAAAATCATGTTAAAAAAGGATTTTCAAAGAAGTTATATGAACTGTCAAAGAAATTTAAAGAGTTGAAACACTCTGATGTCATCCCGTATATAGTGAGATGCTTTATGTATGTTGTCAAAGAAAACACTGGATCTGTAGAAAACAGTCAGCTAGCGTTGAAGAGAATGGTTTTCAACATATTTGGAGACCACACTTTGTGTCAAAATGCAGAATGATGCACATATGCAAAAGATCCATTCAATTTTAAGTAAGATATTTTTAAATGCACGACAATGCAAGGACTGATATGGATAATTATAATAATTAAAATGCAGGGTTACCTAATAAAAACACTAGAGAATCCGGTTTGATTGACAATAAGACAAATCTCTATCCAGGACCTAAAACATTCAATATAAGGAATTATACATGTAGATCACAACATAGCCTTCAATGTGGACCCTTGACTCAAACCACAAAGTTAGCCATAAATGGCCCCAAAATAAACAAACAGCCAGATGCATGTAAAAAATTAGCAATGAAAAACAAATAAGTATATATGTATATGCCATGAGGCAATATCCACTGTTGTCATTCATGAAAATTGTGCATAATGAAAACTGCACTTGATTTTGACCAAATACTTGGTTCAGGCATAGCTTTTGCTTGTGATACTGGTTAAGTGCGTTGATACATCTTTAAATTCTAATTTGGTTTAAATTTTGATATTAGGTTCAGATGAATAAATTACAGATCATTTTCAAGATTTAGTTATGTATACATGTATGACCTTTTTAATTATGCCCTTGATAATAGCTACCGAGTGTTATTATTTTAAGGACCAGTCATTATGGCAATCAGCAAGGACAAATATCATATATGTAAAATTGGCACAAATTGTTGAGAAAAAAAAATACATGTTTGAACAATAATCTTTTTCATGTGGATATTAACTTTCTTTTTATTACTAGGTATAGCAGTTTGCCAAATGGTGAATGTTTGTCAAATGATGCCCTGAAACAGGAGTTAAGTGAAGTGGTTGGGAAATATGAAAGGAGGGCAAACACCTCGCAGAATATGTGATAATATTTTTTTTACTTAATGATTAAAAACAACTCCTCTCATTTTATGTTTTAAACCACACATGTTTGCTGTAACTCAGACACAACCGTACTGCCTTTCCTCTTGTACACATAAACTTGTTCAATTGTTGATGCACGGTTTTCCAGATGAAAGTTAATTAGGAAAATCTCTTCGAAATTAGAAAGGGTTATAACGTGTAAACTTCATTCCTCGTGATGACAATTTATGATAATATTTAGCGGTAAATTTTAGTCACATTTGAGTTCATTGTCAAGACAAGTCTGGTCTGAAATTTTGTTAGATGTTTTTTATCGGTACGAGGACTTAAGCACTTTGAACTGATTTTCAAAGATTCTGTCTTATGTTGTGCTGTATTTCCACAGTTCAAAGTAAGGGGAGTTTCGATGCAAGATTCCTTATGCCTGTTCCAAGTTAGAAGCCTGCAGTCGTTGCATTTGGTTTATGTCTGTCATATTTGTTATTCGTAAATTAGTTTGTTTTATTATTTAGGCCATTAGTTACATCAGTCGATATTTTTTCATGTCGAGACCTTTTTACAACACTCGAAAATGTATTAGTTATTCTAATTCGTGTTTTATTCACTGTATATTTGTATCATTGGCAAGAATACCACATCTCCTCATTTGTATTTGACATACTGTAAAAAAAATAAAAACGAGCAAAATACAAATTGCTTATAATAAATAACTGGTAGTATCATGTGGTAAAACCTTAAATGATCCGTTCCAATACAAGCGTACACACATAAATAAACACAGAAAAAAATCTCAAATAAATTGTCTTTATTTATGTATACAAGAATACAATGCATGTCCGACATATGTCGTTGGTTTTATAATAATTTATACAAAATGAATAATTTATTTACATGTATGACTATCACTATCGCTTCATTGATATCTATTTTACAAGAACCATCATTAATAAGTATACTTGTTATATCCACATTTCTTTATAACTTGTGGAGCCATCATCTTGAATTCGTCAATGGTCACTTTACCATCAACTGAAAATTTAGAAATATTCTTAAAATCAAAATATCTTTTTTTTGTAATTTCTTTTATAAGTAATGCCATTTGCTATCTCAATTATGTCACATTGACCTATTGGGACCTTTTACAGGCTACTTTAATGAATGGAATAATCTCAGACGTGTCATTTTTCACTGGATATTTGAATCATTGGCAATCATAATATTTATAATTATAAAATACATTCATAAAATTGAGAATGGAAATGGGGAATGTGTCAAAGAGACAACAACCCGACCAAAAAAAAACAAAAAAAAACACAACAGCAGAAGGTCACCAACAGGTCTTCAATGTAGCGAGAAATTCCCGCACACGGAGGCGTCCTTCAGCTGGCCCCTAAACAAATATATACTAGTTCAGTGATAATAAACGCCATACTAATTTCCAAATTGTACACAAGAAACTAAAATTTAAATAATACAAGACTAACAAAGGCCAGAGGCTCCTGACTTGGGACAGGCGCAAAATGCAGCGGGGTTAACATGTTTGTGAGATCTCAACCCTCCCCCTATACCTCTAACCAGTGTAGAAAAGTAAAAGCATAACAATACGCACATTAAAATTCAGTTCAAGAGAAGTCCGAGTCTGATGTCAGAAGATGTAACCAAAGAAAATAAACAAAATGACAATAATACATAAATAACAACAGACTACTAGCAGTTAACTGACATGCCAGCTCCAGACTTCAATTAAACTGACTGAAAGATTATGATTTCATCATATGAACATCAGGCACAATCCTTCCCGTAAGGGGTTTAGTATCATACCATCATAACATATATGAGAAGAACATAACCCGTGTCATGCCAACAACTGTTTTTAGAATAAATGTGTTTAGTTTCGACGCAGAGACCTTATCAGTGACTCAATATTAACGCCAAAATATGTAATCTTTAATGACTTGACAACAGTATCGTAATTATATCCCTTCTTAATAAGTCTATTCAAAGGTTTTGTAAGTTTATGAGGTGAATACTGACACCTTTGTGCTTTATATAAAGAATATTTCCATAACAAATTGGATGTGAAATACCTGAACGTATAAAAAGTCTGCATGTTGAGCTATATTTACGAATGATGTCTTTATACCGATGATAAAATTTAGTAAATGTTTTGACTAGTTTGTGATATCGAAAACCCTGGTGTAATAATTTTTCAGTAATACATCAATTTCTCTCGTTAAAATCTAAAACATTGTTACACGAGCGAATCGTACAAGTTGAGATATATAAACACCGTAAGCTGGTGACAAGGGAACGTCGCCATCTAAAAACGGATAATTAACGATAGGAAATGAAAAATCATCCCTTTTATCATAAATTTTAGTATTCAGCTTTCCGTTAGTGATATAGATATCAAGATCATACCATCATACCATTTTAACGTACTCCAGATTACATTAAACGTAGCATTACATCTATCAGTATGAGACTTTTAAAAGAAAAGTAAAGATAACAAACCTGGCTATGATAGTCATGTTAAAAATAGACAATATGTATAGACTCATAGTAATCTGGAAAGGCTGTTAGTGTTCAATAACATAGGAACACATGCTGCTTTCTAATGTTAAAATTATAAAAATGTTCCTCGGAATGTCCTTATTTGTTTTTAAAATATTATAAATGTTTAGCAGAAGACTAACATCTTACGAGCGAACACATGAAATACACACTACAAAAATATATCAGACTAGTGATAACAATATCATTATAATACTAATGTACTATCTTTCCTTTAATATGTATGCCGTTGTTGAATTATTTTTGTATTATGATAAGGGAAATTGAATGGTTTCAAAACTATAGATGAATGGTTTAACATATACATAATTTGATAAAAATGTTGATATTTATAAAAAATAGTAATTTAACCCCCCTTTTTTTGCAAAATAATAAAAAGAGCTATACTAACCTGATGTAGAATCAAGCGCTTTGAACAACCTATGTGCATCAGTTCTTTGAGGGAAAAATTCATTTATCTCGTCAACTGTGATAACACTGTCTTCATTTATATCATAAACATCGAAGTCACAATGGTTTACGATAACTCGAACTTCAAAATGTTCACCGTTCTAAACAAAATATATGAAAACCATAACTAGACAAGTATAACATTATAAGACTAAGATATATATCTTTTTAAATTGCAATCTGAGATTTGTGTTTAACATCTTCATTACACATGTTACAGTGAATGTAATAATAAATTATAATGTTTATTAATTATAAAGGAAGTTATTGGTAGGTTTACTTCAATTGGTATAACATGACACAATACTACTATGGTGTCTTACAGGTTTATTTGAACATATCTCAGGTGATCATACAATTCACATATATCATGTTTATTAATGATTTACCTACGGTTTGAAAGCAATGCTCTTTAAGAAAACCATCTTCATTTAAAAAGATCAATCAAAAAGATAATAAGAAGTATTTGTAATATGAAAAGGAATATACCCATGCTGTAGATCTCTTTCCAAACTTCCATTTGAAGCCTACTTTTGCACCTCGATTTCCGCGATTGTCTCCGAAAACTGATCCTCCAAATTCAAAGTTTTTACGTTTGTGTGATATCCCTAAACTCCCTCCTCTATGACCTCTTGATGTTCCAAAGGCTGATCCGTCAAACCCCCATTTTTTGCGTTGATGGGAAATTCCAAGATCTACCCTTGTTCCAATATCTCTGTTTTTTGTCAAATCTCCAGTAACTGTGGTCTTTTTTTGAGCGATTGTTAGACTAGCGCAAAACGCTAAGACTACAAGGACGCAACTCAGTTTTAAGTCCTAGAAAATGAAATATCCATGTTCAATGTTTGATTAGTAAGACACAAAAAAAGATAAGTCGTGTCAATATACTCTACAGATAATAAGGTTTCACGTGATAAATCCAATGACCTTTCTTGTCAACAATCATCAAACATCTATGTGTGTTGGTATGAGGTTAACAAAGGTGTAATATACTCGACAAGCACCCACAACTAGACTTCAAAATATGAAATTTATTGTAGATCTTCGAATCCTAAATAACTTACATACGCTTAAAATATGTTACACTCAATTAACAGATATATACCGAAAATATGTACTGCTATGTTTCTTTTACACTAATTCTAAATATTGGCTTTAACATAACAAACGTATGTTTTCTAAACTTTTAAGTTAATAATACAGAGCGCGTTATACATGTTATATGTGATATAGTTTTCATACATATATATATATATATATTCAACTTCACTATAAATTTGACGAACTAAAAACTGGTATAGATTGACTAGGAAAATGCAACGTATACCCCAAAAACATATTTTACTTCCATTTTTTTTTTAATTTTGGAATATATCGTAGGTTTAGATATAATCGCAAAATGAAGTTATTTAGTATTCAACTGATGCACTTTTTGAGAAATTGACTAAAAATGAAAAAAAAGTACTTAAGACGAAACTTAAACACATATTAAATACCTGTCTTAAATCTCGAGGACATTTCTTTATTTTGTTTAAATGATTTTCATCAAACTTCATATCGATTAGTTTGTATTTCTGGATTTTACTTCATTGCAAATGTATTAAACTATTTACTTTTTTTAGATGAACAAAAATTAAATAACCAAAAAACAATCAATAATATACAAACAAAATGACATACGATACCGAAAAACGTTCAAAATCGTCATTCATGAATAACTAACAAGCCCGTGGCAATGTTTAACAGCTTATGACTTTATCATATGAAACAAATACCTACCATTTTACTGTGTAGTTTTCGCTTAAAAGTTTAACTTATAAATTAATTCAAATCTGTCTTGTTATATAGTGTAATTATTGGAAAATCCGTTCTGATTCTGCAGCTTTGCATACAAAAAATTGCGGTCAAATTCCATATGGTTCCAACATAAAACCAAATCCGCAAATTAAAATATTATGTAATAAAAAATGGTTCGACCACATACCAAGAAGAGAAATTTCACAATGTCAATGTTTAAAATGTCATATCAGTAAACAAAAGTCATTCAGTACAAACATTTCAAAGTACAATGTATTATATACCACAAATGCAAAAAATAACATGTTGTGTATCAATAATATGTATAGCAAATTACGTGCGTATAATATCAATTATTAGAATTAATATTATTGTTTGAAAACATAATGTCGTATCATCAAAACTAATTATTAAAATTCATGATATTGTCCTCAAACCGGATCTTATCTTTTTATTTTGTATTTCAAAAAGAATAACATAACCGTTAACATGGACTCCGACATGTCTGATAAACATATTGTTTAAAAAACAACAACATTTAAATAACATTGCCTCATGCTTCGCTTGCTTTCATATGGTGTATTATATGTTTTAAAGACTTCATTAGATGCGGATAACAGAGAATGATCATTAGAAAATATGTATGTATTACAATGAGGTAATAACTCATACCTATATTGATCATAGCCTGTGCCGCGAAGAGCATGATAACGGCCACGAAGGAAAAGGAAATCAAATGTGTTTTGCGATCAAGTCTTTCGTCCAAACCTTAATTGCAATGCTTTTTAATATTTTTTTCTTGGCTGAAAAGTATATTATACTTTCCGATAGAGATATCAGCAGTTGTATGTTCATATTTTGATTATTCTTAGCGTTGATACTATTTATTAAGATACACAAAATACGGACATTTAAACTACATAACAACAGACAATCGACTTTATATCATGAATATGTGCATACATCTTTCTTTTAAATCTGTATCATAAGGAACAGTAATAAGAAGCAGTTATTTCCACAGCACACCGAAGAGTGAAACAATTTCCGTGGTTTTTTTTTCTCTTTTTGTTGACCTGCCGGTAAGACAAAGAAGATGTATTTTGATTGTCACAGAGATCAAATGCTACAGAAATTATCAGCTATATTTCACCTTCCGGCCTTTAAAATTAAAGAAAGCTGTTACATTTTATGTTGAATTTAAATTCATGACTGTTACATGGTGTATTATGTGGCTGATATAAACATAGTCATTTGATCGCTGATGGGTATTTGTCTCATTGTCAATTGTCAACAGGTTTTGATGGAATTTTGTTGCTCGTCGTTTTATTTTGTTGAGTTTTGACGTCCCTCTGGTATCTTTCGCATCTCTAATATACTAAATCATCAAATTATACAAGCCGTTGATTCCATATGCGTTTATAGCAGACTGATGGTGTGACAAAAGCAAAAACAGATATTAAACATAAATTACAAAGACGAAAGAAGATATGTCCACCTGTGGAATAAAATATAAGAGCGGTGTCTCAGTTCTAATGACTGTGGTCTTTTTTTATCATCTTACCAAACAGTGACTGCCGTAAACTCCAAGAAGACCTGTCGAACTGGCAAAATGGAAAAAAACTCTGGAATATAGAGTTTCATTCTGAAAAATGTAGTGCTCTTATAGTCGAAAAAAGAAAAGCTCAGCAGGTAAATACAAACTCCACGGCAATATTCTGGTGCATGAAGTATCAACAAAATACCTAGGCTGCACCAGTTCAAGCGATCTAGATAGGGGAGAAAATATAAACAAAATCAAAATAAAAGCAAGCCTTGGTTTTCAATATCCAAAGCTCCATATGTGCTCAAAATCCACCACCAAAAAAAAATCACAAAAATACTTAAGTCTTAGGAAGTTTATTAACGGGAATCCCTAATCAAATGTCAAAATCAAAAGCTCAAATACATCAAAAGAATGGATATCATTTGTCATATTCCTGAATTTGTGACAGGCATTTTTTTTTTATACAAAACGGCGGATTAAACTAAAAAAAATATATTCCAGGCAAATTCGTCCTAGTCCTGCTCTCTCTGTTGTATTTGCTGTTGTTTTATTGATGCCAATGGCCGAAAAAAAATTGAACCTTTTCAAACAAAATTTGTCAATATGTAGTATAACGATCAGTTTTAAACTTGGACCTTTTATCGTGTTAAATAATTTGTCATATTACAAGAAATTATCTAACAAAACTTTACAACATCGTTATAACTAATTTTCAAATTGCAATCCTCTAAAATATTTGAGACTAAATACATTTTGAATATAATTCAAATATACGAAACAAAGATAACACAGAAGTTCTCGCATGATAATGCTACTGGTAAACTACGCATGTCACTGGTCATCGAAATTTAGAGTATTATAGTTTTGAATCATTGATTTCTGCGGACATGGCGTATTTGGGAACATCGCAAAATGCATTGTTTAAGTGATAACGTAATACATCTATCTAATAGGTAAGGAATCCTGGTGGTACTAAAATCTCCAACATTCAATGCATTTATATGTTAAAATATTTTATCGAATCCACTACACATAAATACTCACAAAGTATGTCCCTTTAATTCTTTATCTCCTTTCAATCTTTACGATAACTACATACGACTTACATCTATCTATCATGCGTCGTATGAAGACATTTAAATTAAACTTATTTTAATATCTTATTCACATTACTTTATACAAAGATATATAAACCATTACGCTAAGCCTATTTATACATTTTGAACAACGTAGTTTGAAAATTATCAACAGCAAAGTGTGGAAATTTCTGTTTTTACACCTTAATCGAAACTTGAAATGTTGACAAATTGACAAACTTGATTTAAACTTTTGTCGAGTAAAATCGCCCAAAATGATAGGTAAGATAGCACATACTGTTAAAAACATGTTTTTATAATGTGATTATTCTTAAATGTATATTTTGAGATTCTAACATGACGTCCTTCAAACGCATTGAGTACACATCCGTGGTAAAATTTGAATATATTGCATGGGCTGTCCCGATCGTACTCCCACGTCATATGCTTTTTTATGAATGAGTTTCGCACCGTCATAAAACGATGACGTTAGAATATGAGCATTTTACGGGAAAATACACGCTTTTAAATCCGAAAATCATCACAACATGGAAACGTAAAAAAACGATGCTAAAATGTGTTATAAGCCACATTTGTTGAAACATTTAAGACATATAAGTAAATTATTATTTAAATTAATTAAAAACTATCTATATACGTTATTTTAAATATTTTAAGCATGTCACTAATTCAGTTTGCTCCGTTTTTTTACGCCAATTTAATAGTGCGTTTATTTATGGGAATGGAAAATAATCGCCGCCACCTAGAGCGCTTCGATCCAAATAAATTGCCGTATTTGACCTATTAGAATCGAAATAATTCATAGGGGCTTGAATATATCTAGATTTTACCACGGGTTGTCCCTTTATCAGTCAGGGGCATTACTTAAACAAGTAACAATTAAAGTTACCTATACAAGTAATGTTGAAAACGAGGCTAATTTAAATATAACTTATATAAGTTATTTTTCTGAATATTATTTTTATAGGTGTCCAAGAATACAGATTTTACTAGCTTTAAATAATTTTCACATTTATCTAGTTAATTTCCCCTTGATATATAAAAACTATTTCTTCAGAAACACTAATTAACTTTCCGACGCACTTATCTTTCATACCGACGCTTCTGGGTCAAAGATTGGTCTCTTGGGACTATTAAATTATATTTTTCCTCTAAAATCTTGAAAGGTAGACTGATATAAATAGATATATACTTGTGAATTAATTAATACCTGAAGTTATTTTTAAGTTGTAACCTAAATCAATTAAATATGTGCCTTAGATAAGTGTTATTGCAATTTTTTTCAAAAATATTTTAAATAACTTATTCAAGGAATATTTTTGTCATTATTTTCAAAGTAACCCTTTATCTCTATACTCCTCTAATATCTGATAAATTCTTCATTTTATGATATAAAATGTTGTTTAAAATCATGAAAACTACATTAAGTCTATATTTCTATCGAAAATTAAATAACTCTATTAAGTAATTTTATTACTTTTGAAATAAAAAATTACTTATATATTAAGTAATTAAAAATAATAACTTGTTTAAGTAACGCCAATGACTGTTTATGCCGATATATTCAAGCCCCCATGAATTATTCCTTAATTATTCTGTAATGTATACCTCTAAATCTTAGAGTACATAGTCACGTTTTAGTTTAAATTGGAATTTCTAGTATTCTGAGAAGATCGGTGATATATGTCATTTGTGATTTTGTTATATAGTTGCTTGTGTGTGCCTTTTGGGACAGTCAGATGTTACAGTGTGTACCTATCTTGACTAACTTTCACGTCATTTCACGAATATTTGTTTCATTGGAAATTGTTCTCATTCATTAAGCAGTAAACATATTTTTTTTAATCAATCACCTTGATATCTGGTGTTCTCTGACTTAATTTCTAAATTGGCATCTTTAAAAATTTGTAAAAGTTATCAACGGTATCAGGATTATAATTTAGTACGCCAGACGCGCGTTTCGTCTACATAAGACTAATCGGTGACGCTCATATCAAAATATTCATAAAGCCAAACAAGTAAAAAGTTGAAGAGCATTGAGGATCCAAAATTCCATTTAGTTGTGCTAAATACGGCTAAGGTACTAGTAATCTTTGACTGGGATAAGAAAATCTTTAGTGTTTCGAAAAATTCTAAATTTTGTAAACAGGAAATTAAGAAAAATGACCACATTATTGATATTCATGTCAACACCGGAGTGTTGACTACTGGCTGGTGATACCCCGGGGACGAAACGTCTATCAGCAGTGGCATCGACCCAGTAGTGTTAAAGTTATCAAAGGTAACAGGATTATTATTTAGTACGCCAGACGAGCGTTTCGTCTACATGAGACTCATCAGTGACGCTTATATTAAAATATGTTTAAAACCAAACAAGTACAAAGTTGTAGAGCATTGAGAATCCAAAATTCCAAAAAGTTGTGCCAAATACGGCTAAGGTAGTCTATGCCTTTGATAAAAAGTGATAAAATATACTTTACCTAACTACTGATTTTCGAAAAAAGTTTGTTTTAAACAAAACCTATTTTTATGATCAGTTGAGAAAATGTCTTTGTAGCTCAAATTAGTTTTATATAAACTAACGTTTTTGTTTTACAAAAGAAATTATCCATACCAATCTAAATATGGTCATACAAATTTTTACAACATCCATACACCAACGGTTTTTTTTGCCAGACAAATTCAGAGCAGCATATTGTCCTACACTCCCTATTCAAACGGTACAGACAGGTGAATTTTGTTGTTTTTGTTAATCACCCATGACAACATCAACATAATATTTCGAATGTTATGCATCCCACTGTAAAATCCGTACAATCGACTACAAATGAACAGAGTAAAAATCTTTCTTTTCTTGTAAATAAAGACAACAGTTGTATATCGCTGTTTGAAATTCATAAATCGATAGAGAAAAAAACAAATCTGGGTAACAAACTAAAACTGAGGGAAACGCATCAAAAGTAAGAGAACTACGACACAACAGAAACACAATATATAAATGTTGCACACAAATAAACGAACTATAATATATATGAAAATGGCCATTTTCCTGACTTGGTACAGGGCATTTTAAGAAAAAAATGGTGGGTTAAACTTGGTTTTGTGGCATGTCAAAACTCCCACTTAAATGGCAATGTTAATTATAACATTAAAATGACACCATTACATACCAGAACTACAATACAAATAACATCAATACAGTCAATACTAGTATCTAAAACCTCGACAACTCTATATCATTAAATGTGTTTTAATCTCGTTAACTTTTTATATATAATAAAGTAACAAATTCACAACACGATAAGCTGAAATAAATATACCCCTTCAACTCTGTTATATTGTTTATATCTTTACGATTAATCAGTTATATATACAGACGTAATTTAATTACATTTAAAAACATAGTCTATATTTAGATTGTATTCACAGTAAATACACTATGCTAAACATAGATGCATAGACCATTACGTTAAACCTAAAATTAAAATGTTGGACACAGTTTTAAAAAAATCATTAATGACGAAGGGTAGAAATTCCCATGTTCATGTTTAAAACGAAAGTAAAAATATTGAAAGATTGCCACAATTTTGTTAGGTTATTGTTGAGTAGCAGAGGTCGCTTAAAATGATAGGTAAGATTGCACCTGCTGTTCAAAATAATGTTTTCGTATTTGAATTATTGCTAAATGTATACCTTTCAGTTTAAGAGTAAATAGTCAAGTGTTTAGTTCAAATTGGACTTCAGTCACTTCTAGTACTCCGAGTAGATCGATACGGTAGGTCATTAGTCATTTTGTTATTTGGATTTCTTTTTTCTTTTTGCGCCTAACATTTAATTTTCTTTTTTTTTCTTTTTTTAGTTCAAATTAAGGGGGAAATTAAATGTAAAACACACGTTCTATGTGTGCAAGTTCAAAGCTAGGATTCGTGTTTAATGGTGTTGTCCTTGATTGCTGTCTGTCTGTCATGTTTTGATTTATTTGTATCATTAACAGTGGGTTTTTTTCCTTTGGCGCTGTCAGAGTGAGGCACATGTACTCTACTTATCGAGATTGAAAGCTGCACGTTACCCTCGGATTTCCGTTCTCAATTTAAAGTTCTCAAATTATTCAAATATCATTATCAAACACGTATTTAAATACTTATTTCTTTTTTTGTAAATCTAGGTATAATGAGAGATCACGGAAGTAGCATTGTTGGAACGTTACAACGATTGCCCTTACTGTTCTTGATGGATGCTCTACTGAGAATGTATGCAACTCAAATGATATCAACATCCGTTTTATACATGTGTACGTAAATTATAATGATGGTGCTTTTTGTAATTTCGAAAAACACATACACAAATTCACAAATGCAATTAAGTATTAAGGAATGTGAAATGTGTCAAAAAGACTAATACAACCTAGATACTTAAGTCCTTGTCTACCTAAGAATCAGGCAGTGGTGAAAACATGACAAAGAAAAACCCACTCTGGTTGACATTAATTTATGTTCAAAATGTATAATGATGCAAAAATATACCATTCGTTTCCTTGTCCTCTTCTGGTAATTGGAGATAAAATATAATGCACTAGAAATTTATCAATAAAGGGGAACTAACTCTGTAATTTGCTATCCTTCTAACCAAAGTTTATCTTAAGATTTCTCCAGTTAACAGACACGCAGACACTAAAGACCTACCATTTCTCACTTAAAATGGGATTGCTAGGTAGGTGTTTTCTTCAGCCATGTTTTGATTATTTTCAAAATTGCCTGTTTCTTACAAATACTATTTTAATGGAAAAAAAGGAATGCACGACTGTATACTACTTACATAAGATACAAAATAATACTATTGTATGAATACGGCATACACTTTTTGTAATATATAGATTAAAAACTGGCGAAAAAGAAAATGAAAACGTTATCATTTCTGAAGTGTTGTTTGATACCGATTTGTCAACAAACTCTTTCATCGATACTTTGATACCGATTTGTCAACAAACTCTTTCATCGATACTTTGATACCGATTTGTCAACAAACTCTCTCATCGATACTTTGATACCAATTTGTCAACAAACTCTTTCATCGATACTTTGATACCGATTTGTTAACAAACTCTCTCATCGATACTTTGATACCAATTTGTCAACAAACTCTTCCATCGATACTTTGGTACCAATTTGTCAACAAATTCTTCAATCGATACTTTGATACCGATTTGTCAACAAACTCTCCCATCGATACTTTATTACCAATCTGTCAACAAACTTTTTCATCGATATTTTGATACCGATTTGTCAACAAACTCTCCCATCGATACTTTATTACCAATTTGTCAACAAACTCTTCCATCGATACTTTATTACCAATTTGTCAACAAACTCTTCCATCGATACTTTAATACCAATTTGTCAACACACTCTTCCATCGATACGTTAATACCAATTTGTCAACAAACTCTTCCATCAATACTTTGATACCGATTTGTCAACAAACTCTCCCATCGATACTTTATTACCAATTTGTCAACAAACTCTTCCATCGATACATTGATACCGATTTGTCAACAAACTCTCTTCCATCGATACTTTGATACCGATTTGTCAACACACTCTTCCATCGATACTTTATTACCAATTTGTCAACAAACTCTTCCATCTTTGACTATTTTATAAATTGTGACTGTTTATTTAACGCATCATGTAAATGTAGCGGAATTTGATGAGACTGTTTTTAAAGTGAGAGGGTTAGCGCTATAGAACCAGGTTTAATCCACCATTTTCTACATTTGAAAATGCCTGTACCAAGTCAGGAATATGACAGTTCTTGTCCATTCGTTTTTGATGCGTTTTGTTTTTTGATTTTGCCGTGTGATTATGGACTTTCCAAATTGATTTTCCTCTGAGTTCAGTATGTTTGTGATTTTACTTTTTTTTTTGTAGATTTGGCAATTGCTGTATTTTTACTTCTGCTGACCAAAGAACAACTCGGAAAAATATACGAGAGTTTGGTTTGCTTTCTTTTCATAATAGCGTTGTGGTCATCTTCTTCGGAAAACAACATATGGAACACCCTTATTAGATTGGTAGCAAAATATCATACGTTATTCACAATGACGAAGGAATCATCGCAAATACTGTTGTATTATCTCCTCGGAGTTACGTTTTTAACCATTGCTATTGGCTTAAAAGTGATGAGTTTGATATCAAAATTGTGCGTGTATTTTCCCAAAAGACTAGTGATAATTGGAATATGTTTTAAGGTAGTTTCTGTCTTAGGTGATACAATGACTGGCGTATTTGCACCGGAATTTCTTAATCAAGTTTGGGTCAGTTTGTATCATGTTGCTTTAATCATTTTAACGTATCACTTATTTAACATTAACATGAGTATTTATCTAATTTTACTTCAAATATACTACAGGATATACTGGCCGAACACACAGTATTTTGTTATTAACCTTATTATTTTTTCTGTTATGGGGAAATTTGATATAGAACGAGTGCTGCGTTTGCTAAAAAATAGAATAACTGAAATCCATCAAGATTATGCGAGCATAATGAAAAACAGAATTGTTTACGTTCTCCTTCCTTTTGCAATTGTGTTGACAATTTCTATCCCAATATTGTTATACAGCAATAACATTATCCAAGCTGGGACTATTTTTATGACAACAATTACTATAATGTGTACGACCAATATAGGAACGATTGCCTTTATAACAATTATTACTCACGTCTGTTCTATTTTCCCGAAAACAACGATTTGGTTTCTACGTGGGCGTAACTACGGAATGAATACCTCGGAGCTCTTAACGCCTGCCTTTGTCTTGGGTATCTTAGCAATCCAGTCATTTCAGAGTGATGTAAAATTTCATGGTATGATGATGTGTTTTGGAATTTTTCTTGTTGCTAGTAATGTTCTAGAAGAAGTACACAAGATTGCTGATTCGTTTCTGCTGGAACTTGGAGCATCGGGAGGAGGAATTTTAAAGACATGCAAAGCGGTAACAACTATCATTGTATTAATAATATGCCCAATTTGGGTGGTTATGAAATTTTATGAAATTGGATTTGATTTAGGGATAATATGGTTTCTTGTAGCTACTTCATCCTGGATATCTGTGTGCATTGATTCAGTAGGGTCTCTGTCAGTTTACCTCTTGTTGGTTTTAGATAGCTTTAAATCGGAACCAATTGAACATTTAGATGAAATAATGTATGGCATTCGTGCTGCCATCGGAATAGTGCATATAGGGTTTGGACTTCTTCAAATATGCTTTCTCACGTGGAATATAACCACGATTCAATGGAGCTGGTTTAGTTGTATTATACTTGCCATTCTTGTTTACACTACTTATGAACGAGTAACCAACGGATGGAACGAATTTCAAAGGCGTCGAACTGCAGTTCATAGACTGTCATTTCTACCAAATGCAACACAAGAACAGCTACTTGTTTTCAACGATGTCTGTGCCATCTGCCTTCGTGATATGACATCAGCCAAGATTACTCCCTGTAATCATTTCTTTCACGAATCATGTTTGAAAAAGTGGTCGTACATTAAAGAAACGTGTCCAATGTGCAATGCCATCATTAATACTGATTGGTTTGTTCAAAGGTTGTTAAGAACTTTGTTGAATGTACAACGACATAACGTTCGTTTGCCTGTCAACACTTAATGAAGAACCAATGAGTTTGATTTTTGAAAACTGGTTTTCTTTTTATATTATGTTAATAACATTAACGGTACCAATTTTCCTGCACCAGATGCGTATTTCGACAATACATGTCTCTTCGGTAATGCTTGTTGCCAAAATATTTGAAATCCAAAGCTTATATAAAAGATAAAGAGCTTTAATCCAAAAGGTCCATAAAGTATTAATGTGTGAAGCAAATTAAGATTATATTATATTTATCTTGAACAATACACAATGAGTAATAATGACTATATAGGAAATATGTCTATTGATGGAAAATTCCGTCTTGATGCTCTTTTCATGACATCACAAATATTAATTTTCTTTCTTTTTTAATTTCGCCGATTAAAGAAGACAGGTACACTTCTGTTGCTTTTCATTCTGGAGACATAGATAGCTTGCGTCGATATAATAATATGTTTTGTGACATTTCAGCTGTATGTGTTATATTGTTTATGTAATATTATTGTATACGTATGTAATGTTTTTTAAACTCTTGTTTTGCATTGTGTGTCATATAAATAAATCTTTAAATACAAGGCTTCGTGTTGAATACCGTACTATAATTGTTGAGTATAACTTATTATGACTTGGATGGAGAATTGTCCCATTGGCACTCTTACAACATCGTCTAATATATATCTTTAGTACATGTTAAAAGAGCAGCAACGTCTCTAGTAACGTTCGAGTTGAGAAATATTAACTCAAAACAAAGGTTCAGTGGAAATATGACTACATGTACATACACAAAGTGGGTTGGATCTCAATCGTTGTCAAACCAGTAAAGAATAATCTTAACAATTTTGTTCCTTGATTTTAAAAACTAATATGTGTTCAATAAATTTGATTTGTATATTCAAGGGGTACAATCAAAATCACGTGATGGATATACACACACCGGAAGTAACAGTCGAGCAGACCGCTTGAAAGGTAAGTAGTCGTATTTACTTGTTTATATCAATAAAATTTAATAAATAAGGTAGTGCACCGAATGTCGGATACTATCTAGTTTTGAAATACACAATTATCCTTGCTGGAAATCGTGCAGTTAATGTTAACAATTCGACACAGTTCCAAAATAACTGTGTCGAAGTGTTTGCAATAACTGCACGCTTTCTATCAAAACAATTGTGTATTTTAAAACTACATACTATCCGACATTCGGTGTGCCAACTTATTAATCAAAATGTAATTGATATAAAAAAGAAAATGCAACTTCTAACCTTTCAAGCGGCGAGTTCGACTGTAACTTCCGGTGTGTGTATATCCATCACGTGATTTTGATTGTACCCCTTGTATTAAGGTTGTGAAATGAGATAAAAAGTACATACATACCGTGCATGTTCTACAATTTTGTTAGCAACGGACGAACGAACCCGTCGCAATATCATCTTTGCAACCTTTATGGGAGGAGATAAGGAAATATTGAAAAACAAATGACATTAGAAAAACGAGGTAAAAGCTGTTGAGGTATTTAACATGTTTAATGAAAGACTAACAAATCTAAATATTTGAAATCAAATTATAGCAGTAACAGAATCTTGTCTCAATAGTTAACAGGCTATTTATATTTCAATGTTTATCTTTTCAGCTTCGAATATAAATAAATATTTGAAAAAGCACGAATGATTATTTTGTCGTGTTAGGTCATCTTACATGGGTCGAACTAATGCATGTAACTTTCTCCGTGGGTATCACTTGCTTCCGAACATTTCATTGACATATTACATACTCTAAATGTTTAAACAATCATCAATAGTATGTTTGTGATCGATAAAATTGTAACGATAAATAGTGACGAAAGATACCAGAATAACTATCAAACTCATAATTAAAAATAAAAAAGACAAACAGACAGATAATAGTACAAAATAAACAACATAAACAAATAAGATCGAGCAACACAATTTCGACCAAACATTCGGGATGATCTCAGGTGATATAAAAGGGTAAGAAGATTCTGCTTCACATGTCGCACCGTCGTGTTGCTCATGGTATTACAAACCCAGTAAATATGTTTAATTCGGTTGGTTACTTTTATGAAACTGTTATTTCATAACGGTCAACCAACTCGTGATGGCATCCGTCGAATTTACGAAAAGATGATTTGAACTTCATCATTTGGAATATTGGTTTAATAGCGTGTGAGCAACAATTCAACAAATCATGATAGGAAATACAAGCCATGTATTATCGTTTCAATTGGGAGATATATACATGTTCTCCGTATGCAGGCGCTGCCGGAATGTTGCTACATAGAACTAGTAAGTTCACACTGTGGAAGTTGAAATCATCTTTATTGTCGTAAAGTTTTGTTTTTAACCTACCTTCATTGTCAATTTCTAGATGGAAGTCAAGATATGAAGCAGACTCAACTGTATATAATGTATCTTTTAACTCTTGTTCGATGGAATAGATTCGTTCAACATAGCCACCAAATTTTGAAGTAGCTAGTATGAGAACATTATCTATATAGCGGGAAAAAAGTAAAAGGATATTGCTAACTTCTTATCTTTCATTCTTAGCAATTAGAGTTATGAAGTCAGCCTCGTTATAACAAAGAAACAAAAGAGTGGCGCAATTGGTTCTTATTGAAATGCAGACATTCTGTTGAAAAAACAACGTCCTCAAAAGTAACAAATATGTTGTCAATCAAGAAATCAAGCATCTTGATAATGTCAGTTTCAGAGATTTTTTGTTTGAATCAGTCAGATACTTTACAACGTTTGTAAATGTTGGAATGGTATATGTTGAGGTTCCAAGTGTATTGTCAATACCTAATTCATTTATAAAGCAGTTGCTGTAATGAGTTTTTCACACAAAGACGATGTTGTTTTGGGCTTCATCTGCTGGGACAATAACATATTTCTGATGGCGGCAGGACAAGCTTTTTCCAACATTTGGGTCTTTGAAGATTGATGAAGCCAGGGTTTCGATAATATTCAAGCAAAACTACTGTACGTAGACCATTCTTTTATTAGAACGAACAACATAATAATATGCAGCAGTTTCTGCCACGGGAGATAATTAAATCATTAATATAACAATTTCAGATTTAGAACACTATATAAAAAAGAAGATATTGAGACAACTATCCACAAAAGACCAAAATGACACATACATTAACAACTATAGGTCACCGTACGGCCTTCAACAATGAGCAAAGCCCATACCGCATAGTCAGCTCTAAAACTATGTATTTACTACCAATCATTACACAATTTCTTTTAAATTGAATCTTTTTCATCAGATATTCCATTGAAACACACACTACAAGATGGACACACACTAACAAATAAATAGTGGGATGCAATTGTTTTTCTTATGGATTTTGTTATAATCGAATAGAAGTATAAAGGAAAACAATGATTCTTGATTTGTTATTTTATTAAAAACGTTCAAAGTATAAAATAATTATAGTGTAACTACTTGTACCACTCTTGTAATTTATTTTGTAGGTACCATTACAAAATGCATCTCTTATAGTTATATCCAAATTCTTTATAACATGTGGAGCAATCGATTTGAATTCGTCGATAGTCACTTTACCATCAACTAAAAAAAGGAAAACATATTAACCAGATAATATTAATTGATTATTTTTTTTTAATTGCATAACATTTGATACCCTTTTGGCATCATATCATTTGAATAAAATTGTAACAAATTAATATTTGTATTTTGTGGCTCTTTGATAATCATTCTTTAAACCTGGATTTTCTCCTTGTTAACAAACCATAAAAAGCATCTAATATAATATATATGGCATTCATGGGTATGTTTGGGGGAAGCAAGAATAACAGTACAGTTATTTTAAGATATAAAGGAAAATAGTGATTTAAAAAATTCTTTTAAAACAACAAATACATGAGAAAAATTGATTTAAATAAAACAAAAGTTAAAATACAAAAATTACCTACATGTATGGTGCAGATCTCTTTTAAAACTTCCCCTTGATGCCTACTTTTACACCTGCATTTCCCTGACTATCGCCATAAACGGATCCTCCAATTTCGAAGTTTTCTTGTTTATGGGAAATTCCAAGATCGAGCCTTAGTTCACTATCTTCATTTGTGGTCAGACTTCCAGTTACGGCGGATTCCTTATTTTGGACTAGAGTGAAACTTGCATAAAATGCTGATAGAACAAAGAAGAAATTCAGTGTTATGTCCTAAAAAGATAAATATCTATAGACATTGTTTGACTGACTAAAAAAACCAACAACACATTACTTGTCTCTTATAATTACTTCAATATTGCATTGACAGTTTTCTTTTAACATAACTTCAATATGTCATGATCAGTTTTTTATACTCATTACTTCAATATTTTATTCACAGTTTTCTTTTACATATTTTATCATAACTTCAGTTTGTCATTAATAATGAACAGTAGTATACCGCTGTTAAAAATTCATAACTCGACTAAGAAAAAAACAAATCCTGGTTATAAACTAAATCTGAGGGAACACATCAAACTACGACACAGTTGAAACACAACATTAAAATGTAACACACAAACATACATTTTAAATACATTTTTATGTAACAATGTCCAGTTTTCTTTTATCTTATAACTCCAACATGTCATGAACAGTTTTCATTTATCATAACTTCAATGCCGTAAATTGTGAAATGTTGGCGTCGCGATATTTTAGCGGCTTCCTTTTGAAAGGTATATGTTTTATTTTGGTGTGTGTAATGTTGATGCTTCGTCCAAAAGATACGTTTGATTTTGGATCAACAGTAGTGAGCCAGCTCATTCCTAGTTTCATTTGTTAACCCGTTTATTGACAAAATATCATTGAAATTATCCAACTAGAAACACGACAGAGCTAACCGAATGATTGAATTAGATACGGATACACTTGGGAATAATTATGTATACCGTAGGTCAAGGCTGAAGACAAATATGAAAAAAAATCTCTCTTAAAATAGATTATTCATTTTTATTAACCAACTTACTACAATATGTATAGAAATGCCCATGTTTTATAAAAGGAAATTTCGACATCTGGTCATTATGAACGGAGAAATTGCTACAGCCAGTCATTACGAAATCTCAGTCATGCATTACGAAATCACACCCGTGCATTACGAAATCACACCCGTGCATTACGAAATCACAGTCATGCATTATGAACAGATGAAACAGGACATCGATTAAATAGAAATGTCGTTTATTTCTTTAAATACATTTTTTTATTTTTGTTAAACTTAATATCATACAAACAAGTTTAAATGATGTTCAGTGTATTTTGACGACTTGAAACGGAAATATTTCACAGCCTTTTT
The DNA here is from genome assembly GCF_036588685.1 of Mytilus trossulus. Lineage (NCBI taxonomy): Eukaryota > Metazoa > Mollusca > Bivalvia > Mytilida > Mytilidae > Mytilus > Mytilus trossulus. Next base: position 3,389,966 of record NW_026963294.1, read on the forward strand.
CGAGTACGACTTTCGATTATTATCACGGTTTCATTTCCGTTGTTCAATCCTCAGAAATGCAGACTTTATATTAAGAATAGTTAAACTGTCTGATTTATTCGTTTGTGTTTTCTCTTATTTTTGAGAAATTGAGATAAGACGTGGCACGGTACTTGTCTATCCCAAATTCATGTATTTGGTTTTCATGTTATATTTGTTATTCTCGTGGTGTTTTGTCTGATGCTTGGTCCGTTTCTGTGTGTGTTGCGTTTCGGTGTTGTGTCGTTGTTCTCCTCTTATATTTAATGCGTTTCGCTCGGTTTTGGTTTGTTACCCCGATTTTGTTTTTTGTCCATGGATTTATGAGTTTTGAACAGCGGTATACTAATGTTGCCTTTATTTATTCTTCCCAGCTACTTTATATTTGCTAGATGTAATGAATTTCAATAGCATAAAGTTAAGTACTTGGATGAGAAATCAGAAATTGCATCTGACAGTCACAATGTTGACCAAAATTCCATCGCGAATGCGAAAAGACAAGTTGAAGTTCAGCTATGCAATTCCTGTATCTTCTTCACGGTAAGTTTCTTAATAAATGAACTTTTATTAAGAATGGGCATTTCTATACATATTGTAGTAAGTTGGTTAATAATTGACGATAAAGGATCACAAGGAGTTTTGAATCCCATTAACGGTATGTTATCAGCAATAACTTGGCATATATATGCATATATGACACATGAGTATGAAAATGCATTGCTGTGTTTTCTTAAAAAGCTCAGAAAATTGATAAATTGATCATTCGGTGAAAACAATTAAGCGTTGTTAAATGTTATCATTAATTTCTTTTACGATTTAGCTATGTATAGAACTATAGGAAATATATGGAAGATATTATGACATAAAATATTTTCGACATAAATTATCACAATATTATCGTACCAGTACACAAGTTCGGCTTAAAGCTTTTTATGTTTGCTGTGTGTTCGTGTGTTTAATTTTAGGACGATGTTTTGTCATTTGTACTATTTTTTGTCTGTTTGTCTTTTTTTCATTTTTAGCCATGGCGTTGTCAGTTTATTTTCGGTTTATAAGTTTGACTGTCCCTCTGGTTCTTTCGTCCCTCCTTCAATGGATCAACCACTTAAACTAAAATAAAGCCTCCACGAAAATAACCCAATTTACGGTATGTCATTGATAGTTTTCTTTAACATAACATCAATATTTCATTACCTATACAAGTGTAAATTGATTACAGACATGTCTTGTTGTCACGTGATAAAACAATTACATCTCACTCGTATGCAAATTCATCTATTTGTTAATTCAAAGGTAAAAATAAATCGCGATTAACAGACAAGTGATTACAACCTTATATGATTATATGTTTTGCTGATTTTAACACTTACATGTCACTTATAAAAGTGTAGAGTCAATACATTGAAGTGTTCAGAAAATATGCAATTTTCAAATAAGCTAACATTATTTCTCATTTTACTGACTAATACATTGTAATACCTATGATGTTGAGTAAAACCATTCGGAATCTGAGTCATTAATGCTTTTTTATTTCGTGTTGTTATCGTGAATTAAAACGTTCTTTAGTAAAGCGTCACCAATGTTTCTTTTTGTAGAAGAAACGCGTGTCTAGTGTACAAATGTTTGAAGTTGGTATCTATGATTAGCTTTTCCTCGACATTTTATTCTATCTCTTGAAAAAGCTGATTTTTGTGTACTGATTTTAATATAGTATTTCAATAGCTAAAACTAAAAAGGAAGAGCATGCAGATATTTTATGGATTTATCATTTTCAAAATGGTCAAATTCAAAAGTGTAACAGCCGAGAATGAATCAACTCTGAAAAATTTGTAACACACACACTATATACAGTGTAAACGTTATCATAGGTACAAAAATACTCACCATTGTGCTATGTTTTTTCACTGAGATGATCAATATAAGATTGAAATTTTGTCCTTATATTTATATAGTGAACTGATTTAAAAATTGTAACGGATTTTGCAACATTTGGCTAATAAAAAACAGATCTGCGGCCAAGTTTCATTATTAAATAAATGTTGTTCTTTTGGTGCAAACATTTCAAATCCGCCCTCTGGAAGTTTGTAAGATACGATAGTTAGACCACATTATACGCAGGGGAATTTTGACAATGTTAATGTGTAACATTTTTATATGACACTAACAAATGTGAAAGAATCATTTAGTACCTTAGTACACTGTATCAGTTTATCCGATCTCAAACATGTATAAAAAACATGGTATTTCAGAAATGTATGTAACTTTTTACTTGTGTCGAATTCGACATTAGTTTGTAAACAACATGCCAAGAGAACCAAACTTTCTGTATTATCATGTAACTATCTGTTTGTCCTTAAACCGGATCTTTTTTATGCACTTATGTCTTACAAACATATTTGTAAAGTTGTTATCATGTTCATAGGCATTTGATTTTTTTAATGTTATTTTCTTTTAACAACATGATGAAATATGTATTTCAAACATTAGCTTGTTACAGAATCCTTCATAAACCCCCTCTCCTCCTGATGTCCCCTGTTACATTCCACTAATAACTCACTTATTAGTTTTAAGATTCATAGTACATTTTGTTCATCAAGTATGTATTAAATAAAATTATTTAACATGTTTAATATAACTATTCATATGTTTTCTAAGAGTTGATAAAACATTACTTTTAATTGTGAAACATATTGCTTTGCTTATTGTTGAAGGCCGTCCGGTGACCTATAGTTGTTAATGTCTGTCAGATTTTGGTCTTTTATGGGTAGCTGTCTCATTGGCAATCATACCATATCTTCTTTTTTAGATACTCTACTTCTGAACTCATTAAGAAAAATCGAGAAAACATTAACATTTGTTTGTCATTTGATCAGATAGTAATAGTTTTTTTTAAGTTCAAAAACCAACAATATAAATATATAATATTATTTACACTTATCGTTACCGCAATTCAACTTGATACATTTTAATTAATATATATGTAAAAGAGGGATAAAAGATATCAAAGGGACAGTCAAACTCATAAATCTAAAACAAACTGACAACGCGATGGCTAAAAATGAAAACAAAAACAATCAGACAAACAATAGTACACATGACACAACATAGAAAACTAAAGGATAAGCAACACGAACCCTACAAAAATATAGGGCTGACCTCAAGTACTCCGAAAGGGTAGGCAGATCCTGCTCCACATCTTATTCCCGTGGTGTTGCTCATATTTTTAACAAATCCTGAAAATAGTCTTTATCGCTAGGAAACATTCATGAAGATGAAGGGAATTGTAAATGCGACGAAAAGAAAATATCCGATATCATTTTGTGAAACGGTTATTCCATAACGGTCAACCAACCCATGATGGCGTTCGTAAAATGTAAAAATGATTTCAACCTCACTATTTGGAACTCTTGGTTTAATAGCTGCATTGTGAGCAGCAACCCTCTATCAAGAAGCTCATGATAGGGAATGCAAGCACTGAAATATCGTATCAATTGGGAACTGTATACCAAGTCTGCAGGTGCTGCTTGAATGTTGATACTTAGAAATGGAAAGTTCACAATTGGAAAACTGAAATCGTCTCTCATGTCGTAATGTTTGTTTTCAACCGGCCATCCTTGTCAATTTCCAGATGTAAGTCAAGATATGAGGCCGACTTAACTGTGTCTGTTGTATCATTGTGCTCTATTTCGATGAGAAGATGCGTTCAACATAATTTTTTTTAATTAGTTAGTAAAAGATCATCATCTATATAATGAAAAGTAGAGTTAAAGGATATTGCAAACTTTTTATCTTTCTTTATTAAAAGTTCATGTATGAATTCAGCCTCACAGTAATAAAGAAACAAGTCGACAAGAAGAGGGCATCATTGATACCCATTTTAATGTCGACAGACTAGTGAAAACACGTCTTCCGAACGTAACAAGTATGCTTTCAATCAATAAATCAAGCATCATAATAATTTCAGTTTAAGAGAATTTTTCGTTAGAATCAGTGTGATCCTTTACAAAGAAGAATTTATTAGTCCCGTAGACAAGATACTGTATCTATGTTTGCTATTTTTTTTATGAAACTAAGTAGTACCAACTCTTTCAATTTGTCTTTTAGTTTGAAATGTGGAATACTTGTGTAAAGTGTAGAAAAGTCATTTTTTTAATACTATTGCAAGATTAAAGATAGTTAGATTGTATGTACTGTCAACGATCTTTGAAATTTGTAAGTGTCCACATCTGATTCACGCCACCTCTAGAATAGGCAGTCTCACAATTACGTGGGAGACCGTCTTCGATTGGTGATCAAATAGATGTTAATGATTTAAAACGAGCTTTCGTGGAGCACTTGGAAGACCCAGCTTATATAATTCTTTTAATTTAAACTGAATTTACGAGTTGTGTTTTTCTTGGTCAAATAATTAATCACTGTGGAATTTCAAATGCCTTTTTTATTACTGATTGTGTCATTTCCTGACTACTGATTTGATTATAAGCATGGAAACTATCAGTTTTCCACCAGCAGTATCCATCAAATTCTAATAAGAGATGATAACACTATTAGGTGTATGCCTCATACGCGTTATTCGAAAGTTGCTTTCTTTTTATCGCAATAACCCAGTTACAAATATAATTTAACACATTGACTTTTTTTCAACTAAACCAGATGTATTGCACATCCCGTTGTAACAAAATCTGTACAAAGACATGTGTAAGTTTCGCATTCGTCTGTTCTATCACTACCAAACATGCTTGTGCTTCATGTAGTTTTGGCATACATTTAAAAAAGAAGATGCGGTATTATTTTTAATATATTTCCTAATTCAGTTTTGCAGATGTTTCATTTACTTTTATAAGTTCCTGGTTTTCTAAAGTTATGGTAGTATAAAGTAAAATCTCAAAAATACTGTTTTCTGCGTCTACGATACATTTCTGTCGTATTTTTCTATGTTTTTGTTGTTGTTGTTTGTTAATCATTTTACATCAATCAGGCCATTAGTTTATTGGATTAATGTTTATTTTTAACTTTTGTCATTTGAGAAAACTGTAATAGCATGAATAGCTGACTATGCGATTAGTATTTTGCTTATTGTTGCAGGTTTTGTGTTAATTTATGGTTGTTAACTCCAATGTCGTTTTTGACGGTTGAGAAGAGTTTAGAATCCGCCACCCGCGAACACAAACCGCGATACGCTTATTCAAATCCACTCTTGAAAAATCATCCGTCTATGAAAGTGTTTTTACATATTTTCCATTTTAACCAAGGAGTAGAAGTAATCGACCCATTCTGTTAAGGGATCAAGTGATACAATGTGCTAGCCAAGAACAAAACTGAATTGCATTTTCTTTCAAAGATATAGATACCAAATATCAAAACAATAAGCCGTTTTAGAATTTACTGCATTCTCATACTTTCAATAAATTACATTAACACTTTTTTATTTGTTTAAAGCTTCTTAAACAATATATTAAACCAATTAATCAAAATCATATTCCTTTTGGAGTACAAACAATAAAATTTCAGGTACTAGTAGTCATGTAGATTCGGAAGAAATGGATTCACGAATTACAAACTTCTTATATGCAGTCGATTAACAACATTTGGAAAATATACTCACGAAAACATATATTTCTCAAATTCAGATTGTTATTATGAATCATATTGAAAAGCTACAAACAATTAAATCATAACACAAAGTTAAGAAGAAGTCGAAGTGCAAAGACCTACTTCTCTCTAATATCAACAGTACAAAACTGAAAATCAAAACGCTGAAATACAGATATATCACTAAAAACGAGTAAGCTGAATTCAGACCAGTAAAAGATCGACAACCTACAAGAATTTTTTTTTGTAATATACAAAATCTATAATAAAACATATGCGACATAAAAGAATAATAAAACAAAATAATTCAGCATAGTATGTCTCTTAACTATTAAACTTTTCTAAGTCATCAGGATCAATTTCAGTGTCTGAGCCCGGGACATGGCTTGGCCGATGGAATATTTTTTTTGATTCAGGTAAAGGGTTTGAACTATCCATTATTCTTGCTTTAAGTTGATCTTTGACTTTTGCTGACAATACTGCATGAGTTATCTATAAGATAAAACAAATAGTCGCATAAAAAATAAGAACAATAATATAACTGAAACCCATGTTTAAAAAAAAAACAAATATCTGTCAATTTTTCAAAACATGTTTCTATTTAATGCCAAAGTTCAAACATACATATTTTTCTTCAAAAACTCCACATAGTTTAAGTTGTAAGTAAATGTACTTGAAAGAGCATATGAAAATACAGATATGAAGTATCAAGCTCATAAAACAAGACGATTGCACCTGCAGAAGCTTTACATAAGGGTGCCAAAATTAATATTTTAGGGCCAGCTGTCTGGTATTCAGATACAACTTTTATCAAGATTTTTTTTAACAAAAGGTGGATGTTACAGTGTTATCCAAGTATACTTTAAAAACTCTTGTTTGATGTGATATGTAGTTCAAATAAAAAACAAGCCATTGTAAATATGGATTTTTTTTAAGATGAACAAGTAATATGAAGTTAAAATTAAAAAATGCAGAGCCATAAAAACATACAATTTCTAAAAAAATAGACAATATAAAATCCAAAGTCTGTTTTAGTTTCAGATGTTTCTCAATCCAGCCTCCCCACACTAGAATTTCTATATTGAAAATTATTTTACACAAAAAAGAAATTGAAGAAGACTGTGGGTACAGCTGAAGTAAAGCATCTATATGACGTAGTTCCGGTTGTAATTATCTTCATCATCACAATGATTTATCTTACTTGCAAAGCATGGACTATCAAGGAAAGTAAAGTCCGTATATATATTTCTCCAATGGTCAGTAGAAAACATCATCATAAAATCAGTATTTGAAAACAAATTGAATTTAAATTAAGGTTGTATAACATGTACTTATATATTGAGTAAGTATCTACCTGCATTAACAATTCAATAATCAGTACACTGAGTAGTACTCCTACTATGTAATTCATTTCCGGGCACGACTGAAATGATTATCAAAAAATAAATTACAATAAAGACACAAACGTTTGATGTAGGTATAAGTTGTTTTGAGTTAAAACAATCAAACAAAAAACATATTTTCTTGTTTCTTTTTTTTTCATATATTAGGATAAAACTAATTTTATTAACATGATACGAATGCAATTGGACAAATAAAAAATAAAATGTATGAAAAAATGACAGTATTTGTCTATGCGTTGATTTTTTTGTTTATTGTTAAGGTTCTACGATAAAATACAGTGGTTAACTTCTACGTAAGGTGGTCCCTGATTTAGGGTAAGTATCGTATACCACATTTTATTATTGCTATATTACTAGGTGTTTCCATACAGTTTTCTGTGATTCATGAATATACAGCTGACTTTTTTTTTACCAACCATGCGCTATTTGCCCTGAGAAGAGTTTTAACTTTTAAAAAGTTTACATAAATTTGAAAAAAATCACCCATACTATTATTTAATGTTTGAAAGCATCAGCACGCAATACGTTTTCAAGGTAAGAGTGTTTTTTGTACTCGGAAATATTGAATGATGTCATTGTTTAGTAGGCCGCACTGTTGTCTTGAAAATATTCGATGTATTAAGTATATAGTTTGTGTTGTTATTTTGATTGACATACTTTGTTTTTTCTTTCTCGTTTTTTTTTTCCTTTTTCGTTCATATTTAATTTATTTTAAAACAATTTCTAAAAGATTCTGAAATCTGTCAAAGATGTCCATTTCAACATTTCTTTAACCAACGTCTTGAAAAGTATTCAAAAATAAGAAAATAACATTGAGTCACTAGCGATTTTGTGGATTAACCTTCATCAGTTACCTCAAAAATTTGGAAGCCGAGTTTATATATAACATAAACCACTTAGAAATATAACAATTATCAAATGCAACAGTATTGAACAAACTGTTTCAATTTCGAATTTGTATCCATTTGGTTAACAAAGAATATCAATGAAAAACAATTTTTTTTCGTCATGATTTGATTTTGTGACTGGATTTAAACCAAAAAATATGATACATACATGCTTACTACTATTGATAGTATAGGTACAACTGTTTTCCTAAAATACAAAATAAAATGATACAGTTCAATTAAAAGTGATGTGCTAGTTAAATTCAAAACACTGAATGAGGTCATTTGTCTATAAATTTAGAATATAATCATCTAGAGGATATTGCAATATGTTTGTACCATATCCTTATTTAAGGTAGCACAATACAAAGATTTTTCATCCCAAATCAGACATTTTTAAACTGATTTAATTCCACTCATCTTTCTTAAAATTTTATAAATGAGGTACAAATAAAACTAGAGGCTCTAAAGAGCCTGTGTCGCTCACCTTGGTCTATGTGCATATTAAACAAAGGACACAAATGGATTCATGACAAAATTGTATTTTGGTGATGGTGATGTGTTTGAAGTTCCTACTTTACTGAACGATTTTGCTTCTTACAATTATATCTATCATGAACTTTGCCCATTAGTAACAGAGAACTATATTTGGTAAAAATTTACATAAATTTACCAAATTAATGAAAATTGTTAAAAATTGACTATAAAGGGCAATAACTCCTGAAGGGGTCAATTGACCATTTAGGTCATGTTGACTTATTTGTAGATCTTACTTTGCTGAACATTATTGCTATTTACAATTTATCTCTATCTATAATTATATTCAAGATATTAACCAAAAACAGCAAAATTTCCTCAAAATTACCAATTCAGGGGCAGCAACCCAACAACCGATTGACCGATTCACCTGAAAATTTCAGGGCAGATAGTTCTTGACCTGATAAACATTTTTATCCCATGTCAGATTCTCTCAATATGCTTTGGTTTTTGAGTTATAAGCCAAAAACTGCATTTTACCCCTATGTTCTATTTTTAGCGGTGGCGGCCATCTTGGTTGGTTGACCAGGTCACGCCACACATTTTTTAAACTAGATACCCCAAAGATGATTGTGGCCAAGTTTGGATTAATTTGGCCAAGTAGTTTCAGAGGAGAAGATTTTTGTAAAAGATTACTTTAATTTACGAAAAATGGTTAAAAATTGACTATAAAGGGCAATAACTCCTAAACGGGTCAACTGACCATTTTGGTCATGTTAACTTATTTGTAGATCTTACTTTGCTGAACATTATTGCTGTTTACAGTTTATCTCTAACTATAATAATATTCAAGATAATAACCAAAAACAGCAAAATTTCTTCAAAATTACCAATTCAGGGGCAGCAACCCAACAACCGATTGACCGATTCATCTGAAAATTTCAGGGTAGATAGATCTTGACCTGATAAACATTTTTACCCCATGTCAGATTTGCTCTAAATGCTTTGGTTTTTGAGTTATAAGCCAAAAACTGCATTTTACCCCTATGTTCTATTTTTAGCCGTAGCGGCCATCTTGGTTGGTTGACCGGGTCACGCCACACATTTTTTAAACTAGATACCCCAATGATGATTGTGGCCAAGTTTGGTTTGATTTGGCCCAGTAGTTTCAGAGGAGAAGATTTTTGTAAAAGTTAACGACGACGGACGACGACGGACGACGGACGACGACGACGGACGACGACGGACGACGGACGCCAAGTGATGAGAAAAGCTCACTTGGCCCTTCGGGCCAGGTGAGCTAAAAAGAAGGATCAATCTTTCAAATTGTGATAATTTCATTATGACATTATTATTACATAAGTTATTGTTATGTAATTAGTTGCCATATTGTGATGTCCATACTTGCATGAATTTAGCTTCTTTGTTATTCATAGCATCCCAAATTTTGTTTTATAGATTCTTGCACAACACAGTTTGACCTCCAGTATTCGTTGAATTTTTTTATTTTGTTTGAAACAATATGCTTACATATTTTATATCCCGAAACCAAATGTTGATCGTGGAATTCACGTTCTCAGATATAAAGAATGAGGTGTAATATAAATAATAAATAATATAACGTTTCGTAATTGGTTGAATTACTTATAGATTATTACATGGCATTTTCCATATGGCCCTGGTATCAGCCCTAGACTCCCATATCAAGCCAGAGGGCTTTAGCCCTAGGGCTTGATATGGGTCGTGGGCTGATACCATGGACCATATAAAAAATGACAAGTAATAATCTATTTATCACATATATTTAAGCAAAAAAAAAACAAATAGCTTTCATCAAATTATGTTTGATATTTCTTCAAAAATTAAAAAGATATTTAACATAGAAAAAAACACGTATCACTGTGAGTTAAACAAAATTTCGTATTACAGAAGGTAAAAAACGTTTTTTGAAAAGTTGCAGAAATAATTAACAATAAATATATTAATTCTAAGAATTGCAAATTTTAAACAACTTTAAAGTGTTACATTACATATGTTAAAAATTGCTTAAGAAGAATCCTATATCGCTACTCATTCCAGTGAGGCTTCATATATTTTCTAAATACTTTATGACGTCAAAATTTTAGGAACACTTTTGTGATTTTCACTGTTGATTTCTACTTTTTTCTTCTACAGCAGATTCGTTTTTCTCAATTTCTTTTCATTGTTTTAACTTGTTTCCAAAGGCCGAGTTCACTTGAAACTCTTTAATCGACTGGCTATAAATAAAAGAAGACAAACAGACAAACAATAGAACATATGACACAACATGGATAACCAACGAATAAGCAACACGAAACCGATCAAAAACTAGGGGTGATTTTAGGTGCTCCGGAAGGGTAAGCAGATCCTGCTCCACATGTGGCACCTGTCGTGTTGCTTATGTAATAACACATCCGTTAAATGGTCTAACGGTGAAACGGTGATTTCAAATGCAGCTGATCTTTTAATCTAATACTTACACCAGAGAGGAGGACCGAGGTCAGAATTACAAATATAAAGGTCACAATGGAAGCTACTATCGTCAGTATAAAATTCTGAAAAATGACAAACCTTTTAACGCACATTTATGACTTAAAGTTTGTACAAAGAGTTTCGACGAAAATATACTTCCGATTTCTTTTCGTTGATAAAGTAAACTTTTCAAACAAAACTAAGTCGTCCTTTTTTAATTCACTAGTTTGATTTTTGCTTTTTAGCGCATTTTTTCTGATAAGAAACGAAATGAAAAACATAATTAAATTATTAAAAAAAAAACATTTGTTTAAATAATCAAGACACATTCCTATTTTCAAACCACGCAAATCTTTTGGTTCAATATATTTTTTTTTCAAAATTTCAACTTCAATTAATAAGATTACTAATAATGCTTTGTTAGATACATATCATTGTTTATATTCGACCATTACACCAATACTTCAACCTTCTTTTAAAAATAGCGCTAATATGAAAAAATGGATTAAATGTGTACTTGTTCGTATATTAAAAATGTATTGCCTGTCTATCACTTACGATATAGAGTATTTTCGTCTGTTTTGTTGAGATTGCTATTAGTCCAACGAGTCGGTTGATCGAAATAATAGGAACAATTACAATTGAACCTATAGACAGGAACTTGTAAAACGATTCAAGGTCTATTGAAGACGTTATATACTGGTTACTTAGACCTTCTGTTATCCATTTTCTGTCTATCACGTGTGAAAGCCCATACACGGCGTTCAGTACAATGAACGTTATTTCAATCATCTAAAAAATACAAGATAATACTTGCAATCTTTCATTTGAAAACAGTTAGACTATCAATTACTTTATTAATCCCATATTTAATAAGAAAACATTGGATTTTGCATATGTAATTACTGCATAATTGTCAGAGCAAAATGTGGTTAGTAGTTATTGTGCCCTGATTTTCCGTTTTGAATTTTCCTCAGATTTCAATAGTTTTGGATAAAACTTAAGTTAACATTTTTCAATCCCTTTTCTTTAATCTTCTTTTTTGGACAATGAAGTATGTTACAATCTTATGTTGTTGTTTTTTGGTATTTTACAACTCGTACTATATGCACTCAGTTTTTGAAAATTGAAGTGATTTGTAATACTACTCATCCAAAACTTACATCACTTGAGTTATATATTGTATACTTACTAGTACAATGACTGATATCACAGAATAAACTGCACTCATAACTTCAATCTTTACTGCGTTTGCAAAAGGTTTTCTGAAGAAAACACAATTTATTTTTAGCGTAAAACATTTTCAACACCGTGATTTTAAGAATACGAAATGTACAACCCAGTCAATATCCGATTGACAGTCTAAGGACATGCTACAATTAACAACAACAAAATGAAAAAATAAAAAAATGTTTCCTCTACAAAACATTGCCATCATGACAGATCGGACAAAAATTTCGACCTACAACTAATTAGTATACAGTACTACATCAAATATCAAAGCATTTTAAGAAGGAGCCGAACAAATATTTTACCAGGCAGATTGGAATAAGGTTCTATATAAACATCACATAATAATAAACATAATAAATTTTTAGACAATATACAGTATATCACCTGTACACAAAAGCTGTGAAATATGTAAACAAACCTCTTTTTAGGTTGGTATTAAATAATCTGAACTAAGTATTTACTGATTGCAAAGTAGGAACATTTCTTATACGTCTCATTAAAACAGATTAAATTATGAATCATCAGTGTCGGATCCAGAACGTTTTTGTAAAGGGGGCGCCGACTGACCTAAGGAGAGACCCGCTACAGTCACGCGTTAGTGATTGCACACACCCCCCCCCCCCCCGCTTGATCCGCATATGTTCATTGTAATGCTCAGTTTTTTGGTATTCTATAAGAGATATGCAAGATACAAACCCCAAAGTGATTGACAAGGAGAGTTAACATATTCTCTAAGTGTCGTTGTTCTGTGAATAGTTACCATTTGGTTACAAAGGTACCAGATTTATAATGTAATACGCTAGACGCGCGTGTCGTCTTCGTTCTACTCAGCAGTGACGCTCAGATAGTTACAAAACTAAATAAGCACACAGTTGAAAAGCATTCATGACCAACAATTCCCAAAAGATGTGCCAAATACGACTACGGTGATATATGACTGGGATAAGAAAATCCTTAGTTTTTCGAAAACTTCATATATAGACTTGTAAACAGGACACTTTTCACGACATTAGGAAACGTATGCCCGAAAAATCATTGGTTACCTTCTTCTGAATGTTTTATTATATATCATGAGAAACAGTCCATTTCCTGTATCGGTAGTTGCCGTGTCGTCCTGTTCATTCGGCTGTATCATTTCAATGTACTTATGACTTCTATCATTAACAGCTATTGACAAAACCTAAAAAAAAAGAAACTACTTGTTATAATCTACTACTTTGTTTTATCTTATGACATTTTGCGTATATAAAACAAAGCAGGGTTAAACAGTTCAATCATTATCGCGTAGATGGTATAGCTAAAGGAAAATAAAAAGGACCACTAAAAGAATTCAAAAAAGTAATAAGTTTTCCTTATATTAAATCTATACATATCACAAAAAAAAAAAATTGGACTCTCTTTAAGTGGCGCTGATGCATAACCAAATAGAAAAAAAAACAAAGCAAGTGTGTAATATTATTGTTCAAATGCTTGTCATCCGTTTAGTTTGGTACATACCAAGCTTTCTAATTCAAAGTGAAAATAAATATCTATCTGTTTATGATGATACGTAAAAGCTGTTGTATGCAGGGTTTTCGGTCCAACGCTATGATGTAATTCATCATCTAAATGTGTAAAACCACCATTATTTGTACCTATTAGACTTTGTTATTTTTTCACTTTCCAAACAAATGTGAAGAATGTATCTTTATTTCAAAAAAAGTAACTCTTGACCTGAGTAAAGTTTTGTCCTGTCTAGTATAATACTACTGTTGTCTTTATTTACAGAACCATGCGCATATTGTAAGCAAAAATGATAAAATTAAGAGTGACTAACGATAGGAAGTTTAACGATTTAACTATGATCACTGAGCATTCATATCCCATCTCTTAATTTTATAAGGTGAATGTCGGTACCTAAGAACACTTTTAGCGGAGTAACTTTTTGACTAAATGCATTGAAAACCGGTTCAGTTTACAATTCTGCATACTGTGGATTCATTATTATTCGTTGGATACCAATTTTCGTGGCTTTCGTGGGTACAGGTGAACCACGAATTTAAATGTTCAACGAATAACAAAATTTCTATAGGCTTACATGCAGAATTCGGCAAAACCACGAAATTAGATATCCACGAACATGTAAGTTTTCTGTACTCCACGAAAATTGATACCCACGAAAATAAATATATCCACAGTATGCGAATAGTTTCATTCCGTCAATAACTCCGAGGAAAATTCAAGAGGAAAACATATCAAACGAATAGACAACAACTATGACATTCTTGACTGTGTAACGGCATTTTCATATATAGAAAAAAAGTTGATTTTACTTTTCCCTACCATACGTATCACCGAGCAAACACAATAACAATTTAGATTATAGCATGTTTCTCCTCTAAATGCAAAGCCTAAAGAAGTTATATGCTATGTGTGTTGTAATAAAAACACATATTTTTAATACGAACTATATAGCTATATAAATATACAATGTAAAAGTGCAAATATCAAGATACCTGCATTAGGAATTCAGAACAAAATATGGCAAGTCCTATTCCAACTGTTGCCTTCATTTTAGGACACGTCTGCAAAAATATTATTGTAAGACATATATATAAACTCATATGTTTCCCGTTTATGAGTAGCAACTTCCAACTGATGTGTGCATGTTATGATGGTATGATACTAAACCCCTGACGGGAAGGATTGTGCCTGATATTCATATGATGAAATCATAATCTTTCAATCAGTTTAATTGAAGTCTGGAGCTGGCATGTCAGTTAACTGCTAGTAGTCTGTTGTTATTTATGTATAATTGTCATTTTGTTTATTTTCTTTATTTTCATTTTCTGACATCAGACTCGGACTTCTCTTGAATTGAATTTTAAATGTACGTATTGTTATGCGTTTACTTTTCTACATTGACTAGAGGTATAGGGGGAGAGTTGAGATCTCATAAACATGTTTAACCCCGCCGCATTTTTGCGCCTGTCCCAAGTCAGGAGCCTCTGGTCTTTGTTAGTCTTGTATTATTTTAATTTTAGTTTCTTGTGTACAATTTGGAAATTAGTATGGCGTTCATTATCACTGAACTAGTATATATTTGTTGATGGGCCAGCTGAAGGACGCCTCCGGGTGCGGGAATTTCTCGTTACATTGAAGACCTGTTGATGACCTTCTGCTGTTGTTTTTTCTATGGTCGGGTTGTTGTCTCTTTGATACATTCCCCATCTCCATTCTTAATTTTATATAGTTATGTTCCTTAATGTTTAATTTTTTTTTCAACTCTTTTCTTTTTAGATTATTGACATCTAATTGATGAGTGGCGTGACAAAGATATGTGTGACGCACAATATACGTGAAACACATGTCATATTTAAACATGCTTTAAAAAAAAATTGCACTTAAATTTTAGTATTATGAAACAAATCTTTAAGTTATTCGCCGCTTCAGAATCAAACGAACGATTTGTAATTATATCGTTTTATGCTAAGATAAAACAACGTTACGTCGTTTGTTGACATGCAAATGTTTATATAGTTGTCAGCTGATCACAACGTGTTGGTGTATGTTTCAAAAATTAACCCAGAATGAAACAGATTCTTAAAAATTGAGTAACACCTACCTTTGTACTAGAGTTTAATGTGTCAATGTACTGACATTCAGATTCCTGAAATAATTGCACAACAGTGCAGAAAACATTTATGTGTACTGCTTATAAAACATATTCATGGAAACATTATCTTATATATGCTTAACATTTCTTATTTTTAGGTCTCGCATATCAATTCCACAACAGTTGTTATAAAAATAATATAAACGATACAATTTTACTGCATTAGTCCAGATTCCCATTTCGATAAATGATGAGTTGTGTACTAAAATGTTTTAAAGTAAAAAATCTCCCGCCATTTCTCGTAGGCGGGTTATGTCATTCAAATATACCTTTTGCGTGAAAATTAAGGCAACAGTATGAATTTGACGATATGAATATGAAGTTCAAATCTGATAAGCTAATTAAGAAGTAAAATAATAAAGTACAAACTTAGGGATTTTTTCCCAATTTTAAAACATTATAACCGTCACCTACTCTGCAGGCATCATCACTAGCCATGACAACCCTCATTCCGTCAAACTCATAGATTGAATATCAGGAGTTGTTTAACAACATAATACGGGGATTCAAATAACGCTAAACTAAGCCATTATATTTAGTTTTTTTATGTTCTGATTTGTATAATGTTATTTGTGTGTTGATTGTTATTCGTTATTCTACGGGATTGTCAATATGTTATCGAGTAATGAGTTTGAATTTTGCTTTGGTAACTTTTTAGGTATGTATTTGTTCCTTCATAATCACCATTTGCAGACCAAAATAATTTCACGCGTATTCGACACAACCTTTTTCAACTGTTGATCTTCAGTGCTGTACAACTTTGTACTTTCGATCTTTTATATCTGGGCGTCACTAGTGAGTCTTGTGTGGACGAGACGCGTTTTTTTACGTATTGAATTTTAAACCTGATGCTTTTTGTTATCTATTTATCATTTGTTTCTTTGTATATAATACGTTCTCCTATTTAATTGTATTGTAGTCCTGTAATATTATGTTGTCATTGCAATGTTATAATTAACATTGCCATTAAAGTACGAGGTTTGGCATGCCACAAAACTAGGTTAACCCACCAATTTTTCTTTAAAAATGTCCTGTACCAAGTCAGGAATATGGCCATTGTTATATTATTGTTCGTTTCTGTGTGTGTTACATTTTAACGTTGCGTCGTTTGTTTTCTCTTATTTTTTAGTGTAAATTCACATTGCGATCAGACGTGTCACGGTACTTGTCTATCCCAAGGTCATGTATTTTAGTTTTGATGTTATATTTTTTGTTCTCGTGGGATTTTGTCTGATGCTTGGTTCGTTTCTTTGTGTGTTGCATTTTAGTGGTGTGTCGTTTTTCTCCTCTCAAATTTAATGCGTTTCCCTCGGTTTTGGTTTGTTACTCCGATTTTGTTTTTTTTCAGGGATTTATGAGTTTTGAACAGCAGTAAACTACTGTTGCCTTTATTTATTCGGCAATGCAAATGTCTGACAACAGATCAGATTATAAGTTTTGGCAGTTTGGACCTGTTTAAATCCATATAATAAACTACAGTATTCGTTTTGGGTCAGATATAAGAAATTGACAAATACAAACCCACATAAAACCAGGATGTATAACTCTGTAAAGATCAAGATATTTTGTCCAAATGACAGTCTTACTAAAGCTGTGCTGGTGTATCTTTAACAGTAAGCATATATATTTCAAGGAATTATTTAAGGTACTCACTTCGTGTAATAAGATCGCACCAAGACAAATGAAGACTATATTGATTGATAGTGTAAACGCCATGATAACAAAATTCTGTAAAACAAAATACTTTTACATTAAAACTGTACTAAGAATACATGTCTAGATATCAAAAAACGTAAACCAAAACTTTATATTTTACATCAATGGTTTAATAAATTCTTAATTTTTAAATCCATATCTCTGAGTTAGTTTTTTTTATTAGTACTTTCCTTATCCACTGTTTTCTAGTTAAATAAATGCATATAACAGTCAGGTTATAGGTTATACCATATAAGTTATTATTTTCTATTTCACTGTTAGTTTGTAAAAAGATACAATAAAAAGAGTTGATGATATATAAACATCTAAATCGGCATTACCTATATGATGAATCAAGATTTAGTATAAAATCTAACCTCAATAAATTACAAAATACTTTGCTTACAACATATACGACTTTGATCCAGGTGCACGATACTGCTATTATACCGATGATTCTATTTATACTGATTAATGGAATCAACACTAGGCATCCAATTGACAAGAATTTGAAGACAACTTCAAGATTCATTGAAATCTTATACAAGCTACCGAGTCCTGATGTTATCCATTGCCTGTCCAGAACCGATGATAATCCATACACAGAGACCAATGCAATAAAGATTAATTCAATAATCTGAAGAAATAAACAAGTAGCAATTATTAAAAAATTGTCGTTTTGTGTTGTTCTGGTTGATAATAACGATACTGTCAAATAAATAGAAACCTAGCAGCATCAGTGTATTTGGCAAAAAATGTCAACGCAATTTACAATTCTTCAAATAAAAAGTAGCTCGACACAGGAAAAAACAATTGTCTATAGATAATATACCTTTTTTAGTTAAAAAAAAATATATCGGCTTAAAAAATCCCGCATAATAATCGAAGCAGTGACAGCTATCGTAGATTAACAATTTATAAAAACGTGTAGACGAAAATCATTATATCAGGATTTTAGAGCGTCAACCATTTTCGAATTACAGAAATAATATAATACCGGATTTTTTTACGAAATACAGATGCATCTGTTACATGTATTATGCATTGTAAAATTATAAAACAGAGCTTAAAATTTAGTTTAAAAATAGCAAAATACAAAAGCCAACATACAAGAAAAAATACAGCTAGTACGAAATGAACGGCAACAAACACTTCTATCTTTCCACTGCTGAATTTTTTCCTGCAAAAGTAAAAATAAATAGCATGTATATTACATATTTGTTTTTAAATACGATCTGCGTTTTTTCCGAAATTTTAAGTATTTGGCTAGCCTTTTCGTGTTGTTGTTCAATATATAATGGTATGTATAGTTTACGTGAGTTCAATGTTTTTACTTTAAAAAAGCAATTAATTATCATATAATTCTTGTTATTGTTTGTATACGTCTAGTACATTAAATTATTTAGAACATAAGTAATTAAATACTTTAGGTATCTCATACATTTCAAAGACGACGAAAACACGAACATATAGACAGACATTCCAAAAATGAATATATAACATGAAGGTGGTAAAGTTAAGTAAATACCTTCGTCGAAAGAATTTGTCATACATCATTAAAAACATTCCTTTTTGTTGATCTGGACCAATCAATGATTCTGTTCCCTCATCGGGAAGAAAATACTTATAGCATCTGTCGTGAACAAGGAAGGAAATCACCTTAAATGAAAAAAAGCCTTACATTTACACAAAATGTATGAAACGCTAACTTCTAATAAAACCATTACGTAACCTTAATAATCAACAGATTGGTTGTCTTCGACCAGATAGGGGCAAATCAATAGAATTAAGCTAAACACAACAGTGTTTTTAGAACAAATCATGTTTAAACATATCAAATGTTCAAGTCATATGAAAATTACTAATAACATGAATAAGATTGACATAATTCCACAATTCTTACAATTTAAGAATTGACGACGGAATAACTACCAAATAACTTTCCTTTTTTTATTTCTGGTTTCGCAGTCAAAAGCAATTATTTCAAAAAAGATACAGTATTAAAAAAGCTGTGTCCGTCTCGTCAGTGGGTAGTTTAAAAATATCACCCAAAAAAATGGATACGATTTTTTCTATAAAAATGGCCAACAATGAAAAGGTCTGAATTGCTTTAAAAGGTCCATTCAAACGAAAGACAAAGATTTATTAAAAAGAGTTAATTTAAGGTAGGGTTTAATTCAGATAAAAAGAGCTTGATATACCTTATAATCCATCAATTATACATCTCTTGCACGTGAACAACACCTCAAAGATTTAGAAAAAGAACAGAATAATGTCGCGACAAGGCAGCACTCGCAACCTCAAAGAGAATAGGGATAACTATAAGAAGCAAAACTTTTTCCCTAATCCACAAGAAGTGAATATTTTTAAATTCAATTTATAAAAAGAATCAATTAAGAGAGGTTTTAAAATGATAGAAAATAGTCATGGATTTTGCACCAACAAAGATATGATAAGGAAACCCTTTATTCTATTTGTCGGGATGATATTGATTGGGTTGTGGAAAATTAATTCAGGTCAACCATGTTAATGATATCCAGGAACCAAGACAGAGCTAACCTGAATGTAAATACAATTTGACTGAACAAGAGTTTAGTTATGACAATAGTAAAGATCGCATTACTTATAATCTTGTAATTACCTGTATTAAGATTTCAAGAATAATCATGGCTACTGCTACACCAACTATAACATATCGTCGTGAAGGGCAAGACTAAAAGCAAACACAATGTTATATATGTATATGTGCAATTGAAGTATTTCTTAGATTAAAAAAAAAGGAACATTTAATAATTTTCCTGCGATTGAAGGGCTAAATCTTTCAAAGCAAAGTGCTTCAAAGACAAAAAGTTTTAAAATCGGATTAGTGGCATGTCTATATGACTAACAAAGGACACAAAGGAAAGGCCACAATTGATCTCATGTCAACTTTGACTGATGGAATTTCAAATTCTATGAATAAATAATTTTATAAAGGTTTATTTTACATGTCATTGCAAAAGTGCAGACTACTGAGCTTTGATACACCTAGGGATTAAAAGTCTATCGGCAGAGGTAATGTTCAAGAGCTATTAAACATATGCAACACACTATCAAATATACCTTTAAAAATATCGTAAAATGCAATTGTCTGCATTCAAAAAATCTTTTAATAACGTACATGAATAATTTTTTATCAATTTATCAAACTCAGAATAAAAACACGACGTTTCTTGTCTTCTTTTTCCCGTTGTAAATTAGATTTGTGTAATGATCAGTTTACAGATAAGTTTGACGTTGTTAAAAAAAAGGGTCTTGATTATCAAATTAAGGTATAAGTATTTGCCTTTGTTTAAATATGATAATTCCATTCGAAGTTTTATTAATGTGAAACACTAAATGTATAGCACGATCTCCTAGATACACAATGTCAGTTCCGTTGCTTATAACGCGTCGATATGGCAATTATTTCAACCCTATGTTATCCTGAAGTGATATTGTGATATATAGAAGCATAATAATCTTCAGTATACAAATTTCTGGTCTAGATAAAACAAAAAACACAAATCATCATAATATATCTTTTTTAAGAACTAGATAATGACTTTCAAACACTTTCAGAAACATAATTTAACATCATAGAGAGATATTTTTATGATTAATATTGTATTACTACAGTACTGTAGATGTGTTACATGTGACGATATGTATAGTCAAACAGAACAAATAAGTACGTTGAAGTATCAAAACTTCCACCAAAGCGACGTTTCATATGTATAGTTACCTCGCTGTCTAAGGTACACCTGCTCACCTGTGAAAGAGAAACCAACATACAATGGAATTCAAACATGAATAATGGAGAATGTTTATTACACACGAATCAATTACATATTGTCCTTGAGATAAGAAGCTAACAAAACAACTGATGAAAAATATCGGATCACAGTCTATATTAATTTATAGAACCAGCACCAAAAATCAAATTTCATATGTAATGGTCATATGCCAGAAATATGCTGACCTTTCTTTGAGTTGATATCCACGTCAACAATTAGATTCCTGTTGCGTCAATTTTTACATTTGATTATAACGTCATTTCTCTTTATTTTTTGTAATTACTTAATTAAAATTTATGTCGTGAAAAAATATATGTCGTTTCAGAACAAATCCAACAAACACATATACGCCGTGTAGCATTATACCACCACATTACTTTTCGAAAAAAAACTTTTCATTCCCATGATTTTAATCGACATATAATTCCAGTAAGTACCTGATTTCAATGTCACAAAGTAAACACAAATGATTTAATAAGGTTTACCTATTATTTGTTGTATCATTCAGATTGAAATTTATTTAAATGTATCCAAAAAACTGTATTAGTTGAATTTAAACGTTGTAAGGGCAAGGACAACATTTTTTTTCTAGAGTTGCATATCATTGTCAACCTTTTGTGTGTATGTTTTATTTGTTTGATTTCAAGACACTGTATACTTACCGCACGCAATACAATTGATGAAAGTATCAGAAATATTATTGAAATCAGTAATGTGAACGCATGTACACCTGACACCTACAAAAATATAATATCAAAATAGTTCAACTCGTAGCATTCACCAGTTGAAAAAGTAAAATGTGTAATATGAATTTTTGTATTTAACAACATTCATTAATACAAAAATTGGTAAACTTATATCATCATTAATCGCTTCATCGATATTGAAATATATGGACAACTTCGAATACGACTTTATGATTTCCAACTTTACATTTTCCACATTCATAAATCTCCTTTGCCGTCGTCGGTAACTGTTCTTATATATCAATAATAGTGTGTAGCTCATCCTATACCGACTCCATTGCAGATGCTCATGATAAAAAAAATATTCCAACAAAATATTTTGCGCCATAAATCGACCCTGCATATTTTTACAGTCACTTTGACTAATTTTTTTTTAATTATTCAAAACTATTTTCCATTTTGTAGATAGACATTACATCATAAATGATATACACTATATTTTAATTTCACTTACCACATAAAGAAAGATTTTACGTCTTGTCAATACAGAAACAACTCCACATACTCTAATTATACTTATAATAGGAATCAGGGCTAAAAGTGAAATCTTCAGAAAATCGAACAAAACTCCAATGTTTATGGTTTCTTCATCGAGTATGTATAAACCTGTTGTTATCCATCTCCGGTCCAGTAACCATGAAAAGCCATAGAAACATACCAAAACGATAAACGTTGTTTCGAGTAACTGGAAAATAATGATCACGATATGAGTGTTGTTTGTGGGTAAAAAAAGTGCTTTAAACTCTTGTTATCATTGTTGCATGTATGTATGATTTTTTGTTGTGTTTCACACCATTTTAAGCACCGCATTCAGTTTTTATCGGTGAAGAAAACCACCGAAATTCGATAGGAAAACTGACAATCCTAGTCAAATAATATTTGAGTCGGGTGCACCGGCACGAGCTGGGTTCTAATTCACAACATCAGGGTTGACTGGCTATTGATTAAAGTAGTTACTATTCAAACCACTCGGCCACCGAGACCAAACGTGTATATATGACGTCGAACTATAATTTGTGGAGGTACAACGAATGTCCGTACTGACACAACATACCGGCAAACTGGTAATTCGTGTTAAAGAAACATCGAATTCAAACGTACCTGTACCATTAGGGATGAAAGAGAGGTGCAATATACCAAATAGACATTCGAACGCATAAGTCTCACTACCTGTTTGGAATTTGTTGGTAGAAAGCTGATAAGGATTTTCTTACTGACAATGTGTTAATAAAAAAAATCATTCTAAAATTTATCTTTCTAAAAATCTAAATTCCTGCAATAAAATTACTCTATGTCATTAAGTTGCAGTTGGCAGTTTTCTTTTTTTTCCATTATATTTATTATCGTATAATATATTTCGCGGTCAATATTTAGATCGAACAAACTTTTTTATGATGTTTACTTACCGTCATCACTATGCTTGCCCCAACATACACAGCAACAGGGATCTCAAGTTTCCGGTTATTCTTAAATAACTGCCTGAAATGTACAAGCACCGACTTATTTTCATGTGTGAAATCAAATGATTTTCTGTATCTTTGAGAAAGTCAGTTTTCTCAGTATAAAGATGAATAGCTTTTAATAGCACTAGAATATATTGATAGGGGATTAATTGAGAAAAACAAAAAAAATATAGAGGTCAATGTACTTATTTTCGAAATAAAAGCAATTTGAGTTGAGGCGGGAACAAGTTCTCTCTTGGTTTTTCATAGCTTTATCATTGATAAGTTAAAGTTCTCAAAAAACTATCAAGAAGTTAATACGATTTTATAAGACTTTAACAAATAGCTAATAATCACACATGTAAAAGATTTATAAAAAGAAAAAATAAGGTCAATTGACAAAACTTTTTAAGGCATTCACATGGATAAAACCAGAGGATTTCGACAATCTTACAAAAATTTCAAAACATGACAAGCGAACATTCTTAACTGTGTTTAGTTTTGAGCGTTTCAGATAAGGTATATCATTTTCAAAAAGTCTCTACAATAGATTGGTTCAATTGACAGCACTTGAGCAAAAAAGGTTCCAGTGCATGAATTCTTCATTAATCAGACAAGTTCAGCATGTTATAATGAGAATTTATTGATACATCATTATAATCTAGTCAGGATCTTTTATCCGACATGTTTGTTCGGCATGACTCAACTATATAAGTCTTATGGAAACGTCAACGTCAACATCAACTATTAATCATAACAACATGGAATCTAAGAAAACTTATCGGCTCAAATAACGTCATGTATTCTGATAGTTATAGGCTAGATTAACTTTATTTTATTTACCTTTCAACAAACAAAAATGTGTAAATTGTTCTGAGGAGTCCTGGTTGTTTCTTATCATCTGTTTGAGACAGCTCGTCTGTAATGTCTGTATACTGATGAATCCTATCATGTATGATCAACACACATATCTTCAGAGGAAAAGGAAGATAAAAATAAGTAGTTCAACTTAAATGACCTGTTTCAGTCAATGCATTTTTTCTCATTGCTGTATGTAGTTTTTTTTAACCAATTGTATATATTATAGGCATTCTTGTTCTGCAGCATTGCCTTTGGCATATTTGGTGTAGTTGTGTAACTAATTATTTTGTTTGTATGTAGAAAAATAAATATTATTAAGCATGTTAAGTAGATATAGATGCCTACAACAATATCCAAAAATGATTAAAGTCATGCAACATGTGCAAAGTTTCCTAGAAAATATACGTATATGTATCAAGCAAATTATGCATACAGGAAAGATCATGGGATGATCAATTGAAAGAAAGTAGCATAAGTGCATATGGTTATGAAGAGAAAAAGACACTTAAAAAGGAAAATCATTACAGTTGGTTATAAATAGAAAAATACGCATCAAAAAGGAACTAAACTTATTTTGGTACACAATCCCTTGTTTATAACATGCATAAATAAATTTGGATAGATGCTTGAGATATGAAACCAGTGATGACTAAAGATACAACACGTTTACCTGCGAAAACAGTTCGATAACAAACATTCCAATGGCAACTCCTGATGTTGATTCTAAATTTGACGAGCAGTTTATCTTAAAAAAAAATCAACAAGATACAGTTATTGATACAAATTAGAAAAATATTGAATGAGCAATCGAAATAGAAAACCACAAACAGTAATGTAGTATGTCAACATGAAATAGTTATTAAAAAAAATCACGCGTGAAATAAAAAAATATTGGTTGCCCCATCAAAAAATCCATTCCCACTAATGCCTATAAATTTTCAAGAAATTTTATCTCTGAGTTATCACCTTTCGTTGGTTTTTTTTACAAACAGAAGATTAAACAATAATTCGAAATAATACCTTACATTCAATTAGCAATATATCTCGTTATTTTGATGGTTTGATGGTTATAATCCTGGTACATTTTGATAACTATTAACCTTTCTTCTATTGAGAATACATAACGCATTTTTTTAATTAGAAATACAATTTGTACATATATCACCGTTGCATGACAAACTCACATTACTTCTTTCGGAGACATTTCTTATGTAGTGCCTCATAAGAAAATATTCTTCGGTCTTCATGTTCGTCTTTTTTTTTCTTATTTTGGTATTGCCAGATTTTTGTGACTTACATGTTCGATAACCACTTTGTTATCATATTGAACTAATATTTCTTTCCAAATTGCACAGACTGAACAGAGAAAATTTTGATCAAGCCAGTTAAAAAAACAACATCTTCAATTATTGCAATCATAAGTAGATAACAATATTAGGTAACTAAAACCCTCTGATATGAAAATATATACTTCGATATTTTTTAAAGGGTAAATAACTTATATAACCACTCGGGGACCTTTTAAAGCTGCATGCGGTATGGGCTTTTTTTAATTGTTGAAGGCCGTATGGTGACCTAGAGAACATAATTTCTGTCATGTTGGTCTCTTGAGAAGAGTTTTTTGGCAATCATACTAAATCTTTTTTTATACTTAAATACATATAACAGGTATAAAAATGTGTAACTTTCTTACAAAACGGTAAACTGTCCAATCGTAATAGCTACATGGATATTCCTGAAATAGATAGATTAAGAATCGAAAAAAATCATAATATAAAATATAATCAAAATTAAAAAACAATACACTACAAATATTACAGGAAATCCCTATGCTAAAACATATTTAACAAAAAACATTTGTTTATCTTAAGAATCAATATGTAGATACTTTTTACAAAATGGTGAATTATTTCAACACCTTTTTGCTACGTCGAAAAACACTATTTATTGAAAAAATATAATTTATACACTCAGTCTGTTACTTACATCCTTTCTCATAACTGACCCCATTATTAAGAATGTCAGTGTCAGCAAGGTATTTAGTGTTACAATGGTTGTTATCTGAAATATGATAGAATCATACACTAGTATGTATACAATGATTCATTTATTTTACCATGATTACAATAAAAGAAATATATTTGACCATGATTACAATAAAATAAAATGATAATTAACCATGATAGCATAACAATTTACTTTGATAAAAATAATATGAAATTTCTGAAAGCTATTTAGTAAGGTTCCCTATTTAAAAAGAATGAAAAGTCAAACAAAACGCAAAACGTCTTGCATGTTCGCGTTTAATTCGGAACAAATCATCGTGGCACGGTATTGTTAGCTGACATGAAGACGGATATCAATTTCTCAGGCCATAAGGAAAATGCGACGGAAATTTTGGTCAAATGAATATAGGACTGACTAACGGAAAACAGCGGTATAGCAATTGATTAATGTCTAGTTAATGACATAGAATTGCCTGGCTATGTCATGTTAAAGCGCATTTCATGTTGATTGCATAATCAAACTGTGTTTGGTTTTATTCGTACATGTATGTTGTTATAATATCCCCCTAATAAGATGTATACCAAAATCTGTTCTCCATTTTTTCAACATGTCTTTAGCCAATAGGATTAAAATAAACGCTAACTTAGTCCCATTGCCGTCAAAGCCCTGTAAGCACTTATTCATATTAGTTAAAAAGCCTTCTTCATTTTATTGTTTTACTAAAACGGCTTGGTGGTTAAAATCTATAATTAACCTCTATAAAGTGACATTCAAAATGTATTCAACATTCACGAAACTCATCGGTGACCCTTAAAATCAATACAAAATGAAGGCCATAAAATTATCAAACCAGTACAGTATTTCAATTTGTGTCAATTAGTAGCAGAAAACCTTATCTCTACAACATCGTATAAACATTATGTTTTCCAAAATCAAACAGTAATGATAGATAAAGAATACAGGAGCCTCTGGCCTTTGTAAGTCTTGTATGATTTTTAAACTTAGTTTCTTGTGTATAATTCGGAGTTTAGTATGACGTCCATTTTCACTGTACTGGTATGCATATTTTTTAGGGGCCAGCTGAAGGACACCTACGGGTGCGGGAATTCTCGCTACATTGAAGACCCATTAGTGGACTTCGGCTGTTGTCTGCTCTATGGTCGGGTGGTTGTCGCTTTTACACATTCACCATTTTCTTTCTCAATTTTATGTTCACTCCAACTACGTGGTAGGTTATACTCTTTGTAAACAAAATTAATTAACACCAACGATATATTTGACATTAAATGACATTTGACTTATGAAAACTTAAATCAAACCTCACGATTTACAGCGAATTCGCAAATAAAATACGAATACAGTATAATAATTTTCAATTCGAAATGACGCCGTTGTTTTTAAACTTTTTTCAGCATCTTTAGTTCTCAAGTTTAAATAACTTACCAAATACAGGCTTTTCTTCCATCTTTTAAGAACAATAATCAAACCAGCAAACCTAATGATCATGCAACATGACACCAGGACGATGCTACCTATAGCTAAGAAAACATACAAATCTCCAATCGTATCTATATAGTCTCTGTTCACGTGGTTTGATACGCCAAATATGGCCGCTAATACTATGAATGCCGTCTCCAGTAACTGAAAAAGAATTTTATCAAACCAAAGGATTTGAAATACACATTTTTATTTAGGCATATAGTTAAGCAAAACCTATCTCCAATTTGAAAATATATTGCTTTCTGAATTGATTAATGCATTAAATGAATTTATCAATGTAGTCATTCATTTGTTAATTCAGTTTTTTAACAATGTTTTTATGCGTGTTTGTTCAGAGAATATTGGTTATAAAACTTAAAATAATATACTCTGCATAAGACTTTTTCAGTTTTTCGTACACATAAAGAAAGCAAACGGATAAAACTAGGTGAAAAAAAACCAATTGAATAAATGAAGAGTTTTGGAAAGGGCCGAATATGGCCTCAAATTTCAGGTTCATCTGACGAAAGATTTTGGACACTTTTAAAACACTTCAGTGTCTATTGCAGTTGATTCTATCAGTTTTTGTGAAAGATTTTAACCGATTTGGGCATTAAAAACGCTCCGATTTAAGCTTAAATATGACAAATCTTTCAAATATGCCAAAAATGTCACTTTTCAGATGGTTTGTTTTGTCAAAAATAAAAGTGACCGTAACCGTGTTTATCATCAACCTCTATATATGTTATGTTTTATCATGTAATACAACTTTCAATATTGAGAATGAACACAAACATGGCCACTTTTATTTAAGACGAAAACCATCTCAAATTTAACTAAAATGCTAATATGGTGATGATTTCAGTCATTTAACATGACTTCATGATGCTAGTTCCCGATATATATGCATTGCATTGTTAAAAACAGCCCATATTTATGTAGCAGAAGCATTCTTCTTTCCAATGAACTACTAAAAGTTTACATTTTAACAATATGTAAAACTGCTATATGTTAGGGCCAAAAAAGGGTCTTTCTGGACCTCCTCCTTTAGTTTTACACTCTAGATGAAATCAAATATAACAAATATATTGTTTAGTACGGTAGACACACTGCAATAGATTAACCAATGGCGCTCAAATCAAAACAGCTAAATGTTGTTGAAAATTTCTCAAAAATGTGTGCTAAATATAGCTTATTCACGGGAGTATATGGAAAAACAAATAAGATTCACACAATGAAATATTGGAAATTATGATAGAGATAAAAATAATACAAACCATCATGAAAACTGCTAGACATATGTATAACGATATTAAGATACTCCTAAAAATAGATTAATTGTCGTGTTAAAAAAGAAAAGTCCTATATGAAGCAATGCACATGTACATACATATATTCAATACGATTGTATAAACCTAAAGAAGATACATGTAGTTAAATTTCGATTGGTGTTTGGTTGTTGCAGATCCGTCATACTGCATATTATTTTTAATAATCAACATCTTTTTAAAAGGAAAATTCCATTTCTTAGCAAGATGTATATTTTTATTGAAATAAGTCAGTAACCGTTAAACTTCCTTGTGGACAACTCGTATCAGATAAAAAAAAATACAATGTTAACTAAAACCCTTGCTGTCGATTGGCCTATAGTTGGTTAGCTTTTCGAGTAAAACTAACACCATAACACACATACACACAAAACACACATGATTAAGATATTTGTATTCATATGGATTGTACAATATACCTTGGCTTATCACTTCTAACTAATTGATTTAACCATGGAATCAAATGCATAGTTTCCTTGGTCTCTCTCTCAACGTTTACTCGTTGACTTTCCTTAAATTCTTTGCTGATAAGAATAGGTCCTACGAACTGCAATATAGACATGTTGAATTTGACATTTAAATGGATATACCGTGTAGGCAGGGCCATTATACCGGTCACTCATAACAATGTATGTGCAAATGTGCACAGAGGTCTGTGCCGTAGCAAATGCCACATGACTAAATTATTTTGCATTTACTACATGTTCTAAGTGTTCTTCATAGCCCCTCATGTTCAGTTTAATAGGGTACCATTTTATGAACTTTGTACATTTTGACATTAAAAAATGCTGCTTTTAAAAAGATTTCTCGGATTTTTTTTAAAAACATAGATCTTTGAACTTTGAGGCATTTTGTTAGTAAATTTCGTGTGGCCGCCATCTTATTCGATATGTTATCCTTTTACTCCAATAAAGTTTTTTTTATATAACGATATGTTTTAGTTTGATAACTTGAAATTATTTCAAAATCAAGTATTTTTTTTTAGTGAATAACTTTAAACAGATTT
Source organism: Mytilus trossulus (assembly GCF_036588685.1). Taxonomy (NCBI): domain Eukaryota; kingdom Metazoa; phylum Mollusca; class Bivalvia; order Mytilida; family Mytilidae; genus Mytilus; species Mytilus trossulus. Next base: position 3,420,103 of record NW_026963294.1, read on the forward strand.
GTTCGATTTAAAAACAATGTTCAAGTAGAAATACGCAAATAACAACTTGCTTCGTATTTCACAGAAACGAAAATTAGTTAATTGTTTGGTGATTGTTCGCACGGGAGGCGTATTTAAATAAAAATCAAAAGTGACCAGTCCCGTTAGTTAAGACTGTTCCTCGTGTTGGTAAAAAGACTTTAAAAATCTAATAAAAATTAATTGTTCGACGTACTAGGGAATTTCTACCCATGAAAAAAAAAATCCTTAGATTTATTTGGCAGAACATTCCAGAATTATGGATCCATAATGCTTTTCAGCTTAGTACCTATCTTTGGGTTTGTTATTTGGTGTTGTTATTTGTTTTTACTGTTGAAATTAGTTGTTATGTTAAAATAGGTAATAATTCACTTTCAGCGATGTATTATTGTTGACCATTCGAGATTCTTTTTTTGCGAACCCGTCTTCAGCTGAATGTGTGACTACTGAAAACGGGCCTCAAGGGATTTCAAGTCGAAAATAAATGCAAAACATGTGTTTTTGTGTCTTTCAAGACACAAATAATATACAGAATTAATTGCATGTTAAAGACAATAACTGTTTAGTGTCTTTAAATATCAGCTGTGTTTGTACTCGGCTCGGAACAGGTATAATAGCTCGCTAAAAGCTCGCATACACCTTGTTTCCTATCCTCCTACAAATACAGCTGATAATTAAAGACACTAAACAGTTATTGTCTATGTAGCCATGCAAAAAAACATACATGTCTTAAAATCATTTTTGGTATTGTTCATACATTACATACTGTATTTATGTTGTTACTCAAGTCTTTTAATTCAACTGGCGGAATTCTTATATAGTACGGATTTATTTTCAAATCCATAAAATCGTAGACGCAAAGAGGTACATTACATTATTTGTGTATTATCATACTGAGATACTCATTGTTCAAAATACAATTAATGTACTTTGTATATACTTACATCGCAAATTAGTCCTAGTATTAGGAAAGAGAAATAATAGCCTGATAGTACGTATAAGCGTTCTCTCATAGCTTGAGAACAATACTGAAAAATCAACAATATACAAATATCAATCTCAAATAATACAGTTCCCATTTCTGCATGCTTTCCTTTAAGCTAAAAATCATGTCTCATTAAAAACAAAGTATAAGCTACTAATTGTCCTGTTCTAAACAGGTCGTGTAAAGAAGGGACTTTTTCTTCGAATGAAACTGGTTTCCTGATATGTTTTTCTAATATATATCATATTCCGACTGGTTTCTATTCCATGTGTGGTTTTCTATCTTTTCTTTCTTTATATATTTAATTTTAATCATAATCTTAAAAGACAAGGAATGATGACTTTATATCTAATATAAATATATTCTCCTGCTGTCTTTTTGTCAAATTCTATATGAAAAATGTTGATACTCCCAATGCTTTCGTGTACTTTTTCTGTTATTAAGCTTTGTATGGTTTTTCACCAGTTATTTTTGGGGTCCTGTTTCATTGGCCCAGGCTTCGTGGGGTAAGACGTACTACCGGTATAATCTATATTGGTTTATTTTTTTCTCATTGTGATTCAGATGGTATGATGTCTCGTGGCACTCGTACCACATCTTCTTATGTCTATTTGATTTCCCCTTTTTTATACATGTATAGATTTATATAAAAGCTTTCGTGTAGCAAATACACAATACTTATAAGGAAAAAAAAAATATGCAAATATGTATAAATGTAGGTTATAACTTGGTAAATTGATAGTATTATTTGTGGAATTAAGGGTTATTTGTAACCGCATATACTTTGACTAGTGTTGCTGACATAATAAATGAAAAAGAAGTGGACAAACGAAATTAAAAATTTAAATATTATATGATTTCCCCTGTAATTTGCCTACCTTTGAATCTTTATAGCTTCCAAAGAGACCATTGCTTACATATGAATGATGACCATTCCAGGAATGTCCGTAATTAACTATACTTTCGTGCATATTAGAATAACAGAAATACCCTTCCGTGTGTCCTTTTATTACACAGCATTCAAACTAAAGCAATAATAATTATGAAATCAAATTTAATGTTTTTAACACATTAATTCTACAGTTAACATTGTCTTATCAAGTCTACGATGTTTTCTGAATCCAAATATTTGTTTGGTAATAGCATTATATGCATTTGTGATTTCACTTTCTGCAATGCAACATTATTTGGAAATGTATAACATATTAAGAAAAGTATGCATCAACCTTTTTAACTTTATTTTTTTGTTGTGAGTTTTGTGTTGCTCGGTCATTCGTTTTCTATGAAGTCTTTCTTTAGACTGTCGTTTGTCTGTTCATCCTTTTTATTTTGCCAATGTATTTTCGTTTTTAGAGATAAATTGATATCACTGAGTATTATACAGCCTCCTTTTTGTCAGTTACCCATTTCCTGCTTTCCCACCCTAACACTTATTCTAATCCGTAACACTTATCTCCCAATTTTACTATCTAAGACATGCTACCGATTAACACGTAGATTCATGTTATTGAAGAACGAATAATGATATATCTATTTTAACACTTCATTATTCGAATCAGACGTCACGTAACACGACGTTACATAACAGGGACGGTGTTGAAATAGTTGTTATAAACAAACCCAAGTCGATCCTTCTTCCTTCGTGAATTCAACAATTACTAACCTTCAACATCATTGTGGTGTAAAATATATCAGTTCCACTTAACTCAGTCAGCTCATCTTCGACATGGTTTGTTATCTGGTAAGTAAATAAGTGATATAAATCACTGGGGTGAAGCTGATGACCGTTACTGCATTCACGGTCATCAAAAGATGTTGGATGAAAAATTAGGTCAGTATCTGTATTGTCTGTAATAGTGTGTCTATGTCATTTTCTTTACAACGATGTAAATTTATAAGTAAAGGATGACCGTAATTTATAAATGTTGACCGTAACTTTTAAAGGATGGAATATCCGTATTTAGAAATACTTTTTTTGTATCAAATAATTAATCCTGTTGGTATAAAACGTAATTATATGAGAGAATTATCCTATAGGTAGAAGACAATAAGACGTGTTTCAAATACATAGTTCACCAAATGTATATTTTTTACGGTAGAGGGTATATATTTTTTTTAAACAACATACAACAAGACATGCACATGAACAAGTGGGGAAAACATGCAACAAAAGCGCGATAAAATGACACCTTACAAGTTTTATATCTTTAAAAAAAATGCCCCCAACTACAAGTCAAAAGATTTTTTTTTTATTTCTGGGATTCCTTTTAATGACATATGATAAATACACATCTTGTTCACCCATTGATATTATATCGTCTTTGATTGGTCTTCCATTTTTTCTTGCAGGTAAAATAACAGAAAATGTTTTTTTTAAATACTACGATCAAACTAATAAAGGTGACCTCGGGCAAAATAGATCCTTAAAATAGTTTTGTACGAATAGCGTATCACAAGGGGGAACCTTGTCAATTTGTGCATACAGAAATGTTATTTATTTTTCAAGACAAATTAAAATTTTAAGCTCCTTCTCTGGAGCCATACACAGGGCTCGATTACCGGATATTCGTATGTTTAATTGATTATATTTCATGCTCCATTTATGCGCAATATTTGTTCTGGTCTGTGCATCCGATCGTCTGTTCGTTCGTTCGTCTGTCTGGCTTCAAGTTAAAGTTTTCAGTCGAGGAAGTTTTTGATAATGTTGAATTTCAATCACCTTTAAACGTAGTACACATGTTCCCTATGATATGATCTTTTTAATTATAATGCCAAATTCAGTGTTTACCCCTTTTTTACGGCTCACTGAACATAGAAAAAAAGGTCCTACACTTTCAAGGTTAAACTCAGTGACTTGTTAAAAATTGAAACATGTCCAATATGCGAAAAAAAGGGACTCTTTACCATGAAGAGCCGCATCAAGAAAGGATTTTCGGGGTATGCTAATTTACGGGAAAATGAATCACACTTCGTACCCCAAAAATTTAACCACATATGTAAAAATTTCTCAGCTTAGAAACAAGCCATCATTCATATACAAGTTTACGATAGGGGCTGAGCTACAGAAGAAAACGTTACCATTTTATCGCCTATGGAGAAACAATTGCGCATATTGCCCCAGCTGAGGCATCCGTGTACTGGGGACACATTCTTGGTTCTTCAACTTTTCGTCGTATCGTTGTCAATTCATTAAAGTTTAAACGTCTTTTTCAATAAATATTTCATTGTTTACGAGACATATGCAATTTACTATCATTGTCATGGATTTTAAAATACGGCAAATCTATAATACTAAAAGAAACGAGGTCCAATTTGTCAGTCGGCATGTGGTAAAAACGACAAAACAAAGAATTCAACGTTATATATAGCATATATAGGACAATGGTGTTGATTTAAAATTAAACCACTCCAGACCCTTTTGTTGTCCACATAATTAATATTGCCAATAATAAACAAGTTCCGGGTCGAATCCGATACCGAAACCAATAGTATATTCACCTGTTACATATTACCCTATCTGTACGTTCCACATCTGACGGGCGTAGTGTGTATTTGGGATTTTTGCTATATACACGGGTCATATCACAGGGTTGACACTACTAAATTCAATCAGTGTCAAATTGTTCTCTATTGTGGTATTTTGATAAGTATGACTTTCTTAGATGACAATACGAATACAAAAAATATGGACTTAAATTAAGGCGTATATAGGTAAAGTTTTCAATTTGTTAGCCGGCATGAGGTAAAACAGCAAATCAAAGAATTAAACTTTATTTATAACAAATATAGGACAATGCTGTTGATAAAAAAAAACACTCCATTCCAGGCCCTTTTGTTTTCCAAAAAAATAATATTATCAATATTTGATAAGTTCCAGGTCGACAGGTTCCAACAGAAAGATTTTGAAAGCAGAGAAAACTGTGCATCTTATAATCGGCATGACTTTGTCAGATGAAAATATCAATACTATAATTAAGCTTACGCATACATTTTATAGTTATATACTTTAATTCAGTCACCGACCCGCGAGATTACGGGTGTGTTCTAGTAGTTATAAAGAAAAATGATGAAACATATGTGTTTCCTCTAACAGAGACCCCATTAGGACAAACTCAACAACAAGCTTTGAATACAAATGCGGATATTTCTTAGAATTGACGTTCGTCCTTTACAAGTTTCGGTCATCTTCTTATTAATCACGGTCAGTCTTGTTATATATTACGGTCATCTTGAAAATATTTTGATGATGATTTACGGCCATCTTAGCGATTTTTTCAGATTGATTTTCTTGTTTCATGCACATTTCTCGGAGGTAATTTGTGATTTACGTGTGAATCTTTTATAAATTTACATCGTTTCAATGTATGCTTTGTAAAGAAAATGATATAGAAACACTTTAACAGACAATACAAATACTGACATCTTTTTCATCCGACATCTTGGGATGACCGTGAATGCAGTTACGGTCATCAGCTTTACCCCAGTGTAAATGGACAAACCCTATAACTCGTTGCAAAAAAATAAAATAATTAGAAATTTACTACATAGAAGTATAACTTGCGAGGCACTTCACTTGCTTCGTTAAGCCAATAGTTCAATAACGTAACTGCTGTTATTAACTAGCAATTATAAAATAAGTTGTTTCTATTAAAAAAATTGTCGGTTCCTCGGGTATTGTTTGCTCTACATTCACAAATTTCGTGATATCGGATGATTGACTACTACAAATCCCTGAGAGTTTGTTTTTTTCTTTTTCCTGTTATCATTGATCTGATTAATTGTCCTAAACCTAACATATTCCTCTACTGTTATGCAATTTTCGTACTAGAACATGTATATCAAAACGGTAACAATAATTTATAAACTTCGTCATTAATCGAAGATAGCAAAATGTGCAGGTTTTTTTTAAGAGATTCTTATTTAATCTCATATATTTACTTTCATAAATTGACAAACCTCTTTCAGCATAACCGCCCAAAATATTGAAGCCATTATTTTCAATCCTCCTAATCCAATAGAAGAAAAAAATGCCTGAAATTACAAAGCAAGTGGGAGTTACTATTTTAAAATATTTTGGAATCTTACTTGAATTTCTGTATCTTTCACAACCGACATATCCAAAGTGTCATTGGATGTTTTAGATTAGTAAGTATTTAATTCGTGATTTGACGCGAAGCATGTTTAAATGATAAGAAAATTAGAATAATTAAGTCCCGGAAACTAAACATTTAGGAATCTTTTCAACATTAGGATTATTACACTGATAATTTCATATGAAATCCTTTAATTTCGAATTGGAAATGTTTTACCGATTGCCGTTCTATTAGGCAGGGATATTCATGCCGACAGTTCTTTCACTTTTCCGTAAATGAAGACCACCTGATTAAAACATACATACATGCTTCTCTTGTTCTATGGTCGTTTGTTGTCTCTTTGACACGTTACCCATTTCCATTTTCAATTTTATTATAATGTGTACCATCCTTGACCGATGTGTAGTTATACTTACAAATGTGTGTAGTGCAGTGGATTGTTTTGATGAACCAATAATGCCAATTACACTAATCACGATACCAAATGTTCCCATTGCAAGTGTGCAACAGGCAAAACCTGTAAATACGTTGTGATAACTGTACCCGTATATATCCATTCGCCGGAAGTAGTATAGAAACTCTTGATTTGTTATAAAATCACTTCTTATAAACCAAAGACTAGTTATCATGAGTGCTATACTGGATACCTATTAACCAAAGAAAATAGTAAAGATAACATTATCAAAAACATGAAAAATGAAGTGTTATTGATTAAGAATAAATTAGTCCATATCTTGTGACAGTCGCGTGCTGATTGAAAGAGAAAATTATAATTAATACGTCTGTGGTTGATTCAAGTGAGGACTGGATCACAATAGAGAGCAGGCTACGAAGATAGTACCGCGGGGGATAATAAGTGTTCCGATGTAAGGGTGATATTTAAAAAATACATAATTACAATTATGTGTAATATATAAGACTACACCTCATATATTACTTGATGAATAGTTATATTCCTTTATACACTTGTAACACATAGAAAAAAAACTCATTAATTGTCCGTCAATTCCTCGTCGTTATCCATGACAAATCCTAAGTACAGAAAAATTTTGCAGAAAATTAAACAAATTGTTTTATTCAACTGTAAATATCTCCTTTTCACACCATTTACATCGGTAAGAGTCTGTGAATTTGTACAATTAGAATCCGTTAGAAAATCCATATGTTTGAAGGGTGGATCATTTTGGGTTTTTTTTAATAGATAAAATCCTCCAAAGTATTTATTATTAACTACAAAGTAATCTTCTGTTTGGAGAATTGAAAAAAATACATTATGGATAATAAAATTGATTCTTTATCCAATGTTTCAATCGTTTTGTCGATGAATACTTTTACTAAAACTAATAAAAAATAAACTTAAGTAATCGGATAGGAATGTTTTGTTTCGGTTACCTATAAAAAAAACTACCTACCATGTTTATCGATTTCACTATAACTGATATAATGCGTGTGGGTGTTCTGAAAAGAGACAACTAAAATAACACTTTTTTTTCAAATATTGTTGAATAATTAATGCATTTTGGGGATGATTGATCTTCGTCATGAACACTCACGCCCCCAAAAATGACAGTCCAGAAATGAAAACAACACGTTATAGATTTCAACCGTTCAAAGAGCTTTTGTGGACTAGCCATCATCATGAACTTTCAAAGCCGAATATATGAACATGTTGAAAGCCAAAATTGAATAAGAAACGAAACAATTGAAAAAAAAATTGTTAAATTTCTCTAAGGTTAACTTTGCCTGGTGGAGTTGTAACCCTAGTTTCTTTATAATTTAAAAATGTATCAACGGACAATTTTAGAAAGGATTTTTATAAATCACAGCAGTACCGAAGTTGAGTTGAATATATCACCAAGGACTGGGTCCACCGGCAGAGGTATCGACCCCGTGCTATAAAAACATCAATCAAATGTTATAGGTGATCTGTGTCTGAGGCACTCTATGCATTTACATTTACCTTCCTAAGCAAGGCTCAAGATATTATTAGTTAATTTGGTGTAATCAGGTGTGTATAGAATTTTACACCGTTGTTGAAAATTCATACAACCTTTAACATTTCCATAAATCAAAGGTTTGTTCAGTGATGATCTATGCCATCATAAGTAAGAAAAACCTTATACAAACTTTGAAAAGCTAATCACCGCAAATGACCTTAATCTCGGACAACAATCATGGGGAGATTTGTTCTGTAATTTTAAATCATTCAGATATTGTATAATGATGTTACCTATTCCAAGTTTCCTTCATGAATTTTAAGAGCGTACGCAAAACTCCATATTCCTCCATACAGAGAAGATATCGTCTTTCTGAAGACAGCTTTTTGACACCTTTACTTTTCATTTGTTGTTTTATAACTGTATAATCTGCAGCGGCAATACCAATAATCTACAACAAAAGGAACATGATGAACATGGAATCTTAATTTAAGAAATAGGAAATAAAACAAAACGTTTTGTATGACTCACTGATATAATGTGACGTCATTAGCTTTAAAATGCAATATAAACTTATTATCATATACTTAGACTGAATAACATATGATTTTTACCGTATGTTAATAGCATTAAATTTACAGAAATTCCATATTTTTCAAATTTGAGCTTAGCGGGCTGATATGAAAAGTTTATCACATGCTTCGACATGCCTTTCTGTAATGTTATCACATGGCTTTTCCGGTGATATTCGGCAAATTCCGGAGAATACATATCAATGCTACGTTTTCAATGAAAAACATGACAAAGTAGACTAAGTTATTATATATAAAAAATTTTGGATACTGGAAATTGGTTTGTGTAAAATAATTTTAAAAAAAAACAACCCAAAAAAAATAATAAATAATAATTTAATAAATGCATTTTTTTAACGTTTCAAACATAATTTAGAAAGTTACTTTATAAAAGTTGACTTTTCCAAACAATGTTCATTATGTATATTCGTTGAATTATTTTTTTTGTCGATTTGTTCATATTAAATGTGTTTTCTTCTCTGTTGAGGCATGTGATAGAAAGATTTCATATCGAATAATATATCAAATTTGGGGTTTGACGACCGTGAACTTTTTACTCCTTGAACTTCTATTTGGGAACTACGTAAAAGGATCAATATGTGAATCTGTTATTTTTTCTTCATTGTTGAAGCATATGATAAAAATATCATAACAAATCATGTTTCATATCGCATGTAGTATCAGCTCTTGGTCGAAATCGGCCCACTAGCCATGCGGCTCTGGGACTGATATTGTACCTAGGGCTGATAATAGATGCGATATGAAAAATGCCATGTAATAATCTGATATTATTCCACATCGCCTTTTTATTTACTTTTTTATTCAATAAATCTAAGCAGTGAACTGACCTAGTATGAGGGTGTGGATGGGGGTTTTCAGAAGAGAAAAATAAACAAACATATATATATATATAGAATATTGAAAACTGGACCAAAAAAATTATCAGTACTTAAAAATAAATAATAGAAAGTAATGGGCAACAAGTGTAAAGAGTAAAGAAAAAAGGCAAAGGACCTTCTATCCAGACCCTTATTATTCATTTGTGTTCCACGTGAAACACTTGTCACTTTCTTAGTATTTCATTAACATACCTGACAAAGAAAGCACACTATTATTATTCCAAGATAAACCTGAATATACAAATTCATTTTCTCCGAATAGAGGTCAAAACATCCAGGAAACTCAACGCCATTGCTTGGATAAACACCAGAGCATGTATTACCAGTTCCGTTGGTGCCACAACATTCCAACTAAAATACAAAACAAAAATATATCGCTATTGAATGTCGATGTATAAACTTCCAAATACCGTTCAAAATATACCCAATTGAAAGTTTATTATCTAGTTACCCTTCCGAAGCACCTAAAATCACCCCCAGTTTTTGGTGGGGTTCGTGTTGCTTAGTCTTTATTTTTCAATGTTGTGTTTTGTTTACAGTATAATTGTATGTCTTTTTTTTCTTTTTTAGCAATGGCGTTGTCGGTTTATTTGTTATCTATAAGTTTGGTATCTTTCGCCCCTCTTTTATTAGTTGTTACATTAATTACCTTAGAACAAACGGATGGCGACTTTTTTTATGGTGATTGACAGAAAGTTGTTTCATTTTACTAATTCAGATGTACCTGGCTACATATGAAATGTATTCTACTTCATTTTTATAGTACTTAATTAGTAGTCATGGCTGTGAGGTCAAATTGATAGTATTGAAATTTTATTTTGTTAATGTTAGAAACTTATTCTAAATTACAAAACTTTGGTATCTCTGTTACTCATACATATTACTAGTTCCTTCTGTGTTTTAGTTATACTTTATCGCCGTTTCGTTTTATAAAGTTCTAAGAAAGTTTCTACCAGGTTTTGGATTTTTCAAAAGTGTTGACCTCGGGCATTGGATGTCGCAATTTACACCTTAAGGATGTTTGCTGCTCAGTTTCATAATAAATAACTTTCCATTAAACTACTATATATTGATAGGGGATTAATTGAAGAATCAAAATAGCAAAAAAAATATAGGGGTCAATGTGCTTGTTTTTGAGATATAAGCCATTGAAATTTTGGCGGGAAAATGTTCTCTCTTGATTTTTCATAGCTTTATCATTGACCAGTTAAAGTTCTCAAAAACTATTAAAAAATAAATAAAATTTTATAAGACTTTAACAAATGGCTTATAATTATACATGGAAAAGATTTGTAAAAAGAAATATGGGGGTTCATGGGCAATTTTTTTTAAGGCATTTAAATTAATAAAACCAGAGGATTTCAAAAATCTGACAAAAACTCCAAAACATGACAAGCAGACATCCTTAACTGTGCAGTATAAAATAAGTATATTGTTGTATAGCCATCATTTGACGTGAAGAAAAAAATCAATAACTAAACTCTTCTAATCAAATTAATTTCCCCATACAAATGAACTTTTCATGGGGTTTCCTTTGAACTTACATTATGTAAGTCCCGCATTTACGTGAAAAAATGCGAAAAGATTAAATATCTTAAATAAAATTATATACCCGCTTTCGTTTGATTTCTTCTAATATGTTGTTCGGTTTGATATATAATAGCTGAACTTTTCCGTTATGTTCATTGTCGTTATCAAACCCGTTGTTCGATGGTTTTCCTGTTGGAATTGTCTTACAGTAGTAATTGTGGTGCCCTTTATAGCTTTCTGTTCAGCGTAAACCAACTTGAAGGCTCCGTGTTAAAGGCCATGATACTTTGGTTTATAATTGTTAACTTTTGATTTAATGTGATTGGATAGAAAGTTGTCTCATTGGCACTAGTATAACTTCTCCATATTTATATTTGCACTTTGAGATAAGACGGTTTCAAAAAAACCTACTTACACAATTATATAAAGCTTTCCATTTGTCCTGATAACCATTCAGCAGATAGCTCCCGGAATATCTTTTATGAAACGTGTCAATATTTTCTTCCAATGCATTGTTTATCTACAATGTATACAATCATTTGTCACATTTTTATATATTTTTAGTCATTCAAAACATGACGCATAGTAAGGACCTAATACTGACGTATGTATTACGACGATGTTTGGGTAGAAGTTCTCCTACGTAAGAAATTCAAATTCATATACAAGATTGCTACCCGGCTTGTTTGCACGTGTACTATCAAAAGTCCTTCAGTCAGCTCGTACTTCGGCTTAAAATCTGTGTTATGATATATTCTATATCAAACTAAATATAATTATCAAACATACAAGGAAACAAAAATACCCCGGTATGAGAAATGTCGTATCGTGAATAAATGTTTTTGATAGCGCATTTTTTCCCTGCATAAATATTTTATATGTTTGCTTTAATTTTCTCCCGAATCATGTATGATGAAATAGAAATACTAATCAAATAAAAACACGATACTTGCACAATTAGATATGTTGTCCAATAATAAAATACCTACCCAATAGTACATTAGTGCCCAGAGAACTATTTCCACTATACATACTACTATGAAACACAGGCATATACAGATGTACTATAAATAAACATTGATAGAATATAACTTGTGTCAGTCTTGATTTAAACATATCCCAATGTATATATTGTTATTGCGTTTTATGTTCTTCAATTGAACAAAGTTCAGGCTGTTGTGGGATGTAATGATTAACAAATGAAATAAGCAATACTTGATATTTTGTCTTCCAAAATAATTTATATCGTTTTTATCGCTTATCATTTATAATTTTTATTTTTGTATGTTTTCATTTCTATCAATCTTTCAAATTAGATAAACTTCTTGTTACCACTAGACTTGGATACACATGTCTGCTTTTCTTGGTAAACACGCAAACACATGCAGTATCATGATCGACTCTTTTGATACTGTGTTCTCAATGTACGTACGACAGTACTCTACTTGTTTTTTTATATAGCTGGTGAACTAACTAATTTTGAAAGGATTACTTCCCTTCTTGTCTAAAGTATTTGCTGCAACGCAGTTCATTCATGGTAAATATTAAAAAATATGTGAAAATTAGACTGTTGTTTAATGTGTACGTCTATGTTACTATGGTTACACAAATACGTTTCTTCTCTCTTCTGTAATCGTCGATTCCAGAATTCAGAGAATTCAGAGAACAAAATAAATATTACATATACTTACAGCGATCAGGAAGTTCTTTCTTTTATTTAAACCAGCGTATATACCAAATATACCATTAACAAACTCAAATCCAAAAAAAACAACAGTAGAAAAAACTACTCCCTGGATAAATGTCCCCAGCTGCATGCCATAGATCTCTAAACTGTTGAGGGCAGGAAGTACGTCATCGTCTATGAGGCGGTCACCATACTTCATGTAAAACGCAAGACCTATGCATCCTAATCCAAAGAACTGAAAAAGATGGACACTTTGATTATTCTACTTTTACTGTACGGAAACCACCATCATTAGAGCTATAATAAACTTTCCTTTATCCAAAGCCTTAATTACCCTACATATACCTTACCTAACCCTTTTCGAATACAACCAAAACCGTACTTTTAACATATCATTTTTAAATCTAATAGTTGACCGTATAGTGAAATGTCCGATGACCATCTGCATCGCTCTTTCCCTAATATACATGTCCAGTGGCTAATAGTTGATGTATATTTAGGAGAACAGTATATTTACATTACAAATATTTTGCAAATTGTTTCAAAGCCTTTTTGAAAATCCACAAATAGATATAGGAGGATGTGGTGTGAGTGCCAATGAGACAACTCTCCATCCAAATAACAATTTAAGGTGGTATGGGAGTCTAAAATAAAAACTTGATCAAAATGTAGTATCTATTGATACATGATCAAAAATATTATAAAAATGATAGGTCACCGTGCATTTTCTCAAGCTACAGGTTGTGACAAAATGACAAATTTTGTATGGATTATACAGGAAGAAAAAACATTTTGTGAATAAAAACTAAACAAAATGATAGAATTGTAAAATAAATTAGGAAAATATTGCTTTCAGACAATGCTTTGAGAATATCAAAAGAAAAGATAGGGTCACCGTACGTTTTTTTCCATCTAAAAGACAAAATAGGAAAATTTCATGTAGAGTCCTTCAGAAAATGCACTGTTATAGAGTTACCTCCCCTGAAAATGCCAATTTGAAAAATATTCAAAAACAACCAAAATTAATCTACACTTGTAAAAATATTAATATTTCTAAGTTATATTCTTATAAAGTGGTTCTTTTAGATGAAAATTCACATTAAATTCTGCATTCCTGCATCAAATTTTGCTAACTTGATAGAAAATATTGACCTTAGATTCTCTGTTTTTTACAATCCAAGATTGCGAAAGACACCCATACCACCTTAAAACTAGAGGCTCCAAAGAGCCTGTGTCGCTCACCTTGGTCTATGTGAATATTAAACAAAGGAAGCAGATGGATTCATGACAAAATTGTGTTTTGGTGATGGTGATGTGTTTGTAAATCTTACTTTACTAGTCTTGCTGCTTACATTTATCTCTATCTATAATGAACTTGGCCCAGTAGTTTCAGTGGAAAATGTTAATAAAAATTTACAAATTTTATGAAAATTGTTAAAAATTGACTATAAAGGACAATAACTCCTTAGGGGGTCAATTGACAATTTCGGTCATGTTGACTTATTTGTAAATCTTACTTTGCTGAACATAATTGCTGTTTACAGTTTATCTCTATCTATAATAAAATTTAAGATAATAACCAAAAACAGCAAAATTTCCTTAAAATTACCGATTCAGGGGCAGCAACCCAACAACGGGTTGTCAGATTCATCTGAAAATTATAGGGCAGATAGATCTTGATCTGAGTAATAATTTTACCCCGTGTTGGATTTGCTCTAAATGCTTTGGTTTTTGAGTTATAAGCCAAAAACTGCATTTTACCCCTATGTTCTATTTTTAGCTGTGGCGGCCATCTTGATTTGAAAGTCGGGTCACCGGACACATTTTTAAAACAAGATACCCCAAAGATGATGATTGCCAAGTCTGGATTAATTTGGCCCAGTAGTTTCAGAGGAGAAGATTTTTGTAAAAGATAACTAAGATTTACGAAAAATGGTTAAAAATTGACTATAAAGGGCAATTACTCCTAAACGGGTCAACTGACCATTTCGGTCATGTTGACTTATTTGTAAATCCTACTTTACTAAACATTATTGCTGTTTACAGTTTATCTCTATCTATAATAATATTCAAGATAATAACCAAAAACTGCAAAATTTCCACAAAATTACCAATTCAGGGGCAGCAACCCAACAACGGGTTGACCGATTCATCTGAAAATTTCAGGGCAGATAGATCTTGACCTGATAAACATTTTTACCCTTGTCAGATTTCCTCTAAATGCTTTGGTTTTTGAGTTATAAGCCAAAAACTGCATTTTACCCCTATGTTCTATTTTTTGCCGTGGCGGCCATCTTGGTTGGTTGACAGGGTCACGCCACACATTTATTAAACTAGATACCCCAATGATGATTGTGGCCAAGTTTGGTTCAATTTGGCCCAGTAGTTTCAGAGGAGAAGATTTTTGTAAAAGATAACTAAGATTTACGAAAAATGGTTAAAAATTGACTATAAAGGGCAATAACTCCTAAACGGGTCAACTGACCATTTCGGTCATGTTGACTTATTTGTAAATCCTACTTTACTAAACATTATTGCTGTTTACAGTTTATCTTTATCTATAATAATATTCAAGATAATAACCAAAAACTGCAAAATTTCCACAAAATTACCAATTCAGGGGCAGCAACCCAACAACGGGTTGACCGATTCATCTGAAAATTTCAGGGCAGATAGATTTTGACCTGATAAACATTTTTACCCCATGTCAGATTTCCTCTAAATGCTTTGGTTTTTGAGTTATAAGCCAAAAACTGCAGTTTACCCCTATGTTCTATTTTTAGCCGTGGCTGCCATCTTGGTTGGTTGACTGGGTCACGCCACACATTTTTTAAACTAGATACCCCAATGATGATTGTGGCCAAGTTTGGATTAATTTGGCCAAGTAGTTTCAGAGGAGAAGATTTTTGTAAAAGATTACTTTAATTTACGAAAAATGGTTAAAAATTGACTATAAAGGGCAATAACTCCTAAACAGGTCAACTGACCATTTTGGTCATGTTGACTTATTTGTAGATCTTACTTTGTTGAACATTATTGCTGTTTACAGTTTATCTCTATCTATAATAATATTCAAGATAATAACCAAAAACTGCAAAATTTCCACAAAATTACCAATTCAGGGGCAGCAACCCAACAACGGGTTGACCGATTCATCTGAAAATTTCAGGGCAGATAGATCTTGCCCTGATAAACATTTTTACCCGATGTCAGATTTCCTCTAAATGCTTTGGTTTTTGAGTTATAAGCCAAAAACTGCATTTTACCCCTATGTTCTTTTTTTAGCCATGGCGGCCATCTTGGTTAGTTGGCCGGGTCACCGGACACATTTTTTAAACTAGATACCCCAATAATGATAGTGGCCAAGTTTGGTTTAATTTGGCCCAGTAGTTTCAGAGGAGAAGATTTTTGTAAAAGTTAACAACGACGACGGACGACGGACGACGGACGACAGACGACGGACGACGGACGACGGACGACGACGGACGACGGACGCAAAGTGATGGGAAAAGCTCAATTGGCCCTTCGGGCCAGGTGAGCTAAAAAGTAAACCATTATAGGTCAATGTATAATTTTTTTTATCGAAAGTGAACTGTTTAAGTAAAAAAAAAATCGTGTGGCCACGTCTGTTATTCAGTATTCGTACGTGAACACATATGAAACTTTGCTTTCGACAATTGTGAATACACTTAACTATATATTCACATTTATTTAGGGGCTCAATTAAGCAGAGGAAGTTCCCTTTGTATTATGAATCTTTTATGATATCGGAAATTCGTTACCGGCTGTATCAGCTGTTGGGTCATATTT
Source organism: Mytilus trossulus (assembly GCF_036588685.1). Taxonomy (NCBI): domain Eukaryota; kingdom Metazoa; phylum Mollusca; class Bivalvia; order Mytilida; family Mytilidae; genus Mytilus; species Mytilus trossulus. The sequence continues at coordinate 3,436,634 of NW_026963294.1, forward strand.
TTAACGTCTCCCGGCCGATCGTACGAGAACATTATGGTCAATGCCTTAGTAGTTAAAAAATCCCATTCATTGAAGCATAGACTTTCTAAACTAAGTAATGTTATATACTAGTTTAGAAAGTCCCTGGTTGTAGTTACATTTGTACATGTCTGTTCAGCTTTCAACAATATATAAATTTAAGATCCTCGACAAAAAAATATCTTGCTTTCTTAGATCTTGCTTTATATGTTTTTTTAACTTACAAGTTTGATTACTAACAATAATATCTTTAAGTACAGATAGTAATTGTTTGCATAAAAATTGCTTCCAGGATCCAGCAAAACTGATTAAGTAAGGAAATCGAAGGAAAACGGGTGATTTTAAGCCATATTGAGAACAAAATCTGAGGTTACAATGTACATGTATTTAATGTTGATAATTATAGGTCAAAGTACGGCCTTCAAGACGGAGTCTTGGCTCACCCCGTACAGCAATGTCAGTTTGTTTTTGCTTAAAAATTGTTTCCAGGTTCAACCAATACTGATGTTTCTTAAATTATGAGTAAATCGAAGGAAAACTGGTCATTTTTAGCCATTTTACTGCGAAAAAAAATCAACCCTTCCTCTATGGGGCCTCAATCGGCAGCCTCCAAATCCCTGCCTTCCCTGAATTCGAACTCTAGCTACGGCCCTGACTGTGCAGCTTTAAGCAGTTTATTATTTAGGTTATCTAAACCTATAACTTTTATCCGATTTAAAACTAGCTAATGCTTTCTGCAATTCTGACTGTGATATTTTTAAATCTAGATTGGTAAAAATAGCGATAATCTTAATTATTAACTATTTGTTTAATTTTACTTTCTATTTCCTGTATTCTTGCTTTAAAGTGTTCTGGGATTTTAGATAAAGTTGCAAAAAAGTTGAATTCATGCCAAGTGCTTCTATGAAATTCTGAAGGTTATCATGATCATTATTATATTCTCGCAATGATGCGACTAAATTCCAATACTCTTTTTGTGTTATTACTAAGCAATGGATCTAGTTTATCTAAAATGGTTATGTATCTCATAACTTTAAATGAATCACTGCAAAACATCAATTTGCTCTTCAATGGTCTTTAAATTGAATAAAGTAATCTTATCTGAATCTTAGTCCGAGGTATATACACCAGACGACTGTTAAAGGTTCTAATAATTACATGGAACTAACTAACGAACGGTGCATGTAGAACGAATACCAGTCGGCTGGTTTTCTGCATAATGAACAATTAACAGAATGTTTCCAAAAATATTTATAATATGCACGCACGTGATTAATGTGGCACGTGCGTTTGAAAACGAATCAGAGGTATTGAATAACACAAAATTAATTCATTTGAAAAAGCCCGTTTTCCGACAACTGTTGCATTAGTCATACATGTCATACTCCTCCCCCTTTTGTTAATTGAAAATACGAAAATAATGCAATAAAGTTAACTTACCCTAACAATTACAGAGGACAGCATAAAAACAGTTACCGACACCGATAATCTTCCATTAAACATCTTCTCCAGCATTCTCGTGTTGCAATGTTTATCCAAATATGTACATACCTAATTATGTGTGCACTTTACATGCACATGCACATCACATTTATATCGTTCAAATGTATTTATATATGGTACTATACTTCCTACATTGAATTTAAAACTAATTCTTATCTCAAACAAGTAATTGAACTACATTTGAATCAATGGTCTTTTAAAATCTTGATTCTATCAAAATTGTTTGTTTAAAACTGATACCATATTGGCACGTGTCCCGTTGTCAAACTGCATTTTAAAATATTTTAAGTTTTATATAGATGCAACTTTTATACAAACAATTTAAACTACAAACATCTGATAATTTACGTTTTATTCATTACTGAGTTTTATATAAAGAATATATAACCGCGGAATGAAATCGGACCTTACAGATGACAATATTAAATCAATTAAAATGTAAAAATAGGAACACAAAAAAAACAAGCATTCAAAAATTTATCATATATATTTATAGTCTATATATATATATATGAAAATAAGGAGATGTTGTATGATAACGAATTAGACAGCTACATGTATTAACAAATTTCAAATGAAGTGACTGAAGCTATTAAATTGAAACGACAATGAGAAAAGAAACCAATACTGTATTCTCTATTTTAAAACAATAATGAAGTAATTAAAAGATAGTTTTACACTTTCAGTCTGTACATGTCCTTATGCTGTAACACGTGTTAACCTTTTTGCTGGGAGGTCAAGATGGAACTAGAAAAGCGGTCTTTTTAACAAGTAGTAAGAACACATCACTGAAAGAAGAGATGTTATATGAAAGCCAAAAAGACAACTCTCCAACCATGTCTCGCTGTGTAAAAAGGTTGAAGTACGGCTTTCAACACACCGACAAGCAAGCTATGAAGAGCCTCACAAGAAATGATAAAAAATTATTAGTGTGAAACCATTCAAAAAGGAAAACCAATGTTCTGATCTATATCGTATAAAACGAGAAACGAGATACCCTTTAATAAAAAAAAAAAACCACTAAAGACATAGTCCAGACTTAGAACTTGTAAAAAAAACTCTTCTTGTATTCTGTTTCCAAATTCTAAAAATCAAGTTAGTGGTCATAAGAATGCAACAGAGCTGTGCAGTTTTTTTATGGTGTGTTTTATATGTTTCACATTAACGTCAATTTGATTCGATATGACTTTTTTTTTGTTACTGGTAACCAATAGGGACTGGAGTGCATGTCGAATTGTTTTACATTAGTAATTTTTGGGGCCCTTAATAGATTGCTGTTCGGTGTGAGCCAAAGCTCCGTGTTGAAGGCCGTACTTTGACCTTTCATGGTTTACTTTTATAAATTGTTATTTGGATGGAGAGTTGTCTCATTGGCACTCATACCACATCTTCCTATACCTATTTTCATATTTCCCGAGGCGATGTTTTGTGTGGTTCATTGTAGTTATAATACATATCCGATGAACTTTGAGCAGATAATGCATTTTGAGTGTATTCCGACTGATTGTAAAGTGTTCGTTTTTCTCATTTACTAAACTGCTCGACTTTTTATTTATATATCACATATTTGTCACTGGACGTTACAACATTTTAAAACAACCTATCACTACGGATAACAAAGTCACTGTCTGACAAGTATTCTTAAAAATGAATATTATAAGCAACCAATTTTACATTAACGAAATCCTTCTCAGTTCAATCGGTACACTTCTTAAATATGCGTGGTCGATTTCAATGATATATTTAAACTGTTTGTTATTGTATATTTCATTGCATGTCTTTTAACATCCACAAATCGTTCCTCATCAGTAGTATTAGAACAATTGACTATTTCAAAGGTCGATTTATTAGTTGACCTTGTGTATTTAAACTAGTTCTATTATAGTTCAATATGCAAATTGCAAGATAACATCACTATTACTGATCTTTAGCATGCATACCATTTTGTATTGTCTTTGATATTTAAATATTTTTTCAATTTAAATATATTTATCTTCTGGCACACATGGAGGTAGTTGTATTGATAAGTAGTTCATATTACTTTGATGGTAAACAAAGGTATACAATGACGTATTTTGTCGGAACAAATTTAAACGTAAATTAAATGGACAAAAAGATAAGTAAATGATTTTTGAAATTTAAGGAGGCTGGCGGGTAAAACAAAATCAGCCAAAAAAATAAACATTTGTTTTTTCATTTCAATTTTTTGTATTACATTATTAGTTATTACTTTTCATATGGTACAACACAGAGGCGAATTTAGGGGGCAGTCCCCCCCCACCCCCCCCCCCCCCTTTATGGAAAAAAATGGTAGCTTATATAGAGAATCACTGAAGCGTGAATGGAGCGGTCCCCCACTTATGAACTTTTCTGGGTCCGCCAGTGCAAAATCACCCAGACAAATCGATTTGGTTTGGCCACAGATGACTTTAAAAATGTTTATATCATTGAAAAAGCTCCAATTTATCTCCCTTTGGTGCAAACATGTCATTTTTCGACGTCTAAATTGAAATATCTTTTTTAACTTTCGGTGACCTATATTTTTTATTATTGTTTTCAAACAAGCTGTACATAAACTAAATAATTGTAAAATTTAAGCCATTTCTGTATTTTTTTTCTGATATTACCAATATTCTCCTATTAGTTCAACAGAAAAAATAGAGGATACTTTTTACGGAGGCAGGTTGTGAGCTTAATTGAACGGTTACCCAATATTTTTATTTTATATTTCTATTAGGTATAATATAAAGTTTAAGCATAGAAAAAAAAAGTGATTTAGACCCACTAGTCCCCTTAAGATCGCTTTTATAACCGTTTTAAAAAGATAAGAAGCACCACATCGAAGATTTTTTTTTTATTCCTATCAACATTCGGACTTTAGAATGTTCGCTGCTCCTGTTTCTGCACTTTGGGATATTTGATATCCATCAGACAACTTATAGCTGCTCTGAAATATTTGCTTTTGCCCAGACTGTCCCTATCTAATTTATCTCCTCACAAATGTATGTTCAGTGCAATGACCACAGAAAACATCTTAAAATGCAACACATTCGGGATTGGTTTTACTGTTGGTCCATATTTTTTTGTAAATTCTATCAACTCTTTTATATTTGTATGACAATACGTTTTGGACTCGAGTATCATTGAAGACAATCAATTTCTAAATGCGCATCCGGTGCAGTTAAATTAGTATCGTTAATGATATTCGGCATTCGTGTTTTTATTTTATGCATATTTCATGAACCTCCTTCCGCTATTCAACAATTGATATTTTAAAAGTACACGAAATAATTTGTACTTCATCTTACAAACACTTTTAAGTATTTGGGTTCCATGATGACGTTGCTTACAACGAGAGGCGAATGACTCTAAAGGGTCATTCAAACGCACGAGTCGAAAACAAACGAACAACGACATGGTTGAAACAACAGAACGCAAAGCACAAAACAGAAAACCAAAGACTGAGCAACACGAACCTTAAGTTACAAAAAGCTTGAAATTATGATTTGGGAGGGTAAATAAAGGCAACAGTAGTATACCGCTGTTCAAAACTCATAAATCCATGGACAAAAAACAAAATCGGGGCAACAAACCAAAACCGAGGAAAACGCATTAAATATAAGAGGAGAACAACGACACAACACCGAAACGCAACAGCACACAGAAACGGACCAAGCAACAGACAATACACCACGAGAATAACAAATATAACATCAAAACCAAATACATAAATATGGGATAGACAAGTACCTTGCCACGTCTTATCTCTTCTCCACATGTGCAAATGTATATCCTTATAAGATTTCAAGAATGTATGTTTAGCGTGTTCGCTTTGTGTTGTTGGGTTATTTACTTACTGCTATATACTCCTGGAGTAAACTGATGGATAGATGTTTAAGCTTTAATACTAACTAACATTAGAAGAAGACGCAGTATGCTGGTTAATGAGACAACTTCACAGTAAAGATCAAATAACGTAAAGTTGGCAACTATTATAATCCAAATGCTTTAACAATGGACTATGTTTTATTACCGACCTTTAGGCTACATAATTTGTAATTTCGTTACGGTTTTCTTTCTTTTCATGACATAATCAACGTAAAACTTATTTTTAACCCAAAACGACATTTGGTCTCTTGTGGAGAGTTGTCTCATTGGCAATCAAACAACATCTTCTTTTTTTTCTAATAACCCAAAATGAGAAGTATTAATCGCAACTAATGCAACTTGTGTAAAAGACCTAGTCTGTACTCTACTAGAATGTTCTATCACAGACCATGTAAATTTGTAACCCATCGAAAAATTATATACTACAGAGTCAAAAGCCGGTATCATAAAAAAAAGTCTATTAGCAAATCAACCTATTCCTAGTACGTACCCATATTTTCAGTAAATATATTTTCCGGCCTTGGTGTCCTTTGAAAAAATAACAATTATATAAATAGTCTGATAACATTCTGTTTTATGTTGCAATTATAAAAAGGAACTATGATACATAGTAATCACAAAATACAGAATAAATAAAACACATATTTACAACTCGAGTCAAATATCAACATTTCAGCACTATATAGTAGTCTTGGTAGCAATGTTACTTTTCACAGGTGAGGTCAACAATAGTTTTCAAAAAACTGGTACCCCGTTTGTCAAGGAGTAAGGACATCTAGTGTTCATTGCAACCGGAATACAGTTTGTCTTAAATAACATTTTAGTACGAAAACAAAAGGTGTATAAAAGCTACACAATGTCCAGATACGTACTTCGATTTGACAAATCATTTATAAGGTAAATAATCTGTACACAAAATGTTTTGATGGATTTCTTATTTCACTACTCCGTAGTTTTTGGATATGTGCCTTTCATTATCTCACTAACACATTGATAATATAGCTACAAGTTTGTCACTGTATACGGTAAACGGTGAAATGCATTTCTCTTAAAATGCATCCCTAAGGAATTCATCGTGAATGAGACTTAAACAATGAAACAAATGATATCATTTTCATCATGCAGGATCAGGGGCTGCCCCTCTTGTGGGTAAAGTCAAAGTTGTTTTTCGTAAAGTCGTAGTCGGCACAGTTGTTGATTCAACAGTTGTTGTTAATAATGTTGTACTTTTGATTGGAACAGGTGTTGTTTCTGTTGTCGTACTAGATAATGTGGTTGTTGATGGAGTAGTAGAGGTTGTTGTCGTGTCAACATATGAGGTAGTTGAAGGTGTACGTATAGTGGTTGTAGTAGAAGTTGTTGATGGAGTACTTTGTGTTGTCGAAGTGTCAACATATGAGGTAGTTGTAGGTGTGCTCGTAGATGTTGAAGCAGTGGTTGTTTCACTGGTAACAGTAGACGGAACAGTTTGTGTTATAGTTGTACTAGCATGTACCGTAGTTGATGATGGGTACGGAGTTGTAACCGAAGTCGTTTCACTAGTTGATGTTGATGGAGTCGTTTGTGTAGTAGTCTTACTAGCGTATGTCGTAGTTGATGGCGTAGTTGATGGCGTAGTGGATGGCGTGTTTCGACTTGTTGTGGCTCGTGTACTTTCACCAACGGTGGTTGACGGAATAGTGTGTGTCGCCGTTGAGCTTACATATGGCGTTGTTGGTGTTGTTGAGGTAACTGGATATTGCCAAGTAACTGGTATTATAGGTGGCATTGTTCTCCATTCCCACGGTGATTGTGTCGTAGAATGAACGTGTGTGGTAGTTACTTCCTTGTACTGTGTTGTAGTTTCTTGGTTGAACGGTGTTGTTGTTATGTGAGGCAACCATACAGTAGGTTGTTCTGTTGTTGGAGGTGTTGTGAATGAAGGAAGCGTTTGAAAATCAATCGGCGGAAGTGTTTTGTCAATCCAATGTCTTGTTGTCTGTGGGATGGTAGCTGGTTCTGTTGGTATGGTAACAAAAATTCCATTATTTGACAAGGTACTTTTTTCGTTTGACCTTTTCGTGGAGGTTATAGGGCTCTTTGTTGTAGATTTTGTAATCGATTTAGTTGGTGTGACGATCGGTAATATAGGATTCACGGATGAATAACGTTTCCAATCACCCGAATCACATCTAAAGAATTCCACCTGAAATATAAAAATAGAGATAAACAAAAAGGGAATTGACAAGATTAAAAAATGAAAATAAGTGACACAGACCATTCATGTGTTCGAAGCGTTTTTCGGGATTGACCTTCACCAGCCACGCTCAAAGCCGAATATTTGAAATCAGAGGATGTATAAGGACCGAAAACGTTGAAACGCTGTACACCAAAAATGACATAAAAATAGCCAAATCCATCTAAGGCCAACCATGAATGATATAAACATAGTGTAACCGCTTATTGTATGTCAGTGGTTATACTTGGACTTTATACTATCTTAAATGTCTTTTAAACGAATGGTTGTGTTTTACACATCTTTGATAGTAACTTTATTTGTATCTATAATTCACATTATTTCTTGACTATTTACCATAAAAGCGCGAAATACAGACAGTGTGTAGTTCTGTGGAGACTGTGGTTATAGGTCAAAGAGGGGCTGGGTAGGGTTTACACAATAGAGAACAATGGTCCCAATTTATAGAAACATGAGCCAAAAAAAAGAAAAACGGTCACAACAATAATATGACTATGTGCTATAACATACAGAATGAAATTAATAACGGACAGAAAAATTAAACGTGCTTTAATATAAAGAATATAAAAAAGCTAAAAAATTGAAGAATTTCAAAATAAAGAACCCTTCCCTTTTCAGGACAATTACAATTCGATTTTGGATGTTTTGTTTTATCATTGGGTGAACCAAAAGCAATACTTTCAAAGATCAGGGTTGTGTTTATTCTAAGCTATATTGTTTTTAATTGTTTGTACATTATAAGCAGAGCCATCAGTTAAAAAACGATACGATGTAACATATGTATAAAACAGTCTAACATTCAGTTAAACTCTTGTAGCAAAACTTCTATAACACCCCTGCACTACAGTCATTAATTCAACTGATATTTCGTCTTTGAACCTTTAAGTCAAGCAGGAATTTTAACAATTGAAATTGTATTAGGATAAAGAAAAAATGACGGAAGAACGTTAGGAGGAAGCCACGAAGTGTATTTTCCTGCGTTGTTGTTATGGTGCCATGAATCGCACGTGTTGTCATGAATGCTGAAATCTGTTTTTCAGCCAATCAAAAGTATTGCTTCTTATGAAACAACTATGTAATGTAATTATTGACAAATATGTACCTCGTCTATAAAACCGACAAAGTTACTGAATCCTTCACCATGACCTATTTGAAGTGCGCATTTTCTCTTCTCAATCTGACCTAGAAATATTAAAATTAAATATTATATACTTTCATTAACAAAAAGACAAGCTCATTCCCTAACTTAAATCAAAGTTTGCATACCATTTAACTTCAAGCCTTTCAATAAAGAAGTTGAGTTTTTTTTCTTGCATCTAAAATGAATATCAACCTTCTTTTTTTTGGCGCGTTTATGACCTTACTGTTACTTTGAAATGAAGAACAGCAATTGAAACGCTGTTCCTATGCTTTGTATTGATGTTTTGCATGTACACTGATTTTGCAATATTTCTTTTTTTTACTTTCTATAGTTCATGTGATTTGATTCTGTAAATACATGTAGCATATTGATTGGAATTTATTTTTGTATTTGACTCGTGTACAAAACATTTCGTGTGTTGATGTAAATTATATGTTAATAAGTTTGTTATTTATAATTTTTATATACATTTTGCATTTCCTTGCTTTTTTTATTGTATGTTTTGTATTTTGAAATTGTTGATCTTGAGTCGTGTTTTTGTCTTTGACTGTGATATCCGCGAATAATTATCAGCGACATTTAATGATCAGCATGGCGGGTGCAACTAATGGAGCAACATCAATAGTTTGTGTTGGGCCGTATTGAGAAATCTTGAATTAGAGTGTAATGTCTCGCAGTTTTCCTAGTTATTGATTTTAAAAAAAAATTCTTGCGAAAATTTGAACCCCCACCCGTCCTACTCTGCCTTCCATTCCCATTGTTTGATTTGAGATATTTACCTGAAGCTTTTACTGAGCTTGCCTCTCCATTAACCCATCCATTTAATTTATTGTCAGTTACGTAGTACACAACTTCTGTCCATTCGACTGACTACAAATAAAAAAAATAAAGTTTTATCAGAAATAATGACACGTTAGCGTCAACTTATAATACTATTCCAATCTTTACATTGCTACAAAGGACTTACTATAAACATGTGCAAAGCATATTCATTTATAGTGGATTGGGAAACAAGTTTTGCGACTTATATTAATCCTTTCCAACTTGACGGATGCGAGGCGGAGCGCTGCCTCATAGTGGCATTAGCATGCTCTTTTTCGAAATCTACAAGCCTTAAGGGTGTATTTAACGAGCCAGAGACACGGGTCAGCCATTTATCGTCCCCTTCCGTTTCCTCAAGACCATACTCGCAAATATAGTGTCAAGAGAGAGCCGAAATTTCAGTGTCTAAATTGTTCATCCAGGAAAGGGTATGAACCAAGAACCTTTTAGCCGGTTGAATTTAATAATTTCTTATCGTTAGCGAGTAGTATAGTATACAAACTTACTGTGGATTATTTTATTCTGTGGTTATCAATTTTCGTGAATTTTATATCGTAGTAATACCATTGGCACTCTCTGTTAACAAAACCTATAGGAAATGTGTAATTCGTTGATCATTTGAGTTTATGATTTCCCTGTACCCATGAAATCCACAAAAAAACTGTTTTTCAACGAATAATAATGATTCCACAGTAATGAAAAAAATATATTTTGCAATTTTATCCATACATGTACATGTAAGACAATGAAAACAATGACGTACACCTATACGAAAACATATTTGAATACGTACGGTCGTACTTGCATATAGTGTGTACTTTTATTGACTATGTACTTTTATTCCCTAAGGGTTGATATCATCTATTCATTAAACAAACATTAAAATAAGACAAAAACAATGGAAATATTATATTTATAGATAAAAGAAGATGTGGTATGATTGCCAATGATAAACAACTCTCCATTCAAAATTTATAAAAGTAAATCATTATAAGTCAAAGTACCGTCTTCAACACGGAGCTCTGGCTCACACCGAACAGTAAGCTAAAAAGGGCCCAAAAAATTACTAGTATAAAACCATTCAAACGTAAAGTATATTTACTAAAATGCATATCAAATAGCCATTTAAGTCTGCCTTAATTCATAGTTATTGCGTTAATAATAATTTTTTATCATCGCATTTATTTGTGTAATGTTTGCGCCTGGATATGAGCAATACAATGTGCATTAACACTTCCTTCTTTGTACACTTATGATTAACTTATATTACAAATTAAGATCTTAATGACAAACATTGGACTTTATAATGTTCATTTTTTTAAAAGTATAAACAAAAACGCCAAGGTAAATTCAAAAAGGGGGGTTTAAAAACTAGAGGCTCTAAAGAGCCTGCTTCGCTCACCTTGGTATATGTGAATATTAAACAAAGGAAGCAGATGAATTCATGACAAAATTGTGTTTTGTTGATGGTGATGTGTTTTAAATCTTACTTTACTAAACAGTCTTGCTGCTTACAATTATCTCTATCTATAATGAACTTGGCCCAGTAGTATCAGTGGAAATGTTAATTAAAAATTTACAAATTTTATTAAAATTGTTAAAAATTGACTATAAAGGACAATAACTCCTTAGGGGGTCAATTGACCATTTCGGTATTTATAGATCTTACTTTGCTGAACATAATTGCTGTTTACAGTTTATCTTTATCTATAATAATATTCAAGTTAATAACCAAAAACAGCAAAATTTCCTTAAAATTACCGATTCACGGCCAGCAACCCAACAACAGGTTGTCAGATTCATCTAACAATTACAAGGCAGATAGATATTGATATGATAAGCAATTTCACCCCAAGTCAGATTGCTCTAAATGCTTTGGTTTTTGAGTTATAAGCCAAAAACTGCATTTCACCCCTATGTTCTATTTTTAGCCTTTGTGGCCATTTTGGTTGGTTGACCTGGTCACGCCACACATTTTTTAAACTAGATACACCAAAGATGATTGTTGCCAAGTTTGGATTAATTTGGCCCAGTAGTTTCAGAGGAGAAGATTTTTGTAAAGATAACTAAGATTTACGAAAAAATGGTTAAAAATTGACTATAAAGGGCAATAACTCCTAAATGGGTCAACTGACCATTTCGGTCATGTTGACTTATTTGTAGATCTTACTTTGTTGAACATTATTGCTGTTTACAGTTTATCTCTATCTATAATAATATTCAAGATAAAAACCAAAAACAGCAAAATTTCCTTAAAATTACCAATTCAGGAGCAGCAACCCAACAACCGATTGACCGATTCATCTGAAAATTTCAGGGCAGATATATCTTGACCTGATAAACATTTTTATCCCGTGTCAGATTTCCTCAAAATGTTTTGGTTTTTGAGTTATAAGCCAAAAACTGCATTTTACCCCTATGTTCTATTTTTAGCCATGGCGGCCATCTTGGTTGGTTGACCAGGTCACGCCACACATTTTTTAAACTAGATACCCCAAAGATGAATGTGGCCAAGTTTGGATTAATTTGGCCCAGTAGTTTCAGAGGAGAAGTTTTTTGTAAAAGATTACTTTAATTTACGAAAAATTGTTAAAAATTTACTATAAAGGGCAATAACTCCTAAACGGGTAAACTGATCATTTTGGTTATGTTGACTTATTTGTAGATCTTACTTTGCTGAACATTATTGCTGTTTATAGTTTATCTCTATCTATAATAATATTCAAGATAATAACCAAAAACAGCAAAATTTCCTCAAAATTACCAATTCAGGGGCAGCAACCCAACAACCGATTGACCGATTCATCTGAAAATTACAGGGCAGATAGATCTTGACCTGATAAACATTTTTACCACTGTCAGATTTGCTCTAAATGCTTTGGTTTTTGAGTTATAAGCCAAAAACTGCATTTTACCCCTATGTTCTATTTTTAGCCGTGGCGGCCATCTTGGTTGGTTGACCGGGTCACGCCACACATTTTTTAAACTAGATACCCCAATGATGTTTGTGGCCAAGTTTGGTTTGATTTGGCCCAGTAGTTTCAGAGGAGAAGATTTTTGTAAAAGTTAACAACGACGACGGACGACGGACGACGACGGACGACGGACGCAAAGTGATGGTAAAAGCTCACTTGGCCCTTCGGGCCAGGTGAGCTAAAAAAACTGCCAAATTCAACATTTAATAAAATTGAGAAAGGAAATGGGGAATGTGTCAAAGACCATAGAGCAGACAACAAGCAATCAAAATAAACGAATTGTTTAACAATTCAAACAGATACCAAAACAAAACAATATCATTTTTCTTTAAATTTTCAATTGATCATAGCTGTTAAGGTCATTGATGACTGACCGCATAACATAATAGATTGTGCTTTATTTGACATTTACACATATAATAACTTGTTTTCTTTAATTGTCATTTTTCACAGTTGGGACGACATGTTAACCATAAATTTTACCATAAATGTCTACCATCTTGACAATAATAACGCGAACATGACATTGTTTTTTCTACATCTTGTTAAAATGTTGATGCCTTGATTTAGATCTTATAAAGTTCCTATAACTGGCTGCTTTTTACCGAGATTTATTTTGTGTACTAAATAAATATCGACGTAGCTAAAATGTGATTGAAGTATAATTTATGAATTAATGATTATTCCTCATTGACTTCTAAAAGGAAGATGCATGTGGTATGATTGCCAATGAGACAACTTCCCACAAAAGACCAAATGATACATAAATAAACAGCTATAATGGGTAATCATTCTGCCTTCAACGATGAGCAAAGCCTATATAGCATAGTTAGCTATAAAAGGATATGTAAACAAGTAAAGTCACGGCCTAATTAAGGTGGCACCTAACACCTGAACTAAAAATGATTTGGATCGTTTAATTTTCTTAAAATTTTGTCAAAGTATTTACTTTGACCCTTTGACAAAAATATAAAAAAAAAATCAAAAAAATTGAAGCAGCCGTTTATTCAGAAAAATTACACTGGTTAGATAGCAGTTTGCCAAACACTTATTATGATCATTGAGAAGCTTAATAATTTCCCTTAAGAACACAACGTCATTAAAACGTTCTGCTGATTTTATGGAGTTATCTCCCTGTTGTGTTAGGTACCACCTTAATGTACAAAAATAAATAAAGATAATCAAGTCTGTAACACAGCAACAAACAACACTAAGTTTCAGACTCCCAACTTGGGATAGATTGATACGGGGTTAAACATGTTCATTGCATGTTTACATGTCACAAAGATGTCCAATTTGATATAATCTAGACTAAGTACATGTATTTACCTTCGAGTTCTGTAAGTTTGTCATACTTTTATACCAGTACAAACAATATTCAAAAATGGTCTTAAAAATGGTATTTATGTCTTGTCTAATGTATTGCTTACATAAGAAATTAAAAGATACTTTTTTTCAATTTATTCTCAGGTGATTCAACTTTCTTACATTTCACGGATAAGTATCATTTATATTAGAACGAGGATTGGAAAGGATTTCAAAAATTTTATCGTAAAAATATCCATGACTAGCGACTAAAAGTCATAGAAACTTGCAGAGACCAAAGAAGCTTCATTGTATCTAAGTGCTTCGTGCATTCCTTGTTTTGGTGATTTAAGGTACCCGTAGTAACTTAAAGAAAGTCATGTATACATATGCCATGAATAAATGTGTTTTGTATCTGAGCAGCAAATTATTGAAGCAGAGTTACAAAAGACTTGCAAAAAATCCTTAACATCAAAATCTATTGTGCAGATCTTATAATAATCCATATTTTAATCTGCATGATTTTGGGGAAAATTTATACACATACATGGAGATTCCTTAACTCCACCTTTTCTTTGTATTGGCAATTTAGGGAAGTGGGAAGTGGACGTATCCCATTGTGAAATCTTCTTACATTTTTGTATTTTATTCTTGGTTCTCTAACCTTACAAAACAGAACCGTAGACTAACATTGAGTGCACAATAAAATAAATAAATGTGGCATTCCAATTAGGAAAATGTGTCAGTAGAATAGGGTAAATTAATTACTCATTAGCCTACTTACTGACCCTAATCTACATAATTTTTTTTTTAATTATGAAACGTGTTCCTACAGAAATATCTGACATTTTTAAGTTGTAAATTCTCCCTAGTACCCTAACACACTCAGAATTCATTAATTAGTGTCATCTTCGGAGAAAAATAAAATTACATAAGTTCATGTCCTCCTTTTTGACACCTACTTAAATGGAATTAACCTTGCGTCAGTCAATGTGACGTATTTGAGATGCCCTGTGTTGTGGTTAATAAATTATCATGTACATTGGAATTTACTAATGAATGGTTTATTTGTAAAATTTAAAAACATGATTATTTTTTCATTTGGTTTTATCATGATCATTGAACATAAAAATGCTCTTAAAATAAAAACAAATGTTACTGGGATATGTACAGATTAATGCGTCGTGCTCGAGACTCTAATCGAGACATTTTCAAAGTGACTTAAGGTCTTTCATGTTGACGCTTGAAAATACTCAGACAAGCATGGTAACATGCGGCAGCAAGGGGGACTTGTCAGCGTGAATCCTGACCATACAGAGAATTCAGAATTAGAAAATAGTTTATGACTAAACTTGTGTATAAACTTACTGGTTTTCGTATACTCAGTTCCTTAGGTCTTTCTTCACCATCTGTCTCAAGACCAAACTCTACATTGTTGTCGTTTATAGTCAATCGAACAGACCCAAGATCACCACAGTCGCCATTGTTGATTATGCTCTGCCTCGAACCACTGCTGGGAAATGCCTTGGTCTCTTTAAATCTAATCCGAAATCCAAAATTATTTCCAAGTTCGGCGTTTGTAAATTGCGGAATAACCAGTCGAGCACTTCCGTTGAAATATGCTACTCCGTCTTTGACTTGAACATTTTCATTGCTGACAAATACGTCATTTCCAGAACTATCACTAATGTGATTTGTAAACTCTAAAAACATCAGAGACTTGCATTCTGTAAAGATACGAGAAAAACATACATCACAAAGAATACTTTAATAGTAATGCAAGTCTGCGGTTATTTGTTAAACAAAGAAAGACGTTGCCCTCAATAAATTTCAGTTTCCCCAAAAAAATTGATATACACGCATTATATTTACGTCAAAAAAATTAACTATTCTTTGTTCATATTTTGTATCCGGTAAAAGTTTACATTTGTACAATTATTTTACATGAGCTTTAAAACTACTTATTTATGAGACGTAAAACAACAACAAACAATCAATCACTATCAATTTACCTTGTGGGAGATATTTACTGGACGTAGTCAACGAGCAGGAACATTCTGCAGGACTGAACTGTGTTCCAGCGGCACAATGCATCTTGACCCAGCCGTGACCAGGTACCAGTTGTTCAAACATGGCGGGATTACGCGAATGGATACGCTTGTCGCACCCTGCAAATACAAATATACATCGCGTTAAAATAGACTGTTAAAAGTAATCGTTTGATTTCAGATCAACGGTAGCAGTTCCACTTCTCCAAATAATTTCAAAGGTTTGTGTATGCAATATTTTCATCACGGTAAGATAAACCATATTATATCTTGCTGAAAACTCAATCATAATCAGATTGTATTTCTGTTCAGGTTCAGTTGAAATCGGATGAGAGCGATAATTTATGTTTACCATACCAATACAGTTTTAAAGTACATATATGTATTGTAAGGTCATGCTTGATTTTATGTACCTGAATTTTTCGGAACATTGTCTAATTGGCTTTCACCCTGGCATGCGAGGAGGTAAAAACATGTACAAATGTACATTGATTTTGGGGCTTTTTATAGCTTGTTGTTCGGTGTGAGCCAAGGCTCCGTGTTGAAGACCGTACATTGACCTATAATGGTTTCCTTTTTTTTTTTAAATTGTTATTTGGATTGAGAGTTGTCTCATTGGCGCTCACACCACATCTTCCTATATCTAAGTGGTGGTTTACCTGAATATTTTGGAACATTATCCGACTGGCATTCATCATGACAACTGGCATCTGGAACACAACCCACATTGGGCAGATACGCTTGACCTTGAGGGCAACACATCGGGACAGAATGACCTTGACATTCCCAATAAGCTCTACAAGATGATTTAGCTGCATAGGTTTCGGACCGGACATTCAAGCATGGATCTGCAAACAGAAAACTTCTATATATCAAAAATGTTGCATGGGAAAGAATTTGATATATTATGATTTGGTTAATGAATCCGCGTAAAAATTGGTTTTCCTTAGCTTAAAACGCATAATTCCAAGTATTTATAGTTAAACCCGGATATGCAAGTACGGATCTTCAAACCGGGAAGTTTCTTTTCTTAGTAAACAATGTCTACATCCTAGTACATGTATTTTCAAACAATTTGAATAATAGTTTTAAATGAAAAAGAAAAAAAAAAGATTTATGACTTTCGAACTATTTTAAATCATGTAAATGTTAAAATATGGAAATATCATATAGTAGGAGTCAGTGATTAATGTTAGTTTGAACTATTGCATAAACATGTGTCTATCATTGGAGACCTTTAAGTCGTCTCTTGATATTATGTGACGTTGGGTTATTGCATATGATTACACCCTATTCTCGTTCTCCATATTTCATTAATACGTATACTTCCAATGTGTTACGATACTATTAGTTACATAGTATGCTAGTGACCTAATACGGTATATATGGGGTCAGTAAAGACGCTCTCACCCCATATGAAATTTACTGACCCATATATCGTTTTACGTCACAAGCACACTATGTAACGAATTCATCTTACCGACTATATCAGCGTGAGAAATTAAGACTGTAATGAATTATCAAAATGAGCAAGTCTTCAATACTGTTAGCATTAAGAAACAACTTCCATTGATCTTACAAAAACAGATGCCGACAATAACAACTTGTTAGGTTTAAATGTGTTTTATGAATTTATTTCAATCTTAATCATCAATTTCTTCGTCCGTCGAAACCTTTACGATTTTTTCTCAGTGCCATTTTGTTTGTATAAAGGGACGTTACACCACTACTAACCGTGTATGAAATAAGCCCCACTTCCTTACTACCTAGTATAGAATATAAAGGGATGTAACTCAACAACTAACCGTGTACGACATAAGCCCCGCCTCCCTACTGACCTAATATTAGATATACACGGTCTTCACGCGGACGCTTTTAACCAATCAAATTCCTAGAAATGTATAGGAGGTAAGATACATATATATATAAATCCCTGACAAATATTATTTTTGGTTGTGTCTTCCTACTGAAGGTTAATCTATAAAAACGGTTCTTACACACCAAATTTGTTTTAATAAAATTTAGTCTTTTGTAATTCATTATAAAACAATAAGGTGTTATTTTTAATTCTTGCAAATTATTATTTTGATTCCTCGAGGCCCCTCAAATAGTATAAAATGTAAAGCTTTTAAAACTCTGCTATATTTTAAGGCCGGTTTTTAAAGATACATACCATTTTTACACATTGCATGTTTTGGTGGTTGACAGGAGAGAATGTCCTGGTTCCAATATTGTCCCCATGGACAGTCTCTGTAGAATGCTGTCACCAAACCTTCTTTATCGAATAAACACTGAGTATATTTATCACAATCTGTCGGGTGGCTGTTGTAACCGGCTCCGTTCTCCATCTTACAACCAGTGCATGCTCCTTAAATGGACAAATGGAATACCATGCATTGTATAACACAGATATATAAAGATAAGAAGATGTGATATGATTGCCAATGAGACAGATATATTCTACAAAGTTGAAATTATATGATTAATTGTAAGTAATTATAGGCAACCGTTCTGTCTTTTGAATGAGAAAAACCATACCATAAAGTAATCTATAAAAGTCTTGTTAAACTTCTATAATTAGTTTATAAAATATAATTATTTTCTTTGTCGGAATTCATAAAGAAGGTCAATCATTGTGTATTTGTTTCCTTTACCCTTGAATTTAATATGCATTGTACGTCCGGATGCTTAAAGTTAATATTTTACACGAACTGTACGGTTGGACGTAACGGCTGTGTCTTATCCTTCGATAGATTGATACATTGTAAAGCATTGTTTCATTTTGCTAATACTGAACTCGCTATTTCTGATATATTGGCTACTGAACATGATTTTAAATTTCAAATTAGTAGCTTTGTTTTTGGACCTTCTTAACGTATTTTTTTTCGTAATGCTTTGTTGTAAAATTGTGAACATTTCCTACATTTTAGAGCTTGATAACGTGGGCATGCAGTTTAAGGCACACACGATTAAATAATAAAACAACAAGGAAGAAGAAAACGAAATAAGAATACACAAATTCATACCTTGAGCAGCAATCCTTTCTAAAGCCATAATGTTCCCATTATTCATGGCTGTATTAGCAAGATAATTTTCTTGTACCATATCTGATGAAATGACAGGTAGCTGTACTGGTACCCCAACTGCAGAAGATCTTTTAGTTGGGGTAGATTTTGTCGGAGCTGCCACCAAAGGTTCATGACTTTCAACGGGTGATTTGAAAGTAGAATCAAATGAGTTCACTGTTAATCCATTTAGAAAAGGCCATTGTGTTGTTGCAGTTGCAGAAGGCACATGCAATATTCTGCTTTCCTCGTGTGTTCTATCTATAGATTGTTTACTGAATGGAGAATCATTTTGCACTTTTAAAAAGATCTCTCCATTTTGTCTTGATCGGACAGAAATTGTATTCTTAGAACTATTTCTACTTATAATGTCTCTATATGCAGGTGTAACAATTTTATAGATTTCAGATAAAGGTCTGAATTCGACAGTTGCAGGCTTGTATTCTTTGGTGATTGTGTATTGTGGGTCAAGCATACTTGAGCCAGGAGTTGTTGTCAAGTGTTTAAAGATTTGTTTTAAGTCGTTACGAAATATCTCCTCGGTGTTTTTCATCGGTTGTAAATATTGTACAGTATCTTTATTTTTCTCTTCACCAAAAATAGTCAAGCCACCAGATTCTAGCGTTTTCCCATTGCTAAGGGTTTTACGAACATCTTTCAGAAGCGCAATCGTTGATGGCTCTGGTGACATTTTTACAACGGTTATAGTACTAGGCACCGCCGTTGTCGTAGATATCACCATAGCAACTTTTCTCTCAACATTTTTTGTTTTATGTCTTTTTTTATCCAGATTGGATTCAACAGATGTTTTTCTAGTAGTTGGTGATTCTGAAACAGTAGTTTCCGAAATGGTACTTGCATGTGTTCTAGTAGTAATATAAGGTGAAACAGTGTTACTCTTGTCTATTGAAGGATAGCTGTCCTGTTCCTTTAAAGCACTATGATGTGAGTCGAACTGTTCCTTTAAAGCACTTTGATGTGAGTCGAATTGTGGAATAGGATCGAACTTATTCACCGGAAGATCTATTATTTCAGCATTCAAATTGTCCTTTGATTTTTCAAAGCTTAAATCTGAATTTTTATTGTAAACGTTTTTATGCGAATCATCGTCATTTGAATAGTTTATATTTTCCACTTCCTGTTGCGTCTGCGTAGAAAGTAATTTCAGAAGCGATGGTGTTGAGACTTCATTCTGCCGCGTTGATGTCGAGGCAGATGACGTCCTAAATGTTTGAATCTTCGACTTAGCAATCTGCTGCAGAAGCCAACCTTTTAAGGATTGTCTTGGTTTTAATATGTTTGCAACGTTGTGATTTGGAAAAGTATTTCTCTGAAACCAGTTATTTTTTAGGCCTACAAAAAATTTAAACTATTTTAAAATCGAAGAAACCTAGGTTGGTCAATAAACTCGAATCTTTTAAACTACAATTTCAAAATCTATTTCAGGGGGTACAGAACACCTAAGGGAGTTAACTCTTTAAAATCAGCTGAACGTTTTACTCACATAAGAGAGGAGAAATCAAGCTTTTCAGCGATTAAAATTATAGTGTCTGTCAAACTGCTTAAAAGACAACCAATTTATTCCTGTAAATTGTGTGGTTCAAATTTCTAAGAAATTTTTACGTTTTTGTAAACAGGTCCAAGCAAACATTTTGTAAAAAATTTATGAATTTAAACGAGGCAAATGTATTTTGGTCAAAGTGTTGGGTACCCTCTTAAACGATTGCTAACAAGATATTATAATAGCTATGGAAATGTATAAACAAATTATGCTAATAATATATTGTTTGTCTATTGTATCCCTCTGTATAGATAAAAGTCAACGCTACAATGTAAGAGTGATGTTTTACCATATTTTGGTTAATTTGACATTAACGATAAATTCATTATAAATATGTCTTTCAACATAAATGATTTCTTAATGATTAGAGCGAGGGACAGTTGAACTAGCAGACCATGTTTGTTTGAATTAATAACACGCTCGTAAAATATCTTTGACTTTGTGTCTTACATATTTGTGGCCAAAAACTACAAGTACATGGTCTAAACAAAATACCTACAAAGGTTCGACCTACTAGCATAATATTGCTATGACTCTTACTATGGATAAAAATCCAAATAAAATCATCCGTTTCATTAGGCGGATCAGGAGTCCTAGGAAAGGGATGATTTATTCGAAAATGATTAAAATACAAAGTTTAAGAAAGAGGGTTGTGTAGTTCACTGTGATTTATCACCCCACTCCCTGAACACCCGACCTTGCCTCTAAATATAAAAAAAGAAGATGTGGTATGGTTGTCAAGAGACAACTATCCACAAAAGACCAAAATGACACAGACATTAACAATTATAGGTCACCGTACGGCCTTCAACAATGAGCAAAGCTCATACCACATAGTCAGCTATAAAAGGCCTCAATAAGACAGTGTAAAACAATAAAAACGAGAAATCTAACGGCCTTATTTATATAAAAAAAAATGAAGCCGAGTGGCCTCCAACTATGCAACTATTTGTAAAAAAATAATGATATTTAGTTTCAATCGACAGGACTTAGGATCCTAGCATAAACCTTATAGTAAATGTTAATTTTATTTGTTTACAATCTTTTCCGTATTAAGATTTATATAAATATAAGCTAGGCGATATTCTAGGATTTTCGATGGGCCAAAACACAAACTTACGACGACTTAAGGAGACAAATACACATTTATTTATAGTATACATAGACAAAAATAGTTTAAATTACACGAGAAATACTTTAAAATTTAGTTTTTCAAGTAAATGTTCTCATTATGACATCTTCCATTGGTCTATGTTAAAAATTTTCACGATTTACATTAATTCTGGATGAATGCGCTTTTTAACAATTACATATTTTAAAACAAACAAAAAATGCGACCATTTCACAACACGAAACTCCTGTTATTAATTCTGTACACCTGTCTGTAATTTACAATGATGAAGACAAAGTGTCGATTTCGTGTTGAAATTCGACATTGGTATAAATTACTTCGAGTTTAAAGGTTTGCTTGCCATTTGAAATTAATGTTTGGTTTGACCTCTGGTCACCAGGCCATATCATGATCTGTCAAAAACTAGCATTTCTGTTAACTTCATAGTTTATCCAAAATTACAACGAAAAATGATAAAACGAAATTTGTCACTAATGCATCATCAGCATATTTTAAAAGGGAGTAATTACATGTGTCAATCATCGTAAAGGAGCAAGAATTTAACTTCATTCAATTTGGGAGAAAAAAAGATTTTAAGTGCATGTGATTTTTTGCTTTGTAATTTGTCCGAACTAAAGGGTTTGTCCGAACTAAAGGGCATCTTTCAACATTAGAGAGGGTTGTTTCAAGAATTGAGAATGTTTAAGGGGAAAAGTGCAGAATCAAGGGTCTAAAAGTAAAGATTAGATAAAAATAGGATACTAAAACATAAAGAAAAGAAATAATAGGGAAAAATATAAAGGATAGAGCAAAAATGTGCTTAAAATTATAAAGATTACAGACACGAAGAACACCCGGAAGAATAAACATTTTTGTTACTTTTGATAGAACTAAGAGTTCCGGGGGGGGGAGGGGGGTAAACATATTGATATCAAGTGCTGATGGTAAATGTTTAAATCTCAGCCTAATAAATCCCATTAGTATGACTCGGAAAGGAATTAGAGCTATACAAACGTGTTATCGTGTTACCAATTAACTCACTGACATTTAAACCACATCTCAATTAATAGACCACTTTCGAGTTCATCCGTCACCGGCAAAAACTCGTCAATTATACACGCCTTTATGACGTCATTTACCAGATAGAGGGGCTCGCCTGTATCCCTGCACTATTTACGTTCATCAAGCGTCTTAGTGATCGTCTTTGTGCAGGATAAACTAGAAATAATGGTTGCTCTGTAGGTACTTACTGACATTTCCCTAATGACAGCAGTGTTGATTGTCAATTTTGAGAATTCAATTTGCCGAATAATTCGTACAATATAGAATTATAGTTTTCCAACCACTCGCTCAACATTGAAAGGAAGTGACGACGCCCCTAAACGCACAAATGACGATGATAAAGGCGCGTATAATTGACGAGTTTTTTCCGGTGACGGATGAACTCGAAAGTGGTCTATTCATGTCCTACTTTTATATTATGTTATGTTTCCTCTGCTATATGCGTACCCCTATGGTACCGATTTACGAAGTCGCTGTAATCAATGGTATATTATAACTACTAGTAATCTTAATGTTCAAGAAAATATTTCAATTCTTACATTGCGTATTCTTTACTCTCGATTATTCTATTAATTTTCATCTCTTATCCATAAGCATGATAAGGAATCTTCGATGTGCCACTTTACGCATCAAAAATTTACAATTAATTTCATTCCAAAGTCATATGTTTGTTTAGCACAGAATGTATATTTTGGCATTAAGATGAGAAGGTACCACAGAAATTTAAAATAAATAAATAAAATAACACAACTTTAAAATAAGACGAAGATGACATCATGAGAATAAGAAGTGACAAACAGACGAATAGACAGTTAACAAAACATGCATATATAACCATTAGCAGAAACGAAATGTCTTAAAAGTAAAAGTAAGGAAAACCTACACTAATGAATTGTTTTGATTTACGATGGTGTCTATAATCGCAAGTGTGAATTAAGTTGACGATAGGAAAAACCATTGTAAACAAAACCTTGTTACTTTCTTATGTTTTCTTCGTGAGACTGTTCAGAGAAAAGAAATATCATGCCAATAGCAGTACATTCAGTATCTTGTAGTTAACGAGAATGCTTCAAAATATTGTTCCACATCCCTTATCCGTGTAAATGGATGAAATGAACAAACCCAAATCAAACTATAATATTATTATGTAAGAGGATCTGGTTGCGACTTACAGAATAGAGAATAACGGCAAAAAATTAATATTTGAGAAACATGAATAAAACAAAACGGAATAGAGAATAATGGCGATGAACTATAGGAAAAAAAGTTATTATTTGTAAAAAAAAAATGTATTCTGTAGAGGTAAAAATAAAGAAATCATACAATTACAGAATTAAAAATCATATAATTTCGTAAGAATTTTACAGAATAAGCGTAATTTTTAATGATGACAAAAAATCAAAAAAAAATTCTAGAGAATACAGAAATTAAGGACCCACTTCCTCTAGATCACTATGTAAATTCTTACCATGATCGTTTCGATGCCATCTTTGGAATCCTAGAGCGAAAAGTAAATCCTCGTCTATTTCGAAAGGGTAAAGATTAAAATCCGGAATTCCATAAATCATGTTGATGTTTACTATAATGATGATAAGACTCAGGACTGGATTCATTATAATGTCTACGAATAAAAAATGAAAAGCTAAGTGAAATAATATATTGTGTGTCTAAAGTACTTTCTTTATGACTTGAGAATGTTAAAAAAAAAATAGAAATGGTTTCAACATAAATCGTTTTATATAAATGCTTTTGTCAACATGCTTCTAAATTGGAAAACAAAATAGCAGAATTTGAACAAAAAATAGTTTATTTAGAATTACATTTTTAAGTTTGGTGTAGTAAAACATAAAAAACATAAGAAAGAATATTTTCAATTATAAACTTGTTTTCATATATATAAACTAGTTTGACTATTAAATATTTATTTTCAAATATTTACAATTAAAATTAGTTGTTTTTTTCTAAGTACTGTACAATCTAATTCTGAAATTATCAAATTGTCTTCGTCTTCTTTTCTAGTATTAGCGAAAACAACAAATTATGGTATTCTATTGTGGATCAAAAATTCATTTTTATAAAATATGATAATTAGATGCACACTTACCTGTTATGTTTTAAGTTTTTAATTTGTAAACATGCATTTTAATTTATATAAAATGATCTCCGATCCCTTATCCACATGTTTGACGTCTTTTCTTTAGTTTACCTGCTGTCTAAAAAAGGAATTAATAAATCTCGACATCGTTTACTCTATCACCCTTTTAATAAAACCGCAGGTGTGCTCCAATACACACAGGTAAAAGATGTTAGTTTTACGAGGCAAACCGCATGTTTTTGACAAATCAGCTGATAAAAAAGAAATAAAGTATATATTTGTTCCCTACTTGCATTGTTGTCCTACATTTAACCAATGATTATGGTCAGTTTTATTTCAATTTTACAGAAAAAAAATCAGACAATAATCAACGGTTTTATCCTGTAAATTAATGATAACAGTTTGCATGTTTAAAAAATGTAATGACGACAATTATAATATTTGGTAATATTTCGATAATGGTATTTTGTTACGATAAAATAGTTTGAAATTAATGGAGTTCAGTGCCCACATTCATGAAGATTTTTCTAAAGAACGGATTTTCGGCTTGTCCTACGATCAATCAGAACTACAATTGAATTGAATATCTTAACTCGAGTAGTTTTTAAATACTTAGGCTTTTCTACCTCAGGAATAGATAAGTACCATAGCTGTATTTGGCAAAACTTTGACGAATATTTGGTCCTCAATGCTCTGCCACTTCGTATATTATTTGGCGATTGTATCTTTCTGATTTTTTAAAAGTGAGTCTTTTATAGACGACATGCCCTTATAATCACTATCAATTTGCCAAAATTGAAGTGTTTAAAAATATTTAGAAATATTTAAAATTTGACCAAAGAGGCTGAAGTACAAGGACATATATATTAAATTGTAGATGCTTATGATACTGTAAGATTTAGAAAAGATTGAAATACTTACAAAAAGACTCTGCCGTGAAATGATTAAGAAGAAAATTTGTACAACATCTTTTCTTTTTGATTCAGACGAGAACGGTTATATAATTGTGTATATCAAATGTTGCATGCATATTCAAAATAATTAAAAACATCGTATATGCGATGAATTGGTTCTGAAAGATCATGACAAATAAGTTGACCAAGGGCATCTGAGATCACACCCCAGATATAATGGGGTTCGTGTTGCGCAGTACTTGTTTTTCTATGGTGTCTTGTGCACTGTTATACGCCTGCTTGTCTTTTTACTATTTGGCTATGACGTTGTCAGTTTAATTCAATTTATGGGTTTCAATGTCCCTATAGTTTCTTCTCTTTGGCTATGATGACGGATGGAGCGAACATTATGCCTGCCACAAGAAAAGAGGAGATATACAAAAGAAGATGTGGTATGATTGCCAATGAAACAACTGTCCACAACAGACCAAAATGACACAGACATTAACAACTATGTATATTAGATATTATTATTCCTTCAACAGGTTATCTCCGTACAATCTGATGGATGGATTGATTGTTCAATTATTGGCTACTTAACGTCCAGTGGCAGATAGTTCTTGCATTGTCAGATTGAGTACACATTAACAATAGAGACAAAATGCATAATAGTTGGGAAAGTTTGACTGTCATTGGAAAATGGTGGTATATCATGATTGAAGATTAGCAGACATTTTTTACTTGCAACAGGCCAGCTACGAACCATCAAAAGAAATGTGCCGATGATTATTTTAAACGTGCAGGTAGCATATATTCACTTTATACATGTAATAGGATTTAACTTCCTCATTCGGATCAACTGACTTTACATTGTTCACAGCCAAACGAACAATTACATTGCGTTTTTCTATAGCCGTCATTATAGTATATTACGTTATTAGTTGTTTTCTCATTATTGAAGGCCGTACAGTAGCCTATTATTCAACATCCACTTTGTTTGAACTTTGTTGACTATTTTACTCATTGGCAATCATACCACATCTCCTTAATATATGTATTTTAGTAGTCTAATAACTTAAATACTTTATTGCAATATAGCCAGACAAAAAAAACAGCTTGAATATTCGGTGATACACATTCTATAGAACGGTTTTTGTTCTTAATAAATATGGTCTTCTCTCTGTCTTCAAATATCATATATTTTGTACCGTATTGTGGAACGACCATTTAACTTCCATTGAAAAAAAAGGGGGGGGGGGGTAATGTTTGTTTTTTTTCTTAAAAAAATACATGTATTCTGATCCCCAATTTGATAAAATAAATATTCTGCACAAGGAGATGACAAACAAATTATTCTGAATGCAAATTCACCCCATACCTAATAGTGTTTGATTTGAAAAAAAAAATCCCCTGGTTGATCGTGTCGAAAACTTAATGTTTGTGCTTTGCTAGAAAAACATTTTCTGACTGATAAAAAACCCACCATAACCTCCTCTTGGATTTTAATGGTTGCTCCCTAACGGATTCACTTGCAGTCGATTAAAATAGGGCAAAACTAATTTGATGAAGTACTGTTTTTGGAAGTGTTAACCTACGCGTTGTTCCTTTTCGTGCATATGCGTAGACTAGTAAAATCAATCATCAAATGTATGTCATATATGTTTTGTTGAAATTTCGGTACAAAATTACGAATCGGTTAATACCGTATAATGACGAAGTTTGCCGATTATTAATTATATAAACATGCAACTTCCTAAAATATGTGAAAGTATTTTAATTATGTTGTTGACACTTATACATGCTAATTAGTCACTTAAACTGACGTATTTTTATTGCATCCTAACTAGTGTATTTGTGTCATGTTTACATACATCATTATTAACTGACACAGTGTACACGTGTATGTGAAGATTTAGGTCATATTGGCCAGTGTTGATGTTTATCTCACTTGGTTGTGTGTATAAGGACTGCATAGTCGCATAGAAGTATTGTTTTTATCATTTTTCATTTGAAGAAAGGTACAATACAAAATGAATTGGCGACTTTGAACCAGCTGAAACACCCCTCCAGGTGCGGGATTTTCTCGCTGTATTGAAGACCCATGGGTGGCCATCGGCTGTTTTCTGGTCTTTGGTCGGATTGTTGTCACTTTGACACATTCCCTAGTTCCATTCTAAAGTGTATTAGGTCCCATTTTGAGGTTTCCAATATATGATACGGATTCGGGATACGGAGATTGAACTGCACATTGATATAATAACAACGAAATACAGTTAATAATAAAAAAAAATGAAAAACAGTGATAAAAACTTTTTAATCTGCTACCCGAGTCATAATCTTGCAGTCATCAACAGTTGATACGTAATAAGTGTCAACATTTTTTGTATCATTAATATGAAAAAAATACTTTAAATAAACTTTCAAAAATGGATTCCTCATCCAAACTTTGTCTTTATGGGAAATTAAAAAATAATTGTCAGTCTGAGCAAGGACGTGTAACTAACATAAGTCCTTGGTCTGAGGAATATTTAAATTGCAATAATTTTATACATAGGCAGTTACTCTCAAAATTTAGACTAAGTGGTCATTCCCTTAGGCTAGGCATTGAATTAGGAAGGTACAGAAACATTCCAAGAGCAAAAAGATTATGTGAAAAATGTGAAGTCCTAGATGATGAATTTCATTTCTTTTTGTATTGTGACATTAACTTATCTTTGCGTTCTAATCTTTTTGCTTATCTAAAAGACTATGTACCATTATTTCAACGTCTTGATGCATTCAATAAACTTAAACACATTCTAAACCCCATCCCTGAACTTGTTTGTCCTATTGGAGTCTTCATAAAACAGTCTTTAGAACTGAGGGAGTCAGACCCGTGTCAGGCAAGTTTAGGATGGTGTTTTTTTTTACATAAATTTATAATTGAACTCTAATGTTCTATTATTCTATATATTGTATTGTATTATTTTGTATTTCATTGTATTACATTGTATTTCATTGTATTGCATTGTATAGTATAACATTATTGTTTGATTGTATTGCTTGACCCTCATGGGTGTAATTTTGCAATAAAGATTATATTAATATACAATGTAGTAAGGAATGGAGGTGATATTTTTTTTTTCTGTGAAAGAAGAAATAACATTAGTTACAAAATGTGATGCACACTGAATAAACCGCGAAGCGTATTTTCAAAAACTGTGCACAACATCTATTAAGTTTTTTTCTCGAAAAGACAGAAAAACTATTACAGTCATTCCTTGCAATTTAAATCTAAAATCCATCTTTAAGGAGTTAATCATGTAAAAACGTTAATGACGTCACGGTTACACGTCAAACTTCTGCATATGGCCTGATAGACAAATAAGGTAACATGATGGTGGATCCACAATTACATTATATTGGAAGAGTAGTAAATAAATGACTCAGGCGCGTAGCTCCCTATACGCTAACACGCAGTTGCGTGCACATCGATTCGGCAAGCAAAAAAAAAATGCCAAAATAAAAATTTATAAATTAATTATGGTTAAAGGAAACACATACAGTATGTTGTAACTTTTTAAATTGATGAACTTTCATTAAATAACGGCATTTCAAATTAAACGTTTTATTGGAGATCATGTAAAAATCGGACAGTAACTTGTATTTTTTACCAGATTTAAATTTATCATACTCAGTCTAAGACGTGAAGTTTCGGCTATAGTACGGCTTATCTGTTTGCGATGCGTTTTCTTCCCTGAATGTTATATGGTTTGAAAGCATAGATTTTCAACAATACAAAAAAAGTTGGAGGATTAAATGTGAAAACCAAACATTATTATTATATATGTACATTGCATGTTGCACTGCTGGTAAGATCACAAAAGTAAAGTATATATATTTCGACAGTGTATATTTGTATCTTTATTGTAATCAACTTGTCAGTCTCTTCGCCCGTCCAACAAATATAGTCGTCACACTTCTCACAGACATAATACAACAGTATGAGTGAGAAAGACTTCATATTTGGCTAAATATTTTTCGGATCTAATAAATACATATAAAAAAGAAGATGTGGTATGATTGCCAATGAGACAACTGTCAATAAGAGACCAAAATGAAACAGATTTTTTTATTTGAAACAACTATAGGTCACCGTACGGCCTTCAACAATGAGCAAAGCCCATACCGAATACATGTTTGTACATACTAAACAGGTATACAAAGAAGATATGGGAGAAGACTATATAAGTTTGATTAATTTGTGTCTCATCCCTTCTGCACATTTAAGCAAAATTTGTTTAAACTACAAAGAAGATGTAGTGTGTTTGCTAATGAAACAATTCTCCACAAGAGACCAAAGCAGTACTTTTTTTTACTAAAATGTACAAAAACTTAAATTTCTATACGTTTATAGTTGTCTAGAATTTTGGCATACAAGTCATGTTTGAAAGTACCTCCATATTTTTTTTCTTAAATGCTTCCTAAGGGATTTGATTATATATACGTACCACCATGGTCCTTATAAATCACCAACAATACGGCGATGCATATTGCTTTTTATTTGTAGAAATTTTGCCATTTATTTTATACCTCCATGTTTTCACGTATTTATACATCCCTTGGTTTCAAATGTTTCTGTTTGTTTTCCTGAAGAAGGTTAATCCGGAAAAAGGACGTTGGACGTGATATTTGAAATGTGGAATACATTTAGGCAATGGCATGGAATTGGTGAACTCAAATATCGAGAGATAATCAATTATATCACTCCAAAGCTCATTCGCGTTGGTTTAAATTACAATTTGTACTACGATGTAACAACGCTGTCGGTAAGGTAATATTTCATTTCTTTAATTTATTCTTTGATTTTAGGGATTGTATTAACAGTTTAAGAATCAGGGGCAAAAAAAAAACAACATTTTTCTAGATACCAAACTATAACTTGTGTCCAAGTGTGTGGATCTCTCTATAAATTACAATTGCACTAAGAGGTTCCATACCGCAAAAGGAAGCTGGATTTAAGTTAGGGGATAATTAATCCAAATGGGTATTAATATTTTTGTCTTCAAAATATTTGAAATTTCTTTTTCTTTTTAAAGTTTCAAGAAGAAATCCTCAATTCCACAGTAAAATAGTTTTTAGATCTCTGACCACAAAATTATTTTGTGTCAGAAACCTATTAATTTTAATTTTTTATTACAACCCAGATTCAAACAATATCAAGCTTGAAAATTGTGTCCGCCAAACTTGTCTCAACTGTTTAGGGTTCCACCTCTGAGGTCGTATCAGCGAAGCATTTGATTTGCCATGTTTTAGTCATCTTAATTTCCAGCCATTTATTTTGCACAATTTTAGTATATTATTCTCTAATCTGACCAAAAATCCAGACCTTTCACATTGTTTTAACAGGATAGTTCCATTTATAAACACATCTCTAAATATAATCTCAAAACATCAACGATGTGTAATAGTCATAAAATTATACTCAGTGCTCGGAGCACAAATATCATGCTCGAACATAAAATACAGCATTTTGATTTGTAAATTTTGGAGTATGAGTACAAAAAATAAACTCGAAAGTTGTATGACTTCAAGACTAGGTATTATCAAAAGTTTTGAGTAGTAAGTCCAAATAAAACGTTTTCTGAGCGTTGACAGTGTTTCAGATATCTAATCTATGTCTTTATTGGATGCAAATAAATTTTGACCGCGGATTTCTGCTAGCACACCGAATTGAAGTATCATCATCAACCAGTCAGAAGTGCAAAGTTATATTATTCCGTACACCATTAATATATATAAGAACATCAGAGCTTACGGCGAAATCCCTGCTGACTCTTTTTACACGCAATGTCATTATAAACTTCTGTTACAGTACGCAAAACACAACATAGGTATAACTCAAGACTGAACAACACGAACCCCATTGAATCTTGACATGTTCTCAGGTTCTCTAAAAGGATGTGCAGATCCTTCACCACTTATGGCATCCATCGTGTTGTTCATGCAAGTTTTATATAATTCTTTATTTTGCATTCCGTCATCTGATTCTCATGCAATAAATATATATATAGTAACACATTTTGTTGTTATTCTCTCTACCAATGTATAAGAAAAATACATTGTTTTTACATAAGTTTATATTTCTATCAAAAACAGGAAATCATAGAAAAAAAATATCTTAACTCCAAGTATAATAACGTAGTAACACATATTTATGTCTTACATGCGTATATATTATATCTATAGGATACACTAACCACTGTTCATTTGAAATGTTCATTCAGTTGTGGTTCACATTTAGTTTACATTAAAGTATGAGTTATCTTTCTTGTATTATAAAATTAATTGTCGAAATGGTTCTCATTTGTATTTTCTATTTTTCACCTATTGTAGGAGAACTGTGAATGGCGGACAACAATTTTGCAATAATGGAATTATTTTTTAATTTCTTAAGTGCAATTTTAACACAAGGTTTACAGTGAGCTCAATCTACAAAAAAAAATATGCTGGTAGTACTTCATGAGAAGAATAGTACATCTATAATATATGATCCCCAGAGGAGGTTTTGTGTTGATATCAGAAGCTCGTAATTGCAATATGATTGTAACATATTAGCTAGTTGAAGCCAAACAAATTTGACTTTGTAACATTTCCAAAAACATGTTCTATTTTTATTAACAGTTAATTAAAACATTGATTTTTTTTTTGCTATCCTCTTGAATTGATAAGTCTGCCAAACCTTTTTAAAAATT
Source organism: Mytilus trossulus (assembly GCF_036588685.1). NCBI lineage: Eukaryota > Metazoa > Mollusca > Bivalvia > Mytilida > Mytilidae > Mytilus > Mytilus trossulus. The sequence goes on from NW_026963294.1 coordinate 3,469,091, forward strand.
GTGGCACATTAATAATGCTCTCAAACTTCAAAATTTATTCGGCCTTCAAATCGAATGTGTTGTGATTCCTTCTCAACTAATGTTGACAAATATGTTCGTTTAGAGCATATAAATTTATAAACATAGTAATAGTCTTGCAGCAAATATTAAGAACATGTAAATTAATAAGAAGACCCTTCAAACCGTTTGTTACCCATTTGTCACAATAAACCGAAACAAATAATGATCATCTAGGTATAAACCATGCAACAAAATTCATACAAAAATCAAATTAAACCTAATGAAATGGCGTGAATTCGACCCAATTCTCGAAGATTTATGCTGAAAACCGATGTTTAAACTTCGCAAATGTCACTAATTACTTTACTTGAAACAAAGATAAATTCTGCACATTATTTTTGACATTGTTAAAAAAGCAATATTAACTCCCAGTTTTATATCGACAGGACAACGTCATCAGTATGGCTGATTTGTTCTTTTAAATTAACTCAATGAATGTTTCAGCAGAGGATACTGAAAGTGCATGCGATTTTGTTATAAATATTATTTTAATTTTTCAAATCCAAGACCTGTATACTTCTAAATTGTGTTGTTGTCTTGTAAATCATCAATGATACCTAGGCGGTTATCTGAAGAAACTGCTAATTAGTTCTAATTAATCAAAGAACCCAAAAATAGTTAGAGAAATAGACACAATGGATAATCGTTGGATCGTTAAGAAGAAATTGTTAACGAAACAATGCTTATTCATAAAATAAACAATATTTCTCAACTCATTAGCAACATGTTCGCAGAACCTTATATCTTTAAATACAAAAATGGAATTTGATTTAATAGGTTACGATCGTGTCCTATTCCCACGTGGGACATTTGATCAGATGCATTTGATGGCGGGTGACGCATGTATAGCAGGAAAAAGTAGAATCACAAAAATATTGAATCCGAGGAAAATTTAAAACGCAAAGTCCCTATAATCAAATGGCAAAATTAAAGGATAAAAAAAAATCAAACAAATGGACAACAACTGTCATATTCCTGACTCGGTACAGACATTTTTATGATTTTACATGTAGAAAAATTATGGATTGAACCTTGTTTTATAGCGTGAACAAAACAGACATTATCGGTAAAATAGTCAAAATATTGTTACAGCAGTCATCACTGTGATAAAATCTCAAGACAAACATACATATAAAAAAACACAAAACAAGTCTTCAAATTAAAAAACACATTTCTTGTTTCGCGTGTTGGGCGTCAGATTTTTTTTGTCTTTCAATGTCTATTCAAAACAATTATAATTTCACAACGAGAATGGTGGTATGCAGAGTTATAAAATCAAAAGTTATGTTTGAATTAATTACAGAAACAGACCAACAGACCGACACCTACCATGTTGATACACCGGTCTCGCTTCGTTAGAATTTTATGCGATTCCTTAAATAGTTGACATTTAGGTTTTAATCTTGATGTGTTGTTTTTATGAATTCAAACATCTGGGAAATTATGTTTGTCTTATTTACTACTTTGAATTTGTATTATTTTTTGTTTGCTGACATTCTAATATTTCACACTTTTGTGTCTATTTCCTAATGGTTTCTGAAAACCAATTGACCTATAGGTTATTATACACTGTGAAAATACTTGTTTTCAATACCGTATAACTCATCGACATATTTCTGCAACAGTGCTCAAGTAAGCCTAAGAAATGTTAAAACAATTACCCAAAAAACAAAATAGACAGACAGCAAGCAAAACACCCCTGAATCACAGACTTCTAAATTAAGACAGGCATAAACAACATGCGATTTGGTAAAACATGTTTGCCAGCGATCAGCCATGTACCAACCGTATACACTACCAAACTTAAGGACAAATACAAGTATAATTTAGTTAAAAAAGGATTGAATCATTGGCATGTCGCTTAAAAATATATACGATATGATTTTTATATCGTTGTAGTTAATTATGGTCTATTGTCACTAGTAGCACGATTTCAGTCTGAAACGGTCATTTTGGTCTGATCATATCTTAATTGACTGGATTTACCGCTAGAGGAAAACGTCACGACTTGTCAGATCGTTAAGTTACCCGTTCCGATCGATAGTCTCATTAGGTAAATCAGTCCGTTAAGGCATGTCAAGATAAATCAGACTGAATCTTCTAGCGAGCTGTTCAGATCCGTTAAGACCGTGTCAGACCAAAACAGATCAAATCTCAAAATTAACGTTCAAAAGTGTCAGACCATGTTTAGATCCGTTCAGTATCCCGGTATGATACCACGAGTTACGCCCCTTCTGCTTGATTAGTGCATTTTAGATTAATTATATATATATTTGAAGTATGAATAAAATAGAAAAAAAGTAATTAAAGATTAAATTCTCTGTTGATTCTTTATTACTGTTGTAGCTTGTGGAGGAACTAATAATTAATTCGTCTATATATGTTGCTTATTTTTTAATAAATATTAGTTTATTTATTTATATTAACCATAAATTGCAAGGACGCATGGTAATTATATAGGTACACATAAACATGTTTGCCATACATTTAACCTTAAAATGTGAGAACCCTTTGAGAACATATTTGTATTTGAAAATCAGAAACGTAAAAATCTTAAACATAACCTAAAAAAGGCGATGTTGTATAATTGCCAACGAGACAATCAATAAAAATTAACACATGCGTATTTTTTGTTTTAATTCGTATTCTGTTGATATGTCCTACTTTACTATTACCGTTGGAGCTGGTTTTTTTTATATTATTATGTTCGTCCTTATTACTCTGTTAAACTCGGAATCGCTTCTATTATCATAGCTTTGTACTGTACAACATATCATTACACAATTATTCATTTTACACAACGGTGCGTCTAAAGACCACTAAGGTCGCCAACGTCCATGAAGCTGATCATGATACTGCATTCAGTCTTAGTCGAATCAGTGTTTAAACTATAAAGTACTATCGTATAAAGATTTTCATTCAAATAATGAGTGTATATATATATATCCTGATGATTATTGTCTAACCCATATGCACAAGTGGCAGATTACCCGACCCCCCCCCCCCCCCCCACCCCAAACACACACACTTCTTGTCTAGAGCGGAAATTAATCACAGGTTGATTTGACTTCTAAAACTGGCCGTTAATTCATACAAACGTCCGCATACGCGATAAATGACAACTTATCGGTGGGGTGTAAATATTGACACCTGTGTGTAATGTCTCTGCAAAATTAAGTTTTAATGTAAAATACATGTACATGCATGTTGATTTGAATAGTACGTTATATAAGTTTATAGTACAATACAGATTAAGATTGATTTACAAGTGAAACTTTTGATCTGTGTTTTTAAAGAATAGGTACAAATATATATGTTTAATGTATTTCATTTTTTTTTGGCCGTTAGTTTTCTCGTTTGAATTATTTTACATTGTCTTATCGGGGCCTTTTATAGCTGACTCTGCGGGATGGGCTTTGCTCATTGTTGAAGGCCATATTTAAAAAAACTGGCTAAATTTGTTTTGAATACCATACATGTACAATATTTGTTTTTTTTTAAACGGAATGTTGTATTGCCTTCCCCTCTTATTTCCTCCGGTCCAGGAAAATTTATTGGCAATAATCAAATGCGATTTTTTTTCACAAGATCTACTTTGGAGCAGAATCTTGGACTTATACATTTCTCTAAAAGCATACAGTTCTAAAAGTTGTGTATTTTCTTGTCTAAATTACCATGTACATGTATGAGGATAAGAATAGGTCACCATTTATAAAGATAGAAAGAATATATAGATGATGAAATATAAAGAACAAATTGATTGATTGTTTGGTTGTTTTACATCCAGTGGCAAATATTTGATGCATTTAAGGCAGGCAAATATCGGTACGTCTAAACACTGCTAAGGACTCCTTAGTGCACTAAGGACTATACAATGCCACTAAGGACTAGAAGGACTACTGGTATACATGTTATTTTTACATATTATGTTAGAGATTGATATTTAATGCATAAATTTCAAATTTTACAGAAAAGTAATCACAAATAACAAAGATATTCAACATTTTCTAGACACGTGCCTATTTTTCTTTGATATACCGAAAATCAATGAACCGATTGACACGTGCCAAATAATATAACAACTGATTACACAATCATATTCTTTAATTTAAGTAATTAATAATTGTATCGAAAAGATTAATACATGTACTTGATTTTCATAATAAAATGTGTTATTCTTATTTAAAATGATTAATAGGCTTTTGTTTCATTTATTTCCCGACAAAGTTATTTGCCATAGGTTTTATCTTTGATGTGCGCCAACTCATAAGTAAGAGTGTGGTCAGCTTGGTAAAAATGTTTATGTAAGAGACATCGAAGACGAAATGAATATATATATTTATAACTTTTTTGTTTTTATTTTAATTCCGACAAAGATGCGTGTATATACAAATGGCTTCTCTAAAACATGAGTAAATTCGAAAAAAAACACTATAAATCATGATTTTCATTTTTCCACTTTCTATTACTGCTTTATACGTACTAGTACGAATAACGATTGAAAAGGGGAAAAAATCATTTGGCGTCCTTGGGGTTTATCAAAACCACTAGTTTTCAACCAGTTTGATATCAGTTTACAAAGGCTTCGTACGGTACTTATTTATTTGAAATTGTTTGACATGTTTTTTTTATAAGTAAAAGAAATTTAAAATAATCATTTAACGAATTTTAGTCAGATAAGGTTTTATTTCAAAGATATATTTGAAAGAGATAAATGTTTTCAAAATTTTCCACAGTGTTTAGTACATTATTTACATAATTTCCTGCATTTGTGAATTGAGAGTTAAAGATATAATGTTGACAGAAAAAGAGAATGCTTTGTACAAATGCCTTGAAAATATGCCTTAACCACATGATGTAAAAATTTAAAAAAAAAGAAAAAGACCAACCGAAATATTTTCAAATACTATTTCTTTAATTCATTTTCCTTTAAGAAGATATTGTTTGTGAGAAGCGAATCCAATTTATATTCTTTTTTATGACTACGTGATATGTGCTTAACTCACTGTTGAAGGCCATAGGGTAACTTATAGTTATTAATTTCTGTGTCATTTGTGTAAATATCTGTATAATATATGTATATATATAAATGTGAATCAAAATATTTAAAAGAAATATATATATTCTGTTATTTATTCATATGAACATCAAATTTATTATCTACAAGAAATAATTACAAAATACACTTGAGAAAAAAACCTTCTTTATTCTGAAAAAACCCACATTAATAGTATTTCCACAATTAATTTATTAGTATCCAACTTTACCAATCTTGTCCATTAAACACAACAAATAGCATGATTCCCGTGTAATCAGTTATGTAATTTGACACGTGTCAAACGGTTCATTGATTTTCGGCACATCAAAGAAATACAGGCACGTGTCTAAATAATGTTGAATATCTTATTTATCTATGATTATTTTTCTACAAAAATTGAAATTTATGCATTAAATATCATTCTCTACCATAATATGAAAAGAAATTACATGTAACAACACTCCACCTAGTCCTTAGTGGCATGTTATAAGTCCCTAGTGCACTAAGGACTCCTTAGCAGTGTTTAGACGCACCCGGCAAATATTCAGTATAAAGATAAATGGTATAAAAATAAAAGATATATAGAAATGATGATCTGAGCTCCCCTCCCCGAAAAAAAATTTACTCGTATTATATTAATCTAAAGTAAAATCTGGATCCGCACCTGTTATATTTGGCGTAAATTAAAAATTTCTGTTTTAGCTAAAATACTTGAGTTCAATGGCACGTGATAGTAATCAACCGAGGCAACAGGAAACAAAATCAATGATCCATAACGCAAAAAGTAAATGACTATTTTACAATATACAATAAAAAGGTGCCAAATATATTCATTTTCTCCGTGTCAGATATTTTTATTGACTGTACACTCGCTTGCAAGTTAGCTGTACAATTATTCGGAGCCCTCCTGTACAATCACTTTGAACTTTCCTGTAGAATTGCTTGGTCAATTTTATTAAATAATAAATACATTGCATATGCTTTGCATTGGTTGTTCCTTGTCTGTCCTATTACATTCATCTATGGTATTTGAAATGAAAATAAGCACAAAACCAGTCATTTTGACAATTAAGATTATTTTAAGGAACCCTCTTAAGGTAACTATACCAGAGACAAAAACAAAATGTGTACAATAGATATAAAAAAAGAAGAATTGCCAAAGAGACAACTCTCCACAAGACCAAAATGACACAGAAATTACCAACTATAGGTCACCGTACGGCCGTCAACAATGAGCAATACCTCATAGTAAGCTATAAAAGGCCCGGAAATAACAATGAATGATATAAAGTTTTTTAACACTACAACCACAGAAGAAGGGTGGCTGCTTTTATACTTCCATATGTCGGGGTTTAAATCCCATTCAATAGAAGAAGATGGGGGGAAAAGGTGTTTGGTTATATTTATATCATGTCTATCATGACGCGGGGAACTGCTATATAGTTGTTAATAATTCGTAAATCATAATTTAAATTTCACCAATAATAGGGAGCATTAAGTCGCAGAAATAATTAAGGACAGTCTCTTTATGTAAAGAATATACCACATTGAGCTTTCTGAACTTTCTTCTGTCTTCTAGCAATTTCCGGACTATTTCGAAATATGTAGCTTAACGTCTGACATATAAGTATGCAAATTCAATAATTACATGTAGTTTAATCCAGATTAGATTTAAACGATCAAGTTTATTTCTTTATAATGCATAATTGGGACAAATTCGTTGTTCAAAATTATTTTCCAAGTGTTATTTAGATTTCAAATATGCATATTGAAAGTAAATTTTAGTATTGTTTATTGAATCAATTAAAATTCAGATCAAATCCGCTTAAAGAAAACAAAACCGGCGAATGACACTCATTTTTGTTGAAATTGGGTTTGACTGACCTTAATTGATATTTTGTTTAAAACAATTCTTCAAATTAAATATACAATTAATTTACGTTTTTAAGGGGGCATTGAACCTAAAATAAATACTAGTAACAACAATACAGGCTTACAGTATTTTGAATCATTTTTTGAAGTGTTCCAATATAATAAACCAGAGACACATAACTTGTAATTTATGTCTCTGAATGAACGAATGATAATTTTTACGAATAGAAAGAAAAAAGCAAGTCTGTCCGAAAGGTGATTGTCAATTTGATATTTCAAAGGCAAATGTATAACTACAGTGTGTTCATTGTAAACTTAAACCAGAATGCGTCGAAATGTCTCTGCATGTTTATAACAGTCACAAGTCACTTCTAAAATTAAAGATCAGCGATCGATTAAAAATTCATGCAATAATATTTTGTTAAAAGTGATCGAGATGCCCTTATCAGGTAATTCAAATAATCGGACCCTTATTTTTTTTTCTTCCAAAACACGTTAAAGTTAATATCAGAGCCATATAATTCATGTTTTATATCTATGCTAGTACTAGTATAATTTTCTCAGATTATATTCTCTGTTGATATGCATCTTTCTTTTAAGGTCTTTAAAAGTCTTGTTTTTTCTCTAACACTTTAGAATAGTATATCGGGACCATTTCTGAAAATAATCTTTCAAAATGCAAATTTAAGTTTTAGCCTTTAAAACTTGTATGCCAGATAATTTGACCACATGACAAGAAATTCTACAATAAACATTAGTCACGCACGACAGATTCCGACGTGAGACAGTCACACGTGCCGTTACAATAGCCAGTGTACACGCATCAGTGCACACATGTATGTCAAATAGGTCAGTTGATTGGAGGAATGTTACCGAAAACACGCCTACCTCAAACTAATACCCAATCAAACGCCTTTACCAGAAACAGAAATAATAAATATGAGATTTGGTTGCGTATTCAACATGTGAAAAAGTTTATAAACTCTTAATTCGAGATGCAAGTTTCCCAATAAATTTCAGCTATCTAGTGATGAAAAAATATAAATTTAAAAACAAATACAAATTAAAAGTTTTTCGAATTTTTCCGTAGTCTATTCGTCAAAAAAAAAAAAACCCACCAGCAATCCAAAATATAAGAGATCATAAAATACAAATCTTACAAGACTCTCAAAGGTGTTTGCCAAAAATTATTTGAAATAAAAGATTTTTGTGCAGACGAGAAACAACATTGTATTATATAATTAGCATGAGAAGTAAATTTGACCAAATGAATGAAAAAAACTTTTAACAGAGTAAGTGCACATATTTCTAATGGCGACATCCACCCATATCCAGGTTACGTCGCCGAAAAAGAAAAGTATATTTATAATACTAATTACGATGTCAATTTCATGATGTTATAGGATTAAAGTTAGAAAGAATCTTAAGCACGATTCATGTTTCCCCATGTATAGAGATTAAAACAGATTTATAATTTTTAATTTTAAATTCAATTCTAAAATACAAAAGCATGGCATTTTGTTTTTGTTTTACTTCTTTCCCGACAAAGTTATTTGCCACATGTGCACGACTTTGATTTGCGCCAACTAAATGACTAACAAGTTAGAGTGTGGTCAGATTGCTATGCTATGACTTCATCAAAAACTACCTTGACCAAAAACTTTCACCTGAAGAGGAACGAATGGACAGACGAACGACCGAACAGACGGACGAACAAACGGACCCACAGGCCAGAAAACATAATTCCCGTCTACTATCGTACGTGGGGCATAAAAATAATTTCCCGATTTTTAATGTCTTCATATATGAAAATAAATTATGAAAAGTGCACCACAAGAAACAAACTGGTTAAAGTGTTCCAGCTCCATACCAGTCTATTCTTCAAACGCATGTCCGTCGTCGCCTGTCATCACATTCAAGCACGCTTGCAAGAAATAATAAACAGTATAGAGATACGGGTACAATACACATTATAGATAATTTGTCCGATCACCTGAAAAATAAAATTGGTGCCAACGACAAAAAACGCTACGAAGTATTAGATCCAATTTTCGGTTCTACCGGACTTTTCACAGCTCAATTTCAAGATGAGTTTAATAAATAAAAAAAAAAGCAACAAATCCAAACTTCAACACGTACTTAAAAAAATATATATATAAATGTGAAATAAATATTTAAAAATATATATATATTTTAGTCACTTATTAATATGAACATTCGATATATTGCTCCAGTGACCGTGTGAAATTTATTATTTACCAAAAAATTACACTTGAGAAAATACTTCTTCATTCTGAAAAAAAATATTAATACAATTTCAACAATTCATTTATTAGTATCCAACTTTACCAAACTTGTCGATTAAACAAAAAAAAAACAAGACAGAACCAATTTAATGTCATATTTTCTTTTTTTTATATAACTATAACTCCCGAAATTAATTTGAAACTTTGATACTCAATACTTTTCCAGCAAAATATTCCGGCGTTTTGCATTTGCGCCGATTTTTTATATAGGTAAATAACAGGTAAATAGATATAAAAAGATGTGATATGAGTGCCAATGGAAGAACTCTCCATCCAAGTCATGTTATTTTTCATTTAACATTATAGACCTCTTCCATTAGCCAATTGTCAATCATAACATGTATATAACTGTTGTCCCCTGCTCACAGTCGGGAGGTGGAAGAAGGCCTACAAGATACATTTCTTTCTTATGCATGTTCAATGTAAAAATGTATATAATTTTAAATTGCAACTATCTATAGTTCCGTAACTTTCTATCAAAGCGTATAAAAGAATGGTCGATAAGTGCGTATATTTTTGTTAAATCAATATTTCTTGTAAATTTCAAACTTGTACAAGTTAATTTTATTTACTTTACATATAAAGTAATATAAGTAAATAAATAATGTTTGAATAATCTCCCGTTAATTTTGTCTGAATGTTTTTGTTGATTGCGGTTTGTCATATATTTGATTGTTTGTAGCTCCTGTATACTAGTATCATATAAACCAAGTTGTCATCACTGTTGGGTTTCTCGTCTGAATTTTTACATTAACTCTGTTAGATGCCTCTTTCCAAGCCGAGTATTTTATAGGGTCTCATTATGAAGTTTAAGTTTTTGGTCATTGCTGATGAAGGGTGTGCAGTGACCTATTATATAGTGGCTAACAAGAAAATCACTTGGTCTACATGGTTTATGGTTTATAGTTATGATAGTCGTCTCATCAATTATTCAAACCCAGTGGCGGATCCAGGGGGAGGGTTCCGGGGGGTTGCAACCCCCCCTTTTTTGGGACGATCAACGCATTTGAATGGGCACACTAAGTTGGACCCCACTTTGTCCTGGGTTTGGAACCCCCTTTTTGAGAAGGCTGGATCAGCCCCTGATACCATATTCCCTTAGGCAAAAATAAAAATTATGTTTGTTTCCCCTCCCCACACCCAGGTCAAAAAATTATGTTCCATAAACAATCGAAATTATTTTCGTTCCCAAAAATCATGAAAATAATCTTTTCTATTTTTGAAAAGTGTTGAAGGCAAAAGGATTGATCATCTAAAAAAATACACTCAAATTCAGCACAAACAACTCAAAGGATGCGCTGACTGGACAAGTCAATCCATTCATGTAACCATGCTATGACAGCCAGTTAAAAAAAAATAACCTCAAACCTTCCTGGTCTGTTTACAAGGGTAGACCATGGGGATGGGAAACAGACATTCTTTAAAATGTGGCCTTATTCATATTTTTTTTTATTGAAATTCTGTAATAAGAAGATTTTACTAGTCTATAAGTATCACATATACTTTACATTATCAATAATCCATTAAAAAAAATTTCCAGTCAAAACAACCATGCCAGACAGAGATGACAAATAATGTACACTTTACAGTTCTTCCATACCCCAAATTTATGGTTAACCGTTTATAGAAACCATGGTAACAGAGAAACAGACTAAACATAAAAAACATGAAAATGGTGTCATAGTCAGATGAAATCAGCTAATAAAAAATGTCAAACATGTTCACCTTAGATTCGTTCCATATGCCAAAAATAGTGATCCTATACATGTACAATGTAGTTACATGTAAAAGCAATTCAAAACATTCATGACCTTCTGCTGTTGTCTGCTCTGTAGTCGGGTTGTTGTCTTGTTGGCACATTCTCCATTTCCAGTCTCTAATTTTATTACAAAGTATATGAGAAACAAACCTTTAATCCACTAACATGTTTAACCCCACCACATTTTTTTTTGTATGTGCCTGTCCCAAGCCAGGAGCCTGTAATTCAGTGGTTGTTGTTTGTTATGTGTTACATATTTGTTTTTTCGTTCATTTTTTTAACATAAATAAGGCCGTTAGTTTTCTGGTTTGAATTGTTTTACATTGTCTTATCGGGGCCTCTTATAGGCTCTGACAGTTCAGGGTTTCCGCTGGCGGTCGCCATTTTCGCAATTTGCGAAAAAATAATAATTGTGGCGATTAAAATTCGTCATTGGCGAAAGAATTTGGCGAAAGAAATATATATAACGATTGATTTTCAGCCATCTTGTTTATTTACTTTTTTTGGGGTTTCTCCGACTTTACAATACTCGGAATTCACCTTGAACTCGTTTAAAAGATTTTGACAGAAATCAATAATCAGCTGATTGCATTCATAGCTATCGACATTAAAGGATTAATTAATAAAGGTGTTGATTGTATGATATGACAAAATGATATAGTTAAATGGCTTCTGTTACATGTCACAAAAGGGATTTCTTAACCACTTTATGACGCACGTGTTTGAAGCAAAGTTTTTACGCTTCCTCTTCTTCTTTTAATGATAGTCCAGAAAAGAAAATTGTTGTTATGACGAAAAATGTTCAAAACCGAGAAAAGTCTCTGATTTAAAACTATATCATTTAACTTTCATATAGATCATTAATTTGAGTGGTTACTTCAAAGTCGTTTCAGAGAGACACGTGTTTTAAGCATATAGTTTTACTTATTTACGATGGTCTAGAAAAGAAAACTGTCGTTATGAAGAGATCTATGCAAAAGGTTGGCATGAGAGTAACCCTTCAATGTAATGATTACACCTTAAACGAGGGATCAATTCCATGTAATAAGATGCTTCGTTTTGTTGTAAAAAACACTTCTTAGTTAGGGGGGGGGGGTGTCTGAAAAAAAAGAAAAAAATTAAAAGAAAAATACATTTTTGTGACTTGGCGAAAAAAATAATAAAGTGGCGAAAAAAATATTGTTTTGGCGAAAGAGGTGGCGAAAAAAATAATTGACCCAGGGGAAACCACTATGCAGTATGGGCTTTGCTAATTGCTGAAGGCCGTACGGTTATCTATAGTTGTAAATGTTTGTGTCAGTTTGGTCTTTTGTGTATAGTTGTCTCATTGGCAATAGTACCACATCTTTTTTATATACTTACCATGTTAACATTGTATTAAACTGAAATAACCTTAATCACTTAAATTATCCATGAAATAAAGTCAAGGTCAGGTTAACCTAACCTGATAGACAAGTAGACCTTGCAAGATACTCATATACAATAAAATGTATCAATTACATATAATAAAATGTAAAGTATAAGAGATCATTTCACTGATTAAATAACAGTATATTTTACATGCAGTCACTGAATCATGAAAATGAGGTCAAGTACAATGGACATGATGATATAATGACAGACTGAAACATCATAACATATTAGCTACTAGTACATGTATCTGAATACAAGACAAGACACATCCAGCTCTTTTAGCTTTTAAAATGTAAAGCTCTATAAAAATAGCTTACATCATCCCCCTAAGACTGTAATACATATTTCTTGCATAAAACCAACTTTCATGACTTTCGTGTAAGGCGAGACAAAATAAAATGATACTTTGAAGTACATGTATTGTTTAATATGTTCGACTACTACATGTACATGTACTAGTATAAAATGCCAGTTTTAGAATGAACAGTAGTTTAGAAGATTATCAAAATACACGAAGATACATCATTGTACATTCAGACTATTATAACTACAAATGTATACAGCAAGCTGTCATTTGACTCTAACCAACAACTGTACCAGGGCTGTAAAGCTTGTCTAGGTTGGTGAAACTTCCATCATCATGCATATGACACTAAATAATAGTGACGGACCGTGACAGACCCTCATGGAAGGTCAAGAAGGTTAACACACCATGGTGGTACATGTAGCCAACAGTAGCAATGGCAGCATAGAAATTTTTATTATATCCAAATTCTTTAATATTTTAAATGAATAATTATCCAAGGTGAATTCAGATATATACATGTATGATCATGATGATGCACTTTTAGTATTGACAATGATTGCAAGATAATCACAGAAACCATGAATTTCCATTATTCCAATTTCCTACATTTTTTCCTATGAATTGTAAGTTTGCTATTTGTTCAATTCACAATTTCCTTTTTGTACAATCAGAACATCCCATCAACATCATGGCATAATGCTGTTAGCTTTATCAACCTTATTTCTAAACGCAATAAGTAACTCAAAATTATGAATGAATCCACCATTTCACAATTTACAGCTACAGGTACAAATGAGGTACATTTTGTACCGTATTTGAGTAATTTAGTGACACTATATATTTCCTATGTATACATGATATATGCCCCTTCATAATTTGGCTGGGAATCATGCTCAAACCAATGTGATATCTTATCTACAAAAAAAATATACATTAAGAATTAAGTATTTATTACATGTATCTAAAATTAAATAAGTCAATAGCATTAATACTATTTCATATATAACTACATGTATTTGATTTGTCACAATTGTAGTATAAATAATAATTCAACAAATTCTTTTAATAATACTTTTTTATTTTTAAATAGAATTTGTTGAATATTACTACAAACATGACAAAGCAATTAGTATAGATTATAACATGCCCTTTTCCATATTGGCCCTGGGATCATCCCAAGACTCTCATATTGGCCTCGAGGCTTTAGCCGAGGGCTGATATGGGTCGAGGGATGATACCCAGGCCAATATGGAAAAAACATGTTATAATCTGTTTATCACATATTTCAGTTCTGCAGAAAAGAGAAAAAAAGGTCAATTTTAACAATTTAATGAAACATAAACATTTTATCACAAATGTGGCATTAAGGAGGCAATGACGTCACATCATTTGGAATCAGGGCACAATATTAATATACTCTTTTTTTGCCCCATGCAATTTTGAGGTTATTGCATATGCAAAACTTAAGGTATTCATTACAAATACATGAAATATGTGATAAATTATAATTAGTGTACATCACCCACCAGTGGCTATATAAATTAAGTACATCATCATCATAACATGTGAAGATTGGTTGGTTATGGGTTATAAAAAAATCCAGTGACAAATATTTCATGCAAATTTTAGGACGTGACAGTTATCAATACATTATTAGGCATACAATACAAAGAATTCCAAATTTTTCTATACTTGATAATCAGCATAAATTTATTTATTTATTAAACTGTGAAGACAATCAGGTCCTTAATGCTGTTGGTAAATTTATAAAAGTGAATAGGAGTTAGTAATTGTATTGTATCTGTATGTCAAAAAAATGTTTGTATCTATGCAAATCAATATTCTTTTTTCCCCTTATTCATGTATGCTCTGTGTGCGCCTTGTGGGCCCTTAATTGGAAATAAAATATGTTCTGTTCTATAAATATGTAGGGTTACTCGATCAGGGGGTTAGGTCTTGTAATAGGCCATCCCACACAACCAAACCATAGTGAATACCCCACATGTTAGGCAATAAACAGGTGTGGATCCAGCCCTTTTCAAATCATGCATTGATCATCCAAAAAAAGGAGGGGGTCCAATCACAGGAAGAATTTTTTAGCAAGCCCAAATTCTTACTTTGCCTTTGAACAAGTTACTGTGCAAGAATGTTGTGTATTAGAAAGTCGATTCATACCTGTATGCACAAATGTAACAAATGTAAACATGTTCCCTTCAACTGTTCACGAGAGAAGCTCTACTGTGATAGTCGAGTTGACATATTTATAGACCCTCATTGATAGGATTTCAACCTCCTGTGAACTGTTCAATTTCTTGGCCGGATCAATGATTATTCTCATGTCTGATAGGCATGTTCTACTCACCAATTGTAATTTCCAGTTCAGCTTTAAATATTGTGCTGCATACAGTGTCCATCTACCATGTCAACGATTGTGTGCAAAATAAGTTTGCCATTTGAAGCGCTGACAGACACTGCCGACATGCGAGAGGTATTTTAATAAAGAGGGTACGGTAACGTTAAATAGTTTACGGGCGTAGAATTATTTTCCGTTTTTAATAAAACTTGTCAGATTTGATTGATTATCGTCGGAAAATTTATTTCCCTAATAGATAGTAATTCAAATTAAACCAGCTTTATTATGCTGTATTCATGTAATATATATAACCTGGTCTTTAAATGTACTTCAGGTACACTGACGTATAAACATTTTTTTGATAATTTATCAAACCAATTTCAAATATATGTAAATTGAATGCTTTCATAAGCCTTTTTCTGCTATATAAATATTCAAACTTTATTTTTTAACGCAGTCTTCTGGAATGTAATAATTTGTTTTATTGAGGCTCTCGAATTATAGACACATTAAAAGTAAAGATGGAAAGTCAAACGCATGAGTCTGGCAAAAATGAACAGACAATAAACGGAAAACGATAAAAGATATAGTTTTTCCCTGCCTCAAATTTTATACTCAAATGCAATTTATATAGCTAACATTAAAAGTTAAATGAGAATGCATTCATTTACAATATTAAAAAATGTTACATCTTAAATTTAATTAAACATATTAAGATTACGTTTTCAAGTGTTCACGGCCGACATCCGTAATTATTTAATAAGGGTGTAAAAATGATCTGCTGCGTCAAGATGACACATTTTTCACCACTTCAGTCTCACTCTGTAATTGCATAACCATGTATTGCAATCACTTGTTAACCATAAAATATAAAGGCTCAGGTGCTTTTATTAAATAAATAAATGTTATTTCGGCAATCTGTTGATTTTTTTTAGTCAATTCGCGGCGGTTTGTGCAGCAGTATGTCTCTGAGCTACTTTTTAAAATATATAAACAAAATTGTTAAATTATTAAATAGGAAGAAGTAAGAATTCAAATTGAGTATTTTTTTATTTAATTAACATGATTAAAGGGACGTGATAGACTCTCAGTTAACATAAACCGTCTTCTTTCTATTTTTTTTAAATTTTATTCTTAAAAGGGGAGCAACCCCTGATAACCAACGGGAAAGTTTAACTCGTTTTGTGTCCAAATTATTAAAATCTGAACACGACTGGACACGGTCTGACAACATCTTGACGTAACTTTGTATCCATGGTCTGTTTTGGTCTGACACAGTCGTAACGGATCTAAACAGCTCGCTAGAAGATTCAGTCTGATTTATCTTGACATGCCTTAACGGACTGATTTACCTAATGAGACTATCGATCGGAACGGGTAACTTAACGATCTGACAAGTCGTGACGTTTTCCTCTAGCGGTAAATCCAGTCAATTAAGATATGAACAGACCAACATGACCGTTTCAGACTGAAATCGTGCTACTAGTGTGTTGTATGACGTCAGAGAGTGAAATAACCACGTTTATTTCACATGTGAAATTATTGGTTTTTATTTGACTGGGAAATCAATGTAATTCATTGCAACCAATGTAATAAAATGATTTAATTTCTGATTGTTGCTGCGTACACACAATTGTTTTGATTAGCGGTTTCTAAAGATAACGTTAACATCTTTTTATACTAACGAGATCATGATTCGGTTGACCGTTATTGAAAATTTGCGTTACAGATGACCCGGATGTGCTCAAATTACCGTTTTCATTTTGTCGTCGATTGTGACGTCACTGAGTGAAACACATTAGGACATTAGAACAGAATGAGAGTAATATGACGTGCGCCACCGGAGAAATAAGATCAGCTTATATTTTTCGAAGCATATAAGATAACTCTGAATTTGTGGACGGTTTAGTATTGCTTAATGACCATCTAAAGTTTCGATGTAAACATTTGTAGAGAGGTACATGTGTTTTTGTTGTTCTTTGTCATAGATCGAAAAAAAAAATGCAAACGCCACGGCTAAAAATGAAAACAAGACAAACAGACAAATAGTAGTACACAAGAAACAACATAGAAAATTAAAGACTAAGCAACACAAACACCACCAGAAATTGGGGATGATCTCAGGTGCGCTGGAAGGATAAGCAGATCCTTTTCTACATGCATGTAGCACCTGTCATGTTGCTCATATTATTACAAACCCGGTAAATTATGTAATTCGATAGGTCACATTCGTGAAAAGGGAATGGGATTGTATAGTTACAAAAAAGAACATATCCAATATAATCTGTGAACATGTTGAAACGGATATTCCATAATGGTCAACCAACTCTTGATGGTGTCCGTAAAATTTATGAAGGGATGATTTCAACTTAATTATTTATAACTCTTGGTTTCTTAGTTCCTTGCGAACATCAACCTTATATCAAGTAAACTACGATAGGAAAAAACATGCCTGGACTAGCGTATCAATAGGGACTCCGTATACAGGCGCTGCTTGGATGTTGCTACATAGAAATGGAAATTAAACATTTGGGATGCTGAAATCATCTCTTTTGTCGTGAAGTTTGTTTTTGATCGTTCCTCAATGTCAGTATTTCGATTTACCTGATATTTGATTTTTTATATGCAGTATTTAATACATGTAAGTGAAATAATTGCAGGAATCTTGTGCTTGTTAGGATTTTGTTCGAAGAGATAAAGGGCAAGGAAGTGTTGATTAAGTTGACATATTTAATTCATTTACCAGTTTAATGGCAAACACAGAAGTGTTCAGTGCCAACTAATTCAACATACAGTTTTTGTATGAAAACAGTTTCTATTTATATCATGTATATCGGTGTATTACATTTAAGTGACAGTTTTATTATTGTTGTGAAAACAATATTCACAGGGTGAAATTGTATGACAAATGATTTAACCTATCTCGGAATATCATCAATTTTGTATCCTTAATTCTTAGGTCTTTTAAAATACTGGTTAAATGTTTAGACATTGCGACAACTATGTAATGGTTGTAACACACATATTTGAATGATACCAAGCTTTTCGATGTTTTAAAAGTTTACACTAAAAACTGCTCAGAGTCTGAAAAGACCATATTTTGTGCCCGACCAGGACAGTCGAGAACACATTTTACTCGATTAATCTCGACATTGTATCGACAGTACTTAACAGTACTTAGTGTGCTCGACTAGGGCTCGACCTTACTTAATAAGTCTGATTCGGTACATGATGATCTTGGTGTAATCTAAAATTATCTCGACAAAGTCTCGACCAGTCTCCACCTGTCTGGACCGGTCTGGATTAATTTGGTACTTCAAATTTAGTCTTGACTGGTGTACATCAGTCCATCTAACTAAATTTAGTAAAAAGTACACAAAAATTGGATAAATTCAGATAGTCATCTTTAATTATTTCAAATCAACTTGAATTGTCATCAAACTATTCTGAACCCCAAGTCGTTGTGCAGTTTGGTGTATTGCTATCAAATTTAAGGATAAAGTTTATCTAGGTAAAAGAAGCTCGAATTTGCAATTCAAACTTAATTCAGATAGAACACTTCAATTTCTTAGAACATTTTCAAATCAACTTGGATTTTCATCAAACTATACATCTATCTAAGTTATATAGTGATCTTAGGGAACCCTGGGTCGTTATGTAAGTTTTTTTTTATTGCTGTCAAATTCAAGAATTAAATTATATAATTGAGAATGTAAATGGGTAATACATGTATGTCAAAGAGACAACAATCCGAACAAACAAGACAACTACAGAAAGCCACCAATGGGCCTTCAATGCAGCGAGAAACTCACCCACCCGTGCTTCTGCTGGTCCCTAAACAAAAATGTATACTAGTTCAGTGATTATGGACGTCATGATTAACTTTTTAATATACACAAGGAACTAAAACTAAAAATCATTGAAGACTAACAAAGGCCAGAGGTGCCTGACTTGGGATAGGCGCAAACATGCGGCGGGGTAAACAACCCTCCCTCTATACCTCTAGCGAATGCAGAAAAAACAAACACACAACAATATAATGTACAATGTAGATAAACAAAAAGGAGAGCTTACAGTTTGGACAAAATTTAGATTGTACACTTTAATTTTTGTAATAACTTTTCGAACAGTTTTCTCAGATATATCAGTGTATATATAGTTTTTATTGAATCACATGTAGTCATGTAGTTGTGTTCATTGCTGTAATATTCGAGGATTTAATTAAAATACGAAAAAAGCTAGAATTTTCTCGTCGGACTGAATTCAAATAGTACACTTATTTTTTACAATTTCTTCAAATCAACTTGGATTTTTAACAAACTATAAATAACTGAGATAGCTGTATAGTTTCCTTTGAAAATCAAAACAAATATAAACAAAACTAAATATTAAATTTGGAAATCAAAACAAATTTAAACAAAAATAAAAATTAAATTTGGAAATCAAAACAAATTTAAACAAAACTAAATATTAAATTTTTTTTTTAATTATTTTTTAAATTTCACAGCAATATACCAGACTACCAAATAAACTGGAAATTTGTTACATCTATATATCTAATTAGTTAGATGAGCTTCATTTTTAATTTTCCGAGTCAAGACTAAATTTTAAGGTCCATATTAGTCGAGACAGGTCGAGACTGGTTGAGACTGAGTCAAGACGAGTCGAGACAGATCGAAGCCATTTCAGACTACACCAAGATCACTAAGTACTGACTCAGACTCATTAAGTAAAGTTGAGACCTAGTCGAGTACAGTTAAGAACAGTTAAGTACTGTCAAGAAAATTTCGAGACTGGTCGAGTAAAATGTGTGCTCGACGTTACTGGTCGAATATAACAATGGTCTTTTCAGACTCACAGCAGTTTTCAGTTAGATGAGCTTCATTTTTAATTTTCCCAGTCAAGACTAAATGTCAAGGTCCCTATTAGTCGAGACAGGTCGAGACTGGTTGAAACTTAATCAAGACGAGTCGACAGATCGAAGCCATTTCAGACTACACCAAGATCACTAAGTACTGACTCAGACTCATTAAGTAAAGTCGAGACCTAGTCGAGTACAGTTAAGAACAGTTAAGTACTGTCAAGAAAATGTCGAGACTAGTCGAGTAAAATGTGTGTTCGACGTTACTGGTAGAGCATAACAATGGTCTTTTCAGACTCACAGCAGTTTTTAGTGTTACTGTATGACTATTGGAATATGTTTTTCGCTGAGACACATGGTTGCAGCTGTCTGTTTATCGTGATACAACTTTGACAAACCTTTTTTGGTGTGTAAACAGCTTATTAATTTTGTAGGTGTAGTACTACTATATCATAGTATGTCACATCATTTTAAAAGATATGTGTTGTCGAAGTATGCGCTCTTTGTTTCCTGTCTATGGAAAGTTACCAATTTTCATTGATCATTGTTTGGAAAACCAATTGGAATACTACTTGTGACGTCCTAATAAAACGTAGGAACATAAATGTTCAACAAAATAGCTAGTTTTCCTATCTTGTTACTTTATTAGCTATAATGTTTTGTCCTATTGGTCAATAAATCCTAATTTAAAATCTACACTAAAAGGGTGCCATTTTAGAACCTTCACGAACCTATCCCTTTATATACAACTTGAATTTTCTGTTCCATATTTTTTGTTACATTTCTTATTCTCAAATCAAAGAATGCAATCGACTTTCTGTTGCTGATGAAATGTGTTTATAGCTTCTTATGTGTTTGTGTTGAAAACATTATATGCCAATGAAAAAAAAAGAAAACTTCAAATATAATTATGTTATATTGAATCAAAAATACATTGGATATACATATGAGTTTATCATGTACAAGATTAAATCATAAGTGTCATTATTAAGTTAGAACAAAGAAAGAGCATACTATTTGAGATATTTGTTTAAATATGGAAAATTTATGAATCAAAATTCGAGGTGGTTATTTCATTCACTTCTGGAGATGGTGCACCTGGAATAAAATTGAAATTAGTGGCATATTTTAGTAATTATGTTGTTTGTGTGGTTTTCATATTTTTTAAACTTGAAAATTCATAACGAAACGTTTCTAATGAAATAGAAAAACCCAAAGCCCAAACCCAACACCCGAATGTATAACAACTGTCAAATGAGAAACGAAGTGGTTACAAAATATTTAATAAGCCAAGAACCAAATAGTAAAAATAATTCAATGTGTCCTGATTGGAAAGTAATTTCTATTCCAAAAAGTTTCTTTGTTCTGTTTCGAAAAAAACTAACAAGTGCATGAAGAAGTCATCATGGTTATACATATCATTCAAATGGAAGGATAGACAAACACCTTAGACGTATGTAATGCATGTTTTGTCCATCAATATCAATTAACGAGTTTAAGCCGGCTTAGTGCACATTGGTCTAATACTTTTGTGTTGGTCTCTGCTAAATTTGATCTGACTTTGTATGAACAGAACGATTTACAGGTAATACTATTGACCTTTGTATAAGTATTTAAAAAAGGTATTCTTGAAAATTTTTGTCGTGTGATTGCTGTTTTCATTGACCGTATCATTTGCATATAGATGCATCAAAGCCCAATAACATCAAATAAAAATCGTCAACAGTCTCGTATGTCATTGTTTCCAATGTTATGAATATCACATGGCAAATACAACTGCAAAACAAAACATATATATTCAGTTGTCAGGTTTAAACTTGCTCATTTATCTGCAATTATTACAATAAAGTCGATCTAGATTTGATGATTAATTAGGCACTTATTTCATAAAACGAACAGCGCAAACAAATGATTTATTAAACATGACCGAAGTAAATTCAAGTTGTACAATTATTTGAAACCGTCAGACCTCGTTAAATTGTAATGTTAATAGATACGTCAACACGACATATGTGCAGTGTTAAAAACATATGATTTCGGGGCCTTTTTTAGCTGATTATGTGGTATGTGCTTTGCTCAGTATGAAAGGTCGTACATCGACCTATATCTGTTAATTTCTGGTTCATTTGGTCTCGTGTGGAGAGTTCTCTTATTGGCAATCATACGATAAAATTTATATTCATACATAAAATAATATAAATCAACAACAGTCTCGTTTCGTTTGTCATTAGATATTACATGGAATACTAAATAACTCAGCGAAAATTGTGATTAAAGTCCCAGTTTATATTCTCTTACGCCTGTCTGTTTTGTTCACGCATCGTTTTAAAGACAACGAAATTTTATGACATTGTCGTACAAGTGAGAGGTGTAGCGCTTTAATCCACCATTTTCTACATTTGAAAATGCCTGTACGAAGTCAGTAATATGACATTGTAATCGTTATTTCTTTTTTTATATGTTTTGTCATTTGATTTTGCCATGTGATTATGGATTTTCTGATTGAGTTTTTCCTCAGGGTTTGGAATTTTTTAATTTTACTTTTGTCTACTAAGTATATCAGACTCATCAGCGACGTGCAGATCAAAATAGTTAGAAAGCCAAATAAGTATAAAGTTGAAAAGCATTGATGACCAAAAATTCCAAGAAGTTGTGCCTAATACGGCTAATGTAATCTGTGTTTGGTAAATCAAAATCCTTAATATTTCAAAGAATTCTTACTTTTGTAATCAGTTAATTTATAAAAGTGACCAAAACCGGTACTTCACCCTATAACTTTTACGATAATATTGTATTTAAAGCGCGGAAATCCGTAATAAGTCCCTTGACCTTTAAACAAACTAATCAGTTAAGGTCATCCTACAAAAGTGGGACAAATGTTGTAAGTTACATGTAATATCTGAATATAGTTTAATTTACAAATATCGATTTTGTCATCAGCATATTGAAACATTACATAATTTGTATTTTTATTTCAAGCGGATGAATATACATTCGGGTTTATTTGTCTATTTAGAGGTTAACTCCTACAGCCTGTCGATACTTTTATGTTTGGCATACAGAACGAATGTCTTCTTTAACTTTTAACTAGCCTTAAGTAACTGTGAGTACTATCAAATCATTCATTCTTGTTAATTTGGCCTGTTGATACAATTGTAATATTTTTTTTATTATTTAGGTTGACTTATTTAGAGATATTATATCTCGTCTCTCAATTTCTTAAAAATAAAATCACAAAAATACGAAACTCCGAGGAAAATTAAAAACGGAAAATCAAATGGCAAAATCAAAATCTCAAACATATCAAACGAATGGACAACAACTGTCATATTCCTGACTTGGTACAGGCATTTTTAAATGTAGAAAATGGTGAAATGAACCTGTTTTTTTTTAAAACAACACCTCTAACTTGTATGATAGTCGCTTCAAATGTCATTATATTCACAACGATGCGTGAACAAAACAGACAGAATAGGTAAAATTGTCAAAATAGGGATACAGCTATCATCACTGTGTCATAATAATAATTAGAACAAGACAAACAAATATTTAACTAAGAAGCACAAAAATCATCTATTAAGTTTAACAATCATGTTCAACTTTCAACTTTCTCTGTTTTTCAAGTTATAATAGGTGGCGACATGTGGGTTTCAAGGTGGACTTTGAGTTGTTTAGCATGATGTGTCTTTAACTATTGCCATAAGGTTTTCTATTGAAATCACAATGCTGTCAAATTAACTTACCATTATTATAATTTGAAGGTAGCAATCTCGCTAAAACGATATGAAAAAATCACATTATAAATTTAGCCATGGCGTTGTCAATTTATTTTCTATATATGAGTTTGACTCTTCCTCTGGTGCCAGTCGTCCCTCTTTTGTAAAAGTGGTA
Source organism: Mytilus trossulus (assembly GCF_036588685.1). NCBI lineage: Eukaryota > Metazoa > Mollusca > Bivalvia > Mytilida > Mytilidae > Mytilus > Mytilus trossulus. Next base: position 3,492,951 of record NW_026963294.1, read on the forward strand.
ATGATAACCACAGAAAAAAACTACTAATAAGGTATAAACCGCACATCCTATCTACCATAACTTTTTAAAAATCATTTTTTTAAAAGTGATGACACATATATTTTCAAAAAATCAATCTCAACATACTGCTTATTTTTTTCATGATATCGAAACATTTTACATAATAAGATTCACCTGACGAAATCTCCGTCATTTATCTGCATTCTTTTTACGTTGTCACGTACGCCATCACAAATTGGTTGACCGTTCTGGAATATGTGTTTCAGAGATGACATCGGATTTGTTCTAATTGTGGTAACCCGTCTTGTTTTACTCGATTGTTACCATGGGTACCTTTGAATTAACCTTTTCACCATTTTTTTTACGTACGTTAGCTAAGCAACGGATGCTACATGTGGAGCACGATCTTTATACTATTCAAAGGCATATGACCCCTACTTATTAGTCAGATTCATGTTGATCAGTGTTTATTCGGCTATGATATTGTCACTTTGTCACGGATATAATTTTAGCATCTTTCGCCTCCTTTTAAATCATGTATCTTATTTCAATGTGAACACGTGACTTGTAAGAACTACATAGAGGATCAGGAAGAAGGAACACATAAACATTGTTAAAAAATCTATACATTTTTTTTTTATCTTCGTCTGCAGTATAAAAACATACTACGATTGCATACCGGGGAAGGGAACATTTTCTATATTTTGTGTTTCAAGTCTTCGTTTGGAAATTGATTTAAATGTCATGTTTCGATTAATGAAATTTTTCAAGTAATGTAAAATACGAGTTCAGGGATTGTCGACTTCATAATGCCTATACGCCCCAACAAGCGTTTGAAAACAATAATCATCCGTATACAGTAATCAAATTGTTTTTCCACTCATTGGGGGTAGTTTATGTCTGTCAAAAATTGCTTAGGATTAGTTATGTATGTGTCATTGTTTTCTTTTTGTTATTGAGGCATACTCCAATGATGCGTAATTGCTATCGTTTTTTACTCTTTTTAGTGGTGAACATTCCGTACAGTTTTTGATGTATATAGATTATTAACTATGTAACATTTACAAAACTGATTTTTAAGAGAAGAGGATGATTTAAACCGGTACTAGCAATGTAATTACAATAAAGGAAAATCAACCATAGCAAAAACAATAGGCTATACAAGGTTTGTTTTTATTTCTATGTTGCATTCACACTAAACTTTCTCTTGCAAGTATTATCAAATATTGCTGGGTATAACTTATACTTTGACAACATGCAAAAAATACAACAAGTGTATTGGTTGTGACGGAGTGAAGAAACTACTTGCTTGGTGGATAACTTTCTATATGTTCTAAAGTATGCTTCAATATGGAGAAGCATAATATTTTGTATCTAATCTTTCGAAATCACACGATAGTGAAATTCATGTTGGTCAGTCTTTATTCGGCTATGGCATTGTCAGTTTTTTTTCGACTTCTAAGTTAGGATATAATTTTGGTATCTTTTTGCCTCCTTTTAAATCATGTGTCTTATTGCAATGTTATCACGCGAATTGTAAGCACTACGTATACATAGAGGACCAGGAAGAAGGAACACGTACATATTGTTAAAAAAAACTTTACATTTGTTATATCTTTGTCTGCAGTATGAACAAATACTACGATTGCATACCGGGGAAGGGAACAGTTTCTATATTTTGTGTTTCATTGGAATATTTATTAAGTCTACGTTTGGAAATTGATTTAAATGTCATGTTTCGATTTCATGACATATTCAATTAATGTGGAATACGAATGCAGAGATTGTCGGTTTCATAATGCCTATACGCCCAAACAAGCTTTTGAAAACCATTATCATCCGTATACAGTAATCTAATTGTTTGTCCAATCATTTGAACCAGGTTCAATCCACCATTTTCTACATTTGAAAATGCCTGTACCAAGTCAGGAATATGACAGTTCTTGTCCATTCGTTTTTGATGCGTTTTGTTATTTGATTTTCCATGTGCTTATGGACTTTCCAAATTGATTTTCCTCTGAGTTCAGTATTTTTGTGATTTTACTTTTTGAGCTATTTTACTTCTGTCTTAAATGTCTTAGTGCTAGTTTTGTATGTGTCATTGTTTTCTTTTTTTATTAAGGCATGTTCCAATGATGAGTAATTGCTATTCCTTTTTTAATCTTTTTGTCGTTAACATTCCTTACAGTTAATGATCCATAGAGATTATTAACTTTGTTAAATTCACAAAACTGATCTGTCCCAAGTCAGGAGCCTCTGGTCTTTGTTAGTCTTGTATTATTTTAATTTTAGTTTCTTGTGTACAATTTGGAAATTAGTATGGCGTTCATTATCACTGAACTAGTATATATTTGTTTAGGGGCCAGTTGAAGGACGCCTCCGGGTGCGGGAATTTCTCGCTACATTGAAGACCTGTTGGTGACCTTCTGCTGTTGTTTTTTTCTATGGTCGGGTTGTTGTCTCTTTGGCACATTCCCCATTTCCATTCTCAATTTTATTTAAAAGAAGAAGATGATTATAACCGGTACTTAGTAGAATACAAACTAGCAATACAATTACAATACATGAAAATCAAACAGAACATACAAATAGGCTATAAGGTTTGTTTTTATTTGTCTGTTTCCTTCACACTAAACTTTCTCATGGAAGTAGTATTGAATATTGCTGCATATAACTTATACTTTGACACCATGCACAAAATATAACAAGTGTGATGTTTGTGGCAGTTTTTACAAACTACTTGCTTGGTGTATAACTTTCCTATTGTTCTAAAGTAGAACTTTTGGTTACACATGGGCTTTAATCATGTTAATGTGGAGTAGCATATTATTTCGTATCTAATCTTACGAAATCACAATGCTGTCAAATCTACTTACCGGTGTCCCCATGTTTCAGAGAATTATCTTCCCCTAAAAATTACAAAGAAGATATAAAAACTACATTACAAATTGTAATAGTTATTATGATAGCCATTAAATAAAAGATAAATAGAAAAAAAATATATAAGATAGATCCACACAGCATATCGGTCATCTCTTCTGAAATATCAATTAAAAAAAAAGTGGTGACAAAAATGTATTTAAGCTGAAATGTTATCAACAAATTAGAAATATACACTTTCAACGTAAAGCTGATCTTTTGAGACATAATAACATTTTACAGACTGAAGTAGTAACGCATTTAATGTGGATATACTCATTTGTCAGGACTAAACTTGCTCAGTTATCTGCATTAAACACAGTAACGTCAATCTCCTTTGGACAATCGAGAAGGGACTTATTTTATAAAACGAATAGCGCAAAACGATTTATTGGACATGACTAAAGCAGTTTCAATAGTTATCAAAGGTACCAGGATTATAATTTTGTACGCCAGACGCGCGTTTCGTCTACATAAGACTCATCAGTGACGCTCATATCAAAATATTTATAAAGCCAAACAAGTACAAAGTTGAAGAGCATTGAGGATCCAAAATTCCAAAAAAGTTGTGCCAAATACGGCTAAGGTAATCTATGCCTGGAAAAAGAAAATCCTTATTTTTTTCAAAAATTTAAAGTTTGGCAAACAGGAAATTTATAAAAATGACCACATTATTTATATTCATGTCAACACCGAAGTGTTGACTACTGGGCTGGTGATACCCTCGGGGACGAAACGTCCACCAGCAGTGGCATCGACCCATTGGTGTAAATAGTTATCAAAGGTACCAGGATTATAATTTTGTACGCCAGACGCGCGTTTCGTCTACATAAGACTCATCAGTAACGCTCATATCAAAATATTTATAAAGCCAAACAAGTACAAAGTTGAAGAGCATTGAGGGTCCAAAATTCCAAAAAAGTTGTGCCAAATACGGCTAAGGTAATCTACGCCTGGAATAAGAAAATCCTTATTTTTTTTAAAAAATTTAAAGTTTGGCAAACAGGAAATTTATAAAAATGACCACATTATTGATATTCATGTCAACACCGAAGTGTTGACTACTGGGCTGGTGATACCCTCGGGGACGAAATGTCCACCAGCAGTGGCATCGACCCATTGGTTTAAATAGTTATCAAAGGTACCAGGATTATAATTTTGTACGCCAGACGCGCGTTTCGTCTACATAAGACTCATCAGTGACACTCATATCAGAATATTTATGTTATGAAATATTCAAGTTATGAAACTGTCAAATAGTTCATGCATATTCAGGACGAGAACAAGTTCACAGTAAATACAATAGGTAGGTCGTGTCATAATAGAGGCCATTTGTGATGATGGTCGGGGAAATTTGGACTGCCACTGGAAAATGAGGGTATATCGGATAGGGACAGAAATTTTGCCGTGCAACAGGCCACCTACGGGCACTCACAGAGTTGTTGCAAGGGTTCTTAACGTGCAAAGAGCGTGGCACTTTCTTTACCCGAGACATTGGATTTAACGTCCCCAATCGGACCGGACGTGACTGCGAACTTAATACATCCCGCACAGCCAAACCGACGCCCCACTTCGGCAAGCGTTTTACTGCCAGTCGGGGGAAGACAAAGAGTGCATTTGTTTTTAACCCGAAATTTTGTCATCGATGGCTATCGTTTAGTAAACAAATAAATCGTTTGGTAAACTTTATCGACCCCACGTAGTCAGACAGAAATAGATTACACTCACGCACTGTAAACAAACAGGTAAAAGTGCGAAAAATAAATAATCAGGACTTTTCGAAAACAACACGTGCTCGTAATTATTTAAACGACAGATGCAGAAACAAATTTATCGTTTACTCGTCTCAACGATAAACGATCGACGACTACGCGACTATTTTGCGCGTACATCGTTTATGTGAACAATGTCAACGTTGACAAAAAAATGTAAGAAACACATGGATTAAACGACTACGCGCGTTATCGTTTACATCGTTTAGGTTAAAAACAAATGCGCTCAAAGTGATGTGGTATGGGCTTTGCTCAGAGTTGAAGGTCGTACTTTGACCTATATCTGTTAATTTCTGGATCGCTTGGTCTTGTGTGGAGAGTTGTCTTATTGGCAATTATACACTATCTTGTTTTTAATCTTCATATTTGTAAATAAAATAATTAAAACCAACAACAGTCTCGTTTCGTTTGTCATTGTATCAATGTTATGGATATTACAAGGCATACTTAATAACTCATCGGAAATAGTGATTAATGTACCCAGGCTATATCATAATACACCTGGATTGCGTTTTGTCTATTCAGAATATTAGACTCATCAATGACGCTCAGATTAGAATATTCATATGTCATGTTTTGATTTGATGACATTTTCAACTTACGTGAAATACGAATTCAGACATTGTCGATTTCATCATATCTATACGCCACAAAAAGCTTTTGAAAACAATAATCATCCGTATACAATATTCAAATTGTTTATACACTCGTTTCAGGAACTTTATTTCTGTCTTAAATGTCTTAGAGTTAGTTTTGTATGTGTCATTGTTTTCTTTTTTGTATTAAGGCATGTTCCAATGATGAGTAATTGCTAGTCATTTTCTTTTTTAATCTTTCTTGTTAAAATTCCGTAGAGTTTATTTACTTTGTTAAATTCACAAAACTGATCTTTAAAAGAAGAAATTGATTAAAGCCCGTACATAGTAGAATATAAACTAGCAATACAATTACAATACATGAAAATCAAACAGAACATAAAAATAGGCTATACGGTTTGTTTTTATTTGTCTATTTCATTCATACTTAACTTTCTCATGGAAGTAGTATTTAATATTGCTGGATACAACTTATACTTTGGCAACATGCAAAAAATACAACAAGTGTGATGTTTGTGGCAGTTTTAACACACTACTTGCATGGTGGATAACTTTCCTATTGTTCTTAAGTAGAACTTTTGGTTACAGGTGGGCTTCAATGTTGAGTAGCATAATATGTCGTATCCAATCTTACGAAATCACAATGCTGTCAAATCTACTTACCGGTGTCCCCATGTTTCGTAGGATCATCTTCCACTAAAAATTACAAAGAAGATATGAAAACTATGTTATAAATTATAATAGTTATAATGATAGCCATTACATAAAAAAAAAACTGGCTCAGTTATTTGCATTTAATACAATAACGTCAATCTCCTTTAGTCAATTTTAAAGGGACTTGTTTTATAAAACAGACAGCGCAAAACGATTTATTGGACATGACTAAAGCAATTTCAAGTTATGCAATTATCTTAAACCGTCAGACCTCTTTCAATTATACAACGCCCTCTGATGACGATTTGTAACCGATTTTAAAATGTGTTTGTATCGAAAGATAAATGGTGATTTGCAAAGACGATCATGAAAGTGATGTGACAAATGCGTCAACACGACATATGTAAAGTGTTAAAAAAATTATGATTTCGGGGCCTTTTATAGCTGACTATATGGTAAGGGGTTTGTTCAGATATGAAGGTCCTACTTTAACCTATATGTATTGATTTCTGGGTCATTTGGTCTTGTGTGGAGAGTTGTCTTAATGGCAATCATACAATATCTTGTTTTTAAAATTCATATTCATACATAAAATAATTAAAATCTACAACAGTCTCGTTTCGTTTGTCATTGTATCAATGTTATGGATATTACAAGGCATACTTAATAACTCATCGGAAATAGTGATTAATGTACCCAGGCTATATCATAATACACCTGGATTGCGTTTTGTCTATTCAGAATATTAGACTCATCAATGACGCTCAGATTAGAATATTCATATGTCATGTTTTGATTTGATGACATTTTCAACTTACGTGAAATACGAATTCAGACATTGTCGATTTCATCATATCTATACGCCACAAAAAGCTTTTGAAAACAATAATCATCCGTATACAGTAATCAAATTGTTTTTCCACTCATTGGGGGTACTTTATGTCTGTCATAAATGTCTTATGGTTAGTTTAGTACGTATCATTGTTTTATTTTTCTTATTAACATGATTAAGGCATACTCCAATGATAAGTAATTTCTAGTCGTTTTTTTTAAATCTTTTTTGTCGTTAACATTTACAGTTAATGATGCATAGAGATTGTTAACTTTGTTAAATTCACAAAACTGATCTTTAAGAGAAGAAGATGATTATAACCCGTACTTAGTTTAATACAAACTAGCAATACAATTACAATAAATTAAAATCAGACAGAACATAAAAAAAGGCTATAAGGTTTGCTTTTATTTGTCTGTGTCATTCACACTAAACTTTCTCATGAAAGTAGTATTAAATATTGCTGGATATAACTTATACTTTGGCAACATGCAAAAAATACAACAAGTGTGATGTTTGTGGCAGTTTTAACACACTACTTGCATGGTGGATAACTTTCCTATTGTTCTTAAGTAGAACTTTTGGTTACAGGTGGGCTTCAATGTTGAGTAGCATAATATGTCGTATCCAATCTTACGAAATCACAATGCTGTCAAATCTACTTACCGGTGTCCCCATGTTTCGTAGGATCATCTTCCACTAAAAATTACAAAGAAGATATGAAAACTATGTTATAAATTATAATAGTTATAATGATAGCCATTACATAAAAAAAAAACTGGCTCAGTTATTTGCATTTAATACAATAACGTCAATCTCCTTTAGTCAATTTTAAAGGGACTTGTTTTATAAAACAGACAGCGCAAAACGATTTATTGGACATGACTAAAGCAATTTCAAGTTATGCAATTATCTTAAACCGTCAGACCTCTTTCAATTATACAACGCCCTCTGATGACGATTTGTAACCGATTTTAAAATGTGTTTGTATCGAAAGATAAATGGTGATTTGCAAAGACGATCATGAAAGTGATGTGACAAATGCGTCAACACGACATATGTAAAGTGTTAAAAAAATTATGATTTCGGGGCCTTTTATAGCTGACTATATGGTAAGGGGTTTGTTCAGATATGAAGGTCCTACTTTAACCTATATGTATTGATTTCTGGGTCATTTGGTCTTGTGTGGAGAGTTGTCTTAATGGCAATCATACAATATCTTGTTTTTAAAATTCATATTCATACATAAAATAATTAAAATCTACAACAGTCTCGTTTCGTTTGTCATTGTATCAATGTTATGGATATTACAAGGCATACTTAATAACTCATCGGAAATAGTGATTAATGTACCCAGGCTATATCATAATACACCTGGATTGCGTTTTGTCTATTCAGAATATTAGACTCATCAATGACGCTCAGATTAGAATATTCATATGTCATGTTTTGATTTGATGACATTTTCAACTTACGTGAAATACGAATTCAGACATTGTCGATTTCATCATATCTATACGCCACAAAAAGCTTTTGAAAACAATAATCATCCGTATACAGTAATCAAATTGTTTTTCCACTCATTGGGGGTACTTTATGTCTGTCATAAATGTCTTATGGTTAGTTTAGTACGTATCATTGTTTTATTTTTCTTATTAACATGATTAAGGCATACTCCAATGATAAGTAATTTCTAGTCGTTTTTTTTAAATCTTTTTTGTCGTTAACATTTACAGTTAATGATGCATAGAGATTGTTAACTTTGTTAAATTCACAAAACTGATCTTTAAGAGAAGAAGATGATTATAACCCGTACTTAGTTTAATACAAACTAGCAATACAATTACAATAAATTAAAATCAGACAGAACATAAAAAAAGGCTATAAGGTTTGCTTTTATTTGTCTGTGTCATTCACACTAAACTTTCTCATGAAAGTAGTATTAAATATTGCTGGATATAACTTATACTTTGGCAACATGCAAAAAATACAACAAGTGTGATGTTTGTGGCAGTTTTAACACACTACTTGCATGGTGGATAACTTTCCTATTGTTCTAAAGTAGAACTTTTGGTTACAGGTGGGCTTCAATGTTGAGTAGCATAATATGTCGTATCCAATCTTACGAAATCACAATGCTGTCAAATCTACTTACCGGTGTCCCCATGTTTCGTAGAATCATCTTCCACTAAAAATTACAAAGAAGATATGAAAACTATGTTATAAATTGTAATAGTTATAATGATAGCCATTAAATAAAAAATAAGTAGAACAAAAATATATAGGATAAAAACCACACAGCTTATCGGCCATCTCTTATGAAATGTCAATAAATAAAAAGTGGTGATAAAAATATATTTAAACTGAAATGTTATCAACAAATTAAAAATATACACTGTCAACGATCAGGTGATCTTTTGAGATTTTATAAAATGGCGTTGTCAATTTTTTTTTATCTATGAGTTTGACTGTCCCTCTGGTATCTTTCGCCTCTCTTACATAACTTTCCGGACATACCCACTGCTCACATTTTTTTTGGTTAATGTGCCATTTTCACTTTGTTTAAGACTTATGAGATTGGATTTGATTTGAGTATCTTTAGCCTCTTTTTAAATCATGTGTCTCAACGCAATGTTCATATGTCACTTGTAAGAGCATTATAGAATCTGGAACCAGCAAGACGAACAAATGAATATGTATAAAAAAAATAATCATGGATAAACAACGACGCTAGTCCTTTGATTGTGTATGACTACTACAACAGTTTACATAAGGCTGGTATAAAAATAGAGTGATATCGGGATGAAGTCTACGTCAAAACAATTAAACCACCAATATCAACTTCGACCTTGACTTTAAAAACATGCCTGATCTAAAAGAATAATTTGGTCTGGATAATATATATCAAAATTGGTTAATAACCAATTTTAGCATCTGTATAAGATACACTAGTAATAATTTAAATTATATTTATCATGATAGATATAAAATACTCACCATTCCTTTTTTTGCATATATATATGCCTAACACACATACAATGGTTAAAGTTATAACTGTAATACTGATTCCTGCTATGGTATACCATGATACTTTCTTCGGGAAACGCAAGTCTGTAATACATAGATTCAAATATGATTTAAGATTGCACATTGTCTGGTAAATAAAAGGCCATTATAATATACCTTACAATAAGTTGGTGTTTATTTTAATTTGAAGAGAAAAACCTTCCTAATGTAGTATTAATTGACAATCTAAATTTTCCATTTGAACTTTTGAAACAACAATGGAATACTTTGTACTTATGGACAAACAAGCTCTGAGATGTCAACAGGTAAAACATACACCGTATGTTAGCATTTAACGTTTACAAGGAACTTGCGAAAGGAAAATCATTATAGGTCAAAGATCATCATTGGCTCACACGTTTATAAGGTTTTGTGCATCGATCCTGACTTTATCATCTACATATAATTCAAATATATGAGGCGAACAAATGAGATCGAGTGATCACTTTGGAATATTATATGAGGGGATATTCTTGATTATAAAGTTCATTATTCATGTTATTGATACCAGTTATGACTACCATGCATGTGCAATCATATATCACTATTAATGTCCCATTTCGACTTTGTATGACCCAAACATTTGACGTCCAGAACAATTTGTGAAAAAAAACAATACAGAATTAAATTAGATACGGAATGTTTTACATTTTTTTCTTACCATCCGTCTTTTCTCTTTTGTGTTGTCCTGAAAAATACCATGGTAGTTATGGATTTACATAAATAGAAAAAAAACTGTACTTAAATTATATATTCCTACCAATGATAATTATCAGAACAACTGGAACTTTATTTTTTTTTAATAAATGTGTTCAGAAATATTCTCCCAATTTTTATCTACGTTAAAAATGCTCAAATTAGACCGCTGGTTTTCCCGTTTGAATGGTTTTACACTAGTAATTTTGGGAGTCTTTATAGCTTGTTGATCGGTGTGAGCAAAGGCTCCGTGTTAATGGGCCGTACATTAGCCTATAATGGTGTACTTTTATAAATTGTTATTTGGAAGGAGAGTTGTCTCATTGGCACTCACACCACATCTTCCTATATCTATCAAACGTTACCTAAACATTCTGTATAAAATCCCGGTTCACATGCACCACGTTTTGTATGTTCTTTCTTCATTTAAACACCATTAAAATCAATCCAAAAATATCTCGATTCCATTTATTTAGGCCACTTTAATATGCAATATACAGATCGAAACCTTAATTTTAAAGCAGGAAATGATGGTCCATTTGAATATTATCATTATTTTTTTTTTTACTGCTCGTCGTATGAATGACACAATTTTTTTTTGTTACATAGTTTTTGGTTATAGAAGACCAAAATATTTGTGTGAATACATTTCTATAGATTGCTTAGTAAATTTTAAATTGAAAGTATGTGGTATTATTGCCAATGAGACATATCTCTACAAGACATAATGATACCGAAATTGCTACTAAATTCAACGTACGGCATTCCACAATAGGCAAAGCCATACCGCAGCTTCAACTATTAAAGGCCCCCAAAAGACTAATGTAAATTCAAATGAGACAAAAACCATCAGCATAATTGATGTACAAAAACATGAACACAACACAAATATGTAACACAGCAACAAACGATAACCACTGAATTACAAGCTCCTGACAGGCACCTACATACAAATGTGGAGGATTCAATCATAGTAGCAGGACCCCCCTTACCTCGGACAGTGGTGTAAAAGTACAATATAAAAAAAAACGAACTATAAAAAAAAATGTAAAAAATATGAATTCAAATAAAAATATATCATACAAAGCAAAAGTAGTCGTGGTCGGGTATCTATATATATCTCAACAACAAAAAGACACAAAGTACAGATCATAGAGTACTCTCAGTAACTGACATGTATTGCAAATTGTAAAGAAAATTCATATGTGTATAATAATAATGTTCAGTAAACGTTTTATTTGCTGATAACGAAATCAAATTTCATAATAATGAATAAAATATTTCAAGAATTAATTACAGTGCTGATTAGTAACCTTTTAGTATAAATTAATTCAAAGGATCGATAAGTTTTCCAGGATTGTTTTTTTTTTAACTTCCTTGCACGATTAGCAACATCTCTGTAAAAATAAAAAAAAGATGGTATTCCGTTTGAAACACTTTTTCTACAGAAAATAACCAAATTTTAAAACCAAATTTTGATATGGAAGAACTAAGAAAGCATTTGAAATAATTTGTGGTAATTTGGACTTGATAATTAATCAGTAGTATATAGAAAAAGTTAATTGAAATTCAAAACGTCAAAACAGACACGGATATTGCGAACGACTTGTGAAATACTAACACCGTCAGATGGTGCCAAAGCAACATCCATCTATGAAAAGGATAATCAACATTAGGAAATAAAAAAATCGTCCCTTCTGTCGTAAATTTTAGTGATGAATTTGCCACACGGAAAACTGAAATATCTAAATATAGAAAAGGACAGTTTTTACCGTTTACTTTTGATTGATGTATATTCTGTTCCATTGGTTATATTTCGGCAGTATATTTTGATAACTCTTGATTGTTCAGTGAAATAATAGTATACATGTTATGAAGATAACAGTAAAAGTTGTTGAATTTATCAATTACTGTGGATTCATTAATATTCGTTGGATACTCATTTTTGTGGATTTCATGGCTTCAGGGGAACCACAAATTAAATGTTCAACGAATTTTAAATTTGCTAAAGGAATGTATGCAGAAATTGCCAAAAGCACGAATTTAAATATCCACGAATATGCAAGTTTTCCTCACTCCAAGAAAATTGGTACCCACGTAAATCAATGAACCCACAGTAAATGCAACTTAAACGGGTCTATACGGAGTTTGGTCAAAAACTGTCATGCATTTCAGTACAAAAACAAACCTTCTAATAAAGGGGTGAATCAAGTGATCATAGGAAAACATACAACCTCGATAAACTATGTTGCCGAAACGAAAATAACAATTGTCAAGGACAACACTAACAGCTTCAATCATATCACAACACCTCCAATAAGAATATATAGTAGTATGTGTGCTAGCGCATGTAGTAGAATTAAGAATGAAATTAATTGTCAATAGTGTTTACATTGTATTCATGTTAATGGATTTTTCAGGGCCAATATCATATAGTTATGTCAAGTACAAGAAAACCATATCTGGATAAGGTTTGCTTTGGTATAAAAAATATAAATACATGTTGGTTCTCCTGGCTTGTAACTAATGTTTCTACTTTCATTTGTTGAGTGCATATTGTAAATATGTATTGTTGTACAGTACTTGTTATCTATGTACCGATGTCATGCATTGGTTCCATGAAAATAAAGATATATCAAGCCTTTTTGTATAATATTCATCATATACTCGTAACAAGCTTGATAAATACATGTATGCATTGGTTTTTTTTTATGTAGACAACTTTAACAAACATATTTCAATGAAGCCGTTTGTTCAAAGTATATATGAAAAATGAATTAAAAAATACCTTCTAATATTGGAATGTTGATTTCAAAATCTGCTTCATACATATCTCTTCCATATCCATGCAAACATGACCAGTTACCATTTATTCTTTGATCTATTATTTCTCTGATTGTAACCACAGTTTCATTTGTGTGAATGTTTTGTCGTACAGTTGTATTTTTATAACCTGATATGCATAACGGAGACGGGAAAGGAAGACTACAGAATGCAATTTCCTTTCCGAAATTGTTGTGGAAAGAAACTGGCAGATGGAGTTTATCAATCTTACAAGTTAGTTTTAAAATGCCTGGTCCTAATGTACAATTCAGGCACATTTTTATTGAGCAGGATGGTGACGAAATATTTTCTACAATAGAAAACAGAATAATTCCCACAATATAGAAATAATTCCCATAATAGACACAGCATGAACTAATTCCAACAATAAATACAGCATAAAATAATTCCAACAATAGAAACAACATGAAATAATTCCCACATAAGTTACAGCATGACATAATTTCTACAATAGAGACAGCATAAAATGATTCTCACAAAAGAGACAGCATAAAATAATTCCCACAATAGAGACAACATAAAATGATTCCCACAAAAGATACAGCATGAAATAATTCCCACAATAAATACAGCATGAAATAATTCCCACAATAGATATAGCATGAAAAAATTCCCACAATAAATACAGCATGAAATAATTCCCACAATAAATACAGCATGAAATGATTCCCACAATAGATATAGCATAAAATAATTCCCACAATAGAGACAGCATGAAATAATTCCCACAATAAATACAGCATGAAATAATTCCCACAATAGATATAGCATGAAATAATTCCCACAATAAATACAGCATGAAATAATTCCCACAATAAATACAGCATGAAATGATTCCCACAATAGATATAGCATAAAATAATTCCCACAATAGAGACAGCATGAAATAATTCCCACAATAAATACAGCATGAAATAATTCCCACAATAGATATAGCATGAAATAATTCCCACAATAGATACAACATGAAATGATTCTCACAATAGATACAGCATAAAATAATTCACACAATAGAAACAACATGAAATAATTCCCACAATAGATACAGCATAAAATAATTCCCACAATAGAAACAGCATGAAATGATTCCCACAATAGATACAGCATAAAATAATTCCCACAATAGAAACAACATGAAATGATTTCCACAATAGATACAGCATAAAATAATTCACACAATAGAAACAGCATGAAATGATTCCCACAATAGATACAGCATAAAATAATTCACACAATAGAAACAGCATGAAATGATTCCCACAATAGATACAAAACAAAATGATTTCCACAATAGAGACAACATGAAATTGTTCCCACAATAGATATAGCATGAAATTGTTCCCACAATAGAGACAAAACAAAATGATTTCCACAATAGAGACAACATGAAATAATTCCCACAATAGATATAGCATGAAATTGTTCCCACAATAGAGACAAAACAAAATGATTTCCACAATAGAGACAACATGAAATAATTCCCACAATAGAGACAACATGAAATTGTTCCCACAATAGATATAGCATGAAATTGTTCCCACAATAGAGACAAAACAAAATGATTTCCACAATAGAGACAACATGAAATGATTCCCACAATAGAAACAACATTAAATGATTTCCACAATAGATACAGCATGAAATTGTTCCCACAATAGATACAGCATGAAATTGTTCCCACAATAGAGACAAAACAAAATGATTTCCACAATAGAGACAACATGAAATAATTCCCACAATAGATACAGCATGAAATACTTCCCACAATAGATAGATACGGCATGAAATAAGTCCTACACTAGATATTGCATAAAACAATTCCCACAATAGACACAGCATAAACAAATTCCTACAATAGAGACAGCATGAAATAATTCCCACAATAGATACAGCATGAAATAATTCTCACAATAGATACAGCATGAAATGATTCCCACAATAGATACATCATGAAATAATTGCAACAATAGAGACAGCATGAAATAATTCCCACAATAGAGACAGCATGAAATGCTTCCCACAATAAATACCTCATGAAATAATTCCCACAATAGATACAACATGAAATGATTCCCAGAATAGATACAGCATGAAAAAATTCCCAGAATAGAGACAGCATGAAATAATTCCCACAATAGATGCAGTATAAAATAATTTCCACAATGGGGACAACATGAAATAGTTCCAACAAAACATGCACAAATTCCCATCATAGAGACAAAATGCACAAATTCCTACAATAGAGACAACATAAAATAATTCCCACAATAGAGATAACACGAAATAATGCATAAAATAGAGATATTTCGTAATGTGTTTTATAATGCATAAAATAGAGATAATTCTATATTTGTTTTCTGTTTTATTGAATATATATATTTTTAATATTGTCATATATTTAATAGACGTGAAAATTGTCATTATTGTGAGTAAAAACTGTTTTTATTTAGTTTGAAATAATTTGGTCCACTTACTAATGATTTAATAACTATATTCTGGGGTCAATTATCTCAAGACATTACCATTGCTAAAGACTAAATGTACCTATGCCTGGGATAAGAAAAATCCTTAGTTTTTCGAAAAATTCATATTTTTGGCAAATAGTAAATTTATTAAAATGACAATTTAATTGATATTCGTGTCAACATAGTGCCGACTACTGGGCTGGTGATAAAATTTGCAACGAAACGTCCACCAGCAGTAGAATCGAGCCAGTGGAGTAAATATTTATCGAAGGAGCCTTTGATATACGATGAAACGGTATCCGTTTTGTCTCCCTAATGAAGGCTACACAGTTGCATACACTTATTCACATTCACTTTATTTTAAATGTTGTTGATTGTTGTTTTTCTGGCGAAATTGTATATTTAAAATATTTAAGTTTGAGTCTAACCTAATTCCATAATGTATTTCTATTTCAAAATTTGATTGAGTAATGACGATGATAAATGATAGTATACCGCTTATCAAAAGACATAAATCAATTGAGAGAAAATAAATCCGGGTTACAAACCAAAACCGAAAAAAGCCCACAAACTACAAAAAGGAAAACAAAGGAGAAACATAAACACTAAAATGCAACAAAAACAAACGACAAAGCAACACACAAGTACATATACATGAACATTTGTTTATCCTGCAATTAGGTGTCCTACTATACAGATACAGTCCTACAGATATCGCTTTGCTGTATCTGTATACTATACAGATATCGCTTTAAAGCTCCGCCCACTGCCGGACTGAGTATTGTTTGAACCTGTGTGACCTCAGAATGTGTATTCCAGTTGCATTCCAATGACGATGACAATTGTCGATTTCAAAACTTTAATGTGTATGATTGTGTTACAAAATCAACCATGTCAATTTCAGCATGCATGTTTAGTGAATGTCTAGTCTGAAGCGTAGGACAACTAGTACACTTCTGTTTCAAATTTGACAATGTTTTGTTATTTATTTTTACTGCTGAAATTAGTTGTTATGTTAAAATAGAAAATTTTTCACATTGAGCGTTGTATTATTGCTTACCATTCTAGATTCTTTTTTTGCAAACCCGTCTACAGCGTTATGTGTGATTTTGATATTACTACGCGGGCCTCAAGGGATTACAAATCGAAAATAAATGCTAAATATGTTAGTTTTTGTGTCTTTCAAAACACAAACAATATACAGAATTAATTGCAGGATAAAGACAATACCTGTTTAGTGTCTTTAAATATCAGCTGTATTTGTACTCGGCTCGAAACAGGTGTAGTAGCTCGCTAAAAGCTCGCATACACCTTGTTTCCTAGCCTCGTACAAATACAGCTGATATTTAAAGACACTAAACAGTTATTGTCTATATAACAACTTCAATCTTTCAAACCTGGCCGATGTTAAGAACATATAGTCTGGTTTAACCTGGTTTCACTGTTTCACTTTCCCATAGATATAATTAATACTACAACTAAGACGACAACATAAATTTGCACGATTCTTGTCTATGTTTCTTCTAAATATAACAGTTTATTGAATCGTCAATATTTATAAAACCAGGTTCAATCCATTATTTTCTACATTAAAAATGCCTGTACCAAGTCAGTAATAAGACATTTTTGTCCTTTCGATTGATATGTTTTATAATTTAATTTTGCCATTTGATTTGAGATTTTCCGTTTTAAATTTTCCTCGGAGTTCAGTACTCTTGTAATAATACTTTTTGTATAACTTATTTATTTTACGGACTAAGCACGAGTTGAATATAATTAAATTGTAGGAACAATATTTCTGTCCTATTTTCGAAAAGTTACCTACAGTACTATACCAATTACTGAATTAGTTTTCACGCGAACACAATGAACAATACGACAGGTTCCACATATGGAATGGAACAATCTAATCCCGCTTCTTGTTGCAGGAACAGACTGACGAACTAACTGGCTGTAATACCGACAGAAAGACTGCAGACCTAAACTAATATACTTTCCCTTTCGTAGTAGGGTTTTATATTATAATTGTCAAGAAACGATAATGACATAATTACCTTGTATCATGAAAATAATCAGCAATACAAACAATCCTTTTTCTTGTTTAGTTGATGTCTTCATTCTTCATTTGTTCTTTTAAAAGAAATATTAAAAACAGCGTTAGGTTAATCCTGATATGAAAATGGGGGGGGGGGGGGGGCGGTAATAAATTCATTGAGGGTATTTGAATAAATAAGTTTTTACATATGTTCAATTGAAAATGTTGCATTGATTACACATTTCCTTTCACAACAACAAAGAGCAAATCAGACTTGAACTAACAAAAATACCAAAAAGTCAATCATTAAGAATTAAGAACAGGAAAAAGGTAGTTATGAAATCCAATGCGGAATGAACTCCAAATAAACAATTTAAACGACTGAATATATGTTAAAACTATACACCCCTGCTAAAGAAATTGTTTTTATAATTAACATCGCGTGGAACACGCCTTATGATTTGAACATAGTACTAGTTCTACATATTTAATGTTTAACATGTTTCTATAGCAGGGGTGTTTAGTTTTAACATATATTTTTGGTATTTTTGTCCGCTGTATCAGTTTAGCAGATACAAGTTTAAAAAAGTTATTATCTACAAAACATTCATTGTACTCTTATGTGTGCTGCCGAGAGTATATAATATAAATAATCTATCTCGAATGCTCAAATTTACCAGTAAACGTGACAAAGTCTTTACGATATAATACATGACGAACGTTACGTACGCGCTATGTTTTTGCGCCATACAACATATGCATTAGATGTTTAATTAATATCATTATATTTAAAACTGATTGATCAAACACATAATAGATTACATTCGTCAAAATAGCAAGTATATGCTCACTTGATATTTCAAAGCCAATTGGTTTATACGTTGAATCATGTAGAGAGCTATATGATAAAAAGATAATTAGAAATATACAAGAGTGTCACATATGGAGTAGCATGTGCTAATCCTGGCAGATCACATGCGGTTTATTTTTTTAAGGGGTCGCAGTGATTTTATATTGTGTATTGGGTACCATTGATTGTTTTTCAATCCTTTTAAATTTTGGCAATGACATTATATCAGTACAAATAATTCTGTGATATCATTTATCTTTCTAGTTCTATTGTTTTCTTCCCCACCATTAGCCCAATTATCTAAATCTCATTGAACAGCCCGTTACATGTACAATGGTATGTATGTTAAAATTGTAAAAGGAATAACACTGACAGAAGTTAAATACTGTTTAGTTTACTTACCGGATAATGCTGTTGAAATATTTCTTCAAGTTCTACTTCATGTCAATATTCGAACATTTAAAATACACAATACGATTGTCATCCACAAAAACATATACTTTCCCACACACGTATAGTTACTTAAAGACAAACTGACACATATTCTTTGGAATTGCGATTTTTAAACTGTGTTACACCTGAGCAATTTCAATAACACTTTACAAGGTGACCGAGTAATACAAAACTTGCTTATACTGTACATACACTGCATTTAAACAGTGTGTATTCATGCATAAGAACATCACGACACTCAATCTTAGACTAGTGAATGATACATACATGCACAATACCAGTCTTGTAATTACACATTCAATCATTACATGCAGCAGAAAGTGAATGCTATTTTTGGTAATTTGTCGAGTGAGTATACAGTTTTCATTATATAATTTTGATGTTTTTTTTCATATTTAAAATTGTAATGCCAAAATTATACTTTCATATAATTTCATAAGTTTGCAAATGAACAAATTTGAAAATATTACAAATATAAGCCTGTTTCTTAATATAAACTTTTTCTCGTGACTCTCTTAATTCAATTTCGTGACTTGATTATGTAATCGATACAGTGTAGACATACACACTTATCTAAGACCAAAATTCTTTCATATAAAACATTTGATGTCAGCAAATTAATTATAAATAGTGTCGTAAATTTTGGTTTTTCTTTCACAAAAATGATATATGTAGTTTCTCTAAAATATATAACCAAATTTTGTTCTGATTCAGAATTTATTGTTATGTTTACTTTTTTCATCCGAATGTTTTGATTTAATATAATGAATTTGAGGATTTGCAATATCCATTGAGAACAATATCAAGTGTTTCAGATAAATCTATGTCATGTCAATATTCTAACATCTCAAAACACAATACTATTGTCATTTGTTTTTATACAAATTAACAGAAAGGAAATGGGGAATATGTCAAAGCGACAGCAACCCGTCCATAGAGCAGACAACAGCCGAAGGCCACCTATGGGTCTTCAATGTAATGAGAGACTCCCGCACCCGTAGTCGTCCTTCAGCTGACCCCTTAAGAATATATGTATACTAGTACAGTGGTAATGGACGTCATACTAAACTCCGAATTATACACAAGAAACTAAAATTAAATATCATACAATACTAACAAAGGCCAGAGGCTCCTGACTTGTTACATGCGCAAAATTGCACCGGGGTTAAACATATTTATGAGATCTCAACCCTCCCCTATACCTCTAGCCAATGTAGAAAAGTAAACGCATAACAATACGCACATTAACATTCAGTTCAAGAGTAGTCCGAGTCCGATGTGAGAGCATGTAACAAAAAAATAAAAAATAAAATGACAATAATACATAAATAACAACAGACTACTAGCAGTTAACTGACATGCCAGCATAAAACTGATTGAAAGATTATGTCTTCATCATATGAATATCAGGCACAATCCCTCCCGTTATTGGTTTAGTAACATACTATCATAAAATATATGAGAAGAACATAACCCTTGTCATGTCAACAACTGTTTTTTTTTAAATAGATGTGGTTAGTTCCGATGCAAAGACCCTATAAGTGAATCAATATTATAGCCAAAATATGCAATCTTTAATGACCTGACAATAGTATCGTAACTATATCCCTTCTTAATAAGTCTGTTTAAAGGTTTTGTAAGTTTTTGAGGTGAATACTGACATTGTTGTGCTTTGTAACGAATATTATCATAAAAGATTGGATGTGAAATACCCGAACGTATAAGATGTCTGCATGTTGAGTTATATTTACGAATTATTTCCTTATACCGATGATAAAATTTAGTAAATGTTTTAACTAGTTTGTGATATCGAAAACCCTGGTGTAATATTTTTTCATTAATACATACATTTCTCTCGCTAAAATCTAATACGTTATTACATACACGAGCGAATCGTACAGGTTGAGATATATAAACACCATAAGATGGTGACAAGGGAACGTCACCATATAAAAATGGATAATTAACGATAGGAAATAAAAAAATCATCTCTTTTATCATAAATTTTTATTTGTATTAGTCTTTCCGTTAATGATATAGATATCAAGATCGAGAAAAGGGCAGTGGTAATTGTTAGTATTAGCTTTATTTAAAGTAAGTTCAACAGGATAAATTTATTCAGTATACACACTGAAGTCGTCATTATTGAGAACCAATTTTTATTAGAAAGGAGCAAAGAATGGCGTCCAGAATATGAACCAGCACACAGTAAATTGAGTAAAGTATGTTTGTCATTTATTTTTCAACTACGGCGATATCAGTTTCGACTTGTGAATTGAATGTCCTTTTGATATTTTTGTCTCTAAATTCGGATTGATATAATTTCAAAGATTCAACGCATCACGTTTGAAATTCATGGATATTTGAAATCAATTACTAAAGGTTGGCATTGTAAACCTCTCAGGCATATTGATTTATAATTATAAGTATAATTTCATTGATATAACCATTGATCACAGCTGCTTTTTGACAACTAAGTTACACAACTATCAATATTTGATGTATAACATTTTAGTTTTGCACAATACTGTTAGTATTCATGTGCAACCCAAATTTGCCTGTTTGTTAGTTTTGAATGCCTCAAAAAGATTTGATGAGTAAAGCTATTTCCAAAGTTTTTGGTCAGATTGTTTTTATAGTGTGATGTCATACAAGCTTTTTAACTAGTAAACAAGAATGTGTCCCCAGTACACGAATGCCCCACTCGCACTATCATTTTCTATGTTCAGTGGACCGTGAAATTGGGGTAAACCCTCTAATATGGCATTAAAATAAAAAAGATCATATCATAGGGAACATGTATACTAAGTTTGAAGTCGATTGGACTTCAACTTCATCAAAAACTACCTTGACCAAAAACTTTAACCTGAAGCGGGACAGACTGACGAACGAACGGACGCACAGACCAGAAAACATAATGCCCCTCTACTATCGTAGGTGGGGCATAAAAAAAAGAAACGATACCCAATCTTTTTACAAAGTAATTTGTATTAACAAACAAATATGTATGTGTTCGAAAACAGTCTGTATGTTAATGCACTTTTGCTTTTCCGGACAATTACGTCATTTTATTTTTTTGAATTTTTATGTCGTCCGAACACAAGTTTTAAATTTAAGGAGAGCGATTAAATGTACGATCAACACAGGTAAACAAAAGATGATTGAGGGTGACATTCAAAAAATGCGGTTGCATATGTTTCATCTAAGCTAAAATAAGCGTGATAGAGCAGTGGGAATGGTAAGCAGGTACTATTATGCGTCATATTGACGTCGCAAACAACTTTGGTGTTTCCAAATTGATAATAACAAGATGACAAAAGACGTGGATGTCCATTTAAGACAAACGCCGTTACGTCGAGATAGCCAAAAAGGATACACTCATCTTAGAGATCGTTTTCTGCCAGCTACATTACCAAAAGACAAACACCAGGGAGGCATTATCCAGTAATATCCGCCCAAACTGTCCCAAGTCAGGAGCCTCTGGCCTTTGTTAGTCTTGTATTATTTTAATTTTAGTTTCTTGTGTACAATTTGGAAATTAGTATGGCGTTCATTATCTTTGGACTAGTATATATTTGTTTAGGGGCCAGCTGAGGGACGCCTCCGGGTGCGGGAATTTCTCGCTACATTGAAGACCTGTTGGTGACCCTCTGCTGTTGTTTTTTATTTGGTCGGGTTGTTGTCTCTTTGACACATTCCCCATTTCCATTCTCAATTTTATTGAATAGGCTGGTTTGTGTCCACGGCGTTCAGTAGAAGAAACCATTCTTAACAGGCGCTATCAAACTGCACTCCTACGTTGGGCAAATGCACGTTTGTATTAAAACCGTGAAATCGGCAAAAGGTAGTTTTTAGTGATGAGTCACGATTTTAGTTACGTAGGAGTGATTTCAGTATGAGAGTATACAGACGCAACAATGAACGTTATTCAGATGCATCTATGCATGAATGTGATCGTTTTGGTGGTAGTGGTGTGATGTTTTGGGCAGGAATGACGCATTGTGAACGCACTGACTTGAAGTTCATGAATGGAAGTCTTACTGGATATAGAAAAGGAAGATGTGGTATGATTACCTATGAAACAAATTTCCAAAAAAGAACAAAATGACACTGACATAAGCAACTATAGATCACCGCTCGGCCTTCAACAATGAGCAAAGTCCATACCGCATGGTCAGCTATAAATGGCCCCGAAATGACAATATAAAACTTTTAAACGAGAAAACTATGGAATTCGTTATCGGGACGAAATCCTCTCTCCAATTAAAAAACGATTCATTGCAAAGCACGGAAATCGGCATACTTCCCAACAAGAAAATGCTATTTGGCACGTGTATGCACACAATATCTTTGATATATAAAATATAGACAATCTTCCATGGCCAGCTTTATCGTCAAATCTATCACACATTTAACATTTATGGGATGAACTTGACAAACGTGTACACAGACGTCATCGGCCACCAGAGTCAGTCAACCAGCTACGAGCCATCTGGCTGGAAGAGTGGAGTAACATCCCTCAAGTATTTATTTAGCAATCAATTGGATCAATGCGTCGGAGATTGATTGCTGTTCTCACCGCAAGAGGTGGTCATACGCGATATTAACTCTTAAACTTTTGGTTTCGACACAGTCTACTCAATAAGAGAAATCAATTCTGATTTGTTAAGTTTGCTTCATACCTTGATATTTGCCTCACTATTGGCACAGATGGACGACTTCTCACGAAAATATGTAATAAACGGGACGATTTTAACTTCCCAATTATCAATTTCCCATTTCTCAGCTGTAACATACCCAATGCCCCTTCGGATGGTGTCTAAATATCTCAATTGATACCTTGTGTTCGTTCATGTTCACACTATAAGGATTTTATATACAGGAGTGACCTTCTAACGCAGAAACTGTTCCCACAAAGTTATGAGGAGGACAGATTAAAAATAAATTTCACGCATACCATCACGAATTCGTTGATCCATACGATGTGTGTTTATCCCAACTACCTAAGGACATTTTTACAACGTGTTTGATTGTGGTTTGTCATTACATCGTCTGATCTTTTAATTACCGAACGTGATTTATTCCCGATGTGACTGTTTTGCTGAGTGTGATTTCGCATTGCTATAAGACGTGTCACGGAACTTTTCTATCCGAAATCCATGTATTTAGATTCTTAGGTAATATTTGTTATTCTCATTGGATTTTGTCAAATGTCTTATCGTTTGTAGTTGTAAATCTTATTTGTTCTTGTTGTATTCGTCTGTTATGGTAGAGATAATTAATTATCCACTTCATTTATTAGATTTTAGTTTGGTCCTACTAGATTCATACGATATATTTCGTTTACAGTTTGATTTAGAATAAAATATCGACATAGCTAGATAATAAATTAATTATCTAACTACTACCAAAATTTGATATTTATTAGTATTGTAATTTTCATTATGATTACAAACCTAATCTTGAATTCTATTCTTATTCTATCCTATTTTTGGGGATATTTTTAGAAATTTAAATGTGACGTCACTTTAATTTGTGCTTTTATCAATAAGGCTTACGCGGCTGTAAATTTTCATATGCTGGTTTAGGTCACTTATCTAACCGTTTTTATTTTGTAGTAAGTCACTGCTTTTATCATTTATATCTATTATATAGTCATTTGATAAAAATGTACTGTTTGCAAAAGTATGAATTATTTTAAATGATAAGGATGTTCTTATCCCAGACAGATAACTCTAGCCGTATTTGGCACAACGTTTTGGAACTTTTGGTCCTCAATGCTCTTTAACTTTGTACATTTGTTGGGTTTTCAACTTTTTTCATCTTGTGTGGACGATTCGCGCGTCTAGCGTATCAACTATTAAAACTTGGCACCTTTAGTAAGAGAAGCTTATAACAATTCTAAATCTATGATTCGCGTGTTTCTTTGTCCTATAGGTTCTCCCGTTTATTTGTGTTGTAGTCCTATCATTGTAATGTTGTCATTTTAATGTTATATTTTACATTGCCATAAAAGAGGGAGGTTTTGGCATGCCACACAATTAGGTTCAATCCACCATTTTATTTTTTATTGAAATGTCCTGTGCCAAGTCAGGAAAAAGGCAATTGTTATATTATAATTCGTTTGTGTGTTACATTTTAATGTTGTGTCGTAGATCTCCTCTTATATTGTATGTGTTTCTCGGATCTGTTTTTTTTAAATCGATTTATAAATTTTGAACAGCGGTATACTACTGATGCCTTAATTTTGTTTGTTTTTATGTTACTTTTCCAAAAAAAAATAAAAAAAATATCATTGTTAAAAAATATAATAATAATATTTTTGATAAAAACTGGGTACCGTTTCTTTTTGTAAATATATGATGTATGTGTGCCTGTTAGATGACTTTTAATCAACGACCACGTTAAATAGATGTTACTTGTTGCAACTAATAGTCAGTGTACCGGCTTCAAAGATGACCATAGCAAACCTATACCGTAAAGCAAGCTTTATAGTATAGCAAATTGTCAGATTGAGATTCTAGAGTAATCATGGTGTTTGCAACTCAGCAATATACACGAAAAAATAATATTTAGGAAAAACGTTAAAGGTTTTCAGCAGCTGAGCTTCTTCATATTTTTTATGTTTTAAGATTTCAAACTGTATAGATCTTTTAAAACTGTCATGTGTGTGTAACAAATTAAAAAACTTATACTTATACTTAGAATCTGAAATAATCATAATCTGTAAACATCACTTGCAATATTATTGTCGTGCTACCGTTGAAGCCCTAAATTCATTCAATTGGTGATTTGATTCACAGCCTTTAAATATGAGACGTGAACTGATTTAATTACATTATGCTTTATTACTTGATTTGTTCATGAAAGAGGAACGAAAGATACAATAGGGAGAGTCAAACTCATAGATAGAAAATAAACTGACAACGCCATGGCTACAACATAAAGACAAACATATAAAAAATAGTAGAGATGACACAACATAGAAAACTGAAAACTAAACAACACGAACCCCACCAAAAACTTTGGGTGATATCAGGTACTCCGGAAGGGTAAGCAGATCCTGCTCCATAAACTTTGAGCTAGCTGCAAGTAACTGTGGGTACTATGAGATCTATACTTAGTGTCTTTCTGTTATTAGGAATAATAGGGATTGACTTCAATTTTTCACTGATCAGTCGAGCTATTACACTACTGTCCTAGGTTACGAAAGAGTTGATCACTAAAACATTTGTTTAACCTCAGCAATTATATGTGCCAGTCCCAAGTCAGTAGCCCGTAGTTCAGTGGTTTCAAGGTACCAAGACCTTGTTGATAAATATTCCGTATCAACGTCACAAATGATATATGTTGGTGTCGGTCTGTATATTCTGCGTACTGACGTTGTTTGTCATTTTAACAACGTGCTATATTGTTATTTCGTTGGTTTTTTTTTCTATTATTAATATTACTTTTACTGTTTGGTCAGTTTTCTGTGATATCCATTTGACGTGGCTCGGTACTTATACATGCCGTCAATGTGTTTGTACTATCTTTCATTTTGGGTGGTGTGTTTTTATTATGCGACTTTTTGTGTTTCTTTGGTTCTTATAACGTGACTTTCAAAGATCCCGTCATTATGTTATCGTTCCGTTATATGTCATTATGTTATAGTTTTATTATTAGTTTGAAAATACCTTGAACGACAAAATTATTTTACTCGCGTAACGGTATTAACCATATGTGGACTCTTGAAAATTCTAAGGAACTTCTGTACAATTTCAAGTATCGGTCTATTTCTTTAATTAATTCTAACATAACTTTTGATGTTTTTACCCTGTATACCATCATTTTCAATGTGAAATTATAATTGTTTTGAATAAACATTGAACGAAATTTCTTCTTCTGTGACGTTTACATTTTCTGACGGCAAACACTCGAAGGAATGCATGTTTTTTTTAATTTAATAGATGTTTTGTGCTTTTTTGTAAATGATTGTTTGTTTTGAGATTGCAACACAGTGATGATTGCTGTACCTATATTTTGACTTTTATTTATTATGTCTGTTTTGTGCATGCATCGTTGTAAATATAACGGAATTTGACGCAACTGTCATATAAATAAGAAGTTCAGCGCTATAATACCAGGTTCAATCCACCATGTTCTATAATGGAAATGCCTGTACCAAGGCAGGAATATGACAGTTTGAGCTCTTCATTCTGCCACTTGATCATGACTTATATTTAGAAATTGACTATGAGGGTCGGTTGAAAACAAAATTTACGACACAAGATTTAATTTTAGCTACCAATGATAAAGTTGAAATCATTACTTCGTAAATGTTATGGTCGCCATCATGAGTTGGTTGACCATAATAAAATATCTGTTATCAAGATGATATCGGATATGTTCCTTATGTCGTAACTACAATCCCGTTCCCATTTCACGAATGTGACCTACCGAATTCGACTTTTTACCCCTATTTGTGACATTTTTACCTATTGTGTCTGTTTGTTTGATTTTCGCATCATTATCAATGTCATTATCAAATTTGATGCGACTGTCGTATAAGTGAGAGATTTAGCGCTACAAAACCAGGTTCGATCCACCATTTTTTTCATTTGAAAATGCCTATACCAAGTCAGGAATATGACAATTGTTGTCCATTCGTTTGATATATTTTATCATGTGATTTTGTCATTTGATTAGGAATTTTACGATTGAATGTTCCTCGGAGTTCCGTTTTTTTGTGATCTAACTTTTTGGTTGGTTCATGACTATCATATTTTTTTATTCTTAATTTTTTTTATTCTTAATTAGGCCCTTAGTTTTTCTTAATTGAATTGTTTTAGATTTTGCATGCCTTTAACATCCGACTGTGCGGTATGTTTTTGTTGTTTTTGAATGTCATACGGTTGCCTGTAATAGCTAACATACACTTCAGAAGGGTTTAATGATAGTTGTATCATTGCCAATCCCACCACATCTCCTTATTGGTATATAATCTAACTCATATTTAAGATATACATGAAAGCAGCAAAAAAAAAATCTAAATTTATTTTGAGACGACAAAAAGAAGAGCGAATATGAATACAACTTTTAAAAGAGGTCATCATCTGTAAAACAAATCAGCTAAGGCTATATGTATGTTCTAGAAATGTGTAGATTGTTTTCGTACGTCCCCTGAATTGCCAAACTTGACGTCTAGTCATGCTTGTAGAACGAAAGGAAAAGTGGATTCAAAATGTGTTTAATTAACTCGTAAATCAGTATGAATGCATTCACGATTTTTAGAAAGATTTTTACGATACAAATGTAAATACAGTTTTTTTTTAATAATGTACATGCAATTATTAATGTGTCATATTTAATAGTTTTGTATACTTATGATAATGTATTCGCAAAAACAAAAAAAAATAAATATAAGTTGAGAATTGAGCAAATAAACTTTATTCTTATAAAATTACTAGGATGTTTTACAGAAAAAGCTGATACTTATAAATAATTTTTAATTCAATAAACAGAGTATATAAAGACTTCTAAGCGTTATTAAACTGTCAAATATATTTCATTTTTGATTAAACAAATCCAATGTATATTTTGGCATGCATCATTTTCAAACACTTTTGTATATTACAATATGTGGTTGAATTCGTAAAGTCTGGTTTGCAGTGACATGATGTTTAAATAATCCTTGCATCATTTTCTTTTGAATAGGTCTAATAAAATTTTGAGATGAAACCACACCATTCAATACTAGTATCCTGCTATTTAGTAGGTAAGTACTATTTATGCCATACTAATAAAAGGTAGTGTTTACTTATTATTTTGATTTGATTTCAAATATCTTTGACATTCCATCACAAGAGAGCATTGTGTGTCCAATAATTATCAGTTAATAAATCAAAGTCAACTTTGTATCCATTGATGTAAATTGAAATTGTAAAACAACGAAAGTGTAATATGTTAACAAAGTAGCATGCTATATTTTTACAATCTTTATCTAGTCATACAAGTAAACTGTATGATGTTTTAATTGTAAAGTCTTCATTTCAGATTTACTTTTCATAGGTACAGCAATACCCATTTGCTTGACATGGAACACTTCGAACACACATCTTACCGTTAAATGTTCAGTACCGTCTGCGTCTCACGACATTTTAATTGTTGATCCTGCTGGTAAAGTTCATGCACAATCTGTTTTTCAAGAGCAGCAGCGTTTCACACACGATGTAGATAAACTCGAAAATTCAACAACCCTTCCGTTTACCACCGTCAAGGACATGGCTGAAGGGGAGTGGAAATGTCGACACAGGAACGAGGAAAAAGCATCGCAGGTCTCTTTTACAAAAGGTTATTTTTTATAAGTTGATTTGAAACACTGATTCCAAATTCAGAATATAATATTCCGACTAATAACCATAGAATGATTCTTCCATAGTTCATAAGGTTTTTTTACCGAAATGTCGTTCTTTGTCTAAATTGACCATGAACTACGGAACTATCATTGGTCGTATTTTTTTAAAAATCTGTAATAAGTATGAGCAACAATACAAAGGTAACAAAAACATAGGCCGGTAACAATCGTTGCCGGATAGTTTTTCTGCACGAGTAGTCAGGTAAATGCCGTATGCGATAGCCGGGATTCGTGACCTGATAACTAGTGCAAAAAACATATTGTTTCCAGCCTGTTTTTTGTTGTTGTAACATTTAGTTATTTCAATAAACTTTGTTTGTTAAATTATTAGTAACCATGATAACTGTTCTTAACAAATGCTGAACATGAAATTATGATTTGTCTGTAAGATTTCTGAAAAATACGCAAGAAAATAAAATTCACGCTTACGAAAGTGCCAGAAGAAATTATTCCTAGAGCATAGCATTTATACATAGATTTACAACTTTTATGTTTGGACAATTAGGTGATGTTGTGTTATAAAAATGTTATATGTGAAGAATCAGACTGATGTGTATGTGAGTGTCGTAATATTTATAAGATTATTACGTTTGATAAACCAGTATCGATTTATATAAGAGGGATATACAGTTGATAAATCAAAAATTGAACGAATCGATTTGCCAAAAAAGGTACAGAAAAGAGTGTATCAAC
Organism: Mytilus trossulus; assembly: GCF_036588685.1. Taxonomy (NCBI): domain Eukaryota; kingdom Metazoa; phylum Mollusca; class Bivalvia; order Mytilida; family Mytilidae; genus Mytilus; species Mytilus trossulus. The sequence continues at coordinate 3,523,222 of NW_026963294.1, forward strand.
TGAGTTGTTTATTTTTGTTTTTATGCCCAATTAATGGGCATTATGTTGTCTGTGCGTCCGTCTGTTGGTTCGTTCGTCTATTTGACTGTACGTCCGTCTGTTCCGCTTCAGTTATAATATTTTGGTCGAGGTAGATTTTGATGAAGTTGAAGTCCAATTAATTTGAAACTTAGTACGAATGTTCTCTATGATATGATCTTTCTTATTTCAATGCCAAATTAGATTTTTTAAACCATTTTCACGGTCCACTGAACATAGAAAATGATAGTGCGGATCGGGCATCCGGATACTTGGGACACATTCTTATTGTTTTTTGTTTTTGACTTTTTTGTTAGTTGTAAACAAATTTCATCTTTTATATAAGTTGCTGTATTGATACAGTATTTGTTTGAATTGATACATGACCTTGAAATAACCTTTCAAAAATGAACAAAACTTTTATTGATGTTATGATATCCGTAAGATTTTTACATAATACAAATTCAGACGGTCAAACTTAGTACTAACGATGTTTTTGTTGATATATGAAAGAAACGATACAAGCGTCTATCGACAATCCTCTTTTTTTGGGGGGCCGGGGGGATGGGGGGATTGGGTGGTTAATCATGTAATGTTATGCATTTCTAGTTGTTCAATTGTATTGATCTTAATTTAGGTATTGGTCCTTTGATTGCTATTGACATATCTGCTGAGAATATGAAAATTGATGGAGGAAACAGGTTTATACTGGCATGCTTTTCCTGTTGGGTACCTCATACGAAAGGTGTTGATATTTTTGTGAATAATGTCTTAGAAGACAGTATTCGCTACGTCGATGGTCAATGCTATCACAAACTTAATGAATGTTCACCACAAATATGCACCTGCTCAGCCGAAGGACGAAATTTTACTTGGGCTTACATAAGTGATTTGTCAAATATTACGTTTACATGTAAAATGAGATTCAAGGACGAAATAAAAGCTATGTATGTCCATCAAAAAGCAGACATAACGTTTAATGGAACAGGTAATTTCTATATATATTTTCTTCTTCTATCAATATCATAGACTATATCATGTATATGTAATAGAATAAAAACCGCAAACGTATTAAAACAATCAAGTAAAAAACTACATATTTGTTTTTTAAATGTTATGTTGTAAACAGTTACACATACTTATCAAAAACGTATCCGTCATTTTCTGCACAGTGGGATATATGAGTTAGCAATACTTAAATGAGAGGACATGATTCATGTAGCTAGTAGTACTTTATAAACAAAATTTGTTGTTTCTACTTTCATCTACATTGTTAAAAAAAACTTATATGACATAATGTCCAAATAATCCATCTCCGAAATTCAAAATGTTTAAAAAGACACAATTTGGTTATAAATTAGATAATATATGTCGAGTGGTAAAGCTTTCATAACATTATAATTTGGATAGCAACAAGACCGTCAAATTGGTGACATTGTTTGACAATGTGCTGTTTTTCGTTTCTTTAATATTCTAGTTCCACTTTTCTTCATTATTTGATGCTTTTGTCTCTAATATAATTTCAATATTCAAAATGAGTAAAATGAACTTAAGTTCAAAGGATGTTTGCTAAATAATTGTCATATATTTGATAAGCTAAGTTTGGAATTAAAAAGATAACACAATAAGGTGTATATATATTTTAGGAACTTTTGTAAAGCCAAATGTCCAAGTTATTAACACTTTTAGGGACTTTTTTTTTTGACTTATTTACACTTAATATGCAGTTACGACCCTCTAGATAGAAATCAAAGTTATCGATAGATTCCATCTTGAATTTTGTAATTCTAGTATTTATAAAGCACAAGTCTAACGCAGACAAAGATTCAGATGATGATAATATCAACTCGGGAAAAGTTGGAACACAGACTTATTCAGGTACGAAAGTATAGTGTAAAGAAAGTGATAGCTTTAAATGGATACAGACAGCAATCAATACTAGTAGTATTTAGTACCTAATTTAGCATGTTATAAATACTTGATAACCTTTAAATGATCGGATCTAATACACATTATTGTTGTGAAATATAATAATGCATTATAACTGCACAGAACAATCCATAACAAAATTGTATCGGGCGGAAATATTTTCACAAACAACGAGATATTCAGATGATCTTACTTATTTTTTTCTACGTATATTCCTACCTTTAACATGCCGGAGAAAAGCTTGTTGGGATATATTTTGAAAATTTGAGGTCAAAATGTCATGACACGAACATTATTTGATTACTTGGTAGGAAGGCATAATCAGATGTATTTTACACGAAATTTATTGACACAACACCCTATAGTTTAAAAACAATTTCACCTGCAACATCATAAGGTATGAAAAAAATCAAAAGATTTGAAGTTCAGTCAATACAATTATTCAATTTCGAAAATAGAAAGGTGACGTTGATGTTTACACTTTAGTCAAACAACTGTTTGAAAAAAAAACGGGTACACGTATTTTAAAACAAACACCTAAAATAAGATAAAAACCGATTGTTCAGTGAACCATTGAAGGACTTTCAACATTAATTTTTTTTTATTTATTGAAAAGTAGCTACTTCTGGTTTACTCAAAGTAACTTTGTTCTAATTTATTTAATAAATTGTTTTATTAGGGACTTTTCTTTCTGATTTTTTTCCAGAGTTTAGTATATGTATGATATAAAAGTGAGAATGGAAATGGGGAATGTGTCAAAGAGACAACAACCCGACCAAATAAAAAACAACAGCAGAGGGTCACCAACAGGTTTTCAATGTAGCGAAAAATTCCCGCACCCGGAGGCGTCCTTCAGCTGGCCCCTAAACAAATATATACTAGTCCAGTGATAATGAACGCCATACTAATTTCCAAATTGTACACAAGAAACTAAAAGTAATATAATACAAGACTAACAAAGGCCAGAGACTCCTGACTTGGGACAGGCGCAAAAAATGCAACTTGTTTGTGTATATTTTTTCCTGAAAGAAAGGAAATAAATACCAGTTACCGGTTAGGAAAAGTCGCGTCCGGTCTCATTTGATAGCTTTATTTACAGCGATTAAAAACAAATGGTTTACACATACGTTTGCCTATTAAAAGGGACATGATTGGGTACTTTCGTTTTAGGAAATGCTAGATCATGTTTAATGTAAAAGTTTTTTTACACACTGATTCCCAAAATATACAGTTAATTTGATCTTACAACACATTATTTACAGTTGGGATTCTTATTTGAATACATACTAATATATAATAATTGATAATAATTTGTAGATAATAATAGATCGTTTCCAAAAGTATAACACAGAACAATTTATGTCACAGTCAATGAAATTAAAATAATCATATCAGTATTCAAAATATTAGAAAAAATATATAAGTAACGTATTATTCATAGATTGTATTATTTTATTTTATAGCAACATGATACCAATTTAAAGGTACTACACACATATATTTAATGAAATATATTATGTAAGTCGATAAACAATTGAATATACAAAATTTCGAATAATTTAATTTGTTTCAGGACTCATTGGATATTGGATACTTGGAATTTTTTGTCTGATTATATCTGGGATACTATAACTATATGTTAGAGAAAATGTAATAAGCAGAAATGAAAAAAAAAATATTATCTGAACATTTTTGTTTCATCTTTTGTTATTCATGATCATGAAATCATTTTGTTTTCAGTTCAACAAAAGATTTCCACTATTATATATCATGTTGAACATTTAAAATTAGTATAAAATGCAACGTTTTTAATACTAAAACAAATTCATGTTTGGTATGACATATTTTTTTACGTCTAATATAGTTGTATATATAACAAATTGACTTTCCTATATCAAATATAGATGGTTTTGATAAATAGATTCTGCGTACTGACGTTGTTAATTATCTTAATAACATGTCATACTGTTCTTTTTTTTTGTCCTTGTTTTATTATTATTATTATTATTATTATTATTATTATAACTTTTAGTGTTTGGTTTGATTTCTGTGATATCCATTTGACGTGGCTAGGTACTTATACATCCCGTCAATGAGTTTTTATTACCTCTCATTTTTACTGGTGTGTTCTGTACGCGTGACTTTGTGTGTTTTTTTTGTACATATGGTGAAGTTGAAATCATCCCTTCGTAAATTTTACGGACGCCATCACGAGTTGGTTGACCGTTATGGAATAACCGTATCACAAATGATTTAGGATATGTTCCTTACGTCGTAATTACAATCCCCTTCCCTACCCTGAATGTGACCTACCGAATTAGACTATTTACCGGATTTGTTATCACATAAGCAACACGACGGGTGCCGCATGTGGAGCAGGATCTGCTTACCCTTCCGGAGCACCTGAGATCACCCCTAGTTTTTAGTGGGGTTCATGTTGTTTATTCTTTAGTTTTCTATGTTGTGTTATGTGTACTATTGTTTTTCTGTTTGTCTTTTTCATTTTTAGCCATGGCGTTGTCAGTTTGTTTTGGATTTATGAGTTTGACTGTCCCTTTGGTATCTTTCGTCCCTCTTCTATGCAACATTTAATATTGCATATGTGGTTTCTTTAAGGACATCTGTTACAACAGTGGTTGAAAATATTAATAAACAATATATATAATGAACACATTTCTTTTTAGATAAATATTTTCTTTATCCAGCAAAATCCGACATACGTAGATGTATATGTGTTTTATTCAAATCAATCGTATTTTTAGTTTGTATTATTTCGAAAAGATGTGAAACCCTATATAAATGGCGTGATTTAATCTTCACGTTTTAACAAAGATAACTATACCAACGGCTAGTCTTTGTTTAGCTGTTATTTTATACCAATGAGCAATCCTTCTATTTTATAAGACACGTAATTAATGTGTTGAATGTACAAATATCATATTATGTTTATTTCTAAACATGTCAACATCAAAATTGATTTGACACTGTATATACAGATTTGTTTTTTCTCGTCACTATTTATATTATATTAATGAGACATTTAATACCTGTATGTTTATACCCGGACACTTGTCTTGGTGATAAACCTCTGAAATGTTTCAAAACTAGATATCCAATGACAGAATAATGTTTGAATAATTATAAGACTGGCATGTCAAAACTATCTAATTGCCATAAACAGTATCATCAGATTCACAAACTACTTTATAAATGATTCTGCGAAATAGTTATATCATCTTAATCTTTACAAGTTGAATGCCAATACAATAATTGAAAAAAGCGACATGAAATTATATTACAAGAAGTCGATTTGCGATCATTTTATTGCTATCGATGTAAACATCAATAACACATCATTCTTTTAAAATTATACCGTTTTAATAAATCATGTGATAACAGATTTTACTTAAATCTTTAATCATTTGATTCATGGAGTGACTTACATCGAACTTCTTCACTAAAATTAAAAGTGTTTTGATCAATAGATTTTCCAAACATAAAAATTTATTTACATTAATATTGATTATTGTGTTTGATTTTTCTCTAACAAGAAGAAAACACTATAAAATTAAGCAATACTTAATTATTTTGTCACATTTGATAAGTTGTCTGCACGTGTTTATAATGAGTTTGTTCAACAAAGAAAATGGTATGTGCAGAAAACAGGAATTAAATATTGGTTTTACATCAATTGACAGGTAAAAAAGCAAACCGGAAATGTTATGCACATACTTATTCAAATCAGAATATTGGTGTCTCAAACATTTTGCGCTATAGACCCTTCTTGAAATTATGGAAATCCTAAATTATCAAAATCAACAAATAACACTTATATAAGATCAAATGTGGAGAACAATTAAGCATGATAGTAGCTCTTTTATTTCGAACAGTTTAAACTAAGAACTTACCGTGAAATTCAATTTGGCGGTTTTTATTCCAGACAACCCCAATGCCATACCAAAATGAGCAAATATCATGTATAGTCGGTCAAATTATGTATGGTAGTAATACTTGATGCTTCGTACATTAAAGAAATGAACACAACTTTAAAAGGCAATATGGCATAATATTCAAGACGGCCGCTATGATACATTACAATACATTAGGTTTCAAAGTGTATCGTTTTGACTTATCTTCAGTAAAACAAAGTACCCTATCATACCATATGTATGTTAAATTTACATACTAAAGCCAAGCACCGACAGATTTGCGATAAAAGTGTAGAAAATTGTCACAACGGTATCGTTCTTGTAAAGGATCAGTTGTAGACATTGACATAAGTCCAGCTTGTTCAGCTTTGTTATGTAAGCTTAACCAGAAGAGAGGTGAAAGATAGTAATTCGACATTCACATTAATCTGACAACGTCATCATGGTCATGTCAAAATATAAGGTTGAATACCAAAAGAATAAACAACAGTTTATAAAGCACAACATAGAGAACAAAAGACTGAATGTATTCTTCTCAAATGGAGCAATTTTCTGTATGATCAAATAGAAGAGGGCACGGTCAAGGCCTACATATTTGCATCCCTGCAATAGTCTTAGGCTTGTCATACCATTCTTAAAACGATACTTTCTTCTTCAGTTTAATTTTGTTCTTTTGGGGATTCATTTCTCTCTTCTTCTTTAATATTACATTAAAAAAAACTATTACTGGTTGCTAGGACCAGAAAATGATGTACTAAATGACAAATTCACAATTAACGTTTGTCATTACTGTATAATCGAATTTTGTTTGATAGTAGTGCTGATATTGAACAGTATAAGCTATAGACCTACTTTTAAATTTTAAATATGGCAGCTTTTCTAAAAATGGCCGGCATAAAATATCGAAAAGTCAACAATTATCACTTATGTATGTCAAACTTATGGTCCAATTTATGTTACAATGTAAGCTATGCGCCCACTTTGAAATTCAATATGTTGGTTGTTTTCCAAAATGGCCGAAATTGAATATAAAAATGATTCAGTATCAATTATCCTTGGTCAAACTAGGCCTGGTAGATATACTTGGTTGGTCAAACCCAGTACATGATAATATTCTGAGTGATCACTTGTACTTTAAATGTAAGCATCTATTGTCATGCATATTGGTTACATTATCATAGCAGATTTATTCCGTCAATTGACGTATTTTCAGTAATATAAAGTACATTAGCATATCATAAGTGTGCCACATTAATATACTAAAGTCAGGCATCAACAGATTTGAGATGAAAGTGTAGGTAATCGTTACACCGGTATCGTTCTTGCAGAGTAGCAAGATATTCCGTACAGACACTGACATAAGTCAGACATGTGAGGCATTTTTAGGTAAACTTATCAAGAAGACAGGCAAAAGATTCCAAATCGACTTTCAAAATAAGCTGACAACACTATGTCAAAATATAAGGATAAATACCCAAAGAATAAACAGTTTATAAAGCACAACATAGAGAAAAAAAGACGTAATGTATTCTTCTCGACTGGAGCAAATTAATGTATGATCAAAAACAGGAGTCTAAAGTAAGAACTTAACATTTGCATCCCTTCAGTTATCTAAATTATGCCTTTCTTAACGCGGTGCTTGCCTCTTCAGTCTTGTTTTGTGTTGCGGGGGGGGGGGGGGGGGGGGGGATTGAACCGACAAATGCAACAATCTACAAGTATGACCATAATACTATAAAAAGCTGTGCATAAAGGTAGTTCAATTGAACAAAACAGAGGTAGAATTACGGTCATTAGAGATATCAGTTGAAACAACTTATATATATATATATTCAGATACAGTAACCAATATCTCGTGTATCATTTTTCTTTTCTTTTTTAATATTACATTCAACATAGAAAAAAAACTATAACTGGGACCTACCTAGTACAAGGAAATGAGGTAATAAATGGCAAATTTACTGTGAACGTTTGTCCTACTTTGTAAGGGATCACTCCTCTGATTCAAACAAAAAATTCTCTGAAACTGATATTATCAAGTAGCTTGATTTCTTGATTGACAACATATGTGTTACGTTCGGAGGACGTCTTTTTTAAAAGACTGTAGCATTCCAATGGGAAAAAATTCTTCTTGCCGACCTGTTTCTTTATTATTTTGAGGCTGACAGGAACTCATTAGAAAAACAAGATAAGAAGTTAGCAATATTCTTTAACTCTACGTTCCGCTATATAGATGATGTTCTTTCACAAAAGATTAAAAAATTGGTGACTACAGATTAGTTTGTTGAACGCATCCATCCCATCGAACTAGAGACAAAGGATACAACAGATACAGTTAAGTCGGCCTCATATCTTGACTTACATCTAACAATTGACAATGAGAGTCGGTTGAAAACAAAACATTACGACAAAAGAGATGATTTCACTCTTCCAATTGTGCACTTTCCATTTCTAAGTAGCAACATTCCAGCAGCACCTGCATACGGTGTTTTTATCTCCCAATTGATACGATATTCCCGTGCTTGCATTGATAGAGGGTTGTTGCTCACAAGGAAGCTATTAAATCAAGAGTTCCAAATGGTGAAGTTGAAATCATCACTTCGTAAATTTTACGGACGCCATCACGAGTAGGTTATGCAAAAACCGTTTCACAAATGATATCGTTTATGTTCCTTACGTCGTAACTACAACCCCCTTCCATTTCATGAATGTGACCTGCGGAATTAGACTATTTACAGGATTTGTAATCACTTAAGCAACACGACGGGTGCCACATGTGGAGCAGGAACTGCTAACCCCTCCGTAGCGCCAGAGATCACCCCTAGTTTTTGGTAGGGTTCGTGTTGTTTATTGTTTAGTTTTCTATGTTGTGTCGTGTGTATTATTGTGTGTCTGTTTGTCTTTTTCATTTTAAGCTATATTTTTTTCAGTTTATTTTAGATTTATGAGTTTGACTGTTTCCCTGTATCTTTCGTCCCTCTTTTGTCTTTAATGTTTAATCAAATATCCAATTATTAACAGTACTTGCATAAACCATCTTTGAAACATTTAACATTGCATATGTTGTTTCTCCAGTGACAACTGTTTTTTGTATATCTGGGCGTTATGTATTCGGGTTTAGTTTTCTGTAATTAGTTTTTACTTCAGTTTCATTATGTATATCTCTTTCATATTCATTTGTTAAAATTAACTGTTTGCAATAGTGTGAATTGTTTTATATAATATGAATGTTCTTATCCTGGGCATACAAACAATGCCGTATTTGGCAAAACCTTTTCAACTTTTGATCTTCAGTGCTGTACAATTTTGTATTTTTTTCGTCACTGGTGAGTCTCGTGTGGACTAGACGCGTTTTTGGCGTATTGAATTTTAAACCTGATGCTTTTTGTTATCTATTGATCATGCTTTTCTTTGTCTAATATGTTCTGCTTTTTATTTGTATTGTAGTCCTGTAATTTTTTGTTTTCATTTTAATGTTATATTTAACTGTGCCATTAAAGTGCGAGGTTTGGCATGCCTTAAAACCAGGTTTAACCCACCACTTTTATTTCCCTTTAAAAGTGTCCTGTACCAAGTCAGGAAGATGGCCATTGTTATAATATTGTTCGTTTCTGTGTGTGTGTTGCATTTTAACGTTGAGTCGTTTCTGTTTTCTCTTATTTTTGAGATAAGACGTGGCACGGTACTTGTCTATCCCATATTCATGTATTTGGTTTTGATGTTATATTTGTTATTCTCGTGGTGTATTGTCTGTTGCTTGGTCCGTTTCTGTGTGCTGTTGCGTTTCGGTGTTGTGTCGTTGTTCTCCTCTTATATTTAATGCGTTTCCCTCGGTTTTGGTTTGTTGCCCCGATTTTGTTTTTTGTCCATGGATTTATGAGTTTTGAACAGCGGTATACTACTGTTGCCTTTATTTTTTAACTATTAGTGGTTGAAAAAATTGATAAACAATATAATGAACACATTCTATATAGAAAGATATTTTCTTTATCCAGCAAAATCCTTGACATACTTAGACGTATATACGTATTAGTTATTATTATTTTGAAGAGATGTGAAACCCTATGTTAATGACGTTCTTTAATCTTCATGTTATAACAAAGATAAATATACCTTCGTTCGGATAGTCTTTGTTTACCTGTTATTTTATACATTTGATAAACCCTTCTTTTTATGAAGAAACGTATTGATGTATTGAATGTACAAAAATCATATTATGTTTATTTCTTATTTTCATTAATTCATTCAACCACAAAAGTGGTTTGACATTGAATATCCAGATGTGTTTTTTTTATGACACAAGTTATTTTATATTAAAGAGACATTTAATTTAATACCTTAACACTTTTCTTTGTGATAAACCTTTGAGATGGGTTGGGTTTCAAATATAGATATCCAATAAAAGAATAATGTTTTATAATTATAAGACTGGCATGTCAACACTATCTAATTACTTTAAATATTATAATTCCAAATAATACTTTATAAATGATTTTGCGAAATAGTTATGTCATCTAAATCTTTACAAGTTAATCGGTGGGAGGATGACAAAACAAAAATTAAAAATAACAGCTTTAAAATACATGAAAATATATCGCCCAAGAGGTCAATTTTTCAAATGTATGTTTGTATCCAATATGGCAAGGGTAAATAAAGTCAGTTAAACCCAGTCCATGATAACATGCAGTGTGTCCAATTGCAGTTTAGATTTACGCATCGTTTACTCATGCAGATTAGTGACACAATTGTGAGTTTGATGATTAAAGCACGAATGTTTTGTTTGAAAGTAGTGCTAAATGTTTCAACAATATACGCAATAGACCTACTTTGAAATTTTAAATATGGCAGATTTTCTTAAGATGGTCGGCATAACATATCGAAAAGTAAACAAGAATAACTTATGTATGTCAATGTATGATCAAATTTGGCATTATATCCACCCTACGTGTTTGGAACAATGTAAGCTATGAGCCCACAATGAAATTCAACATCGTGGCATTATTTCCAAAGGGTCACAATGGAATATAAAGATGAACAAATTATCAGTCATATTTGGTAAAATTATCCATGGTAGTGGTACTTGGTTGGTTAACCCCAGTACATGATAGTCTTTGTTTTATAATGAAACTTTTATTTCGTGACAACAGACTTTTGGATTTGTTTAAGAAAAAACACATATTATTTTGCATGGTTGTAATGTTTGGTGTATCAAACAATATAAACCATATAAGTCTTGCAATTGTGGCAACTATAAAGTATCAAAATCAACAAATATCACTTATATGAAGACAAATGTGAAGCAAAATTTGGAATGGTAGTAGTTCTTTTGTTTTGTACAGTTTAAGCTAAGATATTACCTTGAAATTCAATTTGGATACTTTTTTTGAAGACAGCCACAATGCAATATCAAAATGAGCATATATGATTTACAGTTGGTCAAATTTGGCATGGTAGTACTACTTTATCAATAAAACAATAAACAATGAACAATGAAAATATGAACACAACTTGAAATTGCAATATTGCAGCATATTCAATAAAGGCAACAGTAGTATACCGATACTCAAAACTCATAAATCGAAAGAAAACAAACAAATCCGCGTCACAAACCAAAACCGAGTGAAACGCATTAAATACAAGAGAATGACGACATAGCATTACAATGTAACACACACAGAAACGAACTAAGCATTAAACAAAATCCGATGAGAATAACAAAAACAACATCAAAACTTAATACATGAATTTTGGATAGAAAAGAATGTGACACGTCTTATAATCTGATAATAATGCAAATTCACACTCAAATATAAGAGGAAACAAACGACACAAAAGAACTACAAGACAACCACTATCATCATTATTAATGACAAATTAAAATAACAAAAAGTAACCATTACCATTAGGTTTCAGAGTGTTTCGTTTTGACGTATCGTCAGTAAAAAAGTAAACAGTATCGTTCTTGCAGGATTAGTAGTCTACAGCAAGATATCCAGTATAGACACTCACATAAATCCAGCCTGTTCAGCATTGTTATGTAAACTTTACAAGAAGAGAGGCGAAAGATGTACATTTATGATCAGTACTTGAAGAAGCCATCTATGAAACATTTAATATTGCATATGTGGTTTCTTCAAGGACATATGTTACAGCAGTGGCTTACAATATTGATAAACTGTATATATAATGAACATTCTCAATTTTATATTTCTTTGTAGGAAGATATTTTCTTTATCCAGCAAAATCCTTGACATACTTAGACGTATATGCGTATTTTTAAAGTTAATCTTATTTTTACATGTTTTAGTTTGTATTATTTTGAAGAGATGTGAAACTCTATGTAAATTGCGTGATTTAATCTTCATGTTTTAACAACGATAACTATACCAACGTACGGCTAGTCTTTGTTTATCTGTTATATTATTCAAATGATCAACCCTTCTTTTTCATTAAAAAACGTAGTTTATAAGTTGAATGTACAACCAACATATTATGTTTATTTCTAACCGTCATTAAATCAGTCAACATCAAATGAGTTTGACACTGAATATGCAGTTGTGTTTTTTTTTATTGTCACTAGTTTTTTTTGTGATACATGTAACACCTGTTTTATTATACCCGGACATTTTTCTTTGTAATAAGCTTCTTAGATGTGTCGATTTTCAAATTTAATTACCCACTATATAAATAGTTGCTGAGAAATAATAAGACTGTCATGTCACAACTATTATTTATTATAAATATTAAAAGTCCAAAAAGTACTTTATAAATCTTTCTGCGTTTTAGTTTTCACGCGAAGTTGTTATCTCATCTTTATCTTTATAAAAGTCGATCGGTGTGAGAATGTCGTTTTTAAATTTGAAAAATGTGACTTTAGAATAGAAAACAATATTTCAAGTGACATTTGACAAGTTGCGTGCACGTGTTTTATAATGGTTTTGTTAATTTGATATTGGTTTGATAACTATTGACAAGAAAAAAACAAAGCAAACCAAAAATATTATTGACACAATTATTCAAATCAGATTATGAAGTACGACCTACTACTTTATTAGTCTTGTTTGTTTTTACATGTAGGTTAATATCAAATATGGCAATGAGAAGTATAGTTAGTTGAATTCACTCCATGATAATTTTTATATGCTGTGTGTCCAATTACAGCTTAGATATTCAAATCGAATAGTCATGGACTTTGTGACACAATTGTGTGTTTGTTAAAAAAAACAACACTTGATTTGACATGATAATGGTGATGGGTGTTCGAACAATATACGCTTTAGATTTGTTTTTATGTTGTTTTTTTTTTGGAGGGGGGGATGACCCTTGATGGAATTCCTATATCAGAGACATGTAATCCTAAGAATAACGAATGAACTGCAAAATGTAATATATATGTAACACTCAGAAACGTGTCCTTCCACCCAAACGTGTCCGATTCCCCCAAACGTACAGCAAAAACATGTCTAGTTGTCAAAGGGCGCCAAAGCGTGTCATTTGTATAAACGCTCAAACTTGTCCATTTTTTAATAAACCTCCAATCGTGTCCAATCCCCCAAACGTGTCCATATCAAGTTTTTTTATTTTACTGGAACTATTGCTCGTGTTCATATTATAAAAATGTAGGTTATTTGTGTGGTTTTTTTTATTATTATTATCATTGTATACTCATTTTACGATCTTTTACTATTTCATTAAAAGATAAAAAAAAAAATACTTATTTTAAAGGCAACATTTTTTTTTAAATTTCTGCTACTTTAATTTAAAACGGCCTCTATATTACATAACAGACTTTGAAGTAGTTTCTTACTGAAGTCATTAACTCGCATTTATTTTTCTTTAGATTAAAATCCAAACAAGTGGTCATCCCAAATAACCGTAAAAATTAATACCCAATTTTAAATTCCCGGTTTGATAATATAACCTATCTAATCTACAGTATATATCGTTAACATGATATCGTTCAAAAAACGAATGAAATATTTGGCACTGGACGTTAGTTCTCTTGTTCGTGTGTCTTTAGTGATGCTCGTAACCTAAAATTTATTAAAAATTAAAACTGTTAAAAAAAGATGGGAGGTCAATTCCACTGAAAGTCCACCGTGCAATATTCTGATTAACATAAAAGGCATCATCGGAGTTTATTAGTATAAAATAATTTACATAGTAAACGATTAATTCAACTGTACTAGAATTATGTGTATGTTCGCTTTAAATGAACATGAAATACTTGCAACTGGACAATAAGCAAATTAAGTTAATGCATATGTTACATATTAAATTTTCAGTAATGATAATCATTAACAACAGGCATTGAACAAGTTAATGCTAATAAAATACCACTTCATCAACTGTGTCCCCCATCATAGAACTACCGTGAACGTTATTGATGTCGCGTTTAGGACATGTATTAGCGCTAAAAGACGCGAGACGTTCTGGTGTTTAAAAGTGGACACGTTTGGGCGAATAGCAATAGTATCGGACAAGTTTGGGGAATATTGAATATTATGGACACGTTTGGGGAGAATAGACACGTTTGGGGGAATCGGACACGTTTGGGGGGAAGGACACGTTTGGGAGTGTTACATATATATATATATAAATATCAGTAAAGTTTGCCTCAGTTGTATTCATTCATCTTTTGGTGGCCTTTTTTTTCTGATATAACCGCATGCATTACGTGTGTGTGTTCAACATTATTTATAATTATCTTTAAAATGTAAGCCAAATCAGATATGTCGAAGTGTATACATTATTTTCATTTACCTGTGTATAATATTAGTGTTAAGGCGGATTATTGTTCAAGGCAATATTTCTGAAATTGTATATCATTTCACGCAGTGTAATACTGTTACTTTCATTATTCTTCTCTAATGGTATTGATGTTGTATTGAAATTGTATCACAGATCAAATTTATTCGTTAAGTGTATGTGTACTTGTGTTACTTTGTCTTTTAATAGAGTTAAGCCATTTTAATTGATATTTTATAGTATGTCTTTCTATGCTGTGATGTTTAACTATTGTTTCAGATAAAGCTGTAGGTTCGTTACCATTTAAACGTTTAAACCCGCTGCAATTGTTAGCACCTGTCCAAAGTCATGAATCTGCTGTTCAGTAGTTGTTATGTGCTGGTGTGGTTAATAAGTGTTTCTCTTTATTAATTTTTGGGGCCCTGTATAGCTTGCTGTTCGGTGTTGAAGGCCATACCTTGACCTATATATATATTTTGGGGCCCTTTATAGCTTGTTGTTCGGTGTGAGCTAAGGCTCCGTGTTGAAGGCCGTACTTTAACCTATAATGGTTTACTTTTTAAATTGTTATTTGTATGGAGAGTTGTCTCATTGGCACTCACACCACATCTTCCTATATCTATACTAGTTCACTTTTATAAATTGTTATTTGGATGGAGAATTAACGCATACCACGGCATCCTATATATATCTACCATTGGTTTTTCCTGCTCAAATGGTTTCATACTATTAATTTTTGGGGCGCTTTTTGACTGGTTGATCGGAGTAAGCCATTGTATCGTGTTGAATATCGTACTTTGTTCATAATGATTCACTTTTATAAAGTGTCACTGATGAAAAATTGTCTCATTGGCACTCATACCACATCTTCCTATATCTATTTTCATGCTTTCTTTATTTCAGTTTAGTTCGGAAATTTCGGTTTTTTTTTCGGTATATATAAAAAAGAAGATGTGGTATGATTGCCAATGAGACAACTGTCCACAAGAGGCAAAAATGACACAGACATTAACAAATATAGGTCACCGTACGGCCTTCAACAATGAGCAAAGCCCATACCGCATAGTCAGTTATAGACAGCCCCCATATGACAATGTAAAACAATTCAAACGAGAAAACAAACGGCCTTATTTATATAAAAAAATGAACGAAAAAAAAAAATATGTAACACAAAAAGACATCAGCAAACTGCAATCTGTACAAATAAGGGCCACAAAACTGGTAAAAAATATTTGTCATCTTAATTATGAAGACAGGCTACGTTCATTGGGTTTGCCAACCTTGGAATATCGGAGGGATAGGAATGATATGATACAAGTCTACAAAGCGTTGCATGGTATAGATGACATCGACTGGATGAGCCTAATTACTTTAGCACCATTTAATAATACTAGAGGTCACTCCTTAAAATTTAAGAAAAACAGTCTACGACTACATATAGACTAAATACTTTTTCAATAAGAGTAGTGGATCAGTGGAATAACCTCAGTCCTGTCAGATTTAATTGTGACGACAAAGACTCTGAATAATTGTAAGTCTGCATTAAATGGCGAAAATTGAAACCCATATACATTCATATGTCCGTGTTAAGTGTTTCACCTGCGCACACCTAAATAAGCATTTTTGATAAGTTTGATATATTATATATAAATATATTATTATGAGATGAGAGATCATATACGACAATTCAAGATGAGAAGTCAGTAGAAGCCATTGGTTTATGTAACGACGCGAATCCAGGTATACAGGTATAAAGGTATAAACAAGCGACAACCACTGAATTACATGCTCCTGACTTTGGACAGGCACATACATAAATAATGTGGCGGGTTTAACATGTTAGCGGGATCCCAACCCTCCCCTTACCTGGGACAGTGGTATAACAGTACAACATAAGAACGAACTAGTATAAAAATCAGTTGAAAAAAGCTTAACTCATCAGATGGACAAACATACAAGTGGAAGATGCCGGATACTTGTACATCCCGACTACCCACTGATATTTATAGAATAAATTCACACCACAAGATGTATTCCAGAATTGACAAAGTAATAACACAGAAATATATACTACAAGGTTGGGTTAAATGTAATGGTACAACAACTATAATCAAGCAAAAACATGTATATACTACTCCTACCAAACAGATACAACAGTTACAGTAAAGTCTTTCTCATATTATGACTTTTATCCAGAAATTTATAGCTTTTATTTCAATAGCAAAGTCATACTAAAAAATTAAACTTGACATGAACAATTTCGTAATAATATATGCAATAAAATATATTTTTAATTAAGGCATTTCATTTACCATTGTTTACTGGAGATTGATCACGAATGCTGCAATAAAGTAAAATCCCAACAATTCTGAAATCCGAGGAAAATTTAAAAAGGGAAAAACCTTATCAAATGTCAAAATCAAAAGTTCAACACATCAAACGAATAAATAACACCTGTCATATTCCTGACTTGGTACAGGCATAACTTTATGTAGAAATTGGTGGATTATTCTTGGTTTTAAGCGAGCTAAACCTCGCACTTGTAAGATAGTCGCACCAAATTCCATTATATTGACAACAATGTATGAACAAAATTGTAGCATGCTTTACCTTCTTGTTCACTTTTAACAATTATGCTGTATGATATCCCAATTTAATGAAGAGTAAAATCATAAAAATACTGAACTCCGAAAAAATTTCAAAACGGAAAGTTCCTTATGAAATGATAGAATCAAATGATAAACAAATCAAACGAATGGACAACAACTGTCATATTCCTGACTTGGTACAGGCATTTTCAAATGTAGAAAAAAGGTGGATTGAACCTGGTTTTATAGCGCTCCAGTTCTCACATATATGATAGTCGTATCAAATTCCATTATATTTACAACGATTCGTGAACAAAACAGACATACTAGGGTATGCTACCGTTTTTATGTTGAAAACAAGGAATTAATTACTTGGTATCTTTCCTGTATATGTTTCTGTGTGTAATGTTATTTTATTAGACATTTGCGGAAACTAGGTCTACATCTAGGATTACACCTTAGACTTACGATTACAGTTAAAAAAAAACAAAAGGTCATCTCAAAATGAAAAAAAAAACAAAACAAATAAGATACATAGTAAAATGTTTTTTTTCATTATGTAAATAAGTCTTTACGGCGGCAAACGAAGACAGCGCATATGGTCACAACAGATGTTAATCGTTGTCTTGGATTTCTCCACAAAGTCCCCATAACTTTATATTTTTTTAATTCCGAAGTTGCTACGTAGTCTTGGTGTCTCTTCGTCAGAGTCTGACGATGATGAATTATAGTTCAAATTCTGTACTTAAAAGATCGACATAAAAATAATCACCAAAAAAAAAATGTTTTTTTTTTTTTTTCGTATACTTTTGAATGTTTATTGATAGAGGAAACGTACACAAACTGTTTTCTCGATTGAGATAAATTTAAAGATTATAAAAATTTATGGAAAGGGAAATGAAATACCACGAAAAAAAATAATATATATACATGTACATGTAGTTCTTAAACAACAACTTGTTGAATCTCATTCTCCTGAAAAAAAATCTCAGTTGTCAAATCATTTTATGAAATGATGTTCGTTCATTTTTTCATATAAAGATATATGAAGATGTGGTATCAGTGCCAATGAGACAACTATCCATCCAAACAATAATTTATAAAAGTAAACCATTATGGGTCAATGTACGGCCTTCAACATATGCATACTTTAGAGTTGCATACTTAAACTATAGTTTAACATAACGACCGATATTAAATATTTTAATTATAGTTACATGTTTTGCTTAAAAACTCAATTGTTCAACATTTAAAATCATAATAAATGAGATAGCATTGGTTTGGAACGACAGTTTGTATTTACACTTTGAGACGACCAAAGTTTAAATGTTACTGTAAGTGTAATCGTAATCCTAATCGTAGGTGTATGCGAGTTTTCGCAAATGTCTATTGCTGAGCTGTAACACTGTAACAAATTTCAGTTATTTCTTTATGTGAAGTATATATTTCACATAGAACTATAGTTTATCTTATTGACTATTTTCGCTAACACTGCACTGTATAGTCATTCAGACCTTTCGTGTGTCGTGAGTAGACACATTCCAAGGGTGAGCTTCAAATCAGTCGACACATTGCGATTGAGTAAAGGACACGCTTGTACTTAGTTAAGAATTCGTGAAAATAGCGTTTAGGTATTTGAATTGTTAGTTAAGGACATGAATAACCCAAGGCTTATCATTTCAACACTCAGGTTAGGCATACCTTCTTATTTTTTTGAGTACATTGATATCTTTTTTGTTGTCTAGATGTCATTTCTTACTCGCGGTCCAGCATGTCTGACTAATTGGTTTAGTACGTAAATGTGTAGATAAAGTAAGTAATTGAGGGGTATACTATTTATTTTCTGAAGGTTTTGAAACCCGGGAATGGTGTGCCAATAGCACTCAGGAAAAGCCTTCGACTGGTCGGTGATAATGCTGATGAAAATACAAAGATGATACTGGTTCTTTAGAATCAACTTGATGGTTGGTGATGAAAAATACAACGTTTGCTGTCGTTTAAGTCATTTGCTAGAAATATACGAAAAGTCCGTTAAAAAATATGTCAAAGGAATCGAGCAGTTTGTTCAGTAGTATGCAGTTTAAACTCGTCATAGTTCACTAAAGTAATCATTGCATTAAAATGGAATACACATATGTTCTTTTCAGCAATTTATAATCACCAAAAACGTATTCAAGTAAGTATATACCGTTCATTTAATAATATATGAAATCAAAGGGGAACAATCAAAATGTATACTACAGTACGTGCAACTTTCAACTCTACCGGGAAGTGTGCTAGCTGTTCGAAGCGAGCCAATATTTCGTGTTAAAGACATTATTTCGACCTATAATTGTGTTTACCTTTACACATTGTGACTTGGATGGAGAATGGTCTTATTGGCACCCAAACCAGTTCTACCTCTTTCAATGAAATCAATTAGTTTCATTTTGTTTATTTCATATTGTAATGTTTAATTTGGTTTTATATGTGTTACGTAAGTTGCATTTCTGTTTATACATTTCATTATTTCATTTATGTTGAATTTACTTTACTTAAGTTTTGTTTATTATAAATATCACAGTGCTAAATTCTTAGTTTATAAGTAATGTGTTGTAGAGGAATCTGATTGTTTTAGTTGTTTTTTTCTCTATCTGAAAGTTTTGTCCTTCCATTTATACATGTTAAAAATATTTCACTCGTAGTCAATTACCTTTTAGTATCAGTTATTATTTGCACACAAATGTAAATTGTCCTAAAATTTTCAATTGTTTAGAAAACGGGACATGCCAACGCCTTTCTAGTTGAATATGCATATATGTAAATACCGGTAATTATTCATAACCTTCAAGATTACAATACACTGACACTTTCACTGAATTTCATTATAATAAAAGGGTGGGGCGAATTTTGGTTTGATTTTAACGAGTATGATCATGATGATACGACTAAAAGCAGAATGTTATTATGTTGAAATAAATACGAGCGGTATTATGTACCCGCTCCTCAGTGCATGACTATGAGCCTAAAACAAAAACAGTTACAGACTAGTTAACACACAATAGGATACTAAGAATTTATTTGGAGTCGTATACATGTTATAATTTTTTCGAAATTTGAAATAGCACAGGAGTACTTGTTTTGGATCTTGATAAACGACACAAAGTCACTAAATTTCATGTGTCCATTTCCCGTTCTTCGAGTAGGGGAAACAACTCTCGTAACTAACGACGCGCGTTCTGTATTTCGAAATACGCTAGAGGTATGCAATTATGTATACTTCGCCTGAAAACCAACGGTCTAATCTGCAAAATGTATATAAAAACGAGAAACAAGAAACACGTATGGACCACATTAACCAATAATGTTGATAAGTATGTTTATTGCCAACAAATTATCAAAATTATGATAATTACCAGTTTCCATTATTATGTGTACACGAGTGTATATTGTAAAACCATTTCAACTGTATATAATTACACATATTAATAATGTCAGTCGAATGTTGAATGTCGATGTGATGTTAACGCCTCGAACTGCTTCTAATTAATGACATGTTATCATAGCAACCGATGGATGAAACATCCAAGTGCCGTGTCGTCCCTATCTTTTAAAATCTAGGATTGAGTTTTCATATGTCTCTAGGATATGGCTTTAGTTTTAGTCCTGGTTAGTTTTATCGGCTGTTTAATGTTCATATTAGATTTAGGATTTTTACAATATTTTGGCATCGAGTATAAGTTACATTGTATAACTAAAAATAATGCATTACTTTCTCTGGATAAAACACTCTGCTGAATGAATATTAAATCTCTGGAGTATATTAGTTTATGCGCATTACATATGTAAAACAATATCTGACCAATATTGACATTTAATGTTGCAAACAATATGTCCAGGAAACTGTAAATTTTATATTAACTCGAACTTTTGTTTTCAATGCATAATAAAAAAAATCGATTAAAGAAGGAAGCATTACAAGGTTTTTTGATAATGACTACAAGTTACTGCATTGCTTGAAAATGACAATGGTAGGTTTTCATATTAACTTTCTAACAATTTAAATGCTGTTTTTTCATTACATATTTATGACTTATTCAAATTAACGGTATCCTTTTTTTCTGCACCAGATGCGCATTTACACAAAATCAATATCCAAAGCTGATTACGATACAAAGGAAAATTTACGTACAGCCAAAGCCGGACGAGTAACACTATTTAATGCATTATACTGTTTTCAAATGATTTTTTTTTTCAGTCTTCAAAAGAAATCTGTTTCATAGTATTGGTATTCTTCTATGGTAAGTTTTATCTGTATATATATAGCAATTGTTTAATTTCCACAGTTTAACTATTCAATGTGAGATATATCGATTGGCTAAACAAACCATTAATTGACAACTTTAGCGTTAAAAGAAAACAAAGAGAAAACAGTTTTGCTAATACAAAATTAAAAACTTATGAAGATATGCATTATATAGTGTATGCAAAATCGCAGCATATAAGCTTCATATTTGGAATATAAGCTAACAGAAGGTTTCAACTTACAAAAAACAAATTTACAATTAAGGAACGTTTTGAAATATATGACATCACAGCTAACTACCAGATACAATGTACGTTATAATGTGATATTACAGGTTATATAAAGAGGCCATACACTTATTAACCTGTTGATAATTTTATTCTTAAAAAAAAACATGTTATACATTTAAGACAAAGTTTTAATATGTGTTTTGAAACTGGGTATTAATATTAATTTTTTTTTTTACATTGCAAAACACTAATTCATATGTATGTAAGCATGAATGTTTATTGAATTTGCTATTACAGAAACGCTTAAAACACCTTGAACAACATATGCATAAGTCTATAGCTTTTTTGAACATATTATTTGGTGAGGATGTTATCAAAACAGAACTCAAAATAAATGAATTAAATAAGTCATCATATATATTAACAGGCGGCATCTCTTCATGGACTGATCTTTTCGAGACACACAACGAATAGATTGCATTATAAGTTAGTTAATATAAATTATAGGCGACAATAGTTATTATGTTTTTGAAAATCAAGTAAACGTTTTATCAAATATGTCATAAAAGAACTGGGACATAATTTGAATTTACTAAGCTCATCCTGTTGATACACCAGATTTTTCTCTATTTGCGCTTTTTGGATTTCATGAGATATGATCTGAAAGTGGCCCTTAGATATCATATTCCGAATTATTGAACATATTGAAGATAGGTAAACAAAAACATTTATGTACGAATGCAAATCTAAATAATTGAAATGTATATTTTTACTTAAATAGCACTGCAAACCTTAAATAACAGTCGGAATACTAATTATAATTTATTGGTTTATTGCGAAAGCTACTAGATTGATAACACATTTGCAACGCATTTTTAGTGTTGCAATGTTGCCTGGTGTCTACATATGTCTATATATTCTTACATGTTCTTGGTTTTAGTAGAGCATTGTTTTTTCTTAGTTTTATTTTTATCTTTTATTAATTTTACGAAAACAAAACTATGCTATCTGCATATTATATTTTATATGTATAATAACAATTTCGATAGGGCAGCATTAAGAGAAGTTTATATTGCTACTTCAGATTCGCTTGCTAATGCAACGACAACTCTTTATACCACACCAGGATCATATCTATTACTCAATATAAGTGATTTAAAAGATTCGATAAGCTGCGAATTCTACTCCGATCGAACCAAGTCTAGAAAGAAAATCGTAAAGGCATATAGAGAATATGACACTAACAAGTACGAAATGGTTACAAGTGACAATGCATCCCTCGCTATCCAGGCACCAAAGAAACACGGACATTTTTCCAAAACTGTACAAGTTTTTGAATTAGGGAATGCAAAACTGAACGTTACAGGTACAATACATTTTAATAACTGTTAGATTGAATGGCAATGCATGTCTATGAATAAATTACCAATGCAGTTCAGACATTCATCGTCCTGCAAGTTGCGTTTGTAAGAGACTTTAGCTTATAGGTAAAATAGTCCAAGCTAAAAATAAAATATACTTGTAATGTCTATTCGTCTGTAACAACAACAATATTTATTCTTACAATTTGTTCTCGCACAAACATGTTTTAAATATCACAATAGGCACGAATCTTGGGCTCTGTTCAAACAAAAATTTACAGGTTTCATTGTCGAATTAAAAACGTCACATTGTAATCATATGTTGTTGGCCAGGCAAATGAATTACGATTTAAAAGATAGAAATACACAACAACCCATTTTTTACTAATACGTTTTTGTAGACTGTCAAGTGTCTTGATATCGTTGTTTTGTTTTGTGATTTTCTATAGCATTCTAATTTTGTTCTCGTCTACATAAAGTGAGGCTGTGCACTAACCGTAACAAAATGAACAGAGTAACAAGACTAACGTAGTTACTAGACCATGGGCATAATCCATTTTCAGTCATTATATACCATTGTTCATTTCCGTCAAATAAAATACCTTTTTTTCACGTCGAATTAAGAAATAATTCGTTCATGCCATGTTCTATGCTCATTTTAACATGGGTAGGCATTATATTTGTTAATACATGTATCTTAATACCGAGCGTTAGTGAAGTATTAAATGTTTACAAATATAATGCTTACCCATGTTAAAATGAGCATAGAGCATGCCATGATAGAATTATTTCGATTCTAATAGGCATATTTTGAACGTTTTTAGTTCGAAGCGAACCTATAGTAGACGCTCCAGATGTCACCTTTTTGATTTGATTAACAAAAACGTTATAGAAAAATCATCTGTTTATCAATTAAAATAGAACAAAAACATTTAAACTTACTTTTAGAATGTTTTATTTTATTTCCTAGCGAGAAACACCATAAAACATGTCTATTTTGATCTCTGGCGTTGTTCAAAATTCATCTGACGTTGCAATTTCAATTGTGACGTCAATCACGTGCAGCCCATGTTCTATTCGAATTAGAACATGGCCAAAGCTAAAGAAGAACGTCATATTAGAATTCTCAATTGTCAATTTGTTAATCAAAGATAGTTAACTTATTTATTCATAATAAGTGAAGTTTTAAACGACACTGTGATGAAAAATCACAAAATGCGTATTTTTAAGTGCATCGTTGAAAAGATTATTTACGACCACTGAGTTGATACCACTGCTGGTAGAGTTTTTTATTCTACGAATGTATCACCAGCTTCTGCGTTGACATGAATTATCATTTGAATTTTTGAAATACTATATTTTGTACATCGTGATTAGCATGATTATATTATTCAAGCTGTTTTCGGCAACACTAGGAATTTTGGTCATCAATGCTCTTTAGCTTCGAACTTTTTGTGGATTTAAGCGTCACCGATGATTTTTTTTTTGTAGAGGAAACTCGCACGCGTCTGGCGTAATTACAATTTTTCAATTGTGGTATGAATGATGAGTTTATTTTCTGAAGTACAATTGGGATATATTCCTCGTACCAGTGCTTTATAGTTTTTATTGTAGAAAGAAAACAGCTACTAGATGCCTTAAAAATGGAAGGGTCAACAATAGATATTACATATACATTAAATGTGAGCAGACCTTTATCTGATTATTCGGACCATGTAGATGACGGATTTGTTCACTATTTCTATGAATTTTACCTGCAGATTAAAAATGCATCAATAGAAGATGACGGCGTATATACTTGCACAGCAATAACCCCATGGATGGACATAGTTGTTTCCTGTAAGCACATATATAGATCTTGTATGATTTATAATTTTAGTTTCTTGTGTATAATTCGGAGTTAAGTATGACGTCCATTATCACTGTACTAGTATACATATTTTTAGGGGCAAGCTGAAGGACACGTACGGGTGCGGGAATTCTCGCTACATTGAAGACCCTTTGGTGACCTTCGGCTGTTGTCTGCTCTCTGGTCGGGTTGTTGTCGCTTTGACACATTCCCCATTTCTTTTCTCAATTTTATAGTCAAAACTAACAACACTTGGAACTTTATAAAAGAATTGGTGATAGTAATAACAAAGCATTTTTTAAATAAGATAAAAACTTGCAAATAGCAATTTATCTGTAACACGGAACATGCATGCCATGCTTTGTCAAAACTACAAAATCAATATCTACAAAATGGCAAATTTTCTGCAATCCACGAAAATTTGTTCCCAATAAAATGAATAAATCCGTAGTATCCCAACAAACGCAATTATCTACTACTTAACTTGAACCCGGGTCCTCTTTTCCCCGAATTCGGTGCTCCAAACGACTGATCGAATAAGTACTTTTCTAACTTCGCTGAGTATGGCTTGCAGTGTATCGAATACTATCAAAATGCAATTATTAATCACACAATCACTGGCAAGATATGACTTCAAACAGCAGTGTTTTTTTATGATTGGAAGAAAAATGTAACTTAACATGCTTAAGCTAGTGATTTTCATCGGAAACTGTTTTTTGACTTTCAAACCGTGAAACATTTAATAAATGAACAGAAAAAGGCCGTTGATAGGATTCTTATTCCAAGAATAAACTTGATACTGAATTAATAACTATATTGATATATACGAAAAACGTTTACAGTACTATTGCACCGAAATGGCAGTAAAATGATTCAGTTACTGTTTTCTTCACATCTTGTTGGGACTTTAATTGACATTGTTCAACTTTTCAAACTAATGATTTTCGTTTTATAAAGAGCAAATCTAAACACTGTAGAGATCAGACCTCATTTACCAGACCTCATTTACATAAGACCAATGGATGAAATAGTGGCGTGACATTGAAGATCTTACAAAGCTTCCGAAAAATATTATTTATATAATCTTTGGTCTTTTATTTATAAGAGATGCTGTAATGAATTAAAAGTTGCAAATAGTTTAAGCTGATAACAATAGGAGTTCCGGAAACAATCGAGGCAGGTCCCAAAAGGGATGTAATTTGTTGTTTGTTTCACAGGATATGCAATACATAGTGGAATAAACAGACTGGAGGGAAGTACCTTAATGAGAAATACGAAATTTCTAAAATTATTACTGAAGAAATGATGATATTGAACTTTATTACGGGCTTAGTATATTTTAAGATTTTGATTGGTTAACGCACGTCGTTACAAAGCTCATTGTCCTAGTGAGGTACTCATTCATATTCTCGGACGAAACTACCCATTACACCGGTTGTGGAATATTGAATTATGTTGATTATTCATAATGATGTCTGTAATTTAGGAGATAACTGTATTGTATTTTAAGCTCCGACGGCATCAATTGGGGATTTGATGGTCGCAAATTACGTTTACTGGCGACGCGTTTGCGGAGACAGTAAACGGGTATTTGCGACCATCCAATCCCCAATTGATGCCGTCGGAGCTTAAAATACAATATTGTTATCTCCATTCTAATGAAACTGACAGAAAATAACGTTAAAACATGTATTTAAAATCTGTCATATGCCGTCTGCGCTTGCGCGTACGTCCCATAGCATCAATTGTCAATTGATGCCATGTAAGAAAGTGACGTTATCCAATCAAAATGAACGTTACAAATGTTGTTGCATTAGAATAGATATTTTATCCACTATGTAACGATTTTATCTTAATATGAAGATCATTTTCACTCATCTTAATGTATGCATCACTTGTCTGATATATTGTCAATGAATATGACTACTGACCTAGCTATGCAAATGAGCCACGTTGACGTTACTCCGTCTATGATGTAACTTTAACAAAATTTCAGTTTCCTATGTCTCAGGATTAATCCCGTCTTATATTCGACTACAAAAGAGGGACGAAAGGTACCAAAGGAACAGTCAAACTCAGAAATCTAAAATAAACTGGCAACGCCATGGCTAAAAATGAAAAAGACAAACAGACAAACAATAGTACACATGACACAACATAGAAAACTAAATAATAAATAACACGAACCCCACCAAAAACTAGGGGTGATCTCAGGTGCTCCGGAAAGGTACGCAGATCCTGCTCCACATGTGGCACCCGTCGTGTTGTTTATGTGATAACGAATCCGGTAAATAGTATAATTCGGTAGGTCACATTCATGAAAGGGAGGGGGATTGTAGTTACGACGTAAGGAACATATCCGATATCATTTGTAAAACGGTTAATTCCATAACGGTCAACCAACTCGTGATGGCGTCCGTAAAATTTACGAAGGGATGATTTCAACTTCACCATTTGGAACTCTTGGTTTCATAGCTTCCTTGTAAGTAAGGTTCATTGAAACTCTTTTAAATAATGATAAAAACGTTACTTTCGGGTAACACTTTGTGATCGAATTTCTCTAAAAACTTGAACTTATACTGGGGATAAATTCGGTATTTACATTCATATTTTTTGACACTATTCAGATTCATGTACAAAAACTACTTGGATACCTTAAAGTGTAAAAATATATACGGATATGAACGCAAATAACTTAAAATATCTTCAAATGTGAAGTTACGAATGTGTAGTCGTATATGCATTTACTATGTTATCGCTCTGCAAAACAGATATAAAAACATGCAATTTATAACGTTTCTTTTATTTCATCACTATGTGTAGCAATAAAGTTTTTAAACCAGACCGATGACAATATTATGTATGGGCAAGAAGGAAAGAATATAAGTATAGTATGTGCAGCTATACAAGGACACCATGATGACGGATTATCAATAAAACAAAACATGAATACATTAGCAGAAAGTGACAGTAACATGGTGACTTACTCGTTTAAACCAACCAGACAAGATCACCGCAAAGAGTACGAATGTGTGGGCAAAAAAGAATTGGAAAAAGTCCGCGTCATGCTGATGGTATACTGTAAGTACCACTTGAACAACATTTCGTAATTATATCTATTAAATTATTTACGTTTTAACGATGATCAACTTGTTAGTTTTAAAATGCGTTGGTTAGATCTTCACTAAGGAGCCATTAATTAACAAATTACATCTTAGCGAAACCAGAAATAATACAGTCAGTTATTACTTACACACGATGGATGCCTCTGGATATCACTAGCCAATTAGCCCAGAACCAAGATACCTGCAAACTCATGTTTTAATTTGAATATTAGTAATAAACCTAAAAACAATATTAAATATTAGGAAAGTATTTCATTTATAGACTCCATTTTTTAGCCGAGTTTGATATGACTCTTTCGTTTATTTTGTCTCTTGAATGAAGTTATATATTATAAGTATATAACATGTATTATGTGTTATCCTTGAACATAACTGAAGAGACATGTTTTGTAACAATAAATATACCTCATTCTGGTATTATTTGTTTAAATATGCAATCAACTCGTCTTTCAAATACACAAGGTCAAGTAAAAACAGAAATCAATAACTTTTTCATCAGACTATATTTTGAAGGCAAGCAAAGCAAAAAAACACCCAACACATATGAATAGTTATGTACCCCATATGCGTATACTCATATTAATATATACCCTTTTATTTGTCAAAAGCCTCTACCATATGAATGTAAAAACCATTAAGATATATTTCGAATATATTCTTATTTCTTTCGAATTAACATACATAGCTTTCCCCTAACGAACATCGTGACGAAATGATAGCTGACATGCTTCCTCTATGACATATTATCTTATCTTGAGGTTGATGGATATGTTAATTTGTTATTACAATAATCAACTTAAATCTTCCCTGTTACAATGGTCAAGTTATTGCATGGATAACCAAATGTTCGGAAGAAAGATTACAAACCAAAAATCGTTCAAAACTTAGAGTTTACAACATTGTCCTGTCTGGAAAAGGTTATTTGTTTAAAAAAGAAAAGGTCATGTCACTTCAAATCTCCATTAAAGACAAAATGGTACATTTTTAGAACTATATGTTAATGTACAGGTGGTACGGTCTGAAAAGAATGGGAACACACGTATTGCATAACAAGCTATTAGTACATGCAATAATGAATGTAAAACAATTCATGCAAGAAAGTTGGTAATTTACATGATTATCAGTTTACTTTCTTCATCAATATTTCATGTGAATCGAGTTTTGTTTACCTATTATGACTGTTTGTTTGATTCACACAAAAGACATCTCTGCTAGAGAGGCCCAACTAGTCTTCTGTGATATACGTCTTTAGAAAATCAGTTCACCCTACTTATTGATTGTCAACTATACATATCACTAAAGACTTTCAGGGCCTTGGTGATTAATAAAACCGGAAACTCCAGACACCTAATGTAACACCAATGAAGCTGGACATTATCATTTAAAGACATAATGCCATTGCATTTCAGATGCACCTGATGTTCAAGTTTTCGCTACTAAAAAGAACGGTTTTAACTGCCTCGCCAATGGTTTCCCCGACACCTACACATTCAATAAATGGGAACATCTATCCGAAAAAGGAGAACACGTCCGATATCTAGTTGGATCAAAAAATGGAACGTTGCATCTGAATAACGTTCCACATCAATATCAGATAAGTGGAAGATATATCTGTTCAGTCAGTAATGGCATACCTGATGCAAATGGTAACTTGTTACAGAACGATTCAGAAAGTTTGCGGTTTATCGGTAAGATATAAATTTTACATTCGTTATACATGTTATAAGAAAATAGTCGAATTTGTGTTCGTATCATAACAATAGTTAGCAAAATAGTGCACATTACAATACATACACACCATAGATTAAAAACACCCGAATCCTTCAGTAAAATAGACATACATAAATATTTTGACTTGAGGAAGGCATAACATGCAATGGGTATCGTTCATCTACTATATTTTATGCATTTAATACAAAAATTAAAAAAAACGGCACAATACAGCAACCAATTTGTTGACTCATACATTTAATTTTTATGCACAAGAAAATGAATCACTATTGGGGAGGCAGTGTTAACATGTCCTTGCAACTACTTAAATTTAAAAACAGCTGTTGGTTTAATACTGTCGGTAGACAAAATGAAATTTATATCAAATCTGGTATCCTTTGTAAATCAAGTTATCATCTACTGAAGAAAATATTTAAGAAAATTTTAAAACTAGAAGTAATGACAAAGTAATAATTTTTGTTTTCCAATTCTTAACATTGTATTTCTTAGAAATTCCATACTACTGTTCATTCACAAATTATTGCGAGGTTTTTATGATTGCGAAAATTTGACAGCGTTGTAAACGCAATAATTTAAAATCGCATTTTGAAATATTTGATATGAATTTAACAGGTTTTTTTCTCAAAATCGTAAAACTTAAAATCGCATTTTATGATGTACTTAGGTGAGGTTTTGGAATAAATGTCAAATGTTCGGACTCCTTTGTGTTTTTCCATACGATACAAGATAAACAATATTTTGCTCCATAACACCCATTTATATTTTAACAAAAGACTTAATACATGAAATAGCTCATAAAAGGTCATTTGACGAAATTTAAGCAGATTCTTGATTTTCTTTCTTTTGATTTGAGACCAAAATAATACCAAATTAATGAATGCAAATATAAGTCATCCTTTTCCCGCCGTATTTTATAAATAAAATATCTCGAAAAGGAGCTACATGATCTATCAATATGTTTAGCTTAGTTTTATCCTTAACTAATACTCTTCAAACT
The DNA here is from genome assembly GCF_036588685.1 of Mytilus trossulus. Classification (NCBI taxonomy): domain Eukaryota; kingdom Metazoa; phylum Mollusca; class Bivalvia; order Mytilida; family Mytilidae; genus Mytilus; species Mytilus trossulus. The sequence goes on from NW_026963294.1 coordinate 3,554,012, forward strand.
GAAAGTATCAATTTTGAATTCTTGATTTATTTGATTTTACTTTGGACGACCTAAGTACATCCTTACGTCTAAAATGACAAAATTGCAATAATAAAAGCACGCGTTCATTGCTGAATTAACAGTATAACGTAAATTGTCGAACGAAGTTTACAATTATGTTCGTACATGCGCCTATTCTACAAAATACATTCACAGAGGAATACCACTGACATAAAATGTGCTATCTCAGGAATATGTTTAAAAAATTACTACAGTGTCAATTCACTAGCGCCTTGTTTCCATTTCTTTTGATTTGAGACCAAAATAAAACCAATGCAAATATAAGGTAAACGTCCTAGTCAGCCTTCCCCGCCGTATTTTATAAATTAAATATCTCGAAAAGGAGCTACATGATCTATCAATATTTTAGCTTAGTTTTATCCTTAACTTAATACTCTTCCAGCTGAAAGTATCAATTTTGAATTCTTGATTTATGTAATTTTACTTTAAGTCTAGGATGACAAAATTGCAATAATAAAAGCACGCATTCATTGCTGAATTAACAGTATAACGTACATTGTCGAACGAAGTTTACAAATAGGTTCGTACATGCGCCTAGTGTACAAAATCCATTTACAGAGGAATACCAATGACGCAAAATGTGCTATCTCAGGAATATGTTAAAAAAAATTACTTCAGTCTCAATTCACTAGCGCCATATTTCCATTTCTTATGTATCTAAATACCAACAAAATTTGCAATCTACATTTATATTTTGTTAAATGACTGGGCTGATTTGAGTGGTGGATAATACAGGCACGTTGAAGGCAATACTTTGATCTTTAATGCTTTTTTTTTTTACAATTTGTGACTTGGTCTTAGAGTTACCACATTTTCTTCTATATGTATACATTAGCAGAGGTTTTTTTTATTAAGACACCAAGTTGTGTGTCCCTTGAAGTGCATGCACATTCGTAAGGCTTTGTTTTGAACTGTTTTGGTCTAATCTATAAAATAGCATATTTAAACAAATTAATGAACATGACGCAATGGTTGTGTGTTTCAATGCAAAACCCATTCGACGATTTAAGTTGCAAACTCAACATGAATATTTGGAATTTGTTGATCTTCGTCTTAGTAGAAATTGTAAATGTGTTTAATGTTTCCTTATTAATTCTTTTTGAAGTCTATGTTTTGTTTGAAAATAACTGTAACTACGTATACACTTTTAACAATAAATCTGAACTGGTGTTAATGTTTGTAACAATGCATATGTTGTTATATCGTTTCTATAGGCCATCCAATATTTGCATCTGAAAACAGAAATGTGAAGGTTGTACAACTCTACAAACCTATAACTCTGTCATTCCTCCTATACAGTGAACCTATTGTAGACAAACTAGTCATCGTTTGTGTTACTGGTAATTACACAAAAAATGAAACAACCCAAGACTTCAGAATATATGAAACAGACCTGTTATACACGAACTTTGGACAAACAGGAACCATCAGGGGATTCGAAATTACATTAGACTTCAAAATGATAAGCAATGAATATAATGCATACAAGATTTGGGCAATAAATGTACGTGGTGGAGGTTCGTTTAGTATCAAAGTTCGTGCTGTTGGTAAGATAATACTTACAATATAGCTTGATACGTATTCACCTCAAAAGCTAAGAAAACCTTTAAACATATTTCTTAAGGAGGGATATAGTTACGATACTGTTCAAAGGTCATTAAAGATTGCGTATGTTGGCTTTGCTTTTGATTCGCTTATAGGGTTTTTGCATCGAAATTAAACACATGTATTCTAAAACAAGTTATTGGCATGACACAGGTTATGTTCATCTCATATATTTTATGATAGTATAATAGTAAACCCCTAACTGGAGGGATTGTAATTGATATTCATATGATGAAGTCAAAATATTTCAATAAGTTCAATTGCGGTCTGCAGCTAGCATGTCAGTAACTGCTAGTAGTCTTTTGTTAATTTATGTATTATTGTCATTTTGTTTATTTTCTTTTATTACTTATTCTATCATGGGACTCGGACTTCTCTTTAACATAGTTTAACTGTGTGTATTGTTATGGCTTTGTTTTTCTTCATTGGCTAGAGGAATAGGGGGATGGCTGAGATCTCAAAAAACAAGTTTAACTCCACCGCATTTATGCGCCTGTCCCAAGTCAGGAGTCTCTGGCCTTTGTAGACGAACTAGTCATCGATGGTGTTTCTGATAATTACACAAAAAATAAAACAAACTAAGATTTCAGAATATATGAAACAGACCTGATATACACGGACTTTGGACAAAAAGGAACCATCAGGGGATTTGAAATTACATTAGACTTCAAAATGATAAGCAATGAATATAATGCATACAAGATTTGGCCAATAAATGAACGTGGTGGAGGTTCGTTTAGTATCAAAGTTCGTGCTGTTGGTAAGATAATACTTACAATGTATCTTGATACGCATTCACCTCAAAAACTAACAAAACCTTTAAACAGACTTCTCAAGAAGGGATATAGTTACGATACTGTTGTCCGTTCATTACAGATTGCAAATTTTGGCGTTGATATTGATTCACTTATACATGTTATAGGGTCTTTGCAGCGGAACTTAAAACATTTATTTAAAAACCAGTTGGCATGACACTGGTTATGTTCTTCTCATATATGTTATGATGGTATGAAACTAAACCCCTAACGGGAAGGATTATGCCTGATATTCATATGATGAAGACATAATCTTTCAATCAGTTTAATTGAATTCTGGAGGTATTTACCTGTATTTTTTAAAACCGTTTTTTTTTTTCTAAAGTGAATATTTTCGAAAGGTTAAATAGTTCGCAGTGGTGTCTTGACATGGCTTTGTTTGGACTTGTTTGGACTTGAATGTTTGTCCCTACTATTTTATTAACTGTGCATTTGCATTCAGATATCGCAGATCAAATTTATTCGTTCATAGTATAAAATTGAGAATGGAAATGGGGACTGTGTCAAAGAGACAACAACCCGACCAAATAAAAAACAACAGTGTATTAATGTAGGTTTTTTGATTGAGTTAAGCCTGCCAATTGATATTTTATCGTGTCTTTTCTATGTTGTGATGTTGTGCTATTGTTTCAGAAAAAGGGAGAAGGTTTGGATCCATCAAAACGATTAAACCCGCACCTGTCCTAAGTCAGCAATCAGCAAAAAGTAGTTGTCGTTTGTGTATGTAATTTATACGTGTTTCTCGTTTCTCGTTTTTTTTCAATTTTATATAGATTAGACCGTTGATTTTCCCGTTTAAAGGGTTTAACACTAGTAATTTTGGGGCCCTTTATAGCTTGTTGTTCGGTGTAAGCCAAGGTTCCGTGTTGAAAGCCGTACATTGACCTATAATGGTTTACTTTTTTTAAATTGTTATTTGGATGGAGAGTTGTCTCATTGGCACTCACACCACATCTTCCTATATCTATCTACTGGCATGTCAGTTAACTGCTAGTATTTATGTATTATTGTTATTTTGTTTATGTTCTTTTGTTACATCTTCTGACATCAGACTCGGACTTTTCTTGAACTGAATTTTAATGTGCATATTGTTATACATTTACTTTTCTACATTGGCTAGAGGTATATGTATAGGGGAAAGGTTGAGATCTCATAAACATGTTTAACCCCGCCGCATTTTTGCGCCTGTCCCAAGTCAGGAGCCTCTTGCCTTTGTTATTCTTGTTTTATTTTATATTTTGTTTTTGGCGTATAATTCGGAGTTAAGTATGACGTCCATTATCACTGACCCAGTATGCATATTTGTTTAGGGGCCAGCTGAAGGACAACTCCGGGTGCAGTATCTCGCTATATTGAAGACCCATAGGTGGCTTTCGGCTGTTGTCTGCTTATGGTCGGATTGTTATCTCTTTGATACATTCCCTATTTCTAATCTCAATGTTATTGATGTGGTTATCTGTGCTTATACTAAATTAAATGCGTCTGGATTCGGATTAAAACAATTAACATGGTTGCTTGACATTCAGCATCATATCATAACATTTTGATAAATTCAAACTATGTCTCGATACTTTACAGATATTGACATGATTACATATGTGACCACACTTCCAACAATAATACTCAAATTGTGTTGACTGGGAACAGAAGTGGTTATGAAGTTAAAATTAAAAATACTTTTTGTAATTCTGACGCATTGTCCTAATTAGAGTTTCTTTTTTGCAGGAACACCTATACGATTCCTTTTGAATATTTTTATTTTTCAGATTATCTTAAAACTAACAGAAATGTTAAAATCGAGTTTATAATTAGTAGTAGTGTAGCCGCCAGTTTATTGATCTACATTAGCGTTATTCACATTTGCTTTAGTGTAAAATGTAGAACATTACGAAACAACAAACGTAATTTACCAGAGGATTTGCAATATCACATGTACGACGATATAGATTCCGTTGCATATCAAGCGGCCAACGTTAGTCGGTTCGCTATTAGTCAACAAGTATCGAGCGTTCAAATACGAAATGCGCATAGCTCCCAAACGAGCACTGACAATCAACAAACAGTGCCCATTACATCTGAATTATGTTTAACAGTATTCGAAAAAGAAATTCCAGTGAATGACGAACATCATAACGGCATTGCTGTAGCAACACTTGATATATCGTTTTCGTCGCCTGAAGACATAAGACATAGTGGCATGAACCATGGAGAGGAATTCGATACGTCAGGTGATCCATCACAGTTATATCCAAGTAGACGCCATCAGGATGAACAGTCATCTACTAACTTCGGAAAATCGATTGATTCAGCAAGCAGTGAGGATTCAAAAATTAAACTGTTTGATCCTGCATCTGATGATGTTTTTGGCAATGATGGATATGAGAACCCTTACCAGATAGTGATACGAGAAGGCCAACCCATTCACCAGTACATGTCTATTTTAAACAAATCTGAACATAATGACCAACATATATCTACTAACTTCGGAAGGTCAATAGATTCATCAAGCAGTGAGGATACACAAATTAAACTGTTTGATCCTGGATCTGGTGATTTTAATGACAATGGTGGATATGAGAAAACTCACCAGGTGGTGATACAAGAAAACAAACCCATTGATCAATACTGTTCTATAATCAACCAATCAGAACATCTCAACAGTGTTACACAAACAGATGTTAGAGATTATGTTAATCTTCAATTTTGATTAGATGAAACAGTTTTGTATCACATGGTTATTTTTTATATTTCTTCAGTTTGTATATTAAAGAATCCATTCTGTTATTGATAGTGTATTTGCAATAGTTTGTATACTTAATAGAATGGATACAACATGTACAAGGAAATTATATTTGCTCTAAATTTACCTGGGCAGGCAATGGTGAGTCAAAAAACATGCACTTACTTTAACAGAAATGTAAGAGATTTTATTTATCATTCAAATCTGTCTGCATACCATCGTGTTAATTGAGCATATTAGCTTCGATTTTTTTAAAATTCCGCGAAAGTCTAATAAGGATTTTGGCACATTTGGGTCATTTTAAAACATGACGTCATACAAATGAAAACGTTAGAGTTGAAGGTTTTCCATTATGTGAACCATCGAAATTCTATACTATTGTATTAAAAGGGATTTCTGAGGTAGGTTTTGTTTTGTTTTCTATACTACTGCATTATGCGCTTTTTTACTGATTTCAGCACGTAAACATGGTTGATCCGTAGACTTTACAAAATGTTTTTTGCGGTAGCTTACGAGAAAAACATGTAAATTTAAAATGGCAAATATTGGGTTTAAGAATAAAAAAATGAAACATATTTTTTCTAGCGGTTATTCACGAAAAAATCCATGCAAGCTAATTAATAAAGATTTATAAGAATTTTGTAGCTTTATCTAACAGGGAGTAAAAGAGAACAGCCACATACACGGCATACACACCGTATCAACTGTGGTTTTAGAAATCATGTAAAATAAGTAAACATTCTGAATGAATAGTGTTAAATAACCTTAAAATGATTGAAAGTTTAGTTTAATTTGGCCCAGTAGTTAAACCAAAAGCTGGTGATCTCAATATAGTCTTACAAAAGAGACTGAAGACCTCTTATATTATTTTAATTAGTTTTCGAGTTGTGAGCATTTGAAATTGTGTATTTTACAACTTTCCCATATTCTTCTAAGGTAAACCATCATGTTCAGTTTCTAGCCTTGGCGGTCGTGTTGCTTGGATGAAAAATAGCATCGATTATCTATTGAAAATTGTGCCTTAGTTTAAATCTATTTAGCCCAAAAGTTGAGTTCAGAAGATTTCTGTTAAAGATTACAAAAATTGTTACAAGTCTATAAAGGGCAGTAACTCATTAAGAGGTTAATTGAACATTTTAGTCATTATGACTTATTTGTAGATCGTACTTTGTTGAACATTATTGCTGAGGTGGCAGAAACCAGTTACTTTACAATAAATCTTTAGAATTTCATGGATTTATGATTTTATTTTCTTGAAAATTCATTCAAGCTTATATACAAATAAAATGTATGGTTTCAAGGAACTAAGATGTGTGCGTGCTTATGTAAATATATAGAAAACATTTAAATTTGGGTGTCTGTCCAGCATGGAGATTTAAAAATTTATAAATGCATTGCAAATAAGGCAAAAAATGTGATGATCTGATACCAATCTAATCCTCACCTGCAGAATCCTGCTTAAAGCCGACAAGAATTTTAGCCAAAATTCAAGAGAGAAAGGATATTCAGTGAATTAGAGCCTTGTCCGAACCTATCCTTACCATCAAAATCTCAAGATATTTCTGTTTACATAAAACTGAATTTTTTCCCCACTTTGATTGGATGCCGTCAAGTGAGGAGACCACAATTTTGACATCTGATTGGACCTATATGTGAAGAAAATCCCCAACCTGTGTATGCAACTACTTACTTGTGTAGTACAGTAGCCTAGAATTTATATTCATTTATTTTTTCAGTCCACATGATGCAATTATATACCTCAATACTTAACTATAACAAAATTTCTGCGTGGGACACATGTTCTGGTACACCAAAACTGGTACCTGCCACCTGAATAAAGTTTATCGCTATCTATGAAAGATACATGTATTTACCATAAACTGCAAATTTTCCTTAGAATTACCAATCTAGGGGCACCAAACCAAAGGGTTGTCTGTTCGTCTGAAAATTCCGGGCAGATACAATTTAAATCTCAACCTGACATTTTTTTTTACCCCACGTCAGCTTTAATCTAAATGATTTAGAGTCAGAGATATAAACCAAAATCTGTTCTCTTATATCTATGCCGGCTATGTTGTTTGGCATGCTGGGTAATCCAACACTATTTTTAAACTAGATACTCCAAAGATGACTGTAGCCACGTTTGGATATATTTGACCTTACCGTTTCATAGGAAATTTTTTTTGTAAAAGTAAACGACGACGGACAACGGACGCCAAGTGATAATACACGTTCACTTGTATCATTGGAACAGGTGAGCTAAACGAAAGTGAGAAAATCTGGATAAAAAGACAATATACAACAAACCATTATGTTTGTTGAGCTTACATATGAGATGTTTTAAATACAAATACAAACACGTGTCATGTATGTGTTAACAGCACCAATGTCCTTCTCGGCATGAGATGAAGAGTTATCAAAAACAAAAGTTTAGTTTCCTTCTTGGTCTTAAATACCCCATGGACTGGTTTCAATCCAATTCTACATATAGCTTATTGAAATCAAAACAAACGAACTAAAACAGAAAAGCAGTTCTTGCAGTAATAGTTATCAAATTAAAGGTAACGGAATTATAATTGAATACTCAAAACGCTGGTTTAGTCTATATAAGACGCGTCAGTGATGCTCAGATCAAAATAGTTATAAAGCCAAACAAGTACAAAGTTGAAGAGCATTGAGTATCATACATTCCAAAAAGTTGTGCCAAATACGGCTAAGGTAATCTATTCCTGGGACAAGAAAATCCCTGTTTTTTTTCTCGAAAAATCTAAGTTTTGTCAACAGGAAATATATTAAAATGACCATATGATTGGTATTCAATTCATTTAGGAAACTTTATCCTGAAACATCAGTTTATATATATACATGTCGACAGAAACCAAACAGCCACAAAGTCTAAAAAACAACACTACAAAATAATAAAGGAGCTATGCATATCATCTGTTTTTTGTTATCTTACTTAAATATAACTAACAACATTGAACAAGCTACAGACATTATAATCGATTTTAAAGTGTTCCAATCATAACATTATTACTGAAGTGATTAAGATATTTTGATAAGTGGAAAGGTTCTGGTTAAAATTATTACTATATGACAGTAGAATAGTTCACTTTTGTGATGTTTAAGGTGGTACCAAACACCTTCACTAAAATTAATTTGGCTCGTTTAATTTTCATAAAATGTTGACAAAGTATTTACTTTGACCCTTTGACAAAAATATGAAAATTTCAAAACATTTGAACCAACCGTTTCATCAGAAAAATTACACTGGTTATATAGCAATTTGACAAACACATATTTTGATCATTGAGAAGCTTAATATTCCCTTAAAACACAACGTAATTCAAACGTTTAGCTGATTTTACAGAGTTATCCCCCTGTAGTGTTAGGTACCACCTTAAAATTTACCAAACATTCCATTAATGGTACATTTTAATACTATAGAACCTTCTTAAATACTACTAATGTGTAACTATATTTATGTTATATTGAATTTCTTTGTTAGTTATGGGTTTTAGTGACGTTCAAAAACATCAACATGTCAAACTGAAAATATGTTTAACCTGTCATTTAAAACCAAAGTAAATAAATATGATATACACATACACTGGATACTAAATCCAGTAAGTAACAATATTGAATATAAGTTAATGTCTTTTGAAAAAATATAATGTATATAAGAATCTTGTTTGGGTTTTGCAACAAAATTCTGATTAGATATGAATAATATTAGACAGAAACTCATCATAGATATCAGAATTAAAAGTGTGTAATTACATCAGACGTACGTCTCGTCTGCAAAAGACACATTTGGGACGCTGGAACCAAAAAAAGTTTAAAAAGGCCAAATAAAGTAAGAAGTTGTAGAGCAAAGTTCCTACACGTTTTACCAAATAATCTCTTCCTAAACATAATCGTTGAATTAAAATACATTTTCCTGTATAAAAAAAACAGAATCACAAACAAACTGAACTCCAAGGAAAATTGAAAAAAGAGTCCCTAATCAAACAGCAAAATCAAAGCTTAAACACGTCAGAGCCACGTCATATGAATACTGCCAAAAAGAATAGACTGAAAAGTAAAATAATATCATAAAGACAAAAGCATGGTACTGAAATTACCAGTTATACAAGGTTTTATATGCTATGATAACATTGACATTAGATAATTATTTGTAGCTTTATTTATATGTCTATTTAAATAACAGTAATCATTTAATGTTTTTTTGGTAATCATGTAACAATGAATAAAAAGAACAAATAGATGAGGTATAATGACATAAGTATATACATACACTAGTTTTCTATAAAAAAAAAACCACCAAAAGACAAAATAACAATGATATTATAATTGAATTTGAGTGATCAGCTTAATGTCCATGCAAGATAAAATTTACTAAGGCTATATTCATAAAAAAAATAATAGAATACCAGTTAATTTAGAATAGAAAAGTATACAAATATCGATCAGAAATACTAAGTATTATTACATTGTTCGGCAGGTGTATCCTTTCATATATTATTTGGCTTTGGAAACTAATTGCTCAAGCATTGTTTAATTTGATAACAATGTAATATTGAAATAGTTTTGAGAGTTATTGTTATTTGTTTAATTGAACTACACATAAGGACAAGCGGATGTAATTATCAAATGAATGGATTTCCAACCTCTCCGACAGGAACAATATACATCTCTATCGGACATGACTATTGAAATAATCAATAGTCACTTTTCATGAATGAAAAACATCTGCAGATAAAAATAATTATAAATTGTCAATAACCAACTTAGCAAAATAACAGCGGATGATCTCATTCTATATGAAAATGAGTCGGAATTATAAAGACATTACATTTGTTTAAAGAAGCAAAATATAGATATAGATTTTGTTCGGTTACTTGGGTTTCGTTCTCAACTATACAACTATGAAGAAAATAATAGAAAACTAAGACGATGTGGCATGATTCCCAATGATACAACTATCAACCACAGTTCAAATAAAGTGGATAGTACTATTTATAAACAACGTAAAACCTTTAACAATAAGAAACAAACCATACCGTATGGTCGGCCATATATTGCCCCAATATGATATTCGAAGCAATTCAATGGAGAAAACTAACGGCCTAATTTATAACGAAAGAGTTTAAGATTTTTTCCTCAGCAAGTGATGTAATATCATACAATCATAATACTTATATAATTTCTCATTAAAATTCAAATTCTGTATTGCTTCGTCACAGGGCCATTTTGGGCAATAAAACATTTGACACGTTCAGTCAAACTTTCATACCTTTATCATATATTTCACTCACTGTAATTATGAAAACTCGATACAACACAAGTGAATCATGCATATATATCATCATGCAATCACTGGTTAGCAAATAGAGAGAGACAACTCGATAGTTTTAATTCACCAAACAGAACATTGTATATAGAGAACTTGGTAAATGTGCCTATGCCTGTTTGCATTAAAGAAAGAATGGTTGATTTTGGTATTATAACCATGGTATACAAGTTGGTTGTACTGAGAAATGGGAAAATTACATGTACTCAGATATGTTCAGAGTGACAGTTTTGTAATTTAATCCAGTAGAGGAAATTGGCTTCATTAATGTGTTATAATAAAGTTTTCCCTTTGATTAATATATTGAAGACACTGGTATCATAACAATATACCTCGTTCTCTACTGGGTTTAAATTATAAAACGGACATTTCGTGCATATCTGAGTAATGGTTCTAATATTCTTGCATTACCTGATTATTATAAATAATAAGTGTGGACACAGATCAATGTGGATATTATATTTCGTACTTAGTTATAAAATAAAATGTTTAAATTGACCCTTATATGCTAAATTTCGCATGACTTATACAGACATCAAAGATCAACTCATACTCATTATATGTTTCATACAAATGTTTGACCTGGTTGATCAGTTTTTTACATACAAACCATCTGTAAAGTTGAGACTAGAAATGGGGGCAGGCTTCAGATGGCCCAAAAAAAAATGTGTACTAGTTCAATGAAAAAAACGTCCAACACATATGCATGAACTTAAATTTAAAATGCATACAAGACTAACAAGGGCAATAAGCTCCTGACTTCGGACAGGCAAAAAAAAATGAGTCGGGGTAAAACATGTTTTGTGTGACCTCAACCTTATACCTTTATCCAATGTAGATTTAAAAAAACACACACACAGTAAAACGCACAGTATAACTCAGTTCAGAAGCAGTCCTAGTCCGATGTCAGAAAAGGCCACTTAAAAAACTAAGCAAAATAACAGTGATACTTTACATTAACATTCAAGACCTTGATTAAACTGATTGAACGAGTGTGTCTTCTTCATGTTATAAGAAATAGACATACGGACCCGCAGTATTTAATTCTGCCATACGATCTGACCATACGTACTAGCTGTAGCTTCTTCCTGTCATACGAACTGGTCATACGTTCTAGCTGTAGCTACATCCTATCACACAAACTGGCCATAAGGCCCATCTGTATTTGATTCCTGCTATACGAACCGGCCATACGTAATAGTTGTAGCTACTTCCTGTCATAAATACTGGCCATAAAGACCAGTTTTATCTACTTTCTGTCATACGGATTGTCCATATGGGCCATTTTTATCTAATTCTTGTCATTCGGACTGGCCATACATACCTGCTTTATGTAATTTTAAGTATCCCTCTCAAACGGATTGGCCATATTGACTATGTGTATCTACTTCCTGAAATACGGACTGGCCATACAGAACAACTGTATCTATTTCCTGTCATACAATTGCCAATACGTCCAAGCTCTATCTACTTCCTCTCATACAGAAGTGCAATAATGACTAGCTGTTCTCTCATATAGACTTGCAATACTGACTAGCTGTTGCTACTTTCTCTCATAGGAATTGGCCATACGGACAAGCTGTATCTTATTCCTGTCAAACAGACAAGCCATACTCACCAGCTGCATATACGTACTGTCATATGGACTGGTTGTACGGACCATCTGTATGTATTTCCTTTCATAAGGACTGTACATACGGACCAGCTTGTATGTACCATTTTAGAGTATAAGTTATACAGCAACGTCGTTTACAGCGCAAGTAAACAATTTCATGTAGTCTTTGCTATGTCTAAACGATAAGTTTTTGTTCAAATTTTATTACAGTTAGATTCAGTATGTTTCCGATATCGCTTACCACCACAGACGGATTTAAGAAGTGGAAGATCGGATCCCATCTATGGGGCTACATATGTATTGTATCCATATAATTTGTATAAGTCTAACTCCTAACGTTGTTTGGTGGTGTCTCCTTTTTTTAAATCCTAGATCCGCATCTGTTCATGATCTGAATCTTTTAACACGAAAATAATTAGTATCAACTAGCTATAAATGATGCGTAGGTTTTGGATTGCTGTACTGTCTAATATATTTTAGCAATGTGTTTTCATAGAGATCAACACATAGTCTCCATGAATTATCGAACAAATCGTAAGAGACGCTAACAATTCATACAAAAAACACCAGCAAAAATCTACAATCCATACAAAATTATAGAAATAACCACACCAAAGGAATTAATCAGATAAAAACAAACTGTAAAGACCTGCAATTCACACCAAATTATTAAAAATAGCATCACCCCAAAAGATGAGTGGAATATTGAAAAATAGCCTATCCTATATCAATACATCTTGCATCCAGCATTAAAACTCTTGCTAAAGTACAAAATGCAAGGTGTTTGTATTGGCTATGCTGGATGCATATACTGGCAGCCACGTGAGGAAATTAATTCGAAGTTTTGTAAAGTGTGATAACAAAGTTCTATCTCTGCACGTTAAAGAACCCATGTAGCAACTTTCTTTGTCGGAGGTCGTACATATAAGAAGGCTTTTGCAGGGAAATTGTTTGTACCCAAATTTCCAGTGGCATTCTAAACCTACTACCATTCTACTTGTTCGACTCATTCCTCATTTCCTCATTGAAATTAAACCCAACTCCGAAAAAGATTAGGATAGATATAAAAAAGAAGATGTGGTATGATTGCCAATGAGACAAATCTCAACAAGAGACCAAAATGTCAGACATTAACAACTATAGGTCACCGTACGGCCTTCAACAATGAGCAAAGCCCATACCGAATAGTCAGCTATAAACAGGCCCATAATCTTAACGTCTTTCGAACCGTCTCATTCAAATGTTGTAACACATTTTTCAGGAACTAAACATCAGAACTTATTAAAATCTGGTAGCAAGCTACATGTGCACATTCTAGACTGTGTGATAACATCCGTTACTTGTCAACATATCTGTTTATTGAATACATACAGTGGGGGTATCATTTGTAGCAAAGGCTCACAGTTCTGTATGTTCTTATTCTGGTATAAATATTTGCCGCTGGACCATGAGCAAACAAGCAAAAGTAATAATCTAAATATAAAGATAACACAGTTTATTGAATAGGATATAGTATAACAAGTCATATATTAATCAAAATGTATGAGATCAGCAACGAATAATAAAACATAGATCTGTAACCAAACTTTTAAATATATTTGGATGATATTTTGGCTTCCATAATGTCGACTTCAGTACGTACACTAACGAATTTATCCTGTCGAACTTACTTTGAAAAAAAGACTTTTAATATTCTAGCAATGCACACTCCTTTTTAATGAATGTTGATGTCTCTGTATACCCATAGAGAAGCTTGATGCTTCAAGTTACGAAAAATTATTATCTTATTTTTTAAATTCTTACATGTATATGCATATGTTTATAAATAAGACGTCTCTATGACATCATCATATGCTGTTTTTGATCGGTTTGCTTTTGTATGTTACAAAGTATTTGATTTCGTGAAAAGAGAAATGCGTGTATTATAGAAAAATTATAACACAGGGCTTTCGATATCACAAATTTGTTAAATATTTAACTAAATTTCAACATAGCAACATGGACATTTTTTTGAAATATAAATCAATGCACAGACATCTGAAACGTTCGGGTCTTTCATATCCCATCTTTTATGTTTATATTCTATACAAAGCTAAAAAACAAATGCTGCCACTCAGAAACTAGCTAAAACTTTTAAAAGAACTTTCTTTAAAGGGTAAAGTAATTAAGAAAATGTTGTCATGTCATAAGAAATAGCATTTTTACGAATTAATATTGATTCATTTGTTAGTATTGTGTATCTAAAATTTTGTTTCAATTGTATAAGTGTGGAGTCCATTTGTTGTAAAATTTACATTATTGTTAAGGGCTCCTGTTGCGTGATTTTCTCGCTGCGTTAAAGACACACTGGTGAGATTGGACAATGGTCGAGTTGTTGTCTTTTTCTCTCTTCTAAGAACTACATGTAGGTATAATATTTTCAGCCAAAAAAAAAGGAGGACGATTTTAGAGTAATACTATTTCATGAGTTCACTAAGCGATAACTTCATTTTTGTTCTCGTACGTATACAGACCACGAACAGTCGAATCGGAAATTTAATTAAAATGCTCAACATGTACTTTTTTTTATAAAACGCAACAAAATAAGGGCGTCATTTCATACTACTACACGTCCTGGACATACATGAAATATTTGCCACTGAACATTCAGCAATCAACAACAATCAATCATACTACAAAAATTGTAGACATTGTGTGTGTATAAGATTGTTTGTAGAGTAGATTCCACTTTCAACATGTCAATGAAATGAGATACATGTACATGTGTATTGAAGTTCTTGTTACATTTGTAATAAGACAAAATCTCAAAAATACGTTATTAAAAAAAAAAGGATTTGGAAAGCATTCATTACAATATGGCTTGACATTATTTTTTTTTAATATGATACCCGTAAAATCATCGGTGATTTTCTTTCGTTGTGTGAAGGTAAATATATATATATGGGGGAAAACAAAAGAGAATAATGAGCAACAACTGTAGAAAATAATGCTAACAAATGCATAAAAATGGCCTTTAATGAGGATAAGGGGTCTTAATTAATATCCATAGAATGTTTTAATAGTTTGTTGAAATGTAGTTGCTATCATGCTTTTTTCCAAAATATAATTGATAGTATGAAAAACCGGACTTTATTCAAGCTACGGGTTGTGCAAAATTGTCAGATTTTGTATAGATTATGCATGGAAATTCCAATTTTGTACGATAAAAAGAAAACTACACTATAGAATTATAAGATAAAATGTGAGAAGATGGTTCTTATAACATGCTTTCAGATAACAAAAAGAAAACAATGGGGTCACCGAACTTCTGTGTTTGCTACACATCAAAATTGGTAAATTCACAACACTTTCTACTATAAAAATTATAATTTATCTGAGTTATCTCTCCTTATGTGGCAAAATTAAAAAAAAAATTAAACAAAATATTGTGTTTTATTGACAATACAGCCGTAAATATGATAAAACATATATTTTTTTATATTGACTTGAAAAGTCCTACACATGAATAAATTTGCATATTTCATGAAAGATCTTGACCGATTGTTATCTGCTACTTCAAAATCCAAGATTTTAACCTTAAAATGAAAGAATGCAAAAAAGAATCCTCATCCAGACCCTGTTATACTATGCGTTGTCCCGCTTCATTTAATTATAGCAGGTCTTTTAAATCACGTACTGAATTAATTCACATCTTCTTTAGACTTGAGCTAACCCGACACATTGTAAAGAGACCTGATTGTTGTTGTCTGGTTTAATTTTTAAAAAAATCTCTTTTGTTACCGTTTGATCGTCGTTTATTTTTTTAGAAAAGTTTTAGACATTTCACATATTTCCGAGATCAGATATCAGTATAGTCTCGATCATCCAGCCGCTTTATTTTTCAAAGTAGAGCGTCTGGATGACAAGTGATATAAAAATGGTAATTTATGACCTTCGGAATAGTATCGGCTTTTTTAGCCTGTTGTCAAAGATAATGTCCAAGACGAATAACCAAGAAGTTGGTTATTGACTTCGGAAGAAATGACATTACGATAATATTATTGAAAAGCCCGAGTGAACCGATTGTTGTTTAAAGCTATTTATATATTTTTGTGACGACATACAATTCATGGAAAACACCATACAGCATGGCTTACATGGGCATGGACGCGAAGGAAAAACCAGCACATCCAACCTTGGTAAGATCATAAAGATGTCATAACAACACACACTGTAACATAAATTGCATATGCAACCTGATACACCGAGTAGTTATATTCTTTCATGCATGTCCGTGCAACGATAACGAGTTTATTATTATACAATTAAGTTGACTGGGACAACTCGAACAGTCGTATACGTTATAAATACATTTTGGGTTGATGTGTAGTATCGTTAACTTTATAAATACTTGATGTAAAACTTCTATTACGCCGACATAGCACCTTCATCCAAGATAAGTTTGTTGTATATATCTAAATAAGGGAGCCTGCATCTTGATATGTGTAAAAAAAAAGGGGGGGAGGTGGAGAGATACACAATGTTGTACACATTCAAAGAAGATGCCATTTTTTACATAGTACACTAAAAGGTCAAAATGATTTATACATTCGATTTTCTGCAAAACAAAAGACAGTGGAACAATATTTTCAGCATCAATGAAAAGAGGTGTCAATGACTGCGACAGCAACCAGTGAACGGAATGACATAAATTACCAAATGTAGACATCATCATGATTAAGAGATTATCATCTAGAGTAAAACAAAAAGTGAAGATAAAATTGCCAAAAGCTCAACATTTCACAAATTAAGAGATGTGGTATGAATACCAATGAGAACTATCCACCCAAGTTCAAATGAATTGGATGTGAGCAGCCTTCAACAATAAAAACATCCATGGATGCATGGTTTGGATAGAGAATACAAATAGGGAATGTGTCAAAGAGACACTGGGTAACCCGACCAAACAACAGTAAACAGCCCAATGCCACCAATGGGTCAGGTCTTCAACAAAGCAAGATAATCTTGCACCCTGAAGTGGGATTTAACTTGCACCAGGACAATAATTTATAAAATATATTTCTATGATGGGTTTTTTAAACAATTTGTTTTTCATATATATGCTATGCTGGTGACTAAAAATTGATATGATTTTAATATTTACTTTCTTTTGTAGACAAACCAAAAATGATTTATGGACACAGATTTTATGTGTAAAATGTGACGAATTAAAACAAAAATGTAATATTAAGGATTTTGATTGTATCATAAACATGCTTCAATTTTATTAGAACAAGATTCAAACTGAAAGATTTTTTTTTTAATTACTGATGCATCAATCAGTATAAATAGATCACAGAACCAAAAATGTTGGGATTATTTTGACAGCCGCCACAAAGCGAGAGAAAAAAATACACAGACGTATATTGATTAAATGAAACAAATATCAAGAAACACATTGTTATCAGATATGTTAGGGAAACTAGATTTGTATTAACAAACTAAAAAACGTATGAACAATTAAACAGTTAGTTTTTATTGTTGAATTGCATCTCATTTTCATGTCGGGCCATCTTATAGTTGACTACATTGTATATGGTAGGAAGTTTCTTAATATTGAAGGCCATGCATTGATCACATTTGCGTATGATATCCATGTCATTTGAACTCTGCTGTGTTGTTGCCTCGTTACAACATGTAGCAATCATACCAATTTCCTTACTTTTATAATAAAGGTTCACCGGAGAAGTTATTGTTCTTGCGAAGCTGTCCTTTATTGCATGCTAATACATGATGGAATTTATAAGAGTTGGAGAATTAAAATACTCTTTTGAGTTTTTATGTTTTTCACAAGTTACTATGCAGTATGGGATAAATCCCATTCCATCTTTTCCAAGTGCATGATTCAAACATGCATTCAAAGAGTATTGAGTTTCATGACTGACGGTTAGTTTCTATCTTTCTCCATGGACACGGGCTACATTGTCAAAGTGGTTTTGTGTAAAGGTTGGTTCCTAAAAATTTTCTTCCCAAAAGGATTAGGCGATTATTGAAGTAACAGCTAAAAAACATTCAGACTTCTGTCGTTTGCAGTTTTAAGATCAGTTAATTTTGTAAATGAAAATTGAGTTGGCTCATTGTGTGATCTCGCTAAACTGCCAGTTATACTTGTTAAGGAACTTTTCTACATATGCAATCTTAGTATTTGTATGAGATGTTTTTCTTTACATAGACGTAATTTGATGTGTGCTTTTTTGTAAGGTAAGTGCATCAGATATATAAAAAAAATAAGACGGCATAAATTATTACAGGAATTTATAGAAATGAGAATAATGAGACAAAACAAGGAAAATTGGATAAAAAAATTAAAGAATAGAGACTAACGGTGACACAATATACTGATGGTTGGTTGATTAACGTCCAGTGACAAACATTTCATGCATGTTTAGGACGATGTGATACAATACAAAGAATAGAAAATAGTGGTATTTTATAGTATGAAGATAAGAGAATAAAGTGGACAGGTGTGCAATAATATAAGAATAATTTGATCTTGGGTTGCTTTTTCATCGTCTTGTGGTAAATAATAGTAATCTTCAGTACGAATAGAAATTAACAATAATTATAAAAAGGAGGTCCTAATTTATAGCCTCTTTGGGATACAGGTTGGAGAAATTATGACTCACTAAAAAATATTGTATAGAAGCAGAAATATAGATTTAAGCCGTATAACGGTCCACCTACGGACACCTACTTAAGCGTGCAGAGAGCGTGGTATCCTCTATTAACACGTGGCTGGTTCAGAACCTGTTATTAGGGAAGGGAACTACGGTCATTCATGCTACAGAGTTTCCCTACATAATCAACCACATTTTTCCTACGAAAAAAATGGGGTGTATGGTGGATCCGCCTATGACGAGTGCTATAATATTTACACAGGGCCGTAACTAGGCCTCAGAATAAAACGAGGCAGGCGTTTGGGTACCGCCGTCTGCGGTACCCAGGTAATGGGGGAATCACGGGTGACACAACCGGCCGATAACTAGAGAAGTAGTTAATGATCAAGTCTTGGATAAAAACCATGACAAAAAAAAAGAGAAAAACTTATATAAAGTACTTTTGATCAACGAAAAAAATATCCGAAATCTGAATATAAAGTACACGGCCAATTAAAGCTTACTTTTGACTCTAGTTTATACATCACTCAGTTTCAGACAACGGAACTCTGAGAACAGATATACGTGTGAAATTGTTTTTTAAAATTTCCCATCAGCAAGTTGGCCAACATAGAGTGCGCTACAAGAATGTCATATACATTTACTACTACACTGTTTACTGTTGTTTTTTTTTTAAATTATATTGGGGATAACGGAAGTGCTATTTATAGATATGTTCTATATTTAATTATTTGTTACGCCCCCTATAAATTTTTGACCAGTCCAGACGCTATATTTTAAAAATATGCGTCTGGGTAATCGAGACTAATATCAGTAGAATCTTCAATCTCCGGCGCAGAGCTCACATCCGTTCCGTACTTACTACGTATCACTACACTAAATATAACCTCTGCCACACGTTGTGTGGAATTTGTCTCCAACCGATTTACAAAGCTCAAGATTACATAAATCTAGTTCATAAAGATGGCCGACTATAAATCGCACCTTCGTGTACTTAACAAAGAAAGCTTAATTTTAAAAGAAAAGCAGATAGAGATTTTAGATTTGTTACGGAAGGGGAAGAAAGAAATCATTGGAATATTACCAACTGGTTATGGGAAAAGTTTAATTTACGAAATTGCCCCACTTATGCTCAGCGGCACTGTCATTGTGATTACCCCCCTCACATCCATCCAGGAGGAACAGTTTCAGCGTTTGACAGAAACACCACTTAAAACTTGTATTTTAAACGTGAAGGTGACAGTAAATTGTAGTTAAGCCTACATTAATGTTTCAAAAGCACACAATCACTCTGACACTACGAAAAAGTAAAATCCGACAACAAAGAAAATACCTATAAACTCCGAACGTACATATTCACTCAGTTTTTAAATTTGAATAACTTTCTTAAACTATCCTAAATTTGTATAAAACTTTGACAAAAGCCTGTCTATAATCATTAGATAGTACCCAGTAGTAGATTTTGTAAATGAAAAACAGTTTGGCCTTTGATCGATCTGTTCCACTTCTAGCCTAGTCCAAATAATTATGACATCAAGAAAGGCTATTATTATTTTTTTTTTATTTTTCTTCATCTGTTGAAGAAAGGCATCAAAGAAAAAAATATAATAGCCTCTCAAGACGTCATAATTATTTGGACTATCCCACTTAAGAATTGAATGCTTCTTTTTGTAAATTTATTGGGGTTTAAAAGCGTTGACCGTAGAACATTTTGAAGCGCTTCATACTAAAAATGTGCGCACGGTCAACGATTTTACACCCCTATAAAGTTACTAAAAGAAGCATTCAATACTTATAATTACTTTTTTTAAGCTATGATCATGAAAACACAAATTTTATAATTTTTGTATTTTATTCATCTGTGCACTTTATTGTGGTACCACGTGTTATCATGAATGAAACGTTTTATTGAGTGATACAATTGCTTAGGCCAAATAAAAAAGTATGTGTGGTTCCAGTTACATCTGAAAAAAAGTTAGGATGGGTAGGTAGGAAGGGATTTTTTTTTTTTTTTTACATTGAGTCTATGGGAGCAACATTCTGACTTAAATCATGTAAATAGTGCTTAATGAAAAATGACAAAAATCTTTAGGATAGGCTATTTTTAAGCCGAAAAAGTAGGGATGGTAGGGTTACTGGAACCACACATATATTCTTATTTGGCCTTACGGAATATCAGTTTGATGTGCAGTTAGCCAATTAAAATAATGTATTATTATAATGAAACATACATCTAATGTAATTATTACAGGTTAAAGGTTTTGGTCAAGGTAGTTATTGTTGAAGCTTGAGTCTTATCAACTTGAACAATGTTGAAACTAAGTACACATGTTCCCTATCAGACTATATATGATATGTTTTTTCTAATTTTAATGCCAAATATGAGTTCTGATACCATTTCACAGTGCTCAAAACAAAGAAAATGATAGTGCCATTGGGGCATTTATGTACAATAGACACATTCGGGTAATTGTTCTGAAAATTGGATTTCTACATTTTTTTTCCTCGATGTTTCATTGAATTCTATATTTTGGTCTCAATAGAAATATTTATAAGATCAATGTATTTGAAGCTTTGTGGACATGCATTGGCACTTTTACTGTTGAAAATTTAGTTTACCTTGTGATGCATAATTTTTTACGATTACTATCATCCAATCAGAACCATTGATACAAAATAATTGCATTAGAATTCATCATTAATAATTTCCATGTTCTGAGAAAACTTGTAAGTTGTATATATGGACAGATGCTTCTTACAATCAAAAGATAGGGCCAAAATTAGATATATGTGTGTTTCCCCTCCAACCCACCACCCGGGTCAAAAATAAGCCCCCGGGTCAAAAAATTATTTTCCACAAAAAAAATCGAAATTATTTTTTTCCTAAAAATAATTGTTTCCATTTTTGGAAAGTGCTTGAAAGCAGAAGGATTGATAATCTAAATAAATACACTCAAATTGAGCACAAACAACTGATAAGTGGTCTGGACTGGACAAGTCAACCCATTCATGTGACCATGCTATGACAATCACATCCAGTTAAAAAAAAAAAAAAAAAAAAAGAACCTGCCTTCCTGGTCTGTTTACAAAGGGTAGACCTGGGGGAGGGGAAACAGACATTCTTTTAAATGTGGCCTAGTATGAAGAGACATATTTTTGATTGTTTTCCTTATTTTTGTTGAGCCTGGGAGTTACAGCCAAAAGTGGGCGAGACACTGGGTTCCTCGCAACCCTTAAAAGTTTTTTAAGAATAATTTTCCATCTGAAGACAGTATAAATGTATCCCATGAAAAACTAATTTCCATATATTTAGTTATTAAATTTGAAGAATTGCCTTAACCTTGAAAATGACCTATGGCAGATTTTACAATAAGAAGGAATTATTGTTTTTTTGTATCCATCAAAAAAGCAATTGCTGAAACTGTGAAACAGACTGTGTAATGGAGTAATGCATTATGTTATTGAATAAAATGTGTCTTTCTGAGTAAATAAAAATAAAAATTACTCTGTGTTTGTGTTTTTTGTTAGAATTAGAGGGTTTTCAATTTCAAAATATTGGACATGGAATAGACATCATGACCTACTTTACTGACATCCAGCTTATTTGGAGTGGAATTTTGAAGTATTATTTATAAGTGGAGCCTAATAACATGGACTTATATTTTAATAAAAAGTCTTCTTTTGTGTTTTAATCATAACTTTAAGGCAGATTTTTATTGGTAAAGGCTAAAAAAGGTAATTTAATCATATTGTTGCTAACGTCACGACTTTTCCGTCCATTGTGGTATGTCACGATCGCAATTTTCTTGTTGGTTCTCAGACAGCCTATTGTAGTTATTTTTATCCCGGGTTTTATAAATAATTGAAAATAGCAATCATATTAAATTTGGATGACGTAAGGGGGTCAAAGGACTTGAGGAATCAATATCATTGGCTGTTTTATTTTTTGCGAACGTTACTGCTCGAGGTTTCCGTCCAAATCAGTGTCACGTGAGCAACATATATTTAGATCTGTAACTCTCCTGTATAGGAGTTACGATATCGCCCTTTGCAGAAATAGATTCGGAGTCAGTTCCTTCACATGATGGGGAAGCAAAGAAGGTAAGTTGTATGTAATATCGTTACAAGAGGACCTTAAATGTATTCCGTCCATCAAAAAGACGTTCGCAACAAAACGTAATGTCATGATAGTAGATGTTGCTAATGTTACTATTACGAATTGGTTTCTTGTGTATTCATTTGATATAAAGTACACCTGCAAATGACATTCTGTATATTTAGAAATTCTAAACCAGACTGTACAATTTTATTACTTCAGGCATATATTAAACATCACTGTGTGCATACATTTGAACTTTTAAAGATGTTGTTGCTCATGTGACATGTCCAAATGTCGCTAACATTACTAATTTTTTGGTTTCTTGTGTATTCATTTGATATAAAGTACACCTGCAAATGACATTCTGTATATTTAGAAATTCTAGACCAGACTGTACAATTTTATTACTTCAGGCATATATTAAACATCACTGTGTGCATACATTTTAACTTTTAACATGTTTAAAGATGTTGTTGCTCATGTGACATGTCCAAATGTCGCTAACGTTACTCATTTTTGTCTCCGTCACGTTAGCAACATGAAAGTAGGAGACAGAACACAATACTGTAAAATCTGCCCTATAAAGACTGATAAGGATTCTAATATGAAAAAATGCCATGTTATAATCTATATTTATCTTACATTCAGGGTAGAATTATCACAGGCCTAGATATAGAAGATGAAATGGTAGATATGGAGTCAAGTACCCCTATAGAGGAAATTTACCATACCAACTTAATTTTTGCACACCCTGAGGCTATTTTTAATACAGTGGAGGGAAGAAAACTGCTAGACTGTGACAGGTATAAAAGAATTTAAGAAATATGATATAAATATATATAAAAAAGGGAAGATGTGGTATGATTGTCAATGAGACAACTGTCCATAAGATACAAAATTGACACAGAAATTAACAACTAAAGGTCACTGTACGGCCTTCAACAATGAACATAGCCCATGCCACATTGTAAGCTATAAACATGATAAAAAAGCCCCTGAAATGACAATGTAAAACATTTCAAACAAGAAAACTTAAGGCATAATTTATGTATAAAAAATGATAGAAAAACAAATATGTAACCCATGCACAAACCTCAACCACTGAATAAGGCATTCTTTATATGACATGCTTCTTTCTCTTTGTCAACAAAACTGTGATAAAATTCTCAATATATATATACTTAGCGCAGACTCAGAGATATACATAATAATGGCTGTTACAATTTAATTTCCAGGTAAATCTACATGTATTGGAACCTCTATGCAAATTTTGTTGTTTAAAAAAGTGCAATTTAAAAAAGACAAACTAACTGTTA
Source organism: Mytilus trossulus (assembly GCF_036588685.1). Taxonomy (NCBI): domain Eukaryota; kingdom Metazoa; phylum Mollusca; class Bivalvia; order Mytilida; family Mytilidae; genus Mytilus; species Mytilus trossulus. Next base: position 3,578,271 of record NW_026963294.1, read on the forward strand.
TTCTTATTCAGATGCATAATAATAAAAAAAAGCAGAAATACACAAGAGCTCGAAGAAATCATGAAAATAAAAATAGATTAAATTTCAGCAAAATTCTATTAAATATTTTGGCGCATTTAAGTCATTTCAAGACATGATGTCATACTACTGAAACTGCTAAAGTGGAAAGTTTTCTGTTACATGAACCATCGAAATTCGTATGATATTGTATTTAAAAGGATTTTTGAGGTAGTTTTTGTTTTATTTTCTATTCTTTTGCATTATTTACTAATTTCAGCAAGTCAACATGGCCACTCCTTAGTTGCAAAATGTCAACTTTGGATTTGACGGAAGCGTACAATAAAATCATGTAAATTAAAAATTGCAAATGTTTGGTTTGAGATTTAGAGAATAAGAAGAATTACCAGTTTATTTTTAGCAGTTATTCACGAAATAACCCGTGCAAGCTACAGATTTAATAAGATATTTTAGCCTTATTTAACATGGAGTAAAAAAGATCAGCCACAGACACACCAAACCAAGCACTCGCTTCAGTATATTAATGACTGTATTTTTCTTATTAGAATCGAAATAATTCATGGAAGCCATAGATTGATGGAAATAATATTTGGCTTCCATGAATGAATTTTTAATTATGGAATTGTTTTATGAGTACCTAAATAGTTAACATATATTTGTCAGTCAAATATTTTATCTGTAACTTAAAATTATCAATATATTTTAGTCGTGAAATTTCTCAGGTGTTTCATACATGTGCATGTGTATATTTATGTACACAGTATTTAAGCTTGTTATCATTACAATGTTTATTGTGATTTTCTTATCATATTAATGTATTTTCCATTTTGCAAATATCAGAATTATTCTTTCTCTTTCTTTCTAAGCATATTATTATTGATTTATTACATGATTTATACTTTTTCTTTACCAACATAGATTCAAATCTGGAGTAAAAGCTATTGTGATTGATGAATGTCACAAGGTTCATGAATGGTATGTAGACTTTTAAATTTGCCCATTGATGTATTTGTCTTGAATTATTCATTACACTTGCATGATATACATGATATACATACATTTTTTGGTACATGTATTTATTTCATTGTTTGATTTAATTTTTTATTAGTTTCTTTTACAGTTGCTGAATTGAAGATTGAAGTTGTTCTTACAAGTTACAGTTAATTTGACAAAAGTTACATGTTATCAGGGATGTGTTCATTATAAAGTAGCATCTCAATAACATTTTTCTCTTGTCTTTCCTTTTCTTCATGGTTTATTTAATTCCTGTCTTGAATATCTTAAAAGCATTTACATGATACTGTTGGTAAGTTCAGAAGGAGAAATATTTTATCTAAAGGTAAGTGGACATTACTGTTCAATATGCTTGTTCATGATTTAATATTGATTATGATAAATTTGTACCAGGTAGAATCCATGTAAAAAAAAACACCAATTTCAAATGAAAATATAATTTATAGAAATAAAACCCATTTTAATATATATAAACCAGGTCTGTTGCATATCTTTAAAGCACCTGTAGTTATTCAACATGATTTGTCTGTACATGACGAAACATTTGTAAATGTTTGTATTCTCTTTAAGTTTGCTTTTATACAAGACTATTTAACTCATGTTCATAGACTTTAAAGCTGAGTGCATTTAATGTGTAGGCAAAGGTAATATCTTTGGTAAGCTTGCGTGTTAGCTGAACTGTTGAGTCATTATTAGGTAAGGTATACTACCTTCCTGTCTAGGTAGCCTAGTCCTACAGACAGATACATTTGTTATGTCCAACTAGTCTACCCTAAAAGAAGGGTATTTACCCAACCTAATAGTGATTTAGCGGTTCAGCTAGCAAGCAAGATAATCCAGAATACTACATTTGCCTATCACTCAGTTAAATCGGCTGTAATTAAGGTCATAACAAAGTGTTCCATTTGTGGCGTACCATTATGTATTCAATATGATTGATTAATGCAACGTGAAGAATTTTTTTTCATATTTTTCAGGGGAAAATCATTCCGTACTGCTTTTAAGCATATACAGGATATGGCCGCTTTTCTTCCAGACACAGCTAGACTTGGTTTAAGTGCCACAGTATCTCTTCAAGAAGAGAAAGATATAGTGAAAGCTCTGGGTATGAAAACTCCATGCATAGTCAAAGAAAGTCCTGATAGAACAAATATTTATCTTGAAAAAAATCTGAAGGGTTCATCAAATGATGTTTTTGAAATGTTTGAAAATATATATAAGCCTCTCTGTGATAATTTGTTTGTTAAGAAAGAAAATTTTCCTGTAACCCTTGTATATATTCCCATTCAATATATGGGCAGTGCAATGTCATATTGTAGATTTATTTTTAGAAATTCGAATTTACACAACTGTTTGTATGGTGCTTTGTGTAGTGGACAAGACGAAAAAGTCAAAGCTACAATTTTAACAGATTTAGGTAAAAAGGTACCAAGAATCAGATTGATTTTTTGTACATCTGTCATCGGTATGGGTTTCAATTCCCCATCTATTGATTGTGTCATTCACACAAAGCCTCCCAGAAATTTATCTGATTTTGTCCAAGAAATAGGACGTGCTGGTAGGGATGGTAGACCAGCTAGGTCAATATTGTATTATTGTAAAAGGGACATATCAAATAATGTACCAGATATTAAAACTGATATTGTGCAATACTGTAATGTTGATACATGTTTACGTTCCTGTATGTTAAGTCAGTTTGGTTTTGAGAAAGGAGACATGATTGATCATGAATGTTGTATGTACTGTAAGGAGAGTTGCAAATGTATTGAATGTGAGATTTTAAGAATTGAATTATAAAGGAATAGCTTCAATATAACAAAAAAGTAGATGTAGTTTGATAGCCAATCAGACAACTGTCCACAATAAAGCAAATGACACAGACATTAACAACTATAACTCACTGTACAGCCTTCAACAATGAACAAAGCCCATACCACATGTTGGTCCATACTTTTTTCAACAACTTTTGCTGAAATTTCAAAATCTGATGTGATGTAAATTTTGTTCTCTGTATCAAGCAGAACAAAAAACAAAAGCAAAACAAATTCAAATAATATTTTTACTGGTTAAAACTATCAGTTAAATTCTTGCATAGATTTATGACAACAATTATGCAATCTTTTTATTAAATAGTTGATGGCATAGATCAGTTACATTATTTTATATATTTTTTATGCCAAAAAAGTATATTAGCTACATTGTAGAATGAAATGAAAGTTATCCTCTATCACTGTTAAATCATTAAAAAGTATGATTTCTTTCATTTCTTATAGTACTGACATATTTAAACAACCAAAAGTATGGGAATTAATTTCTTAAGATACAATTGAAAAAACACATTTCATACCATATACTTATAGAATTTTTTACACTTTGCAGAACAGTCTTATAAAAAAAAATAGTTCTTGTTTAGCTTAATTGAGCTGTCTAAATTCAACAACTACTGATTATCCCAATACTAATTTGAAATAAGATTATGTAACAATCATTTTATATATGTTGCCCAACTCATACATTTTGAACAATTAAACACAAGTTCAGTTAGTTCTTTAAAACAACACCTTTAATATACAGTTGTCATCCACAAAAAAAAATATTCGAAATTTACAATTATAATGAAGTTGAAATTCACCCCATTCACATTTCTGGTTGTTCTTTTGTGAATCAATAACTGTTTTCACAGCAGTCCAAATCAACCTTTTCTATCATAGGAAAAATGTTTAACCCCCATATTTAACACCTGTACATTCATATGCTACTAACTAACATAAGTATCAAACACACTTATCACTGTTAACTTATTGAAACATAGGTATACTATAGTTCTCCCCATACTGAACTCCTCTACCTTGTTCTGTAAAATAGCTATGTACATGAAGAAATTTACTATTATGATTTGATAATACAACTAAAGATTTTTTCCCCAAAACATCAATTGCTGTCATAAACCAATGAATTAATAGGTCATACAATTCAACCCTTCCAAAATGTAACATTCATGTTTTTCTTTGTAATGACAGATAAACCTCATTTTTCTGTGCAAATTGACAATGTATTTTCATGTAAACCATCTTTTATTGCAGATATCAAAAATATATCACCAGCATACCTCAACAAAAATGCTGTTATATCTTAAAACTGTAAAGCCCAATTGCCATAACCAATAACCTCAATTTTCAAAAGTTTTCCCATAGAATGAAATTAATTCTGAGAGACATAAATTTAGCTCATTGAATATAATACAGGTTTTAACATTGCTATACTTTACATAGTTTTTAAAAAAGTTTATAGTTTTCCCATTGATACCCTTTTGGGGGCATTTCATATATTCTTTAAAACATTGTCACACCTTTTATTAAGAAGTGAAATACAATTTTTTTTTAAAGAAGAGAGATAATCAATTTGCCTTCACCACCAACCAAAAAATAAAATGGTAAGCCACTAAATAAGACTGCTTTGATAAAAAATTTAACATTAACTTTGCCAATTTCAAATACTTCTGTCATAATAAAGACTCTTACCCAAATTGTTTCTTTTGTTGATAAATTTGAACATTTTGAATTCATAATTTTAAAAGAATGATAATAAAAAGAGTAAACCCCCATCCTTCTTCTTGTTTTTTTATTCTTCGCCTGTTTACATTGTCAGCTATATACATGGTCTAAAACTACCTTAAAAATTTTAAGATATAGATGAAAATTACATAAAAAATAATTCACAATGTTATAAAAACTAGAAATTGAAATTATTTGTATCACACTCACACACTTATATAAAAGGAATCACAGTTATAATAATATCACAAATTATCACAGAACTTTGAGCTTTTCATCAAGAAGAGCAAAATATCATATAAAAAGGATAAATGACATATTTTCTTCAAGTCATAAATTATGATTTGAAATAGTTTGTTAGATTAATATTTCAAATTTCATTTTTTGTAAAAATTTTTTTTTATTAAAACTTGAGGCGATACAGATTAATATCTACTGATCTACAGTTCCTTATGAATGATCAATGAAGAATTTTCTAACTTTCTTCCTAATTAAATTTAACATTTCTTCCATATTTATTATCCTATCAGGGTGTTTTCTAATGTTACAAAAGGACTTCAAATTTCTACCTTTGTGATATGTAAAAGGATCTACAGTTTTCAAACACTTAACAAGAATCTCAAGATCTTTCACAGAAGACTTTTTAGTATGATTAACAGACAGTTTTGGTAATCCAAGACATCCATCAACTGTTCTTCCAACTCCAACACAAGTATCGGCAGCACCACATGCTCTCATAACAGCTTTTTCTGTTTTATTGGCCCCTTTAATAAAACAAAGACAAGATGATTAATTGTATGTGGATATTGATAATGCTTATGAATGCAATAAAAAGAATACTGTAAATTCAGAAATTATTGTGAGGTTTTTATGTTTGCAAAAAATGCGACAGAGTTGTAAACACAATAAATTTGAACTTGCATTTTAAAATATTTTATAAGAATTAAACAGATAAAAATCGTAAAAATTAAAATCCCATTTAAGTCTAAGATGACAAAATCGCAATAATAAATGCAAGCAATAATTTCTGAATTAACAGTATATGTAGATAGCACAATGTATATAGACCAAAAATTATATTTCCATCATAATTATTGTCCTTTTAAAATGCTGATTTAACTGTTTTTTCTTTTTTTTTTGTACAAGATAAGGCTCTACTATTACTACTTTATATTGAAAAATGGTTTTTGGTCTTAAATTCTTTGATGCTAGCAATTGCTAATATACTATTCCCTGTTGCAAAACAGTTAATATTTTTTTTTGAAATGTAAAAAGCAATTTGATTACTTGAGCTAAATATGTTTACTGTAAATTTCGCTGTAAACAGTAAATGCTAGCTGTGTGATCATACCTAGACTTCTTATCAAATCTTTCTTGTTTCTGATGCAGTGCTCTTGGACCAGGTCTGCCTCTTTGTTCTTCCCTGGTCCACCTTTGGTATTTATAAAAGCACCCTCTAAGGCTCTCAGAGACATTTCTGGTGACAGAAGGTGCTTAGTCAGCAAAAGGTAGTTGACCAGTTCCCCAAAGTATTTACTGAATACTGAATGACCGAGAAGGAAACCAATGCCTGCCTTGCAGTTAACTTCCAGCCTCTCAAAATCTCCCTCTTTGGCAGTGTCATTCATGTTAATGATAAGGAGTCCCCATTCAATAACATTGATGAAATAGTTCATCACCTGGTCTTGTGCATCATGTTCTTCACCTTCAAATGAACAACAAAGCGTCAGCATTAGTAAAAATCATCAATTAAATGACATGTCATAAAAGTGCAATATTGCTGTTTTGTCTCAATTTGCTGCTTATAATAGAGTTAAGAGTATTTTTGTATATCTATATATGAAACTATATAGATGATGAAAACCAGATCTTTAAAAACAAATTCGTTTACTGGATACTTAAAAGGAGACTCAAGGGAAAAAAAAATTTCATCAAAAATTATAACATTTTGTTCTTTTATTACAAATTCTTTTACTACATGATAAGTTGTTACATTATGATATGGTACAAAATATCAACTGAAGAAATCGATTTTTTTTGGTCCAAGGTTACTTTTAAAATGTTTTTATCATTGAAAAAAGCTGCACATTATCTTCTTTTGGTGCAGAATTGCATTGTTTTTGCATTAAAATTGAAATATCTTTTTAAACTTATGTGTGACCTAAATATTTTTTTTCTTCAACTAAGGTGTACTGAAATGAAAAAAATTGTAAAATTTAAGCGATTTCTGTAATTTAATTCTTTTTTTATTTTGATATCATCTCTATTTCTACTAATAGTTAAACATAAAAAAGGTACGTTAACAAAAGAGCATGCTTCTTTCAAAGGTAGTTTATGAGCTTAAATGAAAGGTGACCTAATTTTTATGCCCCACTTACAATAGTAGAGGGGCATTATGTTTTCTGGTCTGTGCGTCCATTTGTCTGTTCGTCTGTCTTTTCATCTGTCCGTCCATCCTTTCGTCCCACTTCAGGTTAAAGTTTTTGGTCAAGGTAGTTTTTGATGAAGTTCTTAGGACACATATTCACTTTGATATGATCTTTCTAAATTTAATGCCAAATTAGAATTTTGACCCCAATTTCATGGTCCCCTGAACATAGAAAATGATAGTGCAAGTGGGGTATCCGTGTACTATGGACACATTCTTGTTTTATTTTATTTTTCTATTAAGTATATGATGAAGTTCATAATAAGAAAAAAAATAAAAAATTCTATATTCGAAAAAAAGATTTATACTCGTGAGCCCCCCTAACCATAAACACATGAGTGATGCCTACCATGTACTTTGCTATATAACTGGCTGAGTATATAATCTCTGTCTTCACTGTCTTGTACCTGTATTTGGTCAGCTGCAACATGCAGGAGAGCCTTCACCATCAAGAGGAACAAATCTTCATGGGCTTTGTAATTGCTCTTCACATTGCCTGTGACATCTTGTCTCCTTAGAATTGTTTTGGCATGAAAGAGAGTGCCTGGTGTACATAATGATTCTGCTGTATACAATGCCTTGTATGCTTTCTGTGTAAATAGATTTTGTCATAAGTTATTACAAAAGATAAAAAAAATTGTTCATTTTAAGAACCTGATGGTGAGCTTTGCACAAGTTTGATGTAGGTCTTTAACTCCAAAATGGATTTGCTTAACCTTTTTGTCCTATATATTTTCATGAACACCTAACAGACAATCATAAATAGCATACACTGAAGAACAGTCACTAAGCCTAAGGTTCTCTCATATAATAAAAATTAAAAATTCAAAGCAATATTAATATTAATGGTTTGCATATTAGGATATATAAATTCATTGCTTGTTCAAAAAGGTTTCAGTAGCAGATTTTTTTACTGTATAGCAGTGTTAATGTGGCAAATTGAACAGTATAAACAATGTCGTTCAATCAATCAAGTTCATTTCTATGTTCTGACTTGATTATTGATACATGTATTAACACCAAAAAAAAGAAAGTAAGTTCTGTATTTTTATAAATTTTTCCACATGAACAATAACTAAAAGAAATATACAGTAACATAGTTTGAATTTATAGAGTTTTTTTGTATTTGTGCTTCATATTTTGAACCTAGTTATAATCTTGACTTTGTATTTCAATATTCATGTGTATTGCACAATGTAAGCATATTTCATGTATATATTATAATGCCGAACTATATGTGTAAAACTGCAGTCAAATTTGTAAAGGTGCTTATCTAATTCATGCAATTTATATACTATATACACAAATATTCAGACTTTTTAGTAATTGGTTGCTGTATGTACATGGGAGAAAACTACCCTTATATTAAACCAGTTTGAGCTACTTTTTTGTTTATCAAACTCTGATCACCATATATTTTCAAAGATTATTAGATACTGTTCAAAGGGGAATAATCTTATATACTTAGTGATTGTCTCCCATATTTACTTTCTTCCATGTGCATGCATTAACTATTCAGTGTTCTATCGTGTTGTATTTCATCTTTATTAGTATTTCATTGTCTTAACAAAAAAAAACTGTAATCATTGTATGAAATTTCAAATTAAATACTGTATTTCCATTTTTATACTACATGTATTTCAATAGCTTTCTTAAAACCCTTATTTTAGAACAAGTTTGTGTAGTTTTCTAGTTCTGACTAAATGTCTTACAGATAACAAATCCTGCTTGACATGCCAATGTTCAATTACTATTGGATTCAGGTGTTCAAATCTTCCCTCAGGTGTTAATGTTTTTTACATTCTGTAGCCTTTCCCTTGTTAGCTGGTCACCACCCAGGACAGCTCCATGTTTTTGTAACATATCAGTATTTCCTACAACATTGATTGTATGTTATGTATTATGATTTACTACGTTAATTTCTGATATTACCACTGTATAATACATATAAACCAATAAAAAAATTATCACCACCTTAATTTGAAATTTTTGTGTTGCCACATGCTAATTGAAATGATTTGCCAAATATCTTGCATTTTGGTGGAGTAAAAAGAAAAAAAAATGAAATGTATTTCTAAATGGTAAAATCAGCTGTAAGACAGAAACACAAAGTTCAATAGAAAGACACACCAAGACGGACATCAGTACATCAAGGAAAAACATCAGGCCATCATTTTCTTGTTTGAATTGTTTCTTTTTTGTAATAATTGGGTCTTTTATGGCTCACTATGCGATATAGCTTTAAATCATTATCTTGATTTTGGAAGGCCTTGCAATGATCTATTGTTGTTAATTTCCATTTCATTTCCACTCTTGTGGCGAGTTCTTCTAACATTTTTATAACACAGAAAACACCAAATACTTGGTGTCTATCTGTAACGAGGATGTCACAATACTAGTAAATCATCCATTCTATTTTGATAGAATCTTGAAAAATGATTTTTTGAAATACGAAGCATAAACAATTAGATTTTGGAGCATTCTTAAGCAATTGTAAAATTGAGTTTTTAATATACCATGAGCAAGAGTGAAAATTTCTGTCAGCTGTCTCTCGTATGCATCCATGATGTCCAGGCAATCTTCATTCTTACTCTCGTTCTTGAAAATAATTGGAAGACTGAACACTTCCTGCTTCTTTGACATATATTCACTGTATCTGAGAATAAGCATTATTAATATTATGCAGACATATGGAATAAATATACACATTCTTGTGCTATTTGTATATGATTCAGTTCAATTTATGACAGTTAATAACAGGATTTCGTTTGAAAAGCTGTAAACACAATACAGCTGTCCCCTAAAATGCAAAATGTTGACTCCTTGGTTTCGATTGTTATTGTCTTCATATATAAAATGGCCTATCTATGGCCTATTTTGATGACATTAAGATAAAATGCAATCAACTAGCAGATTTCAAGAGGTAAGGGAAATGACCGACAAATACAGTGATTACAATAAAACTAGCTTGCGGGCTGAGTGAGTATCAATACCTGTGGGGTATGTGTGTTGGAAGTTTCTTTTCTAACCAATCAAAATCTTTTTTGTCAACTATCATTCTTCCAATAAGTACTTTCTTCACATCTCTCAGTTTACTTTTTTCAGCATTGTTAGGTATGAAGAATTCTGGACTTATGTCACCCAGTGGAACCTAAATTCAACACGAACATAAATTGAGCTACAATATAACAACTTAACAAGTATATATGGCATTCATCTTAATTGAAAATCATGATATAAATATACAAAAGTATAGATAACTAAAAACATATTTATAAAAAATATTGCTTAGTTTCGAATTTTTTTCTAAATTGCATAAAAATAAGATAAGTGTTACTGTAACGGGCCGAGATAAGGTAAAACTACATATGGAAGTCAATATGAAATTATGAAATTTAAAATCGAAACGGGGAATGTGTCAAAGAGACAGCAACCTGACCAACGAGGAGTAAAAAAACCTAAAGGCCACTAATATATCTTTACATGTTTTTAACAGCAAAAGTGTAATTTCCAATGTGAATCATTTTCAATTGCATTTTGATTTCTAGTTAATCTCTGTTTTTATTTTAACATGATATATGTACCTCATCAACATATTTCTAAAGAAGTTATTAAGAAATTATCTTTTTGTTTTGGTCTTGAAGTTATATTTTATGTCTGCATGAAAATTCTTGACTTTGGTCAGGCTTGAACTGACATTCCCAACTTAAACGTTAGTGTACTCACTTGTACTACAAAGACTTAAAACAATCATGCAAACAAAGAACAAACTTTAAATAAAAATAAAAAAGAATAACGTGCTTAATTTAAACATGTATTACAAAATATATATCTATTTACAGAAACATACTTTATATTTGTGATTTAAAAAACCTGTTTCATTTCAACTGCTGTAAAGGATTTTGCCCCCAAAATGTTTTAAAGTTAACAATTAGCATTTGAGATCTAAATTAATAAAATACCCCAAAACTCAAGTGAAAGAGTATTTAAAATACACAAATTTTGACCTACATGTGAGGTCAATGGATTTCTCTAAAAGCGGCCTTTAATTCAACCTTTTTAAAGAATAATGAAAGTAATGAACGTCATGCTTTATAATACAAAAGTAAAAACACAAACTCTTATTCAACTCAAGAGTTTTGTCACTGATTGCATTGCATAACAATAATTATTTTATTGAATGTAAAAAAGTCAATATGATCTCACATTTGGTTTTTCCAAGGACAGGCCTGTGTAATCAAGGCGTGACAGAAAGGCATTCGACGCAAACCAGTGAATGTCCTTATTATCATTGTCTTGCCTTTGGTGATTTGTCTTTATATACATATCTAAATTATCACCTGTTATCTTCATTCTGGGGTTTGTCTTTAATTTTTCTACCAACAGGTTTTTTGATGTTTCTCCAGCTTTTTCCAAGATACGCAACTTACTTGTACAAGACAATGATATCCCCATCTGGTTTAATCTTCTAATGAACTAATATAAAAATATAAAACTTTGTTCAGTACATATACCCTAATTTTTATCAACTACAATTTCACTGTGTTAATAAAAAAAAATTAAGCACTTTTATTTATTGATTGAATCAGAAATCACTAGTTGATTATAAGAAAATATTGCAGGCACAGCAGGATGGCAAAATTCTGAGAGGGTTTTCGATGATTTGTCACATTGCTCCTGGTCAAATAAATTAACTCATTAGTATACATGTTACATATAAACATAAAGGGGAATAATATGATACCTCATCACTTGCATTACCAGCAACAGCCATCAAGGTGGTACATCTTTGGAACGCTGAGTTTTTGTTGTTTCTAGAAAACATTAATGCACTGTATGCCAATACCACACTAGTTATATTTCTGATTTTTACCACAGAAGGATTCTTTACCGAAACATTCATCATTTCATATAGTAGATCTGGACATCTAAAGTAAATAAAAATACAACTGAGAATCAAAATCTGAAATATATAAATCATCACGCAAATCATAACTGTAATATTTTTATAAAACATTGAAGCATATAATCTTTAACTTTTTAATACACGTTAAAATATTCTGATGTCCCTTAAATACCATGTTAAATTGGAAATTTTGGAGAAAAAAAATTATTTTCAAGGGCAATAACTCTATCAAACTCAAATTAGATCTTTTACATACTGTTTGCCCATTTGCTATAATTTAGTTTATTTTCAATCTTTTTTATTTCATTTTTCTTGTGGGCTATAATATACAAAGTATATGAAGAAAGCTTAATGTACATGGTTTTTAAATTATTTTCATTGCCTATGCATAAATACCGTTCTTTCATCTCTTTGAGTATTTCTAGAAATATGTTAATTTTAGGGAGCTCATCAATAGTCAAAGATTTCAAAATTGACTGAAAGTCATATCTTGAAGATGGTGTCAAGTTGACCCCTTTGACAGCATCAAGCACACTTTTTACACCATTATCTATGTCATCTTCTGAATCAAAATCATCATCACTATCCAGAGCAGTTTCGATATCAGGCACTTGTTCATTAAATGAATTGCAAGTACTAGTGCAATATGCATGGTCACTGTAATGTACAAATTAGATATAAGGTCAAGTGTTCTTTTAAAATGGAAAGGTTATTTCATGAAAAGTTAGAATGAATACATATAAAATAGAAGTCAACATTCCAAAATTCCTACTATTATATATTTAACTCTATATATGACTGGAACATAATATTATATGGTCCATTTTTTTTTTTGGCAAACAAAAATCCCAATAATGCCTGTAAATGATCTTGATATAAAGTAGGTGGGCATACCTGACGAAAAACATATTTTTTTTACCATACTGAAACATATTGGTTTTTATATGCCAAAGAAATTAATTGCAACTTTCAAATTCTAACAGTATAATTTCTAGGCTTGAGTATAATAATATTTTGACCTATAATAGTCAACTTTTACAAATTGTAACTTGCATTGAAAGTTATCACATCAGACCTCATACCACATCTTCTTATATTTACTTATAGGAAAATTTCAAAGTGTATATGATTATAAATCATTTAGAGATAAATGCATGTATCTGAATATTTTATACTTACACACCGTCAGTTCTTTTGCATTGTATACCATCCCCATTGTCTTGGACTTCATGTAAAGATGCTGGAGATCTATATTTAGACATAAAGTTAAAAGAAAGAACATACTACATTTGTACATACATATATATATTTTAAACAGGTAAAGAACTATGATTAAAGAAGGGCATCTTTCTTCGTGTATTCAATAGATCAATTAAATGATCAACTAGAGATAAATGCATGTATCAGAATAATTAATACTTACACACTGTCAGTTCTTTTGCATTGTATACCATCCCCATTGTCTAGGGCTTCATGTAAAGATGCTGGAGATCTATATTAAGACATAAAGTAAAAAAAACCAACATATTACATACATACATGTATATATTTCATATGGATAAAGAACTGTGATTAAAGAAGGGCATAATTCTCTTCATGTATTCAATAGATCAATTAAATTATCTACTCTCTAAATAAATTACCGTAAATTTCAATCTGTTTATAGAATTTAAAGCTCAATACTGACATTAAAACATCTTCATGTGGGACGACCAAAGAATTTAAATTTGAAATTGAAAATACAGGCAAAATTATCGCACATATTATATATATTTTTTTTAATTTGTTATGTTGTGTCACATGCTAATAGTATAAAGTGTTACTTTGAATTAAATTGAATTGATTAAATAATGCTTTATATAGTACCTGAATAAGAAAGCTAGCTGAAACTCTGGGACTAATATGAAAGGGCATTTAAAAATACACCCTGTCATATCTGATTTTTATTGTTTTTAATTAACAAGTTGGTGACAATTTGTCAAATTTTAATGGGGATTAACTAATACACAACCTCACTCCTTTTAAGGTACTGTTGGTGAGTTAATCAGGGTGGGAAAACTGGCAAAATAGGGAACTGTTCCCCAAATAAGTAACAATCCCTCATTTGAGTTATCATTGGTAACTAGCTAAAAAAAATATTGTTCTTTTATCTTAATATGACACACATGACACTAATTCTGACATAAAAAGAAATGAAGCAATTTTTTATAAGATGAATAGAGTCAATAGACCTATCTCAATATACTGAGAAGATACAAGCCTATGAACACATTTAAAACATGGCAATTTTCAAGGCAAATAGCTTTTAAATTTCTAATATTTATTATATAGAAATATTATAAGTTCTTTAGAAGCAGTTAAATGTGTTTCTTTTTTTGGACATTTGTGCCATTTTAAGTGAAAAGACTCATAGGAAGAAAATTTACTTTTATAGCACTATTAAATAATAACTCAAATGAGAGATTGTTACTAATTTGATGAATAGTTCCTGATTTTGTGGTTGCCCCCACCCTGATAAAATAAAATTCAAAACATTATAAATCTTACAAATGAAAGGGGATAGCTTTGATATTTCGAAAGTTCAGTTAATCACAATACATTTTTAAGGTATCTGTCCCAAAATATCATGAATATGATATAATTTCATTTTACTGTTCATATATATATATAATATACAGTCTAAATTGAAAACAACGTTCAAACATATGATTTCGTTGGATAAAAACCGATATTTTTATACGTGTGCATGTAAAACAAATTTCGTTGTAGAAGGGTCTAAATACAGCACAAACAACATTTTCCAAAAGACCAAAAAAGTGAAGAAGTATATTTAAACAAAACACATTTGACTAACATCGAACAACTGATGTTCATTAACCCTGCTGACTGCCATTGGCGATTGCCAAATAAAATTGATCACAAGATGTAACAAAATGGATCTACATATATATATCATTTGGGTTTTGTGTGTTTTGATATTTGTACCTTTGTTACTGTTATTGTCAGTACAAGACTCTTTGAGAGTAAAATTAGTAGGCCACAACTGTGACCTGAGGATGCTATTTTGTGTTGCAATTTAATTTTGATTTTGAAGGAGATTGTCTCATAATTTTCTCTGTATTTTTTTCTCGCGTACATCATTACATTTGTACCTTAGCTTTGCTACAAAAGTGTTGACCCTTGTCATAAATGATCTACAATTGTAGCAAAGCATGACATTCTCTTGGACTTGATCAACACAAAATAAGGAACAGAATTTTTTGTAAAACACTTCTTCATCTCCAGATATGTTTATATATCTCCATGCCTTCACTCCTTTACAGGCCGAACAGATTTTCATGATACTTATGTTTTCTGTTTACATTTTCATGGATGATTGCAGACGACAACGTGCCTTACTCTCAAAGCACACATACAACTTCTTTATGCGTATTACCATGTATCTTTATTATAATTTTTAATTGATAAAAATACTTTTAATTATAACTTTATCTTTATTTAAAAGTTTTGAAGCTTATTATTTTTTTTTAGTAATTATATTTTTTTAGAGACTTGGAAAGTAGTGCATTACTTTGCATAAAGAGGCGGGGCTAAAAACAACGTACGGCAGAGGTCATTGTATTGTAGTGTACTAAGTATACGGAAAGGAAACGAGCGCTGTACGGAGATTGTAGAATCTTTTGTTTACCTTCGTGTTCCCGACCGTGCAAGGGCTTTATAGCCAGCCAAGGTCGTTAAAAACTTCCATATGTTGTAGCTTTGTGTATTTTTTGCCTTTTGGTTGCTGTATTATTCTTAAGGTTTTCCGAATACGAAGCTGTTAAATATTTTTTCCTTGAGGAAAAGGAATTTGACAGGAAAGCTTAATATATGCTGTGAACAAAATTAATTATAATTTGTACAAATTTTTTTTACAAGTACAATAAAGGTAAATTAAGGTCAAAATATTTAAAGAAATTAATTTTAATATTTCAAATAAAACTAAATGAATCGTCCATGTAATATTAGAAAATAACTAAATATTGTGTAAAGCTTTTGGTATAAAAAAGATATAATAAAAGGTCTATAATGTTATGTAACTTGTGATATATACATGTAAGTATTTGATGTGAAGTTTTTCCTTGGCGATATAAATAAAGTTCGACAGTTTAAACTATTAGAAGTATTTCCTTTAGCAAATATATCTAAAACACTGGACACTTTAAATTTGCAAAACACTCATTTGCAAATCCGCCGCCACCTCAAACAAGAGCTACAATGTCATGAATATAACCAAAATGTGCGGAATTACATGGGATTCAATAATTTCATTGGTTTTCTACTGTTACTATTATATTTATTTTGCTATTTGATTTACAAAAACATGGGATTTTCAATATCCCATGGGACAGGGCAAAATCCCATGGGATTGACCATTATCCCATGGGATTTTGGTTAAATCCCATGGGATTTTTTTTTGTCCCATGGGATAATTGTAGTCCCATGGGATATTTGTTGTCCCATGGGACAAAAAAAATCCCATGGGACTGTAATTATCCCATGGGATTTTTAATATCCTATGGGACAAATTAAAATCCTATGGGATTCAAGTTTTAAATATATAGATATAAATATACAGTAATGTGTATGTTACAATGTATTCTATTTGGTAGTAAATTGTTATAAGATGAATCTTTTTAATTGAATATCTTTTTTTCTTTGGAAATGTAAATTCAACATATTGTTCTATAACTGTTCAAAACTAAACTTTTAAACAACAAAGCAGATAATGTAAGTATCAATATATGTTTATTCATGAATTATAGAATACTTTCTTGAAACACAATTATTTACCATTTGAAATCAATGAAAAGCTCTATTTTTAGGGTTAACATACTAATAGCTATTTAAGTAAATCTATTTTTTTCACAATATCCCTCCACACAAAACATTAATAGTTTCTTATCATCCAGCATTGTTTGATGGTATCTATATAGTCCACTTTTTGGTCATTCAGCACAGAACTTTGACATTATTGTGGTTTCAATATCTTTTGGTATTTAAAAGAACTTCAAATCATTGACTGAGTGATGAAAATAATAACTGTCAGATCCAACTTTTGTCTTTGAATTTATTCTGGTCTTGTATCTATATGTTTTCTCCATTTATTCTAGGTGATGAATTTCAATCCTTCTGAAAAAGAGAAGTTATGTATTATACAAAATTGTTTGCATACATGTAGCAATAATATGATTTTCAGTAAAAATAGCTATGCAGTATGGATTTAACTGAATGTTAAAGGTTGTCCAGTGTCATCAGTTGCTAACCTCCTACATCATGTACATCCTTTGGTCTCTGATGGAGAGTTGTCAAATTAGCAATATACCACATCTACCTATTCTTATATTATATAACAATCAATTAATTTATTCTTCTTTATAACATTTGGGTATTTTCCCAAGTTATATATATAATATAAATATAAAGATCAATGATAAAACTTTAGGCAACTATAATAACATTCCATTATTCACAAGAATTTGCAATATATTATACAAAATGCAGACAACAGAAACAATATTTCTTTACGCTTTTAAAGTTCTGACAGATTTCAACTTGTGTTTTATTTCAATCAAAAAATACCTTTGGATATATTGGAAATTATAACATTGATACAAAAAATTATATTGTTTTATCCTTATTTTTTGTGTTGTTGGCTTGCCGTCTCATTTTAATATACATTTATACATACATCAATAATCTTCTTCTTTATCAAATGTAACCAGATGCTCCGCAGGACGCAGCTTTATACGACCGCAGAGGTTGAACCCTGAACGGTTGGGGCAAGTATGGACACAACATTCAAGCTGGATTCAGCTCTAAATTTGGATTGTGATTAAATAGTTGACACAGCATAGGTTTCTGACACAGAATGAATGTGGTCTAATGAACTTAAAAAAAATTTTTTGCCCTTGAGCAATTCACTATGCTGTTGAATATTAATCCTCTCAAAAAAGTGTTTGAAGAAATTTTCTTTTTATTTATGAAATCTGAAATGAAAAAATTAACCCCCCAATTTTTTTTCACATCCCCCTTTCCCTTATTTCAAAACTGATCTCAATTCAAATTTCTAATGAAGTTTGCATTTAAACTAATTTAAATACATCATAAAATATTAAAATGTAAAAAAAGTGCTTGTTATTACTGAATGGTAAAGATTGTTTTAATCTATCAGTTGGTAGTAAAAGTGAATATACATTGTATATTGTATAAAACAATGATTTAGGTTGATTCAACTACTATTCTGGACAAAGAAAGATAACTCCAATTGAAATCCAGCTATTGCACAATATTGTGCAATTAGATATTTCTTGCTATTGTGCAATACTGTGCAATTGAAAATATTTGCTATTGCACAATACTGTGCAATTGAAGATTTCTTGCTATTGCACAATACTGTGCAATTGAAGATTTCTTGCTATTGCTGAATACTGTGCAATTGAAAATTTCTTGCTATTGCACAATACTTAATATAATAATTTTGGATCCTGATTTGGACCAACTTGAAAACTGGGCCCACAATAAAAAATCTAAGTACATGTTTAGATTCAGCATATCAAAGAGGCCCAAGAATTCAATTTTTGTTAAAATCAAACTTAGTTTAATTTTTGACCCTTTGGACTTTAATGTAGACCAATTTAAAACGGGACCAAAAATTAAGAATCTACATACACAGTTAGATTTGGCTTATCAAAGAACCCCAATTATTCAATTTTTGATGAAATCAAACAAAGTTTAATTTTGGACCCCGATTTGGACCAACTTGAAAACTGGGCCAATAATAAAAAATCTAAGTACATTTTTAGATTCAGCATATCAAAGAACCCCAAGGATTTAATTTTTGTTAAAATCAAACTAAGTTTAATTTTGGACCCTTTGGACCTTAATGTAGACCAATTTGAAAACGGGACCAAAAATTAAGAATCTACATACACAGTTTGATTTGGCATATCAGAGAACCCCAATTATTCAATTTTTGATGAAATCAAACAAAGTTTAATTTTGGACCCTTTGGGCCCTTTATTCCTAAACTGTTGGGACCAAAACTCCCAAAATCAATACCAACCTTCCTTTTATGGTCATAAACCTTGTGTTTAAATTTCATAGATTTCTATTCACTTATACTAAAGTTATGGTGCGAAAACCAAGAAAAATGCTTATTTGGGTCCCTTTTTGGCCCCTAATTCCTAAACTGTTGGGACCTCAACTCCCAAAATCAATACCAACCTTCCTTTTGTGGTCATAAACATTGTGTTTAAATTTCATTGATTTCTATTTACTTAAACTAAAGTTATTGTGCGAAAACCAAGAATAATGCTTATTTGGGCCCTTTTTTGGCCCCTAATTCCTAAACTGTTGAAACCAAAACTCCCAAAATCAATCCCAACCTTTATTTTGTAGTCATAAACCTTGTGTCAAAATTTCATAGATTTCTATTAACTTAAACTAAGGTTATAGTGCGAAAACCAAGAAAATGCTTATTTGGGCCCTTTTTGGCCCTTAATTCCTAAAATATTGGGACCAAAACTCCCAAAATCAATCCCAACCTTCCTTTTGTGGTCATAAACCTTGTGTTAAAATTTCATAGATTTCTATTCACTTTTACTAAAGTAAGAGTGCGAAAACTAAAAGTACTCGGACGACGACGACGACGACGACAACGACGACGACGACGCAGATGAAGATGGTTCAAATTTTGCGGTCGTATAAAAATGGGATATTTTTGATTTTGATAATCTCAAAACATTATAGTTCTATCGAATAACTTATTACCAAGTTAAAAAAAAACAATGTGTTTGATATTAATTTTAAGACATGTGTAAATGTTCCAGATCATATCAGTTTTAGGACCGTACGTTTACGGTCCAGAACATAAAAGTATACACTTACAGTCCCACCATATGCATACAGTCAGACCATTTGAGTATACTTGTAGTATAAAAAAGAAGATGTGGTATGATTGCCAATGAGACAACTATCCACAAAACTTGAAAACTGGGCCAATAATAAAAAATCTAAGTACATTTTTAGATTCAGCATATCAAAGAACCCCAAGGATTTAATTTTTGTTAAAATCAAACTAAGTTTAATTTTGGACCCTTTGGACCTTAATGTAGACCAATTTGAAAACGGGACCAAAAATTAAGAATCTACATACACAGTTTGATTTGGCATATCAGAGAACCCCAATTATTCAATTTTTGATGAAATCAAACAAAGTTTAATTTTGGACCCTTTGGGCCCTTTATTCCTAAACTGTTGGGACCAAAACTCCCAAAATCAATACCAACCTTCCTTTTATGGT
Source organism: Mytilus trossulus (assembly GCF_036588685.1). Lineage (NCBI taxonomy): Eukaryota > Metazoa > Mollusca > Bivalvia > Mytilida > Mytilidae > Mytilus > Mytilus trossulus. The sequence continues at coordinate 3,598,535 of NW_026963294.1, forward strand.
CATAAACCTTGTGTTTAAATTTCATAGATTTCTATTCACTTATACTAAAGTTATGGTGCGAAAACCAAGAAAAATGCTTATTTGGGTCCCTTTTTGGCCCTTAAATTCCTAAACTGTTGGGACCTCAACTCCCAAAATCAATACCAACCTTCCTTTTGTGGTCATAAACATTGTGTTTAAATTTCATTGATTTCTATTTACTTAAACTAAAGTTATTGTGCGAAAACCAAGAATAATGCTTATTTGGGCCCTTTTTTGGCCCCTAATTCCTAAACTGTTGAAACCAAAACTCCCAAAATCAATCCCAACCTTTATTTTGTAGTCATAAACCTTGTGTCAAAATTTCATAGATTTCTATTAACTTAAACTAAGGTTATAGTGCGAAAACCAAGAAAATGCTTATTTGGGCCCTTTTTGGCCCTTAATTCCTAAAATATTGGGACCAAAACTCCCAAAATCAATCCCAACCTTCCTTTTGTGGTCATAAACCTTGTGTTAAAATTTCATAGATTTCTATTCACTTTTACTAAAGTAAGAGTGCGAAAACTAAAAGTACTCGGACGACGACGACGACGACGACGACAACGACGACGACGACGCAGATGAAGATGGTTCAAATTTTGCGGTCGTATAAAAATGGGATATTTTTGATTTTGATAATCTCAAAACATTATAGTTCTATCGAATAACTTATTACCAAGTTAAAAAAAAACAATGTGTTTGATATTAATTTTAAGACATGTGTAAATGTTCCAGATCATATCAGTTTTAGGACCGTACGTTTACGGTCCAGAACATAAAAGTATACACTTACAGTCCCACCATATGCATACAGTCAGACCATTTGAGTATACTTGTAGTATAAAAAAGAAGATGTGGTATGATTGCCAATGAGACAACTATCCACAAAACTTGAAAACTGGGCCAATAATAAAAAATCTAAGTACATTTTTAGATTCAGCATATCAAAGAACCCCAAGGATTTAATTTTTGTTAAAATCAAACTAAGTTTAATTTTGGACCCTTTGGACCTTAATGTAGACCAATTTGAAAACGGGACCAAAAATTAAGAATCTACATACACAGTTTGATTTGGCATATCAGAGAACCCCAATTATTCAATTTTTGATGAAATCAAACAAAGTTTAATTTTGGACCCTTTGGGCCCTTTATTCCTAAACTGTTGGGACCAAAACTCCCAAAATCAATACCAACCTTCCTTTTATGGTCATAAACCTTGTGTTTAAATTTCATAGATTTCTATTCACTTATACTAAAGTTATGGTGCGAAAACCAAGAAAAATGCTTATTTGGGTCCCTTTTTGGCCCCTAATTCCTAAACTGTTGGGACCTCAACTCCCAAAATCAATACCAACCTTCCTTTTGTGGTCATAAACATTGTGTTTAAATTTCATTGATTTCTATTTACTTAAACTAAAGTTATTGTGCGAAAACCAAGAATAATGCTTATTTGGGCCCTTTTTTGGCCCCTAATTCCTAAACTGTTGAAACCAAAACTCCCAAAATCAATCCCAACCTTTATTTTGTAGTCATAAACCTTGTGTCAAAATTTCATAGATTTCTATTAACTTAAACTAAGGTTATAGTGCGAAAACCAAGAAAATGCTTATTTGGGCCCTTTTTGGCCCTTAATTCCTAAAATATTGGGACCAAAACTCCCAAAATCAATCCCAACCTTCCTTTTGTGGTCATAAACCTTGTGTTAAAATTTCATAGATTTCTATTCACTTTTACTAAAGTAAGAGTGCGAAAACTAAAAGTACTCGGACGACGACGACGACGACGACAACGACGACGACAACGACAACGACGACGACGACGCAGATGAAGATGGTTCAAATTTTGCGGTCGTATAAAAATGGGATATTTTTGATTTTGATAATCTCAAAACATTATCATGATTATAGTTCTATCAAATAACTTATTACCAAGTTAAAAAAAAACAATGTGTTTGATATTAATTTTAAGACATGTGTAAATGTTCCAGATCATATCAGTTTTAGGACCGTACGTTTACGGTCCAGAACATAAAAGTATACACTTACAGTCCCACCATATGCATACAGTCAGACCATTTGAGTATACTTGTAGTATAAAAAAGAAGATGTGGTATGATTGCCAATGAGACAACTATCCACAAAAGACCAAAATGACACAGACATTAACAACTATAGGTCACCGTACGGCCTTCAACAATGAGCAAAGCCCATACCGCATAGTCAGCTATAATAGGCCCCGATAAGACAATGTATAACAATTCAAACGAGAAAACTAACGGCCTTATTTATGTAAAAAAAAGTGTCTAGTACCAGCTCAACCAAACATGTGTTTTTATTTCAACTGCAAACTTTTTGTATTAATCTATTAAAGATTTCAGTTATGTTGATCTGTACTGTACATTTGTTTCTAATAAACTTGACCAACTTCTTAAAATTGGGCAGACTGTACACGTACAGTCCAAATACTCATATGTTCTGGAACATAAACATGATTAACAAGCATTTTCCAGGATGTCATGCTAAAATCTCATTAATATTAGTACTAAATTTTGAGTATAAACATGTAAATCCACAAGTTACTTACTGAAATTCATTGTGAACACTCACCAAAACCTTAAAGAGGATACAATTTAGAGGAAAGACTGGACAGATGAATGCACTAACACTATTAAAACAGGAGCATAAAACTTACCGAAAACAAGATGTTTTACATTTATCCTTCAGGAGCAGGATAATTGAAAAGTTTTTTTTTCTTTCTCTGCCATCCATCATATAAACTTTAACTTCATTCATGCAAAATATGAAAATCTGCAAAGGTATGACCTTTCAAGAACCTCAGCTTATCCACATTTTGAATTTTGAACTGCAATATTTGTCCTTTTCATCTTGCTGACAACCTAAACATAAAAAAATGATAAAAACAAAATTCTAGATTACCTTTGTGTTTTTATTTTTGTTGGTACAAACAATTATCCCAACTTAAAAACAAAAACATCATCACAAAAAAGGAGGTCATAATAACCTCCGAAATATTTTAACAAACCGAAATTATTGCTTGATTAAGATCTTGTCATAAATTAATAGCATTGATACTCTTATTTTTGAAGACCATATATGTCTTTTGCATACTTATATTCCTTTGTACAAGAATATGCATATTAAGATTGATTCCAAGGACTTTAATGTTAAATAAGCATGATTAGTTTTACAGTTTCTCAGCTCTATGTGTACATTTTGAGAGAATCTTGCAATACTGTTAATTCTGATATTCAGAACTTATTGTGAGGTTTTTATTAATGCAACTGAGAGCTGTATCTCAGTCTCATTTAGGATACATATTAATGAGCTGAAGACCAGTGCCGAAATTTTCTCATTGCATTGAAGACCCATAGGTGACCTTTGGCCGTTGTCTGCTCTTTGGTTGGGTTGTTTTCTCTTTGTCAAATTCCCAGTTTCGTCTCTATAACATGTATGCAGATTTTTCTTATCATACAATTTTCAATCATGCAATTTTGTCCATTATTGAAAATAAGCAAAAAATAAATGCACAAAAAATTTAACATTGTTATTAAAGGCTTTTTTAAAATTCAAAAGTTGCCTGCACTGTTAATTTCCTTGTTTGATTTATTTCATATTTATAAAGCCTTTATAGCTAGCTAGATGGTATGCCGGGCGGATCCAGACATTATAAAAAGGGGGGTTCCCAACCCAAGACAAAGGGGATTATCCCATATTCATTTGATTTGTTTTATTGTCTCATACAAGAATATATGGACCATAATTTGCTATTGGGCTCCGTTTCCTATAACTATAGAAAAGTGATAAAGTGTGAATTACTGTAAGAAAAGTTGTAACTACATCTAAAGATGCCATTATTTTTATCAACATACAAGTGTGTGCTACTCTTCCCTAGAAAAAAAATTGAAATTAACAAATTTCAAAGATTATACGACCGTATTTGTGTGTCGTTTCTCGCATTACTTTTCGCGTCCGAAGTGCATAACGCTGACTAATTTATAGATAATCGTCACCGGCAAATTCGTAATTTTTGCTTTAAAATAACAAAGAACATCGACCAATAAGAATAGTGAGAAGAAAATGCCGAGAACTATAAGTATTTCTGTAGCAGGTGTAAGAACACTGTCGTTATTTTGGTTTCCCATTTCGTAAGGCACATTTTAGATGGTTTAATCTGCTTTGTTGTAAAAGAATTCTTTGCAACAATATGCAAATACGAACTCTCGCGAGATGTTCAAACAGGTAAATCAGAGATGATTTACATTCTTGTTTTGTTCTTCGTAATAATTAAGTTAGAAAATGACGTTATCTTTATGCGTTACATTTCACACGAAACAGAAGTCCATTTATTTATTAAAATTATTTTTGTCGTTAAGTTCTTATCATTTCCGGTCATACGTGAAACATGTGACTAACATGTGATCACACCCATACAGCCGGATATACGAAATACTAGGTCTAAACATTGTATTTGTTTCCAACGGGATGTAAGCAAACATAATCTGTAGGCTTGTTTCGTCTTGTTTAAAAAAGGAAAATACAATTTTCAAAGAGATTGCGCCGGGGGTCTATTATTTTTCCTATGTGCATAATGTTACATACGATCTTGTGTGAAAATAAATGCCCAATGACTTGACAAAATCGATTTCAGATTTGACCGACGTTTTAACACACTTCGTTTCCCAATAACGATGTAAAGGGTCCTTGGAAAATTCAATTGAAATTACGTCTCCTATCATGGTGCCGATGTTCGTTGGATTGATTTAGCTTCAGCAGTAAATATTACTGGATATTTTAAGTGAATAAAGATAATTTAATAAAAAATACATGTTAATGTACCGTTACACTTGGAATGTACAAAGTTGGCATCTTTGTCATAATTTTTAATTATTTTTTTTTATTCATGTTCTGCAAACACTTATCAGAAACGCAATAAACTTGTCAAAGGAAAAGTAAACTTTTACCATGCATGTCTTGAAAGGAAGTACTTTATTGATTTTAGCCCACTTAAGTAGGTTAAAATGTGGAAACCATGTAGATGGTGTACAGGTCACAAATATCACATGGTGCCTATTTTAAAGATGCTAATTCCAAGTTAAAAGTTGTTTTCTTTACTGGATTTAAAGAATTTTACATTACCAATGATTTGGAATAAATTGTATATAACTGGAATTTCAAAACCAAATATAAATACATTTTTTTGGCTATATATATTCTTGTAGGGGACAATCAAATAAATGAAATAAATATAGACCGTTTACAAGTTTTCAAACTAGAGGGGGTGGGGTGACCCCCTAGGGACTTCCCTTTTATTTATTTCATTTATTTGATTGTCCCCTACAAGAATATATATGGTTTAGGGATGAGGATCTGGATCATTCACAAGATAATAGCACATTCTCAAATTGAACAGGGTGGGGTAACCACCAGGGACTTCCCTTTAATCACATTTGATTAGTTTTATTGTCCCACATAAGAATATATGGTATAGGGGTGGGGTGATCCCCAGGGACTTCCCTTTTATTTCACTTCATTAATTTTATTGTCCCCTACAAGAATATATATGGTTTAGGGGTGGGGATCTTGATCGTTTACAAGATAATAGCACATTCTCAAATTGAACAGGGTGGGGTAACCCCAAGGGACCTCCCTTTCGTTTCATTTGATTTGTTTTATTGTCCCATTCAAGAATATATATGGTTTAGGGGTGGGGATCTGGACCGTTTACAAGATAATAGCATATTCTCAAATTGAGGGGGTTGGGATTACCTCCCATGGACTCACCCTCCCTTCTTTCTTCCCCCAAAAATACCCTTTAATAGACCCCAATGCAAAGATAATTTACATTTATTTCCCTTGATTTACACTTTAGAATATTACAGGTGTAAAGCTTTTAAGATAATACAACTGAAGACCACGCCCACCGACTGCCTAAGAGGGGCTTGTATATATTTTCCAAAAAGGGGGCCCTGAACTCCTGATCAGCCCCGACACCACCCCCCCCCTTTTTCCTCATTTCAATCACCCTGATATAAACGTGATAAATTTAGTTTTTTCACTTAGTCTTACAATAGAAATGGTTTGAATTCCCCAATAATTTTAATATACCATTAATATCAACATATTTCATTTTTAAATCTGATAAATAAAGGGCAAAAGTTTTCTATGGGTAGAAATGGATAGTTACAATACGAAGCTTTCAAATTCACACCATGCCGGTGGCTGTGTTCAAAGTGCTAGGTTTTACTCCCCTCGTTGTTTGTGGACTAACGATTTAGGCCTGTGGTGGATAATAGTGTGCGTGCATTATTTTTCTATACCTTCTTAATCAATATTTTCATATACTGACGGCAAGTGTTGTAATGTATCAATGTCTTATTTGAGACCAACGTGCTATTTACATGTGCGATCGAGAATGCAGGGGAAGGAAACTTGTCAATTATGACTATGTTTATCTTTAACCCAAAATAAAATAAGTTGCCGTAAAATTAACCTTGGGTAATCCTCAAATTGATGCAAAAGGGTTACGGGCTGTCTTTGTCTCAAACTAACTCGGCAGCGTCAAATAACAGTTGAGGTAAGGATCGTCTCGGGGTGGGCGGGGGGGAGGGGGGGGTATTTTTTTTCTGTCTTCTTTTTTTTAGCTATATTTTTAATAACTTACACTTTTTCCCATTATTCTCTTAAAGCTTTTTTTGTCCGTTATTCTCTATTCTGTTCAGTGGCGGATCCAGAAATTTTCATAAGTGGGGGCCCACTGACTGCCTAAGAGGGGGCCCGCTCCAGTCACGCTTCAGTGATTCCCTATATAAGCAACCAATTTTTTCAAAAAAAGGGGGGCCCGGGCCCCCTCCCCCACCTAAATCCGCCTTTGCTGTTAATTCACATCCATACCCTCTTATGTGGACTTAAGGTGGTTTATTTTTTAGTTCTGGCAGAGACATAAGATACAATATATATGTCTCTGGTTCTGGTATTATGCGATTAGTCTTTCTCATGCAGTTTCATGAAATTAATGGTTTCATGCATATCAGCCAAGATTGTGCGTGAAATTTTAATAACCAATTCAACACTATATATTTATACACGTTATGTGAATTTTATTAAAATCGATGATGAACATGAATTTGACAGCTAGTGCCCCTTAAACAGGTAAAGTTCAATTAACAAATTCTGATCTACTGGCATTCAACACCAAATTACTTACTTGCTGTATATTGATAAATGTGATTGTATATTGTCAATATCTTCAGGGGCGGATGCAGGAATTTTCGAAAGGGGGGGGGGGGGTGCTAACCCAGGGCACCCAGGGCAAAGGGGGGGGGGGTGCAAAACATATGTCCCGATACAAATGCATTGATTGGCAAAAATAAAGGGGGGTGCGCACCCCCGGAACCCCCCCCCCCCCCCTGGATCCGCCACTGACCTTAACATCGTGAATACGTCATATGAGGTTTTGGCTATGTTTGATACGGGGTCACCGGTGGCGGCTTCGAAACAGAGAAAAAAAATCCAGGTAAAAAGTGTAGAAATTTGTTGTTGAAAACTTGAGTTGTAAATTCCTTAAAAAGTACTTAATTCCGTTCAACTACTAACATGTAAGTTCGATACGAAAATAGGATAAAATGCATCCGGAAAATTTGTGATCAGTAATTATTATTCGAATAGATGAAGAGCTCTTCATCTATTATGGGTATAAACAAAAACTGAACAAGAAAAGTATTAGTAAACAGACAGAAAGTCGTTGAATTTATTAATTATTTTACAATTGTTTAAATATATATAAGAGAATGTTTTAGGCGAATTTTCTTTAATTACAGATAAATGTATTTTATAGTTCAGGAAATGATTTATTCTTCTGGCGGCTTCAAATATTTTTTTATCAATAACTTATACACAAGGAGACATTTTTGACTTTTGACAGTATGAACCCCAGTTAATTAGCAAACACAAATTAAGAAACACAATCGTTTACAATTAAATTTTAAAACAGGCAAAAGGGGTTACATGTTAATGTCTGTGTCATTTTGGTCTTTTGTGGATAGTTGTCTCATTGGCAATCATACCACATCTTCTTTTTTTATATCCTAGTCTGACTTGTAATGTCCTGCATACACCCAGGAGATCCTGAACGGGTTTTAGACGTACCATTATTTTATATGCATATATTTGAAGCTGTTATTAATATATATGTGTGTATCAGACCAAATGACTTCCCAATTAGCAGAGGCGGATTTGATTTTTTCCAGCCCCCCCCCCCCCCCCCCCCCCCCCCCCCCACCACCATATCTTGATATGAAAATTTCTGGATCAACCATTACTTAGTTCTAGTTATCTTAGGTCCTAGTGTGATATAAAGCCAATGGGAATTGGTCTTTTTAAACACATCTTCATACATGCATACGTTTTCTAACGGGTTTGTTCAGGCAATATTGAAATTATGTTTACTCAATGCGCAGTTACTGAATAGATATAGGAAGATGTGGTGTGAGTGCCAATGAGACACCTCTCCATGCAAATAACAATTTAAAAAGTAAACCATTATAGGTTAAAGTACGGCCTTCAACACGGAGCCTTGGCTCACACCGAACAACAAGCTATAAAGGGCCCCAAAATTACTAGTGTAAAACCATTCAAACGGGAAAACCAACGGTCTAATCTATATAAAGTTTATATTTGCTACTTTTCTTCTTAATTTCATATAAATGATTTTTTGATTTTTTTCTTCGAAAAATTTGTGGTGTAGAAATAGGGAATAGACACAGATACCTAATCACATTTAACAATGTAATGTCATCAATCTGTATTACACGTAGACAGGATGTTCTCCAGAAAACTATACGTTATACACACTCGAGGGTACACGCACTGTCGTAATGGAAAATTATTGTATGTTATAATTACCTGTAATCAGCTTGGCAACAAATCAGACTGACCATGTCATTACAGTTCAAAAAGATTTTCCTCAAATCAAAATGGAATATTCATTTTTTCTTTAAAATTTTAAACTTTAAAAAGTAGACTTTGACAAAATTATGAAATAGAAAGAATTGAACAATTTAAAATCGTATTTAGCAAAAGACTCAGCTATAACACATGTGTTATAGTAGTCTCAGCTAATAGATATAATTTTACAACGATCCTAAAAAATATCCAAACAAACTGATAAAACAAACAAAAAAGACTGACACATACCAGTTTGCCAACTCAGTGTGCAAGGCAAGGGTGCTGGGTGAGGTGCTGGAACTCGGTGTGTAGAAATACCGCAAAGGACTTCTTAGTGCACTAAGAAGGCAAATTCCCAATCATCAAGTTCAATCAATCATCTCCAAATAACTATTGTCTTCTGATCGTTACTAATTGATTATAGTTAATGATATTTGTTGAATAAACATAACGGATTAGGGTGTTTTCATTTCAAGCTGATGAAAGAAAATTAAAAAAATGAATTTTGTGTTTACTTTGCCTTTTTTTTTATTTTGCTTTGAAGAAAATTGCAAAGTAAACTTTTTTTAAGAAGCCAGTTTTGAGATATAAATTGAGAAAATAATGCTTCTGAGATACCTCGAAAGGCATTTGAGAGTAAAACATGTTCTTCAAAACCAAGGCCGTAACTAGGCCTCTTATTTTAGTGAGGCAAAATAATTGAGCCGAGCGAAGCGAGGCGAAAATTTTTTTTGAGGGTATGAAATGAATGGTGCAAAATCCTGCATTCTAGGCATTTTTAGAGAGTTTGATAATGTTTTGAATTTGGACACTTTTTATATAATTTTTTCATATTTTAAGACTTTTACTAACATCAAATTTTTAACAACTTTATATTTTTATGTAAGATAATCATCCAAAAATCAATTTGAGTCTGCTGCCAGAACATAAAACAAACATCGATTCAGTAGAGTTTTCCAATTTTTTCTATGGCCGGTTCAGTTAAATCGTTTCAGAATCATCAGGGTCTGCTGATATCCTTATCGTGATGAACATGGAGCATGGCAAGACCGCACAATCTCTCGCCACTCATGCATGCTCTTTTCCAAGTTTATAGTCGTTTCAGGGCATTCTGTGTTTCTAAAGGTAGCACATTATCATCAACACAATGATCAATTTCTTCTTCCAATTCCTTCTCCATCAGCAATTCGGTAGCATCATCGGTAGTAACAGAATTGTTTGCAAAGGGGAATTAAGCTTTCCTGTAAGCACCATCTTACAGTCGCATTTACAAAATATTAAACTCGCTTTTATGCTGACATAGAGTAGACAAACTAGGGATATAATGAGGTAAGATACATGTATATGATTCTATCTATAAAGTAAGTATATATGATATGGGTACAGGGGAATTTGAATGGAGTTTTTGACGTTTACATGTAGGTCCGTAATTTCAAATTATTTCTGGAAATAGTCGATGGTATTTTAGTTCCAGAATCTATAAATTTAGGGATTAGGGGTTGGGGTGTCCGATCCCGAAACCCCGAATATAAGAAAACGAAATTCCGTAGTCCCGAATAAATAAAGACAAAATCCTGTGTTAAAGGTTCTACCATTCCTCAATAATATCAAATTGGAATATGGGATATTCTTTCAATTTTTAAGGTTAAAGAAACATTGATAAAAACTAATCAATGCATGTTTCATATTATTTATATTTTATTTATCTGTAAAGAGAAAGATTAAAGTTCGTGAAACGGAGAAATGAATACGCAGACAGGACTGCCCCCTTGCGATGCCCAGTTCTTGATTTGTCAAAAGTTGGTGAAACGGAGAAATGAATACGCAGACAGGACTGCCCCCTTGCAAAGCCATGTACTTGATTTGTCAGTCTACTTATCGTTTTTGGATTGTTCGAATTAAGAATTTATTTGCAATACTCAGACTCTGTTCACAAAAAAAATAGTTTATTCCTTCTTTACCTTCAGTGTCGCTTTTCCCTTTTCTGCAAGAGCCTGTTTTTAACCAGAGATCCAAGATGATTATCGTTACTATAGGTTAATGTAATCGAGAAACATCACCCGTTGAGATGCTGAGTTATATTCAGGAAGAATAGTTAAAAAGGAATGATGACAAGTTATAGAAATTAAGGTTGAGACAGAACAACAAATGACTATTATATTTATATATATGTATAAAAAAATATAATCAGTGTCGAAATTTTAGTGAGGCAATTGCCTCACTTGCCTCAAGGGTAGTTACCCGATTATAGAAGTGATACAGAAAGACTTCAAGAGGTAAATACCAAAAAGAGAACAATCATATTAATCTGTCTTCTATAAAAGTTACCTTTATTACGAATGTCATTAATTGATTTTTATTGTCATTCTCCGCCATATGTGTATTTTGTATAATTATAAAATTCAATTATGTTATTAATATAACACTGATGCATTTTAAAAATAATATAAACCGTATATTCTTTAAGGATCTACTTGGGTGAGGTTTTGGAATTCGTGTCAAATGACCCCAAGAGTGACTGGGGAAACGAAAGATGGTCACTTGGATTTCTCCCGACCGGAAGTAAAACGCTCGCTTAGGGGGGCGTCCGTTTGGCTGTGCGGAATGTATCAAGTTCGCAATCACGTCCGGTCAGAATAAGGACGTTAAATCCGATGCCTCGTGTAAAGAGGTAAAGAGAGTGCCACGCTCTTTGCACGTTAAGAACCCTTGCAACAACTATTTGAGGGGTCCGTAGGTGGCCTGTTGCAAGGCAAAATGTCTGCCCCTATCCAATATACCCTCGTTTTCCAGTGGCAGTCCAAATTTTCCCGACCATCATCCCGGGTGGCTTCTATTTTAACAAGACCTTCCTGTTATATATATTGTTAACTTGCTCTCGTTGAAAATGCATGAAATATTTGCCACTGGACGTAAATCAACCGACAATCAATCAATCGTGTCAAATGTTCGGACTCCTTGGTGTTTTTCCATACAATACAAGGTAAAACAATTTGCCCCATTTATTTTTTTCATATGAGACTTAATAGCTCATGAAAGGTCTTTGATCCTTTGATTTTCTTTCTTTTGTTTTGAGATCCAAATATATCAATGCAAAAATAAGGTTAAAGTCCGAGTCATCCTTTTCCCGCAATATTTTAAATCTCAAATATCTCGACTAGAAGGTCCATGACCTATCAATATTATTAGGTTATTTTATCCTTAACATATGCTCTAACATCTTATGGTATCAATTTTAAATTCTTGATTTATTGATTTTAACCTTACCTCACCTAAATGTATCTTTAAGCTGTATTGCTTCCAAATAAAACTCTTATAATCTTTTATTAGTATTTCGGTTGAACAAAATTACTGTTCTATAACTAAAATTTGGCCCAGATTTCAGATTTCAGAGGAGAAGCTTTTTGTAAGAGCTAACGACGACGGACGAAAAGTGAGTTACAATAAGAATAGAAAATACGTTAACACATAGATATGGCACGCCTGAACCACTTTTATAGATAATCCTAAATTATCTCAGATAAACCAGGATTTTCTCAGATAAACTAGGATTATCTCAATTTTTTACATTAAGCTCAGATAAACCGGGATTATCTCGATTTTTTCCAGATAATGCCGGTTTATCTCAGAATTTTCAGATAAACCGGGATTTTCTCCAGATAATGGATTTTCTATATTTTCTCAGATAAACTAGATTTTTTTCGAATTTGAATTAAGCTGAGATAATCTTAGTTTATCTGGGATAAACCGGGATTATCTGAGAAAATCCGGGATTATCTGAAAATTCTGAGAAAATTGATTATCTGAAAAAAGGAGCCAATAGAAAGTCACGACACATTGGAAGAAAATTTCATGGTCATAAGGGATAAGATATAGAGACCGTGGAGAATCTATACAGACAGAATAATGAAAGATAAGGCTCTTACGGGAAACGTTTTAGAACGTTTATTTTTTTCTAAATTTTATAAAAAATAGCAATCGATTTATTCAGGATGTACATGTATTACAAGTATATCGATATTAATGAAGATCAGTGGGAACTTGTCTTGAAAGTTTCTTTTAAGAGAATTTGAATGTAATATCCGGTTTTTTTTTTTTTTCCTTATGAAGAAAGTGAAATGTGTTACATAAATCTGACATCCGCACAAATAACTAGGACAAATAACTTTAATGTTGAAATAAGTTAAGCACAGTTGAAATACACCATTTAGAAGTCCTAAAGAGTTTCCTTTTAGAAAGTTATAATCTTAATTAAAAAAGATACCACGCTCCATTTTCTTTCCGCAATTTTCTCTATTAAAACAGTGAAATATGGTATCATACATTTTATTGCTTAAATATGCATTTTAGTGCTTATATTTTGTGTTTAGTAAATTGAAATTTAAAATTTTAAGTGTTTTTTTGTCAATTAGATGATCTAATCATGATGATTGCAAATACCCAATACCTGAAATATTTATTACCTTTATTACAACTTCATTATATTGTTTATTGGTTTGTTATTTAACGACACGTGCGACTGCCCAGTGCAATGTTAACCATTAAACAAACGCTGTTTGTACGGGTGTTTGATCGGTTCATTCTCATTTCTCCAACTTTAAAAAAATTATATGTAGTACAGGTAAAAAAAAGTTGGATAGATGAGAGGTAATCAAGAACAAAGTTTTTTTTAATTAGAGTATTGGTTGAAAAATAAGAGTGAAAATTATACCAGGATTAAAATTTCTGTAGTATTATTTAGCATAGCATGTTAAAATGTGCAACTGACATTTAATTTTCATCCTCGTTTAAATAGGTAGAATACTGCATCAGTGTAGTGATATACGTTGATCTGTCCTTGCTGTAGTCTATCCTAAGTTGGGTCAGTCTGTTGTCTGTGTAGGTTTAGGGGCGTTTCCATGATATTTAAAAGAGGGGGCAGAGAATGAAAAAAAAACGGCAGTGATTTTTCTCTGCCGAACTTCCTCCATTAATTGTCTATGGTTTGTTAAAATGATTGGACTGATCTTAAAAGCAGAAGACCAATAACGAGAAATTCCTAACATACGGTATTAGGCGTTACCAGACATTTCAATAGTCCTAGGCCAGGATTTTATGAATGAAAGGCGTAATTATGGTTGTCCTGGTAGAGGGTCCATGAGGAAGCTCAAAAGCTCCTGGGTTTCAACAATTAGCATCAAATTATGAAGAAGCTAGACTTATAAATATCTCTCTATTTTAGATTAGATTCTGGTTTCTTTGAACAATTATACATGATACAAGACAAACAAACACTGAAGTATAAAGTTCGTTCGTTTTAAATATTGTCGGATTTAATATGGAATACACGATTGAATATGGAAAATTGACTTTAATGTACAACAGTGCTAAATTAAAGCAATCGTGTCACTGTCTAGTTCCGATGGGTGGTATATGGTACATGAATAAATATGGTGCTTGAACTTGATGGCAAAATGTAGGTCGGATGATGTGACTAAGGTACCAACTAATGGATATTGAAACAATATGATACTACCAAAGGCTATCAAAATTGGGAAGTAAAAATGCTATACCAAATATTCATGTTACTAGTATAAATGTAAATTAACGCAGAACCTCAAATGAACAAATATTACTGATTTGTGGGTTTCTTCTGTATAAATGATGAAATATTTATTTATTATCTAAAATATACTATAAAACTTTATTTAAAAATAGTTTACTATCGCCTATTTTGTATATTTTTTTTTAAATAGTATAAAAACATACAGGAACAAATTTACTGTCAAATTTTAGAAAGACACCTTACTATAACTAAACAAACAACCCAATAATTAACAAAAATAAAAAGTTGGCTAAATGAGAATACCTTATTTTAAAAAGTTGGACAAATGAGAAGACACCGTTTGGTCGCCACATTTTGCATTGAATTAGATCTAAATTTTTTGCAACTTGTATATTTATTTTTGTTCTAAGAAAACATTTCGAACTCAGTGCAATCAGGAGGTCCTGGACGGTTTTAAGACTTTCTGGAAAATTATTACTTAAAATATTTGTTTGACTGTTAAATAAAATACATGTAAATTCATGGAGTGTCAGTGAGTTTTAATTTATTATACAAATGAGAGCCCAACTTTGGTAGTCCAGATTGAACACATTGGGCAATCGTATATATGCAATAAGGAACAGATGTATCCTCAAAATTATAATAAAATTTTATGAACTTTCCTGCTTTAATAAATCATTTTTAATACACTTTTAATGTAATACTATTTATAAATCAGTGTTTAAAAGTCACCAATATATGCTAATTAAGATTAAAACTTCATATAACATTGTAATACTTAATCTTGTAAAAAAAAAATCATTTAAAAATACTGTTTTAACTAAGATTAAAAGTGCATGTGTAATTGGGTCATTTCATGTGTTATTCACTCATTCGTGTTACGTATCTCTAGTACTTATCTATGGATAAGAGCTAACACTACCAAAAACAAATTCACTAGAAGTATTCGAAAAATTCTAGAAAAAACTACATCTAGGCTTATACTCTCATCACCAACTTATGTAGCAGATGTAACAATCATCATCCTATAAACGGAATACTTCCAATAGAAGCCCAACTTCATATTAGACTATTGAACAACACCTTTTGAGCAAGAAAACGAGTGGCGCTATGTTAAAAAATCTGAAACTATAAGGCTAAAAATTTGAAAAAAAGCGGGAAAAAGTGGGATTGGCCTATTTTATGGCTTCTAGGGAAAAACAATGAGGGGAGTCACCGGGTATAACTAAATATGTCTTGTAGAGGAGAAACAGTGGTGATAGACATACATAGTGGTGATAGATGTACAGAGTGGTGATAGATATACAGAGAAGTGTTAGATATTCAGAGGGGTGATAGATATTCAGAGGGGTGATAGATATATACAGTGGTGATAGACATACATAATGGTGATAGATGTACAGAGTGATGATAGATATTCAGATTGGTGATAGATATACAGAGAAGTGATATATTCAGAGGGGTGATAGATATTCAGAGGGGTGATAGATATATACAGTGGTGATAGACATACAGAGTGGTGATATATATACAGAGTGGTGGTATATGTACAGAGTGGTGATATATATTCAGATTGGTGATAGATATACAGAGAAGTGATTGATATACAGAGTGGTTATATTTATACAGAGTGATGATATATATACAAAGTGGTGACAGATATAGAGAAAGCTGATTGATATACATAGCGGTGTTAGATATTCACTGTGGTGATAGATATTCAGAGGGTAGATAGATATACAGATTGGTGATATGTGTACATAGTGGTGATAGATATACAGAGTGGTGATAGATATACACAGTGGTGATAGATATTCAGAGGGGTGATAGATTTTCAGAGTGGTGATAGATATTCAGAGGGATGATAGATATTCACAGGGGGTGATAGATATACAGAGTGATGATATATATATATACAAATTGGTGACAGATATAGAGAAAGCTGATGGATATACATAGTGGTGTTAGATATTCACTGTGGTGATAGATATTCAGAGGGTCGATAGATATACAGATTGGTGATAGGTGTACATAGTGGTGATAGATATACACAGTGGTGATAGATATACACAGTGGTGATAGATATTCAGAGGGGTGATAGATTTTCAGAGTGGTGATAGATATTCAGAGGGATGATATATATTCACAGGGGGTGATAGATATACAGAGTGATGATATATATATACAAATTGGTGACAGATATTGAGAATGCTGATGGATATACAGAGTGGTGATAGATATTCAGAGACTCAGAGTGGTGATATATATACAGAGGGGTGATAGATATTCAGAGGAGGGTGATAGATATACAGAGTGATGATATATATACAAAGTGGTGACAGATATTGAGAATGCTGATGAATATACAGAATGGTGATAGATATATAGAGTGGTGATGGATATTCAGATGGGTGATATATATACAGAGTGGTGAAAGATGTACAGAGTGGTGATAGAAATAAAGAGTGGTGACAGATATTCAGAGGGGTGGTAGTTATTCAGAGGAGTGATAAGTATTCAGAGGGGTGATAGATATACACAGTGGTTATAGACATACAGAGTGGTGATATATATACAGAGTGGTGATAGATGTACAGAGTGGTGATAGATATACAGATAAGTGTTAGATATTCAGAGGGGTATATATATTCAGAGGGGTGATAGGTATTCAGAGGGGTGATATATATATATACAGTGGTGATAGACATACATAGTGGTGATAGATGTACAGAGTGGTGATAGATATACATAGAGAAGTGTTAGATATTCAGAGGGGTGATAGATATATACAGTGGTGATAGACATACATAGTGGTGATAGATGTACAGAGTGGTGATAGATATTCAGATTGGTGATAGATAAATAGAGAAGTGATATATTCAGAGGGGTGATAGATATTCAGAGGGGTGATAGATATATACAGTGGTGATAGACATACAGAGTGGTGATATATATACAGAGTGGTGATATATGTACAGAGTGATGATATATATTCAGATTGGTGATAGATATACAGAGAAGTGATAGATATACAGAGTGGTTATATTTATACAGAGTGATGATATATATACAAAGTGGTGACAGATATAGAGAAAGCTGATGGATATACATAGTGGTGTTAGATATTCACTGTGGTGATAGATATTCAGAGGGTCGATAGATATACAGATTGGTGATAGGTGTACATAGTGGTGATAGATATACAGAGTTGTGATAGATATACACAGTGGTGATAGATATACACAGTGGTGATAGATATACACAGTGTAAGATATTCAGAGGGGTGATAGATATACAGAGAGGTGTAAGATATTCAGAGTGGTGATAGATACTCAGAGTGTCGATAGATATACAGAGTGGTAGTAGATATGCAGAGTGGTGATATATATACAGAGTGGTAATAGAGAAACTGAGTGATGTAAGATATTCAGAGTGGTGATATATATACAGAGTGGTGATAGATATTCAGAGGGATGATAGATATTCAGATAGATATTCAGAGGAGGGTGATAGATATACAGAGTTATGATATATATATAAGTGGTGACAGATATTGATAATGCTGATGAATATACAGAATGGTGATATATATACAGAGTGGTAGTAGATATACAGAGTGGTGATAAATATACAGAGTGGTGATAGATAAACAGAGAAGTGATAGATATACAGAGTGGTGATAGATATACATAGTGGTGATAGATATACAGAGTTGTGATAGATTTACAGAGTTGTGATAGATGTACAGAGTGGTGATAGATGTACAGAGTGGTGATAGATATTCAGATTGGTGAAAGATACACAGAGTGGTGATATATATTCAGAGGGTTGATAGATATACAAAGTGGTGATAGATGTACAGAGAGGGGATAGATGTATAGAATGGTGATATATATACAGAGCGGTGAAAGATATACAGAGTGGTGGAAGATTTTCCGAGGGTTAATAGATATTGAGAGGGTCGATAGATATACAGAGTAGTGGTATGTGTACAGAGTGGTGATACATATATAGAGTGATGATAGATGTACGGAGTGGTGATAGATATTCAAAGGAATGATAGATATACACAGTGGTGATAGACATACAGAGTGGGGATAGATATACAGAGTGGTGATAGTTGTACAGAGTGGTGAAAGATATTCAGATTGTTATAGATATACAGAGTGGTGTTAGATATACAGAGAAGTGATAGATATACAGAGTGGTTATATTTATACAGAGTGATGATATATATATACAAAGTGGTGACAGATATAGAGAAAGCTGATGGATATACAGAGTGGTGATAAGTATACAGATTGGTTTTAGATATTCACTGTGGTGATAGATATTCAGAGGGTCGATAGATATACAGATTGGTGATATGTGTACATAGTGGTGATAGATATACAGAGCGGTGATAGATATACAGAGTGGTGATAGATATTCAGAGGGATGATAGATATTCAGAGGGGGTGATAGATATACAGAGTGATGATATATATATACAAATTGGTGACAGATATTGAAAATGCTGATGGATATACAGAGTGGTGATAGATATACAGAGTGGTGATGGCTATTAAGATGGGTGATATATATGTACAGAGTTGTGATACATATACAGAGTGGTGATAGATGTACAGAGTGGTGATAGATATTCAGATTGGTGAAAGATACAGAGTGGTGATATATATTCAGAGGGTTGATATATATACAAAGTGGTGATAGATGTACAGAGAGGGGATAGATGTACAGAATGGTGATATATATACAGAGCGGTGAAAGATGTACAGAGTGGTGGAAGATTTTCCGAGGGTTAATAGATATTGAGACGGTCGATAGATATACAGAGTAGTGGTTTGGGTACAGAGTGGTGATACATATACAGAGTGATGATAGATGTACGGAGTGTTGATATATATACATAGTGGTGATAGATATTCAAAGGGATGATAGATATACACAGTGGTGATAGACATACAGAGTGGGGATAGATATACAGAGTGGTGATAGATATACATAGTGGTGATAGATATACAGAGTTGTGATAGATTTACAGAGTTGTGATACATGTACAGAGTGGTGATAGATGTACAGAGTGGTGATAGATATTCAGATTGGTGAAAGATACAGAGTGGTGATATATATTCAGAGGGTTGATAGATATACAAAGTGGTGATAGATGTACAGAGAGGGGATAGATGTACAGAATGGTGATATATATACAGAGCGGTGAAAGATGTACAGAGTGGTGGAAGATTTTCCGTGGGTTAATAGATATTGAGAGGGTCGATAGATATACAGAGTAGTGGTTTGTGTACAGAGTGGTGATACATATACAGAGTGATGATAGATGTACGGAGTGTTGATATATATACATAGTGGTGATAGATATTCAAAGGGATGATAGATATACACAGTGGGGATAGACATACAGAGTGGGGATAGATATACAGAGTGGTGATAGTTGTACAGAGTGGTGAAAGATATTCAGATTATTATAGATATACAGAGTGGTGTTAGATATACAGAGAAGTGATAGATATACAGATCGGTTATATGTATACAGAGTGATGATATATATATACAAAGTGGTGACAGATAAAGAGAAAGCTGATGGATATACAGAGTTTTGATAAGTATACAGATTGGTTTTAGATATTCACTGTGGTAATAGATATTCAGAGGGTCGATAGATATACAGATTGGTGATATGTGTACATAGTGGTGATAGATATACAGAGCGGTGATAGATATACAGAGTGGTGATAGATATTCAGAGGGATGATAGATATTCAGAGGGGGTGATAGATATACAGAGTGATGATATATATATACAAATTGGTGACAGATATTGAGAATGCTGATGGATATACAGAGTGGTGATGGCTATTAAGATGGGTGATATATATGTACAGAGTGGTGATAGATGTACAGAGTGGTGATAGATATACAGAGTGGTGATAGGTATTCAGAGGGGTGATAGATATATACAGTGGTGATAGACATACAGAGTAGTGATATATATACAGAGTGGTGATAGATATACAGAGTGGTGAGAGATATACAGAGAAGTATAAGATATTCAGAGGGGTGATAGATACTCAGAGTGTCGATAGATATACAGAGTCGTGATAGATGTACAGAGTGGTAGTAGATATACAGAGTGGTGATATATATACAGAGTGGTAATAGAGAAACTGAGTGATGTAAGATATTCAGAGTGGTGATATATATACAGAGTGGTGATAGATATTCAGAGGGATGATAGATATTCAGAGGAGGGTGATAGATATACAGAGTGATGATATATATACAAAGTGGTGACAGATATTGAGAATGCTGATGAATATACAAAATGGTGATAGATATACAGAGTGGTAGTAGATATACAGAGTGGTGATAAATATACAGAGTGGTGATAGATAAAAAGAGAAGTGATAGATATACAGAGTGGTGATAGATATACTGAGTGGTGATAGATATACAGAGTGGTGATAGATATACAGAGTTGTGATAGATTTACAGAGTTGTGATAGATGTACAGAGTGGTGATAGATATTCAGATTGGTGAAAGATACACAGAGTGGTGATATATATTCAGAGGGTCGATAGATATACAAAGTGGTGATATATGTACAGAGAGGGGATAGATGTACAGAATGGTGATATATATACAGAGCGGTGAAAGATATACAGAATGGTGGAAGATTTTTCTAGGGTTAATAGACATTGAGAGGGTCGATAGATATGCAGAGCAGTGGTATGTGTACTGAGTGATGATACATATACAGAGTGATGATAGATGTACGGAGTGGTGATAGATATACATAGTGGTGATAGATATTCAAAGGGATGATAGATATATACAGTGGTGATAGACCTACAGTGTGGGGATAGATATACAGAGTGGTGATAGTTGAACAGAGTGGTGATAGATATTCAGATTGTGATAGATATAGAGTGGTGTTAGATAGTTAGAGGGGTGATAGATACTCAGAGGGTCGATAGATATATTTAGTGGTGATAGATGTACAGAGTGGTGATATATATAGAGAGCATAGGTGGTCGTGTGGTCTAGCGGGATGGCTGCAGTGCAGGCGATTTGGTGTCACGATATCACACTAGCATGGGTTCGAATCCCGGCGAGGGAAGAACCAACAATTTGCGAAAGCAAATTTACAGATCTAACATTGTTTGGTTGATGTTTAGACGAGTTGTATATATTGATGTTTAGACGAGTTGTATATATATATGTATATATATACAACTCGTCTAAACATCAACCCAACAATGTTAGATCTGTATATTTGCTTTCGCAAATTTTTGGTTCTTCCCTCGCCGGAATTCGACTGTGATATCGTGACACCAAATCGCCTGCACTGCAGCCGTCCCGCTATCCCTACACAGATAATAATTATTTCATAAGTATCTGAGTCAATGACAACTCTACAACAGATTTATCCATCGGATCGCCATCAATGATGGTGATACATGACTGTGTACATAATGTATATACAACTCGTCTAAACAGCAACCCAACAATGTTAGATCTGTAAATTTGCTTTCGCATATATATACAGAGCGGTGATAGATATACAGAGTGGTGTAAGATATTCCGAGGGTTTATAGATATTCACAGGGTCGATAGATATACAGAGTGGTGATAGGTGTACAGAGAGGTGATAGATATACAGGGTGATGATAGATGTACAGATTGGTGATATATATACAGAGTGTGATAAATATTCAGAGGGGTGATAGATATTCAGAGGGGGTAGATATTCAGAGGGGTGATAGATATACACAGTGGTGATAGACATACAGAGTAGTGATAGATATACAGAGTGGTGATAGATGTACAGAGTGGTGATAGATATTCAGATTGGTGATAGATATACAGAGTGGTGTTAGATATTCAGAGGGTGATTGATATTCAGAGAGTCGATAGATATACAGAGTGGTGATAGGTGTACAGAGTGGTGATAGATATACAGGGTGGTTGATAAAATACAAACTTGTGATTGATAATCAGATCAGAAGTAGATATACAGAGTGGTGGTAGATATACAGAGTGGTGATAGAAATACAGATCTCGAGTGGTGATAGTTGAACGGATTAGTGATAGATATACGGATTGGTGAAAGATAAACAGAGTGGTGAAAGATATACGGAGTGGTGAAAGATGTACAGAGTGGTGATAGATATACAGATTGGTGATAGATGCACAGATTGGTGATAGATATACAGAGTAATGAAAGATATACCAATTGGTAATATATTGTAACGTTTTCGCTTGGTGTTGCTATAGCGTTTTCGTTACCCTGAGGTGAAACTCTGATCCACTGACAAAACTAGACAATCCGCAAGACAAACTAATACTCGACAATAAATACTGTTTCAAATGACTGCTACCTTGGGTTAACTCATTCCTGTAATCCAATAGGTATATTTAAAGATGTGTTGTTTCAGAAGACAGAAATAAATAATTCGTTTCAAGTTTATGATTTGATGAAGTGTCCAGTTATAGATATGTAATTCAGACAATTTCAATATCGTATATTGACAAAAATTCACAGGACATAAACTTAATTGTCACAAATTTGATAGGACAAAAATCAAAGGACAATTTGAAAGTCACAATTAATTTGTTGACAATTATTTGGATATATAAGAGTAAGATCTAAATATTTTCTTTTCGTTACATATTTTCATTTCTAGGCTTTGAATATTTGTTCATAATAGATAGAGGTAGATGTGGTGTGAGTGTCAATGAGACAACTCTCCATAAGCCTTGATAAATTAAAATTTATTAAATTTTGATCATGCACATGATATATTCCTTGGTACATAACAATTATTTTATCATTATTTTATTTATTCAATACATTTAAATAACAAAGTTGTTTATATAGAATACTTTAAGTAAAACTAAAAAAAATATGTTTTTAAAATGAGTGTTTTTCTTATTCAAAGACTTTTTTTCTAAAAAAAATGTATTTTGACCTTTTTGTCTGCGACTTTTTGTCCTGTGACTTTCTACATTCGTTTTAAATACATTCAAACAGAGTCTCAGAGGATTATCAACTTCCTTAAGTTACTATTGTCATGTCAATTGACTGTCTGGAAAAAATAAATAATTAAAACTTGAAGAATGAAATTTAAAAAAAAACATGTTATTTATTTACCTTAACACAAAGTGAAAGTGAGATATTTTCAAAAAGAATCTTGACTTTTAATCTTGTAACGAGTTCCTAAGTTGTAATAAATTATCTTGTCTTGTCGGTAAACGGACAGAAAGTCACAGGATACAAAGTCACAAATTTGATAGGACAAAAGGCCACAGGACAAAAAGTCACAAATATTTTTTTGACATTCTTCAAATATATTTTGAAATTTTTCTTTAAGTTTTTATAACATATAATCCTTTTTAAGTTAAGAAAAAAGCTCATAAACCTTGATAATTGAAGATGTATTAAATTTTAATCATGCAAAGGATATTTATATTGGCAAAATGAAGCCATTTAGGTTCCAAGTCACTTTGACATTTTATTTTCATAACAATTACTTGATCGTTATTGATATTTATTGAGAAGATTTTTATTACGAAGTTGCTCGAAACATAAAATTTCAAGCAAAATGTGAAGAAAATATTTTCAAAATAAATGTGTTCTTGTTCAAACAAAAGTTATCTCAAAACTGAATTGTGACTTTTTGTTCTTTGACTTTTTGTCATACATTCGCCTTGTCTTACCAGTTTGATGAATTAATCCTGTCTTGGCAATTTTATGAATTTATTTATTTTTACTTATAAATCGACCAAATAATTGATTCGCTCCTCCATTATTCATGCTTAGGACCAGCATTTTACAACTTGGTAGAGTTATTTTAATTCTGTACAAAATATGCTGAAACATCTGTGTTTGTTACAACACCGAGACAATACCAATATCATCAAGAGGTATGTGAAATTCAGATGGATTTTTGGTTGAACTGGATGAAGTTCCCTTCTTTATTTGTACACGGATTGACGAACACATTTTAGATTTCTTTTCTTTCTTTTCTATATGCTCTTCGTCAATTTTGAAGAGCTCTGAATTAATCATTATAGAAGGATATTTCCTGTGAAAAGGATCTAATTCAAGATAAAAAAATCATATCACTGGATTGTGATTTTGTGTCTTGTGTGTTAAAATGAATGTAGGAAAAAAAGTCACAGGAAAAAAAGTCACGGAAAAAAACTCACAGGAAAAAGGTCACAGGAAAAAAAATCACAGGAAAAAAAGTCACAATATATATTTTTTGCATGAAATAGCCATAGGGTCTGAACATACATTTATTAAGAGGAGAAACATTCCCAATTTGTATTTTTTTTTTATGGAAATGGTCATAAGACCGTACATATATATGAATATATTGCCATGGGAAACATTCCCAATAGATATTTGTTTGGAAATAGACATTTTTTAATTCATTTTATATGACAAGCTTTGGAAATTTAGATATAATTATTTTATAGTTTTTAAAAATTAACCACCAACATAACTTAAATAAGTAATCCGATACAAACATATTGTGACTATTTTCAATGCATTCAAAAACTCCAGTTTAATTATTTATTGCATACATGTACATAGTGACTTTTTCACATGCATTCCAACATATTTCTGACAAATAAGTTTACTTAAACAAATTGTGACTTATTTTCCTGTGACTTTTTTTCTTGTGACTTTTTTTCCTGTTACTTTTTTTCCTAGGGATATTGTGACTTTTTATCCTGTGACTTTTTTTCCGTTTACCGTTAAAATATAGTAGTTTTCGAGTCAGAAGTGATAATTTAATTTAGAATAAACTTTAAAGATAAAAGAAAAATATAAAACAGAAACCTTAAGAATGTTAATCTTTCAAAATATCTTTTTCGTGCACGAGTTTTTTGTTTGTTTTGTTTTTAACAGTCTTAAAAGAAACTTTTATTACCTTTTTCCTGTTATGTCAACATTTATTGGGGGAAGTTGTATATTTATTACCCATATAACAAGCAGAGGTTTGACAATCCTGCATGTCACCCGTAATTACATTTACATGTAAAAATTTCCCTTTTTGGATCCAGATTTAAAAACAGAATACAGAGGGTTTCTTCCGTTTCTTAGCGAGTAAGCAAACATTTAGTATTTCCGACAATGTACATGCATTGTTTATATCCTACAATTTAAATCTGGCTCTTTAAGGTTTAATGTATTTAAACTCTGACTTATGTTTTTAATTATTTTGAAAGCAAAATGAAAAGTATGTCTTATCAATAACCATGATGAAATAAAAAAAATTCCATAATAGAATCGTGCATTATTTGTGTATTGGATTACTTGAATTTCATCTCTATTTTGTTTACTGACACATGACGAAATAGTTAAATTTAAATATTTTACAAAAACGTTGTCATTATCAGAGACATATATTCACATATGTGTCAGTTAGCGCCAAAACAGCTAACAAATGTGTTTATTAAGTATGTTTAAAGTATATGATGTATATTGTATCTAACCAGCCCTTCTGTATTTCACTGTTTTTTTTTTTTTTAATTTATTCAACAAATTTCGCTTGTCCAGGTGTCATTAACGGTGATGTCCACACCATGATTAGTTTGTTATTTGCGTGCCGTCTGCAGAATGTCGCCCCTCCTCTAAAAAATGACGGTATAAAAACTATTTTTCATATAAAATCTTGCAAACGATTGTCGTCCAATTATAACACTCGTTACATTGTTCTTTGATATAATTATTTAGAATCCGTAATAAACCTTAATTATCTGGAAAATGAGATAATGAATTATCTGACGGTATTTTTAAAATATAATCTGGCAAACGATTGTCGTCCAATCAGAACACTCGTTACATTGTTCTTTGGTATATTTAAAACTAAATTATCTGGAAAATGAGATAATGAATTATCTGAAATTCAGATAATCAATTATCTGGAGATAAATTAGGATTATCTGAAAATCGTTCAGATAAACCTAGCTTTTCTTACAATTTTCAAATAAACCGGGATTTTCTCCAGATAATGAATTTTCTGTATTATCTGAGATAAACTAGGATTTTTTCGAATTTGAATTAAGCTGAGATAATCTTAGTTTATCTGAGATAAACCGGGATTATCTCAGATAAACCTAATTTATCTGAGATAATCTAAGATTAATTAATAAAAGTGGTTCAGGCGTGCCATACATAGAAGTAAAAAATATAATCGCCAGAAATACAAAAAAAAACACCATATAACTGCATTGGTCATGTATGTATATTTCAGGTCTGTAAAATCATCACTATCAATGAAGCATATAAAAAAACAATTTCTTCTACTTAGAATATTACATCAGGTCTTTTCAACCACATCAAAGCAGTACTTTTAAAAAGATATATAAACTTATCATCATCAGACAAAATACTAAAATCACCATTACTTCTTTTAACTTCATAAAACAAACTTTCACGTAAATCTGCATATAAAGGACAGTCTAATATAGCATGTTTCGCATCTTCAATTTTACATGTGTAATCAGTATACAAAGACCACTGATGACCTGTAAGTAATGAGAAAACCCATACCCTATACATGTGATAGTAATCCATAAAAGACAACACTAACAAAATTTGAAACAAAGCATCAATTCAAACTTCAAATATACCAGATTAATTTATAAAAACAAAAAATTATGAAAAACAAAAATGACCGATATGAACCAACTTCAACCACTGAACTATGTACAAGCTCCTGATATTGGACAGGTATAATATGGCTGTGTTGATATAAAAATAAGAAGCACTTAGCAGTCTGATTTCCAATGAGACTTTTCTCCAATAGAGATCAAATGACATTTAAGGAGGCTCTAGGGTATACAAATTTCAGAAAAATATTTAAAATATTTTTTGTTCATAACTCATTTTATTTATAACTTTATTAGTTGTTACTTTATCCATGTGATCATATGGTACACAAATCATTCAAAACAATCAATTCGTTTTGGCCCAAGATGACTTTTAAAATGTATATATCATTGAAAAAGCTCCAAATTATCTCCCTTTGGTGCAAAAATGCCATTTTTTGGCATTAGAATTGTAATATCTTTTTTAACTCATTGGTGACCTATATTTTTATGACCCAACTATGATAGTAGAGGGGCATTATGTGTTCTGGTCTGTTTGTTCGTTCGACCGTCCGTTCGTCCGTCCGTCTGTCCCGCTTCAGGTTAAAGTTTTTGGTCAAGGTAGTTTATGATGAAGCTTAAGTCCAATCAACTTCAAAACTTAGTACACATGTTGCTTATGATATGATCTTTCTAATTTTTAAGCCAAATTAGACTTTTGACCCCAATTTCACGGTCCACTGAACATAGAAAATGAAAGTGCGAGTTTCAGGTTAAAGTTTTTGGTCAAGGTAGTTTTTGATGAAGTTGAAGTCCAATCCACTTGAAACTTAGATCACATGTTCCCTATGGTATGATCTTTCTAAATTTAATTCCAAATTAGATTTTTTACCAAATTTACAGTCCATTGAACATGGAAAATGATAGTGCGAGTGGGGCATCAGTGTACTTTGAACACATTCTTGTTTATTATCATTTTCAAATAAGCTGTACTTAAACTAAACTATTATAAAATATAAGCGATTTCTGTAATTTAGTTTTTTTTTTTTATTTTCGATATTACCTCTATTTCTCCTATTACATGTATTAGTTCAACAGAAAAAAAAGTACCTTTACAAAAATGTATGTTTCTTTCGAAGGCAGATTGAGAGCGTAAATGAACAGTGACCCCATTTTAATTTTTCTTATTTTTCTATTAAGTATAAGATAAAGTTCATTTATAGAAAAATATAGCGAAATCATATATTAAGAAAAAAAAATGATTTAGACCCGCAAGCTGCCTTAATTTAACAAAAATAGTTCACTGTACAGCCTTTGACAATGAGCAAACCCTATACCGGACAGTGGTTTTAATAACAGCACAACATTTGAACAAATTGTAAACATTTGTTGCAATGGGCTTAATTCAAAAGACTGCAACACGGAACCAAACAACAGCCAATAATATATAAATCATAGACACAAAACACTGAAATAAGAGTACTAACAATGAATATTCAAATGAAAGTTTATCATAATGTTCATAAACATGATAACATAGCCATTTTATTGCTCTCTTCACTGATAATTTTTGAGTTTTGTGTATTTGTAGGTCAGACATCTTGGTTTTCATGGTCATCATACAACAGATCAATACTGAACAGAAAACTTAAAGTTGATATTTTTCTTCATAGTGCGACTTTTTTTATTAATTTGAAATGGAACGTGTTTTTTCCTACATTTATTAGAAAGGGGAAATTTCAACATAATGACTATAAACAAATAGGAGTCATATCATCACGATCATAGATGCACAAGAACTTGATCATATAAATGCAACAATGTAATTATCAATTGAAAGAAGGAACGAATGAACAAAATATTAGTATGCTGTCCAAATAAACTTGCTTTGTCTTCTCATTTGAATTGCTCCATCCAATAAAGATGTACGAGGAAGATCTTTGAAGAACAGGTTGAAAAAATGTTTTGTTTAAGAATTGCAGGAATATTCTGGTGGATGAAATAATTTATTGACTTGACTCTTATATAGTGGACTGAATAATTGTACATAGCAAGTTGGGAAAAAAAGAAAACAAAAACTTTAACAGAAAGTGTTTATATTATAAATTTGCAAATATAAGCATACCATTATGTACACCTCAAATGTATATAATTCAAATTGTTTGCATATTCATGTATTGCAATGAAACTATAACAAAGAAAACCTTACCTCGTGAAAAGAGTAAACAATTCAGTCAGAATATGATATATTTTTTTCAGTTCTATTTTTCATAGTAGAATAAACAAGACAAAGATTTCAAAACAATATTTTTTCATTTATTTAGACATTTCATCATTTTGTTTCAGTGAAAGGACTTTACTCTTTGACTGTAAATATTATTATACATTCCAAAATAAGAATAATCTTTATTGTCATATAAACAAATTAAAAACATGTTTGTGACAAAATGAAAAAAAAAAATTAAATATATGTACATGTATATTTAATAAATATTAAAAACCTTGTATACATTTAAAACATTTTACTACCAAACAGCATTTATTGTTACATTCACATTACTGTATATTTATATCTATATATTTTATAATTTTAATCCCATAGGATTTTATTTTGTCCCATGGGATATTAAAAATCCCATGGGATAATTAAAGTCCCATGGGATTTTTTTGGTCCCATAGGACAACAAATATCCCATGGGACTACAATTATCCCATGGGACCAAAAAAAATCCCATGGGATTTTACCAAAATCCCATGGGATAATGGTCAATCCCATGGAATTTTGCCCTGTCCCATGGGATATTGAAAATCCCATGTTTTTATAAATCAAATAGCAAAATAAATATAATAGTAACAGTAGAAAACCAATGAAATTATTGAATCCCATGTAATTCCGCACATTTTGGTTATATTCATGACATTGTAGCTCTTGTTTGAGGCGGCGGCGGATTTGCAAATTTAAAGTGTCCAGTGTTCTAAATTTGTTCTATTGTTCACATAGAATTTTATCTGACCCTAATGGACGTAAAAACAAGTTATTACGAAAGTAAAAATAGTAGCCCCAAATTATGTAAAAATGTGAATTAGATAAAAAAAAAAAAAAAAAAGATCCAACTAATAGAAACTGTCCATTTACAAATAAGAATTCTAAAAGTAATTTTGACATGTTTGATTAGTGAATAAAACAAGTTTAACCAGCACGTGCTCTTAGTGTTTATACTATGAAACCCAAAGGAATCAAATATTACTTATATGGTTGGACTCGAAATAAACAAAAATAGACATCTTTGTTTCATTCACCAGATTCGTAAACTTATAAAATTAAACGTAACCTAGCTTAGTAATTCTAATGAAATAATTTTATAACGGAAATATTTCTTTATTAACGTTACCATGCATATCATGATATAATTAATAAATAAAGTAGTATTTTGATAATTGTTAATTGAAGTTCAATTTAGGAATCACACTCTTTATTTCATATTTATCAGTGTACTACATGTATGTAGTGTGCGAATCCTGAAATGTCATTTTCACTGTTTCCGTGGTGAATTTCTGATGTAGAATGATAAATTAACAGACGACAAATTCATGATTTTTTAATAAAATGAGAAATTATATATAATGTGTACTGTTTTTATAAATTCATGATATAATTATGAGGTGCAGACGGATTCTCATAGCCATCCAAGTACAAAATTGAGACAAAAATAGATATATATTAAGAATTATAGTTCACGAACAGAGCCTGCAAGAGATTTAAAAGTAGCAGTTAAGTTTCATTTGCAGAAAAATGTACGCTTAAAAACATAATTATCATATTGTATAACTTAAAACTGGTTTTGTTATTCAGCTTGTTGATATTGAATCAAAGTCCACTATATTGTTTTCGTTATGCAATTCATATTTACTGTCGAATAATGATACTAGACTTTCATTTTCACTGTGTGGCGATTCATTTTTATTGTATATGCGATGCATTTTCACAGAAGGAAATAGTTAATTTTCAGTATGTCAGTCATTTCAAAAAAATGTACATTTTTCGGTTATTGTCTATTGTCTGTTTTATTTTTTCAATTTAACATAAGAGTTTACATATTGTGCAAGATAGTACATGCAAATATTAGTCTGCAAAAAGTTTTATATTTTTTTTATATTCGTTGAAGTATGAAAATTCGCCAATTTCCATGCGTTCATTTTTGATAAATAACATTTGCATTCAAATTATCTGTACATAAAACTGCATTTAAAGGTAAACAGAATGATTTTTCTTCATTTAGTAACATCATAATTAAAAATAAATAACTTTCCATGTTTCAAATCATGACAACTTTTATTCCACAGTCACTGGAATGTCTGTTCATCAATATTTGTCCTTCCTGTTACTATTTATTTGTTTACGGAATAAAACTAGTTTCTCCCTCAAATAACGGCGTTTTTTTATGGTGACGTCGTAGGCGTGGATACAGGACGTAACGACATGGTGAAATTTTTTATGTGGAAAGATTTTGGTCATCAGAATCAAAAGATCGGTAGGTATTGATGTATGCGTACCTTTTTATAATGTCTTTAATGTTACCAGTTGATAACTTTTAATTGCATAAGACTAATGAAACGCTTGTTACCGTAACTTAGGCATGGGGCGGAAGTATAAAAACACGACATCAATTATTAGGGAGCGACTATTTTAAAACCAATTTAAGTTATGTACTAATTTTTCCATCCTGTTACTGTCCTTCCTGATCCTTCCTGTTACAAAGACAGTGGTAACAGGAGGGACAAAAATGGTAACAGGATAGACATACTTTGTAAGAAAACTCAAAATGCCTCTTACATTATCGCAAATAGATTGTTACACATATTCATTACCGTACGGTATATTAATTCATAAGATGTACATTTGTATTGAGGTATTTCTAGAACAAGTCAAGTGCTACCTTGACTGGTAACAGGATGGACAAAATTATTAATTGTGCAACTATTATTTAGAATTCAGTTGCCGATATTACTGTACAGCTATTATTCAAGCGTGTCATATAGAATACACATTATTTCTTTTCAATACTCTTTGAATGCTTTACCCTTTGCGATTTGTACTTAAGTGTTTTCTTTAGTACCTGAACCTAATTTGGTTCATTTTGTTCCTTGATGTGTTATTTTGTTCTGCTTGGGTTGTAAAACTATCATTATCATATTTTGCCAACTTTTGCACTGGTTTCTTAGAGACATGATACTTTCTCGTTACAGGCAAATAGAGATATAAACCTTGCGAGACGACAGCAACACTCATGACACAAAAGAATTTCTTTTATTTCAAAAAAGGGGGGGTGCACAACATATAAATGTGGGTATATTATACCTCCGGTTGTGGTTTGAACTCATCTGCCCTATTCATAAAATAACAATGTGAAACTCCCTTTTCCGTTACATATGATATTTCACAGCTACCACTATCATACTTAAATGAGATGATATTAGGAGATACAAATATTAGAACAACAATATTAGTCTACAGTAGGTGCACATCATGTACGTATGGGTCGACCCATTAATTGATATAAGAATTTCTACCCATTGATTTATTGCCTTCTTAAAGTTGCAGGTCATTGATATATTTGCCATTCCAAATATAAATACGCACACCAGCGGCAAATCTGTGTGTATTATTCATTTTTATAATTTTTATAATGACATACCCCCCCCCCCCTTTTTGGACGCCTCCGTGCTTTTCTTTGCCAAAATCATTGAGAGACGCTGCTACAACTTCCAGAATATTGGCTATCATTCCGAATCCAAATAAAATCAGAACCTCTTCGTGAACTTATGGAGATGATCCAAAAATCCAAGAATGACAAGCCTTCAGTGTTAAAATGTGTCAGAAACTAGATACATGTATATCAGAATCATTGACAATAAGAAAAAATAATTTGAATTTTCGTTCAGTTGTATTGCTGTGTTCTTTAAGTTGTCCTCATGTTTTTAAACATATGAAATTAGTTTTGCTTTTTACGCCTATTTCTTCAACCTTCTCTAAGACGGTACGATGGGTGGTTGTTCTGGTGATTGGTTAGCCTCCAGTGGACACTTAAAGGCATATTCAGGAAGAGAATATGATAAATAAATAAGAACCAACAGGCTGAACTTGGTCTTAAAAGCGGTAGTTCACAGAAAGGCATGTCATCTTATGTACTGATTTTTACGACTTGCGGCAACCAAATCTTACTTCATTTTATTGGATAAAAAAATCAAGCAAGCTAACCAGGCCTTTAGATACAAGCATTAGAAAATATCTGTATGGATAACAAAGATCATTCACAAAACGATTGAATATAGTGGAAAAATTGTCATCTTGAGCAAACAATTGACATTGTGTATGCGTCTAGTAATACAGTAAATAAAGTTGAAGCAGTAGTAAAGTCACCTTAATTTATGTTTTAATTTTTCTCAGTCGATGATACAAATAGGCAAATACCCAATTGTAAGAATACAAGGAAAATACAAAGCAAACAGTTTATTGTTACATGTTTAATGGTTCTTATGGTTAACTCTTACAATATGTGACTTGGATGGGGAGTTGTCTCTTTGGCACACACGATGATGCTGGTCTTTAACGTCCTTGACTTGCTTCACAGTCCTTGCACAGTCGGTTTGGCACGAATTCCACATCTTCTTATATAATTTTATACCACGGAGAAAAACCTCCGTACAGTTGATTCCCGACGTTAATCGCACCTCTTCGGGATGTAAGTAGATATAAAAAAAGAAGATGTGGTATGATTTCCAATGAGACAATTCTCCACAAAAAACCTAAGAACACAGAAATTAACAACTACATGTATATGTCACCGTACGGCCTTCAACAATAAACAAAGCCCATACCGCATAGTCAGCCTTAAAAGCCCCCAAAATGACAATGTAAAACAATTCAAACGAGAAAACTAACGGCTAATTTATGTACAAATATGATGTTTCTCTATTAAATCTTTTCTATATCTTCAGCTGCCTAATGACTATTTAGCATGTTATAAGGTATCCGTTTTCGGTGGTTTTTTTTTAAATATGTTATTGTCGTTTTACTTGTTTCTTTTTTTGGTCTACATTTTCCCAACAGTACAGGGCTGAGTGCATTTCGGAAATATATTTTAGAAACGTATAGGGCAAAACTCCTTTTCGGAAATATATTTTACCAATATCCAACTGGCACTTTTGGCCCTCCTTAAACATGGTCTCACTCTCATTTAAGCGGTCTCAGGTAGGTTTTCACAATATATTTCTTTTGTCGGGACTTTCCATATATTTCTTTTTACATGTGTCTACAGTGATTGGTTTAAGATTGATTGATTGATTGTTGGTTGCTTAACGTCCAGTGGCAAATATGTCATGCATACTCAGGACGTGAACTAGTTCACAATAAATACAATAGGTAGGTCTTGTCTTAAAAGAGGCCATTTAGGATGACGGTCGGGAAAATTTGGACTGCCACTAGAAAATGAGGGTATAGATCTATTTAAGAAATATTAGATATAAAAATAAAGTTTTGATGTTGTTTTATTGATAAAAATCTATATTACATAAAGAAAAATATGCAACTTGCATAAGCATTGATCAGGGTTTATATTTAAGACAATTTGAAGGGGTCATAAACAGATTTCCTACGTATCTTTTCACTCCTTTCAACTGTGAAAATCATGCTTTTAATGTTATTATATATTTTGTTAAGATTTTCAACTAAATTTGAATATCGAACCGACTGCTAGTAGACGGTTGGATATTGAATATCGATTAACGAATACCGAGCCGGCTGCTAACTTTACATCCATATTTTACCAAAAATAACGGTTCTAATACCTTTTCAGAAACATATTTTACCGACCGTATGGGGCTACATTTTGTAATTACGTTTTCCCAAAATATGTTTTACCAAATACTTATAAATAGCATAATATGCTTGTTCCGAAGTTTCGTTTGTATGATTAATCACATCTTATTTTGTATTCCACTGATCGAGATTCAGAATAGAAGAATGGCGAACCAAAGCATATGCCTATCCAAAATTGTTATATTTTGTTTTTACCTACGGAATTTGTTTTGTTAGTCAGGCCGTTGATAGTCTCCATTACATGTATAATTTATATAGACCTGAAGTTTTTAAATATTGAACAATTAAAAATCACCTGCATGTATCTATTTATAAGAACTAATGGTATGATGATTTCTAGATAGTTTATAACACAAACAATAACATGTGGTATGATTGCCAATGAACCAGTCTTAGTGTGAACATATTTATTGATAGTGGAATGGAAAAAAATAATGCAATTTATATTAATCACGTTTAGCCTAACGGGTGCGAGTGTTTCCTTGTAGCGGAATTAGCCAGCTCCTTTTCAAATCTACAATGGTGTTTTTTGTACGTGCAATAGATATCACAGATCCGCCATTTATCGTCCCCTTTCAAAGGACTATCATCGTTTCTCAAGACCACACTCGCAAATGGTGTCAAGGTAGAGCCAAACATTCAGTCTATAAAATGTTCGCCATGGAAATTGAGTCGAACTACGAACCTTTGTCTTAGTAGTCCGACGCACTTACGACTACACCACGGCTCTCTGGAAGTAGAAGTCATCGTTCAAGAGACTTTGTTCATGATATCGATATTTTGTTCATAGATGCGTCTTAAATAACCAATGCAAAGGGTCCTAATAAAAATAAAGTTATCTTGACCTACATTTCACATATGATGACTGATTAAAGTTCGCTTTCCTTATCTGAGATACAATCCGTAGAGAAATAATATTTTATCAGTAGATCCGCCCGTAAAAGTCAGAATCGAGGGTCCTAAAAAATATGTCATCTTGACATACAAATAATTGATGAGTGAATGAGGTGAAAGACTGCGTTTAGGTCCATAGCTGAGATGAAGAATACACATATTTTATTAGTAGATGCAACTTTCATACTATTAGTAACCAGTTTCAAAGTAAAATCTTTAAAATAATGTAGCTGATATTCCGTTTCATCAACTGAACTTTAAAGATATTCAGTTTCATCAACTGCACAATTAAGGTATAGAACAAAAAATGACAATTTTTTCTTATACTTTGCCAAAATGAAGATTTTGTTATGCTTTTTCAAACAAATTATAAAAAGTATGGATCACCCTGCTTTTTTCAATGTACGAGTCGTTCAAAATAGCCAAAACTTGAATAGATTGTTGATGAAAAAATACATTATTGTGAATAAAAAGAAATCTATGAGACAGATTTTGAAATAAATTATGAGAAGATAGGTTTTATTATATATTTGAATAAAATAAAAATAAAAAAATGGTGTCACCGATTTTGTTTTCTTGCTACAAATACAAAATGGAAATTTCCCTTTATGTCCAGTATTATAGCAATTATTGTTTATCAGATAATTAAATTAAATTAGGCTACTGACGTATGTTGTTTTTAGATTATAATGTGTTTGTATTTTAAATCAAAAGTATCCGCTTAGACTGTCTTACATTTAGGAAAGCCTCTTTCTGTTAAGAATGATTACTATCACGTGAATGTTGTTCTCAAGATTGTAAAGCACGTTATAACTTTCTCACATAGCATCTATTTAGCTTCATACAATCATTTGTTATACAAAAAATAGCGGTGAATGGGGTTTTATAAGACCTCCACTTATTTTGGCGGTTCAGGGAGACAATAAACGGACTTGGAACTGTCCACCTCTAGCACATATCTCTACCCTACCGACTCTTAAGAGGAAGGTATCAAATAATTTCCTAGGGTCCACTCTTGGCATCAAGAGGAATCCCCTCCAATACTGGTATCAGAAGGGAGGTGTCATCTCCGCAGTACACGTAATTCAGGTTGTTTGCATTTAAAAAATCGGACACTTATACGCAATACTTATTATTATCAATAACATTTATAAAACTCAGATCAAGTGGGTGTCAATTTTACGTGATGAAGTTATATGCAAGGGATACCATCTTCATCCTCGGTGTTCCAAAGACACATTCTCCTTTTTTTGCAGATGTTTCGTACATGTACATGCTAGATCGCTATTTTGCACGGTTATAAAAATCTTAACTTTTAAAAGCAAAAAAAAAAAGTAAAGAAATATCAATAAAATCATGTCGAATAAAAAAAGAAAACAAACAACAGGTACTGTAACAAAATCTTGAAAATAATATACATAACACTAACGATAGGGCAATACATTTGTACGAATGATACATAAAACCAGAGTCAAGTCTGTTGCTTCGGAAGTATAAGCTGATCCACCTCAACGAGTTGTAAACACTTCGGTCCGTATTTAATCAAAACCGAAGATTGACATAATCTGGAACATTACGCGATAATTTTACAGTAGACGCTGACCTATCACTATCTACTTCCTCAGACTGATTTAATAAAACACTGTATTGATTAATGTCTTGCCTTTCCCGATTAACTGATTGATACGAATTTTCATAGACACTACTTGACAGGTTATCGTCTTGATGTCCACTACTTTGAGATGACTGTATCGAATCACTTGCTAAAACAGCAGCTTTCTCATCGTAGATCTCAACAGTACGAACTATATCACCAAAAGATGACGCTTCAAATACTTCTTCTGAAGTATTGTTTGGTTGCAGTTTGTTATTTGCAGTAGCTTCCTCTCCGCAGCTCTCAATACTGTCAAAAGACAAGACAGATGACACTTCAACTTCTGCTCCTGAAGTATTATTTTGTTGCACTTCCTCGTGTTCATAAACTTGTGACCCTTGAACGGACGATTGGGAAGACGAATCAGTGTGACCATCTATTGGGAGTTGGTTGTTATAATGGGTAATATAAGATTCGTCTTGGAGATTACGGATAACACTTGTTTGCATAATCTGTTCTTGTTGATCAGAAGATACTCCTCGAACGTTGACAAGCTCATAGGAAAGTGATTCGATTTCATCGTAAGTGTTAAAATGCAAGGATTGTGGTATACTACCTCGACGTGTTCGTGTTGTTTTATGTCGGATACACATGTAGATGTGCATAACAATTATGTAGATCAATAAACAAGCGGCTACACCAGTACTTGTGATAAATCGCGTATTTGGCTTTGCGTTGTTTTCATCAAAATCTAAAATTAACGAAAGAAAGGCATATAAATAGAAAATAACAGTATGATAATGAAGTTACTATGTTGCTAAACACCTATCCAACCTCCATGATAAATATGTTGTTGTCCCCGCAGACAAAGCCCCAAATAACATCGTTTTTGTGTGTAAAAGTCATTACATTAACTGCTTGATAAACGAATTAGGTATTAACAATTCACTTGGAAACTCAATATATACCCTCACGACACTTACCAAAGAGGAAATCCTGGATAATCATAGGTCTGTTCTTTGTTCCTTTGGAATTTCAACCAAAGATGAAGAACTGGATCTTCCATCACTGTATTGGATACCTTAACTACATAAGTGTTCTTAAAACCAACGGTATATTGCTGGGTCTTCCAAGTGCTCCACGAAACCTCGTTCTAAATTATTAACATCTATTTTATCAGCAATCAAAGACGGGCTTCAAAGTTATTGTGAAACTGCCTATTTTAGAGGTGGCGTGAATCAGATGTGGATACTTAAAAATTCCAAAGATCTTTTAGAGTACATACAATCTAACTCTCTTTCATCTTGTGACGGTATTAAAACATTTGACTTTTCTACTCTTTACACAAGTATTCCACATTCCAAACTAAAAGACAAATTAAAAGAGTTGGTATTGCTTTGCTTCATAAAAAAGGCCAACGTAGATACAAGTATCTTGTCTTAGGAAGGAATAAATCCTACTTTGTAAAGGATCACTCTGATTCTAACAAAAAATTCTCTGAAACTGATGTTATCAAGATGCTTGATTTCTTGATTGACAACACAGGTGTTACGTTCGGAGGACGTGTTTTTCAACAGACTGTCGGCATTCCAATGGGAACAAACTATGCCCCTCTACTTGCCGACGTATTTCTTTATTATTATGAGGCTGACTTCATGCAGAAACTTCTTAGGAAGAAAGATAAGAAGTTAGCAATATCCTTTAACTCTACTTTCCGCTAGATAGATGATGCTCTTTCACTAAATAATTCAAAATTTGGTGACTATGTGGAACGCATCTATCCCATTGAATTACAGATAAAGGATACTACAGATACAGTTAAGTCGGCTTCATATTTTGACTTACATCTATAAATTGACAATGAGGGTCGGTTGAAAACAAAACTTTACGACAAAAGAGATGATTTCAGCTTTCCAATTGTGAACTTTCCATTTCTAAGTAGCAACATTCCAGCAGCACCTGCATACGGGGTATATATCTCCCAATTGATACGATATTCCCGTGCTTGCATTTCCTATCATGATTTTCTTGATAGAGGGTTGCTGCTCACAAGGAAGCTATTAAACCAAGAGTTTCAAATGGTGAAGTTGAAATCGTCCCTTCGTAAATTTTACGGACGCCATCACGAGTTGGTTGAACGTTATGGAATGACCGTTTCACAAATGATATCGGATATGTTCCTTACATCGTAACTACAATCCCCTCCCCCTACATGAATGTGACCTACCGAAGTAGACTATTTACCGGATTTGATATCACATAAGCAACACGACGGGTGCCACATGTGGAGCAGGATCTGCTTACCCTCCCGGAGCACCTGAGATCACCCCTGGTTTTTGGTGGGGTTCGTGTTGTTTATTCTTTGGTTTTCTAAGTTGTGTCATTTGTACTATTGTTTGTCTGTTTGTCGTTTTCATTTTTAGCCATTTTTAGACAGTTTGTTTTAGATTTATGAGTTTGACTGTCCCTTTTGTATCTTTTGTCCCTCTTTTACTCAATATCCTTCTTTGAAATCAATAATTTTCGGATGATCTGTTTTTAATCCTGGTCCATACAATAATCAATGCATAATTCAATATAATATAAATCAATTTTGTGTAAGAGGGGAAAAAAAATTAAATTATTATGCGAAAGGAGAAGGTTCGATAAGGCCCTAAAATGTCTTTTTTTATTTACCTGTAATTTGTAATTACGATTTTTTTTATCAATATCACAACGAATCATAGCTAAATAGGAAATTAGCCTTTTTGCTGAAAATATACGTTTATGTGATCTACTGATGACATCACAAACAGTACTCATTTTTATTTTCCACGAAAAATCAATGAAAATTGGTTAATTTGCTTTGATATTTGGACAGGAAACAAAGAGCGCGTACGTTGACACAAAGATTTTTGAACACAATGTTTGTAATGACATTATGCATGTTTAACTGGAGTAAACGCCTGTGCTCTATGTAAACTGGTCATAAAGTTGGTTGAAATCCCGCCAATTTGGTCAAAATCAACGCTTTAAAAAAAATTTGACACAAATAGTTCTATTTTACTTTCTAACATGTATTTAGGACAACTTAAAACACATTTTACCTTGTAACATTTAATTTTTTTAATCGGGGCCAAATATGACCCATACCGAACTTACTCTTTTCAGGGACTTACTTTAAGACTCTCCCTTGAAAAAATTGAGAGTATGGTCTTGATACACGATGACAGTCCGTTGGAAGGGGACAGCAAATGACTGAAAAGTGTTAAGAGATAGCACATAAAAGACACCATCGTAGATTCCGAAAAAGAGCAGTCCTTTGCTGCCACAAACTTGAAAAAGCAGCACTCAATAAAAACAAAAGAGACACGCACGGTCACATATTCATAGCTATTCAATCATCGACGACTAATTGCAATACATGTACATTTAGAAGAGAATTTGAGAAACACCAGCGTCAGTAACAATGGAAACATATTGAACTCACGGAAGAGGGGCGAAAGATACCAGATGAACAGTCATACTCATACAACTGTAGATCGAAAATAAATTGACAACGATATGGCAAAAAATGCAGAAGACAAACAGACAAATAACAATACACAAGACACGACATAGAAAACTAAAGACTTATCAACACAAACCATGGGGTGATCGTAGGTGCTTAGGATGTGTAAGCATAATACATGATCTGTTTTGAGCAAAGAAATTAAATTCTGAAATATATTGATACTGGTGTAGGGTGTGGAGCAGGATCTCTTCACCATTTCTGAGCACCCGGAATCGCCCTCGATTTTTGGTGGGGTTCGTGTTGAAAGCCTTTTGTTTACTACATTGTG
Organism: Mytilus trossulus; assembly: GCF_036588685.1. Classification (NCBI taxonomy): domain Eukaryota; kingdom Metazoa; phylum Mollusca; class Bivalvia; order Mytilida; family Mytilidae; genus Mytilus; species Mytilus trossulus. Next base: position 3,639,877 of record NW_026963294.1, read on the forward strand.
TTATATTGGTTTTTTGCTTGTGTTTTGTTTTCAATTGGTATTTTGCAATTGCATTGTGAGTTCGATTTCGAAATATGAATTTGAATATCCATTTTGTACCTTCTACTTATCTTTTACCAACTAGTTTAACAGTATTTAGTAAAATGTTTGAGAAAAAAGTTTTGTGTATTTAAGTCTCATTTAAAAATAATCAGTTGTTGTTATTACCATAGTCAATTAAAAAATCTATAAGAAAACTGTTATTGTCTTACCAGCTGATATGATTTCAAATTGATAGGAATCGAATCCCAATGAGTTTTTTGCCTCAATGGTATACACATGAAGGTCATTACTGCGTAACCTGTTAATTTCAAGTATTATTTCATAGCCGCTGATATTCCCTATGTTTCCAAAAGAAGTATACGGAAAGGTAGTTTTTTTCTGTCGAAGCTTGTATTTTTCACTACTAAGGTTACGAGCAGTAGTGTCATCTTTAATCCGTACTTGTGCCATAGGATTGCTGTATAGGAGAAATGTAAGTATTAACGCTTCGCCAAGCTTTTCATGGGTTACATTTCTGTTCTCAGGTACAAATATTGGCCCACCTGTAATAAATTTAAAATATTTATTCGACGTGAAAAAATTAAAAAGAATAAACCATAAATACAATGGTTATACTTTTGTTACAAGGGTAAACATAAAAAGGTTAGACAAAAAGTTAACTTTAATTTTCCAAACATTCTTGATTTCTAAGTTTATATGCCCACCTACGATAGTAGAGGGGCATTATGTTTTCTGGTCTGTGCGTGGGTTCGTCCGTCCATGCGTTCTTTTGTCTGTCCCTCTTCAGGTTAAAGTTTTTCGTCAAGGTAGTTTTTTATGAAGTTGAATTCCAATCAACTTGAAACTTAGTACACATGTTCCCTATGGTATGATCTTTTTCATTTACATGCAAAATTACATATTTGTTATACTAATTTCACAGTCCATTGGACATTGACAATGATAGTGCAAGTTGGGCATCCGTGTAAATTGGACACATTATTGTTCAACCTTTTTAATGGGTGGTTATTGTCTCCATGCATGTTCACAGTTCCATGGTGAAGCACAAGGTAAATTTTAATTAATTGGTATAAATTTAAACAATGGTATGTGTTTTAGAAATAGTATGTAATAGACATGATCTATTATACAATTTAATGACCAAATACCATATGTACATGTACTAACAGATTAGGTTGACAAAGTCTTTATTACTATCCTTTACGAAAACATCGTTGTATTCTCCACTTTGTGTTGAGGTTCATTTTGCTCCATTTGTTTTAAAGAGATTTACTTGTTCTGTTACCACTGATATAAAATATCCTAAGCTAAATACAAAATAATAACCAACTGTTGCAAGAGATAGCAAAAATTCTAAAGTAAATCAAATAATCATATATTCGTTTGATGTGTTTGAGGTTTTTGATATTGCCATTTCATGAGGAACTTTCCATTTCAAATTTACTTGGAGTTAAGTATTTTTGTGATTTTACTTTTTTTTATACATTTAGTTCCCCATAAACAAGCATTCATAAAGTAAAAACATGACAAATTTAAAAGTCCTATTGCTGTATTGGCTTACATAAAGTATGATACAATCAAAACCACAGGCCAGCTTTGCACTGAGAGTTTGGACCAATGTCAAGACTTTTTATTCATAACAATAAAAGTTTTATTCGTTTGTTTTCATTTTTTAATTCAATAAGGTCGGGTTTTTTCCAAACGGTTTTTTTCAGAAAACGTGATGATCATGACAACAACACAACAAATACAACCGTATCAATTGGCGTGAGTACAAGTACTAAATTAAGTCCTAAGATATTATGAATAAAGGCAACAGTAGTATACCGATGTTCAAACTCATAAATCCATGGACAAAAAACAAAATCGGGGTAACAAACTAAAACTGAGGGAAACGCATTAAATATAAGAGGAGAACAACGACACAACACTACAATGTAACACACACAAAAACGGACCAAGCAACAGACACGATTTTTGATACCACAATGACTTACAATATTATATGAAAAATTTAGAATGATCTTACCAACAGTTCTGATTTTGAAAGTTGTCGAAGATTTTCCCAATCCATTTTCTGCCCATAACTTATACATTTCATATTCATGGCTAAACATTTTGACCTCAAATACTATTTCTTTGCCTTTCATATATGCATTGCTTTTAAATTCTGTGTACTTCAGTTTTGTTTCTGAAATTTTGAAACAATGTATTGTTTCGTTTTTCGTATAATCAAGAGCCACGCCTTCAATCCAAATTTTTTCTATTGTAGGATTACTGTAGATAGAAAATGTCACCATCATCGGCTGATACAGATCGACATACATTATAAGTGTTTCGTCGTTGGGAAATATTGGTGCACCTGTAAATATATTTGTTAGTTAAAAAGCATTTAGAATGCATTTAGATATTAGCGAGATTTAAAAAGTCTTCGTATTACTAAGTATACTTGATATCGATATCAAAAGTTACGTTTTCAAATCTCATAATTGAAAAATATAATGCCATATTTCATGAGAAAATGTGATTATTCTAAGTTTAATCTGTATCGCTAAATGAAGTAATGGTCAAGTAAAGTCCTGTCTGAAATATTGGTATTTTAAGTTTAAAACAGGAGAACGTTGACAAAAGAATAAAGTTGCTTAAAAAAATGTCATCAATAATTTAAAGACGGTAAAGCTTAGATTATCAATTAGACTCAAAATGATTCACGACTGTGTATCAGTATTGATTAATTGATTACATAGGATATCGATAAATATTTGTAAGGTAATACATATCCTGTAGAAAGCAAAATCAAATAAGATTTTTACCTATCATTTCAGGGATCATCGAAGCTCAAATCAGATTTCGGGATATTATTGATACATTAATAGAATCGAGAAATAAAAAAAGATGAAAACTAACTAATCGTCATGTTTGACCTGTTTAACAAAGAACCAAACACACATATACACACACACACACACACACACACACACACACACACACACACACACACACACACACACAACCGCTCTCCCTGATGTACCCTGTAACATTCCACTAATTACCCAGGGAGATTATTAATTGCAAAATTCAAAATTCAGCACATATATATTGTATAGAACATCACACATTGTTCAAATGTAGTTTTAAAACTAGCTACTAAAATACTTTTTTAATTGTCTCATTACTATTCTGTTGATAATTTAAAACATGTTGATATAAATAAATTAAAAAAACAGTTTCAATTATTCCTGTTTTGCACATATTTTATCTATCCATGGTAAAAAGGGCAATAACTAAATAAAACACCATTTTTTGGTGTTCTTTAAATCAATTATAAATATCAAAAAGAAATGAAGGCTTCTGAGCAAATGCAATGTGATGTCTGTAATAATTAATTCATCCACACAAACACCTTCACTAACCCCACCACACACTCACAAACAACACATACACACACATACACACACATGCATATATATGTATTAGATGCAAAACGAGTAACAATGTACCTTGATAACTGAAATACGTTAATGCTGTTTGTGATATACTATCATTGACATCAGGTATACCATTGCTAACATTGCAAACATATATACCACTTATTTGGTATTGCATTCGAATGTCTTGCAGAATCAGTGTCCCATTGCTTAATCCGTCTAAGGACCGAATAGTTTTACCATTTTCTGATTGATGTTCCCATCTGTTGAATGTGTAAGTATCAGGAACACCTTTGGGGAAACAGTCAATGCTATTTTCTCTACTGGAAACCTTAACATCAGGTGCATCTACAATTCAATAAAAAAAAATATAAAAAAGAAGCAAAATACCAACGGATTTTTCAACTATAGAGTAGCAAACATATGAAACAAATTTTAAAACTCTTAGGTAAAAAAAAAACCAGACAATCTCATGGTAAAAAGGCAAAAAAAAAATTACACTGTACGAAAAACAACTTTGAAAGCTAACATTTGAGCAATTTCTTCCCGAATGATAGCTGAGATAATATTAAGTGCTCTGGAAGGGTAAGTCAATCTTGTTTAACACGTGGTTCTCGTCGTGTAATTTGATTACAAATAGATTGATTGGAATCGGATAAACATATCGGAAGTATCAAGTCTTTTTGAAAGTTCTTAAGTTACAACCTGAGTGACACGACGGGTGCCATATGTGGAGCAGGACCTGCTTACCCTTCCGGAGCAGGTGAGATCACCCCAGATTTTCGTTGGGTTTGTATTGCTAAGTCTTAAGTTTGACTCTTTTTCTTTTTTTAATCATGTCGTTTTAGTTTATTTTCGATCTACGAGTTGGACTGTTCATATGGTATCTTTCGCGCCTCTTTGAATCAAGACGTGATTTTTAATTGCAAGATTCTATATACTGGGTTCTCGACATTCCACAAGAACATGTAATGTTTATTACTTTAGTGTAACAGATACTCCATGCAGTACGTCTTTCAAAGGGCAAGTTTTTAAATCCGTAAAGCAGATTAGTATTTAAAATTTGCAATAATTATCAAAGCGTTGTTTATACTATGTTCCATATCATTTTATTGTTGTTTTATTTTAAAAAAAATTAGCTGGTTCGGTGTTATCAGAAACTGATAGCTTTTCATGTTTTACTTCATTTGGCTGCAACTTTTTATTTGGTTTACTGTCGCACATTCTAATCAAGATGAATACGCCGATATATTGTTATACTTTTTACGTAAAAATGTTATAATATAAATGTTCTTTCTTCAATAAAATCGGATGAATTTGCATTTTATATACTTTTATGTACCAAATTACGGAGAAGACATTTGAAGTTACATTTTGTCATTTAGACAATAAAGATGTTGCAGTTTAAATCGTAAACCTATTTATTGTTTCATTTAAATCATTTGAAACTTACAATACACTACTAATTTAACAGGGACAGGTAAAATTTTATAATAATCCTCTGTACAGTCAAATTGAGAAAAGCTGTGTCTGTTTGGTACAAACGAGTAAATAACAATGCTTGTTTTACTTGTTGCCAATAGTCTTTCGTATTGGTATATCCTCAATTCCTCTACATCATAGCCTTTTACAGCAGCGCATGATATATTTATAGAACATCCTTCTTGTCCATATATAATATTGTTGTCTGTCTGGTTTAAAAATTCTAATTCTACAAACAATGCATTGCAGCCGTTTAATTGTTCAACATATCTTTGATTAGAGTAAAGTGTTCCAAAACGCGTTATGACTAATAAACAGCGGTATACTACTTTTGCTTTTCTTTACATTTTCACGGTATTATTTTGATATGAAGCACCCCTGATTTCTTTAAAATTAAGTTCAAATAGCTATGCACATTTTAACATAGGAAGCAACTGTAACATACAAATTAATTATATAGCATAATCATATTGGTCTTCTGAAAAAGTTAATTCGCAAAAGTCATTAGAACTATAACTGAATTGTGATTTTTTAAAATGTCTTTTTTTGTAGAAAGTAATATTGATTATGTTTTCAATACTTTAAATTAAACATGAGCTGCTATCCAGTTAATATTATCACTTTAGATCGTATATCTTGAAGATATTGTTGGCATTGCATGTTATTTGCTTAAACTCGTTCTGGTGTGTACTGATTGGAACGAACATTAACCAGGAAGAATATGTATGGCTTTGGTCTAGTTTCAAGTTAATTTCGGGTACTCTTTCGTCGATTAACTATGGTTTGTGACGTTTTTGATAGCTGACTGTTGTTCCGTTGTTTTCCTGTTAGAGTGCATGTGTTTCCCTTAGTTTTAGTGTGTAACCCAGATTTGTTTTCGATTAATCTTAATTCTTGTAAGCAATAGCTCTTGTTATAATTGGAAAGTAACAAATATGAATTCCTATAATTGATAACTTATTTATTTGTCTACCTTGCATACGATGTATGATCATCTGGATGTTATTAGGGCTACACATAATTACACAAAATTTGTTAAAATTCACACTGGAAATTTTGAACAAGATGTTGTTTGTTTTCTTATTTTTTTTTCCTATATCGGTTTAAATCATTCATAAAACCATCATTATTTTGTTTCGTTGTCACTATGAATACACATTACTTACTGGAAACTACCATATCTAACGTATGTATATAGAGATTGCATTCATATAGAGAAAAATATACACCGGAAATATTTGTTGGTGCTTCATTGTCATTTAGTTGAAATTGATAGGAAAAACCATCAGCAGATCCGTTTTTTATACGAAAATCATGAAAATCATCATCCAAGGAAGGCGAAGGAGTGTATGCAAAACGTATCCATAATCTTGGATGAAAATCGTTTTCTAAATATAAAGTAATACACAATTTTAGTTCACTAGAGTAACAGTTATAACGAGGATCTAATACAGTGTATGTGTTTACATTGTTTATTGTAGAGATGATTTATTGAACATTTTATATTTCTTTTTTTTTTATTCTATTGTGAACGTTTGTTTTATAAAGTTTTTGTTTTTTCACATACAACTATCTTTATAAAAAAGAAATATGTTCACGAAATCATTGTTGAAAGAAAGAAATAATGCATTTAAGGAGAAGTGGACAGAACTGAACAAAAGTTGTCAAATAACCAAAAACAATTAAACAAATATAATAAGCAGGCATGCAGAGGATACCTAACGTTTTTTATAAATCAAGTGTTGGTTTTGTCAGTTTGTCGACGACACTTTAAATGTTTTTCCAACTTTTAATTTTTCATGTTGAAATAATGTCATATTTTAGACATAGCAAACCACAGTTTCATTTTTTCAGGCGAAGGATAGTTCATGCACGATCATATAATTTCGTTGTTTTGTTTATGATGCTTAATGCAATAGCTTTTCATAATGACTTCGACAACTTGGCTTTGGAATGTTTGGGTTTGAGTGTTCCTGTTTAAAATGAAGCCAGAAAAGCTGTTCTAATGCACAAAATTAATAAAGTGTTTCTTTTAATTAACTATTACCATCTCGAATTACACATCTTTTTCATCTGGTATTTAGTACTGAGACAATTTCAAAGAAAGTTAAAGAAGACGATTGTTTACTATCATCTTACTTATATTTTTTCACAAAAACTAATCTTGTAGCTTGCATTTTACCTCAGTTCAATTAAAAAAAAACATATCTGTGCTTATCTTTTCGACATATCTTATCAGTTTTAGTTTTCAATAATACAATCATGTATACACCTGTGTTCCATCCGCTTTTATTTAAGAATTGAATGCTTCTTTTTGTAACTTAATTGGGGTGTGAAAGCGGAAGCGCTTCATTCTAAAAATGTGCGCACGGTCAACGCTTTTACACCCCTATTAAGTTACAAAAAGTAGCATTCAATACTTATAATTACATTTTTTGCTATGATCATGAAAACACGAATTATATATTTTTTTTAATTTAATTCACTTGTGCACTTTATTGTGGGACACCGTGTTATCATGGATGAAAAGTTTTATTAGGTAATGCAATTGCTTAAGGAAAAACACATGATGTACAGTTAGCCAATCAGAATAAAGTATTCTAATGAAACATACATCTAATGTAATTATATAACTATAGAAATTCGTTTACTTTATTATTGATGCATCATTCATAAGTGTAATAATGATTGTTTACATAACATTATAGTTGTTACATTAATTTTCGGGTATTTTGGGATATAGATGTATACAAATAGGGTTAATATTATATATATTGTGTAAGTTCAAATCACGGATAAAAAAAATCAACATAACTTTACAAGCTTTGTTACTTCTTGTTAAGTAAATGCATATGTCATACAAGTAAATGAAAAACAAAACTTTATTAAATTGTATCTCACCTCTGATGAACTGTACCATACTTCTCGCGTGCTTAATCGGAGGAAACCTTAATTTATAATGGCCTAGTTGTAATGGTGCTTGCATTGCCAGTTGGTTATTTTCATTTGATATAGTATAAAAATTTGCCGAATCTGGCACACCTAGAAATGTACCTCTTATGATTCTCACATACTTTCTACAATATATCGAACGATCAAACTCACTCAATTCCAGTACTAATTGTGATCCTGGTGTTGTATAGATTCTGCCTATGCTTAGTGATTCTGTAATAATATTACTGTATTATTAAGAACATTCGAAATCAGAAGTAATTGCTGATGAATATTTTCTATTTGAATTGCATTTTTGTTGTGTTTAAAAGATACTACATATTTGTTATGTTAACATTGGACGGACATGTGTACCCCGAAAAGGTACACTATCAATAGCATATCAGGTAGTTTCTTTCATTGCGTGTCTGAATTGTTTCACTTTTTAATAGAGAGGACCTTTTAAAACTTTTTATACGGTATTGAATTTGCTTAAAGCACAAATTGTTATCAAAAGTACCAGGATTATAATTTTATACGCCAGACGCGCGTTTCGTCTACATAAGACTAATCAGTGACGCTCAGAACAAAATAGTTAAAAAGCCAAACAAATACAAAGTTGAAAAGCATTGAGGATCCAAAATTCCCAAAAGTTGTGCCAAATACGGCTAAGGTAATCTACTCCTGGGTTAAGAAAATCTTTAGTTTTTCGAAAAATTCTCAAAGTCATACGATGATTTACCATTGCCTATATCAACATGATCAACTTCATTTTGATTTTGGTGATAATTATTTCATTTGCCTTCATAGCAAATAATGTTTTGTTATCTTACAGATGGAAAAAAAAACATAGTCAAACATTTTCAAAAAATTTATTGAAATGTCAACATGGGTACCTCTACGAAGGACCATTACTATACCTTTACACTACCAGTCCTTAGGTCTAACACTTTTCCGGTTTGTATCTACATACATATGTAAACAAGAATCATAAACAACACCAACTTTAAAAGGATGATGTATTACTCCTTTGTAAAACTATTCATACAAGAACTTATCATATGCCTTTTTTATATAGTAAATAATTTATAACTTAGGCTCTTAGGATGATATTGAACATTGAACCATTGTTGAAGCATATAATGAAAACAGTCATAACATGTCATTTTTCATATCGAACGCATTATCAGCCTTTTGCTCCTGGCCTCATAATGAATATTGGGTTGATAATATATCTAATTATGAAAAATGTCATGTAATAATCTGATATTATCACTAATTTGTGCATTTTTCCTTGAAAGTTTGATTTTTTTGGTGATAAGTTCTCATATCATGCTACTCGCTTGAGATGGAAAATTATCGATAGAAACTAAGGAGACAAGTGGTGTTGCTAATGAAATTGATAGGAAATTGACAACGTTGTCATAGGTAAAATAGCGATAAACAGATTATCATCGGTCATTTCAACTCGACTGCTTTTCTCCCTTTCGCCGTCCCGAATCAAGCGAGAAAATCGATCTCGTTGAGATGATCAACGATAATGTATAATTAGCATACAGCAGAAATGACATGTATTCAATGGATACTCTCATGCCTGGGAATGTCACTTGTATTTGTCATTTTCCGCCTTTATTTATATAGGTATCTAAAGATTGAATATGCCAATATCAATTAGTCAAGTTATCATTTCTAGTATGTTATACAAACAATAACTCAATACAACTTGTACAAAATACAGCACCATAGGCTGAACACGTCAAGATGAATTCACAAGTATATTAACCGTCCTTTGGGGATTATTAACACAATAACATTGATACGAGGCTGGTTTTTAACGACATTGACTACCAATGAGTGTGTTGCATGGTCGGTTTAATAATATTAATGTCAAAAAATAAGAAGAGACGCTGTGTCAGAGGATTGCCCTCGTTATGCATTTCGTCTTTTCTATTAGTATGTATAATATGCTGATTGAATGTAAATATGTTGAGTTTCAGCAATTATAAAGAATTAAAACATGTAGAAGTATGGACAATTCGTATCGAAAAAAAAAGTAAACTTACCATTCAGAAATACCAATAACATTAAACAGATTTCGGTTGTAAACTGAAATAAATAAAATCATGTAATATCTCAAAAATGTTTGGAAAGTTCTACATCCTCCATCTTCAAAACAACTAGCTTACAACGTGTAAGCTCAAACCAATAAAATATTGTGCTTATCTGCAAGCAAACGATAGGACAGCTGACAGTTGACACAAACATTTGGTTTTAATCGAAAATGATGCAATTTAGTACATGTTGTGCACTCGACAAAAATAAATTATAAAAATCAATGGAAATGTCTAAAAACACGTACTAGGTAAAGCTTCTATTTTCATAATATTTTGAATGCAAAATGTTTATACTATTTTTTTTAATATTTGTTAAATTATAATGTTGGTTCTCAGTGTTCTTTAACTTCGTACTTTATTTGTCCTTTTTAACTTTGTTGATTCGAGCGTCATTGATGAGTCTTTTGTCGACGAAACGCGCGTCTGACGTCAATACTAAATTTAATCCCTGTTCCTTTGACGAGTTTATTTGTACATGTTGTATATAGATGCATATATAATTACTTACATGAGATTATATGATATATAAATGAAATCAATGTAGCAAATTAATATAAATAAAAGTTCAAAACTCACCATCCTCATTTTGAAATTATGTATTTTAACACTTTTAAGCTTCATAAGTTTGTTCGACTTTGTACTATCGTGCACTGAAAGGGAAATATGACATGTTTATCATATCCTGTAAGTATTGTTTAGAAATAATAGATAATGATGTTAGATTAATATTGTAAAAATAGAAAAGTTAGCATCACTGTTTTAAGTGATACGTTTATGATAGCTATTCCCCTTTAAACCGAGCAAGGAGAATGACTATATACTTCGAAAATAGATGTTCGAAAGAGAACATGATTATGGTCTGCAGATTTGTTTACGTATTTCTAGAAACTACACAACAAAACAGTTCGGAAAAATAATCATATGCTTAAGGCAAACAGAAAGAAAAGAGGAAAACATACATTAAAGCAAGACAACTCTCTTGCAGGAGTTTACGCAAACGTGAGGACGGAATGGGTCTTCTTTTTTAATTGAATAAGAAGATCGGGCTTTACACCAACAAAACATTTATCTAAAATAAAAGCACAACAAAAAACAACTCAGTGTCAAGATACAAAACCTTATCTGTAAATTTGTCAACGTTTAGATAACGTTTTGTTGGTGATAAAAACCTACACCATCATGTGAATAAAAAAAATCATGTTCGGTTAGAAACAAATAAACAAACCATTTGAGGAGCTAATATTTCCTTAACAAAAGATCGTTCTAAAAAGGTTTCTCCCTGTAGTCTGTTGTACCAATTAAATGAATGAGGACAATTTTAACAGAACACATATAAGGATAAAACTTCATGAACTGGACAAGTTTTCATAATAACATAATTTTACTCCACCAGAGGCGTAGTTTGTCAAGTGAAGCATTTTTATCGCCATTTTTTCTTTTTTTTCTTATATCTTTTTAGTAATTGTGTTGCACTTTCTTTATATAGATATAAGAAGTTCTGGTATGAACGTCATTGAGACAACTCTCCACCCGAGACCAAAGACACCGAAGATAACAGCTATAGGTCACCATTAGGCCATCCCCAATAAGCAAAGCTAATACAGCATATTCCGCTATTTATAGGGCACGAAATCACAAAATTAATGTAAAATAATTCAAACAAGAAAAACAGCCGGTCTTCTCAATTTACAAAAAAATGAAAGAACAAGAATGTGTCCTAAGTATACGTATGCTCCATCCGCACTATCGTTTTCTATTTCAGTGGACAGTAAAATGGGGTAAAAATGTCTAATTTGGCATTATCAATTAGAAAGAACATGTTTACTAAGTTTCAACTTGATTGGACTTCAACTTCATAAAAACTATCTGGATCAAAAACTACCTGGACCACAAACTTTAACCTGAAGTGGGACAGACGGACGAACGGAAGAACGAACGACCGAACGAACGGAAGACCGAATAGACAGACAGACGCACAGACTAGAAAACACAATGCCCATAGTCGGGGCATAAACACAAATATGTAACACAGCAAAAAACGACAACAATTGAAATTCAGGCTTCTGACTTGGGACAGACATATACATACAGAGTGTGACGGGTTTTAACATATAATTGGGATCCATACATCCCCCTTACATGTTACAGTGGAGTAACAGTCCAACATGAGAACGAACTATAAAAAACGTTAAAAAAGGCTTGCCACATCAGATGGATACATGCATGTTATGATGATTACATCTTTTATCGCTAGTGTTTTTTTTATTTGTTGATATTTTAGTAAGTGTTATTCACCTTCGTTATGATGATTATAGGATATTTTGATTCATAATTACACTATTTTTCAAAAATATGGCTTATTGGGCTTTTTTTTTATCCTACAAAAGCTGTTAAAACTAAATATTATCACGTTGTTTGATTGACTGAGAATATAAGTGCAATTGAACAAATTGACCTGCATATGAGAAAAAACCGGATGCAATCGAGTTTTTAGAGTTGGTTGAATATAAAAGAAAAAACAGGAAACATTTAAAAGAGTGGGAAACATTGTTTCAAATAAACAATTATCACTTGATCATATGAATTGACCTTGGGAAGGGGAAATATATATAAATATATATATATATATATATAGATATATAGTTTCAATTAAATCAACATTTTTAATGTTCTACTTCATTGGAAAGCAATGGAATGGCCTTAAGTACTATAACAAGAATACCGAAATCCAAGGAAAATTCAAAACGGAAAGTTCCTTATCAAATGGCATAAAGATGCTGATAACACATCAAACGAATGGAAAACAACTGCCATATTTCTGACTTAGTACAGGCATTTCCGTTCCATTTTGCTTGGATGAAAATCATCGGGACTAGAATTTTTTCTTTAATTGGATATAGGAAGATGTGGTGTGAGTGCCCATGAGACAACTCTCCATCCAAAAAACAATTTAAAAAAAAGTAAACCATTATAGGTCAATGCACGGCCTTCAACACGGAGCCTTGGCTCACACCGAACAACAAGCTATAAAGGACCCCAAAATTACTAGTGTAAAACCATTCAAACGGAAAAACCAACAGTCTAATCTATATAAAATTTAAAAAAACGAGAAACGAGAAACATGTATAAATTATATAAAGACGAAATAAATTATCAATAAAGATATTTGTATCTTCCGATTCGCTTTTTTTCGAAACAAAGCACAGACGACCTTTGCCATAACCCTGGTTCATTAACTTTTTGCTGAGAACTGACGTTTTTCACAGTCTGAGTAGCACAAGGGAAATGAAAATCTTAAATGCAAGTAAAGTTTGCTTCTAAGGTGGGGGAAGTCAAAGATTTGAAGATTGAAAGGATATTTGGTATTGAGATGACAACTGCTATCAAATTTGTGGTAGAAGCCTAAAATTGAGGCGTAAGAAGCTGTGTCTGCTGTTTCTTTAATTTGTAGTTCTGGAGAATAAATTAGTCAGAACAGTTTGGATTGTCATTTAATAGAACCTCAATGAATTTAAATGTGAAATTAAATTATCTTGCTTCTTTGATCCTCTTCTTGACCATCAAATCGAATACATCGTATACCTGTCTAATAGATCTATATGTCTGCATCTTGTTACAACCCCCCGTAACGTTCGTTCTTTCTTCAAGGCTTGGCCATAACATGTGATGTAATCCTTGGATGTTATTGTTTACGTTGAAACTACAAATGCGAGCGTTTAAGGTGGTATGGGAGTCTAAAATAAAAATGATAGAATTTGTTCATACTTTGCCAAAACGTTGTATCTATTGATACATGTTGAAAAATATAATAAAAATGATAGGTCACCGCGCATTTTCTCAAGCTACAGGACCGGACAAAATGACACATTTTGTATGGATTATACAGGAAAAAACACCATTTTGTGATTAGAAACTAAACAAAATGATAGAATTGTTAAATACTTCAGGAAAAGATAGCTTTCAGACACTGCTTTGAGAATATCAAAAGAAAAGATAGGGTCACCGTACGTTTTTTTCGGCTAAAATACAAAATAGGAAAATTCCATACAGAATCCTTCAGAAAATGCACTTTTTTAGAGTTACCTCCCCTTAAAATGTTCAATTTTTAAAAAAGATAAAAACAACCAAAAATAATTAACATTTGCAAAAATATCAATATTTAGAAGTTATATTCTTATAAATTGGTACTTTTAAATGAAAATGTACATTAAACATCTGCATTCCTGCATCAAATTTTGCTAACTTGATGGAAAATCTGGACCTTTGATTCTCTGTTTTTTACAATCCAAGATGGAGGAAGACACCCATACCACCTTAACGTGATTGAAGCGGTCAAGTAATCACTAATGGAACCGACCGTCACTGGTGATTTTTTTTGTAAACGAAACGCAGTCAGCAATTTTCAATGGGTTCTGTTTATGTGGTGACTGTCTTTTTTCGCCTTCTCGAGTCGAGTTGGGCATTAAAATGGCTTTATTATTTGTTAGTTACAAAATATAACTTTTCATTTTATGACAAATATCAATATCTGCATAGTTGGTCATTGTCCTCAAATTTGTTCGTTAATTCCTTTATCAGCTTTTACTATTGGTAATATGTGAACATGTGCATGTTTATATATCTTATAATATTGACAGAAACACTGTTATTCTCCAATGTTATCATTGATAGTTGTCGTCCTGTATTCAATCATTTCAAAAGTGTATGAAGAGGTCCTTAGCTAGATTAAGTGTCTGTTCAAATCTAGATAAAAAAGATTTACTAATTAAACATGTCTTGATACTATTGTGTTTTTGTTGTATAGATATGTATACACTTTTGATGGGTTCTACCATCCTTAGGTGAAATAAAAAATAATTAAATGTTCATGTTCTTGTTCTTTGAGGCCAAGAAACCAATGCAACATCGACACGGTATAAGAGTAATGTCCCTTGATATGTTTAGACGTAACTTGCAATATTCCATATAAAACGTGGTTTAAATTTGTTAAATAGCTGAAAATGAACGCAGAAAACTGACTCAGGATCGTCTGTAACGGCTTAGAGAAGGTCTAAAGGGCAATTGGGTAGTAGCCAGGGGTCGGCATTGGCGCTGGTCCGGTGATCCTAGACCAGTAGAATTTGCGTCGGACTAGTAGATTTGTCAGCTGGTGGGCCGGCGGACCAGTAGCAATTTGTCGATAATATCACTGATTGCATCCCAATCAAGGTTTGCTTACAAAACATTCCCTAAAAATCAATAACACGGCTCTTGCGGGTACTAAGGATCTCGGTTTAGTGTCACAACAACAACACAAAATGTAGACATTTTCGGTAGGAGCTAAAAACGCCAGATAAAAAAGTTCAATAAGTGACATTCAAAAAGAAGATCGGAATAATGTTTTTGAAATTAACTAAAAAAAATGTAATTATATTAGTGTTTGTCCAATAAATGTCATTTTTGCAGAACCAGTATCTTTATAGCCTGACCAGTAGATTTTCAGTCCATTGGTCCGCCTGGCCAGTACACAAAATAGATTAAATTCGACCCCTGGATGTAGCTATTTTAATTTAAAAAAAGTCACTGAGCTTTTAATGTGCAATTAAATAACTCTATTTTTGATTTTTCTAGCAAATATGCAACAAACTGTAACACTTCTAGAAATTCAAGTTTTTTTTTTTAAAGTAAGCAATAATTCAAAAAGAACACAGTCTTCATATTCATATGCTAGGAGATTTTAATGATACACTTGAACCACTTAATAAAAAGTCTTTATGTCCTGGTAAATTTATGTAACCTGTCAACAGATCAAAGCAATTGATAGAATCTAACAAATTAACGGATGTTTGGAGAAGCTATAACACAAATAAACAGCAACTTACATGGAGAAGAACGGATAAATCACAAGCTAGTAGACTAGACATGATTTTTATTGAGTAAGAATTTTTACCTCTCATAAAATGGTGTAAAATTAAACCGACTGTTAAACAGTCCACTGATCACCAAAGGGTATTTTTTAAATTTAAGCCAGGGGTTTAACTTATTGAGGAAATGAGTATTGGACAATAAATAATTCAGTATTACAAAATAAAGATTACCAAGGGAGTATTAAATAGTTGATTGATAAATATATATTTAAAAAGGACACACTAGATTGTAGGCTTTTTATGAGATGCATTTACAATCGAGGTAATGGAAGTAACTACAACTAATTGTACGAATAAAACGAAGTTAACATGAGAGCGAATGTAGTATTAAACACGATCTGAAAAAAAATGAAGTTTAAAGATGAGAGAAACACTGATAAAAATTTTAATTTGGAAAAAGAAATTAGGGATATAGAAAAAGATATTTATGATGAAAAGGCAAAAGGTGCATGGATTAAATCTAGAGAAAAAATGGGTTGAGTTTGGCGAAAAAAACCAATTCCTACTTCCGCGGTCTAGAAAAGAAGAGGCAAGTTAAAATATCAATAAGTAAGATGAAAGGAGAAGATAGGGAAGTAATTACTTATCAAGAAAATTTACTCTATAAAATAAAAAATTTCTATGAAAACTTGTATAATGTAAAATCTGCAAATAAAAATCTAACTTAAAAATATACCAATGACACAAAACAAAATACCAAAGTAGACGTTAAGTGATATGTGATGGAAGAATTATCGTAGATGAATGCACACACGGCATTTATAAAATGAAACTAAATTAATCACCAGGGCTTGGTGGTCTAACGGTCGAATTTTATAGACAATTTTGAGATTAAACTTAAAGCAGATTCTTTACTTTTGGAAAACTACCGTCAAATTGCACTTCTTTATACAGTTTTTAAACTTTTGTCATATGTTCTAGCTCAAAGATTAAAAAAGGTACTTTCAAAAATTATTAATGAAGAGCACACCGGTTATGTTAAAAAAAGATTTATTGGTTTTGGTTTGAGACAAATTCAAGATGTAATAGACTACACAGACGCATACAATATTGAGTTTTTAGATTTTCCTAAGCATTTGATTGCGTTTTTTTACGATTCATTTATTAAATAGGTTAAAACAATGTAAACAGATATACAAATTGGTGATATGAACAATGGGTGGGTATCAGAAATTTTCAAAAATTCACGTAGAATAAGATAAGGCTGTCCTTTTTCGGCTCTTTTATATGTTTTTGCTGTTGAAAATGTAAAAGGAATTAATATAAAATAAGAAGGGAAACGTCATAGTATTACGATTTTACAATTAGCAGACAACACAACACTTCTTTGCAAGGATAAAAAAACTATGTGGTAACTGCAATGAACAAAATAGAAATTGTTGGTTCCGTTTCAGGTTTAATTTTAAATAGAAATAAAACAGAAGGATTATGGATTGGGAAATTGAAATCGTGTTAAGATATAAATGTCGGGAATAAGTGGGGAGATAAACCTTTAGGGATGTTTTTTTCGTACATAATAAAGAAGAATGCAAAAAACTAAACTGGAATGGTACAATAGAAAACATGAATAAATTATTTGTGATAAAGAAAAAACGAAATTTATCAATTTTAGGAAAAATCCTTATTATCAAGACTTTGATATTGCTTGTTTACTTTCTTGGGAAGCGTCTGTTTAACTTCAGAAAATTATCTAAGAGAAAAAGAAGACAGTGCCTATACATGTATCTGGAATGGGAAACCTGACAAGGTTAAAAGAAACATGATGATTGGTCCATATGAGAAGTTTTGTTTTTTAAATGGTACACTTCAAAAGTTATTTTGTGGTTTTAAAGGCATCATAGATTGGTAAAATTTAGTTAGTTTTTTCGTTTGAATTGTTTTACATTGTCATATCGGGGCCTTTTATAACTGACTATGCGCTGAGGTATGGGCTTTGCTCATTGTTGAAGGCCGTACGGTTACCTATAGTTGTTAACGTCTGTGTCATTTGGGTCTCTTGTGGACAGTTGTCTCATTTGCAATCATACCACAACTTCTATTTTTATATATACCATTTAAATACGTAAATGTTTCAAACAACATTTTGTCAATATTTAATATGAATTTTAGTGATATAAAATCTTTAAATTATTTTATAGATTTCCAGCGTTTTATAAAGAAGTAATAAAGTCTTGATTTGATTGGCGATGGACCAGACACATTTTTCGATTTTAGAAAACAAGTAATATGGAGAAATAAATTAATAAAATTTGTTAAAAAACACAATTATATTTGAGAACTGGATTAGGTGTGATCTGATTTACATAAATGATATCTTGAATGATAAAATGCCATTATCGGAAATCTACATTCTAAACAAATTAAAAACAAAATAAATTTGATCGCTGAATTTTACAAATAAAAAAATCTATACCAGCAGAATGGATCCAAGTTGCTCAAAAAGAGAATTCTTTCAAAAATACAGTTAATATTCAGAGAAATACATCATTTAATCGAAACTACATTATTAGGAATTAAAATGTTATGAAACTAAAGTCGTTAATAGAGATAAACAGATGGCTTAGAATCCTACCAATACAAGAAACTCTTAATATGGATTCATTGTACCAACTTATTTTTGGAATATATGACTGAAAATAAATTAAAAATATTTAGATGGAAATTATTACATTATATTGTTCCAACGAAAAAAACTATTATTGCAGTGGATAGTTACCAAGACAGATAAGTGTAATTTTTGTAACCAAGAAAAAGATTATGCTCACTATCGTCTATATTTGAATACATTTTTGCAAAAAATCTATGACCTCTTTAAAATAAGTAAAGGAGATTTTGATATTATTTTGCAACATCTTGAATTTGGATAGAAAATCACAGATAGTAAATATTACTTTTCGAATTATATATTAACAGCATTAACTTTTTCCATTTATAAGTCATATTATAGAACAAAACTGTTGATGTCTTTAGTTTTTTTTAAATGAATATAATAAAAGACTAAATACATACAAATCAATATGTCTAATGTTATTGTCAATTACAAATGTAAAAAGAAGTTTTAGCATTGATAAGTCTCTGTATAGGACGATTATACATCCTGTATATCATTTTTATAAGTTAATAAGTTGAATAAGCTATTCATTTTCCTGGATAAACAGTGGAGTGTAACAGGGTAAATAAAGAGAAGCTTGGACTCTTGTGAATTTGTAACAAGCAAGATGAATAAAATAATAATGATAAATAATAGAAAAAAAAATCGACACGGTAAACATGACAGTCCAACCTATCACAAAAAACACTATATACACAATGTAGTAAAATGTACATTACAATAAAAAATCAAAATCAAAATAGAAAATTCGCTATTCAAATGACAATCACATCATACAAAT
Source organism: Mytilus trossulus (assembly GCF_036588685.1). Classification (NCBI taxonomy): domain Eukaryota; kingdom Metazoa; phylum Mollusca; class Bivalvia; order Mytilida; family Mytilidae; genus Mytilus; species Mytilus trossulus. The sequence goes on from NW_026963294.1 coordinate 3,659,172, forward strand.
AAAAAAACAGTTGGTACATTCATTACCTTATGTAGAAAATCGTTTGTTTAAATCAGGATTGACAGCTTACCTCTCGATTGTATGACAGTGGCATACAATTTATTCATATCAACAACAATGCGTGAACTAAAAAAAACTGAAGAAAATCGAGAAAAAAAACATGACAAACAAGACAGACGAAAACAATACAATACAAATAAGAAGAGGCCATCAAGAAGAGGCAAACCGTTTGTTCTGATAGGCATGCATACAATTTATTTACATTTCTACTTTTAAAATGTAACAAAGGTGTTGTCAATAAAACACTCCATCATACTGATTACTTTTCCATCTAAGTACCATGTTTTACCTTTTTTTTCAATATTTACAAAACGTGCGGTTTGGTATCCCAAAGTATTATATTTCTGGCATATCCTACAACTTCTTTTATTGTAAAGCATTGTGGGCTGTTCCTTTGAAACCATTTTTCAAGTTAACATAGGGAATGGTGGTATGCAGGATTTCAGAAATAAAAAGTTGGGATAGTATAAATGTAAAAGAAAGATCGAGATTTAGAATTATCTAGAAGTTGTTTTGGTTTTTTTTCTAAGCTTGATCCATAGTTGTTTAATACAACTATTCAAGTAAAACAGTTTCGCAGTATCTGAAGATCCTTTTAAACTGCTTCCAAACGTTATGTCAAACTTATCGACTATTCCTCTGAAGAAAATGCAGATGTTCCGTTGTTTGTTCGGAACTTTGTGCAGCTTATATATCCAATACAAACAATGTTATTCCTAAGATTTGCTATTCAATGTAATGATCATTGAAGCATTGCAGGATTAATGATTCGGCGAAGTATCATCAATGTTGAATGATAAGTTTGTAACTGAGTGCTCATTCATTTCAATTTATTTTGCAAGACACTAGTGGTTGCACGATTTACATAGTTCAACAACTGTATTATAAGCCATATCAACAATGAGGTTCGACTTTCGCATGTGGCAGTTGCGTTCGACATAAATATTATCACGTAGTAAAGGTCCGTCAATTTTGGAATCCCTCGTAAAAAAAAACTGTAATTCGTGTTGCTTCGTTTTTAGTTTTCTACGTTGTGTATTGTGTACTATTATATGTCTGTTTGTTTTTTTATTTTTTAGCAATGGTTTAATCAGTTTTGTTTATCTACGAGTTTTTCTGTCCCTGTGGTATTTTTTTGCCCCTCTCTTATATCTTATTTCATCATAATTATCAAAGATCTTTTTCTTATCTTGGTGGTTTAAATATTATTTGGTGGATTTAATTTGACACTTTTATTTAAGGAACAAACTGAACAAAATGACTTCAGCCATGGTATTCTAATTTATATTTACAAATAATATTCGTTTTCAGGTTCTTCAGGTAAATTATCTAGAACAATTCAGTCTTCGCTTTCCATCATTCGTAATTTTCTAGATGTGTTTTGTAAACGTCCATATATCTCAGTTACATGTGTCCAATATTGACCTCAAATTTCTTTTACACTTATATTTTTAATTGATATACAGAACACGTCTCGTAATATCTAAAGTGGGTATTTGGCAATTAGGGATTTTTTTTACCTAGCATTGACATTGTTGTCGATATATTAATTATCTGTTTGTCGATGTGATGACTAAAGTCCTTTTCAACTGTTTATTTATTATTATTATGTTGAAAGGTTAAGGTGTGGGTTTGACACTAAGAAACATGTTTAATAACTACATATTCTGTATATGCCTGTCCGAAGTCTGATTACCCTGTAGTTCAGAGATTGGCGTTTGTTGCTTTATATCATATTGGTAATTCGTTCATTGTTGCGTAAACCAGGCCGTTAGATTTCTCATTTGAATTTTGTAACATTCGTCATATTAATAAATGCCTTCCATTGTACTTAATTTGTTAACTTCTTTGTCCTATGATCTTTGTTGGAGATTAGCCTCCTTGACAATAATACCACATTTTATTATACCCATATCCATATATAAATGAAGATTGTTTCGGGTTTTTTTAACAATCGCAGTTCAACAAGAATGTCTAGGTCACTTTTGGATATCGACACACTATTTATTAGTGTCGTTGTTGATGTGCCTCATTGTAACTTGTTGTCTTAATTGATACATGGGAATAACTAGAATTTGGGTTTGCCGATTCCTTGCTTTGAAATTACCACTGTATAGAATCTAAACAACACATGCATAAGCAATTGAAAGAGCAAATTGTTAACATGAGAAAACATTGTCAACCGAGGCGAAACTAGTGACCATTGTTGACAGTGTTTCTAAGGGTTAACACTATGCATTTTTACAATTTCAGTTATGTTTTAACTAATTTATCATACTGAATGTTCTGTCAGTGTTACGCTTAAATTTCTTTACTAATGCGGCATACATAGCAACGTTGTAGAAAAAAATTAAGAGAGGTATATTTTTTATATCAAGTCTAGAGAAAGTTGAAAGACCAAACACGTAGAACTGGAGCATTTTCTTAAAAATTAATGACGACAAATCATTTCATTGTCCAAGCTTGAACATGTTTGAAACCAGGTTCAATTTACCATTTTACAGAATGATATGCCTGTGTCAAGTGAGCAATATAACTGTTGTCTTTCATTTGTTTGATTTGAGCTCTTGATTTGCCAATTGTTTAGGGAAATTCTTTTAAATTTTCCTTGATGTTTGACATTTTTCTTGTTTTAATATCATGACTAAAGCAACCAGGAAATCATTTTTTTTATTATCTGCGAAAAACAATATTTATGATATTTTGTATTATAAACAAATTGTCACTTTGAGCATTGATGACTGTAATAAAAAAAACCATACAATGTCGGACAGCGGCTTTTTCTATTTCATTAATCAGGTACATTTGTTAGGTCACAATACTGATGAAGTTCCTCATTTGCTAGCATCATTGTTGGTACGAGTTTTCGTAACAGTCACTAAACCTTACGAAACCAAAAGTAGAGCCGTTTGATTAGTCACTGCTTGTTGAATGTTTTAACATTCTGTTGCTGCCTTGCTCATTTCCCGTTCGAAATGGCTGTGACATATCATCTTGATCTGCTCAGGGAGCAGCTTCATCACTCGGGATTCCTTCGTTGTTCGTTGTGACATCATGAAGGGTAGTAGTCCGTATATCATGCATAGACCGTTCGGAAGGGTTCACTTGCTGCAGTTCATTGCTCGAACGTTCCTGTTCAGATACTGTCGACGATATACCAATAGTATTCATGATATCATTCATTTGATCTTCACTGTTTCTGTTTGTTGTGGTAGATTCATTCTGGGGATATTGTTGATCGAGTTCTTGGTGACCTGTTGTAAACAGGTGTTCGTTGACTTCTTGGCTTGTAATTGGTTCTATTTCATCATAAACGTGATTATTCAAAAGTTCTTGTGTATTAGGTTGTATGGTTCGTCTCTTTATCACTCGCACACAGAAACAGACATGACTTATGAATAAATAGATAATTATTACGGATGCAATACTTCCGCTTGCTATTATCTGGTTTGTACCCTCACTGTAGCAGTGGTTGTGTTCTTCTTTAAAGCAAAAAAAAAGAAACAAATTAGTAAGAATAATGTTAGTTGCAGACAACCATATTTCTTCTGTCTACAGACATGACAAACATGCACTATCTTTACACATTAGATAAGCATTATAAGTTTGAAACTTCTAGCAATGATATATTGAACACATCACATACTCATACTCTATCTTTTCAATATTGAGATTTTTAACTACAAATTGTATTATTGTTTTTAGTTTATTAACTTATAATAATACGAAAACATATTTTTTAAGCATTTAATCACTAGTGTCACTTATACCGTTTATAAACATCCTAGTTTAATGAATCAGTTCAGCAATCCGTTATTCTGTGAACAAATTTAAAATTTTAATATGTTCAATGGTTTCATACGTTATACCCCCGTAGGAGAAGACTTAATCAGCAAATAAACATAGAATATGTCTAATTCAATCGGACTAAAACAGGTGAATTTTATATTCATGCTTGCATTTCCATCAAGTAAGTATATAAATTGTCGAACTTTACGAAATAATAACTTAGAAAATGATACACTTGATTTATCTTACCATCTTCTAGAATTTGGAACTGATAAGAATCTACTCCTAACTTATTCTCTGCCCATATAGTATACTCATGAGAGTCATTGCTTCTAAAAATGTCTGTCTCAATTTCAATTTTATATCCACTAAGATTGCCATTTTCTCCTGAAGCTGTATACATCAATGCAGCTTTTGAAATTCCGAAATTCATTTTGTAAGTTCTGTTCAGATCGGTGTCAGTCATTCCAATCCATATGTTTTCTACGATAGGGTTACTATATATGAAGAATGACATTGTCAAATTTTCGCCGGGTACAGCAATCTTTATTTTTCTATTTTCTGTTACAAATATTGGAGCACCTTAAAAAATAAATTAGATTAACATTATAATATCAAGTCGTCAAGAAAAAAGTTTTCATCAGCAATGATTTGATGTAGCCAATCATGAAAAGAAAAATGTTTGAATGCGATACAACCCCGTACAAATGAATAGTGATAGTGCTAATTATCAGCGCTGTTAGAATTAACAAAAGCGAACATTTACCACCAACAAGGTATCTTCAGAAGAAACATGAATATTTTTAGAGATTGGAATGACTTCTCTCCTAAATAATTACAGGAAATACGTAAGAATCATTAAATTGATGAAAAGTGGAAACAGATGAAAATAAAACCCCACAGCAAATAAACTTATCATAAATACCAGGATTGAATTTTTTTATTTACGCCAGACGTGCATTTCGTCTACAAAAGACTCATCAGTGACGCTTGAATCAAAAAATGTTAAAAGCCCCAATAAAGTACGAAGTTGAGGACCACTGAGGACCAAACAATCCTAAAAGTTTTGCCAAATATGGCAAGTCCGGATTACCATTATCACTTACAAATCGAATTTTAAGCAGATGTCGTTTTATAGATTGAAGTATAATTTGTGTATCTTTTAGAAATGAAAACAACACAACTAAGTTAAATTGCATGCATCCGAAGCGCTTTTCTAGATTCGTCTGCTAATGCTTAATGCAGAACATTTTAAAGTTAAGCATGTGGTATAACTAACATAGTTAAACAGCTATTTGACCAAAACACATTAGGATAGCCAAAATCGCATTGGTATAGTTAGACTGTCACCATTTATTTTATAACGATTGCCTTTACGACATCTTAACTTGACTGTAGTATTCTCCATTGTTTACACTGATTGAATTGATTATTTCTGGTGACTGTTTTGGATAGGATTGTGTTGGTTATTTCTGTGAATGTTTTGGATAACAACATTAACAGTTCCAGTTTTCTGCACCAAATGTCACACTTAAATCATGTTCGGAGTTTCTGCATGTTCTGTTTTGGTTTTTGGTTTTTCATCTTTAAACACTTACAATAGTAGACTAAGATATTGATTCTTTACTAAATGCATTATTTTGAAATTTATTGAAAAAGTCATAGCAGATTTGGTTTTGAATTCTTTAACTTTTTCTGTAATATTTATCAATACTGGAAATAACATTCCCAAGTTAATTAGATTTTTATCTTATAATCTCTGGGTTTAACATCTCATCATAGGTAATTTATATCCTAGTATTGAACTATCATTAGAAGTGACTGACATCTGTCAAATTATTGTTATATTATAGTAATAAATTGATGATTTTTTTATGTATTTATAAATTGTTACTAGTAGTTTATCCTTTCCCGTCATGATCTATTAGTTGGGAGATAGCAAAATTATTTCGGTTTGAGAGTGTTATCTTTGATCATTTTTGTTTTGAACATTTATCTTACCTGAATAGGAAAAACTTCCAATACCCTTTTGAAACACATTACTATTAGGACCAGATATCCCATTGCTTACTCTGCACACATATCTTCCATTCATCTGATATTGTTGTGAAAGTGTTTGAAGAATCATTGTCCCATTTTGTAATCCGTCTAAAAAGCGTATATGATTCCCTTCTTCCGATTGATGTTCCCATTTGTTGAATGTGTATGTCTCCGGATAACCTTTAGGTATACAGTCAATGCTGCTTTCTCTTACAACAACTTTGACATCTGGTGCAACTGCAATGCAATATAAGATAGGTTAAATGAACTTTAACACATTTAAGATACGATTGATTGATTGATAGTGTTTTAAGTGCCACTTTTGGGCTATTTTGTGGCGGCCAGTTTTTATAAGGCGGAAGAAGCCATAGTGAAAGATGGAATTTTGACTGACAATCCTAGTTAATTAAGATTGAAGTCGAGTGCAACCGATCGAGCAGGGTTAGACCTCACAACCATAGTGTTGACTAGCTAGTGATTATAGTAGTATAACTACTTCGACCACTTGCATGTAGCCACCAAGGGCCCCTTTTTAAGAGAAGATCATTTGTTTAGTAAAGAGTAATCCATCGATTCCATACAAAATTGATGTGCTTAAGAAAAGAAGCCATACACAGTTGCCGGTTGCTGTATGTCATTTCTGTTTTCCGTTAACTGGTTTGAATATAACAGAAGGTGGTGGAGTTTTATATGAATTGTTTTACATTTTGTCATCTATGTTTTATAATATTCTATTTGGTATGAGCTTTTGTAATTGTGATTGGTGAATGACGTACGATGATCTATAATTGCGTACATCTACGACATTGTGCAAATATTGTGTATATGGTGGATAAACATCTCATTCTAATCATACCAACAAGATATACACCAGCGTCAAATACGCAAACAACAGAATAACTTTAATCAAAGGAGGCAACTGATGACGTCGGTCATTTAAATTATGTGTAAAGCAGCGGAACGCACACAAGGACGAGAAATGACCAATGATTGTTATATTTTTACAGTTAAATTAACCGATCGGTTTGAATAACAGGACATACGATGCGAACCTACATAGAACAGCAAACTTATAGTATGACGTTCTTCTTTTGTTTTGAAAACAATGCCATGTTCTCATTCCAATACAACAATGGCTGCACACAATTGACGTCACAACTAAAATTGCAATCTACTAGCAGTTTGAACATTACCGGAGATCAACATGGACTTTTTTGTGCTAAAAAATGAAATTCTTAAAGTAAATTCACATGTATCTGCTTGTTGATTTGTAATCTCTTTGATTTTCTAATACGTTTCTGTCGTGTTTTATTAGTACTCAAGTTTTCTATAAGATTCGAAACAATTTACTCTATTTTTATCTGGTTTATCTTTTTCCTCATTTTAACTTTATTTAATCAACTTGTAGTTCGTTTGATCTCAGATTGTCATCGATTTAAATTCGACTATGAAGCTTTCCTCTTAAAGTATTCCTATTGTGACGTCATGAAAAAACCCGACATGTTTGATGGCGTTACGTAGAAAGAACACAACTCTTTTGGAGATCAAACAGAAAATTAAGATTGTCTGCATATCGTCTAAAACCCATTAGAGAAACAAATTTCACCAAAAAATCATACAAAATAAATAAAATGTTCTAATGCTTACAGTGGATTACTAACTTAACGTAGACCTCTGCATATTCTGGACATTTTACCACACAGCTGTACCTTGTGAAGTTATCGTGTCTGTTAGGTGTAAAAGAAAAAGTAACGTAGCTACTGCTACTTGTTGCTAAAGTTTTTCCGTTCTTTTGTATGAATAATTCTTTTGCATCATAACCTGGTACAGTAATGCATGATATATCAGTAGACTGTCCTTCTTGACCATATATTATATTGTCATCAGTTTGATGCAGGAATTTTATTTCTGCAACAGAAAATGTAATATGAATTCGTATTTTTTTTATCGCGGAAATGTCAGCAGGAATTTTATTCAGTTATTATTATAAATAATTGTCTTTAACTGTGCAAAATACAGGCAATAATAGTATACCGCTGTGTAAAAGTCATAAATCGATTGAGACCAAAAAAAATCCGGGTTACAAACAAATACCCATGGAAACACACCAATTATAAGAGGAAAACAACGAAACAACAGAAACAACCGAAACACTGAAGTAAACAAAACAACAAACGACAATGCAACAAACGAACTATAACTTTCATTTTCCTGACTTGTTACAGGACATTTTAAGAACAAAATGGTGGCGTTAAACCTGGTTTTATGGCTAACTAATCCTCGCACTTTTATGGCAATGATAAATGTAAAATTAAAATGACACCATTACATGACAGAAATACAGTACACATCAATGCAATAGGATATAGGACAGAGAAATATACAAATAAACAATTCAATAGAACATTATTTACATGCTAACCAGTGAATAAAAACAAACACGTTAAACAACTTAGAACAGCACACAAAACAGCACAACAAAACCACAAACTGTCTTTCACACGACTGGGTCAACGCCACAAAGGTGACTTCACAAGTAAAGTTAAGAAAGTGTTTGGTACTGTTGAAGATCAGGTTTGTAACTCTGCCAATGGACATCTTTTATAACAATTACTAATATATTAATAAGTATTCATCATTATCTGTAACAATCTGTTAAGCAATCATGGTGGTACTTACTGGCAGTAACCAACTGAAGATGAATCGGAAATGATAGGCTGCAGTGATAACTGCCTAAATCATATCTTGATACATAAATTGAATGTATCTTCAGTTTAAATTCCAAAAAATACTTCACATATCCACCGTACTGACCAAAACCAAAATAACCATATTGTGCTATATTGTATGTAAACGTAAGACTGTCATCATCTGATTTGCGCATCAAACCTGTAATTATGTAAGAAGACGAGCTATGTACTGTTCATTCCAAAAGAGGGACGAAAGATACCAGAGGGACAGTCAAACTCATAAATCGAAAATAAACTGACAACGCCACGGTTTAAAATGAAACAGACAAACAATAGTACACATGACACAAAATAGAAAACTAAAGAATAAACAACACAAACCTAACAAAAAACTTGGGATGATCTCAGGTGCTCCGGAAGGGTAGGCAGATCTGCTCCACATGTGGCACCCGTCGTGTTGTTTATGATATGACAAATCCGGTAAATAATCTATTTCGGTAGGTCACATTCATGAAAGGGAAGGGGATTGTAGTTACGTCATAGGGAACTTATACGATATCATTTGTAAACGGTGATGGCGTCCGTAAAATATACGAAGTGATGATTTCAACTTCACCATTTGGAACTCTTATTTTTAATAGCATCATTGTGAGCATCAAGCCTCTATCAAGAAAATCATGATAGGAAATGCAAGCACGGGAATATCGTATTAATTGGGAGTTATATACACCGTATACAGATGCTGCTGAAATGATTCTACTTAGAAATGGAAAGTTCACAATCGAATAGCTGAAGTCATCTCTTTTGTCGTAAAGTTTTGTTTTCAACCGACCCTCATTGTCAATTTCTAAATGTAAGTCCAGATATGAGCCGACCTAACTGTATCTGTTTTATCATTTATCTCTAGTTCGATGGGATAGATGCGTTCAACATAGTCACCAAGGTTTGAACTTTTTAGTGAACGAACATCATCTACATGTATATAGCGGAAAGTAGAGTTAAAAGCTATCGTTAACGTCTTATCTTTCTTCCTAAGAATGTCCTGTATGACGTCAGCTTCATAATAATAAAGAAACAATTCGGCAAGAAGAGGGGCACAACTTGTTCCCATTGGAATACCGACAGTCTGTTAAAAAACACGTCATCCAAACTGAAAAAAATATGGATTCAATTAAGAATTCAAGCAATTTGATAATGTCAGAGGTTTATTTGTTTGAATCAGAGTGATCCTTTACAAAAAAGGATGTATCCATTTCTAAGACAAAATACTCGGATCTAGGTTTGCCATTCTTTTTTATGAAACAAAACAATACCCACTCATTCAATATATCTTTAGTTTTGAATGTGGAATACTTGTGTAAAGTGTAGAAAAGTTAAATGTTTTAATATTATTACAAGATGAAATAGAGTTAGATTGTATGTACTCGTAAGGGTATCTGTTGAGTTTCCAAGTGAATTGTCAATACCTAATAAGTTTATCAAGCAGTTAATGTAATGAGTTTTACTCACACAAACGATGTCTTTCTATTATTACATTTATTTTTTTACTATAGACGTAATTTTGTTTTAATTACAAGTTTATTTTCTAGTGGAAAATGTATTTCTGAAACAATGACCCGGTTTAACTCACCTACTATATCCAAATTTTTTGTTTCAGTCGGGCCGCTAAATATGTGGTTATACGTGCCATGAACTCTTGGTGCCCTCAGAGTTAGTGAATGTGATTTTACTCTTATGATTTCATATTTCATCGTATCATATTCTCCCGATGTATTAAGTATGTCTCTCCAACTTCTCTCACAGTAGATTGATGGCTCAAACTCACGTGTGTTTATTTGTAAGTAAGATTTTGGCGTCGTATAGATTATTTTGGTCTCCAAACATGGTGTACCTGTAATAGTTTTTAATCATTAATAATTCTAATAAAATTTGCATATCTACAATTTACTTATCGGGTTGGTCTGTTAAAACGTTCCCTTTTAGTGAAACTTCGATATCCCATGTTGTCGAAACCAATATCACAATACATATCCACGGTATCATTCGGCGGATTCAAAGCAAATCGAGTCTGAAATCAACTGCATAACTTTTATTTCTATAAAAATGCATCCATACCAAATAATAGAATGATTGCATTAAAGTTCTGATAAATAAAGTATTCAATAACACATTTTCTTTATAAGTCATGCATGATCTTGACAAATTAAATTCACGGAAAACTAAAGGTACCCGTATGTGTACGCTTTTCAATCTTATAATTTTTCAAATGAAGTGTTTGTGATAAATGATATCTGTTATTATAAATGTGAATTTCTTTTGAACAAATATATAACCAAAGATCTATTTTCATATGAAAGATTTTCTTCTTTCATACCGACAGTCAGACTTTAATTTTTTTTTCTCCACTCTTATTGGATTTGTCATTTCTATGAAACTCCCCTTTTGTCATTTTTCCTGTTTAAAAAAATGTAATTGAAACACCGTTTTGTGGAACTAAAAATGAATATTGACAAATGCATTATGTCGAAATTAACCCAAAAAAATTGTTAAATACTAAGCAAATTCCTTTGTGTTGTCTACAACCGAACGATCTATCTTAACTCTGACATACATTAGCACAGCTGAAGATGCTATTTAGGTAATTGATTCATTCATGACAGAAAAGCTATTTCCTCTGCATTCTTTTCATTTCAATTCAAATATTATTCTAAACATTTTAAAGTTAAAAGATTGAAAACAACATGCGAATGTGTACTTTAAGCTTACCATTTTCAGTTTATATGATTTTAATATTCAAGTTTCATGCTTGTGCCATGAAACATTTCAGATTTTGTAAATATTAGTATGTGATTACAGACAAGTGTCTTCTTGATAAATATAAGTTAAAAAAATAATTGTAGCTAAATTATCAACATTCTGATTCTAACTAAATGTAAGCAATGAACTTATAGAGAAATCAACAGAAAAAAAAGAAGGTAGATAAAGTCATGGAAAACGATTACTTACCATTAAGGAGTGCAAATATTATAACACATGATTCTGGTGTTAACTGGAAAAAAAGACAACTGCTTTCGTAAAAAAGTGTAATAAAACTTATAATATGCCGGTTTAGTATGTATAACTTATACTTGTTTTAATTTTTTTATTATCTTCGCCTTAATTGTTATAGTTAAGAAGTTTTAGATTCATTCCAATAAGACACAATAACAAATCATTCATAATACTATTACTACTCTTCAAGTTCAAGATATTAACTATTGAGTAAGGACATGCCAGTTTTTCTATCACTTGAGCAGATTTATTTTTATATTATGATACACTCTTATATTTCAATTAACTCTGTAACCTTTGTACTTGTACTGAACTCCGAGGAATATTCAATACGAAAAGTCCGTACTCAAATATCAAAATCAAATCCTCAAACACATATTCCTGATTTGGTAAAGGCATTTTACGATGTAGAAAATTGTATATTAAACTTGGTTTTATCGTTAGCTTAACCTCTCACTTGCACGACAGTTACACAAAAAACTAGTTACTGAAAACCGATGAAATCGCATGAATGAAAAAAGAAACGAAACTGGGTGCTTATACAGGATTTCCTGTAAAGCATGGAAAAGAGAATTGAATATAAAAATGTTTACCTCTTTATTCAAAATCAAAATTATGTGTATTGATGATGTCCACTGATGTGAATGTGTATTTACTTAATATTCTTTTTTAAACAGCATTAACTGCTTTTGACTTTAAAACTTATATAATTCAAACCTGTTGACATGAAGCTCAGCTTTTTCATCCTTTAGCTTTATGATATTTTCATTTCAGAACAGATTAAAACCCTAAGTGAGTTCATGTTAAGTTTTCAGTCAACTATGGTAAATACAATGTATCTCTTTCTTGTACTTGTATTTGTAGAGAAGGATTCTGAATTGTATACAGTCGAATGCATGTAAGTACGTTCGAGGCAAAATGATGGAGCACTAACTGATCAACACTAGCATTAACTGTTTTTGAATTGCAATTTTATGGCATACACGATAGTATTGCGAATTATCAATTTATTTATAAATTGATCATTGATAAAACAATTTAAAATCAAACTAAATTGGGAAAACTATACAGTAAAATTGAGAAAAAAACATTTAAACTCACCATTGTGCTCTATTTCTTTTTTTTCTTCTTTAGTTCCCAGTCATAATAATTAACAACTGATTAATACAACCATGCACTGAAAAAGTAAAAATAAAATTTGGGTTATTGTCATACAATTATTGATAGTGGTTTTGAAACACGTCCCCACTTAGGGCGATGAATCACACGGAATATTTTATCAAACACATAATTTGTAACTGTTATATATTTACTTTACACCATGGTGTATCATTTGTGACATTAATACGGAATATTTAGCAACACGGTTTATGTTTCGTTTGATTAATTTTCTTTAGAAAAAAAGACGAGAAAGTGTAGGTAGTATCTGCAAGTTTTTGAATACCGAATTAGTTTGAAAATTTATATCTCATATACAGGGAAAAGTGCTATTTTACTACTATTAAGACTGAAAAGAATCATTTCTTAACTACATTCGTCTTGTGTGTCATATTTGTTTGTACTGAGATGACATTTTTGATTTGGTTATATGTATTGTTCTACAAAATGATTCAGCGGTAGCCGTTTCTGTTGTTTCTTGAATTGTTAGTTCTCAACAATTTAGAGATGACACCGAATCAGAAGAGTAAGGATTGTTGTTTGAAATAGCAATGATCTTCCTTCTTTAATCTTCTTGTGTTTGACTATTGTCTGAATGAACTCTGACTGATAAGGAATTAAGAAGGGGTCTTCAAGGAGGGACGCCCTGTTCGTTCCCATTGTGATGCCGACAATTTATTGTAAAAGTCAAATTCAAATTCAACAAATATGCTGACTGTTAGAAACTTCAGAATGCGGATCACTTGTTCATTTGTATAGCATGTTTAACCTTTTTGCTCACTATTTACAAAATATGGTATTCCAAATCAATAAAAAAAAATTTATTGAAGCATTTGAATAATTTCGATATCTACACTATTTAGAAGTTTTTTAGAGCTTCTTTTAGAATCCACATGTACCAATTGCTTGCTTATAGTTAAATACTTTAGGTGCAATGGTTTTGGTGTATCTGTATGATACAAAAAAAGAAGAATGATTTAGAAAATAAAGTTGAATTTAAGATGTTACAACTTTTTGATAAAGAACGTTGCGGATTTTGAAAACATCAACTCCTTTATAAGAAACCAGAATTACAATTTTCTATATTCGTCATGTGAAGATTTCGATATTGCTGGTTTAAAAGACGGGAAAGAGCTAAATCACAATATTAAACTATTGATTGATATTTTCTTGATAATAAATAAATTTGATTAGTTTATGGGGACGCTTTACTCTTGTTACAGCAACGACAATAAATTATTTCGTACATTTCCTTGATAACAAATGAATTTAATTGTATAATAAGGACATTCAAAAATTGAAACAATTCCCTTACTTTTAATTGTTTAATGTATTTGTGAAAATTTAAGTCCACACGTATTTTTTTTTAATAAACCATTCTGTTTCAACAACACGACAAACAACAATAAGGGAATGAGATATACTAATGAGTTTGCATGAATTGTACAAATCCAGGAGCAGATCTACTAACTCAAATGATCTAAAAAAACAAAATGTATCATCTAAGTGTAAAAACAAACGCTAGTATTAGTTTAGTGCAGAACACATCTCCTAATTTAGATCCATCAAAGAAATATTCTTTCGCTATAACCTAAAAAAACGTTTTGCCAATACACAAATTGGTTATGTTTTTTTTTACAATTATTTTGGTATAAAAGTCTGTATCTTATGACAATTATATTTTTTTGTTTAATTCACGTCATACAGTCTCTAGTAGAACGTTGTCTGTTATACATGTTGTATTATCCTTTTAAAACAGGCGTATTACTTAACGAAAATGTAATTTGGTATAATTCTAACTTTATCTTGCTTAGGTAATATTCTTATATTGTTGTTTCTCTAGTATTTGGAGTAAAGATGTACTGAGTTTTATTACATACGGTATATGTGTTCGACGTTGCTAAAAGTATACTTGCTGTGCTTCTCTATCTTCCATCCAGTTTATATTATGTATATTTACAGTCATTCATTACAAACATCCATATCTTTTAAAATATGTTTTTCCTTTAACTGATTAAATTTAAACAACAATAATAGACTGGGAATACCAAGCACCAACTTGCCAATCGAATACTATTAATTAATCTTACCAGGAAATGAAAAGGTATATTGATTAAATGATTTCAAAATGACAATCATGGTAGGTGTTGATTTTTTTATCCTTTTATTCATAAAATATCTGCATGCTTTTATTCAGCGCACATACATTTGTTCATTTTCCTGTTTAATATTAGCTTCCTTTGCACATGTAAACGTCAGTAGTGTACACAGTGTTTGTATGGCATACTGTGTGAATACAATAATAAAATTGAGAATGGAAATTGGGAATGTGTGAAAGAGACAACAACCCGACTAAAGAACAAACAACAGCAGAATGTCACCAACAGGTCTTCAATGCAGCGAGATATTTCCACAAATAATGTCAACTCCAGCAATTTTACAAATATTGAATTCTGTATCCGAAAAATCCTCCCAAACACAATTATCTTGAAAAATAGCTTTTTCTTTTATTTAAGATAACAGGATAGCGAAATCTTGTATCTGAGAGAAAATATACCGATGATCAACTTAAACAAAATAAAATGCAAAATATGTCAAAGTAATTGAAAAAAACGGTTAAGGTCGGGTCTTCATAATTGAATCTTAACATAAACACACAAGACAAAATTTAGATCAACAAAGCATAATTTGATTCAGTTTTTGGTCATTCTCTAGCATTTTGTCTAAACCAAAGTAATTGAATACAACTGAACATATTTCTGTAATTGCTCATGTGTGACCACCCAATCGTCAACATAATTTGCAATCAATAGATTAACGTATTTGCTAATTTTAATTCCATTTTTTATATTCAAGGTTAATTCATTCATATAAGAATTTTAAATATCATAATGGTATATTGTTTTACAATATTCAAATTACCAATTCAAACACATTGTGGAATCTTATTTTGAGCCTGTCATCATATCTATCATATCATGTTTATCTTTTCTTCAGTGGTCAACGGAAAACACTTTGATGCTTTTACTTTTGATAACAGGTAAATAAATATTATCAATCAACACTTTAATCTTACCAGATAGATCGATTGCTCTGTTTTAAACAATGGCATGCAAATTAAAAAAGTCAATATAAGATCAAACAAAAAAAATGTCCAACACGACCTTGATGACTATTGGACATAATCTTCATATGCATTTATCACCATTGCTTAGTTGAATTCATGTTCCTTGTTGTACATGTTGTATAGATACTTATTAATTTAGGATAATTGTGTGAGTCTTTTTTGTCGTATGACTTTTTGTTTATTGCTGTGTCTATTTTACTTGGACTGTTGGCTATCTCATTTCCAGTTTTCTGCGTCAACATAGAGATAAGAGTGTATAATACAGGTAATAATAGCTTGGGGACTTGCAACTTTCTACACCAGGTACACAAATAACAAAGTATAGTTTCGTTTCATAAAATAACGATTTTCAATTCTTATTTTTTACTATTTCCTTAGTTCTCACGTTAATTAAATGAAATGCTGCAATTCATTATCTGTGATTAATTACAGGTGGACAATTAATAACTGGAGGAACTTTATTTGTAACACCAGGATCATACTTTCAACTCAATACAACTATTCCGATAGAATTGATCAGCTGTGACTTCCGCTCTGAGGAAACAAGACAAAGCAATATAAAAATAAATGCATTAGGAAAATATAATACTACAAAATACCAAATCACTGCAGTTGTAACAGAACCATATTATCTCCAAGCACTACAAGAGCTATTTTTCATGAAAATAACATATCCTGATGTATCAGAGATACATCTGACTATAGCAAGTAAGAATCATTACCTGATCATTCTTGGTTCTGTTATTTTAATATTTGGTATCAGTTGAACTAAACTATTTACTGTACTTGTGAGAACAATCAAATTTAGTCTTGCCAAACAGCGTTGTAGTAACTTTTATGCTAAATCCTCAACTAAAAAAATCAACGTTATATTATTGGCAATCAGCTCAGATAAGCAGTTACTTTGCAAAAAAACACCTATGTTGCAAGACAATGTTAATCAGAAGTTTCTATGTAACAATATTGCAAACATTTGTTAGTCTGAAGAGAAAATACAGCCTTAGGCTCTTTCCTTGTGTAATAGTTTCACTTTAAACATCTATTATTTCCCTTGTCTAACATGAAGACGGATTGTCTCATCAACGGAAACGGCCAGAATTTTTCAGCAGGTTTTATATCATAATGTTTGAAACTATTTCATTTGTAGAGAATATTTCCAGTCTCCATTTACACTGTACACCTAGATCGATGCCACTGTTGGTGGACGTTTCGTCCCCGAGGGTATCACCAGCCCAGTAGTCAACACTTTGGTGTTGACATGAATTTCAATAATGTGGTCATTTTTATAAATTCCCTGTTAACAAAACCCAAGGCATAAATTAACTGTATTTGGCACAATTTTTTTGATGTTTGGATCCTTAATGCTCTTCAACTTTGTACTTGTTTGACTTTATAAATAAATCGATATGAGCGTCACTTATGAGTGTTATGTAGACAAAACACGCGTCTGGTGTACGAAATTATAATTCCGGTACCTTTGGTAACTATTAACATAAACTCATGTTCATTCACCTGTGTATATAACTGAATTGATTAACTTTTCATAGCAGTATACGGCTGTTTTCTTTATTCATTCAACCCTTATTTTAATGATTTTATATTAACATTGTAGCATATATCAAATGTATTCGTTCAATATATGTTTACTAGTGGTAATGTGTCTTTTGATTGAGTTCAGCTATTTCAATTGAAATCTTATGGTGTGTCTTTCTATGTTGTGATATTTTACCATTGTTTCAAATAAGTGTGAAGGTTGTTAACTATTTAAACGTGTAAACCCGCTGCATTTAATGCACCTGTCATATGTCAGGATTCAGATGTTAAGTAGTTGTCGTTTGTTGATGTGGTTCGTTAGTGTTTTTCTTTTTTATAAATATTAAATAGTCATAGATCATGTAGATACAAGAAATACATTTTGTATTCACGCCAGATGCACGTTTCTTTTTCAAAAGACTCATCAGTGACGCTCGAAATTAAAAAAGCTAGAAAGGCCAAATATAGTACGAAGTTGAAGACATTGAACACCAAAATTCCTGAAGGTTTGGCCAAATACAGCTAATGTAATATAATCATGAGATAGATTAGATATAGGAAGATGTGGTGTGAGTGCCAATGAGACAACTCTCCATTTAAATAACAATTAATAAAAGTAAACCACTATAGGTCAATGTACGACCTTCAACACGGAGCCATGGCTCACATCGAACAACAAGCTATAAAGAGCCCCAAAATAACTAGTGTAAAACCATTCAAATGGGAAAACCAACGGTCTTATCTATATAAAAACGAGTAACGAGAAACACGCATGAATTACACGTATGAACAAACGACAGCTACTGTTCATTAGATAACTGAATTAGGACAGGTTCAAACATTTGCAGCGGGACCATATTTTGCTAGTTTGAAAAATTACACAAATTGGTCGTTTCTTCTCGGCCTCTAGTGAGTTTTATACAAATATTATGTCGGTTATTTCAACTAGTTCCTTAATTACTATCGATTAACTTATCATTAACTGTGTAAATTAAACATATAAAAATAGTTCTATAGCCTTTGTTTTTAATGTGAAAAAAATCTTTGAATGTTTTAGATGGTCATTTCTGTCAACAGTTTTACTTTTAAAATTGTTTCAATAAATTTCAACACAATCTTTTCAAATGATAAATGGTTATTTTAGTAAATCTTACTTTACTGCAAATCATTTGAAACCCTCTTCTGTCATTAGAAAGGTAAAGATGCTAAAAATACAAACCTAAGATGTGATGAGAAGATTGGAGCTGTAAATTCATATAACTGTCCCTTAATATTCTATATATTACTTGTTAAAATGAAAATCACACAAAAAAAATGAATTCCGAGGAAAATTTATAACGAAAAGTCCAAAATCGAATGGCAAAATAAAAAATTAAACGCAACAAACGAATGGTAAACAATTGTCATCTTTCTTACCTAGTAGAATAAAAAAATGATTGATTTCATCTTGTTTTACAGCTACAAAAATGTAGCTAAACCTCTTACTTTTGTGACAGTCGCATCAAATTCCATTATATTGACAGTGATTTATGAACAAAACAAACAGATATAATATATTGTTGGTAAAAATGTACAGCAGTAACATTTGTGTGATTATCTTAATTATTATAAAAACAGATATATAAACAAACAATTCTATCATTACACTTTTTGTGATTTTACTTTTTTTTTTTTTACAAATGATTAACTTTTTATTAAAAAACTCGTGGATTAAACTTGGTTTTATAGCTTGTCGCATACGATTTACTTATAATGACAACGAATTGTAACGAAAACAAACAGACATAATAGTCAAAAACGTCATAAATAGGGGTCACAATTAGTTCTCAAAGGTACCAAGCTTATAATTTAATATGCCCGACGCACGTTTCGTTTACATAATACTTTTTAGTGACTCAGATTCAAAGAGGTGCAAAGCCAAACAATTACAAAATTGAAGGGCATTTGGGATCGAAAATTCCAAAAAATTGTGTCAAGTACGGATTAGGTTATATATGCCTTAATTGGATTGGAACATCCTTAGTAATTCAAAAATTCACACTTTTGTAAACAGAAAATTATCAAAAAGTCTATATAATTGATATATTTACTAAAATGACTAAATCCAAAATTCCACAAAGTTGCATCAAATACAGATAAGGTAATATATGCTGGGGATTTATGTATCCCATATGCAGTTGAAGTTGTCATATTGCTACTGAGATCGGGGAAATTGAGTATAGAAAACTTAAAATCGTCTCGTTTGCCTTATATTACGGTTCTTAGATGACTGTATATACTGTATATGACTGTTTATTTAACGCATCATGTAAATGTAACGGAATTTGATGAGACTGTTATTAAAGTGAGAGGGTTAGCGCTATAGAATCAGGTTTAATCCACCATTTTCTACATTTGAAAATGCCTGTGCCAAGTCAGGAATATGACAGTTCTTGTCCATTCGTTTTTGATGCGTTTTGTTTTTTGATTTTGCCATGTGATTATGGACTTTCCAAATTGATTTTCCTCTGAGTTCAGTATTTTTGTGATTTTACTTTTTTCATATTCAGGTATATTTCTTAAAATGAGGCAGCACAAACCGTATCTTTTGCTTCTAAAATTTCAAGTTATGGAACATATATTATTATATTATTGAAAGACAACCAGAAAAGTTCGGATTGTTGTTGGAAAGAACATCATCAATATATCTAAATGAAAACTTAAATAACATGGCATCTTTGATCTTCTTGCTTTTGACAAGTGTCTCAATGAAATCAGGTTTTATTAAATTCTTCTATTGAAATAAGGATCTTGGTTCTAATAATTGGTTGCAGCTTTAAAAAACAGTTTGGAGGAAATGGTGTTTACCATGCTCGGAAATTTGGAAACGATCCTTTACAAAATATTATTCTCAATATTTTCCAATTCAACACTATAATTAAATCTTTGTATATTGTTTTTATATGTATGAAAATTGATTTTTTTAAAACTAAATGAAAATAAAACAGAATAATCTCTTTTGTGAACATTTTGATTCGGTTCATCGATGGATTATTGCCATTTGTAAATGTACCATAAACGAAGATATGTACGTTTGCTTTGCACGAAGGAAATAACTATAGATGTTAACATGTTTGTACAGGTAACTCTAATCATATGGAAAAAAAAACAACAAGTCACATGTCTTGATAGTTATACTTTTTCCTAATTATGTATAGATTGTTCAGTGGACGCAAATTATGGTATATGTAGAGAGGAAGGATCAACAATATATCTAACATTCACGTTTACAACTTTTTTTGACGTTGTATTCTATTTTTCTGGTACTCCGTATAACTTGACAGCTTTTAGACGTCAGGAGAAGTGTCAACTTAAGATAATGGATGTATCAACATTAGATGAGGGCATGTATACATGTAAAGTGGTAAATTATCAGACTCACATAAATGTTTCTCGTAAGTACTACTATGTTCAGTGTTAGTGATAAAAGACAGTAACATTTAAAAAAAAAATGAATATAAAGGCCGCCGTAAAAGACAAATGTACAGTATTTATATTCTCAGTTGGCAATATTTCGATACAACAAAGAAATAAAAAATACCTTTGACGTAAATTTGTTATTCAATTCGCAATTTCTTTTCAGGAATAGAGAAAGAGTTGAATATTTTTTAATTGCAATTTCCAAACTTGATGAAGTTTAAAGTTACAATTGTCATTGTTGAAATGCTACTTCGTTCTTAAAATATGGAGCATGTTTTTTTTTTCTGTACCTTTTATATAATTATATAGATATAAGAAGATGTGATATGAGTTCGAATGAGACAATCATCCAAGTCACAATTTGTAAAAGTAAACTATTAGGTCAAAGTACGGCTTTTAACACGGCGCCTTGGTTCACATCGAGTAGCAAGCTATACAGGGCCCAACAAATATTTATTTATATTAAATCATTCAAACTGGAAAACAAAACCCGCAGTCTACTCTATATCAAAAACCTGAACGAGAAACACTAATACAACTCACCTGCAAAAAAACAACCACTGAACAGCAGGTAAATGTTTGCTATCGACTTCAAGGTTAGGGTATGCATGGTAACGTCATTACACACATTGTGTCAACTTTTATGCACCAGTTGCTCATTTCGACTACTAGTGTTTCTTTAGTAATGCTCGAGGCCAAACATATTTTTATATCCAAAAGCGAATTCAAATGTTGAAGAGCGGATCAAACCAAAGAAAAAAACAACAACAAAGTTTTGTCAAATCATGACAAGGATATAGAGCTTTTCATAAAGGAGATAAACTTTTCAATTTTTCTTTTTGTTTTTAATTTTATAACAGCAAATTAAAATCAAATAATATCCGTAAATTCATGCCACGTATTGGCTGATGATACCGTCGTTGAGTGACACTCTAATTATTACCTCTTGTATACGTCAGTGCACAAAATAATGGCAAAAACTTAATTGAACAATCGAGAACTATTTTTATTAAAAAGAAAACATAAGGATATAGATATCTCATTCCAGGAACAGATAACATAAGCCGAATTTGGCACATTTTTTTTGGAAAGATAGATCATTGATGCTCCTCAACTTTGTAGCTTTTTGGCTTTATTACCATTTTTATCTGACTGTCACTGATGAGTCTTGTGTAAAAAAAAACTCACGTCTGGCGTTTTAAATTATAATCATGATACCTTTGATAACTTTTCATAATCAGTACATGCACAAACAGAAAACACATACAAACATCAAAGGAACAGCGCTTTTAATGCTGTTCTTCAACTCGAAGTCACAATATGGCCGTCAACATAGAGAGGAAAACACTTTCACTTCCCTGCCAGTTTAAGACGACCCCTTTCACCTGTTTGCATGGACAACAGCTTTTTTCCCCTGGCTTCAAATTAGATTTCATAATAAACATAATATAACTTTAACACCATATTCATCAACACTATCATGTATCACATTTATGGTGTCAGTTGAGTTTAGTTAAGGTCAAGGAACAGTAAATGGGCTATGTCGCAGATTTTGCTAAAAAATTGCATACAACCTTGGCTCGTTGAACTACAACTGAAAATCGAAAAAATAATATATTTATCTCTTTTATTATCTAAAAAATTGCTGATTGATTTCTGTTAATATGGGTGAATATTTGTATAGAAAGCACATAAAATCGGCGAAAAAACATCTAAAATTTGTCTTTAAATTGCCAAGTCTCTAATTCTACTCCATAGATTTTTCTTAAAAAACTATATGTTGTTGATACATAAATTTATGTTTTAATGATGCAAAATTAAGATAGGGTCACCGACTTTGTTTTTACGGTATTCATCATTCAAAGTTGCGTTCTTTGTGAAAAACTCCAACAAAACGTCGAAATAATCGTAACGTTATCGCGTTGCAGGCTGTAAAACGTTGATTTTTGACGTTTTTCACTACCAAAAAGGTAACAAATTGATTGTTAGACAAAAAACGGAGTCGGTGACCCTATGATTATTTTATATCACTAAAACAGAAGTTTATGTATCAACAACATATAATTTTTTTAAGAAAAATCTATGGAGTAGAATTAGAGATTTTGCGATTTTAAGACAAATTTTAGAAGGATTTTCGCCGATTTTATGTGCTTTCTATAAAAATGTTCACCCATTTTGTAAGAATTCAATTAGTAATATTTTAAATGATAATTGAGATAAATGCATCTCTTTTTTCGATTTTCAGTTGAAGTTTATCGAGCCAGAGTTGTATGCCAAATTTTATTGAAATCTGTGACATAGTCCATTCACTGTAACTTGACCTTAACAATGCAGTGATCACCTTTTTTATATAAAAAAAAAACAATTGATAAGTTAGTATATATAGCCACTGAAATTTTTTGAAAAAAAATGTATTGTATTGTTAAACTCAAGAGTATTTTACTATCATTTTACTATATATATATATATATTGTCACACTGGCAATTATGCCACATCCCCTTTTTTATATAAATTGTAGGATTGCGATTTTGGAATCAGACAAATGACAACATAATATATGGACAAGAAGGCATCACTTGTCATATAACATGCACTACTGTAAATGGCTATGATGCAGGAGAACTATCAATACAACAGAACGACACAATTTTAGCAAAAAGTAACAGCAGCATTGTGACATTTTCTTTTATACCAAAGAAAAATGATAGCTTTACTATGTACAGATGTGTGGGTAAAGATCCAGCATTGGCAAATTTTCAAGTTCAACTTGTAATCAATTGTAAGTCTAGAATAGAATTAGTGTAGCTTCGGATATAATCGCTGATGAAAACCCAATTATGTTATCATATATCTTAATACAGTTCAATGTTCATCATATTTATAATCAGATTATAGAGATTCAAAAGAGTAGTATTATTGTCGTTTAACATTAAAAAATCTTCTTCCTTTGATTTGAAATAGGTCAGGGAATTTAGCTTATTAAGAATTAAAAGTGCACATTGTTAAAAACAGTTTTCAAATCCATGTAAATGTAATAATTCAAATGACTGTGTTTAAGAAAAGTGAAATTCAATATCAAGTTCTCATAACTCCAAGTTTTCTAAGATACAATACAAACTTAAAAAACAAGGGGAATCCATTCTGTGTTATATTATTAGGGCGTAACATGACATGAAAAAAAGTAAATCACAAAAATACTGAACTCCAAGGAATAATCAAAACGGAAAACCCTAATCAAATGGCAAAATCAAATGACACTTCAAACGATTGGACAACAACTGTCACATTACTATAACTTAATTATCTGAAATATCTCATCAGAGCGTAGGATATTCTATGGTCGGGTTGTTGTCTCATTGACACATTCCCCATTTCCATTCTCAATTTTATTTTTTGAATAAAGAAAACTAATTTCTAATGTGACTGTTATTCCTATGAACATAAGTTAAAAAAAATTAAAGCAAAATGTTTTCAATTAAACATTTCTTCAAAGTGCTTTTCTATAATGGCCTTCATTAGAAAGGCTAATAGTAGAACCATTGAAAGCCAATGATGTATAATAATAGAAACACTCGAAGAAGGACATAACAAAGGTCAATATAAATCTGAGGTCGTCTTTGTCCAAAATAGTGGAAACCTAAGTGTCTTTATGATTGATATGTTTTTAAAAGGACATAACAAGGTTTTGTTATAAATCATATCAGTACCGAAGTACTGACTGATAATTATCCTTCGTAATTTACATTGTGCTTATAATAGTCACACTAGTGTTTCAGTGTGTAATATAATTGTAGATGCCCCTGTTGTGGAAGTTAAGAGAAGAGTCAACAGTTTCGACTGCATCGCTCATGGCTATCCAGAAACATACAAATTCCACAAATGGGAGCATCAATCTGAACATGGAAAACACGTTCGCTACTTAGAGGGATTGAAAAACGGGACACTTAATCTGCAAAAACTTCCACAGCAATATCAAATCGGTGGAAAATATGTCTGTAGTGTTAGCAATAGTATACTGGGTTTGAATGGCAATATGATTCAAAACGGATTTGGAAGTCTAAGCTATATTGGTAAGCCATACAAATGTTTACTATTCATAGGAATATAAACAAAGCAACAGTTGCAATGTTATATATGTTATACGTGCACTGTTATATAATTTTGTTAACAACGGAAGGTGAATAATATTACAACAATGAAACATATAATTACTTTTTTGCGAATGTTAGACAAGTAATAAAATCATGCTTTCAAATATAAACAGTGATTACTGACCTTGCGTATTTTTATTTATATTTCAGTTGATTCCGTTCACTATTGTTAATTTCCCTTTTTTGGACTGTGATGCTCCTTTGGCACCGTCTTACAATGTTTTTACAACAACTCATTCGCTATGCCCTTATCTATATTACTTTTTGGATTTTTTTTGGCCATCTATGCGTAACTGGTAAATTATTAAAAAAAAAAGGATTTCGTTTCACAAATTCCTTTACACCTTTACTAAATTATTCCATAGCTATAAAGATTTGAATTTTTAGTTTGGCTGGGCCTGTAGAAAACATGTGTAACGTGATATCACATATTTTTTACGGAGATGTTGTTCAACTAGCCTGAAAATTTTGATACGATATGGGTAAAATCATCGATCTTTTAAATTAACTTATTCTCGAAGGTTACAAATTTAATAATGAAATTAGATCTTTGATTTTTGTTTTATTGGTTATTATATTGATATTGTTATCAGTAAAATACAATAAAACTTACCCACTGTTTTTATCAACATTTATGGACTTCAATCTGGCAATCCATGTGTGTTGGCATTGAACAAGGTCGTGTTCATATTTGAATGTTAATGACATCCTTATACTGAATCCATTAGAAGTTCGATGAGAACTGATTATTTTTTTTGTTCTAAGATGCATATTTTTTAATGAGTTGTTATTTGCTGTGAACTAGCTGTCAGTAACTGCGTGCACTATCAGATCTAAACTCGTCTTTACAATAGATTTATTGCAGCTTTGTGTTGATCGGATGAGTTTATCTCTTTTAACTGATGTTTACAGAAGAGGGACGAAAGATTCCAGAAGGACACTCAAACTCATATAAATGAACGAATAACGCTATGGCTAAAAACAAAAAAAAACAAACATAAAACAAACAATAGAACAAAAGACTCAACATACAAAACTTAAGACAGACTAAACAACACGAACTCCACCATAAACTTGAGTGAGATCAGTTATGTTGTTGAGATAGTTTGTTCTAATACTGTACTGTTAAACTTCTATCCAAAGTTGGGGAGATGGATGTTGCGCTTTCAAAGTACAGTACTTGCAACCTTAGGCGTTACTATTTCAGCGATCAATCAGCGGTCATCGATCAGTCACCGATCAGTCATGTTCGCGTCAAACTCACGTCAGCAATCCGTCAGACTTATAGTAAAAGTAATTGACTGATCGGACTGATCGGAC
Organism: Mytilus trossulus; assembly: GCF_036588685.1. Taxonomy (NCBI): domain Eukaryota; kingdom Metazoa; phylum Mollusca; class Bivalvia; order Mytilida; family Mytilidae; genus Mytilus; species Mytilus trossulus. The sequence goes on from NW_026963294.1 coordinate 3,685,551, forward strand.
GGATAGAACCGATCGACCTTGATGACGGATTGACCTGTAATACGTCACATGATAAAATAATACAAATTACGGAATCTTAGTTTCGTTTTGTTTAATTAAAATGGCGACTAGTGAAAATCGAACGTTCAATGATCATGATGATACATTTTGCTTTAATAATAATAATTTAGCAAAGTTTTATTGAAAAGAAATGTACAGATAAAACCTAACATAAATATATTATTATTAAAGAATGGTCTTTTTGTTTTATTTAGGTAATATATTTTCAAACCCGGCGGGTTTTAAAACGGTGTCTACATCGCGATTTTGATTTTATTATTTTCCAAACATACTCGGGAAAAGCAAAATGAAAGGATCAGTTATTGAAAGATGTAGTCTATATTCAAAATTTTTTGTATCCTTATCATGATAAAATCCTTAAAAAAACTTATCATAATCAAGGACTTTTTATATTCCTGTCACAATCGAAGCCTATAAAATTTTAAACAACGCGAATAAAATTTAAGTAATCTTTATCTGACACTCTTAATTTCATGAAAAAAACTATTCTAAACTTTAAAAAGTACAAAAATTCAATGGCGGTCAATAATTTTTAGTAAAATGAAGAAATATTTGCATTTCAGGCAACGCATACAAAAATTTAGTATCTTTTTCCTTACAGTAAGCATATTTTATGAAAAACAGCCAATCTTGATGTACAAAAAGTACTGAAATCATATGACGGTCAATAATTTTTTCAAAATTAATCAACAACTGCATTCTTATTCAAAAAAAATAAAAGTTTAAGTATTTTAATTATCATTATATCTCAATTCTGATCAGAAGACTTGTCTGAAGATGGTAAAAATAACTTATTTTAAATAAAATAGCTTCATTTTTAATAAAAAGAAGACTAATTTTTGTTTTTATTAACAATGCGAATAAAATTTTAGTATGATTTCTCTGACACCCTTTTAATTTCATGAAAAAAAACTATTCTAATGTATAAAAAGTACAAAAATCCAATGGCGGTCGATATATTTTAGCAAAATGAAGAAATATTTGCATTTTAGGCAACGCGTACAAAAATTTAATATCTTTTTTCCTTATAGTAGGCATATTTTATGAAGAACAGCCAATCCTGATGTACAAAAAGTACTCAAATGATATGACGGTTAATAATTTGTATCAAATAAATCAAAAACTACATTCTTATACCACAAAAATAAAAGTTTTAAGTATTTTAATTCTCATTATATCTCAATTCTGATTTGAAAACTTGTCTCAAGATGGTAAAAATAACTGATTTCAAATAAAATAGCATCATTTCTAATAAAAAGAAGACTAATTTGGTTATTTTGAATAATGCGAATAAAATTTTAGTATGATTCCTCTGACACTCTTTAAATTTCATAAAAAACACTATTCTAAACTATAAAAAGTGCAAAAATGCCAATGGCGGTTAATAATTTTTAGTAAAATAAAGAAATATTTGTATTTTATGCAACGCGTACAAAAATTTATTATTTTTTTTTCTTGAAAGTAAGCATATATTATGAAGAATAGCCAATCTTGATGTACAAAAAGTACTGAAATCATATGACGATTAATAATTTGTATCAAAATAAATCAACAACTGCATTCTTATTGAAAAAAATAAAAGTTTAAGTATTCTGATTCTCATTATATCTCAATTCTGATTAGAAGACTTGTCTGAAAATGGTAAAAGTAACTGATTTTGAATAAAATAGCTTCATTTTTAATAAAAAGAAGACTTGTTTTGGTTATCTTAAGCAATGCGAATAACATTTTAATATGATTTCTCTGACACTCTTTTAATTTCATGAAAAAAAACCTATTCTAAACTCTAAAAAATACAAAAATCCAATGGCGGTCAATATTTTTTAGTAAAGTGAAGAAATATTTGCAGTTTAAGCAATGAGTACAAAAATTTGATATCTTTTTCCTTAAAGTAAGCATATTTTATGAAGAACAGCCAATCTTGTTGTACAAAAAGTACTGAAATCATATGATGGTTAATAATTTGTATCAAAATAAATCAACAACTGCATTCTTATTCAACAAAGTAAAGGTTAAAGTATCTAAATTCTCAGTATATCTCAATTCTGATTAAATGACTTGTCTCAAGATGGTAAAAATGACTAATTACAAATAAAATAGCTTCATTTTTAATATAAAGAAGACTAATTCTGGTTGTTTTAAACAATGCGAATAACATTTTAGTATGATTTCTCTGACACTCTTTTGATTTCATGAAAAAAAATTAATTCTAATCTATAAAAAGTACAAAAATCCAATGGCGGTCAATAATTTTTAGTAAAATGAAGAAATATTTGCATTTTAGGCAACGTGTACAAAAATGTAATATCTTTTTCCTTAAAGTAGGCATATTTTATGAAGAACAGCCAATCTTGATGTACAAAAAGTACTGAAATCATATGACGGTTAATAATTTTTTTCAAAATTAATCAACAACTGCATTCTTATTCAAAAAAAATAAAAGTTTAAGTATTTTTATTCTCATTATATCTTAATTCTGATCAGAAGACTTGTCTGAAGATGGTAAAATAACTTATTTTAAATAAAATAGCTTCATTTTTAATAAAAAGAAGACTAATTTTTGTTTTTATTAACAATGCGAATAAAATTTTAGTATGATTTTTCTGACACTCTTTTAATTTCATGATAAATAACTATTCTAAACTCTAAAAAGTACAAAAATCCAATGGCGGTGAATAATTTTTAGTAAAGTGAAGAAATATTTGCAGTTTAAGCAATGAGTACAAAAATTTGATATCTTTTTCCTTAAAGTAAACATATTTTACGAAGAACAGCCAATCTTGTTGTACAAAAAAGTACTGAAATCATATGACGGTTAATAATTTGTATCAAAATAAATCAACAACTGCATTCTTATTCAACAAAAATTAAAGTGTAATTTCTAATAAGAAGACTTGTCTTTAAATTGTAAAAATAACTAATTCTAAATAAAAAAGCATCATTTTTAATAAAAAGAATACTAATTTTAGTTATTTTAAACAATGGAAATAAAATTGTAGTATGATTTCTATGACACTCCTTTAATTTCATAAAAAAAAATAATTTTAAACTTTAAAAATTACAAAAATCAAAAGGCGGTCAATAATTTTTAGAATAAATAAGAAATATTTGCATTTTAGGCAACGCGTACAAAAATTTAATATCTTTTTCCTTAAAGTAGGCATATTTTATGAAGAACAGCCAATCTTGATGTACAAAAAGTACTGAAATGATATGAAGTTTAATAATGTGTATCAAAATAAATCAATCACTGCATTCTTATTCCACCAAAAAAAAGTTTAAAGTATATTAATTCTTATTATCTCAATTCTAATGAAATTATTTATCTCCAGTTGTTTGAAATAACTGATTTCAAAGAAAACAGTGTCATTTTTTAAATAAAAGATAATTTTTTGGTAATTTTGAACAATGCGTATAAAATTTAAATATGCCTTTCTTTTAATTCTTTTAATTTTATGAAAAACGACCTTTTCTAAACTATAAAAAGTTCATTACTCCAATGGCGGATTATGGGCATTTTCGTAGGTATAGAAGAAGTTCATGTTAACTGAGACATATAATACTGTTATGTATTATATATGTTTCTAATGTTTATAATTTTTAATACAGAACTATTAATCAACACAAACAATTAAACGCTTTGATTAATAATCTAATATAACTGTTATACTATTTTTACATTTTTTATTGCAACCAAATTAACGTGTAAATTATGGTGTCTTCGTCGAGGTCCGCGTTCATGGATCGTAAACAATGTTGAGTTCGGTTTACATAAGAATTTGAAATATATACGTATCCGTCCGATCCGTGCATAAATTTAATTAACTGATCGATCGATGACCGTTGTCACGGTAACTCTCACATAGGTTATTTGACTTATCTGACGGATCCTATGGGTCACCGATCACCGATCAGTCATCGATCAGTCAAACATCCGTCACCGATCATTCACCGATCAGTCAAGTTCACGTCAAACAGTAACGCCTAAGGTTGCAAGTACTGTAGTTAAATTGTAACGTGTAACGCGAAAACGTGTAAAATCGTAAAAGTGGAGCTTACAAGACAAATCGAAGGGTTCCATAGATCTTTAGAACTTTCAAAATGACCATCTTGCAATGTAAACAGTTCAAATGTGAAAAAAAACGATAATGTTTCCTTAACTCAATTATGGTAATCCAAACATTAAGAAAAAACAGATTAAGGGTATGAACTGAAGAATTGAAAGCCGTAGGAATTGTTAAGATTGCTGCTGTGAGAATGAAAATAAGGCTTACCGTTTAATATTGAACCATATGGGATAAACCGTCAAAGTAATTTCTTTTATAAATACATGATCAAACTCGATTAAATGTTATTGAAATGTCATCTGTCTTTGAATTTTTTCTTCAAAATTACCGCCGTTGGAAACCAGACGCGGATTTAGGAGGGCAGGGGGCCCGGGACCCCCTTTTCTGGGGAAAATATGGTTGCTTATATAGGGAATCGCTGAAGCGTGACCGGAGCGGGCCCCCTCTTAGGCAGTCAGTGGGCCCCCACTTCTGAAAATTTCTGGATTCGCCACTGGAAACAGCAACGATGTGTAAAATTGAAAATGAATAAAAAGTCCTAGCAATTCTGAATCAAAGTTCGGTAATTAAGTGAACTCGCATATAATAAGATGAATAAATACAAATTCGTACTTTAAATATCTTCAAGTATATGATAGATAGAATGTGTATGTTTTCTGAATAATTGTGATACTTACAAAAATGAAAACCGAATTTATTTAAAAATTGAATGCTTCTTTTTGTAAGTTTATTGGGGTGTAAAAGCGTTGACCGAAATACATTTTGTATGAAGCGCGGAAGCGCTTCATTCTAAAAATGTGCAAACGGTCAACGCTTTTCAACCCTATAAAGTTACAAAAAGAAGCATTCAATACTTATAATTACATTTTTTAGCTATGATCATAAAAACACAAATTTTATGTATTTTTTTTTATTTAATTCACCTGTGCACTTTATTGTTGAACCACGTGTTATCATGAATAAAACGTTGTATTGAGCAATGCAACTGCTTACGGAATATCGCGTGATGTGCAGTTAGCCAATCAGAATAAAGTATTATAATGAAACATACATCTAATGTAATTATTAACAATTAAAAAGAAATTGTTCAGAGAACAATTGAAAGTCTTTCCACCTGTAAAGATCAAATTTGATATGAAAATATGAAAATTAAGTTCAAAATGTCATCTTCAGCGTCAAATGATACCTTATTGTAAAAGAGGGACGAACGATACCAGAGGGACAGTCAAACTTATAAATCGAAAATAAACTGACAACGCCATGGCTAAAAATGAAAAAGACAAACAGACAAACAATATTACACAGGACACAACATAGAAAAATAATGAATAAGAAACACGAACCCCACCAAAAACTAGGGGTAATCTAAGGTGTTCCGAAAGGGTAAGCAGATCCTGCCCCACATGTGGCACTCGTCGTTCGTGTTACTTATGTGATAATAAATCCGGTAAATAGTCTAATTTGTAAACTGATTCCCAAAATATATATCATTTCTATACAAAATGTTTTAAATAAGGGATATAATGAGTTATTTGAATGTTTACTTGACACTTATTCTAAGACTATATAGTTCTATTTACTTTTATATCAAATAATAGCTACTTCCGGTTAACAACAGGTCACTTCTGGTTGACTTTTTCAAAGGTAAAATGGCTTGCAACTTTATGCAAAAAAAAAACAATGCTTTAGCATATATACATGCATGTGAGATAAAAGCGATAATAACATTAACCTATAACCTTGAGCTCAATTTCAAGGTCATAAACCAAGGACATCTAATCAAAAGACCCGATTCTTGATTATATATGGATAATGAGGTACATCACCATACGTGTTTTTTTTAAATACAAGAGGGTAGACAACTCAAGTTTAATGTTAGTGTACACTTTACACCAAAACATATGTGCAACTTACAATTTATTCAAAATGTGTTGTAGATATCTTATACCGTTTTTGAAAAGAAGTGAAAATAAGCCAAATAAAAATTTAGAATATGACCTTGATCTTTGATCTTGACATTACCTTTTCTAGGAACAAAGACATCAAATAAAATACCATAGGTCTCTATTACTTAGGGTTTACCAGTTACAAGTACAAAATACTTTTTTAAATACAAAAGGGGAAACAACTCTCATATTGAGTCTCCGGACCACTAAGGTAAAATTTTGGTCTTAAGATCTAAAGATATAACTAGCATATTGGTTAAACAATGAGATGCACACACAGGACAAGCAGTGTTTTGGGAGATAACTCTTACACTAAAAAGTGTTCAGGTTAGTTTTAAAATCGCAATTACTGTTCGATATTATTATGCAACATTTTGCGAAACCACAAAGCACCTTAAGTAAAAAAAATGGCGGAAGAAGAAAAATATAACACTTATATTATAGTTCATAGAGCAATTGAAAGTCGTTTCACCGAAATTATCTAAATTATGGTTAAGAAGCTACTTCCGGTTTACTTAAGGTAAAAAACATAGGTTTATTCATTCGGTTTTAATAAATATATGGTTTCTATATATTTTTGCCCGAAAAAACAGAGATAATTGTCAGCTTCCGGGTGAAAAAATATTACTTCCTGTCTCATAAATGTATGGTTTCTATTTACTTTTACCTGTAATAATTAGATATAAGGTATTTCCGATTTATGAAAGGTCACTTCCGGTCTCAAAAAACAGTTTTTATGCGTTCTTGAAAGATATATAGTTTCTTAGTATTTTCATAAAATAAGTGCAAACAAAGTTTTGAAGGTCATTTAAAAAAAAAAGAGTTTGCATGGGTTTATAATGTCAGCGTAATAATAAATTAACCTTCAATTTAATAATTTTAGAGACCATAACTTCAATAAAATGTATTTCGATTGTTTCCGTAAACAGGAAGTACATGTAGCTTCTCGTCAATAATTAGAAAACGAATGCGAAAATATGTTTAATTGTTCCCTGAATAATTTGTTTTTAATTACTTTTTGTTTCTTCCACCAAATTTTGTATTTGCGTGTAATTTGTGTTTTGCATTACGTATTTGGTACATGTTATGGAACACTTTATACGCTTTTAATTGAGCATTTCTTTCGCAACTGTGACATATATTGACATTTGTTTTCCACAGCAAAGTGGTAAGGAATAATAATAAATGTCTTTCCGGAGAAAAGTAGAAAAACCTAATAATCATAAGAAAACCAAGACCCTATGAGTGACCATCCTTAACGAACTCTAGCATTTTTCACAGGTGCTCCACAATTTGCACCTGAAAGCAGAAGCATGCAGAACGGGATTATTGGTGAACCTTTAGCACTGACTTTTCTCCTATACAGTAATCCTATTGTCGAAACGATTTGGATTGAAGAAGATGCTACGTCAGCCTACTTTATACATGATTTTAGGCTATCAAAAAAAGATTTGATGTATACAGGTTCCGCGGGCAAAGGCAATATTGGAGGATATGAAGTTTCATTTGAAAAATATATTTCTACATATAATAGCAATTATGTATATACCATATGGGCAGAGAATAGATTTGGAATAGATTCGTATAAATTCAGAGTTATCACTGTTGGTAAGATATTTTCTCTAATTTATTGTTTACTTGATCTGAATTACATTTTTTTCGGTATTGACAAAATTTCTCTTATACTTAGGAACAAAAATTGTTTTATTGAAATTAAAAGTTAAAGTACGAAAACTAAGTCATCAGATGTACTGCCCACCTTTCTCTCTAAAAATTATATAAAATCAAATCACAGAAAAGATTCATACTTGTTTTTTTGTAAAAATGATAGCAGATATCGTATACTGATTGATCTACTCATACCAAATGTATGAAGTTAGAAGAATTACCTTTATTGTAATGAGATTGTTAGAGAAAAATATTACAAGGAAATATCAAAATTAAGGGTTCTCCAATAGCAGTAAACATGGTTTTGTCTTCCGAAGCCTGATGATTTTAAATATGCATTGGCCTCCCACATTTCGATTACTCATTTGTTTAAAATACATTCTTCTAATCTTTTGTTTTCATAATCTGTAGTTCTCATTCAACCACTGTTACTACATACATGAGCTTTCAACTGTATCCTACACCTGTTTGAAATTACAAATGCTCTATAGAGAACAAGAGAACACAGTGTAATCACATACAAGTATGACCATTTAGAGCATGTGTTGTTCTTAGTAGTATGTTTTCCTTGAACGACAACTTTGTCATGAGAGTCGTAGTTATCAAGTTAGCTTTATTGTCTATTGTTTTTGATGATTTATTTTATATTGACGTATTCATTTTAAATTTAAATCACAAATGTTCAAATTTCAGAACGACTTATTACAAGTTACAAACTGGGTTAACAAACACAAAAGGGGTTTACACCAATTCCAAAATGATCAAGACCGTGTTTGGAAATTGAGGAATCGTCTCCCACTCTGTATATTCACCCGCAATAACACGAATAAGAAACTAAACTCAGCCAAATTGTTACATTCGAGAATAGAACATAATCAGTAAAATAACATATCAAACGATAAACTGTTCAAAGCTCTTAGACATGTCGCAAGTAAGTTGAGACAGGGACACATGGCATTGATTTACTACTTTGTCATAGCGATGATCGTCGGTCTTAAGAATGTCGGGACATAAAAAGGAGGAAACAATAGATATATGAAGATGTGGTGTGAGTGCCAATAAGAAAACTCTCCATCCAAAGTCTGTTTAAATAAAAAAAAGTACGTTTGATTACTCGATGAAAAAAACACATTCAATGACGTCCATCAAAAGAAACAAATACGTTGTCAACCAAGCATTTAAACGATGTCAATTTCAAAACGGTTGGCCTAAATCTAAGTAGTTTTTTTTTGCCAATAAAATATGAAAACTGTAAAGCCCATTGTCATACTTCTTTGGCATTACCAACATGCACATAGCGCGCATACTGGTCCGAGATGTGTATCCATCAATTGCATGTTTAAAAATATATGTGTCCTGTATTAATGTAAATTTGGATTCTTTTTTGTATCACCAAATTTCTTCAATTTGTTTTATTTTAGAATCGCCGCTGTGTAATATACAGACAAGACGACAATTAATTGCAAGTTGCAGCATAGTTGCAGGATTATTGGTATATTTAATTGTCAGTCAAGTCTGTTTCTATAAATGGATGAGAAAGAAACGAGACACGGAACGTAATATACCACAGCACCTGGCCATTCACAATTATGATGAAATAGGACCAATTGCTTCTCAACACGTCAGCACACGTACTTCTAATACAGATCACCAAGTGCTGATTCAACAAATCGGTTTTTTTCACAGTCGCCAAGCTGAGTCTTCCACAACCAGCGTTAGGCGTCAAATTTCAATAAATGATTCTACTGATGAATCTCGAAGAGTACCCGAATCATTGGGAAATGAACGGCAAAACTATATAACAGACACATCAATCAATACGTCGTCTGTGTCGTCAGATGAACACACCATGCAATGCGTAGGAATATCTAACATGTGTAACGATCAAACGTCTGCTTCAAGAGATGAAGATAGTATTGATAATACGTTACGACCAGTTCAAAGTAGAATGCATCAAGACAAAAATGCATTAAACACCAACAGTAGTTCAACTTCCTCTACAAGCAGTGATGAATCAATAATGGATTCAAATGGTGATGCTTTAAGAAGTGTCGTAGTTAGCGACGGATACGAACATCCGTATCAAATAGTAATGCAAGTAAATCGCGACCTTAATGAATATACCTGCATAGCTGAACCTGAGCACATTGGTGGCGCTAAACAATTACATAAGACTGACGAACCACAGGGAATTTCTAGAAATCAAACTTCTTCCAGCGATGTAAATGAGGTTGATAATACGTTACGGTTAAACCAAGGTAGAATACACCAAGACGAACATTCATTAAAAAACAATTTAAGTTCAACTTCTTCTTTAAGCAGTAATGAATTAAGAATGTATTCAAATGGTGCTGCTTTTAATAGAGTCATGGTCAGCGATGGATACGAAAACCCTTACCAAATAGTAATGCAAGTAAATCAAGACCCTCATGAATATACCCGCATAACCAAACCTGAGCAGATTGTTGGTACTAAACAATCACATAAGACTGACGAACCCCAGGGAATTGCTAGAAATCAAACTACTTCCAGCGATGTAAATGAGGTTGATAATACGTTACGGTTAAACCAAGGTAGAATACACCTAGACGAACATTCATTAAAAAACAATATAAGTTCAACATCTTCAACAAGCAGTGACGAATCAAGAATGGATTCAGATGGTGCAACGTTAAATAGAGTCATAGTCAGTGATGGATACGAAAACCCCTACCAAATAGTAATGCAAGTAAACAAAGACCCTCATGAATATACCTCCATAACTCAACCTGAACAGATTGATGATGCTAATCAATCACATACGACTGACGAACTCCAAGGAAAAATCAGGGAGTACGACAATATTCGACTGCAATAGAATAAAATCAAGTTTTTAAATTATTATGTAAAACAACAAATGTGCTGCATGACACATAAAATCAATTATTTGCATGGACATTCAATCAGGAACACCGACGTCTAGTGATACAAGTCAAATTGTTCATGTATTGTATACTCAGAATATATGTAAATCATTAACATATGTTTAAAAAGGAACAAAACGGTGTAGTAGATGAACGGTTTTTCTGTGTTAATGTGAACAACATTTTTTGTTATATTTTTTGTTACATTTTTTGTTATATTTTTTGTATTTTAATTTTGATCATTATTATAAGGTATGCATAGTATCTTCTTTAGATTGGTATTGCATGTGCTTACTGATTATTCTTGGATTTCCCAATGAATGGGATCAACATTTCTGACCATTTACAGCATCAATTTAATTAATATAATCTTGATAATTTTATAAAACGTAGACATAATAAGAAATGGCTATGACGCCGTTCAAACACGAATTGTAGTTATTTTCCAAATTGTACATTCTACTTCGGTGTTGAAAATTATACGGTCATTTTTATAAATTTCATGTTTACAAAACTTAGAACATTTTGAAAAACTAAGGATTTTCTTATCCCAGTAATAGATTACAGTAGCCGTAAATGGCACAACTTTTTGGAATTTGTGGCCATCAATGCTATTCAACTTTGTTCTTGTTTGACTTTATAACTATGTTGATCTGAACGTCACTGATTAGTTTTGTGTAGACGAATCGCGCGTCTGGCGTATTTAATAATAATCATGATGAAATAAATATTGAACTTTTTTCGAAATATATTCTTTATAGAACGCGTGCTCAGCTGACTAAACAGTTATATCAATGCAGTATATATATTGATTAAAGTTTCATCACAAAACAACACATTTCAATAAATTTGCAAATTCATCGGTTTGATGTGTGGTTTGTCCCCTGTATATAGCCAACATTGCACTGAATAAAATAAGCTAGAATTTAACGGCATATATTTTTATTCGGTTCAACTATGGTTGCAGTCAAATTTACCCGTAGCATCCGCTTTTGTGGTTACAATTCCAAGTGTTTAAAAAAAAATAGCGACAGAGTTTATAATATGAAGCTAGACATGCAGTTGCAACTCTAAATTCGCTTAATGCACTCATATTTGACTACTAATATAATTATAAATATTACAATATTTCATTTTTTATTTTAGATTGCAAATTTGTTATTTATAGACATAATATAGATTGTCAAGCAATCGATTTTATTGATATTGTATAGAAAACGTATTGTTTATGTTTTTCTTATAACCCTAACTGCTTCGAAACTTTAATTGTTAAGAAAATTAATCTTAGGAAATTAGTCTGCAGTTCGTAAAAAGATAAATCAGAATTAAAGGTATCATTCTTTTTTGATAGGTCTAGTATTAGCCGTTTTGGAGGTACCAAAAATGCCTTTGATCGTTGACATGGGTATATCCTTCTGTATTCCAGTATACTCCTGTGTGTGTCTTAAATATCTTTATTTACAAGTCGATAAGAAGGATTAACGAAATTTAAGTTGTCGAATTAACCGTTTTATTAGGACATACGAATGATAGCCATTTCAATGTCCTTACATTTCAATGACATGAACACTTATTCCTTTATAAACGTTCAGGAAATAATACTTTAATTGAACTAGTTTTTCAAGAATTGAATGATGATCAAACGACAGGGAATCAGTGATCAGATTGGATAAAATGAAGGGAAATAAATAATATTAGATGTCTATATACTTGTGAAATAAAAAAATGATAGCTGTAAATTAAAAAACAATAATCCAAATTTGTCATAAAAGGGAAAATTGTTGAAAAGCTGTTATTTAATAAATGTTATTGCATAACAGCACTATTTACCAAGAATTGTCTTCCTCGGGAATGGATTACCTCAGCTGTAATTGGCAAACATTTAAGAAATTTCGGTCCTCATTGATTTTCAACTTGGTGTTTTATTTTATCCCTTTTTCCCCCTTTATTGATAAGAGATTCCAATGTAACTGAAAAGTTTTTTCCGTTGATGACATTCACTTCTGGCGTACCCAATGGGTTCAAGTATTATCCTGTGAAAAGTTTAATAACAAAAATAGCAAACTGCGAAGAAATTTCCTGTAGAAAATGATGGATTAAACCTGATTGTATAGCTAGCTAAACCTCTCATTCGTATGACAGTCATACAATTCCATTAAATTAACATTATTGTCTGAACAAAATGTCTTTTTCAGTTTTCACTCCTTTACTTTCATTTTTATATGTTTTTATCATAATATGTATATCCTACATACATTACATAGTTTGTTTGTCATGTATATGCTTCAATTGGTTGAAATAAAATAAAAAAGATAAGAGTGTCAAAAAAGAAAAGAAAAACTGTTTAGAAATTTGTGCAAAAGTAAGTTAAAAATTTCAGAAAAGACAACAACAAAAACCTAAGTGATCGTATGAATTACAAAAGAAACAACAACGGTTGCCTCGACAGGATGAACATATCATGTTATGCATGCATCACCCGCCATGCAGATTAACAAAATGTCACGATCCGATATATAATACAATCGATAAAATTAAATTAAATTATTTTAGATTGCTAGATCATATTTACAGGTTTTAAAAGATCTAAGACCTCCAAAAATATGTCGCCAGCTATTTCTACAACTGCTTTTATTAATATTGATTTTGGTTCAACACTTTTCTCACGGTTAAAAGATAATTTAAATAGGAAACTCAAAAAAATAGAAAAACAAATCAGCACAAAACAATCAAGAAACCAAAATACAAATAATTTGATTGTTCAAAAATAAATGTGAAACGAGGTAATACGTAACGTTATCAAAATCTTTTATGACAAAATATAAAATTACAGGAAAAAGGAAATTGAAATAAATACCAATCATATTGGTACACACAACTGCCTTTATTGGATATTACATTTCTCTCCAGAGGAAAGTACTAAAGTATCTATGAATTTGTATATCCTTATTGTTTGTTATGATACTACTTTACTTCCAATTGAACTCGAAAGATATTTGAATTGTCAAATTGACCTAAATATAAGGACGTACGAATGTAGTCCATTATAATGTCCTTACATTTCAATGACAGGAACACATATTTATTTATTTACGTTCGGGAAATAATATTTCATTTGAACTATATGATATGTTGACGAATCGAATGACGACCAAACAAAAGAGAAACAATTATCAGTGGACAGACTGGATGATATTAAAGGAAATAAATAATTGTAAATGTCTACATACTTGTAAATTAATTGACATAACTTCAAACCATTTAAATATTCCCCATTTTCATTCTCAATTTTATGCATTTGCTATGATAGTTTCTCGTTGCTATCTATACCGCAGTTTTATCCTTTTTCAATTAAGAAATTAATGCGTGAAAAAGACCCAGAATATAAATGACACATAACTATCAGGGTGATAGAGCATTTTGTTACCCTGAAGAAAAAAATGTTTACAGAGGTGAAACTAAGGTTTTAAATTTGAGGTGTAACACTCTGCTATTTCACCCTCTCAGTATTGTGTTATTCAATTTATTATTTTGTTTTAATTGAGTATTGTCTTTCAACTTGTTGATGTATATTCAATTAATTTTAATTGGTAGTTAATGTAATTGGTCGACACAAGAGAGGGACTATTAACGCATTGTCCGACGCTAAGCCAACCAATAGAGTTATTTATCACCATCAATGAACATTTTTCTTTTTAACGAAGAATAGGAAACTACTTTACAGTACATGTAAAATGTAACAAGGTTGAATGTCTTTTAATAACGAATGCTGTATAAAAAAAAACCAAATGCTGCAAAAGAGAGGGACGTCAGATACCAGAGGGTACAACTCTATTCAAACTCATAAATCGAAAATAAACTGACAATACCTGGTTAGAAATTAAAGAAGACAAACAGACAAACAACAGAACACATGACACAACAAGAAAACTAAAAAATAAGCAACACGAACCCCACCAAAAACTAAGGGTGATCTCAGGTGCTCCGGAAGGTAAGCGGGTCCTGCTCCACATGTGGCACCCGTCGTGTTGCTTATGTTATAACAAATCCGGAAAATAGTCTAATTCGGCAGGTCACATTCATGAAAGGGACGGGGATTTTAGTTACGACGTAAGGAAGCTGTTGAAGGGAACAATTTGGACACTTAACACTTCGACGATCTCACACGTGTCTGAACTACGCTTTTATTCATAACCAGTAGTTTGAACAATTTGAAATAACTCAGTTTAAATACCAGAAGTATAACGAAATATGTTTAAAACCATTAGTCGTGTAGTTACTTTATAAAGGTAAAATGTTATAAGATACAATGCGAATCCAGGTTACAAGGACAAAGTTGTTATTATCGAAATACATGTAGGTTCAAATATCACAATTTGATGCAAACAAGTTATATTTTTCAAACAAAAATGCAAGTTTGCGCTCAAAGAATACCCATAACCGTTTGTGGTAAATATTCCTTCAGATAACATAAGTTTTATATTTTGACAACCTTGTGACAAGAATGCAAAAAGAAATAATGAATTTAAAAATACTCATTTTTCAAATTAAAATTAATATGAAAACAGATTAAAACACTTAACGCTATATATACTACAAGCAACTACTATCAATTAGTTTCATGCAAAATTAACTTTGTCGCAATACGTATTATGAGTCGAAAGAGAGCACCAGCAGTTGATGAATAATTATATGCTTGTCCTTGCGTAGGTCAATTTGCATTACCGAGGAAGATGATGTTTTGGTTGGAAAAAGCTTGCATATATATCGAGGATTCGGGCAAACATTTTGGTTTTAAATCGTGATGATCGTCACTCATGTGTTTATTTAGAAAAAAAATTTAGTTAAAATGAAAAGACTTATTACATAATTTTCGAGTTATGAGTTATGAGTTACACTACGTGTTTACTGTTCAACATGATCTTCTTATTCAATTGAATAAATCTGATTTTTGGTGGAGTTTGTGTTGCATGATTCTTGTTATTTCGTGTTATTGGTTGTGTAGTTTGTCATTTCGATATCACTACGAAAGCTATAAGTAGTGTTGATATTTTCACCTGAAGGTGCACAAAATGTTTTGTGATAAGCAGCAAGAACCTTGTATCGTTAATCATACAAATAAAAAGCTGTTAGATGTTAAATTAATTTATAAAAACACGGACGTACTTTTATTTTATTTCCAGGGTCCTTGAAATGTAAATGACAACAATACGTTTGTATTGTGCCGGATGTCAGTACTTTTTCAATCATTTAAAATTCGACCAACGGATATGATTTAAAAATCAAAACGTTTTCATGGTCAATTATTTTGATACGGAAATTAAATCTATATGTATATTAAAATGCAAAGGTTGAGCATGTCAGTATTAACATGGTAACTAGAGGTTTCAGAACTTACAATTTTTTATTTTATTGTGAATATGGCTGGAGCATGCATGATTAACAATAAATAGTAATTTCGCATCTTTATACCATCATGTCTAAAGTATTTTTCAAACATTGTAAAGGAGCGATGATGTGTATTATGTTAGGTAAAGTGTTTAAACTGTCGGGTGTACAGAGCCTTAACTGGTTGAATATTTTCAGACTACCTTTTGCTGTTTCTAAAATGTGAATAATGGGGGTTGAAATGCATTTTTTTCTAAGACGGGTCAAACGTTACCAGAGAGACAGTTAAACTCATAGATTGAAATAAACTGAAAACGCCATGTTTAAAAAATAAAAAGACATACAGACAAATAATAGTACACAAGACATTACACAGAAAACTAAAGATTAAACAACACAAAGCCCACCAAAAACTGGGAGTGATCTCAGGTGTTATCAAAGGGTAAGCATATCCTGCTCCACATGTGCAACCCGTCGTGTTGCTTATGTTATTACATATCCGGTAAGCAGAATAATTCGGTAGGAAACATTTGTGAAAAGGGAAGATTATTGTTGTAGACGAAACCCGCGTCTGGCGTAAATACAAAATTTAATCATGGTATCTATGGTGAGTTTCTTGTAATGACGGCATAAGAAACATATCAGATTTCATCTGTGAAACGGTAATTCCATAACGGTCAGCCGATGCGTGATGGGGTCCCTATAATTTACGAAGGATCTCGCCAGCTTCTTATATTTCTTCATAAACGTTCCTGTACGAAATAAGCCTCATAATAATATAGAAGTCGGCAAGACGATGGGCAAAATTGGAGATCCGATAGTCTGTATCAAAAAAACGTCCTCAAAACTTAATAAATATGTTGTCAATCAAGAAATCAATCATCTTGATAATTTCAGTTTCAGAGGACCAAAGCAACAAATAAGTAGCAAGTTAAATTTATACTTAATGAGTATACTGTATTTACATTTTGTAAAAGAGAATACGAGTCTGAAAAATATCTTTTCACATTGCATTACACTGTAAAACGTGTTCTACAGGATATTGTCAACTCGTTTCTGTCTGTTGGAATATGTCTCCCAATGAATAATCACGATTTTTCATTATATAAACAATAAATGCATAGTTGTAGATAATTTTGAAAGAATCGATCACTGCAAGCAAGTAGAATAAAACTGGAAGATATGTACAAATCAGAAAGTATGACAGCGTTAAACATTTTTTTTTAAATAACTAAATTTGACATATGTTTGCATTACACTGTATGTTTGTCCTGGATATCATTTAATTGGTAGAAATAAAACAAAAGGAAATAAAAGAATCTTAAAAAATATGAGATAAAACATAATAATGCTGTCAATTTTTTTTCTAAATTAGTGCAGCAGTAGTCAACAAATGTCAGAAAAGACAAAATGAGGCCACAAACAAAAAACACCCAAGGGAATCGCATGTGTAACAAAAGGAGGTAGAACGGTTGCACATCGACTGTTTTGCATAGCATGTTACCGATGTATCCCTCGCCTTGCGAATTAACACCCTGGAAAAAGTCTCGACCGGTAAAATGACCATTGATACTGGTATTTAAAGATATAAGGCAGCAAACACATGTCGCCAGCTGTGTCTACAATTGCTTTTATTAATTTGGTTCAACATGAAACTCAAGGGTAAAAGAACATGCAAATTGAAAAATGAAAAACACAATACAGAAAACACAACACAATTAAGAAACGAAAAAGTTTAATTGTTAAAAAAAGAGTGAAACGAAGTAAAACTTAACATAAACAAAATCACATAATTATGCCGATGATAGGAAATTAGAGGAAATAGGAAATTGGAATTATATTTATCCTATTGTTTCGAACAACTTCCTTAATGGATATCTTTTTTGAGAGGAAAGTACCAAAACATTTATTAATTTGTATATACATATTGTTTATTATGATAACACTTACTTCCAATTGAGCTTGAGAGATATTTGAATTGTCTAATTGACCTAAATTTAAGGACGTACGCATGTAGTCCATTCTAATGTCCTTACATTTCAATGACAGGAACACTAATTCATTTATATCCGTTCAGGAAATAATATTTTAGTTGAACTATATAAATGTTTTTTTCACGAATCGAATGAAGATGAAACAAGAAAAACAATTATCAATGGACAGACTGGATGAAATTAAGGGATATGACAAATTTTGATTGTGTATAGATATAGGAAGATGTGGTGTGAGTGCCAATGAGACAACTCTCCATCCAAATAACAATTTAAAAAAGTAAACCTTTATAGGTCAATGTACGGCCTTCAGCCCTAAGCCTTGGCTCACACCGAACATCAAGCTATAAAGGGCCCCAAAATTACTAGTGTAAAACCATTCAAACGGAAAAACCAACGGTCTAATCTATATAAAAAAACGAGAAACGAGAAACACGTATAAATTACATAAACAAACGACAACTACTGTACATCAGATTCCTGAATTAGGACAGGTTCAAACATTTGCAGCGGGATTAAACGTTTTAATGGTACCAAACCTTTTCCCTTTTTCTGAAAAAATAGAATAACATCATAACATAGAAAAACACACGATAAAATATCAATTGGCAGGCTTAACGCAATAAAAAAACGTAAATTAATACACTATGAACGAATAAATTTGATCTGCGATATCTGAATGTAAATGCACGGTTAATAAAATATAAGGGACAAACATTCAAGGCCAGTATGTACTAATGATGTACACAATGGACATAACTTCAAACAAATTAAATTATATTGGCTATAATAGTTCGTCGTTGATATTTTGAGCGCAGTTTTATCCTTTGTCGATTTAAACATAAATTTGGGAAAGAGAAAGGAACACGATATCAATAACACATAGCTGAAAGCGTTATAGAGGTGATTGCTACCCCTTAGAAAATGTTAACCGAGGCAGTGCTAATGTTGTTAATGTTTATATTGAGGGGTAGCAATCTGCTGTATGATTCATTTATCATTGTGTTATCCAATTTATCATTTTGTTGTTATTGAGTATTGTCCTTCAAATTATTGATGTAAAATCAATTCAATTGGACGAATTTTGATTGGTTTGTATGAGAGGGTAATTATTAAAATGTATAACCACAAAAATACTGAACTCCGAGCAAAATTCAATAGAAAAGTCCCTAATAAAATGACAAAATCAAATGACAAAACACATCAGACGAATGGAAAATAAATGTCATATTCCTCACTTGGTACCGGCATTTTAAATTGTAGAAAATGGTGGATTGAACCTGGTTTTATAGCGATAAACTTTTCATTTGAATGACACGTTAAAACGTTGTCCCCTGCTAAGCCATAAGATAGAGCCAGTTATCGATTCGTATTGCTCAATCAAAATCTGGCATTTTGACGAGAAGTACAATTATAATACATTGGTTATCTATTGGAAAATAAGAACGTTTTAACGAAGAAAAGGGAAAAAACATGACAGTCATGTAAAATGTTTCACGAGACAGAATGTCTTTTAATCACGAATACAATATAAAAACAGTTAAGGTGGTACCTAACACTAAAGGGAGATAACTCTGTAAAATCAGCGTGACGTTTTAATTACGTTGTGTTGTAAAGGAAATAATAAGCTTATCAATGATCAAAATTGGTGTTTGTCAAACTACTATATAACCAGTGTAATTTTTCTGACAAAACGGTTGGTTCCAAATTTTAGAAATTTTTATATTTTTGCTAAAGGGTCAAAGTAAATACTTTGTCAAAATTTTATGAAAATTAAACGAGCCAAATTTATTTTAGCGAAATTGTTGGGTACCACCTTAAATGCCGAAAGCTGTTGAAGAAATCAATTTCAAAATTGTACATTTCGGTTTTTAAAAAAAATCTTTGTGATAGTTCATCATCCTATTCGTGTCTATTTTACGCTGTAGCATTTCAACAGAAGTTTAAACGATTCTAAATTACGTATTCTCAATTTAAATATCAGAAGTATTACAAATAATGTTTAAAACAGCAAGTCGTGTTGCTTCGTCAAGGTTAAATGTTACAAAGGACAAGGCTGACCAAGGGTCTTACAAAAGGGATTAAATTGTTTAAAGCGGTTAAAATAATATTTCACAATTTTTGAAGAAACCAAAATAATTCCAGATTAAAAGGGAAATTCATGCGTTCTACGCCACTTCCCCAATCTCATATCCTGAATCTAGCAATAAGATGTAAAATAACCACAATACATAACTCCAAGAAAACGTTAAGTTCCGAAGCAATTGATAAAATTAAAAGCTCAAACGAAGGGATAACAATTGACATATGCTTGACCTGCTACAGGCATTTTCTTATGTAGAAAATGGTGGACAAAAGACTTAACGATTAGCATAAGTGACCTTTCGTCGTTAGTTTTGTCAACCGGAAACCGACTTAATTTTAAATTCATTAATTGTTTTTTTCCTAGGTCCTTCAAATTTTAATGGCAATCATAACATTTATATAGTGCCGTTTGATTTCGTTGAAGTAAAAAAATGAAATGTTTCATTCATTTGAACTTTGACCAACAGATATAATTTTTAAAAAAGCTTACCACAGACTAATTATATAACTATAGACTATATTATTTACATACTTTGAACGACACAATTATTGTATATCACAGCCTGTGTGACGTTACAGTCAAACGCGCAATTCTACGTCAGTGTTAATGTCAATCGAACTGTTCGATTCTAGTGCTTAAAATCTTTCAATACGTTATGGGTGGGTTTGATAAGAAAAAAAATTAGAAAAAAAATAAGAAAGTGATATGTGAGGTTGTTAAATTTAAAATGTAAACGCCATTGTTTACGTTGTAACAACAAATGCAAGCGTTTAACGTGATTGAAGCGGCCAAGTAACCACAAATGGAAACGAGCGTCACTGGCGATTAATTTGTAAACCAAACACACAATGGCGTGCCAATTGATAAGTCAGCAATTTTCAATGGATTCTGTTGGTGCGTTGTATGTCTTTTTTTGCCTTTTCGTGTCGAGTTGGACATTATTAATTGTTAGTTTTACAAAATATAACTTTGAACGACAAAATTATTTTATATCATAGCCTGTGTGACGTTACAGACAAACGCGCGATTCTACGTCAGTGTTAATATTAATCTAACCGTTTGGCCCTAGTGCTTAAAATCTTTCAATACTTTATGGTTGGGTTTGACATACATACATAGAAAACTAAAATAAAAAAGCAATAGGTGAGGTTATTAAATTTGACCTTGTTAAACTTGTATTAGTTTGTTTTTATTGTGATTAAGATTATAACATAATGTTGACTGCTGTAGCCCTTTATTTTGTCGTTTTTACTCATTATGTCTGTTTGTTTTGTCCACGCATTGTTGTCAATATAATGGCAGTTGCTGTACTTTCGTACAAGTGAGAGATTTAGAACTATAAAACCAGGTTCAATCCACCTATTTCTACAAAAGAAAATGCCTGTGTCAACTTAAGAATATGACAGTTGTTATCCATTCATAAAGTCTATGGGTGTCAGTTACAACTAAACTTTACAACATAAGAGATAGTTTCAGCTTCGATTTGTAGCCATTTCATTTTAAACCAATAGTTCCAAATTGTGGACTTGAAATCTTCACTTGGCACATTGTAATGACGCCAACACAAGTTGGTTGACAGTTAGGGGATATCCGTTATACAAATGATATCGGATATGTTCCTTATGTCATACCTACAATCTTGTTCTAAGGTTTTTTTACTGAACATTGTATACCCCCTCCCCTGTTTCAATTTTTAAATGAATTTTACAAGAACATTTTTATTTTTGCCAGCTAACCCTATTGGCAAATTTTCTTAAATAAAATGCCTAGAACCTGTTTAAAACTGCTTTGATAATATATTGAAAGCATATCAAAATACTATAAATGTAATGTTTAGCAGTCGATCATTACAACATTCAAGAATATATAAAGTGTTCAATCCTGCCTCTGTCTCCAGTCCACATCTTACTGTATGCCTATTTGTCAATTAAAGTTCACATTTTCTACCTCAAATGGTAAGTGTAGAATTCTTGACACAACAGTATCATCTGTTACCATATATCTGACACAATTTACCTAAGAAATATACTAGAAGTGTACAAACAAAGCCATATTTGCAATAGTTGTCTGTATGCAAATACCAGTCTGAGATATAAATTCACTTGAAATTTTATAAAGATGACTGCTAACATCTGATTTTTGCATAACTTCCCAACATAGTTATTGTTTTCTATATCAGGAACTTAAACATCATAAAATCATAAAATCATAGCATTTACAAGTTAAATTATTTGTTTTTTTACCCAAGGGGTAGGCAATATTCTATGTTTTTTTGCCCCTGGGGCCTTAAATTTTCTAAATTATTCTGCTGTTTCTAGCAATTTGGAATATTTACATATTAAGGAATGAACATACTATTGTTAGTTTTGTTGAGATATTTTTTTGTATTTCTAGCTTAAATTATCAAAGCCGTGGTGACAAAAAAAAACAGATTTAGATTTTACGGCTTACTTTTGGGTTATAGACAGGACACAAACACCCCACCCCATAAATTATATTCATGTCATTAAAACAAAATTTCTAAAATTGTGTAGATTATTTAGTCAATACAAACCTGTCTTATGATTTTGACTGCAAAATCCAAAGAAATTTTTTCCATCTATGATTTTTTTTCTTAACTACAATATCGATCCCTTTAATATGAATTTGAGTCAGTGGTTGACGTTTTGCTTTGCTTCCCAAATACGAAGAAACTGGTACGAACAGTCGAATAAATAGGAGATTGCATAATATTATAAAATATCTTAATATAACACGTTTTTGTGACATTCAATAATATTAGTAATTCGAATAATTGTATTGCTATATCATGGAAATCGTAATTCATAATGTTACGGAGATAAAAAATTTAGGAATAATTTTTGAATTTCAATCAATTTTTTCGGCTGTTTTTGGGACCCATGACAAATTTTGAGAAGTCTCTGGGAAAGAAAAGTTATTTATGAGTGGGGTATATACCAGGGCATGTGAAACAACTGTCATTTTTTCTCGAATCGACGATAAATACCCCAGATACGACTGTGTTTGGTTTTTAATTTTAATTTGACAATGGGAGGTTATTCATATCGGCTAAATGGGCAATTAGATGTTATGGTTCTTTGATAATATCGATTTCAATCTGATGTTAATGATGTGTACTTTTATTTGTCTATACTGCTTAGCATGTGATTTACAACTGTAAACGTTAATCCCTTTTTATGAATCTTAAATCATCTAGCTATATACATTCAGAAATGAATATACTTGAAAATGTAACTTCGTTTAAGGTTATTCTGACTTTATGTCTGATGTTATTTTGAAACCAATTAATACCTGAACATTGACAGAATAAAAAAAAAGTATTATGAAAAATAACGATGTTTGTTCTACTTACAATGTATATAATTACAAATTACAGTTCAAATTAACAGCTTACATGTAAAGCATGCTTCTTATCAATTTTGTAATGCATACATTTACTATACTCATGGCGTGATACATGTATATAACCTTATGATACCATATTTTTACTGTTTTATCTGTTTTGTAATTATGAAATACTCATGCAACCACGCATCCCATATTGCATGATAGAACCCGACGCTTTTATAGTGTTTTGGCAGTTCAGCTTTTGGTGTTAATTTTAAGATGCATTATTTCAATATAATCAAATGTAAAAATTATGCAGGTATTATATATATGATACAAACTTGAAGCTATAATTTCGGATATTGCAAGTCACTGACTTTTCAAGCCAGACCACATTGGAAAAGACGAAAAAGGAAAAAGATCTTTCCTTAATGTTTCCTTTGCCAACAAAGGTCTCGATGGCGTCAACTTAGGCAATATCCTTCATCATAAATTAGTTCAATCGAAAATACCTCCTTATTTCAAAGACCAGTCTGTACCAATCATTATTTATACCTATACCAAACCTATTGCTACTAAAATTTTCAATTACAAACACGTTTTACAGGATCTCGATATTGACGACTTCAAGTCTAAACGTCCTGATTGCACTTGTGCTAGCTCCCAATTCACATACACTTCTGCTGGCCACGTTATTGCTGGTGACCTCAACATTGTTTATAACACTTCTCTACGAAATGTGTTATCGAAAGGTCCGAAATATCGTGAGCTAAATCCATCAATTCGAAATCCAACTTTAACATTTTGTTGGATTCAGTCGAGGATTATGCCAGGCAATGGGCTAATCGCGAGAAGGAAGACGTAGACACTCTTTCCGAATGGATTAAGGCAGTGAGGTCGTTGATACAAACCAGAATTACGAAACGGAATGGGTATATCAATGCCCATGCTACGTCAATCTTTAAAGACCCAAATGTTGCAAAACACCTACCCTACCTCCATGACAAATATGTTGTTGTCCCCGCAGATAAAGCCCCAAACAACATCGTTTTTTTGTGTGGTAAACTCATTACATTAACTGTTTGATAAACCAATTAGGTATTGACAATTCACTTGGAAACTCAACATATACCCTCACGACACTTACCAAAGAGGAAATCCTGGATAATCATAGGTCTGTTCTATGTTCCTTTGGAATTTCAACCAAAGATGAAGAACTGGATCTTCCATCACTGTATTGGATATAAAAACTACATAAGTGTCCTTACAAACAACGGTATATTGCTGGGTCTTCCAAGTGCTCCACGAAACCTTTTTCTAAATTATTAACATCTATTATATCAGCAATCAAAGACGGGCTTCACAGTTATTGTGAAACTGCCTATTCTAGAGGTGGCGTGAATTAGATGTGGATACATCTAGAAATTGACAATGCGGGTCGTTTGAAATCAAACTTTACGACAAAAGAGATGAATTCAGCTTTCCAATTGTGAACTTTCCATTTCTAAGTAGCAACATTCCAGCAGCACCTGCATACGGTGTATATATCTCCCAATTGATACGGTATTCCCGTGCTTGCATTTCCTATCATGATTTTCTTGATAGAGGGTTTCTGCTCACAAGGAAGCTATTAAACCAAGAGTTACAAACGGTGAAGTTGAAATCATTCCTTCGTATATTTAACGGACGCCATCACGAGTTGGTTGACCGTTATGGAATAACGGTTTCACAAATGATATCGGATATGTTCCTTACGTCGTAACTACAATCCCCTTCTCTTTCATGAATGTGACCTACCGAATTAGACTATTTACCGGATTTTTTATCACATAATAGTTATCAAGGGTACCAGGATTATAATTTAGTACGCCAGACGCGCGTTTCGTCTACATAAGACTCATCAGTGACGCTCATATCAAAATATAAGCAACAAGATGGGTGCCAAATGTGAAGCAGGATCTGCTTAACCTTCCGGAGCACAAGAGATCACCCCTAGTTTTTGGTGGGGTTCGTGTTGTTTATTCTTTAGTTTTCTATGTTGTGTAATGTGTACTATTGTTTGTCTGTTTGTCTTCTTTCAAGCTAAGCCATGGCGTTGTCAGTTTGTTTTTAGAATCATGAGTTTGACTGTCCCTTTGGTATCTTTCGTCCCTCTTTGATATATTGATATTTTAATTCTTCTTCAATAAATATAGTTATTATGACAGATCTGCCATTATCAGGGGACTAACTGTCAATTCTATGTTAAAATCTTTAAATTTGATGATCTTTTAGCATATCTCCAATACTTTTATGCTTGCAATTGGTGCGGGAATGAATAATTGCGCACAATCTTCGTCAAACTGTTATAAATGCCAGTGTTTCATGCTACGTTTATTTTTCTTACGTATTTATGGTTTATATTTACAATGTAGTTACTTAAACTATATTATAAGAATTATTTTCTTTAAAATGTTCTAGTATTTTCAAGGTCAAGAATGTCATGTTCTATAAACCCAGGCTGTAAATCTTTGACCTTTAATTACATCAACATCTAAGAACGACATTTAATCGTTTTTATTGTATAGATGAACTTTAATAAAGGTTACACTTTTTTGGTAAACGAAACAAATCTATAATTTCATCTGACGTTCCATCATATATGATCAAACCATCGTCCCTATATCTGCTATGATATACTTTTGTGTTTTTATGTTGAAATGATGAAATAGTTTGATTCCTTATTTGCCGGTGAAGGAACTGCACCAATTACCGTACCTATTTTTTGTTTATACATTTTTCCATCAAATTCAAATACAAGGTTTTCTAAATTGAGTCTCAATAGATACATTGTCTGTCGGAGCATTGACTTTGAAGTTTGATTTGTCAAAACTGGCATAGGCTCTTTCAACAGCACTTAATAAAGCTTCTTGAGGAAGATAATGAGCATCTGTGTTAAATCATACAAAACCAAAAGGCTATTTGCCCAAGTTTTAATTTATATTAATGAACGATGAAGTATCTTTTATATATGTAGACTGATTTTAAACTATTGGTTAAACAGCAATCTACGTTATGACCAATAAGTTCGGTTACGGAACCACGCTGTGATATAGATGGACTGCCTGGTGATATAATATGTAATTTATTTAATTCATCATGTTGTATTTGTTTGAACGTCTCTCTTTCGAATCGGTGAATTTTTGGAAGAATATAAGTTCTTCCTTAAGGTGCATCTCTAAATGTGTTACATGAATCTAATTGTAGTAATGTTGAGAATGTATTTGTCTTCTGACTTCTGTTATGTAGTTTACCTCGCTAATATAACACAATTTTAATTAAGCTGCCTTTTTATTACTATATATTCTTTAATCAGTATTCGTTTAGCAACCAACAACCAATCAATTAATCAAATTGCGTAGTGGTATTCTTTCCCCCTTAGTTAAATTGTGTTTTCCATTTTTTTCCCTATTGGTAGAAAAAGATAATTCAAGTTTTGATAAATCGATAAATCGGATCAGCACAAGTTGAGGGGGATCAAAACAGTTTTCATTCAAGTGAGTCTAATAAACAAATAAAGTTGCAAAAAAAAAGAAATGTTCCTGCAGGTAGATGCAAGAATCCTTACATATAGCTTTGATTAATCGATCAGTTCTCAATAAAGCATTATGTTTTTAATTGCGGCCTACCTATGATAAAATAATTCCTTGAGAAGTATGCAGTTGTCTTCATTATGTAACGATAAGAAGAACACATTCTCCACAATCTAAATAATTATCTGATCAGACGTTGAACGACTTTTAATTTAATAATCATTTAAAAAAAAAATAAAAAAAAAATAAAATTATAATCATTCATATACGTTCACAATTCTGACCAGGATAGTTTTACTTCAATTTATTTAAGAAAATACGGTAAAATGTGTCTGAGGACACGAATGTCCTTACTGAAACTTGCGAAAAAGATTGGATAGATTGATGAGCGTACGGAAGGACGGAAAATGAACGTTCAAAATCCGTTGATTCTTTTATATGAAATTGTTGATTTGTGATTTCATTTGGTTATTTTAATGGAGAATATTTGTTCTATACGGTCCGCAATAACGGATATAACATTCAAATTACCTTTGCAACTCTCCGTGTGATTTACAAAAAAAAGACATTGCTCAATATTATTAACATTTATCTGGCCTATGATAATTAGTAAAAAACCTTTTATTTTTGTGGTTGATTTGAATCCACTACAATATCATT
The DNA here is from genome assembly GCF_036588685.1 of Mytilus trossulus. Classification (NCBI taxonomy): domain Eukaryota; kingdom Metazoa; phylum Mollusca; class Bivalvia; order Mytilida; family Mytilidae; genus Mytilus; species Mytilus trossulus. Next base: position 3,713,240 of record NW_026963294.1, read on the forward strand.
CATTATATGTTTACAGTGTTGTTTCTTCTTAGTAAACTAATCCAAATGTCCAGCTATACTTAAAGCTGTAAAAATCTTACCACTCTGTTGCAGTTGGTTTTCAGGTGGAAGAAACCTCAATATGTAGTTCCCCAGTTGATGTAGTCCTTGAATATAAAGTTTATACGTTTCTCCTGAGATAGTAAAATAGTTTCTCGACTCTAGTTCACCTAAAAATAAACTTATCATGTTCCTTCCCGACTTTTTACAATATATCGAGCGATCAAAATTACCAGTTACCAGTGCTAAATGTGATCCAGGTGTTGTATAGACTGTCTCTATGCTAAAATGTCCTGTAATGACCACATCTCAATTATCCGTACCCCTTTAACATACGAAATCAGAAGGATTAGTGGAGGAAAGATTTTTACTCGAATTTCATTCATGTTACATTTACAAGAAATTGCATATAGATACTATTAGTTACAGAGTGTGTTAGTGACCTAATATGATATATTTGGTCATTAAAGTTCATATGATGTGAGAGCTTAGCTTGAATCCCAATATGGAAATTACTGACCCCATATAAATCGTATCATGTCACTAGCACACTATTTAACGAATTGATCTATCCGACTATCTTACACATGTGGTATTTATAATAGTGGCATATAAAAGTGATCAAGTCTTCAATACTGTTAGTATTATGAACCTACTTCTATGGATCTATACAAAACACAATGCCAACAATAACAACCGATAAGCTTCAGATGTGTTTTGTTAATTTATTTTAATCGTTCCTTATCAGTTTCATTGTCTGTTGAAACCTGTCAGATTTTCTTCAACACAGGTTTGTTTCTATAAAGAGCAAGACACCACGCAATTGCTTTTAACCAATCATACTTCTAGAAATATAGTAGGTACATGTTAGGCAATAATATGTATTTACTATGTTATCCTTGAACGAAAAATATGAAATTCCACTTTGATACGGCAAGGCAGTTATGCAAGGTATATATTTATCCTGTTAACACTGATCAATGAAATTATGTAAGATTAAACCACAATATAAACAACATAAATTAACGTAAGTTGACTACAATATGACATGGACTGTACTCTAATCAACGAACTATTCGTACTTATTTTGGCCTTTTTCAAGGGTGACTAATGATTGTTTTGAAGACAAGTATGTCTGGCACAATCTTAATCCTTGGATCCAAGATTATTAATAGGAAGATGTGATTGCAAATGAGACATCTCTTCACAAGAGACCAAAAGATATATAAATAAACAACTACAACGTACGGCCTGTAACAATTCACAAAGCCCATAGCGCATAGTTACAAATATGAAAAGCCCTAAAATTAGATAATCGGACAAAAGTCAAGAGATACAATGTATATAGCAGTCTGAAAAACACTAATTTTGACCATTGATGAACTTAATATTCCCTTAACTACAGATCATTTTTAAAACGTTCAATTGCTTTTTACAAAAGCATCTCCCTGTAGTGTTATATACAACCTTAATGAATGACGACGACAGTGTTGTTAAAACAAAAACAATTATAATCTTCAATATGCGTATCATACCATGAACTGGACGTTATACCATACTACAATTGTATACTGCACCAGATCTGCAGTTTGACAATGATTCTTTTTTTAGCCAGTCTTTTTATTTTATTGTTATTCGCCTGGCTTATGAGTTTCAAAGAACATTTGAATTTTTATAAACCTTGTCAAATTGACCTGTATGTTAGGACAAGCGGATAAAACCAATTTGTTTGAGGGTTTGTTAAATTTTAATAACAGGAAACATACATTTAAGAGGAAATTTCATTCGAAATAAATATTTTAAAATAAATTATCGATTAGATCTGACCTTCGTATAGAACATAAACGTATATATATGTATATATTTTATAAACCATAATTATCTTGAAATCATTCACATTAATTTATAGAAATTCATACAATTAACCGAACATCTATAAAAGCGTCAAACTTTTATTCCAACTTTATGTAGATGTAGCTACAAACATATTTTCTGCAACATCAATGAATATGTAACACTTTATTCAAATCTTGTTTAGATAAAGCTACAAAAATATGTTTTTGTCATGCATCCGATTTCACATTGAGAGATGCACACGCCTGATATGGCTAATTTTTTTAGCGAAATATTGCGCATTTCTGTTTAAAATCTAATAGAATTTTTTAATGTATTAGTTAGCTTCTTTTCTCGATTATTCATGGCGTGTTCATGATGATCTATGTGGAAGTGATCACTTTCCAATAGTACTAGAAACACCTTTTTACTGCTGCCCAACAGATAGTACTTGAAAAGGCGGACTGTTCCTTGTTTGAGAATCTCTGTCAAGCGAAACTTCAGTCAAAGATGTTTGAGACTGTACAAGATCCAATTTTAACTTTTTATACAGTTCTAACCTCAATTGCTGATATAAATATTCCTAAGTTCTCGGCACATACGAAACATCCCGATCAAGCAATAGCTGACCGTAAACGATCGGGAATAAATCTAGCACTCCGATGAAAAAGTTTGAAATATGGTGCAAAAAAAAAGGTAAAACATTCTAAAGCCACTGTTAAACATTTGAAAGACGGCAATGATTTATTAACATCTGAAAAGGATATTGCCAACAAGCTTGGTGAAACGTTTGCGAAATCTTTTTTTTCTAACAACTACAGAGAAGGTTCAAAAAAGGAAACAGAAATTAAACTTTAAATGAAAAAATGGTGAAATGTTTAAATACAATCCTTTCTCTTGAAGAATTGAAAACATCTCTGTCAAAAGCCAATGATACAGCTTATGGGTCTGATAAAATTCTCTCCAACTCTTAAAACACTTGCCAGATTCCTCGCTAAAAGCTCGTATGCCTCAGACATAGATTACCTTAGCTGTATTTGGCAAACTTTAAGGAATTTTGGTCCTCAATGCTCTTCAACTTTGTACTTTATTTGCCCTTTAACTTTTTTGGATTCGAGCGTCACTGATGAGTCCTGGTATCTATGATGAGTTTATATGTAGCTCATGAAAAACATCTGGGAATCTGGTGATTTACCATCAATCTGAAAGCTTGCAACCGTCGTGCCTATTCCAAAACCAAGTAAAGATCACACGTATCCTATTATATATCGACCAATTGCTCTTACTAGTTGTGTCTGTAAAACACTCGAACGGATGGTCAATAATCGCCTTGTTTGGTACTTGGAATCAAATGGGCTATAAGCCAATATCAAATGTGGATTCCGACAGAGCTGCGTTACTCTTGGTCATTTTGTTCGATTCGAATCATTCGTCCGTAATGGTTTTGCAAAAGATTAACATGTGGTGTCGGTCTTTTTCGACGAATAACGTGATAACGAACATGGAAAATCAACATGTTTGATGTTCAACTGCATCAGGTTTAAGGGAAATCGAAAAGTTTGATTTCTTTTTCAGCCAAACATTTGGTCAGTACGATTCTGTTTTGAAACTACGTTAAACTTTAGGTCTTTACTATTACAAACACAATAGAGCAGGAAGGGACATTAATTTTTTGCTCTAACGATTACACCATCAATGCAAAGCAGCAATTTAATGATGATCAAGGTGATATTTCAACAATTCAGTAGTAAATATATCAATCAATGTATCATCTAACAATTCAATATCATTATTTGTTATTATTTTTAAGTCACATACCCCGTGTTTATTCCACTATAATTTTTTTAAACATATGCTTTTTTCACATTGTCTACAAATGTTGAAGTATGATTTTGCTTTAGTATATATCATTTTATTGTTGCCTCTCAACAAATCACGTGGCAGTTCAGCCTTAATCTCAATTGACTACGCATAATAATTTACCTTCAGTTGCCGAATGTAGATTGTTCTGGCCATACAATCATGTTTCCTCTATACCCCGAGATAAAGATAAGATATGTATGGGTTTGTACTTGACCGTTAGCTGACCGGATCTTATACTCTAAACTAGTGCTCGACCAATCTGTTTATATCTTATATCTTTAATCTTGATAAGCGTAACTATAACTATTTTAAACTATATGGGTCGAGCACAAATCAGTAAAGTTAAGTACTCTAACATTTTGGGTCTAGTATTTTTGTGGTAAATTTCCAACTCTTTCAAAATAGTTGAGTAAGAAAACAAACGGCTTTACTTTTTATCAAACAATGAACTAAAAGCAAAATATGACAAACATAAACGATTGAAATACAGGTGATGCATATATGTACATGGCATATCTTGGGCTTAACCATGTTTATCAGTGCTAAATCTGAAAACTGTTCATTGGTAGTGTTGTAACAACATACCATAAGAACAATGCTAAAATTCAAGAGGATTTTCACTTATTAAAAGCTATTTTAAAGAAAATAGATATCTATAAGTCCTTAGTATTAGTTATGTATCTACAACCTAATGTTCATCAGTGGCTTTTACTTGTTTATGGTAAAAAGACGCATGCAATGCCAATCTGTTAAAAATCTATTATTTACTTTGATCAATGGCATATGCTTGACATCATTTAATAAATTATATAGGTCTTCATATAGTTTGTACACCTGTAATAACGATATGAACAAAAATTGATATCCAAATATTAAACATTCCATTTTCACTTATCATTTAATTTATATATACACATATAAATATAGGAAGATGTGGTATGAGTGCCAATGAGACAACTCTCCATTCAAGTAACAATTTATAAAGTAAACCAGTGTAGGTCAATGTACGACCTTTAACACGGAGCTTTGGCTCACATCGAGCAGCAAGTTATAAAGGGCCCCAACATTCACTAGTGTAAAACCATCTAAACGTAAAAATCAACGGTCTAATCTATATATGTATATATAACAATTATTACATTACTTTCTACTTTTAGAAAAGAAGGTTCAAAAACATTGTAAGTTGTGGTCGATTTGTAATGAAATGATATATCTTTAACCGTCAACTGATTTAATATATTCATTCTTTTACGAAAGTAATATATCTAACTGTTGAATTTCAATTTTAATGTTAATGTTGCATTTGTATTAAAAAAATAAGTGATATACTCTTCAACTTCTTACTTGATTCATGATACCATTCTTAACTGTTGTTTTTCTAGCGTCACTGTTGATTCTTTCTGAATAAAACGCTAGTCAAGTGTATGCAGTTATAATCCATGTGTCAATGATGAGTTTATGTTATACATTTTAACACATGTACATTTAACACAAATATGTTGGGCTGTATATACAATATAGAACATCGATTATCAAATATAGGTAACTTTGGTTAAATACATCATTTCAAAATGATTCGAATATATTACAGCAACGTACATGGTAAAACAATTAAGAGTATTCATTTCCATTGTTTGCTGATTAGGACATTTTTTTCAATAATAACGCCCTACTTGATGATTTTGATACAAAGGTTTTGATTTCAAATCGCATTCAGAATACGCCGCGTCATTATGTCTTAAAAACATAATAACTTTTTTTTTTAATTCGATTTATAATGTGTATTATTTCAGATCACAGTATTCGATTGAAATCTCGATCTCTTATTGTCAAGTTGAGATATGTCAACATTTTCTAATATTTACCACAATTATCACATTATCATTTTGGATATTTAGAAATAAAAGTGTTTATCGTTCAATCAGAATCGAAGATTTACATAGTCCCTATCACTTGCTGGTAATACAGGATTGTTAGGTGACAACTCTGGACTATCAAATTGCCAAGATTTTTATGTTAAATCACTATATGGATCAGTGCCTTGGCTGACAGGGATTATTATTTGGTATGGATTCTCGTACCCATCTCCAACTGTTACCGAAGTATCTGATTCTCTTATTGTTGTTGATATGCTATCACTTTCTTCTACATGTCTGTCTCGATGTTCAATACTTCGAATTGGCTCTAATATAACACGTGTACTAGCCTCTATATGCGAAATGGTTATATCATCGTGGTTGTCCTCGGAATTCATTTTACTTTCCTCAGTACCTTCGAAAGATGACGAAGAAGAAAAACTTGTTGTTGCTCTTTGAATATTGTTATGTTCCAGCGCAATGTCTGCAGATTCTTGAACTGTTATTGCTGATGATGTTTCGCTTGCATTGGACATTCTAATTTGGTTGATTATACTGGCTGTTGACAATTCATTATCATGACTGCCATTGAATCCAATTTGCTCGATAAGTTCCCCTTGGGTATTAGTCATTTGACGATTTGTAACACCATGGTAAGTAACAGATCCTATTTCGTCATAAGCATGGTCAGGTTGATCATCTTGTATGATGTTTCCATTTTTGGTTGTTTTGCGGTGTTTCATACAGAAATAAATATGACTAAAAATTATATATACCAATAAACTACATGTAGCAGCAATGCTGGCATATGTGATACTGGAATTCAGGGTTCCTGAATAAAAAATGGTTACAGCAGTTATTGTTAAAATTATATTATTTTTTTGTTTAACATAATATGTTAGTAATAATAAGTCACATGCTTGATACACAGATCATTGACTTTCATATAAAGTTTAAGTTGTTTAGTTGTTTATCAAATAATCAAAATGATAATGGTACATACAAAAACGAAAAATTGTTTAGTTGGTCTCATTTAAAATTATTGTACTGAGCGATTTTAAGAACATTTGCCATAGATTTGAAGAAATTTTCAGCGTTGAGTTATTGATTTTCTATCAGAATGAATCTATTCAAATTGGAACACGTCCAATTTCTGATATTATTTGAATAATTCTGTTGAACATACATCATGGTATAGGAACAGTGCACACACACATTTAATAAAAATCAGCTAATATGCATCGGATTATTTTAGAAATAAATTATAGTAAAACAGATTTTAAATTTGGTTGCAGAAGTAAAAGTTCACATAGATAACTTGCCATAAAAGTCAACGCAGAAATTTTAATTCTCAAAACAAATCCCAGCTAAAACAACACAGAACATTTGGAAGAAAAAGGGAATGAAAACAGTTAGTAGCCAAGTCACTCACAACCTGTAGTGTCCAAAACACATTGAAAAAGAATTATATGTTATTATTCATATTTGATATGAAATAGTTTCTTTATAACTCGTATAAGTTTTAAAATATCTCATATAGAATTTCGACTTAACAGTTTGAATATAATGTTTATATTTACCCTACTGTGTACAATGGTATACTTTGCACCATTTAAGATTGATGGCATTCCAACATTTTTTTCAGATATAAATTATGAATATTTCCCAAAAAAGTGTTTCTCGGTCATCAATCATTTCATGCTTTTCTTAAACTACCACTCTATCACTTCGTTTCCTTGTAACCCTTAAATACAAATTGTAGTGAGGTGAGAGTTTATAATTATATTTTTCTCTCCGTCTTAAAGGCTTTACAGTAGCTTTGAGATGAAGAACAGTGATAATAGCAAATGAACCTTTTTGTTTATGATGTGCATGTTCCAAATCTATTTCATGTATGTATACTCAATATTCTTTTTTTCTCTCTGTATTACAGACCATAGAAGAAAAATAAATCATGTACACATCAATAAATTATATTACCAACTGCTTTGATTTCAAATCTATAAAATGTTACTCCTAATTTATTTTTTGCCAACATGTTGTAGGGAGCAAAACCATCCATTTCCAAAGGTCTTGTTTCAAATTCAATTTTATATCCGTTGATATTTCCTTTGTTGCCAAATGGTGAATAAATCAACGCTGTTTCTGTTACTACTAAACTATGAATCGATGTGTTCCTGCTACCATCTAAAACAGCCTTTTCCATCCATATGACTTCCACTTTAGGGTCGCTGTAGAGCAAGAATGCGAGTTTTAATGGCTTTCCAACCTGGCTGTACATTACATTCTTATTTTCTGGGAGAAATGTAGGTGAACCTGCAAAATGACTGTACACCTTAATTGTAATAAATTAAACGGTTTTACAAGAGTACAATAAGAAATGGGTGCAGGTCGAAAATGAGTGTATAGTGTAAAGGGACATAAACTTTTCTAACTGTATTGGCCATGCAACAGTGACGTGATGACCATAGGATAACGAGTCTTGTACATTCATGTTAACTGAAAAAACACTGTTTTTTGTGTGTATAAACTTGACGAGTTTTGCAAATACGTTTTAACATGGTCTTTTTGTTTCATATGACATGTATGTGTATTATAAAGTTTAATCTTACCAGGCATTGTTTGTATTTCAAATACAAACTGATCACCTCCTAGTCCATTACTTATCAACATTGTGTACGCCTGGAAGTCATTATTTAACATTTGAAAGTCAAATACGATTTCATGTCCGCTGATGTTCCCTATGTTTTCGAAACTAGTGTACAGTAGTTTTTTTCGTTGCAACGTAAAGTATTGAACCTTTTCTGTGGTTGTGTGTTCTCTGTTCTTGCCTTCAATCCATACCTGCTTTATAGAAGGGTTACAGTATACGGACAGTTTCAGCTTGATAGGTTTGAACAGTTCTATTACTACGTTTCGTGTGTTTTCTGGTGCGAAGAATGGCGGCCCTGAAGAAATGACAAATACACAGGTTTAATTCAAAATATATTAACAAGTCAAAACGACTTTCCTATGTCGTCAAGTTATAAAAAATGTAGCGCAAATATTACACATACAAAAAAACTCATGTTGGTAAAAGATGTGTACCTGTTAATGCAACAAATCAAGAAATATTTAATCATGCGTATCAGTAAAATAGGAACAACACCATCTGAACAGTGGTAAACCACCAAGACCACTATAAGGATACTTAAAGACTTAAAGACCACTTAAAATTATATCCTCATTTTTATCAAAATACTATTAAGACGTAAAATATTCTTGTAACTCTCTGAATAATCTATTGTGACGTTACAAAGAAGGTGGCCATGTCTGCGGAAGTTACATGGAAAGAGCAAATCCTGTGTCTTGTCATTGATAAAGGAAGACTAAGTTTGCCTGTAACATCTAAAAATTAACAGAGAAATGTATTCTACAACAAAATATCGTGCAATACAATATTGTTCCTACGTCGACCAGTAAATGAAAAATTAAGAAATATATATGTGTCAAGTTTAAAAGTGTCGTATCACACTTGATGCTGTAGTAGGTTCTATACATGTCTTACCTTGATAATATATATCTACAAACCCTGTTTGTAACATGCTACCATTCACATCGGGAATACCATTGCTAACAGTACACACATATCTACCGATTCTCTGGTATTGCAGTTTAAGTTGTCGTAGAATCAATGTTCCATTTCCTAATCCGTCTATAAACCGTAAATGCTCTCCATATTCTGTTAGATGTATGTTTGAGGGAAACCATCAGCGATACAGTCAATACGGTCATGTACAACGTCAACATCAATTGTTGGTGCACCTACATTACAATAAAAGATTTCAAATACAAATTGGTTGAAAAAACAAATGGAATACGTAATCTGGTTAATGTTGATTGTTAAATCATGTAACTCTAACTTTATTTTTAGCTTGATTTGTACATGTGAGTCCCTTTGTCAAACGCGTTTTGGAATATGAGTACTTTGTAATATGACTTTCAAAATTTGGAGCTTTAAACATTTGGGATAAAGACATTCCCGTCAAGAACAAAATGCTTCGGAATTACCACCAATAATTGAAGACTGCATATTTCAATCAGGTCTCGAACACCGTTTGTGTATACTTTACGTGTTTAATTTCGTCTCCTTTACGTTAGCCAGTCTGAACAATATGACTTACTAATGCTGAATCAATACGCAGGCAAACGTGTTTGTTGATTGTATAACATTAACGCTACCGATTTAACTGCATAGATTACAATTTTTTATAATGAATCATTTGTCCTTTTAATTTGGTACCATATACAAAACCATCTTCTATCTTGTATTGATCATATAATCTATGCACAGTCGCTGTGGATACTGAGTTGTTGTTAGGAAAACATAACCAAAATGACACAGAAATTAACAACTATAGGTCACCTTTCGGCCTTCAACAATAAGCAAAGCCAGAACCACATGATCAGCTATAAAAGGCCCAAAAATTACGATGTTAAAACAATCCAAGCGAGAAAACTAACGCCTTATTTGTTTGAAAAAAAATTTGAACGACAAAGACAAATAGCTAACACATTAACAAACCACTGGTTAACTTGGGACAGGCACATACATACGTAATGCGGCATGTCATCGGGAGCAAAAGCCTCCTCCTTACCTTGGACAGTGGTATAACAAAACAACATAAGAACGAATTATACAAATCAGTTGAAAAAGGCTTAACTCATCAGATGGACAAAACATGCAAGTGGACGTAAACGGGAACAAGTACTTTTTCAACTAATTTGTATGATTCGTTCTTATGTTGTTTTACTGATCATGTAGTTCTGGCTTTGCTTATTGTTGAAGGCCGGAAGGTGACCTTTAGTTGTTAATTTCTGTGTCATTTTGGTCTCGTGGGGAGAGTTGTCTCATCGGCAATCATACTACATCTTCTTTTTTATACCTATAAGTTACTGCATTGCAACCTAAGAAAAACTTAGATCTTGCTCTATTCATACTTATCGCTGATAATATATGATATAAATTTTCTCGTTTTGAGAAGTTGGATATTTTTCTTTTAAAACTTCCAATTTTCTAAAACATTTCTAAGCAGATACATATACACACAATCACATGCTTTCAAATAATCATGATACCTGTTTTCTTTTGTTTTTCTTAAAAAAAATGTCTTATGTTTAGATTAACCTTTTATAAATTTATTTGTTAAAATGAATAACATGTAGAAGGTAAGAAAGACTGTTTGAAAAGTGTATCTGATACATCTGTATACAAAGTAAGTTTGTCAATATTTGTGATTACATAAATTATAAAAAACTCTTAGTGTATAATTTCATTATTTTCATCTGATTTATAACTAGTTTTGCTGTGTAACCCGGATGTGTTTTCTCTCAATTAATTTATGACTTTTGAACACCGTTATACTATTTTTGCTTTATACTTACAATTGACCAGCAATTTTACAAAGACCCTCGACCTTCCATGTTCGTCTTCGCACATGTAATCATTTAAGTTATCGTGTCTGTATGGTATAAAGGAGAAAGTCACTTTGGAACTGTTACTTGCTGCTAACGTTGTTCCGTTTTGAATTATATATAACCCATCTGTATTGTGGCCTGCTATCGTCTGCCATGTTATATCAATGGACTGTCCTTCTTGTCCATATATGATATTGGTATCTGTCTGGTTAAGAAATCTAATTGCTACAAAGAAAGGTGACAGTTAATATACATTCAATTTTTCGTATGCAACTTATGTAAATTACAAACCGTATTGCATAAACTGAACTATGTTTTATCATAGTTATTTAGTCCTTTTTTTCTATGGTGTGTTTTGTGTTTTGTGTACTGTTGGTTGTTATGATTATTGTTTAAATGAATCAATATATCACGGTTCGATGATCAATGATGTAAGGTTGACTTATTGTTATTATGACTCGATTTTTTTTATCCAGATAAGTGCATCACGATGCGTCTGTCATATTTTACAGTATACGTACGTGCTGATTGTTAATTGCGTTAGTTCATTTGCATTTGCATATTGATATGATTGTTGACAAAATTAAATCTCGTTTAAAGTAATGACATCAAGTTCAGAAACATTTAAGATTTTTTTTTGTCGTCAGTTTGCTTGAATGCTACTATGGAAAACATACTTACGAGCAACAACTATCTGGATCAATGGAGTTACAACTGTACATTCGTATTCACCTACATCTCGTTCTGTTGCATGTAATATTTGTAAATGAAATTCATACATATAGTTGACAATTGCGTCGTGGTAATTAAAAAAGTCATAACTAATGGTTGTTGAGTTATATGTAAACGTCAAATATATAACAAACTTGTTCTTTCCATTCTCGACATTTGTACTGAACAGAAAACGGTTGTCTAAAATTATAACAAGATTTTATTATAATCTCAAAATTATCAGTAGTTAGGTCATCTGTGACTTCATACTTGATACATATAGTTTTGCCTCCATTTATTGCAATACGGGTATATCATTATAGTTTGACATGAAAACTTTAAAGAACATATATTTATCGTGAGCAGTTAATATTATGACTGAAAATGTTATTTTCATCAACAAGATATAAACGTATTTGATATTAAAAAAAGTTGTTCGGACTCCATTGCAGGCAATTGAACTTTAATAAGAAGCTAATTTATTACCGAACATTTATCTTGCTGATTTTTATAATCCCGAACACGCTACTTATTTCGGTGGTCAAAAGGGGCACATATCACACCTGCAGATTCTTATTTTGTTTCGAGAATTACTGAAAATAATAATTAAAACAAACATTTGAAATTGATTGTTTTGTATTGATATAGTTTCATCAGTATTCTAAGACTGAGATTAATTTTGAACAATGTATTCATGTCTGGTCCAATTGTTCAATTTGATAAAAAAAAAAAAAAACTAATCAATCAAACACTATTGTACCTCACCTCTATCATTCTGTTTATTTCTTAATACAAGATAATCACCACCTTGGTAAATTCTGTGTATTCCTTTTATTTTTTTCCTTTTTAGTAAGATTTGTATAGCTTGTACACCAGTAATAATTTGATATTTTGAATTGTCATATGTATGATTATTGTCAGATATATTGACTATGTTCCTTCCTGAATCCGTTTCTGTGTGATAAAAGTCACAGTATATTGATTCCTGTAATTCACTTGTGTTCAAGTATATAGAAGAACCTGGTGTAGTATAAACGGTCTGTTCGGTAACACATAATGCACCTGCAATGACGTCACATCAATACATTTTGAATCGACAAAGTGCAAATAAGAATCACACTATAACATGTAAGATATTTGATTTACTGCTGAAATGAGAGGAATGTTGGAAGCACATGTGTTTGACAAAATTTAAAACCGAAGCAGTAAACTGAATTATGAAATCGACAATTGTAATATTATGCCATTAAAACCTTATTATCAAATTATCAAAACATTACAAAATATGATATATTGCAAATAACGTGCATAGCGCTGTATTTTTTTAATACATTGGTGGCTTAATGAAAAACAAAACGTATGAATAATTTAAAAAAAAGGAAAAAAAGCTTTTAAAGAAGTCATGATATAATTGCACACAAACTTCCAAAATAAACCTTCAGTTAAGATGGAGATTGATGATGCGTGTGTTTTGAACATGCCCTTTCCCCCCCCCCCCCCTCCCCAAAAAAAAATACAAAACAACCACGAATCAACAAACAAGTCAATTCAGTTAACCAATTATTTATAAGATTGCAAACACTTTATATATATATACACTCGTTTATCAATTAACAGAGTTGAAATACAAATGTTTACATGTTTAAATAATTACTGATAAATGAATAAAGTATGAATAAAAAAATAAAAGATCCTGACAAAAATTCACCAGAACCCTCGGCCGAATTTTGTGATTAATTTATAATAATTGAATCATAAGAGTGGGAACTTAATACTACTGCTGAAAAAAGAGTGAGTGACTTGACAATTGTTTTCTTCCTAGACAATTACTGATATCTGTTTGAATACTGGGAAGATGACATGTTGTTGATAAGATTTATATCAGAGGTCATAAACAACGAGAGATGAGCTAACAATAATCAGATATATCGTCAACTGTTTACAAAATATGAAATTGTAAATAAAACTTACCAATTAGATTCATCAATAGCATAACACAGACTGCTGCTGTAAACTGGAATAGCACGAATACTTTATTATATGCAGATGGTAACGGTATGATCAAAATGCAAAACAATTGTAAACCCTTTTTATTCTTTTTAAATTTTAAAAGCCTATGTTAGTGTAAAAAACATGTTTTGATTTCATATTACATTTATTCAAAAGGTCTCAGCTTTATTAAGTTTTTGCTTACTGTTGTTTTGTCGTACGTCGATGCGAAGTCCAGATAAAATACATTAAATTTACCGACCAAGAGGAGGAAATTATTAAGTTAGACAAACCATACATCATATGCTTCCCTATTTATTTTCCTCAACGACTTTGTATATTTTGACGTATTAAGCCTCCTGGTTGGTAAACCAAAGGCTTTATGTTTACCAACCTGCTATTTTCGGTGATATATTATCGGTTTGAACGCGATAAAGGAATCTCACTTTTTTCTTTGACACTTGAAATGACTGCCTTGTAGTACCGTTGTATATGATATATTTTTTTGTGGAGGAATCTTTGGAAATATAGGGACGACATCAAAAGATCGATGTAGGATAAAAAAACTTAAATCAAATAGTTTGGGGGTTGGGGAGGGGGGTATAGTTTTGTATAACTAAAATCGATTTTTACTTATATACTTATTGGTAAATCAATTTTCCCAAATTAAGTTAAGAGGGGGGTTGGGTGTGGGGGTCAATGAAAAAAACTTTATGAATTAAGTTTTTTATCCTACATTGAACTTTTGATGTCGTCCCTTATGCAAGTCATATGCCGCATTTGTAACAATAAGTAAGTTCTATTGTCTAACTTCGCTCCAAATTCAATTGTTTCAAGATAGTTTGTATTCAAGCATATCAAATACATGTACAAAAATAGTGTTATCGTTCGCATTCACAAAAAGAGATTTTAGTGACAGACTTCAACTGCTTTACGCCTCGGAAACATTTAGTGCAGGCTTCGGTAACATAATGTTCAAGTCAGATATGTAATCTGTTTTCACAATCACAATTACAAGAAATATTCTGGTAGAAGCATGCGCTTGTATGTCTCAGATCATAAGACATTGGCCCACTTTTCTTTATTTTCTTTAGAGGAAAATCTAATTTGGAGGTATTTGCGATACCTAAAAATGTTCATTTATTTGAAATTGTCAACAAAACAAAAATTGATTTGTTCATAGTGTTTGGCCATTTAAAAGAAGTATGTTATGGTCAGTACATGGTTAATACTTGCAATTCAAACTAGAAATGAGAATTGCGTAAAGCTAAATGTAGCGCCTTGTTTACTAACAAAAACTATGAAGACGCAGATAAAAAACCATAACCAATAAACAACTTCTCAAACATGGAACGTTACAAAAAATAGGGGAGGAAACAGAAGAAACGTGAGAAGGATTCAATATTAATCAACATTGCTGAGTATACAGGGTTTTGTCTCTAGCTAAACATTAGATGTCTATAACGCTTAAAATTCGGCATTACCATAAACTTATATCAAAACTTGTGATTGGATTTTCCACCTTTAACACCGTCGTACGACATGAATAAAATCTCTTAACGAGATCATCAACAATGCTTTCCTTCTTAAACAGAAATGTATAACCACTTTTTCTTTATTTTTTTACTACATGTATATGTATTAACCACAATTTTTTTAATGTGTGTCTTTGTTTTAAATTGAAATAGGTTGTGTGGTATGTATTTGATGTGTGTTTACAGATTTCTATCTGCTGAATCCTATTAATGGTCATATTAACCCTTCATGTCTGTTTGGGTTGCTTACTGAAATGTGTCAACATAACAGAACTATAAACAATCTCATATAACTGACAGGTGAAGCTAGCATCAAAGCATTATACTCTATTATCACTATTTTTTTCAACGACTAAGAAGCACTATTTAAATTTTAAAGGTACTTGTGATCTATAAGATACCCCAGCTGTATTTAAAAAAAAAGAATTCTTAATTTTGGATCCTTTATGCTCTTTCACTCCGAAATCGAAATAGCTTTTTTCATATCTTCATCATCCACTACACACCTATTTTAGTACAAGTAATCTTGATGTATAGTTCTTAAGATGCATATCAAATGTACATCTTTAAATCTGTATATAAACTGTACATATGTAAAGTTGTATATAAACGGTGCATCTGTTAAGTTGTCATAAACTGTACATCTGTACAACTGTATATACATTGCAGATTTTTAAAGCTGTATATAGACTGCAACTCTGTAAAAATTTACATTAACTGCACATTTTTTTAAATCTGCGAATAAGCCAAACATATAGATTCAAACACTGCATCTGGTATGGTACTATATCTATCTGCAGTTAAAATAAAGTTTTACAGATGTACAATTTGTATACAGCTTTACAGATGTACAGTTTATATACAGCTTTACAGATGTACAGTTGATATACAACTTTACAGATGTACAGTTGAAATACAGCTTTACAGCTCTACAGTTTATATACAGCTTTACAGTTGCGCACATCATATACAGCTATGCAGTTATACATTTTAAATGTATCTTTAAACTGTACATCAAGATGACGTACATGTATACTAAAGTAGCTGTGTATGGTTACATTACATTATACATTTATTTTAGCACTGGGCTATAAAGACCATAAAGTATAATTACCCATTGTAAGCGTACGATATTTTGTTATTCAAGATAGAAGATTAAAGAAATGGTTCATGTTTGACTAATTTTATAAAGAATACATCCTGAAAAAAGCCGGGCTAAAAGGAACAAGGCGAAATACTTAGTTTCTTCTATTAAGGACGTTCAATAAGAGAAGATGTGTCAATTGTCATAGTGTACATTAGGAGAGTGTTGATGATTATAGATGATTGTTTGTTTCTTTTAATGTTATTGTATGTGTAAAATATATTTTTCTTGGAATAATTTAGGTTTAACTGGTATATCAATTTCATTACTTGATTTTTTAAATAAACTCTTGGTTCCATATAAGAGATCAATATTCTGAAAATAGGTGAATGATCATAAAAAAAATGCTTTCAATGTTCATGGTACATAATGTGATTTCCCGTTAAATAAGCCTCATTTCATTGCAAACCATTTTCAATCATTATAGCACGAACAAATAACACAATTGCATCAGCCTGGAAATCCTCCTATTTGGCCTAAGTGTGATTTGACTCGCAAAGATTGATCACATGTGTCACACGGTTGGCAGCATTTCGAAAATGAATGTTAAACAAACGAGATAATCTGATGCAGTCTTCTACTTTTACATCGTTCAATCAGTGATTATTAAACAATTATGAAACACCAAGCTTGTACAGACAGTGTAGGTAAACAATAAAGCTAAGTCTATAGAAAATAATATAAGAATTGTCCTTAAGTGATCGGAATAACCTCGTTACATGCTATCCTAATTGAATCACGTTAACCCGTTATGCATGTCTGGGTTGATAAAATTATTTTGTAGATATAACACTTATTTATAGTTAATTTGGAAACAAGTTATTGTATTATATTATACCTTTCCATTTTGTGGGTGCGAGTGCTGCCCTGTACCGGAATTAACCTGCTGTTTTTCGAAACCTACAAGGGCGTCTTTTACGTGCAAGATATATGGCTTTCTCTGAAGACGGGTCAGCCATTTATCGTCACCTTCTGACGGACATTCATCCTTTCTCAAGACCATATTCGCAAATGGTTTCGAGGGAGAGCCGAAATAAACATGTTCTCGAGTGACTGGGAATTTTTCAGTTTGAATGAACTTCTACGTTTTGAATTCACTTTTGAGTTCTATATTTTGGAATTTTATTTGGTCCCAATGATTATGTAATGCGGATGTGTTCTATTTTGTGTTAATAATAGAACTAAACTAAATAAGTGCCGGACGTTATTGTGGAAATAATAACTTTTAATTGTATCGTCATTGGAAATTATAGAAAACTAACCTAATCGCCATTTTTTTTTTATTTTAAAACTCATGTTATCTAATAAATGTTTGCACATTTGTAAATGGTTGTATTCTATTACTAGTAAACTTCATTCAATTATTTATCATTGTGTGTCAATCGTGACTTAAAGTGTCATTTCACGACTTAACAAATTCATCAGTTTGTTGTTTGTCTTTATCTAAAAATAAATTTTTGTGTGTAATCATGCGGTTATGAGTTGGTTTTCTGTACGAAAAAAATGCCTCTACATTTTCATTTTCCCTTGAATTTGTCGATTACTACATACCCAAACTGGTACTGATTACCTTCATTATAATGAAATAAAAAAAATAAAAGTTCTTTATTCAAAATTACCTTCTTTACAGGTATCATCTTTGTCGAAAACGTTACTTTATAAAGATTAAGATGCAATGACCAGCAAATTTGATGTGTTAAACGAGGTGTTTGATAGTTCAATTTCGGCCCCATAATGAGGTGAGGCTGATTATGTGATAACCGTGTCCTGGTTATATTTTTTAGTGAAGAGAATATGAAAACAGTGTATGAGCGAAACACCAAAACAAAACCAAGTAACATTTCGAAATAGACAATAGATTCATGTTGATAGGTACGATACATTTGACTCATTAATTTACCCATCCCATCTTTACAAAAAAAATAAAAAAACAGTGATGCGACAGAAATCGCGTAAGGTGAAAATGAATGCATTACGTACTAAGCCCATAATGGTAGCCCTTAGGTATGGTGTTTAAGGTCTCTAAAAAATCCGTTTCAGAAATGGAATTTTCTCAATTTCATCAGTGAGTATAAATAAAACTGCAAAATCCTATGATGAAAAAGTTATTCCCGAATGTGACATACTGAATCAGACTGATCGTACGTTCGTACTTGCTTGATAAACCCGACGGTTCCACATGTGAAGCAGGAACTACATACCTCTCACAAACACCAGAACCCCCCCCCCCCCCCCCCCCCCCCCCAGTTTCTCATGGGACCATGTTGCTCAGTTTTTCTTTTATTTTTTTTTGTGCACTGTTGACTAATGTCATATAATGACGTTTCAACATCATGTAATGAAGTGATTAAAACAACATCATGTAAGATTTGAACCACATAATATAATGACACAAATACATCATATAAAGAAGTTTGCACATATTAGGGAAACTGCACATCATATAACGATATGTACACATCATAAAAGTATATTTGCACATAATAGGGAAACTGCACATCATATAATGATATGTAAACATCATATAAGTATATTTGCACAGCATATAAGTATATTTGCACAACACATAAGCATCTTTCAACATAATATAAGTATATTTGCACATCATGTAAGAATGTTTGCAGATCATATAAGATTTTTTTCACATCATATAAGTACATTTGCACATCATATAAGTATATTTGCACATTATATAAGTATACATGCACATCATATACGTATGTGTTCACATCATATAATGATGTTTGCACATCATATAATGATGTTTGCACATCATATAATGATGTTTGCACATCTCATAAGGATATTTGCACATCATATAAAGGTGTTTGCAAATCATATAAAGCTAAATGCACATCATATAATGAAAAATGGGAATAACAAGACAGTGTTGGCGCTCCATACAGGGTGATAGAGTATTTTGTTACCCTGAAGAAAAAAATGTTTACAGAGGTGAAACTAAGGTTTTAAATTTGAGGAGTAACACTATGCTGTATCACTCTCTCAGTATTGTGTTATGCAATTCATTATTCTGTTGTAATTGAGTAGTGTCTTTCAACTTGTTGATGAATGTCTTTTAATTACGAATGCTGTATAAAAAAACAAGCAGATTTTGGTTTTGAAATGTGATGATCGTCACTCATGTGTTTATTGAGATTTTTTTTTAGTTAAAATGAAAAGACTTATTACCAATTATTATCGAGTTATGAGTTATTAGTTACACTACGTGTTTAACTAGTTCAACATGATTTGTTTGTATCTTTCTATTCACTCGAATTAATCGTATTTTTGGTGGAGCTTGTGTTGCTTGATTCTTAGTGTTTCGTGTTATATTGGTTGTGTCATTTGTCTATTCGATATCTTTACGAAAGCTATAAAAATTAATAAGTAGTCTCGATATTTTTTCCTGAAGGTGCACAACAAGGTTTTGTGATAAGCAACAATAACATTGAATCGTTAATCCTACAAATAAAAAGCTGTTTAATTTTAAATTAAATTTATAAAAACACGGACGTATTTTTATTTTATTTTCAAGGATCCTTTAAATTTGAATGACAACACTACGTTTGTATTGTGCCGGATGTCGGTACTTTTTAAATCATTTGAAATTCATCCAACAGATATGATTTAAAAATTAAAACGTTTTAATGATCAATTAGTTTGTTATGGAAAATAAATCTATATGTATATTAAAATGCAAAGGTTAAGCATGTCATCATTCGCATGTTAATTAGAGGTTTCAGAACTTACAAATTTTTATTTAAATGTTTATATGGCTGGAGCATGCATTATTATCAATAAATATTAATTTCGCCTCTTTATACGTATACCATCATGTCTAAAGTGTTTTTCAAACATTGTAAAGGAGTGATAATATGTATTATGTTAAGTAAAGTGTTTAAACTGTCAGGTGTACAGAACCTTAACTGGAAGAATATTTTTAGACTTCCTGTTGCTGTTACTTAAATGTGAATAACGGGGGTTTAAAGAATTTTGAATCGTTCCATTTTTGCAGAAGAGGGGCAAAATTACCACATGGACATTTAAACTCATAGATTGAAAAAAAACTGACAACACCATGTTTAAAAAATAAAAAGACATACAGACAAATAAAAGTACACAAGACACAACACAGAAAACGAAAGATTAAACAACACGAAGCCCACCAAAAACTGGGAGTGATCTCAGGTGTTCTGAAAGGGTAAGCAGATCCTGCTCCACATGTGCAACCCGTCGTGTTACTTATGTTATGACACATCCGGTAAGTAGTATAATTTGGTAGGAAACATTAGTGAAAATGGAAAATTATTTTTGTAGACGAAACCCGCGTCTGTCGAAAATACAAATTTTAATCCTGGTATCTATGATGAGTTTCTTGTTTCTTCATCTGTGAAACGGTTATTCCATAACTGTCAGCCGACGCGTGATGGGGTCCCTATAATTTACGAAGGATCTCACCAACTTCTTATATTTCTTCCTAAACGTTCCTGTACGAAGTAAGCCTCATAATAATATAGAAACAAGTCGGCAAAAAGAGGGGCACAATCGGAATTCCGATAGTCTGTTTCAAAAACACGTCCTCAAAACGTAACAAATATGTTGTCAATCAAGAAATCAATCATCTTGATAATTTTAGTTTCAGAGAACCAGAGCAACAAATAAGTAGGAAGTTAAATATAAACGTAATGATTATACTGTATTTCCATTTTGTAAAACAGAAAACGAGTCTGATAGAAAATATCTTTTCAAATTGTTTTACACTGTAAAACGTGTTCTACAGGATATTGACAACTCGTTTCTGTCTGTTGGAACATGTCTCCCAATAAATTAATAAACTTTTCTTTTTTGGAACAAAACACACATATTCCAGAACAAAACATACAACACGATTTTTCATTATATTAAACAATAAATGCATAATTGTTGATTGTTTGGAAAGAATCGATCACTGCAAGCAAGTAGAATTAAACTGGAAGATATGTACAAATCAGAGAGTATATATGACAGCTTTAAACAATTTTTTTTAACTACTTAATTTGACATACGTTTGCATTACACTGTATGTTTGTCCTTGATATTATTTAATTGGTAGAAATAAAAAAAAAGGAAATAAAAGAGTTTTAAAAATATGAGATAAAACATAATAATGCTGTCAATGCTTTCTAAATGAGTGCAACATTAGTCAAACAAAGGTCAGAAAAGACAAAACAAGGCAACCAAAAACAAACCTAGGAAACTGCATGAGTAACAAAAGGAGGTAGAACGGTTGCATCGACAGGTTTTGCATAGCATGTTATGGATGTATCCCTAGCCTTGCGAATTAAAACCCTGAGAAAAAGTCTCGATCGGTAAAATTACAATTTGGTGGAATTAACCATTGATACTGGTATTTAAAGATATAAGTCCGCAAACACAAGTCGCCAGTTGTTTCTTCAATTGCTTTTATTAATTTGGTTTAACACGAAACGCAAGGGTAAAATAACATGCAAAAAGAAAAAAAAACTCAGAAAAAAACACAACAAAAACAATTAAGTAAAAAAAAAAGTGTTAAAAAAAAGTAAAACGAGATATAGTTTAACATTATCAAAATCACTTATGTCGATAACAGGAAATTAGAAGAAATAGGGAATCGGGATAAATACTAATCCTATTGGTATGAAACATTTCCTTATTAATGGACATAAAATACCTTTCATAGTGTAAAGTGCCAGCGTGTCTATTTATTTTTTTATATCCGTATGGTCTATAATCATGTGATAATGAGCTTTAGATTGATTACAATTGTCAAATTGACCTAATTATGAGGCCATACTAATGTATTCAATTTCAATGTCCTCAATTTTTTATGACAGGAACACTTATTAATTTTTACACGTTCAGAAAGTAATATTTTAATTGAACTATTTTGTCACGAAACAAATGACGATCAAACAAAAGAGAAACAATTATCAGTGGACAGACTGAATGAAATAAAGAAAAATGAACAATTTTAAATGTCTACATACTTGTAAAATAGTACTGAAATAGACATCAATTTGAACCAATTGAATTCACTTTGCTATACTTGTTTGTCATTATTATATATAACGCAATTATAACCTTTTACAGTTAAAAAATATAAGTGTGAAAAAGAAAAGAACAAGATTTAAAATAACTGAGAAGTTGAAAAACAACTCAAAAAAAAATTGTTAACCGAGGCAAGGCTAATATCGTTAATGTTTATTTGAGGGTTAGCAATCTGCTGTGTCGACCTCTCGTCAGTGTGTTATTCAATTTATCATCTTGGTATTATTGAATAAAGTCCTTCAAATTATTGATGTCAATTCAATTCATCGTTCTTCATTTGTACGAATTTCGATTGGTTTGAACGAGAGGGTAACTATTAAAAAGTGAAATCACAAAAAAACTGAACTCAGTGGAAAATTCAATCGTAAAGTCCCTAATCAAATGTCAAGATCAAATGACATAACACATACATCAAACGAATGGAAAACAACTGTCATATTCCTCATTTGGTACAAACATTTTCAAATGTAGAAAATGGTGGATTGAACCTGATGTTATAGCGCTAAATATCTCACTCGTATGACTGGTTAACACTTTGTCCCCTGCTAAGCCACAAGATAGAGTCAGTTATCAGAATCGTATTTTACAATCAAAATATGGCATTTTGACGAGAAGTGCAATAATACATTAGTTCTCTATTGGAAGATAAGAATGATTTTAACGAGGAATAAGGAAAAAACATGACAGTCATGTAAAATGTTCCACGATACTGATTGTCTTTCAATCACAAATATCAGATAAAAAAAAGTTAACTGCCGAAAGCGGTTGAAGAAAACAATTCAAAATGTTACGTTTCTGTTTTAAAAACAATCTATGTGATAGTTTATCATCCTAACCGTGTTTTGTTTTACGCTGTAGCATTTCAACAGTAGTTCTAAATTCTAAATTACTTGTTCTCAGTTTGAATACCAGAAGTATTACAAATAATGTTTAAAACAGCAAGTCGTGTTGCTTCTTTAAGGTAAAATGTAACAAAGGACAAGGCTGGCCAAGGGTCTAACAAAAGTGATTAAATTGTTTAAAAATATTCAAGCAATAATTCACGATCTTTGTAAAAAACAAAAAGAATTGCAGATTATAAGGGAAGTTCTTGCATTCAACGCCACTTCCCCATCTCATATCCTCAATATAGCACTAAGAAGTAAAATAACAACAATACAGATCTCCGTTAAGTCCCTAAGCAATTAGTAAAACCAAAAACTCAAACGAATGGATAACAATTGACATATTGGCAACTTGTTTACATTTAATACTGATTGCTTTACATTTCATACTCATTGCTTTACATTTTAATGATTTATAAAATTGTAAATGAAAATGGAGAATATACCCAACCAAACAGCAGAAAAAAACCAGCGGACAGCAATAGGTCTTCAGCACAACGAGAAAATCCCGCACCAGAAGGCGGCCTCAGACTTTAACATTTTCTTTGTTTTCAAAATTACTGTATCATAGCTTTGTTTCAGCAATTCTAAAAGATTGGATATCGCGACTTTTTAACAAGGTGTTTTTTTAAACAATAAAAATAGTTATAGAAAGCGAGAGCTTACTGTATCGTTTTTGTTTTATGTGTCTATATATGTATATATAGAGGGAGGGAAGAACCCATGCTACTGTGATATCATGACACAAAATCGCCTGCACTGCAGCCGTCCCGCTAGACCACACGACCACCTGGGCTCTCTACAGATTTACAGATCTAACATTGTTGGGTTGATGTTTAGACGAGTTGTATATACATTATGTACACAGCCATGTATCACCATCATTGATAGCGATCCGATGGATACATCTGTTGTAGAGTTGTCACTGACTCAGACGTACTTATAAATATAATTATTTTCTGTGACTGTATATTACATTAATTTGTAGGATCCTTTACTATATATAATTTAGCTGATCTGTAACAATAACAACTTCATGCCTTATATATCATGTACTGTAGTACGCCGCTAGATTAAAACTGACGAAGAAAGGTAACACACGGCCAGCGAAAGCTCTTTTTTTGAGAGCCCAGGTGGTCGTGTGGTCTAGCGGGACGGCTGCAGTGCAGGCGATTTGGTGTCACGATATCACAGTAGCATGGGTTCGAATCCCGGCGAGGGAAGAACCAAAAATTTGCGAAAGCAAATTTACAGATCTAACATTGTTGGGTTGATGTTTAGACGGTTTAGCTTCTAGTAGATATGCATGTAATTGCATAACCCGCAGGCTTTTTATGTTATAATCCAATACAGTTCTAACGCCTGAGGGATATCCGTATTAAGATCGCTATTCACTTGTACCTGAGCTTGTACAGGTAGATCAAGAAACCAGACAGGAGAATAATAGCTGGGGATAGAAGATCAATTTGTCGAATTTATCAACTAAGTTTCAGCAAATGATTATGATAATTTAGATTAAATAAATTAATTAATAATCCAGTTACAAAGAAAACAGTTTAACAAGTCGAACACGTGCTTTATTTTGACTTACGCAATCAGCATCCCCCTTTTTTAAAAGAACAAAATAAGACGCAAAACAGTAAATATAATTTCATCGCAAATAACTCGAGTACTGCTGTAACTAACGATAATTTAGAATTACTTTAAAAGTTTAAAAGTAAAAATTTAAATATACCCTGTAAAGAAATATCGTATCGTTATTCCGAATTCATGTCGTATATTACAATCAAATTGATACATCCGCGTTTCCGGTTTCTATTGAGACTCGAAAGATGCATTTTGCATAGCATCAATTTGCCAGATAAAGTCATTAAAAACCTTTTCATTTGTCAATTTTTGCTTTACAAATCTTTTAACCCGTACGAATCGATTTGTTGTTGCTGCAAATCGGCCATACCGGTAATGGGTTCTGAATTTGGCAGTGTCCATAAAAAAATAAGCTCCACATCATGTGATTTTTAACCCCCATAACAATTACCAAAAATACAAGAAATCTACAAGGGGACCTTCATGACAGCTTTTGGTTATTCTTGACTAAGGGGGGACCATGAAGACTTGGCATTTGAATGGTTAAACACGGTAATAAAAGAAAATAATGATACCTCGAATTCTATAATGAAAATTTAAATAAATATAATTTAGATAAGCAAAGAATTGGCATGTTCACCATTCCTTGTATGGAGGGATAAACTACTTCCGATCGCGCTACACTGTACAGCGTAGACACGGTTTGTAATGGTGAAAGTTCCTCCATCGTTCAATTTTCATCCATGGCGATCCCTGTTCTACATGTTTTATTACCCTATAGAGAATGATTTTTTTCTCTTTCAGGGCCAGCTAATTTCTAGTTTATTTCACAATGTTTGTTCAGGTACATGTTGCTACATTAACGTGTATCAAATATTTATTCAGTAATGTGCAAGTACTATTCACCAAATTGGTCAAATCTGATCTTATTAACAAATTTCTGCAAAAATAAAACAATTTTAATGGTTATCAAACCAAAACTTTATATCAATTAGGTGTTTCCCTATTTTTTTCTTTATTCTCCAAAAGAAAAATTGAGAAACAGAAACCGAAAAAGATGCACAAATACATCCGGAGCTTTATGACTTGATATGAACCTTACATACAAGTAAAGTGGGACCTACATTAGGACATTTTACATAAGTTGATCGTTCAGATATTGTTTTTAAAGGAGTAGGTCCGATAAGGACCGATTTTGGCCTCAAATTTCAGATTCATCTGACGAAAGATGTTAAGCACTTTTTAAACACTTAAATGCCTATTTTATTTGATTCAATTAACTTATGTTAAAGATTTTAACTAATTTAGTCATTAAAAACGCTCCGATTCAAGCTTAAATATGAAAAATCTACCAAATGTGCTGAAATTGTCACTTTTAAGATGTTTTTTGTCAAAAATGAAAGTGGCCGCATCCGTGTTCATCCTCAACCTTTATACCGTATAGCGGGTTATTTTCGCGGGGTGCAAATTTTCGCTTATTTTCGCGGACAGAACTAAATCGCCAAAATAAATTCCGCCAAATTAAAGGTGTACATACAAAGGTATTTATAAAAGTTTTTAATCCGCCAAAATAATAACCGCCAAAATATTTCGTATACCTAGTTCAATGAAAATCGCGAAATTTACACCCGCGAAAATAACCCGCTATACGGTATATGTTATGTAATATCATCAAATACAACTTACATTTTAATATTTTGGATGAACACGAATGCGGCCACTTAATTTCGTTTGACCCGGAAAACGTCTAAAATTTAACCAAAATGCTAGAATTGTGAAGATGTTAGTAATTTAGCATGACTTAATGGTGCTAGTACTCGATATATGTACATGGTATATTAAAAAAACAGCCCATATTTATGTAGCAGAAGCATTCTACTGTCCAATAAATAACTAAAAGTATACATTTTAACAATTTTGTAAAACTGCCATATTTTGGGGCCAAAAAGGGGTCTATTGGACCTACTCCTTTACATGAAATGTACATTACAGGATAATCACACCATATTTTCACAATTTCACATTTCATCTTTAAGATTATCTTACCAACAGCTGGGATGTTGAAATCAAAAGAATCTTCTCGTTTATTTTTTATCCGTATTTTGTACATTTCATATTCAGTGCTAAACATTTTGAATTCAAATGTAATTGCATTGCCTTAATGCTTCCTTTGTTTCCAAATTCTGAGTACAGCAGTTCTGTTTCGGAAATTTTAAAATTAAGTATTGTTTAATTTTTTGTATAACAAGGAGCAACAGCTTCAATCCATATTTCTTCTACTATAGGGTTACTATATATGAGAAATGTTATTACAGTTGTTTTAAATAGTTCGACAAACTTTACTTTTTTTGTTTTAGACATATAAGTAAATTATAATTTAAATTCACACAAAACTATCTAAATACGTTATTTTAAATAGTTAAAACATGTCACTAATTCAGTTTGTTCCGTTCATTAACGTCAATTTAATAGTGCGTTTATTTATAAGAACGGCAAATATTTGCCTCCACCTAGAGCGTTTTGATCCAAAAGAATTGTCGTATTTGTCCTATTAGAATCGAAATAATTCATGGGGGCTTGAATATATCTAGATTTTACCACGGGTTGTCCCTTTATGCCGATATTTTACCCCTCGCTAACGCTCAGGGTAAAATATTTGTCATAAAGGGCCAACCCGTGGTAAAATCACGATATATTCAAGCCCCAATGAATTATTTCTTAAATAGACTCAGTGATTGTGTAGTATCATCAATAATGTTAAAATAAAAAACGGGAATAACTAAAGGTTCCAAGGAGCCCGTATTGCTCACAGGCATTTTGCAATTTGGATTCATTAAATACAAAAAATAATATTTGTACAACATTAAAATAATGTTGACCAACATTTTTGCTTGATGTTAGTTCTTGATCGAGGCAATGTTATTGGTTTCCCAAAAAGAGAAAATGAGTTTTAAAGATGTTAAGAGAAAACAGGATCTTTGAAAATTGATTCATTATTGAATTATATTCGATCTTGTTTTGTTGGTCATTTGTTTATATAAGTTCCGAGACCACAATAGTCATCCCTTGATTTTTGTTGTCCACGAATGTAGTCCCTAGTGTGGACAGTGTGTTACTTGCCAATTTTGTGTATACCCCTTCTAAATGTATTTCTCCATGTTCTATGCCTCAAATAGCAAGTCAAGGGATGAAATGACACTTTCAAATAATTTGGGTCATTAATTTAAAAGTAAAGTAGTGATTTGGTCCAGTTAAAAAGAGGTTACAAATTAGCACTTCGGAAGATGTCAAAAGATTTCACGACCCCTTTTACATAAAATTGTCCATATTTTGAGTTAAAGCCGATGAAGTTTTCTATAATTTTGATATAATTTGTCCTAAAAGTAGTACAATACACTGTAAAAATTTATTGAGAAGCGCTGTTGGGATTTTATTAATTTGCATTTATTGTCTTAAAGAAATGCACTACGAAATAAGTGTGGTCGCGCACCTAAGAGGTGAAATCAGTATATATAGAATCTGTACTTTGGAAACTTCCCTAAATTATTTGATGGTGTCAATTTGTCAAATAGCATGAAACTAAAGGATTTAAACTTTTATTTGATAGAATTTCTGCAAAAATAACCAATTTTGGCATTATATGGTCAAAATAGGCATTTCATAGCTTTTTCAATTTTAATTGCATAAGTGACATTATGACTTTCTATCTTACAGGTTTTCATGTGTCAATATTTGTGTTTTTATGCTTTAATCTAGTTGTATTACTTTTTTTTTCACTCTGAATCCACAAGAAAGAAGATTATCTCAGACAATTAGTGCAAAATGTGTTGTATAAATGACCCTCGTCTAACGCCCTGTTTGGATCAAGTTGAATGTGAGGAGCTTTGTATATAAAAGTTGAAGTCCATAATAAAAACCTCACCAAATTTGTATAAAGAGCACTTTACAATGTCTTTTGTACCTGTTTCATTTCACATAATATCTTTCTTCTCTTCTGTAGGATAGCAAGTGGTTCAAATATAAGCCTCTTGAGACTTAACTTGCATGCAAGTTTTTCACTAAAAAGATAAAAATCATTTTATCAGACCATACTGTATGCAAAAAAGTTAAATGTAAGAGCCTTTTTTACTTTTTTGGAATCCAGCGTCACTGATGAGTCTTTTGTAGACGAAACGCGCGTCTGGCGTATATA
The DNA here is from genome assembly GCF_036588685.1 of Mytilus trossulus. NCBI lineage: Eukaryota > Metazoa > Mollusca > Bivalvia > Mytilida > Mytilidae > Mytilus > Mytilus trossulus. The sequence goes on from NW_026963294.1 coordinate 3,742,396, forward strand.
CAAAATGTAGTCATGTTATCTATGATGAGTTTATTTAAACTAATATGAACTTTTAGGAATTTTGGTCCTCAATGCTCTTCATCTTCGTACTTTATTTGGCTTTTTAAACATTTTTTGATTCGAGCGTCACTGATGAGTCTTATGTAGACGAAACGCGCGTCTGGCGTAATTATAAAATTGTAATCCTTGTATCTATGATGAGTTTATATAATACAAGTACACACCCGTGATATCGCGGGTCCGCGACTGAATTAAAGTATATAACTACAGTGGCGGATCCAGAAATTTTCATAAGTGGGGGCCCACTGACTGACCTAAAGTGGGCCCGCTTCAGTCACGCTTCAATGATTCCCTATATAAGCAACCAATTTTTGTCCCAAAAGGGGACCCGGGCCCCCTGCCCTCCCCCCTAAATCCGCCTCTGAACTATGCCTAAGCCTTATTTTAGTAATTAGTATTGTCATCTGATAAAGTCATGTCAATTATAAGATACAAAGTTTTCTCTGCTTTCAAATCTTTCTGTTTGAACCCGTCGACCTGGAACTTATCAATTATTGGTAATATTAATCATTTGGAAAACAAAAGGTCCTGGCTATCCAGGAATGGAGTATTTTTTAATCAACAGCATTGTCCTATATTAGTTATCTTAGAAATTCTTGCTGATTGCTGAATAAAACTACAATAGGGAACAATTTGACAATGATTGAATTTAGTAGTGTCAGCCCTTTGATTATGACCCTTGTATATAGCAAAATTCTAAATACACCATTTGGTGGTGCGCCTTTCAAATGCGGAACGTACAGATAAGGTAATAGCTAACAGGTGAATATACTATTGGCATCGGTATCGGATTCGACCCGGAGCTTGTTAATTATTGGCAATATTAATTATGTGGAAAACAAAAGGGTCTGGAGTGGTGTAATTTTTAATCAAGACCATTGTCCTATATTAGCTATATATAAAGTTGGATTCTTTGATTTGTCGTTTTTACCCGATGACGGCTGACAAATTGGACCTCGTAATTTTAGTATTATAGATGTTATTTGTCACTTATCTTTCCATTTTAAGTACATTAAATAAATATGTAAGGATTATTTATAACCAAAAAGCTTCACAAATTTAAAATTGCTGGAAAATACTACATATTTATGTGAGGCACCACTTCATTGTAAAACCTCAATTTTTAGGCACAGGCTCATATAAATTTGACTTTTGAATAATTATGCTTAGTCTGATAAATCAAATGAGTACTCTAATGCATTTAATACACAATACATAATATATTAAGGCATTTAAAAAGGTTTTTTTTTGCAATACCTCAAGTTTTAAAGCCCCAAGGATAAAACCTCCTATAGTTTTGGAGTTGACTGACAATTTCAGCCTTTTATTATATGTAGATCTTATAATACTCATTGATTTTTATATACAGTTTATCTTTATATATTATAGAGTTCTGCAAAAACACCCACAAACAAAAGTAAAAATCATACGTTCAAAAGCAAATTCTCTCATTAGGAGTCGTCTAACGATTTCAGTCATTCGGACTCATTGATAAAAGATCTTTGGTTACAAATAGTTTGTTATACAAAGTTTATAATTTAACAGTTTTCCTGTAAAGGCTATAATTTCCTAAATCAAACTCAAAATGTGTTAAAAATGGCATTAAAGGGTAAATACCTGTATAAAAAGTGGAATCGTCTGGTGGTTGAGACTATTGTGATTTATTTGTAAACTTTGTTACGGCCAAAATCACCTGTAAAATGTAGCCAACAAAAAACAATAATACAATTTAACAAGATTTATTATACACAAGTTTACAAGAAGTATTACACAAAAAGAAATGTCAACTTAACTGTCAAAATATGTGTTCAATCTTTTTTCTTTATCTTTATCCGGAAATCTTCTCGGGAATCCAATCAGAATATTACGTCCAATAGGTCACAATGTAGTATGATGTTGTTTGTAAAATAAAGTGTTTATTCAACTGCTGAGAATATTGATGTCTATCGATATCTATATCAGTGTCTGCAAGTTTAACTTTAGTGTCTTTATACATATATTTGTCACGGAAATCTCTAGAACAGTGTAGAAAGGAAGTTTCTAGATCAATGTAAGAAGTTTAAATAACGCATCTTTTATCATGATCATTCTGGAATTGTTATGTAAGTCAAATTGAAAGTTCCAATTATTCCATCAGTATATATGATTGTCTCTGCGGTTATATTTAGAATTCATGAAGAAACTAATGATCGAAATTCCAGAGGCCAGCTTGATAATTTGGGATTAGGTTTTTCTTTATTGGTCTCTTTATGCTAACAATTCGAGTATTAAAACATCCTTGGTTTTCAACAAATTTGTTATTTAGTGTTACTGGTGACTATAGATCTAAGAGAGCTCTTCGGATGTGCTAAATTTAGAACTTCTTTTTTGAATTTTTAATCTTGTACTTATATAAAACATTTGATTACATTTAGAAAAGCTCAATTAGATATATAAATCATTAGATTAATTCAATTTCAAAAGCAGAAAACCAAAACATATATCCTTTGGTACTCCATGTCATGGCACACCTTCCATGGCCACATGTCTCCAACAGGATCAGATTGCATTGAGCTTATACGATTCACGTAGTATTTGATTACAGTATTCCACAATGTGATAGATTTGACAATTACTTTAGGTGTGTTGTGTCCTTGATGAATAATCAATTGAAACTTGAGGCTGTACTCTTACTATAAACTTGTGTTTTCAAAGTTCAAATGTATTGAAACCTTCATTATTGTCCCCGATTCGTAAGTTATTTATAAAAAGGATGTTATCTGCAAAGCAAAGTTTAAAGTCAAGGAATAATGCTTTTGTATTTAAATCTTCTTGAAAATCCATAGCCGAATTCTGAAACAGATGAGGAAAAATTGTGGGAGAAAAGTGACGTAGTTGATTGTCACAGCTATACCGACGGTGTTGAAAATTGTCCATCAAAAGTATAAGGCGCTTAAAAGAGTTATCAACTCGATAATATCAGTTTATGACAAAAGAGAAAATGTGGTAAGGTCGACACTGGTTTAACATTAAGCAAAATCGCAATTTCTTATTTAGATCAACCAGTGTGCAATCTTAATATATGAAAAAGTGTCAATTTCATATGATATTTATGTTTAAAACAAGAAAATTTGTGATAAGGCCCGATATCAGTCAAATTATTAGCAAAATCGTAATTAGATATTAGATTAAATAGCTTGCATTTAATATATATGAGACGTTATCGATTTTAAATGATAACTTTTTAAGTATATTATGAAATTAAAACATGTGACCACGCAACATAGTCATTTCAGGACCTGTTATTAATTATTACCGATTTTCTAATTTTAAAAAGGACTGAATTCCATAAACTTCATTTCAATTTTCTTTCAATTTTGATTGGTTAATAATATTTCAAATATTTTGTGCTCCATAAAAATACACATAATTATATGATTTTTATCTAGATTATCTGATAATTTGTTTGTAAATCTTTGTCTTGTGCTTTAGAAGAGAAGGTCATATAAGTGAAATTGGCCTTGAAATATCAAATTATATATATACTCAAGTTGGTTCAATATATGAATATGAAAAAAGGATAAGAGCTTATAATAGACATGATAGATATTAAACACTTTATACCTTCATGTATTTGAAAATTTTGTAATTTACTGAAACTGTTCTTCTTCAATTTGTTCATGATATTGTGTTCTTATTATGAATGTCATTGGTTTCATTTTTTCAATTAATTAACTGAAATTAAGCAATGTGCTGAATTTTTTTTAAATATTTCAGTGTTTTTACAAAATGACTAGTATAGTACCTTTATCAAGAATTGTGAATAATTATATATATTCATGATGAGACATCTACCCTTCAATGCTGAAAAAAGAACATGCATGCACTTTAAAAAAACAAAACAATAATAGACAGGTAGTATGGTCGGGAGTTCTAATTCACTACAAATCCAGACGTGTGAATCGATTTAATGGTAACATTCAAAATGGACACAATACGCTAAAATATTGGGACAGCCACATGTGACCGAATGTAACTTTGAAATGAAACCCTATACCTTTTATTCAGTGGTAAAAATGAAAAGTATACATAAAATCCCACCAGAGTTATCATTTACAACTACAATACCGGTATTAATGACAGCAAAAACACAGATACAAAGTCATGTACAATGTAAAGGTGAAATTGATAAAAAAAATGTCATCTTAAAGAATGCTCACAATTAGATATAGAACCCTTTATTTTTATGTTGCCATTTCAGTCGTAATATTTCCGAGTAGCAGAATTTCCTGGTCAATTAAGATTGAAGTCAAGTGCACCGGCCTCGTGCGGGATTCGAACTCACATCAGTGTTCACTGGCTAGTGATACAGTAGTTCAACTACTAAGAACACTCGGCCGCCGAGACACCTGAACAAAAGGAAAGAAGGACTTTAGAGATAAACTTGAATAAAAGGAAGGAATGACTCTGGAGATAAACTTGAATACAAAGAAGAAATGACTCTAAATATAAACTTAAATAAAAGGAAGGAATGACTTTACAGATAAACTTGAATAAAAGGAAGGAATGACTCTAGAGACAAACTTGAATAAAAAGAAGAAATGACTCTAAAGATAAACTTGAATAAAATGAAGGAATGACTTTAGAGATGAACATGAATAAAAGATAAAGAGAAACTGTCAACGAGACAACAACTCATCGACACAAATAACCAATCAATATATAAAGAGAATAAAACATTCAGTCTACAACAATCATCGCCCGTGCCTAAAAAAGGGACAAAATAACAAAAATATTAGCATGGATCTGCAACCACCAAATAATCGATATTCTAACAACATAAGGGTTAGGATCGGGTATAGAAATTAGTCATCACTTGACTTCTCCCGTCCGGAGGTTAAACCCTTGTTTGAAAGGGGGTCCGCCTCGCTGTGTAGGATGTATAATTTAAGCCTCATCTGATAGGAATGCTAATACGTTGTCTCGTGAAGGGCGAATGCCACGCTCACTATACGTTATAGAACCCTTGCAGGAAAAATTTTGTGTCGTGTGACCTGTTGCTAGGCAAAAACCTGTCCCTTTCAAACATGTACTGGTACCCACATTTCCAGTCGCAGTCCATACAGATCTGTATTTCTCGTCCTTCATCCCGGTCTACCCCTACCTTGCAGAACCTACTTAATTGATATGTATTTGTTCTTTACTTGTTATTGGCCTGTAAATGCATGAAATATTTGGCATAGGACTTAAGCAAACAACAAACTAACAATCGAAATAATACAAACATTCAGACGTGGTATTTTACCTAATGGGATAGCGTAATCAGTCTAAAGTATGCATACATGAAATGTAAAATATACCAGTTGTACAGGACAATACGTTTGTTTTCTATTTCTCTCTATGCATGTATAGCATTTTTTTAATTTCTTCTATCCGAAACTAAAAAGGGGGGGGGGCGATATTGAAACAATGTTATTTTAAAAGTTTCATGGGAAGCCTATTTTTCTAATTTTTTTCAAACATATGTACAGACCATGATAAATGCAATGGGTTTATTGTCAATTTTACAAATGTTTCTCTTTGTTAAAACACGAAAAATAAAGGTGACATTTCGTATTACTACTTGCATAGTAACCATGGGTGTGGCAGACTAGCTTCCAACTTTTAATATTTCAATAAAAAGAGATAGTGTTGTAGGTCATGTACATGTACATGTAAAAAAGACATAATCTCAAATATGCATAATAACTCAAGAAAAAACATCAAAAGGATATGGAGTGCATTCAATATCAAATGGCTGGAAATTAAGTTTTAAATACGATGACAGGAAACTTAACATTTGTTGTCTTGTTTAACGTGATGGGGTTAATAGAATATAGAATGACCCCCCAAAAAAGAGAATAATGTGCAGAAATAAAGAATGGAAAAAAATTGACTTAAAATTAAAGAACTATAGAAATGATTAACTTCATCCAGACCCTGATTTATCCCTAGCTTTGTCTTCAAGATAAGTTACGTTTACTTAAAGCTGATCTTTTAAACCATCTACTGAATTAATTCACATATTCTTTACACTGTAGATAACCCCACACATTGTATAGATACCTGCATGTTGTTGTTAAGTTTAGTTTTAACATATTTTTTACCGTTTTATCGTCGCTCATTTTGTCAGAGAGGTTTGGACATTTCACATATTTCCCAGATCAGATATTAGTGGAATTAATTTTTTAGCTTCAGGTATTTTTTGCCATTTGGTTGCTGTATTATTCTTACAATATTTCAAAAATGAAGCTGTTAAATATTTTTCCGTGAGGAAAAGGAATTTGATAGAAAAGCTTATATATATATATACATATATATATAAATGTCTAAGAATATAACTTAAACACACTAATTAATACATTAAAAAGTTCTATTAGATGTTAAATAGAAATACGCAATATTTCGCTAAACAAATTAGCTTCATCAGGCGTGTGCATCTCTCAAGGTGAAATCGGATGCATGACAAAAATATATTTGTGTAGCTTAATCAATACAAGAGTTGAGGAAAAGTGTAACATATTGATTGATGTTGCATAAATAGTCCAGCGGCTACAAGCATATTTAAGACGAATTGTGCACATGCTGTTACAAGCATGAAATTTGGCATAGACCTTCTTCAACTATTACTCTTTTATTTCAGATAGGGAGGCATTTGAAAAAAATGTCTCACTTCCGGCAAAATCCAAAATGGCGGACATCATACTTAAATCAGCCCAATATCGAAGGCTAGCGTGTAAAAATGTGTTATTATCATGCTACTATCATAATATTTGGTACAGACCTTTGTGGTTTACTACTTTTGGATTAATTAAATAGATAAGATGTCTTCAGAAACCCCACTTCCGGTTTAAATCTAATATGGCTGACATTGTACTTAAATAAGCTTATTTTTTAGGGAGGGTAACTGAAATGTGTTTTAACGTATTGCTACTATCATTTCATTGTGTATGAACCTTTCTTTGGTGCTTCTGATGGAGACAATGCATAAGACATATGTCTTAAAAACATTTTCTTCCGGTAATATCCAAAATGGCGGACATTAGAATATCAATTTTTTATTCAAATTTTCAACTTTTTTCAAAATGTAAAGAAAATGATTTTATTTTGTGCTGGTCATTAAACTTTTGGCTTAAAGTTATCCTCAAAACCACTTATTCTAGCATGTTGTAAATATGTAGATATAAAGTTGACACTTCCGGTTAAAAATATGACGTAAATTTCAAAGATGAATCCTCAATCTATTTCTTCGATGTAGAGTTTTGGATAGATTGATTAAAACAAAATAAAATCACTATAGAACTAAAATTTATTTAAAATTATTACTATTTGGCCAAAAATTAATGTTTATTCACAGTCACCATGACATGCACACATCGCAGTGCACGGGATACCCGATTTTCCACATTAAAAATGACCGCGGTATACTTTCTTACATCCACAATGTATAAGCTTTTGACAAAATGATGAGGCCTCAAAAAGAGTTTTTCAAAAGTTATCCTTTGTCCCCACCTAGAGTGGGTAGCATAAGAGCCAATCCCAAGCTTGTCTCCCTAAACACCTACCGAAGTATATTGATATAGGAAGATGTGGTGTGAGTGCCAATGAGACAACTCTCCATCCAAATAACAATTTAAAAATTAAACCATTATAAGGCCTTCAACACGGAGCCTTGGCTCACACCGAACAACAAGCTATAAAGGGCCCCAAAATTACTAGTGTAAAACCATTCAAACGGGAAAACCAACGGTCTAATCTATATAAACAAAACGAGAAACGAGAAACACGTATATATTACATAAACAAACGACAACTACTGTACATCAGATTCCTGACTTAGGACAGGTGCAAACATTTGCAGCGGGATTAAACGTTTTAATGGGCCCAAACCTTCTCCCTTTTTCTGAAACAATAGCATAACATCACAACATAGAAAAACATACGATAAAATATGAATTGGCAGACTTAACTCAATCAAAAAACGTATGATTACACAATGAACGAATAAATTTGATCTGCGATATCTGAATACAAATGCACAGTTAATTAAATATTAGAGACAAACATTCATGACCAAAAGGCTAACAAACAAATTCAAACACACTGAGAAATATTTAACCAATCAATGTTCACTTTAGAAAAAAACCGGTTTTTTATAATCTTGAAGTTTATACAAATGTTGTAAGAATAAGTGAAAAATTGAAGATATTACAAATAATCCAAGCTGGTATACAGACAAGATTCATATAAATAAAAAATGACAAAAAAGCATTATAAACAGTATCAACAGGTCGAATTAACAAGAAAATACGATTTGAGAGTACTCGCAGTTACTGACAGCTAGTTAAAAGCCAAAACCAATTAATAGTAAAAAATCATGCATCAGAGACTAAAATCGACTAAAACACATCACAGGGATTTAGTATGTTAACGTCATTAATAGTCAAAGAAGACATGACTTGTGCAATGGCCAAAAATAAATGTATCGACAGGTAGTAGTATAGTGAAGAGCGACTTCTATAGAAATAAAAGTTAACGTGGCTGTGTCCCCTATACATCTCGCCTCAAAAGATAATGAAATTTAGTTATGTTTTAATTTGCTAATGACAAAATCAATATTAGTGCCAATGTGAACTATATTCAGAGATCTAATTACAATATTGGTACGATAACCCTTACTTATAAGTTTGTTTAAAGGTTCGATGAGTTTACAAGGATCACACAGTGATTTCCTCGCTTTAAGTACAATATTACCATAAAATTTAGGATGAGAAATGCCATTTTTAATAAGCTTTCTACAGGTGTAGCCAAATTTACTAATCAAATCTTTGTATCTATGAAAGAATTTAGTAAAAGTTTTAAGTAATTTATGGTATCGAAATCCCTGACACAACAATTTACCAGTGATGCATTGATTACGTTCGTTAAAATCTATGACATCAGAACACACACGGGCAAACCGAACGAGTTGCGATATATAAACACCGTATGATGGAGCCAAAGGCACATTGCCGTCTAAAAAAGGAAAATTAACAATAGGTATTGCATGATTTACATGCTAGAAAAGACTAGACCAAGTTGGGGGAATAGCCTCAAAAAGCCGTCCCTGTTGCGAAAATAGTTATTTTCTTGCTTCGTTAACCATGTTATACCCATCTGGTAAGTTTGTGCGATCTTACAGTAAAACCCTGGTGATTTAGTCTGATTAATCATCACTCTTTTTGTTAAAGTCACATCTTCAAATGCATTCAATGTCTCCCACATAGTCTTTTCCCCCCTTTCAAGCAAAGAGAGAACCATATCACAACAGGTAAAGACATGGATAAGAATAAGTGTTTCAGATCACTCAGATCAATCATTGCCAAGTGCATTTGAAAGGCCATTGATAGATATTAATCCAAAGTCTTTTGCCCTCCGAAACACAATCCATAGTTCGTCTACCCCTATGTCACAGAATAGCGACTGTTCGAATCATTACTCTTTTAAGTGCGTGTTTCACTGCATCAGACACATGCACCATGATTTTAGTGTCTGCCTCTAAATGTGAACTTGGTGCTGAACTTGAAATACATTACGTGGTGGATAAGATAGAATATTCTGACCATTTGTTGCTATGACTACCATACACATCCAAGACTTCATCCACTTGTATTTCAGTTTCAAGGTATTTTATTTAGGTAAGGACATAATACCCAAATCAGCATACTCAGTAGGCCGCAATCCACAATCGGATAGCTGATTTCCAACATTTACAAAGACTGTAATATTGCTTCTCACATCCATAAATTCTGCAAAAACACATATTTTCTTGCCTTGTTAACCTAATCTGTTTCTTTTTTTTTCGATCTTCCAACAAAACCACGTATCGTATTCAATGACATTAAACATCAAATCCATATGGTGATGTTGGCTGGTCAATCATCATTCTAAATGCTATAGTCACATCTTCAAACTCCATTAATGTCACCAACGCAGTTCCTTTTCCAGCAAACGTGTTATCTTTTAATGCCTAGTGCATTTCAAAGGTCATTGATTGATATATATCTTATACTTTTCCCCTTCCAAATGAAAACGAAAGTTTGTCTGCCCCTATGTCACGGAATAGCGAAACAGCAATGACATCAGTATCGACTGTTTGAGTCATGACTCAGTTAGGTCTATGTTTCACTGCATCAGACACATCTATCTTGATTCTAGTGTCAGTCTCTTCGTGTAACCATGGTGCTAAACTTGAAACATCGCCAAGTGGTGGATAACACTGAACATCCTAAGCATTTGTTGCTTCAACTACCTTGTACTTAAAATTGTATTGAGCAAGCTCCTGTGAATGAAAACTTAAAGGTTCTTTCTTACTGTCGTCATCTCTCAGAAAACTTTCCCAATTTTGAGGATGTTTTTAATCCTGGGTTCGTCTGTGTATTCCATTTCCCCTAAATGTTGCCCTTGCTTCTTTTAGCAGCTTTCAAACTACCAGTATTGTCTATGTTCACATGTTACAGTTTCAAGGTGTTTCCTAACAAGTATGATGATTGGGTATTATGTCCTTACCTTAATAAAATACCTTGAGATTGTAACAAGAGTGGATGAAGTCTTTGATGAGTATGGTAGTTGTAGCAACAAATGCCTAGGATATTCTGTCTTATTCAACACGTGATGTATTTTAAGTGAAGCACCATGTTCACATAAAGAGACTGACAATTAAATCATGGTGCATGTGTCTGCTGCAGTGAAACACGCACTTAAACGAGTCGTGATTAACAGTCACTGATGATGCTGTCAATACTATTTCGCTATTCCGTGACATAGGGGCAGACGAACTATGGATTGTATTTGGGGAGGCAACAATCTTTGGATTTATATCTATCAATGGCCTTTCAAATGCACTAGGCAATGAGTGATCACACACTTTTATGTCTGACCCATACCTTATACCGGGTTGTGATACTGTTTCCTTTGCGTGAAAAGGAAAAAAAAGACTGCGTGGGAGACATTGATGGTATTTGAAGATGTGACTTTAACATAAAGAATGATGATTGATCAGCCTAAATCACCGGGGTTGTACTGTAAGATCGCACAAACTTATAAGATCTAACATGATTAACGAAGCAAGATGGTCAATTGTTGCACAAAAGGGAAAACTCATTTTAAGTGAGGCTATTCCCACGACTTGTTCTAGTCTTTTCAAGCATGTAAAACGTGTAATATACTTATGCAGGTGTTTAGTGAGAAGGCTTTGGATTGACTCTTATGCTACATAGTCTTGTAACTAATGGATTGCGAAGAAACAAAGAGGGTCCCTTTTATAAAAACGCTTTCTGAGACCTCATCATTTTTTCAGAAGCTTGTACATTATTGATGTAAGAAAGGATGCTGCGGTTATTTTTAATGTGTAAAATTGGGTCTCCCGTGCACTGCCTTGTGTGCATGTGGTGGTGACTGTGAATAAGCATGTATTCTTGGCCAAATAGTAGTAATTTTAAATATTTTTTAGTACTATAGTGATTTTATTTTGTTTAAATCAATCTATCCAAAACTCTTCATCGAAGAAATTTACGTCATATTTTTACCGGAAGTGTCAACTTTATATCTTTACAACATGCTAGAATAAGTGGTTTTGGGATAACTTAAAGCAAAAAGTTTAATGAACAGCACAAAATAAAATCATTTTCTTTACATTTTGAAAAAAGTTGAAAATTTGAATAAAAAATTGATATTTCTCTGTCCGCCATTTTGGATACTTCCGGAAGTAAGGGTTTTTAAAACATATGTCTTATACATTGTCTCCATCAGAAGCACCAAAGAAAGGTTCATACACAATGAAATTATAGAAGCAATACGTTAAAACACATTTCAATTACCCTCCCTAAAAAATAAGCCTATTTAAGTACAATGTCCGCCATATTGATTTTTACCGGAAGTGGGGTTTCTGAAGACATCTAATCTATTTAATTTATCCAAAAGTAGTAAACCACAAAGGTCTGTACCAAATATTATGATAGTAGCATGATAATAAGACATCTTTACACGCTAGCCTTCGATATTGGGCTGATTTAAGTATGACGTCCGCCATTTTGGATTTTACCGGAAGTGATACATTTTTTTCAAATGCCTCCCTATCTGAAATAAAAGAGTAATAGTTGAGGAAGGTCTATTTCAAATTTCATGCTTGTAACAGGATGTGCACAATTTTTCACAAAGCCGCCGGACTAAAAGTATGTTTGTAGCTACAACTACATGAACTTGGAATAAATGTTTAACACATTTATAGATGTTCGATTAATTGTATGAATTTCTATAAATTAATTTGTGTAATTTTTAAGATAATTTTGGTTTTGATTTGTTTTTAAATCTTTTTTCGTCTCTCTCATTGAGTCCATCAGGTTCAAGAGTTCGTAACTGGTGCATCCAAAATCTCTCTCTTTTTTGTCTTCCTTGTGTATCCCAATTTTGATTTTTCTCAATGATTTGAAATGTGACGTTTTCAAAATCATGTCCTGCTCTTAAAAGTTGTCTTGTAATTGGGCAGTTCCTTTCTTTTGTATGAAATGACCGATGGTTATTTAGTCGGATGTTAAATGGTGTTTCTGTGTCACCAGCATATTGTATTTTGCAAGTTCCACACGTTAGAACAACAATTCACTGCCAAATCTGATGTAATATAACTTTAAAAAGCGTTGCCTCGTGTTATAAAAATATTGTGCCTACTGTAGTTAAAAAACAAAAACCCTCGCACAGTTTCTTTTCAGGATCATAAAATTGAGAATGGAAATGGGGAATGTGCCAAAGAGACAACAACCCGACCATAGAAAAAAAAACCAGCAGAAGGTCACCAACAGGTCTTCAATGTAGCGAGAAATTCACGCACCCGGAGGCGTCCTTCAACTGGCCCCTCAACAAATATATACTAGTTCATTGATAATGAACGCCATACTAATTTCAAAATTGTACACAAGAAACTAAAATTAAAATAATACAAGACTAACAAAGGCCAGAGGCTCCTGACTTGGGACAGGCGCAAAAATACGACAGGGTTAAACATGTTTGTGAGATCTCAACCCTCCCCCTATACCTCTAGCCAATGTAGAAAAGTAAACGCATAACAATACGCACATTGAAATTCAGTTCAAGAGAGGTCCGAGTCTGATGTCAGAAGATGTAACCAAAGAAAATAAACAAAATGACAATAATACATAAATAACAACAGACTACTAGCAGTTAACTGACATGCCAGCTCCAGACTTCAATTAAACTGACTGAAAGATTAAGATTTCATCATATGAACATCAGGCACACTCCTTCCCGTTAGGGGTTTAGTATCATACCATCATAACATATATGAGAAGAACATAACCCGTGTCATGCCAACAACTGGTTTTTGAATAAATGTGTTTAGTTCCGATGCAAAGACCCTATAAGTGAATTATACATGTAAGTTGCCTGTTATCACACAATATGTTTGCATATCAAAAATACTTTTATTATCAAGTGACAGTAGAAATTGTCATCCCTTTTCCGGTCTACCCACTTATCGTTAATACGTACCGAATATTTGATTTAATATGTCGCTCGAGATCAATCTTGTGTCGTTGTCGTTGTCCGCGTAGCACTTCATGTTAATCCGCAACTTTATGGAAATGGACGGAACAAATGTAGCCACTTTTGTATCCAATCTACTACAAACAGGAAGTAGTGTACCTTTATTTTTACTTAAGTGATCCTTGGGGTTTGCAATACCAAAAAACGGACTTTTCTTCTTGTAATATTTGGAAACGACCGTTCTGTACATTCATGAACTGTTAGCCAGTGGATGTCAAGCAACCTATAGGTGCGTATTTTTGCACTCTTACATTTCTTAAAGCACTGTGTTTGATAAAGCAATCAACTGAAGGATTTTCCATTAAATACGTTTGATCTGAAATAACATATTTAAGAGGTAATTGTTATATCATTACGTCGGGGTTTAATCAGACTTACTTTTAAGGCGGTTCGTTTTATTGTTACACATCTTTTAAAGCCTTTTTGTTTCTTAAACTTTAGTTCAGGTTTTATTGATAGGTTTATGAGTACAAATTAACGTTTTGAATTGAAGTGTTTATGATGTTGCTGTTTGTTTTAGAAATCAGTCAAATTTTAGCGTATATCATCGTTTGAATTGCACTGTTCATGATGTTTCTCTATTAAATCTTTTCGGAACTTCTGCTGCCGAATGACATTTGGCAGGGTATGAGGTTTAAGCTTTCGGTAGTTTTGTTTTATAAAAGATTGTTTATTGTCGTTTTATTTGTTTTTGTTTTTGGTGTATATTTACCAACAATAGGGCTAAGTATCTTTTCCGAAATGTATTTTACCAAAGGTATAGGGCTAAGCGCCTATTCCGAAATATATTTTACTAACATTGTAGATTAAAGCGCCTTTTCCGAAATATATTTTACCAACATTATAGGGCAAAGCTCCATTTCGATAATATACTTTACCAAAAGTAACGGGGCTAATTGCCTTTTCCGAAACATATTTTACCGACAGAAATGGGCTAAGTGTCTTTTCCGAAATATATTTTACCAATAACATAGGGCTAAGTGCGTTTTTTTTTTCTCCAAAATATATTTTACCAATACTTATAAATAGCATAGTATGCTTGTTCCAAAGTTTTGTTTGTGTGATTATTCACATCTTGTTTTGTATTCCACTGATCGAGATTGAAAAATGTAAGAATGGTGCACCAAAAAATGTGCCTATCCAATATTGCTATAATTTTTATATTTTTTTACCTACGAAATTTTTTGATAGTCAGGCCGTTGATAGTCTCCCTTACATGTATAATTTATATAGACCTGAAGTTTTTAAACATTGAACAATTATGTTAACACCTACATGTATCTATTTCTAAGATCGTATAGTATGTTGATCTCTAGATAGTTTATAATACAAACAATGAAATGTGGTGTGAATGCCAATGAACCAGATATTACCAAATGACGTAGATATAATCAACTGTAAGGTCACCGTACGCCCAAAATGACCAAAATCTTTTCCGTAGAAAAGTCTTCAGTGTCCTCCGCTTGACAAAATTTGAAAAAAAACAATTGCCTGATATATATACATGATGTATGTTTAAATAATCAAAACTATTAAAAAAATATGACAGAAAGTAACCAACGACAACTAATGAATTACAGTATCATGAATTGGTTCATGTACATAAACAATGTGTTATGATTAAACATGTTTTTTGAGTATTCAACCCTCACCTAACTGGGGACAACGAAGTAACAACAAAACATACGAACTAATGTGATACATTAGTTGGAAAGTTGTCACAGTGTACGAGATGTGAAGCGTCATCAACAGAACAGTAACAAAACTCATTTAAAAAGAGGGCCGAAAGATACAAGAGGGACAGTCAAACTCATAGATTGAAAATAAACTAACAACCCCATAGCTAAAAATAAAAAGACAAACAGACAAATAATAGTACAGAAAAAAACAACATAGAGAAATAAAGACTAAGCTACACGAAACCCACCAAAACTAGGGGTGATCTCAGGTGCTCCGGAAGGGTAAGCAGATCCTGAATTCGGTAGGCCACATTCGTGAAAAGGGAAGTGGATTGTAGTTACGACATATGGAACGTATCCTATATGATCTGTGACACGGTAATTTCATAACGGTCTACCAACTCGTGATGGCGTCCGTAAAATTAACGAAGGGATAATTTCAACTTCACAATTTAGAACTCTTGGTTTAATAGCTTCCTTGTAAGCAGCAACCCGCTATCATGGAAATCATGCTAGGAAGTACAATCTCGGGAATATCATCAATTGGGAGACATATACTCCGTATGTAGGTGCTGCTGGACTGTTTCTACATATACATGGAAAGTTCACAATTGGGAAGCTGAAATCATATCTTTTGTCGTAAAGTTTTGTTCTCAATCGACCCTCATTGTCAATTTCTAGAAGTAAGTCAAGATATGAGGCAGACTAAACTGTATCTGTAATATCCTTTATCTTCAGTTTAACAAATGAGAGTGTGTTAGGCCGTAAACAGAGGATCAAGCATTATATAATCATTTAGTCTTACACATTTTACAAATATAGTCCGTTTAAGTGTATTTTCTAATATTAACGACGACCATAAATAGGACAGCCAAGTTTTTTACAACAATTTATTTTGAAATTTATCTTTTAATAGAATGCATACCTATAAAAATGATATCAATCAGTAGTAATTTTAACCTTAACAACAAATTGGAACAGTTGTTTGGTATTTAACAAAAAAAATTAAATAACTAAATGCATGTTTTTATATTGGTAACACCATTGATATGATTGAACGGATGACCTAAAATTGTTAAAATCAAAGGAACTCTTCATTTTTCTCATTGCTAATTTTTGAATATAGTTGCTATCATATTATAGAATAGGAGGACATATTATGATTTTTAAAACAAGGACATCATTTTCCCAAATTTTCCCTCATCGAAATATGCATGCTTTTTGATAATGGTCCATATCTGTTTCCCCAAATGGAATATGGCCCATTGTTTGTTATTCATCTTTGACTCTTCTTGGGTATGGGCTTACTTGGACGAGATAATCTAGAAAAGCATAAGCATTGCAACATTCTGTTTATTTGCAACCATTAGTGAACAGGAACGTCAAAAATAATCTCTGTTCTGTCTTCTCTTTTATTTAAGAAAAAAAAAGACAAACTAACAAATTTGAGGATATTTTTATTCAGAAGAAAAAAAATTGTTATTTAAATTAAATACAAATAAAACGAAAATAAATCTGTAGGAAACTACTTACATACAAAATAAAAGATAAAAAAGTATGCCTTTACACATTTCAAAATAATAGGGAAAATTTATTTGAAATGACAAAGGACAACACAACTATGATATTGCTATGAATTGAGCATAACGAACCCAAACAATATAAGTAGTGAACTCATTTGTGACAGAAGTGGTTTTCTCACAAAAAGCAAATAATTTTGTTTGCAGTTATAATCGAAGATTGACATAATCTGTTACATTAGTTGTTTGTTTGTTTGTGTCAAATATTAGCCTAGCGCTATCAACTGCCGCCCTTGGATTATTAATTGAACTATATTGATGAGTCTCTTGGTTTTCGTGTACTACTATTTGGTATGGGTTTTCGTACCCGTCACCGAAATTTAAACCCGTTGTTGTTATTGTATTTGCTTCAACTCTAGATTCGTCACTGGTTGATGAAGACGTTGACGTCCTTATGCTATTTGACGAATTTTCGTCTTGATGACTTCTTTGAAAAGACTGAAATGACTCATCTGTTGGCCCAAAACTTTCGTCATTATGGCTTCCGTCACTGTGTCTTATTTCCTCAATAGATAACGGAGAAGAAGTGTCGACTGCTGTTTCCGCATTATAGCTGCGCCGCGCCGTATTTAATTGAGATTCTTGAAGTGATACTCTCGAAGACATAGAAACATTCATTGCAGGTTGAAAGTTGATATTGGTTGTGGAAGATTCATTTTGGTGACTACTCATAATTCTAGCTGGCAACATAGGTCCTTGTTGATTAGAATCTAATCGGTGAGTGTTGACCGCTTCATAGGAAATTGATCCTATTTCATCATAAGTGCTATAGTGCAAAGGTTCTTGTATTTGAACTCGCCTGGTTCGTTTCACTCTGTGTCTAACAAACAGACAGATGTGAAGTACTGTTAAATAGACCAACAAACCGGACGCTAAGCTACTACTTATTATAAGTCCGAATATGTTTTTGTTGCTGTTTTCGCCAGGTTCTGCATTAAAAAAAGAAAGCACAAAATACATGAATATGAAAAGAGAAAACGCATCATTATATGAACAAATG
This sequence comes from Mytilus trossulus, assembly GCF_036588685.1. Lineage (NCBI taxonomy): Eukaryota > Metazoa > Mollusca > Bivalvia > Mytilida > Mytilidae > Mytilus > Mytilus trossulus. Next base: position 3,760,329 of record NW_026963294.1, read on the forward strand.
ATAAACTAAACAATGTCTTTAAAATAAGATATGAGACGATAGCTCTTATAAAATGAATTCGGAATATCAAAAGATTAAAGGAATGAACGTGAATTTTGTCCGGCTATAACTTAACATTTTCATTAGGTTTCTGTATAAATTATAGAATTTTCGAGATAACTCATCGTTGTCAGTTTGTTTTAGATTTATGAGTTTGACTGTCCCTTTGGTATCTTTCGTTCCTCTTTTATTACCGAATGTGATGAAAGAAAATTTAAATAAAGTCGATCTAGTAGTAATTATAAGATCACTTCACATAAATTTGTTTATTAAAATGATTTTTTTTTTGTGTAGTAAATTGTCTGACAGCATTGAATTTGCTGTTTGATTGTAAATCTAGACCTATTGTGATATGCTGATTTACAATCTAAGATGCAGAAAGACTCCGATACCACTCTTAGTTGGGTCTCAGTGGGGTCTTAGCGTGACTCGGGAGTGTCGATTATTTGTAAACGAAACATGTGAAAGTCAAGTTATTGTGCTGTGAAAACGGGAAATGAAATCTAGCGGGACTTGGGAAATTACAAATTCAAAATTCAGGTACATTAAAATTTCATCTCAGGTTCACTATACGTGTTTTGATGGAATAGATTTCTTCAGATATCTGTATTTTGATGTTCAGTCAAATGAGTGCTGTCAAAACAAATATGACAACATGGAACTTGTCATTTTGTTTTATATTCTTTTTTATAGATGTTATAAAATAGTATATCAGTTTTCTGTGAAATTATTAAGGACTGATTGTTCGTATTAAATTGAAGTTTCATGAAACAAATCAGTTATTGTAAGAATCTGAATGAATTCGAACAGCTGTTACATAGACCATTACTTAAAATTACCGTACCAGAGGGCCTTATTTCAAATATAAAGAAATCTAATCCTAGTTCATTCTTTGCACATATATGATAAACACGAAAATCATTGCTGTTCTCAATGTATGTGTCAATTTTGATTTCATATCCACTTATGTTCCCTCTGTTTCCAAAAGCCGTATACGATAAAGTTGTGTTTGACATCCTGAACGCATGTTTTGTTCTATTTTGGTTACAATCAGTTCCTACGCTTAGAATCCATATGTCATCTACCAAAGGGTCACTGTACAGAAGAAATTTCAGTGTTAAAGGTTCGCCAAGCTCACCATGCATTACATTTCTGTTTTCACGTAGAAATATTGGCGCACCTGCAATAAAATGGTACATCCTCAAAGTTTTGCTTATAAATCCATCATGAAAGATTGAAAGATTATTCGTGATATCTCTTGTGATATTCAAAGGCAACATCGGAGTACCTAGTGCCCTTTGCGTTGGATATTTGTGATGTCTTCAATATCACATTAAACACTAAAATTGTTTGCCTGAATACGTTTTTTTTTATTAAATTTTATTTCTTTCCAAAGCATCGTACACAAAAAAAGGCGGATTTTTACAGTAGTCTGGGTTCCTTACATAATTATTTCAATATCGTAAGCGGACTAATATGTGAAGATAAACCAAATTGAAATCGAAACTATTTCACTAGAATTTTCTTTTTCACATAAAAAAAAAATATATACAAAAAAAGATTTTTTTTTTTAATAAGTGTTTTGTATATATATTTGTAGTCAGCTTTTATTTTCTTTATAAAGCAGGAACTAGATGCTCTTCAGGAGTACATAATTTAGTCCTCAATTGTTAGTGGGATAGACCTTGATAAATTTACATCTATCACATATCAATTCAGAATTTCCTATATCTGATCAAATCTACCATCAATATAACATTTAAGCCGAAATAAGAATAATTATATTTTGTGAATCAAACTAAAACTTTATGTAATTATTTGGTGTTTCCGAATAATTTTTCTTTGAGTGAACCCTCCCCCACCCCACTCCCAGCAGAAACATGGAGAAACCAAATACACAAAGGATGTACAACCACATGACTTGAAATGGACGTAAAATGAAAAAGCCGAATTAAACTCAAATTTTCTTCAATGAGATCGAACCTGCGTAAGGACATTTTACCTAAATTTATGTTCAACGCTTTAAATTATCATGTGTATGGTTGTACAAATCAGGAAATGTACATTACATGACAAAAGAAACCATGACTTCACTATAATAGATGACTTCACTATAGCAGATACGATCTTTAGAATTATCTTACCAACAGCTCGTATGTTGAAACTAAATGATTGTTCTCCTAATCCATTTTTTGTCCATATTTTGTATATGTCGTATTCATTGCTAAACATTTTGAATTCAAATGCAATTGCATTGCCTTTGATATGTCCTTTGTTTCCAAATTCAGAGTACAACAGCTCTGTTTCGGAAATTCTAAAATCAAGTATTGTTTCATTTTTCGTATAACAAGGAGCGACACCTTCAATCCATAGTCCTTCTACAACAGGATTACTGTATATGAGAAATGTCATAGTTGTTGGTTTAAACAGATCCACAAACTGTACACTTTGGTTATCGTCAACAAATATGGGTGGACCTATTAATTGATTCAGGAGAATGTATTCGTATAATTTAGAAAACATAGTGAAATAAGTAAAATGCAAATATTCAATACAAAATACTTGTTAAGTGTACATTATCTGATGGTTAATGTTTCTTGTCTATGTCCTGCTTGAAGATATAACTGTCGTGTCACACTTAACAGTGTATGATATAAAGAAGTGATACGAACAATGTGTTTATGTGGTTGGCAATCCTGCAAGGTTTATCGAAATTTCTACATTTTTGCTGGATATTCTTTAAGTGAAGAATGACTACCAAAGGTCCGAAATTTGTGATATCTTCAAACATGTAAAATAATATAAAACACTTAAAATTTTCACCTAAAATTATTCTTTTTTGTTAAATTGTATTTCTCTCGTAAGAGCACATGTTCGTAAGCGGAATTATATTCAAAGAGACACATTTTCAAGTATTTTTTTTGTTACACAAAAATGATTTGTTTACAATCAGAGAAAAATCTTTAGCAACCAGTTTAAATTGAATACCGCTCAAAATAAACTCTCGTTATCTTATTTTAATAAGAAAGTAAACCTGAAAAAGGATCCTATATTATTATATTGAAATTAAAAAAAAAATCGAGTTGATATCAAGCGGCATCTAATTCTCGTTTTGACACTGATAAATATTTAAAGGAGGATGGAATAAAATAATTTTAAACGTTTGTGTTATAAATAGAAAGGTAAACAGTCTAGAACGTATTTTTTTTAAAATATGAATGATAATTTGTATAAACCCCTAACAGGAGGGATTGTGCTTGATATTCAAATGATGAAGACATAATCTTTCAATCAGTTTAATTTCGGTCTGGAGCTTGCATGTCAGTAACTGCTAGTAGTCCTTTGTTGATTGATGTATCAGTGTCATTTTGCTTGGCTTCTTTTGTTACATTTTCTGACATCGGACTCTGACTTCTTTTAAACCGAGTTTTACTGTGAGAATGGCTGTGTGTTTATTTTTTCTACATTGGCTAGTAGTGTAGAGGAAGGGTTGTTGCGATCTCACAAAACATCTGTAACCCCGTCGCATTTTTGCGGCTGTCCCAAATCAGGAGCCTCTGTCATTTGTTGGTCTATTATGATATTTAATTAAAGTTCATTTATATGTTTCGGAGTTAAGAACGACGTCCATTATCAATGAACTAGTACAAATTTTACGGCCACCTGAAGCACGCCTGCTGTTGCGCGATTTTCTCGCTGTGTTGAAGACCAATCGGTGGCCATCGGCTGTTTACTGCTCTTTGATCGGGTTGTTGTCTCTTTGACACATTTCCCATTTCCATTCTCAATTCTATTTATAAAAAGTAAACAAAATGATGCAAAATAAATCTATAGATGTATTTAAGATAAAACAAAAAGTTAAGGGTCAATGTCACAAATTTTGCATATTTTTATTGTCACATTTAACTATAGCAGAAAATTAAAAACAAAATAAGAAAAGAAAAGAAACTGTTAAACTTCGAATTACAATATTTAGCGAGATCAACAGTTCTGTAGAAAGTAGAACAATATGTCAAAATAGATCATGTATGTATACGCTAAATACAGTGTATTCGTGTTGTCGAATTTAGACATTTAGAACTGCTTAATAATTTGATGTGTTCGTACATCTCGAAATTTTTTGAATAGGACATCACTTAAAATATTCGTATCTCAATACTAATTGAAAGATTGAAAAAACGAATTGGAAACTGTCATTTGTACAGTTTTAGATATATACAGGCAGCAAAAAGAAGTCAAAGTAAAATGTAGATAATGTTTAACATGGGTGGAAATTAAGGCAACAGTAGTATACCGCTGTCCAGTAGTCATAAATCGATTAAGCGAAAACAAATCCGGGTCACGGACCAAAAACAGAGGGAAATACATCAACCATGAGATGAAAAGAACGGAACAACAGCAACACAGAACTGCTACAAAAACAAAGACTAACATACACAGAAACAGACTATTTGATAATAACTGCCATATTCCTTACTTGGTACAGGACATTTGAAGAACAAATGGTGTGTTGAACCTGGTGTTATGGTTAGCCAAACCCACCGCTTATATTGCAATGTTAAAAATACCGCTAATATGACAGCACAACGTGACAAAAAAAAACACAGAACTGCAAGAATACTCACGAAGGAGAAATACATAAAGAATATATAATAGTACAATACAACATGTAAATCATAGAATAATAACGGACACCTCCCATGAATTTAAGATATATTGACACCGTATGTGTGTGGCATAACATCGCGGCCACAAGTTTAAAAAGTTTTTCTGTTTAGTATTAAATTTATTTTAAGATCCATTTTGTTACATCTTGTGATCAATTTTATTTGGCAATCGCCAATGGCAGTCAGCAGGGTTCAAGAACATCAGTTGTTCGACCTGTTAGTCAAATGCGTTTTGTTGAAATATACTTTTTCACTTTTTTGGTCTTTTGGAAAATGTTGTTTGTGCTGTTTTTAGACCCATCTACAACGAAATTCGTTTAACATGCACACGTATAAAAAAAATCATAGGTTTGAACGTAGTTTTCAATTAAGATTCGTTTATATATATATATATATATTATATTATATCGTTTTTTCTTCAAAATCAAAAATGTGTATAAACGAAATCCAATTCCGTGCATATAGTTATATAATATAAAAATGAATTAGTTAATTAATCAGCTCAACTTTAACTTATAAAAAGACAGATGTTGAATATTTTTCACTCTGCGATTTTGACATCGATATCATGGACATTAAATAATGTTTAAAAGACGTCTTTTGTAGTCTTTATTGTATCTCGTTATTAGTACTTGTTTAACAAAACGAATTTGTATGCAAACAATCTTAAATACCGCAGCTGTGCTATTTGTGCAGTAAAAATTGCATTGACCGTATAATAATTTGTGATATGTTATAATTTATAACTTCACTGACTGTTTATCGCCCTGTTTATGACGTTGACAATGTGTTTGCGTACTGTTTTATTTATGACGTCATTAAAAGTACTGGATTGCGGAGTTTTTATGTCGGTTTCTTCAAACTAAAAAATAGTTTCATTTGGAAACAGATGTGGGAGTTGCAGTTAATAACGAATAACTATACATTATTTCGAGGTATAAAGTTTATTTGTACTTGGCTCAAAACGGGATAGAAATGCTCGGCAAAGTCTCGCTTTCTATCTGTTTGTACAATGAAAATAAAATTTATATTTCTGGACAATGTATGGGCATTCTAATTATTGTCACTCTTATATTGTGTCATTCAAAAAATGTTCACATCTAGCCATAACTAGGAGTATGTCATTGCCATGATTGTTCATTTCTATTATCAAAATAGTCAAGCTAGGTTAAAAATTAATGATGACCATCAGGACCAGTAAACACTGATCTTGCACGTTTTGTAAGATAGGTAACACCAAATACATACATAGCAGTACTGTTAGAGAAAAGGAGAGTGACCTCACAAGGCATGCTCTCTGTAAATAGAGAAGACCTGTAAAGCATGTTTGAATGCATAAGTGTAGATCCTAATTGATGTAAACCTTTTAGATGCCTTACCTTGATAATTGTAACTTGTAAAATTTGTTTGTAATATGCTACCATTCATATCAGGTATACCATTGCTAACAGTGCAAACATATCTACCACTAATTTGATATTGTTGTGGAAGTGTCTGAAGAATCAATGATCCATTTTCTAATCCATTTAAGAAGCGTATATGTTCTCCTTGTTCCGATTGATGTTCCCATCTTTCAAATGTGTATGTGTCCGGGACACCGTCAGGGACGCAGTCAATTCTATTAACTTTGAGTAAAACTTTAACATCAGGTGCATCTAAAATGCAATGACATTCATAACGTGCAGATATAAAACTAATATAAATGAACGTTTCAAACTTTGGATAACTATGTTAACAACATATAAGCGTTGGCATTATTTCATCAGAGTATAAACTGTTTAAAAAAATGATAGTTGTAATAAAGCAATTAAAACAACCTCACTCCTTCCACCCTCTTCTAAAAAAATACAAGTATCAGTAAAAAACACTTAACAGAATTCTAACGATTTAGGATAAAAACGACAAATGTGGTTTTTATTTAGTTCCTGCTCTTGTAGTTTAGCCAGCAGCGTTTCACATGAAACAGACAAATTAAAGGGAAATCACACTATTGTTTATACGCATCGCTCTCGGCGCCGCTATAGTGTCGTAACTGTATTATGACGTCGCCGTTTTCGTGTCCGTCGTAAAGGTTGCAAATTTGAAAAATAGCGAGCCGCTCGAATGGACGTTCCAATAAAGCAGGAGAACTGACAATGAACATATCATATTTTTAGAACTGTTATAATTAAATAAAAGATATGTGTTCACAAAAAAGGGTCTGATTGTTTTGGGGTAAATTTATGGAATACAGAATAATGGGCAAATACTGCAGAATTAAAGGCGAAAAAAAACAGATGAATAGAGAATGAAGCTTAAATATAAAGAATAAAAAATATTGGTAACACATAATAAATATTAATAAATAAATGATCCTCTATCCAGACCCTTTAAAATGATAAAAAAAACATATCAATACAAAACACCTAATCATTATGATTAATCAACACTAAGAACGATGGAAATTCATAGAATATTCAATATAATTTAGTACCCTCTCGGACCATTTTCCCGAAAACGAAGTTGGTGACAAATACTTTTCTTTGGCAGCGTATCGTCGCGATGCGGTATGTAGAGTTCATGGTATATTTTCGGGAGGAGGGGGAGGGGGTACACATAGACCAAGAGTAGCAGCATGTAAGCGTACACCTTCCGGAATCTGTAGTTTTCAGTCGAACAGAGAGTTGTAAATAGGAACAATGAGTTTCTACAGTTTTCTCATAGCACATGCATGAAACGTCATAACTATAGTTTTTTATACTACATGTATAAATAATTCATCAAAAATCTCATTTCATATTTATATTTATCCGGCGCAGCCTGTCGGGTCAATACAAAGCAGGGTCAAAATTAATATGTTCTAGTTCTGAATACTTGTATGCACTAAACTTGCCACTGGACGTAAATAATGCTTGAAGTGCTATTTGATCTCGTATTTTATTTCACATGTGACGACAGAAATTATTCAATTAAGTGTAGTCCATCTTTCCCGAATGTTCCTTTGGCATCTAATGCCTCTCACTTTTTTTTTGGGGGGGGGGGGGGGGGGGGGTGATTTGTAGAGTAATCATATTTATTGAAATATTCAATTAAAATCGTAAATAAAATATCGAAAATCATCCAAAATTTTACATCGGTTGCTGGCTGTCGAAACCAAAGAAAATTTAGCCCCGTATTGTTTGGTACATGATACTCAATCTCTCTTAAATGCTTTGTTCATGCTAACATTTGGGCACAAAACAATCATATTTTGTAGTATTTCTTCAAACTGTCGTTAGCGAACTGTAGGATCAGCAAGTTAGAAATAAGGCCGCTAGACGTCAAATAATCTGGGAATATCAAACACTGTGCATAGTTATAATATTTTGGTACTATTGATGACCTACACCAACAACAATAAAATGCTTGTTTTTGAAACCTAAATCCTGAACGTTTAGAGCAATTACATGTACCCCAACCTCAATTTGTGATATGAAACCTTGTGGTACAATTTCAGAGAGATTCATTACTTCTCAATGTCATATAAGAAATTAATGAAAATCAAAGCGGAATTTACATCAACAAATTTAAACAATTCATTAAAGTTGTTTGAAAATTGGAAAAAGCATCTTAGAGTTAGGCGTACGAAAACTGGAAAAGCCCCCCTTATTAGCTTACCTGGCCCAAAGGTTGAAGCGTCCGACATGTTGACGGACGGACGGACGGACGGACAACGGTATACCATAATATATAATGTATGTCCCGTAAACGGTCGTATAAAAATTTCTTAACACGTACTATACATTTGGTTTTAAAAGTCTCCATCAAGAGAACTATTCAACACACACACACACACACACACACACACATGTATTTATGTAGAGTTACATGTCTCACAGAGTACTGCTTAACTATAACCAACACATTAATGGTCCGTCTGGTGAAGGAATAGAATATTCCACTCATATAGACACAAGTTTTGTGCTGATGATCATGAAATATTCGCCACTGAAATTTTGCAAAATTCATGAAAACAATAAAAAAAATATAGTAATGCTAGTTCAAATCACTTGCTTGTCGACAGTGGTACAGTCAGATTATCGGATTCCGACCATGATTGAAAAGGACAACTAGTTTTTTTTTAATACAAAGGTAGCTAATTAACCTCTCATTCTTTGGCTCTTTAAAAAAAAAGAGGCAAGGATGATATAGCAGAGAGTGCTTAAATTGACACACCGATTCAATCAGTTATTTTCAAATTAATTATCATTGATCAGTATTGGCAAATAAAAAGTACATATACCATCATAAAAGATAAATGTGATAAAAGAATATACATTCAAAGAAAGAGAGTTGCACCAACAGAAAATAGAAACTGCAATATGTCTTACTCTTAATTTCATCGGATCTAAAAATATGTATGTACTCTTTCCAAAAATTTTACTCTATCTAACAGTATAACTCGAAAGTTTCTAAGTGTAACTCTAGCTTCGACTAGAAATCTTACTCGAATAAAAGTTAAATTCAAAATAAAACTCGAGCTCAAAATTTACCTGGAAGTCGAACTTAATTTGGTTCGATTATATATATATATATTGAGCGTGGTGTAATTACGGAAATGTAAACCAATTTCTAATTTCTTCCGAAAATGGTGTCATTCAGAACTTTTTTTTACAGTGCCCAGTTTGTGGATTTTTAAGTACGGCATATCAGGTTTTACCTTCCCGGTGTGAATATATACAAGTTAGTGAATTTATTCTGTTTCTAGTCTACTGGAACGTGTTACTTTTCAGTCCGGATACCATCAGTCTTCCGAAGTAGAAGATTCTTTATCTGCACGCTGTAAATTATTTCTTTAATACGGCATGAGGCAGACAATCTTTTACCCTATACAATGAATGCAATTAAAAAATGCAGATGATATCAACTTTGATAATTACTTTATAATAAACTGTTACTGTATTTAATGTTTAACGTTTCGATAGATTGATAAAAATATCAATAAATAATCGAAATACCCTGAAAAAATGTTATTATATTTTGTAGTGACAAGGTTTAGTCCAACCCGATAGTTCCAAGCATTGCCAAAAATGCTCCTATGCTAACAACGTCGTTCTATAACGTTAGTTATAAATAATTCCCGCCAAATATCGTTTATAAGATTGTTTCCGTTTTAGCGGATTTAAAACATCGGTGACCCCCCATTTTTATTTATGGTTTTAAAATCTTCCCTGAAGCTGCAACTTATGCAGAAGTTTGAAGGAAAAAACATTAGTAGATTTTTTTTATTTCAAGAAAAATCTATAATAAATCGAAATTAAAAACGGCGGGAAATGTTCAAAGGCCTTGAAAAATAAGGAAACTGCGAAAAATAAATGTGTATAAGGTAAAAGTTACAATTGACTGTTATAGTTTTACCAATAAAACATCGTTTTTCAATATTTTTTCCTTCAATTAGCAATTTAGAGCGCTATTTCTATATTTCGGTATAACGCGATTCTTTACTTTTTGATGACGTCATATCTCGAAAATAACATCGGTGACCCCAATTTTTTTTTCGCCTAAAATATTGTAAAAGGTATGATCTGTCTACATGCAAAATTTCAATGAATTATTATTAGTAGTTTAAATAGTGTGATTTCCCTTTAAAGGGGAAAATTAAATTGAAAATAGGAAAATTATTTGACTTCGTTGTCAGTTTCAACTGTTCATCATAGTCTAGACTTAGGCTAAGTTAATATAGCATCGTTCTTTGTTCAAGTTTTGAGATCAAAATTTAAATATTAGACGATACAAGGTAAATTAGATATGAGGACTCAGCGGTATCGAACTCAATTCCAAATCAAGTTAAAGTTTAGCATTATTTTGTTATTTATCATTTAAGTTAAAGCTCATGAAATTGAGTGATGCATCTTGAATGGTAACACTCTAGCTCAAACAGATATTATGTCTTCGAAAATAAAGTGCAAGTTTCTTGATTTGTTTATGCAAGATAATGTTTTGCCAATAGTAAACAATGTAGTTAACATATTTTCAAACATTTTAAGTTGATTTTGATTATACAAAGTTTCACATAATTAAGTGGATGGTTTACACTTCAACCATGTATAGAAAGGGAAAATGCATATACTATTATTCATTCATTACAGGTCACATGTAAAATCAAATCTTAAAGGGGTATCAACTACGAGATAAATGAAACAAAAAATCCGATTTGTTTCGTTCAATCATTGATGAATGTGAAATATGAAATTGAGAATTGAAATTTGGAATGTGTAAAAGAGACAACAACACGACAAAACAGCAGAAAACAGCCCACGGCCACCAATGGGTCACCAACACATCGTGAAAATTACCCCACCTGAGACGGGATTCAGCCGACCCCTAAACAAAAAACTAAAAAAAAAACTAAACTCCAAAACATATAAGTGACTAAAAATAACAAAAAAACGTGCAAGACTAACAAAGGCCAGAGGCTCCTGAATTTTGACAGGCGCAAAAATGCGGTGGGGTTAAACATGGTTTTAGAGATTTTAACAGCCCTCCCCCTATACCTCTAGCCAATATAGAATAAACAAACACACAGTTATACTCACAGTAAAAATCAGTTTAGAAGTCCGAGTCCGATGTCAGAAAAGGTAACTTAAGAAACTAAACAAAATGAGAATGATACATGAATTAACAAGGGACTACTAGCAGTTCCTGAAATGCCAGCTCAAGACTTTGATTAAACTGATTGAAAGAGTGTGTCTTCATCATATGAAAATCAAGCACAATCCCTTCAGTTAGGGTTTAGGATCACACCATCATAAAATATATGACAAGAAAATAACCCGTATCATGCCAACAACTGGTTTATATCGAGTGACTTTTGGATGAGAAACGCGCGTCTGGCGGAAATACATAATTGCAATCATGTTATAACATGTATAAGTTAACTGTTTACAAAATTTTGATTTTTTTCAAGTTCTTGACCTTTTCTACCCCAGGAATAGATACCTTAGCTGTATACGCAAAACGTTTAGGAACTTTTGGTCCTCAAAACTCTTCAACTTCGTACTTTATTTGGCCGTTTTAATTTTTTTTTTATTCGAGCGTCACTGATGAGACTTTTGGATGAGAAACGAGCGTCTGGCGCAAATACACAATTGCAATCCTGTTATCTATGATGAGTTTATATACACACGAAATGCGGATTCATATTATCGAGCAAATGCATTGTAAATTGTTTATTTTAGACTTTTCATGTTTTTATAATTTGGATATACGCGTTAGTATTTTATAAATCAAATATCTGAACTAAAGTCAAATTGGCGAACATGAATGTGTCAGCCCTGTTAACATTACGAATAAGACACAATCGATTTATGTCTAACCCAGAAGCTCATTTCGGTACCTCAGGACATAAGTCCATTAAACGGATGATGCACATGTTTAAAAAATACTTGTAAAGCTTTGATATCAGTCATTTGTTTTTGTACTGAAAAAAAGTAACGTAATGAATCAGCACATTCAGACACATTTTAGTGAGACGCACATCACGGTAAAATTTATACGTGTAGATTCAATGTAAATTGTTGACACGCTACTACAAAAACATATGAAAGGGCCGAATACTTATGTTTCTATTCATTACTTTTAAGGTACAAGGCTTAGTGTTAGAGTAATGAAATAAGTTAAATTACAAGAAGTTGACGTATACAAACGAAACTTTCCTGCATCTTTGTTTTAAATACTTCAAGTTCACATGAAAGTACAGTTTTTTAGAATAATCTTTGAGTGTTTAACCTCATAAATATTATCAAAATAATAAACAAGACAACTACAGATTCAAAGGAGCTTATCATGCTCACAATCATTCTGCGATACGAGTTTACAATGCCACAATGATATAAGTGTAACATAGAAATAACAATGACCATTGTCGTATCTTCTAGTTGTTTTTTCTTGGCTGAGTTCATGTTTGTCTATTATTGATTTCAAATTAAGAAGCAAATATGGAAAACAATTGGTGCAAGCTGTGTTAAGGGGTAACAATAGCTATCAAAGGTACCAGGATTATAATTTAGTACGCCAGACGCGCGTTTCGTCTACATAAGACTCATCAGTGACGCTCATATCAAAATAGTTATAAAGCCAAACAAATACAAAGTTGAAGAGCATTGAGGATCCAAAATTCCAAAAAGTTGTGCCAAATACGGCTAAGATAATCTATGCCTGAGATAAGAAAATCCTTAGTTTTTTGTAAACATGAAATTTATAAAAAAAAATACCACATTATTTATATTCATGTCAACAACTACTGGGCTGATGATACCCTCGGGGACGATAGTCATCAAAGGTACCAGGATTATAATTTAGTGCGCCAGACGCGTGTTTTGTCTACAAGATACTCATCAGTGACGCTCATATCAAAAAAGTTATAAAGCCAAACAAATACAAAGTTGAAGAGCATTGAAGATCCAAAATTCCAAAAAATTGTGCCAAATACGGCTAAGGTAATCTATGCCTAGGTTAAAAAAATCCTCACAAAGGATACAATGATGTAGGGATTTATACAGTGTTTGCGAACAAAATACACAGAAAGGAAACAATGATGTAGGTATTTACACAGTGTTTGCGAACAAAGATACAGATAAAGGAAACAATGATGTAGGGATTTATACAGTGTTTGCGAACAAAGATACACAGAAAGGAAACAATGATGTAGGGATTTATTCAGTGTTTGCGAACAAAGATACACAGAAAGGAAACAATGATGTAGGGATTTATACAGTGTTCGCGAACAAAGATACACAGAAAGGAAACAATGATGTAGGGATTTATACAGTGTTTGCGAACAAAGATACACAGAAAGGAAACAATGATGTAGGGATTTATACAGTGTTTGCGAACAAAGATACACAGAAAGGAAACAATGATGTAGGGATTTACACAGTGTTTGCGAACAAAGATACACAGAAAGGAAACAATGATGTAGGGATTTACACAGTGTTTGCAAACAAAGATACACAGGAAGGAAACAATGATGTAGGGATTTATACAGTGTTTGCGAACAAAGATACACAGAAAGGAAACAATGATGCAGGGATTTATACAGTGTTTGCGAACAAAGATACACAGACAGGAAACAATGATGTAGGGATTTATACAGTGTTTGCGAACAAAGATACTCAGAAAGGAAACAAGGATGTAGGGATTTATACAGTGTTTGCAAACAAAGATACACAGAAAGGAAACAATGATGTAGGGATTTATACAGTGTTTGCGAACAAAGATACACAGAAAGGAAACAATGATGTGGGGATTTATACAGTGTTTGCGAACAAAGATACACAGAAAGGAAACAAGAATGTAGGGATTTCTACTGTGTTTGCGAACAAAGATACACAGAAAGGAAACAATGATGTAGCGATTTATACAGTGTTTGCAAACAAAGATACACAGAAAGGAAACAATGATGTAGGGATTTACACAGAGTTTGCGAACAAAGATACACAGAAAGGAAACAATGATGTAGGGATTTATACAGTGTTTGCGAACCAAGATACACAGAAAGGAAACAATGATGTAGGGATTTATACAGTGTTTGCGAACAAAGATACACAGAAAGGAAACAATGATGTAGGGATTTATACAGTGTTTGCGAACAAAGATACACAAAAAGGAAACAATGATGTAGGGATTTATACAGTGTTTGCGAACAAAGATACACAGAAAGGAAACAATGATGTAGGGATTTATACAGTGTTTGCGAACAAAGATACACAGAAAGGAAACAATGAGGTAGGGATTTATACAGTGTTTGCGAACCAAGATACACAGAAAGGAAACAATGCTGTAGGGATTTACACAGTGTTTGCGAACAAAGATACACAGGAAGGAAACAATGATGTAGGGATTTATACAGTGTTTGCGAACAAAGATACACAGAAAGGAAACAATGATGTAGGGATATATACAGTGTTTGCGAATAAAGATACACAGAAAGGAAACAATGATGTAGGGATTTATACAGTGTTTGCGAACAAAGATACACAGAAAGGAAACAAGGATGTAGGGATTTATAAAGTGTTTGCGAACAAAGATACACAGAAAGGAAACGATGATGTAGGGATTTATACGGTGTTTGCGAACAAAGATACACAGAAAGGAAACAATGATGTAGGGATTTATACAGTGTTTGCGAACAAAGATACACAGAAAGGAAACAAGAATGTAGGGATTTATACAGTGTTTGCAAATAAAGATACACAGAAAGGGAAAAAAATGATGTAGGGATTTATACAGTGTTTGCGAACAAAGATACACAGAAAGGAAACAATGATGTAGGGATTTACACAGTGTTTGCAAACAAAGATACACAGAAAGGAAACAATGATGTAGGGATTTATACAGTGTTTGCGAACAAAGATACACAGAAAGGAAACAATGATGTAGGGATTTATACGGTGTTTGCGAACAAAGATACACAGAAAGGAAACAATGATGTAGGGATTTATACAGTGTTTGCGAACAAAGATACACAGAAAGGAAACAAGAATGAAGGGATTTATACAGTGTTTGCGAATAAAGATACACAGAAAGGAAAAAAAATGATGTAGGGATTTATACAGTGTTTGCGAACAAAGATACACAGAAAGGAAACAATGATGTAGGGATTTACACAGTGTTTGCGAACAAAGATACACAGAAAGGAAACAATGATGTAGGTATTTACACAGTGTTTGCGAACAAAGATACACAGGAAGGAAACAATGATGTAGGGATTTATACAGTGTTTGCGAACAAAGATACACAGAAAGGAAACAATGAGGTAGGGATTTCTACAGTGTTTGCGAACAAAGATACACAGAAAGGAAACAATGATGTAGGGATTTATACAGTGTTTGCGAACAAAGATACACAGAAAGGAAACAAGAATGTAGGGACTTATACAGTGTTTGCGAACAAAGATACACAGAAAGGAAACAATGATGTAGGGATTTATACAGTGTTTGAGAACAAAGATACACAGAAAGGAAGCAATGATGTAGGGATTTACACAGTGTTTGCGAACAAAGATACACAGAAAGGAAACAAGAATGTAGGGATTTATACAGTGTTTGCGAACAAAGATACACAGAAAGGAAACAATGATGTAGGGATTTATACAGTGTTTGCGAACAAAGATACACAGAAAGGAAACAAGAATGTAGGGATTTATACAGTGTTTGCGAACAAAGATACACAGAAAGGAAACAATGATGTAGGGATTTACACAGTGTTTGCGAACAACGATACACAGAAAGGAAACAATGATGTAGGGATTTACACAGTGTTTGCGAACAAAGATACACAGAAAGGAAACAATGATGTAGGGATTTACAATGATGTAAGGATTTATACAGTGTTTGCGAACAAAGATACACAGAAAGGAAACAATGATGTAGCGATTTATACAGTGTTTGCGAACAAAGATACACAGAAAGGAAACAATGATGTAGGGATTTATACAGTGTTTGCGAACAAAGATACACAGAAAGGAAACAATGATGTAGCGATTTATACAGTGTTTGCGAACAAAGATACACAGAAAGGAAACAATGAAGTAGGGATTGATACAGTGTTTGCGAACAAAGATACACAAAAAGGAAACAATGATGTAGGGATTTATACAGTGTTTGCGAACAAAGATACACAGAAAGGAAACAATGATGTAGGGATTTAAACAGTGTTTGCAAACAAAGATACACAGAAAGGAAACAATGAGGTAGGGATTTATCCAGTGTTTGCGAACCAAGATACACAGAAAGGAAACAATGATGTAGGGATTTACACAGTGTTTGCGAACAAAGATACACAGGAAGGAAACAATGATGTAGGGATTTATACAGTGTTTGCGAACAAAGATACACAGAAAGGAAACAATGATGTAGGGATTTATACAGTGTTTGCGAATAAAGATACACAGAAAGGAAACAATGATGTAGGGATTTATACAGTGTTTGCGAACAAAGATACACAGAAAGGAAACAAGGATGTAGGGATTTATTCAGTGTTTGCGAACAAAGATACACAGAAAGGAAACAATGATGTAGGGATTTATACGGTGTTTGCGAACAAAGATACACAGAAAGGAAACAATGATGTAGGGATTTATACAGTGTTTGCAAATAAAGATACACAGAAAGGAAAAAAAATGATGTAGGGATTTATACAGTGTTTGCGAACAAAGATACACAGAAAGGAAACAATGATGTAGGGATTTATACAGTGTTTGCGAATAAAGATACACAGAAAGGAAACAATGATGTAGGGATTTATACAGTGTTTGCGAACAAAGATACACAGAAAGGAAACAAGGATGTAGGGATTTATTCAGTGTTTGCGAACAAAGATACACAGAAAGGAAACAATGAGGTAGGGATTTATACGGTGTTTGCGAACAAAGACACACAGAAAGGAAACAATGATGTAGGGATTTATACAGTGTTTGCAAATAAAGATACACAGAAAGGAAAAAAAATGATGTAGGGATTTATACAGTGTTTGCGAACAAGGATACACAGAAAGGAAACAAGAATGTAGGGATTTATACAGTGTTTGCAAATAAAGATACACAGAAAGGAAAAAAAATGATGTAGGGATTTATACAGTGTTTGCGAACAAAGATACACAGAAAGGAAACAATGATGTAGGGATTTACACAGTGTTTGCGAACAAAGATACACAGAAAGGAAACAATGATGTAGGGATTTATACAGTGTTTGCGAACAAAGATACACAGAAAGGAAACAATGATGTAGGGATTTATACGGTGTTTGCGAACAAAGATACACAGAAAGGAAACAATGATGTAGGGATTTATACAGTGTTTGCGAACAAAGATACACAGAAAGGAAACAAGAATGTAGGGATTTATACAGTGTTTGCGAATAAAGATACACAGAAAGGAAAAAAAATGATGTAGGGATTTATACAGTGTTTGCGAACAAAGATACACAGAAAGGAAACAATGATGTAGGGATTTACACAGTGTTTGCGAACAAAGATACACAGAAAGGAAACAATGATGTAGGGATTTATACAGTGTTTGCGAACCAAGATACACAGAAAGGAAACAATGATGTAGGTATTTACACAGTGTTTGCGAACAAAGATACACAGGAAGGAAACAATGATGTAGGGATTTATACAGTGTTTGCGAACAAAGATACACAGAAAGGAACAATGATGTAGGGATTTCTACAGTGTTTGCGAACAAAGATACACAGAAAGGAAACAATGATGTAGGGATTTATACAGTGTTTGCGAACAAAGATACACAGAAAGGAAACAAGAATGTAGGGACTTATACAGTGTTTGCGAACAAAGATACACAGAAAGGAAACAATGATGTAGGGATTTATACAGTGTTTGAGAACAAAGATACACAGAAAGGAAGCAATGATGTAGGGATTTACACAGTGTTTGCGAACAAAGATACACAGAAAGGAAACAAGAATGTAGGGATTTAAACAGTGTTTGCGAACAAAGATACACAGAAAGGAAACAATGATGTAGGGATTTATACAGTGTTTGCGAACAAAGATACACAGAAAGGAAACAATGATGTAGGGAGTTATACAGTGTTTGCGAACAAAGATACACAGAAAGGAAACAATGATGTAGGGATTTATACGGTGTTTGCGAACAAAGATACACAGAAAGGAAACAATGATGTAGGGATTTATACAGTGTTTGCGAACAAATATACACAGAAAGGAAACAAGAATGTAGGGATTTATACAGTGTTTGCAAATAAAGATACACAGAAAGGAAAAAAAATGATGTAGGGATTTATACAGTGTTTGCGAACAAAGATACACAGAAAGGAAACAATGATGTAGGGATTTACACAGTGTTTGCGAACAAAGATACACAGAAAGGAAACAATGATGTAGGGATTTATACAGTGTTTGCGAACAAAGATACACAGAAAGGAAACAATGATGTAGGGATTTATACGGTGTTTGCGAACAAAGATACACAGAAAGGAAACAATGATGTAGGGATTTATACAGTGTTTGCGAACAAAGATACACAGAAAGGAAACAAGAATGTAGGGATTTATACAGTGTTTGCGAACAAAGATACACAGAAAGGAAACAATGATGTAGGGATTTATACAGTGTTTGCGAACAAAGATACACAGAAAGGAAACAATGATGTAGGGATTTACACATTGTTTGCGAACAAAGATACACAGAAAGGAAACAATGATGTAGGGATTTATGCAGCGTTTGCGAACCAAGATACACAGAAAGGAAACAATGATGTAGGGATTTACACAGTGTTTGCGAACAAAGGTACACAGAAAGGAAACAATGATGTAGGGATTTATACAGTGTTTGCGAACAAAGATACACAGAAAGGAAACAATGAGGTAGGGATTCATACAGTGTTTGCGAACTAAGATACACAGAAAGGAAACAATGATGTAGGGATTTACACAGTGTTTGCGAACAAAGATACACAGGAAGGAAACAATGATGTAGGGATTTATACAGTGTTTGCGAACAAAGATACACAGAAAGGAAACAATGATGTAGGGATTTATACAGTGTTTGCGAATAAAGATACACAGAAAGGAAACAATGATGTAGGGATTTATACAGTGTTTGCGAACAAAGATACACAGAAAGGAAACAAGGATGTAGGGATTTATACAGTGTTTGCGAACAAAGATACACAGAAAGGAAACAATGATGTAGGGATTTATACGGTGTTTGCGAACAAAGATACACAGAAAGGAAACAATGATGTAGGGATTTATACAGTGTTTGCGAACAAAGATACACAGAAAGGAAACAAGAATGTAGGGATATATACAGTGTTTGCGAATAAAGATACACAGAAAGGAAACAATGATGTAGGGATTTATACAGTGTTTGCGAACAAAGATACACAGAAAGGAAACAATGATGTAGGGATTTACACAGTGTTTGCGAACAAAGATACACAGAAAGGAAACAATGATGTAGGGATTTATACAGTGTTTGCGAACCAAGATACACAGAAAGGAAACAATGATGTAGGTATTTACACAGTGTTTGCGAACAAAGATACACAGGAAGGAAACAATGATGTAGGGATTTATACAGTGTTTGCGAACAAAGATACACAGAAAGGAAACAATGATGTAGGGATTTCTACAGTGTTTGCGAACAAAGCTACACAGAAAGGAAACAATGATGTAGGGATTTATACAGTGTTTGCGAACAAAGATACACAGAAAGGAAACAAGAATGTAGGGATTTATACAGTGTTTGCGAACAAAGATACACAGAAAGGAAACAATGATGTAGGGATTTATACAGTGTTTGAGAACAAAGATACACAGAAAGGAAGCAATGATGTAGGGATTTACACAGTGTTTGCGAACAAAGATACACAGAAAGGAAACAAGAATGTAGGAATTTATACAGTGTTTGCGAACAAAGATACACAACAAGGAAACAATGATGTAAGGATTTATACAGTGTTTGCGAACAAAGATACACAGAAAGGAAACAATGATGTAGGGATTTATACAGTGTTTGCGAACAAAGATACACAGAAAGGAAACAAGAATGTAGGGATTTATACAGTGTTTGCGAACAAAGATACACAGAAAGGAAACAATGATGTAGGGATTTATACAGTGATTGCGAACAAAGATACACAGAAAGGAAACAATGATGTAGGGATTTACACAGTGTTTGCGAACAAAGATACACAGAAAGGAAACAATGATGTCGGGATTTATACAGTGTTTGCGAACCAAGATACACAGAAAGGAAACAATGATGTAGGTATTTACACAGTGTTTGCGAACAAAGATACACAGGAAGGAAACAATGATGTAGGGATTTCTACAGTGTTTGCGAACAAAGATACACAGAAAGGAAACAATGATGTAGGGATTTCTACAGTGTTTGTGAACAAAGATACACAGAAAGGAAACAATGATGTAGGGATTTATACAGTGTTTGCGAACAAAGATACACAGAAAGGAAACAAGAATGTAGGGATTTATACAGTGTTTGCGAACAAAGATACACAGAAAGGAAACAATGATGTAGGGATTTACACAGTGTTTGCGAACAACGATACACAGAAAGGAAACAATGATGTAGGGATTTATACAGTGTTTGCGAACAAAGATACACAGAAAGGAAACAAGAATGTAGGGATTTATACAGTGTTTGCGAACAAAGATACACAGAAAGGAAACAATGATGTAGGGATTTATACAGTGTTTGCGAACAAAGATACACAGAAAGGAAACAATGATGTAGGGATTTACACAGTGTTTGCGAACAAAGATACACAGAAAGGAAACAATGATGTAGGGATTTATACAGTGTTTGCGAACAAAGATACACAGAAAGGAAACAATGATGTAGGTATTTACACAGTGTTTGCGAACAAAGATACACAGGAAGGAAACAATGATGTAGGGATTTATACAGTGTTTGCGAACAAAGATACACAGAAAGGAAACAATGATGTAGGGATTTCTACAGTGTTTGTGAACAAAGATACACAGAAAGGAAACAATGATGTAGGGATTTATACAGTGTTTGCGAACAAAGATACACAGAAAGGAAACAAGAATGTAGGGATTTATACAGTGTTTGCGAACAAAGATACACAGAAAGGAAACAATGATGTAGGGATTTACACAGTGTTTGCGAACAACGATACACAGAAAGGAAACAATGATGTAGGGATTTACACAGTGTTTGCGAACAAAGATACACAGAAAGGAAACAATGATGTAGGGATTTACACAGTGTTTGCGAACAAAGATACACAGAAAGGAAACTATGATGTAAGGATTTATACAGTGTTTGCGAACAAAGATACACAGAAAGGAAACACTGATGTAGGGATTTATACAGTGAATTCCAAAACAAAGGAGATAACTGTCGACGTGAAAATCGACAACAAATCTGTTGAAATGGAAGTGGACACAGGATCTGCTCTCTCGATTATTCCGATGAAGGAATTTGATCAAATGTTTCCGAATCGTAAGCTTGATTTAACAGTCGTTATTTTGAGAACATTTTCTGGTCAGAAATTTAAACCACTAGGTGTAACCGCCGTAAATGTAAACTATAACGATCAAAGTGAAGTATTGTCGCTGTATGTCGTACAAAAAGGAGGAGGAATATTATTTGGAAGAGACTGGTTACGAAAAATCAGACTAGACTGGAGCAAAATCAACAAAGTAAGTGTTGACAATGTTAATGAGAAAACAAAAGAACTGCTTGCTCATAATGCATCCGTATTTATTGACAACATCGGTTGTGTGAATGGAATTAAAGGAAATTTAATTATGAAAGATAATGTTAAACCCGTGTTCATGAAGGCGCGACCGATACCGTATGCACTAAGACCGAAAGTTGAACAGGAGCTTGATCGTCTTGAAGAGGAAGTGCCAACTAGTGAATGGTCAACGCCTAGTGTGCCTGTAGTGAAGAAGTCAGGAGGCGTCAGAATTTGTGGCGTTTTTGAGGTCACAATAAATCAGCAGCTTCAAGTGGATCAATATCCTTTACCTAGAATTGACGATATCTTTGCTTCGTTATCTGGAGGTGAAAAATATTCGAAAATAGATTTAAGACAGGCATATGTATAGCTCGAGATGAAAGAGGAATCAAAGAAGTACTTGACTATACATACGCATAGAGAACTTTATCAGTACAACCGAATGTTATTCGGTGTAGCTTCCACACCTGCAATCTGGCAGAGAACCATTGACTAAATACTTCAAGGGTTGACAGGAGTTCAATGCATATTAGATGAAATGGTTATAACCGGTAAAAATGACCGAGAACATTAAGGGAACCTCGAGAAAGTTATCAAGCGATTAGAGATGTACAACCTTTCAGTTAATAAGGACAAGTGCAAGTTTTTCAAAGATGATATCGAGTTTTGTGGACATAAAATAGATAAGCATGGCTTACACAAAACAGAGGATAAAATCAAAGCGATTTTGGACACACCAGAACAACAAAATGTTACCCAGGTACGTTCAATTCTCGAATTAATGAATTACTACCATAAATTCCTACCAAATATCTCATCAGTTGTGCGTCCATTACACAGACTGTTAGAAAAATATGCCAAATGGAATTGGAATGAAGAATGTAAGGTATCATTTAAGAGGGCCAAAGATTTAGTAACATCTGAGCAGGTTCTATGTCATTATGACCCAGAACTTCCTATTCGATTAGCGTGTGACACTTCTCCATTTGGATAAGGGGTAGTTCTGTCACATAAAATGCAAGATGGAACGGAGCCTCCTATTGCATTTGCGTCAAGGTCACTTAATAAAGCAGAAAGAAACTACAGTCAAATCGACAAAGAAGCTCTAGGTATAATTTTCGGCGTTAAAAAGTTTCATACGTATCTGTATGGTCGTAAATTTACACTGATTACAGACCATATGCCGCTTGTGTCAATATTCAATCCGACAAAGGGAATTTCTACCACTTCATCAGCACGTTTACAGAGATATGCGTTGTTTTTAAGTGGATATACATATGACATCGAGTACAAAAACACTAACAAGCACTCGAACGCAGATGCGCTTTCGAGAATACCACAGGAATCTACAGAAGCAGATGGTAAGGAATTTGATGCAGTTGACGTTTTCATGTTAAAGCAGCTAGAACATTTAAGCTAAACAAACAACAACATTAGACGAGAAACTTTGCGTGAAAAGATCTTATCAAGAGTCTATGAATTAGTACAAAAAGGTTGGACGGTCAATGATGATATTGACTTGAAACCGTATTTCAACCGGAAAAACGAACTGTCAATCATAGTAGGGTGCCCAGTATCGAAATAGACGTCTAGTTAACGTGTTTAAGTTGACAGATAACATACGGCTATATTTATATGCAAACGATTGGAAAATCATTATATTTGTTAATCACGAATGTCGTCGTATGCTGCCGTGGTCACGTTTTTCAAAATTTTGTGGTTTCTTAGGGTACCCACAGATACCTCATCATACAGACCATCTTCAACACGAAAAATAAAGTTATTGCTTTCTGTGTTATTTGTTCAAATGCTACTTATCATTTAGCTTAAAAATTAAATTTATCATATAACGAAAGCTGAAAAGATTTATATTATTCAAGTATAAGTATTTCATGATTTTTGTAAGGCTATTTTTTTAGCTGAAATTTACCACATTTTGAACAAAAGAAAATTTATTACATGTTACTTTCATGGGATTTTTACTCTGATTACATCAATAACACATGGTTCATATGTGTGACAAATATCTTTTGTGTAATGTTAATCGGTGAGAAGAAAAAAGCAATTTAAAACATAAATTTAGTGATAATTCTGCCTTGTTTCAAACACGCCTTTTCTCGTGCCGTTAATCGTTTTGTAGCTTACACTACCAGGTCATTAACTAGGACCATTGTCACTAATTTTATTTATATTTCAGCTTGTTGTATGGTCAAATTGTATATTTGGAATAGTCCAGTTAGTTTGAAGATCGTTGTTTTGTAATTGAAAATATTTTTTGTTGGGATTTATACCTTCAATTTTTTTTTCATAGATAGTTTTGTTATAATTGGAATATACAAATCAAATCCTTCGATCACGTTTCAGACCCGGAATATGGCACACATTTACAGTCCTGTTAAACTATGTCCATCAATCCAGACACAAATTAGACATGAAAAACAATGGGATAAGTGTGTTATATGTCAGTGTTTTTCTACTGAATTGCTTATTAATAAGCGAGGAATAAGCACAAACAAAAGCTTTATCGAGGCTACGGGGGCACGGAAAGATTTGAGTTTATTGCATGATGCTTCAGACCTAGACCATTTTTGTACTGATGATAACAAAATGTTGTAGCATCATTCTTGCTACAAATCGTACACTAGCAGACACAACAAAGTTTTTTTAAAGCTGAATCAAGTTCTTATTCGTCTGTTATTAGCATCATGATAGATCAACAGTTACTATGATACACGATGGAGTCATATTCTAGCTAGCACTTCCAAGGCCCCTCAATCAGCACAGAAAGAGTATTTAGGTTTTAATAATCATTATGTTGTACGCCCGATGTAGTAGATACTCGCATGATTTTACATAATTATGCATGCTTTTCATGAAGACAAAGAGATGGGTTGGAAAGGAATCAAGGGTAGTATAATAAGGAAGTCACAAGATATAGATGGTATAATCTTATGCGTTCCTTACATCCACTCCATGCAGCATACACAGGAGCTATGGTTTCAAACAGACATTATAACTTGTATATAAGATTTTCGCATCTATATAGATATAGGAAGATGTGGTGTGGGTGTCAATGAGACAACTCTTCATCCAAATAACAATTTAAAAAGTTAACCATTATAGGTCAATGTACGGCCTTCAACACGGAGCCTTGGCTCACACCGAACAACAAGCTATAAAGGGCCCAAAAATTACTAGTATAAAACCATTCAAACGGGAAAAACTACGGTCTAATCGATATAAAAAAATAAGAGAAACACGTATAAGTTACATAAACAAACGATCACTACTGTATACCTGTCCACAAAATATGTAATAGTCTCAGGTTTGTCATCTGTAACTTTCTACCACGCTGTTACATGTACATGATGCGATACAACGTATTGGACCCTGTTTAGGATTAGTAATCGCACTGTTTTTTTAGTCTTGAAGGACAACCCAGATGATTTCACCGATTTGTCAAACCTTTCTTATTGTAACTTCGCTGAACCTATAGATGCAGATCAAAAGCTAAATAATTTGAGCGTAAAGTTGGCTACAATTTAAAATTTCTCCCTTGTCAAACTTGCGAATCTACTTTTAAATAATATGTAATAAGAGTTTCACTCCAGACGTAAATGTGATGTCTTCCCATGTAGCAGAACTATCTTAACATTCTCCTCTTCAGAATGGACAATGAATTGTTCCTTTCTATCTCGAAGGTCATATGTCATCTGAATTGCTGCAAGATTTAGTTTCTACTTGTAAGAGGAATTCTGTGTTTTCAAAGGGTTGCATTTGCTTCGAACAAAATCTATCATGTATAGATGTATGCCCATGTCAGGCAAATGACATATGTCAAGATATAAATACTCGTGTGGTTGTAGTTAGACACATTGATGACGACGAAGATGACGAAGATGACGATGTATAAGATTTTATTTTTTCTGTATGAGTATCTTATAAATCATTGTTAGCTATCGAATGAAATAACGCAGTCCATCATATTTTCTAAATAATAAAATAAAACATCTACTCAATTTTGAAATCGTGGGAAATATAATAATAATCTATCTAGTGGGGAAAGATATGTATTAAAACAAATAATAATAAAAAAAACCTACTATATGTTCTTTGACGTTGGTCAGGGAACTACAGGAGACCATAGAATGTAGTGTAGGTAAAACTAGCCATGATCATAATTTTCTGTTTGCATTTCTTTTTCGTGTTTTTGCCATACTAAAGTCTGCTTGTCTTCATTTTATAAGTTTTTAATGTTCCTTTGGTTTCTCACATCTATTGTGTTTGCAATTGTTTGTAAAACACATCGGTGCTATATATAACCCTCTCCCTTATTATATTTTTGGAATACTTATAAACATTATAGCCAATTGTTGCTCATTTGGTCATCTGTATAAGTAGGATTGGTTTTACCTGTTTCTAGTCACATGTTTTGTTTTCAAAACTTTTACCCCTCCACCTTTGTCTCTGTTTGCAGAAATTTGTACTTCTTTAAAGCAAAGCTATACATAGAGCTTTATATTCAACCAAATTCGACGTTAATTTCGAAACAAATCATTTATGTATACTCTTTAACACCCAATAACAGAAAGTTGATTTTTTCCTAAAAATTGACGAACACCTTACTATCAAAAGACGTGAAAATCACAATTATTTTTTAGACAAATGATTAAAGTTAAGATCTTAAAAACATCTTTAGATGATACTTGTACCGAATTAAATACAAAAAAAATCAAATTTAGAAATGGAAATAGGTCAATGTCACTGTTATTTAACAGCTTTTTGAAAATTTCAAATTTGCACCCTATTTGCAAAAAAGTCAATCTAAAGTCATTTTTGGCGATAAAAATATAAAACAAGTTCTAAATGTAGATAAAAAAGATATTTTTCTATAAATTGTTTGTTTTTATTTTGCTCAAAACAAATATGTGTAGGAGAAACAAGCTATCTAAATGTGACTGTGCATTTTTCTTGATTCTTTGCTTTGACCTTCGACCCTGATTAAAAAAAAACGTGACCACGGCAGACAACGACGACAACGCTATTTCGATGAGGCTTGTTCTCCTCTTTCCAACGATATAAAATATAGCCGTATGTTATTCCGTTAAGGCTAATCGATAAAATTTGTTGATTGGGCACCCTACTGTCAGTCAAGGTTGTTTGCAGTGGGGAATACGTACTATTGTTCCGACAAAATTTAGACAGCAAACTTTTAAACTGATACATTCTGCGCATCCACGAGTAGTGAAAATAAAATTATTGGCAAGGAGCTACGTATGGTGGCCACGTATTGATTCTGAGATAGAATCACTAGCAAAAAGTTGTTCCGGATGTCAAAAGCACCATCGTAACCCGAAACAGTCACCACTTCATCAATGGAAGTGGTCGTCAAGTCCGTGGAAACGAATACATATTGACTTTGCTGGACCATTTATTGATCACATGTTCTTGATTGTCATTGATGCTCATTCTAAATGACCTGAAGTTATACCGATGAAAAGTACCACTAGACAATTAGAGTTTTAAGGACTATATTTGCGAAAGCAGGATTGCCAGAACAAATAGTAAGTGATAACGGACCACAATTCGTATCTGCAGATTTTCAAACATTTACAAATGAATAAAATAACGCATATAAAGAACGCACCTTACCATCCTGCAACAAACGGACTCGCAGAACGTTTTGTTCAGACTTTCAAACAGAGCTTAAAGGCAATGCAAGGAGAAAATGCAGATTTGAATAAGAAACTAGCTTTTGGCATATCGCAATACTCCCCATACTACAACGAATGAAACACCTGCTAAGTTATTTATGGGTAGAAATTTACGAAACAGACTTGACTTAATTAAATCAGATATCAATAGACAAGTTCAAGACAAGCAGATGAAAATTGCAATTAAACCGATAAAGAGACTATGCGACAATTTACCGAGGGAGAAACAGTAGCCGTACGTGATTACCGTGGACCAAATCAATGGACAAGTGGACTTGTAACCAAACGTGAAGGACCGTTAAATTATCAGGTAGAAGTTTCGCCAAACAGTATATGGAAACGTCATGCCGACCAAATACGAAACTCAGACTTTAACGATAAACAGGGAGAAGAAATTCAAAATGACAAAACAGTTGAAATAGAGATAATTCCGGATGAATCAACTGAGCAACCGGCACAAGATCTACAACTGAAACAACAAGACAACGAACTACCTTTGTCAGAACCAATTCAGAGAAGATATCCGTTGAGAACCAGAAAGCCGGTTACTAAGTTAAATTTGTAAAAATGGTTGTAGTGCCGTAAGGGTAAGTAATAATTCCCTTTGCAACCTATGCTAGGCGTGATTGTGTGCGCGAGAAAACGAATGTTTTTCTATTGCAATCACTGTAGGGATAAATATTTTGAATGCATGATATTAGTGTTTTTTGTAGTTAACGTTTTTATTTACACATAGACAGTAATTATTTTCTTTCATTCATTCTTTCCACACGTGCTTTATACAACTGATTTTTATCAATGACCTTATCATTTGCATTCTATTATTTTACTATGGAATTAAAAAATTAGAAGGGAGGAAATGTTATGTCTAATTGAAACTGACGATATAAACTATTAAAGTTACTACGAATTGTTATCAAATGAACTGTAATCTCTAAAGTGATGAAAACCATATGGCACCGTCTAGACCGTTACCTACCACAGTTTTCGCGATATATAATATGTTTACTTGCTTGATTATTTTAGTGTAGAATAAAATGCTAATCTAAACAGAAAGCCTTCTACCTCAATAATGTTATACTTAGTAATACCTAACAGTGTTGTTTATATTCGTCAACGTGTTAAAACTGTGTTGATTTCATACTTTTTTTTAGATCTTGCATGATTTTGAAATTATATTTTATCTTTTAAGCAATTCATTTCGATCATTACATCAGAAGTATTTTACCATTTCGTCGTACTTTTAACTTCAGTAAAATTTCTCAAACGTGTGTATGACGATTTTTGCGAAAATGCATAAAGTTATAAAAACGGTAGATATAGATGATGAACTAGAACTACTAAATTAACTTACAATATTTAATGAGGCGACGAACCGATTAGAAATAAATTTATAAGTATACCCAAAGACTTGCTCAGTCGGATTTATATTTTATTATAATACTGCTACATTGACAACACCACTTAAGTTAACTGCATCTTTTGTCGACACGATTCAGCACAAAACATAGGAGGCGTTACTTCAGCGGCTCTTTATTTATCTTTATTTATATTTTATTCTAATGTAGACAAAATGTCATTCGGAAACTGGTTTTGTGTATATATATATTTGCATCATTAAAATATTTTCCAGAAGGTCAATTATGTATGTTAAGATAGCTCTTATACTATCATGTTTTCTAAAAGCGTACCCAAAAATAATGTCAACCAATTCATTCTATACTGATATATCAATTTAACATTAGATAAAAAAATTAATGTGATTTATATTAAGCTTCTTTTTGCCTGTGCAATTTTAGAGGAAATAAATCTTAATTATGTAGCGTTAGTGAAACAGTTACGTACAATGGTTTGTTGAAGCAACACTATCGTGTGTTATAAACATGGAACATATCCACATAATCTTTATACCAAGTTGTAGCTAAAAATCCTCCAAATACTTTTTTTGGTGATTGATAAAACAAGTGTTGACATTTAAGGCATATATGAATAATTTTCAAAAGTTCGATAACGGCTCCCTGTTAGTATTACGGTTGGTACGGTAGCATCTCGGGAAACCTATATCGGGCGTCACCTAAATATTTTGTCTTCTGCAATTATTTGTAGATCTTGGCCTGATAATCGTTCCTCTTGACCAAAATTATGTCTATCTTTGATATCTTTAAATAATATCCAATGTCGAAAAAAAAATTGGAAACAATTATCAAGTAAAAGCATTAACTCGTTTAAAAAGTTATCTGACAACTTTTGTATTCATAAGTTTTCAATTTGACTCAGATGAATTCAGAGAACGTTGGCTGTTGATGATTTTATGCTGTTTTATTAAGATTCATTCCGATAAAAGTTTTTTATACCTGAATATTTAATACAAATTATATCAATTTTGATTTCAAATTATAATATCAAATTATTCTCGGAAATGTCACATTTGAATCAAAATTGAATAAAACACCTTGACCATTTTGGCTGTATTTGGCGAAACCTTTTAAAATTTTGGGTTCATAATCCTCTTGAACTTATTCCTTAATTCTACTTTTTTTTATTCGGGCGTTACTTTTGAGTCTTTTGTGATCGATCAAAATACGCATTTGGCGTACAAAATTAGAATCCTGTTATCTATGATGAGTTCACTGAAAAGATATATACGAGCAGTGAGCTTTGACATGAAAATGTTATCATAAGAAGAAACTTAAAAGTATGACTTCCCTTTAAAAAGAAGAGCAACATAAGGTAATCTACATTGTTTTTAAAGGTTAGTCCTTTTTCAAATTATTCAATTGTTACATCGTTCAGTTGCAATCAGGAATACCATATTATCGAGAAATGTATTCTGTCTAATGGTATTGATACTTACAGTTGACTTGCAAACGCGCGTAGACCAATTCGGTGTAATGTCCGTCTGTTATACCATAACAATGTACCCGATTGGAGTGATGTTGTCTGCTTGGTTTTATAGAGAAAGTCACCATGTTACTGTTACTTTCTGCTAATATCTTCCTTATTTCTTTTATATATATGTTTTTGACATCGTATCCTGTGATAGTAGCGCATGATATATTCATCGTCTTTCCTTCTTGTCCATAGATGATATTGTGATCGTCCTGGTCAAGAAATCGCACTTCTACAAATTTTAATATTGAGATATATTACACCAACATATCATACTCAGATCATGTTAGATGCCAAAGCCATCGTTTTACCCCTGCATTGCTTCATCAGATAATTAACTGTTTAAAAAGAGAACGTAGATATAATATTGCAATAACTCAAGCATCAGTCGACGAATAACCGAATGCAAATATATGGCGTCCAAACAACATAAATACAATAAAAAAAGATTAAAAATAAATAATTAAATGTCATACAGTTCCTGAAAAGCCCAGTATTAACAAATCCATAGCTTTCAAAAGTTTGTGTTTAAGCGTTCCTGGTGACGCAAAATCCAAGAAAGTGCTTAATATTTAATTATTACAAAATGCATTGGGTCAGTTTAGCTTGACTATTAGAAATTTGCAAAGCATAAAACTAAAAACTTTATCTGTTGGTATTCCTGGCATGGCCAATCAGCGATGAACACAGGTATGTATTCTCCAACAACCAAAAACAATCAGATCTTTTTAAGCAAATTATTATACATATTATACAATATGGCCCGCTAAAAAGGAGAATATCCAAAATTGTCAACACGAGAAGGTTATGTCAATGAGGTCGAAGCCAGAAGTGAAATAACTTTTAAAGGGTGACAATTTTGAATAGTCATCGAATATAAGGGGCCACAATTGTTTGATTATACCGAACTAACAGTGGAAAGGCATTTCGAACACTTTCTATATCCTTTAAACTTTACATAACAATAACATAGACAAGCTGACGTTTGAATATACATGTGTGTTCTAGAATTTCTAGAATGTACAACAAAGGTAGAATCTTGTTGTAAATTTTTTACCTTATTTTATGTGCATGTCTCTTAGGCATGTTTGTAGACTAAACTTTTATCCTATTTTTATAAACAATAACATTTATTTCAATACATATTGGTAAACTATGTCATTATTACTATTTGCAGATGCACATCCTTTGTATGTATTTCAGGGTTTTTTTTAAGTCAGGAAAATATAACATACTAGTAGTTTTACTTAACACGTGCACTTGTATTGATGGAAAGGCCCGTTAATGGGTGTTAAATGTATCAGTAATATGTGTTTATATAAAAGTGGTATGTAGAAAGTATCATTTGATCTACTTGGTATATACATACGGAAAACAAGTGTGGTTAAAGCTTTAAACGTGTTTTGTTATATCTCAATCTTTAAAGTATAATTGAATATTATTTGCGTTGTGAATCGCCTAAAATGAAATATGAATTAGAAGTTTATAAAAAAAAATTGAATAGAGATTAAATAATGAATTTTCCACCCTCCCTCCTTTGCATTGGTTGTCTTTGGATTTGTGTTCGACAGCTTTTCTGTTTGATGTAATATTTAAAATGTGCAGGGCCGTTCTATCATGGACATTATTACTAAGCCCTCCTATCAAATTTGTACAATGGTAGACAAATGTCACACATTTTATACATGTTTTACTTGTACAAAATGTTAACTTGCACATGAAAAAAGTAAAATCAGAAAAATACTGAACCCTGAAGAAATGTGCGATTTCTTAAATATTATTTTCGTATCAAATCAGGCAAACAAATTAAAATTTGGTAGACATTCCAGCCCATACGCTGTCCCACGCCTGTTTTTAGCAGATCTCTTTAAACATGTTAAAGTCATACAAGGCAAGACATTATCAGGTTTAAAATAATTTTTAAATTTCCTTATTTAAAAATGTTTCGGTACTATTTACTGTGCATATGCATTGGTTTATTTACATGCATTATATTGACAGCGAGATGTTGTTTTCAAGATTGAATCATAACCAATAACGTCTGTGTTTACATTTATAGATTTGTTTAAATAAGTTATTCGCTTAAAATAATTCTCCTTCAGACGAAGGCAACCTACTGAATTAAACTTCAAATGAATGATATTTATTTAGAGGAGCAACACGACGGGTGTCACATAAAGTGCAGGATCTGCTTACCCACTCACACGCTCCTGCGGTTACGGACGGTTTTCGTGGGTTTCGTCTATAGTTTTCATGTTGTGTTTTGTACACTGTTTTGGTTGTTTATTGATTTTGACAATGATATTGTCAGTTTGTTTCCGACTCATGAGTCTTTTATTCTGTTATATAACTATGACAGTGCAATTGTTGTAATAAACAAAAGTACTTACGGGCAACCATGATCTCGATTCGCAAATATACAGAGCATGTATAATTGCCCATGTCAGCTGTTGAAACATTTGCTATCCTTAGTTGCAATTCAAAAGAATCATCAACTGAAAGATATTTACGGGGCCGTACGCGTGATCTGTGAGATACATTATATGTAAACTGTAGATCAATGGTTGACTCTTCAATGTTATAAATCCAATCTTCTGTTTTGAGCTGAAAGTCTACAAAAACATATCAATGATTAATAGAAACATATATTGTAGTTTGAGGAATACACATACTATTATTCAGTATTAATGTAGAGATCTATGTTTAAATAAACACTGATATTTCAATGTATAACATATTAAGCATGACACTTATCACTACTCACCTTTAAAAATTGGGAATGGTCAAAATGTAGGGGGATCAATTTTTGTTTTGAAAAGGGATAATTTTATAAATTCAACATGAGGGATCAACGTGGTTTTTTTTTGGCAAAATTAAACAATTAGAAAAAAATACAAAATAAGATTGTTTTGCAAGTAAAATTGTGTACTGGATACTTTCAAATATTTGCATAGTATCATATTATGTTGTGTGAAGTTTGTCAGCATCCAAGTACTAGTATGAAGATATCTATATTCATATATAAACGATACTCTAAGTAAACCGTTGCGCCATGAGAATATGATACACTTGCCTCAATCAACCTTCAGTAAACCTGTAGCAATATTTGGGGAAAAAAATTTCACTGCCACAATGATTATGTACTTTGCTAAAGCAATTTTTGAAAACGAGAGAGCTGACACTATCGAGAACTGATGACGTAGTGCTCAACATGTCATAAACGTATAAAATTACAAATGCCGTGTTTCACAGGGAAAGTAGCGGGTTTTGGCAAAGTTATAGCAATTATTTATTAGACTCACACAAACAAGCTGTATTTGGGGTATGATTAACTTGTTTGTCATGGTATAGAGAACCGATGACACCAATCATTTAACAGGCTTTTTTCAAAACGGTTGAATAAAACAGGCAGAAGCACGTATATAAAAGAAAATAATTAGACAATAGTGTCAAGGAAATAGACATTTAAACATTCATAGGATCGATATATCATTGAAAAATATAAAACAAAACGAACTATATACACTGATAAGCTATGCACGTCTCATAAAACATAAACATTTGGAAAATAAGTGTGACCTGTACCTCGGGCGCCATTCCGAACGTTTTGAAATAGGAATATCCGTTGCTCTATGGTCCGTTTGGTCAAGATAGTCCATAAGGACCTAAGAGATAGTAATCCGTAGCTACGTTTGAGTTAACTTTAGAAACATTCTATCGATTTAAGTTTAAAAATCTATTCTTCCTCGAATGACTTTTTTGTTTTTTAAAACGACAGATGTGTTGAAGACTTTATGTTTTTCAGGGTTTTTTTACATTTTTTTCTGGAATATATTTGATACGTAACATCAAGTGGAATTATAATGCCGACTCTAAAATACGTATTGGAATATTTTTTGTTTCTTGATCAGTCCTCAGTTGATCTATGTTTTCGTTCTGTTATGGTAGGTAGTAGTGAAATCAAACGGTCATTATTTGACGATGCAATTTACAGTAATAAAGTCATAATTTGTCATTACGTCAAAATCAGATTACGGCAACAGTTGTTATACTTGCCAATAAACTTTTCCTGCAATGAAACAGCGGATGACCCTTGTGTATAGCCTAAATGAAATGCCTCTATTCAACTGTGACGTTTATTGCATTGTTACAGAACAGACGCTGTAGACTGTAGTTGGCATTTAAAAGGTGTACATACAGCTTATTTCAAATGCAATTAATTTGCACATCATATTCTTTGAAGGGACAATCTTATGATCTACTAATCCGTCAAACAATGAAAAATTATTGTTTGGGTCAGCCTTTACTTTCTGTAGAAGAAATCGTAGCTTTAGCATCACCTCTGTTTTCAGAGTTTTCCAGTGTACAACTAAGGAGGTATTAATTTTTAATTTGGTAATTAAGTGTTATGTGATGTCTTCAATATTACAAACAAATTAAACAGATGTTGTTTCTGAAATTATCGTTTTTGTCAAATTTTATTTTCATTCTGAGCTGTGCATAAAGTCTACACGTCTGGTATGTACGTTTGACGCCGGGGTCTTAGCGATGACACCGTACTTATAAGGTTTCAAAAACGACAGTTATGTTTCGCTGAGTTTTCTTGTTGTAAATAGCGTCTTAAATTGAAAATTTGTTAAATTTATAACAAAAAAGGTAAAAATAAAAAAATAGTGAGAACCTATATAACATGTATAATAACACTACCGTTACCAATTGTATTGTTTTGGAAATCGGTTCGAATTCAAATTTACTTAGTTAAAAGTAATACAAAATATATTTGATAAAATTTAAAAAATGCCAGTTTTGTCCCCGAGGGTATCACCAGCCCAGTAGTCAGCATTTGGGTGTTGACATGAATATCAAGAATGTGGTCCTTTTTTTTATTTTCCTGTTTACCGGACTTTATTTGTTTTTGAAAAACTAAGGATTTCCTTATCCCAGGCATATATTACTTTAGCCGTATTTGGCACATCTTTTGGGAATTTAGGATCCGCAATGCTCTTCGACTTTGTACTTGTTTGGCTTTATAAAAAAAAATTAATATGAGCGTCAGTAATGAGTCTTATGTAGACGAAGCGCGCGTTAGGCGTACTAAATAATAATCCTGGTACCTTTGATAACTATTTACAGCACAGGGTCGATGCCACTGCTGGTGGACGTTCGTCCCCGAGCGTATCACCAGTCCAGTAGCCAACATTTCGGCGTTGACATGAATATCAATAATGTGGTCATTTTTATAAATTTCCTGTTTTCCAAACTTTAAATTTTTCGAAAAACTAAGGATTTTCTTATCCCAGGCATATTTTACCTTAGCCGTTTTTTTGGCTCAACTTTTTCGAATTTTTGATCCTCATTGCTCGTCATCTTTGTACTTGATAGGCCTTATGCATATTTTGATATGAGCGTCATCGATGAGTCTTATTAAGACGACACGCGCGTCTGGCGTACTAGATTATAATCCTGTTACCTTGGATAACTATTTACACCACTGGGTCGATGCCACTGCTGGTAAACTTTTCGTCCCTGAGGCTATCAATAGCCTAGTAGTCAACATTTCGGTGTTGACATGAATATCAATAATGTGGTATTTTTTTAATTTCCTGTTTACCAAAAAACTAAGGATTTTCTTATCCCAGGCATAGATTACCTATGCCGTATTTGGCAGAATTTTTTGGAATGTTTTATCCTCAATGCTCTACAACTTTGTACGTGTTTGGCTTTATAAATGTTTTGAAATGAGTGTCACTGATAAGTCTTTTTTAGGCGGAACGCGCGTTTTGCGTACTAAATTTTAATACTGGTACCTTTGATAACTATATTCATGGTTATAGTTAAAAGGAAGAAATAAACTCATTAAAGATACCATGATTAAAAATGTGTACACAAAACGCGTATTTCTTCTTCTAACGACTCAACATTTCAATGAGATGAAGGAAAACTTTTTGTGACCTCTACTTATTATCTACAATTCGCGTTTTCTTCAAATATAAACCCTAACGTAAATCATGTAGATGTAAGTTAAAAATTTCATATTTTCAATATACAAAAACGAACGGACTATATAGTAACATTAACTAAGAAAGAAAAACATTTTTGAGCACATTTTTTCGAATGTCAATAACAAAAAATATCCAAAAACATGTCACTTCTGATATGTAAGGAGGGCTTATAGTTATCATTTAACAATTACATATTGTCACAACAACATAGAAAGCTAAAGACTAAACAACACGAACTCCACCAAAAACTAGGGATGATAGCAGGGGTTCCAGAGGAGTAAGCAAATCCTGCGCCACATGTGGCACCCATCGTGTTGCTTAAGTTATTACAAATCAGGTAATTAGTCTAATTCGGTAAAAGGGTAGGGTATTGTAGTTACGACATAAGGAACATATCTGATATCATCTGTGAAACGTTTATTCCGTAATAGTCAACCAACTCGTGATGGCATCCGTAAAATTTACGAAGGGATGATTTCAACGTCACCATTTGAAACTCCTGGTTTAATAACTTACTGTGTGCTTAGTTTCATGACGGTTTAAAGATCAGGGAGGTCTGACTGTTTTTTAAGCGGTCCCTGGTAGTCCTTTACAACATATTTTTAAAAATGTGCATTATTATTTCATAATAATATAATTTCTTTCACTTGTCAATAAATTGTTCGTGTTTGATCTATTGAATTCGGATTTGGTGTTTGATTCATTTTATCATTTAAGATTGATAAACTAAAAGAATAAAATTTTCTTTGATACAAGGAGTTTATTTAAAGACAACGATACATTACGATTACTAGTATATGTGGTCGGAAATATATTTCTGTTGTTTGTCTTCTTCTTATTTACTTTCATGACGTTTTAACATAGTTATCATTTTAGTTTATTCAGTTTATATTTTTTTTACTGAGAAAATTTAATGTCGAATCGGCTGCTGGCGGTCTGTTGGATATTGCATAACGAGTGTAGTTTCATTTCTTCATTTGGTGATGATGTTTTAAACTACAGTGGAAAATCTCTTTATCAACAGGTAAAGAAAACATTTGAATTATTTACGATTTAAATCCGAAAATTTCTAATAATTCAGATTAAATTGAAAATGAAAATTTTGATCCAAACGACTGAAGTCAATACATATGTTAACACATGAATTCATTCGATAGAATTATTAATACTCGTGATCAGAGTAAAATTGACATTTGTGTTTTCTCAAGCTCCAGGTTCCAAATGGTCGCTTATCTTTGCCGTCACGAAATATCTGTTTTTACACATGACGACAGGTATACTCCAATCGTCGTAACAACAATTTGCCCTTTATTCCTTAAATGCATTTGATCCAAATAAGACTAATCACCGGATTTATACTTCAATGAGCGATACGAAGGGTGTTATATGTAAAGGATCAGGATCTACCTCTCCTTCCGGAGCGTTTGCGATCATCCCTTTTTTTTATTAATGATCTACGTGATGTTTTGATAGATCCTGCATGCCCAGAAATCATAAATATTCTAGTCTTATAGCTTTGTAGATGATTTGTTTTGTAAACAAACGCTCGGGATGAAATTTGAATATCAAGCAAACAAATCAATGGCTTCCATGAACTATTACCTAATTAATCAGACCTGCGATGTTTAAATACTACGACACATGGTTTATTGATAAAATTCATCCGGTACAAAGACGGATGTCAAGTTGGTTCAATATTAGACATTCAAAATTCAAATATTATTAAATTTTTTTGTAGCATTCATTTTCAACATTCAACATTCGATTTCTACATTCAACCTTCAACATTCGATCCATAATTAAACATAAAAAACCATCAACATTCGTTTACAACATTGAAAATTCGTTTTCAACATTCTATTTTCAACATTCAACATTCTTTTTTAACATTCAACATTCGTTTTCAACATTCATTATTCCTTTTCAACATTCAACATTCATTTTCATCTTTCAACTTACGTTTTCAAACTTCAATATTCGTTTTCAACATTCAACATTCGTTTTCAAAATTCAACATTCATTTTCATCTTTTCAACATACGTTTTCAACATTCAACTTTCAATATTCAACATGCAGTTTCAACTTCAACATTCGTTTTCAACCATCAACATTCGTTTTCAACATTGAACATTCGTTTTCAACATTGAACATTCGTTTTCAACATTTTATTTTCATCTTTCAACATTCGTATTCAACATTCAACATTCAACATTCGTTTTTAACATTCAACATTCGTTTTCAACATTCAACATTCGTTTTCATCATTCAAAATTTGTTTTCAACATTCAACATTCGTTTTTTTCAACTTTCAAAATTCAACATTCGTTGTCAACAATCAACATTCGTTTTCAACATTCAATATTCGATTTTCAACATTCAACATATGTTGACAACAATCAACATTCGTTTTCAACATTCAACATTCGTTTATAAGATTCGTTTTCAACATTAAATTTTCATTTTCAACATTCAAACTTCGTTTTGGATTTTCAACTTTCAACGTTCGTTTTCAACATAACACATTCGTTTCAACATTCGATTTTTAACTTCCAACATTCGTTTTTAACATTCAACTTTCTTTTGCAACATTCGATTTACAACTTCCAACATTCGTTTTTAACATTTAATATTCGGTTTCAATATTCAACTGTACTTTTCAACATTCAACATTCGTTTTCATTATTCAACCTTCGTTTTGAATATTCGATTTTCAACATTCAACATTCTTTTGCAACATTCGATTTACAACTTCCAACATTCGTTTTAAACATTCAATATTCGGTTTCAATATTCAACTTTCAACATTCGTTTTCAACATTTTACATTCGTTTTTAATATTCGATTTCAGCTTTCAACATTCGTTTTCAATATTCAACAGACGTTTTTAGCTGCAACATTCGTTTGCAACATTCAACATTCGTTCTCAACATCAAACATTCGTTTTAAACATTCGATTTTCAACATTCAACATTCGTTTTCAACATTCAACATTCGTTTACAACATTCAACATTCGTTTTGAGCGTTCAACATTCGATTTTCAACGTTCAACATTCGTTTTAAACATTCGTTGTAAAGCTGTCCTATATTTTCCACTGGATTGATACTTTTTCAGAAGCTTAACATATATCTTTCAAGAGATCAATTAAAAATCAAATGTCTTTTGTCTCATTTTTGTGTAAAATTGCGTCACAAGGTTCGTGTGAAAAAAATATTGTAAACATTTGGCCTAACAGTGACATAGTGTGAAAGTCCTGTTGAGAATTGTCTCATTAGCAATTATACTTCATCTTATTTTTATACTACAAAAGTTGCTGGATATGCTGAAAATATGGAAAGTCAAAGAGAAAGAAGCCCATAAAACAGGTAAATAAAATTGAGAATGGAAATGGGGAATGTGTCAAAGAGACAACAACCCAACCAAATAAAAAACAACAGCAGAAGGTCACCAACAGGTCTTCAATGTAGCGAGAAATTCCCGCACCCGGAGGCGTCCTTCAGCTGGCCTCTAAACAAATATATACTAGTTCAGTGATAATGAACGCCATACTAATTTCCAAATTGTACACAAGAAACTAATATAAAAATAATACAAGACTAACAAAGGCCAGAGGCTCCTGACTTGGGACAGGCGCAAAAATGCGGCGGGGTTAAACATGTTTGTGAGATCTCAACCGTCCCCCTATACCTCTAACCAATGTAGAA
Organism: Mytilus trossulus; assembly: GCF_036588685.1. Classification (NCBI taxonomy): domain Eukaryota; kingdom Metazoa; phylum Mollusca; class Bivalvia; order Mytilida; family Mytilidae; genus Mytilus; species Mytilus trossulus. The sequence goes on from NW_026963294.1 coordinate 3,800,578, forward strand.
AAATAAACGCATAACAATACGCACATTAAAATTCTGTTCAAGATAAGTCCGAGTCTGATGTCAGAAGATGCAACTAAAGAAAATAAACAAAATGACAATAATACATAAAAAACAACAGACTACTAGCAGTTAACTGACATGCCAGCTCCAGACTTCAATTAAACTGACTGAAAGATTATGATTTCATCATATGAACATCAGGCACAATCCTTCCCGTTAGGGGTTTAGTATCATACCATCATAGCATATATGAGAAGAACATAACCCGTGTCATGCCAACAACTGTTTTTAGAATAAATGGGTTTTTTCCCGACGCAAAGACCTTATCAGTGACTCAATATCAACGCCAAAATATGCAATCTTTAATGACTTGACAACAGTATCGTAATTATATCCCTTCTTAATCAGTCTATTTAAAGGTTTTGTAAGTTTCTGAGTTGAATACTGACACCTTTGTGCTTTATAAAGAATATTTCCATAAAAAATTGGATGTGAAATACCTGAACGTATAAAAAGTCTGCATGTTGAGCTATATTTACGAATGATGTCTTTATACCGATGATAAAATTTAGTAAAAGTTTTGACTAGTTTGTGATATCGAAAACCCTGGTGTTATAATTTTTCAGTAATACATAAATTTATCTCGTTAAAATCTAAAACACTGTTACAAACACGAGCGAATCGTACAAGTTGAGATATATAAACACCGTAAGATGGTGACAAGGGAACGTCACCATCTAAAAACGGATAATTAACGATAGGAAATGAAAAATCATCCCTTTTATCATAAATTTTAGTATTCAGCTTTCCGTTAGTGATAAAGATATCAAGATCGAGGAAAGGGCAGTGGTCATTATTAGTATTAGCTTTATTTAAAGTAAGTTCAGCAGGATAAATTTCATTAATATACATACTGAAGTCGTCATTATTGAGAGTCAAAATATCATCCAAATGTCTAAAAGTATTATTAAATTTGTTTATCAGATGTTGTTTTGATGGGTCTTTGCTTATTTTTGTCATAAATTGTAACTCATAACAATACAAAAAGAGGTCCGCAATAAGTGGTGCACAGTTAGTCCCCATTGGAATTCCGATAATCTGACGATATACGGAATCCCCAAAGCGAACAAAAATGTTATCTAGTAAAAATTCGAGGGCATATATAGTATCAAAGCATGTCCAATTAGCATAGTTTTTTTGTTTATTGCTACTAAAAAATGACCTAAAAGAGTTTGAACATATATATTCACATTCTGATTTTTTGAATGCCAATTTAATTAGGTGTGTGAATTTTTTCTTAATGAGAATGTGAGGCAATGTGGTATACAGGGTAGAAAAATCAAAACTTTGAACAGATTCAAAATCACCAATATGAGCATGCAATTTATCAAGTACTTCAAACGAGTTCTTGACACTCCAAAAGTAATTTATTCCACTATTTTCGAAGGCCTTATTTGAACAATTTATTATAAGGTTTTTAATTGTACCAAGTGTGCTGGTAAGAAGAATAGACATTTTAGTAGTTGAACAATGGCTTGAAGACGAAATAAATCTATATTTGTAAGGGGTTTTGTGTAGCTTCGGAAGCCAATACATAGTTGGGACTTTCATTATATTTGGCTCTGCTTGTAAAGCGGTGGCTAAAAGTTTATGTTTGTTACAGATTTCGTTTTCTGAAAATGAAGTCAGTTGGAATGTTGGTGAATTGGTGATTTCTTTTTTCAGAACCTCAATGTAAAATTTACGTCAAACAATAATAATATTATTAGCAGCTTTATCGGCCGGGACAAATACAAATTCCTTGGCTAGTTCTTTTAGTTTATGTTTGATACGAGAAATAGGTTTATTGTGGTTATTGTTAATAGTAAAATGTTCTTTAAAATGTTGAATACGTATATCAACTATCTTCATTACTATTACTGAATTAAAAAAAGAGTCCAAAGTTCAGCTTTTTCCCGTTTTATCCATTTCATACAGTAAGTATGGAGTGAGTCGTGGATGATATTACGACACTCATTCAAATTAATAATTGACGGGGGACGATGTTTAGGTCCTTTACTGAGGAATGATTTTAACTCTCGGTTTTGAACGATGTTAAGATCTCCTGTTATAACATGGGAAATTGGTCCATAGATATATGCGGAATTACTGCAATTACACGAAGTAGGCGTATTTTCACTGATATTAACATCTTTACACAATTGACTATAATTAAACACAAATTTCCCGGTAGATTTCTTGTAAATATAACAAATAAGAGGTAGCTCAGTATTGTCAAAATAACCAGGAATTTGTTCTTTAACAGAATGGTCGTTAAATATACCGGCAATATTTACAAAATCAAAGCCTTTATTGACATACTTAATTTTAATAAAATGTTTTTAATGATCTTCAGGGCGATCAATTTTGGGAAATAATTTAGAATAACAATATGCCATAATAATTTGAACAATTTCATACTTAGGACTGCTATATGAAATTGTGTTGCAATCCTCCAAAATTTTATTTAACTTATTAACCGGTAACGAACAAAGTTTTGTTAACAGAAAATGTCTGCCGTTGTTTTTTGAAATAGAAATTAGGTCCGAAATATTGGTATGATTGGCCCGAAATTTTCTTTGATTGCGATTTGTTCTACGACCGTGAGAACGGTTTTTACGAACAGTTTTAGAAACTATATCCAAAATGTTAACGGAATTGGTTCTAGATATATTACCAATTCCCATAATATTATCATTTAGACCGAGAGGGTAAACTGCCTGTTATTTTTAATCCAATTTAATTCAATTATTTTCCGTGATCGTACAAACTTTGAATGCGATTCACCAGGCTGCTTATTTATTACTTCTAAGGGTTGAACTGCTAAATATTTAAACGGATGGTTGTGCTTCTTAAGGTGTTGGTAAATGATACTTTTGAATTTATTTGGTCTTTTAAAACGATACAGATGTTCTTGAGTGCGTTTAGATAAATATCGTCCAGTTTCTCCTACGTACTGAATACCACACCCCGGTTTGTTTCATGTGAGTAAATAAATAATACTGTTTGTTTTTTAAGTTATATCAGTTTCAAAGTTTAAAGAAAATGTGCGACCATTAAACGTGGACCTTACCGTATTGTTGGTGGAAAGACGGGGACATGTAAGTCATTGTTTGGCATGACACTTATCGATAGAAGGGTAACCACGATTTTTATTGTTAAAAATGTTAGCGATGGTAGTATTTTTAGATAACCGATTTTGAAGATTGAGACGTGTAGATACCCTTTGAACAAGTTTAGTTTTTAGTATTTTTCCGTTTCTAAGCTTCATAATTGTTTTGTTAGTGAATTACATAATAAAGGAGAAAAGATTGGCGTCCAGAATATGAACCAGCATACAATAATTAAAGTTATGTAAAATTGATAAATTATTGTTCGGCTGAAAATGTCAAACGCTATCAGTATAAATTACCAGAAAAAGATAGTGTATATCAGGGTAGGACTGATGGCTGACTAAATAGTAGAATGGGGCTGAATATTGAAATACTACTTTTTGATAAATATTTCTAAAGTAATGAACTAGAGCAGTTCTCGCTCGGACACACACTCCATAATCTAGTATATTATAAGAGCATAAACCTGAAGCACGGGGAGGCACTCTACTGCCTCCACACGGCACTAAAGACAAACTCTGTAAAAAATAAAATTGAGAATGGAAATGGGGAATGTGTCAAAGAGACAACAACCCGACCAAATAAAAAACAACAGCAGAAGGTCACCAACAGGTCTTCAATGTAGCGAGAAATTCCCGCACCCGGAGGCGTCCTTCAGCTGGCCCCTAAACAAATATATACTAGTTCAGTGATAATGAACGCCATACTAATTTCCAAATTGTACACAAGAAACTAATATAAAAATAATACAAGACTAACAAAGGCCAGAGGCTCCTGACTTGGGACAGGCGCAAAAATGCGGCGGGGTTAAACATGTTTGTGAGATCTCAACCGTCCCCCTATACCTCTAACCAATGTAGAAAAATAAACGCATAACAATACGCACATTAAAATTCTGTTTAAGATAAGTCCGAGTCTGATGTCAGAAGATGCAAATAAAGAAAATAAACAAAATGACAATAATACATAAAAAACAACAGACTACTAGCAGTTAACTGACATGCCAGCTCCAGACTTCAATTAAACTGACTGAAAGATTATGATTTCATCATATGAACATCAGGCACAATCCTTCCCGTTAAGGGTTTAGTATCATACCATCATAGCATATATGAGAAGAACATAACCCGTGTTTTTAGAATAAATGTTTTTAGTTCCGACGCAAAGACCTTATCAGTGACTCAATATTAACGCCAAAAAACAGGTATGTTGAATGTTGAAAATCGAATGTTGAAAACGAATGTTGAAAACGAATGTTGAAAACGAATGTTGAAAACGAATGTTGAATGTTGAAAACAAATTATGAAAGTTCAATAACGAATGTTGAAAACGAATGTTGAATGTTGAAAACAAGTTATGAAAGTTCAATATCGAATGTTGAAAACGAATGTTGAAAGTTGAAAATCGAATGTTGAAAGTTGAAAATCGAATGTTGAATGTTGAAAACGAATGTTGAAACCAATGTTGAGTGTTAAAAATATATGTTGAAAATGAATGTTGAAAATTGAAAATCGAATGTTTAAAACTTATGTTGAATGTTATAAACGAATGTTGAATGTTGAAAACGATGTTGAAAGTTGAAAACGAATGTTGGAAACGAATTTTGAAAGTTGAAAACAAAGGTTGAATGTTTCAAAGAATGGTGAAAGTGGAAAATTGAATGTTAAAAACAAATGTTGTATGTTGAAAACGGATGTTGAAAATCTAATATTGAAAAAAAATATTGAAAGTTGAAAATCGAATGTTTAAAAAGAATGTTGAATGTTAAAAACGAATGATTAATGTTGAAAATGAGTGTATAAAGTTGAAATCGAGTGTTGAAAGGGAATGTTGTATGTCAAAAACGAATGTTGAAATTCGAGTGTTGAAAGTTGAAAACGAATGTTAAAAAAATGAACTTAAAGTACAAGAGAATAAAATCAATACTGAATGCTGAAATCGAATGTAGAATAATGAAAAGGAATGTTCAATGTTGAAATGTTGAATATTGAACCAACTTGACATCCGTTGCTGTTAAGAGATATTTGAATTAAATATAATACTGTTTCAAATAATTTGGGTTTGTAAAGATACAATTCTTGTTTCTTAAAGTCTCTTTTCCCTTTTGACTTAGACACACTTTTTCTCTAAAAAGTCATTATTTCATTTGTTTTGCATATCAAATTTCGTCCTTCTATCAACCACAACATATACTAAGCCGGTCATTTAATTTTGAATTTAACTTTGATCCCAAATGTCTGAACATAAATAATGTCATTCCTTGCTGATAGTAAAGGCGATATCACGATCGTTTTTTGAGTCAAATAACTTTTTGATAATTTTTTTCGATTTCAAAAACAATAGCAGCTGCTGAACGCTTTAACACTTATTTCAATGATCAAAACGAATTGTCTTAGTAGAACAGTGTTGGCCTCTGACTACAGAATGTCTATAAAACGACTGAGAAACATAACTTTTTTTTGTTGGTCACATTAGATAATATTTGATCAAGCTGACCGTTTCTATTCAATATTACTTTGAATCTTGTTAAAGTGGAATAACTTATTGTAAAGTTTATTGATATGTTCTAAAATAATACCTTATCAACTATAACAGTGTATTACCTTTTTCGTTCAGTGTTCTTGTTTGATTTCCTCTTATATATATATCATATTCTCCTACTTTTTGTGGTGCCCGAATATTGATTGTTGTTATCTTACTTCTATCGATCTGATATTTTTCATTTCGTTTATGCTTATTTATCATTTCACTCTCTGAATTTGGATATGCGGAGGTGAATTCACAATCGATATACGGGTCACAGTTACTGACATTAACGTGCAAGTAGGATCCTGGTGTGGTATACACCCTTCTTCTATAAATAAAATGATGGCATCGATCACCTGTAATAATACAACAGCAATAACCAGTTACACAAAAGACACAAAATAAATACAACATTGTATTCTATTCTTATCTATTTATACTATTACTTTGCTTGGTAAACATAGAGAGCTGAATGATTGTCTTATATGTGAATGTACCTTTGCAAGTGTTAATTATTTTAGAAATATGTGGAATATTGAATATTTCTATAATGTAAATAAACAAGACTATAGTAAGTGTATTACAAAGAAATATCACTTTTGATGATTTGTCAGTCTCCTTTTGTACCAAAGACCAATTAGCCAGTGCGTCAGAAAATTATGTTTTGTACTTTTTTTATTTTATAAAATATTTAATTGTTCTTTTACAATACGTAGATTTGTGCATTATTTTGACATTTTTGCTGTGCGTAAAAACATCTGTGTCATTTACTAGTAATTATCATAATGCTTCCTAATTTTACCTATTTAAACAAAATGTGTTTTCATTACTAATGATTACAACTATAAATCAGAGACCAAATTACGTATCAATTATTTTCCGCCGTATATCTTTTAACAATGAACAACATCTAGCATATATAGTAAGCGTTAAAGGCCTCAACTTTTTAAATGTAAAACGATTCCAACAGGAAAACCAACAGTCTGATTCATGTAAAAACAACAAACGGAAAACAAATATGATAGGCAGTAATAATCGACAACCACTTAATATAGGGCTCATGACAAGTCCATCCAGAATATTAACCAAAAGGTTTGCTGATTTACAACCAATTACTACAAGGTTAGCATGACAGTGAGGTTTTTTTCTTCTTTTTTTGTTCAATATCTCACTGATATAACAGATTAACAATGTTAAGATGGAAACTTATATTCACTATATACTGACATGTAATGAACTAATGAACTTTTGAATAAGTGGGAAATTACTGAGGACAACTTATGTAAGCATTGTAAGGCCGTGTTCACATTGACCTAAATTCGGGGTTGTGTTAGTGTAACTCACACGTAAACTAAACTCAATTGCATTCCCATTGATAAAACTCAATGTTTACATGTAGTTTAAATGATGCTTTATCTACACACAGTCGATAGTCAATGAAGGCCTTGTGTTAAGTGTACACAAAACTAGTCATTTAGGACATTAGTTTTTCCGTGTATATTTAAGGAGGAAACTTTTTTTGAATAAAATTGATATTTTTGATAATTATTAGTATAGTTCTTTACAAAAATTGTTGTCCAAATTTTACAGGGTTTTTTTTGTTAAAAAAAATTAACGCAACCGATTGATTTTTTTTGGGGGGGGTATTATAGTTGAGTATAAAACATAAATGCAGGTTGGTGGGGTGGTGGGCTATGGATTTTGTCATGAAAAAAAATGTTTCCAGTTTTTGGTAAACAGCTGCTACTATATATAATGCTGAAATTGATTTCGACTTGTCACCAAAATTTGTCCTGAAAAAAATCTTTAGCCTACGCCCCCCCCCCCCCCCCCTCTCCCCCTCCCCTAAAAAATTAAATAAATAGTTGCTGCCTTATTCATTTGAAAAGGTCTTCCCGAATCGACTTGAAGTACACAGAAATATTATCCACTGGTCTTTACTCAAACAACGATTCACGCATAAATGCATGACTAAAAAAAGGGTGAGGTAAATGATGTTTGTCTAGTATCTCAGATCCGTTAAATTACACTTAAGATAAAACAAAAAAACGTTACCCTATTCCTTTACCAAATACTCCTTGGAGAATAAATACCAGTTGACACAAACAGAAAAGATAAAAATGCAGTGATCCCTAATATCTCAATCCTTTTTTTCGGCTGCATGTTAGCACGCTGCTGCAGCTAACGTTTTCTAATACGTAATCGAGACATCTCTAGTATAGTCAAACTACTGCAAATTATAAAAATGGCTTTCATAAAGTAGCAACCACTTAACTTAAAATAAAAGGGGGGAGGGTTATTACTTTTATCTGAGTCAGATTTTTTTTCGCGCGTACGTTTTTATTCCGGTTTTTTTTCGATGCTGGTGATCAAATACTTTGGCCGTGTTCACATAGACCTAAACTTGGTGTTGTGTTAGTGTAACTCACGCATAAACAAAACACAATTACGTTCCCATTGATAAAACTGTTTACATGTAGTAGTTTAAATCATGTTTTGTCTACATGCAGTCGATAGTCGATGTAGGCCTTGTGTAGGTTTAGTGTACATAAAACTAGGCACTCAGAACTTAATTTTCCTATGTATATTTAAAAATGATTCACTCATAAATGCATTACTAAACATATGGAAAGCCAACGGGGTCAAAATTCTTAATTCGTAACTTGTAACTGAGTAATTTCTAAATTGTAAATTAGTAAATTGTCAATTTGTAACTTGTTATTGTTAACTTCATAATGCCTAATTCGTAAATTGTCAATGTGTAACTTGCACCTTTGTAGTTTCAACATTCTTAATCGGTAAATTGTCAGTTTGTTACTTGTAATTGTGCAAAATTTTTCATAATGCTTCATTCGTTAATTGTCAATTTGTAACTTGTATCTTTGTATCAAAATGCTTCATTTGTTAATTGTCAATTTGTAAGTTGTAGATTTCATAATTCTTTATTGGTAAATTGTCTTTTTGTATATTGATGTTTTGTAACTTGTAACATGTGATTTGTCGATTCGTGAATTGTCGATGTGTGAAATGTCGAAATGTTAAATGTCCTCTTTGTATTATGCTAACGATCATTATGACGACAGATGGCGGTCGAGTTCTTCTTCGATGTATAATCCTCTTGTAAGTAGGAGCACCGCCATATGGAATATATACAAAAGGAGTTTAATTCAATTATGTACAGCGCATACATATAAAAGATAACAAATAAATAAATACATTGTTTGTTTTATATGGCATGTATAACAGGGACTCGGTTTTATATTTAGGTAAACTCGTATTAACATATATTTATTTAATGTACTGGTCACCAAAAAAAAGTAAAAACACAAAAATACTGAACTCCGAGGAAAATTCAAAAAGGAAAATCCAAAATCAAAAGGCAAAATCAAAAGTCCAAACACATCAAACGTCATGCAATGAGGTATGTCACTTCCTTTATGAGTCACCAAACATGCAATGAGGTATGTCACTTCTTTTATGAAGGTATACATGGTATATAGATGTGTCGCTGGAACGCGCTTCTTTATCAACTTCGCAAATATATGACTGTCACTTGGCAAGAAAGGAGTAAGTTCGGTAACGGCCATATTTGGCCCCAATTATAAAGTTCATAGTTATAAGACAATAAATGTTTTAAGTTGCCTTAAAGACCTCTTAAAAAGTTAAACAGAACTGTTTTGTCAAAAGTTAATTCTACCACGTTGATTTTTACATCCAAAAAAGGTCAAAATATGGGATTTTGGTGAAATTTGGCAAAATCAGCTAGATTTCAAATAAATGTTAGACCAGGAAATATAGAGCGCAGGTGTCGACAAGCTTAAGATTAAAATAGGGCATGTGAAATATCTTTACAAACATTATTTTAAAAGATCTTTGTTGTCGACGTATGCGCTCTATGTTTCCTGTCCATAAATCTATAGAAAATTACCCATTTTCATTGATTTTTTCATGAAAAATCAATATGAGTACCACTTGTGACGTCATAATTAAACGCAGAAACGTAAAACTTTCCACAAAATTGTTTATATCCTAGCTAGTCAATGTATTAGCTGTAATTTATCGTGATATTGATCGATATATTTGAATTTGAAATTAACGGTAAAAAAGGGGGCCATTTCAGGACCATATCGAACATACTCCTTTCTAATTAATATTTAATCGGGTCAAAACAAGACTCAAAACATGAAATATAAGACGGTGCTGGAAAAATACTAATATTGTCTTGGGCCCGCAAATTTTGGACTCAATGCATAATGGCAGAAATGGTTTGACAACCATCATTCATTAATATTATAATCTCAGTATTGAAATTTCAGAAAAGAATGTAAATATCTAATGATATGTTCTAATACAAGAAACAAATGGACGAACAGTCTTTATTTAGCTCCCGAGTAATGAACATAAATCAGGAATCTGATGTACAGTAATTGCGTTTGTTTATATAATTTATACGTGTTTCTCGTTTCTTGGTTTTTTTTTATATAGATTAGACTGTTGGTTTTCCCGTTTGAATGGTTTTGAACTAGTTACTTTGGTGGCCCTTCATATCTTGTTGGTCGGTGTGAGCCAATGTTCCGTGTTGAAGGCAGTATCTTGACCTATAATGGGTTACTTTCATAATTTGTTATTTGGATGGAGAATTATCTCATTGGTGCTCATACCACATCTTCCTATATGTGGGAAAAAATGTTTAATGATATCATATAGGTACTTTGCAAAACAAACTGAATGGAAAATTATTTTAAATGAGTCACTTTTTTAATGTATACTATATATCAAAACTGTGTTGAATATGCACTATTTTGTAATAAAATATAAAGGAACAAGAAAACTAACCGAGGTCCTCAAATTTGAGATATCGTCAACCGGAATGCGAGAAAACAGCGTATATTTAAATGTTCAGGCCAATAATAAGATATCATATCGACAATAGTATGGGACCAGTTCACATCTACAAACATCAATAAGCTAGAAAGAATATACCGACAACCTGTCAGATTTTAAACAGGAGAGTACAAATCCAGAGAAGTTGGTTGCGTCTCAAACACGCTCACCAATCTGAATCTACAAGACATACAGACAAGACGCTCAAATCGGAAGCTAATATTTCTGTACGAGATGGTCGCAGTGATATAGAACCAGACAATTTGAAAAAAAGCTCGTCCAAAAAGAACACTAAATTGCTGCCAAGGACCCGATTTAACAATCATCAGTAAGAACTATTGTGAAAAAACACACGAAACGTTTTGAGATCTCAACGAGTAAAATACAACAATATTCTAACTCATTTTCCCCCTAAAATCAGTATTCAAAAAGAACCACACTGAAGAAGCGTAGTGCGTACACCGGGCGTTGATAGCCGTTCAGAAACTACTCTCGTGCATCGTTAATACATCGACGGCGCTCTCTTTACCGTTGTATTAAAGCCGGTATTTGTATCAACAACGTTCTCCTACAGATACAGATACAGATCTAAAATGATCATGGTACTAGATCGAAATATACTAGTAGGTGTTCCCTCTATATATTCTATATATTTTTAATGACCATGATCGTTAAACGTTGAAACTGTTTATTTTTTACTACACGCGTTACCTACATAAATTTGAGAATGAAGATGGGGAATGTGTCAAAGAGACAACAAACCGACCATGGAGCAGACAAGAAACGAAGGCCGCCAATGGGTATTCAATGCAACGAGAAACTCCCGAACCCGGAGGAGTTCTTCCGCTGGCCCCTAAACAAAAGTGTATACTAGTTCTGTGATACCGGACGGCATACTGAACTCCAAATTAAACCAAAAAAAATAAATTTAAAAAAAAATCATAAAAAACTCACAAAGGCAAGTGTTTTTTGGAACCCCCCCCTTCCTAATACTCCCACTTTTAAACAAATTGACGCCCTCTTCCTCTGACTTGTCAGAGAAAAGATTTTGCCATATCGCTGTTTGCATGAAAGAGGCAATTATCTCTTATATGCTTACACTAATTATACCGCCACGCAACGAAGTTGCGGAGGGTGTAATGTTTTGACCCGTCTGCCGTCCGTACGTACGTCATTCTCTTGGTCCTGTTTCTTGTCATCGCAACTCCTCTCAAACCACACCATAGAATTTCATGAAACCTTGTAGATAATAAGGACATACTATTTAGATGTATATATCGACAAGAAATTATGATTAATTTTTTTTTCTTATACTACTTTTTTTCTTAAAGTTATTTTAGTTCTCCAGTGCCAATGTGGGGACGTGGGGCATGTAAGCGCGCTCACTAGGGTTCTTAAATTTTATAACTTCACGAACATATTTGCATATTATTTGGCGTTAGGCCAAAGGAGTATGTATTTGGTCATTTTTAGAGTAAAATGATAGCCTGGGATCCTGGCTGACTGCTCGACAGAAGAGGCAGGCGGAATACATCCTGGTTTGTCAAAAGGATATTAGGATTATATTGTTACGAATTCATTGCAAATAATTTTGTATTTTATATTTGACATGCAAGTTACAAGAGGATTATACACCGAAGAAGAACCCGAGCGCCATCTGTCGTCATAATGATCTTTAGCATAATACAACGAGGACATTTAACACTTCGACATTTCACACATCGACAATAAACGAATCGACAATTCACGAATCGACAAGTTACATGTTACAAGTAACAAAACATCAATACACAAAAAGACAATTTACCAATAAAGAATTATGAAATCTACAAGTTACAAATTGACAATTAACAATTGAAGAATTTTGATACAAAGATACAAGTTACAAATTGACTATTAACGAATGAAGCATTATGAAATTGCACAGTTACAAGTAACAAACTGACAATTTACCGATTAAGAATGTTGAAACTACAAAGGTGCAAGTTACAAATTGACAATTTACGAATTAAGCATTATGAATTTTACAATAACAAGTTACACATTGACAATTTACTAATTAACAATTTAGAAATTACACAGTTACAAGTTACGAATTGACATGTTACGAATTAAGAATTTTGACCCCGTTGGCTTTCCATATAAAAAAGGGTGGGGTTAATTGTTTGTTTTTGTAGTATCTCCGATCCGTTAAAATACAATTAGAAATAATAAAAAAAAAAAGATTAACCCCTCCCTTTGCCAAATACTTCTTAGAGAAAAAATTACCATTTTAAACAAACAGAAAAGATAGAAATGTAGTGATCCTTAGCATCGCAATTCTTTCTTTTTTTTCGTCTGAAAGCACGCTGATGGCGAGCCTACGTTTCAATGCGTAATCGACACATCTTTAAACTACTGCAAATCACTTAAAACGACTTTCTTACATGAGCAACCAGTTTACTTCCAAAAAAATGTGGGAGGGAGGAGATGTCTGAGTCAGATTTTTTTTTGTTGCGCAAAAGTTTATAATTATTTTTTTTTCGATGGTACCAATTCAATATTTAACACTGTAATGTACATGATGTATGGAGAAACTTTGGATTCAGAATATTTTTTCATTCTTATCATCTGAATTACCCGATTTTTTTTACTCAAATTGTGGCAAAATCCACTCCCCTTTTTTTTAAAGTCAAATGGTCGTTCCCTAACTGCTAGAATACTGTTCAATAATTTGAATTCAGTACTACGTAATAAACATTTAAATGACATATAGTTTACAAGTGTGAACAAATCTTATGTACAGGTAGCTAAACAAGGTGTATAGATGTGAACAAATCTAATGTGAAACTAGTGCAGATTACATTAAACAAAATGTAAACATGTTTACAGTACACGGCGTTTGGTGTGAACACGGCCTTTTTTCAATATTTAACACTATAATGTATGGGGAAACTGTTGATTCAGAATATTTTTTTATCATATGTATGACCAGATTTTTGTTATCAAATTGGGGATCGGAACATTTCCATCCCCCCTTTTTAAGTCAAATGATCGTTCCATTACTGCTAGGACAAAACTTTGAATATAGTTTTCAGTAATGAACATTTAAATGACATATAGTTTACAGACTTAGTGTTAACAAATCGTATGTACAGGTAACACGGGTATCATTCGGTTTATCGAGAGAAATGGGCGTGAAAGAATATCGAACGGCGGTCAAGTATTGAGAGACGATCGTGAAAGTTCTGGTAACGGATCGTGAAAGGCATTTAATGTACATTCTAGTTCAGAATCTTTGAAAAAATCGCTTAATTTTTAAAACGCGGAACAAATCCGAACAAAAAAATATGTCTGTCAAAATGGTTTAACTTCCTCAACATAACTGTGAAAGAAGATAAAGAAAATATGAAGTACTTTTTGAAAAAAACACAAAAGGCGGAATGCGTGTCTATGAAATTAATTAAAAATAAGACGCTTTGTGTACCTATAATGGTCATATTTCAGAATATCATGATATATTTGAAATTTAATTTTTGGTGTATCTGATAGTACAGTAAAATTAAAGTATGTGCTTCCATTAAAAGCGATAATTTGTTTATGAAAACCTTGAATTTGTTGAATTTCTACAAACTTGATCGTGAAAGACCAGGCAACGTATTTTTTTGGATCGTGAAAGAAAATGCGTGACCAGACTTAATACTAGTAATCAGAAATCAGTTTTTCTATTACCATTTGATAAATCTGCAAGTGGTTGAAGCCTGTAACTATTTTGATAAGGATGAACATTAAAGCTATTATCTTTTTTTTCTATGCAACACTTTACCTGAAAAGTTATAAAAAAAACAACTAATAACGTGTCTAAATAAGTGTGAAAGATTCAGCTCTTCAGGCACACCGACACTAGTTGGCCAATAATATGGATAGTATGCAACGTTTAAACCAAAATGTTATCCATCAAACAACAAATCATAGCAAAAACAGCACATTTCATGTGTAGTTTTGGATTGAACGATAACCAACATTGTGTGCAACAGAACTTTTTAGGTTCTTTATAAACAACGCAGATAAGGATTGATTTAACTATATACTTACATATTATAGAATACCAAAGCGCAAATGTTGTAATGTCCTGTTTGCTTTACTTATGATAGCATATGTGTTGAACGTCTATAATATCAAGGATTTTATTAGAAGTGTCAAATGCGCTTAAGATTATCAATGTTTCATAAAAAAAAAAAGGCCTTGGTTAGATGATCCATGCCATACAGATCTCTACAAATATCCCGTACACAAAATAAATGTGTTCCGATCCTTGCAGTGCCTTAGAAACTGACAAATGTAAAAGTTATGCTTGGCCAATTAATTCGAAACATAAGTTCAAAAGTATATGAACCCTGACCGACAGCCAGACATAGACATCTTTCTATCATTTAATAAATCAAACACAATTGAATCATCATGGTCATATAAGAAACATGCAGACAGACATGTACACCATACACGAAACACCTTGTCGCTATTGCATACATGTATATATTCAAAAGGCCAAACAACATAAAACAAACATTGCCGAATGATGCATGATAATGAGTTCAATGTTAGTTGAAACCTTGCACAAGTCGAAAATATACACCTTACAATCATAACAATAGACAGTTATCCTAAAGCTTAACGAATCCTCGATACGGACTTGACCACTAAAATGAATCTTCATCCATGAAATGAGGCAAATTCAGAGTCAGGTGAATCCTGTTTGACGGACATTTAGTTTATGGGATCCAATATACAAAATATGGGTATCCTATAACATATGATAAGTGAGTACTTCACATGACGATAAAAAAAACTTCATCCTACAATCATCCAACTATTTTACAAACAACATGTTCACGAATGCCCAAATAATAATTTTAATGTATTTGCGCGTCTTGCGTACTAAATTATAATTCTAGTACCTTTAATAACTATTTACGCAACTAGGTCGATGCCATTGCTGGTGGACGTTTCGTCCCCGAGGGTATCACCAGCCCCGTATTCAACACTTCGGTGATGACATGAATATCAATAATGTGGTCATTTGATACACATTTCTTGATTACAAAACTTTAAAATTTTTCGAAAAACTAAAGGATTACCAAAGTCGTATTTGGTACAACTTTAAGGAATTTTGGATCCTCCATGCTCTTCAACTTTTTACTTGTTTGTCTTAATAAATATTTTGATATGAGCGTCATTGATGAGTCTTGTGTAGATGAAACGTACGTCTGGCGTACTGAATTATAATCCTGGTACCTTTGCTAACTATATGTACTTATACAAATTAAAATGTCCTGTTACCCCGCTTATATCCCGAGAAAGCGATTATATGGATTGTTTTTATGTGCAGCAGTTCATTTTAGCTCCTCTTTGAGATCTAAACAAAAGTTTTAAGTGCCGGGTGTAACAACTTGCAGTATACACTAACATACATTGGTAGATAATATAAAATTTACTTTTTTGGCGACTGCACTACGTCCTACAGTGACATCGGAAGTTGCGTGGCACCAAATCAACATTACATTAACTATATCATTTCAAAATATAAAATTGAGCCAATTCTGATGGTCTTTTGATAAGAAAATAAACTATTGTATGGAATAATGCTAGCCATAAAAAAATATTAAACGTTTGATTTATATTTCGCGCTTCATTCTGAAACACGTACTGTCAGCAACATGAACGTCTTCGTAGTATCAGATCTTTCACGATACTTTTCACGATCTTCAAAAATGCGGTACGTGATCTTTCACGATCCAAAAAATCTATTTTGTGTGAATAGTTCTTTGTTTACCAAGTTTCAGATTATATTTAAACAAAATAACTATGAGAACCGTTTAATTAATTCAAATACAATGCTCTTATTTTGATAAACGTAGTTTATTTAGTCGAATTTGTGAAAAAATCGTGTTTGTTTACATTTTTTATGTCCTTGAAATGTCGAGAAGCAATCTGCCTTTTGTCGCTTTGTAAAAACTGTGTACTTTTGAAACTGGATATTCTGACATACTGATCATAATGTTGAACCATTTTGACAGACAGTTTTATTTTGTCGTAAATGTGTCTGTGTAATTAATTAAATTAGAATATTTACTGATATTTCATATGTCTAATCGATTAAATGTCTTTCACGATCCGTTACCAGAACTTTCACGATCGTCTCTCAATACTTGACCGCCGTTAGATATTCTTTCACGCCCATTTCTCTCGATAAACCGAATGACACCCGTGGGTAATAAAACAAGGTGTATATGTGTGAACAAATTTAATGTGAAACCAGTGTCCGTTACATAAAACTAATTGAAAACATGTTTACTGTACACGGCGTTTGGTGTGAACACGGCCATAGACTTTGAACACTTGTTTGTCAATTGCTCGTTAACACTGACTAAATATATTAATGAAATCAATGCAACTTCTTGGTATTAGTAAGCCTTTGAAATTTAGTATCAGGGTGCAAAATTTAAGACACAGCATGCAGACTTTAATATAGATAAAATATTAACAATAATATCTTTGTCAGTATGCAAAATACATTATGTCTCAGAAAGGAAGACAAAAAGATAATATTTTATCTTTAAAACTTTTTACAGAAAGAAATTACAGATTAATTATTGAAATAAACAAATTTTAATTACAAAACAAATTCTAAGATAATTCTCAAAACAAATTAAACATTATCAATATAAATATGATATAATCATATTTATAAATATAACAGAATAAAATCAGTGTTAGATGTTTTGTTACAATACTTCATTAGTAAATACAGAACATGATATGCAAAATTGATAATTGTTCACAAGCCAAATATGGTAACACTGTTTAACAGGTTCATCCATGCATGTGTCCAGGACATGTTTTTAAGCATGTCCAACCATGCATGAGTCATGAAATGTACCATGTTGTATTCTTGTATTCAATTATGTGAATTCACATAAGTTAAAAAAAACTTATATAAAAAGACAATGGAATATATATACAAATGTACACGTCCACATAGAAAAAAATCAGTTTATAGATAAAAAACAAACTTATATACTCACCAAAATAAGAATATATCAAATAGGTTAAACCCTCTTTAAAATAATAATATTTAAATGACACATTTATATCATAAATATAACAGATAGCGCATATGTTTGCTGAGGCAGCTCAGTACCAAAAGAGGAAGGTCGTGTAAGGACTTGTTTTGGCCAAAAATTCAAAGTACATCAGATGAAAGATTATCGAGATTTTTTTAACTTAATTGTCTACTTCAGTCGATTCAATTAGTTCATGAAAAAGATTGGAAATGATTTAGTCATTAAAGACGATTAATTTAAGAGAAGATATGAAAAATCTATCAAATGTACTATAAAACCTCATTTCAAAGATGGTTTCTGTCTAAAATGTATGTGGCCGCATTCGTGTTCGGTCTCAATCTTTATATATGTTATGCATTAAAATCAAACACAACATCTATTTAAAAATCAAGACTTAGCACAAATGCGGCTACTCACATTTTAGACAAAACCCGTCTTGAAATTAGAATAAATGCTAGAATTGTAAAGATTTCAAAAAAATACATTGTAGGCTAGCTATAAAACCAAGTTCAATCCACCATTTTCTACATAGGAAAATGTCTGTACCAATTCAGGAATATGATAGTTGTTATCCATTCGTTAGATGTAATTGATTTTGTCATTTGAGTAGGAACTTCCTATTTTGAATTTTCCTTGGAGTTCAGTATTTTTGTGATTTCACCTTTTTACATGGATTTCTTATGCTAGTGCACTTGATGCATGTGCATAGTTTTGTCAAAGACAGTCCATTTTTTGGGAACAAAAGTATTGTATTTTCCAATAAATAGCTTAACATTTAAATTTCAGTGGTTTTTTTTTCTTTTACACATTATGACTTGGATGCCAAGCTGTCTCATAAGCACTCATACAACAGCTTCTTATGTCTGATTATCGTCAATTGAACTTACCATTTACAAATAGAAGTACTATTAGAAATATTGTTTTTGTACCCTGAAAGAACAAAGTCTTCTCATTTTAGGAAAAATTGTAACATAGTTCAATTCTAAAAGAAGATAAATTAACTCTTTTTCATTATTCTTAAAACCGTTCTCAGATAAACATTCTAGCTATGCATTTTGGTTTTTCATATTTATTTTATTATTTTATAAGATGCAATCGTTATGTTTATAACATTTTAATAATTTGACGCATTTGCGTTTTTAGAAGAAAAAAAAATAGATATTGAATTAATGCAAATAAAAATAAAACATGTCGTAGCATTCCATTGAGAACAAACTGTGCCCCTCTAATTGTCAACTTGTTTCTTTATTATTATGATGCTTACTTCATGCAGGAACTTCTTAGGAAGAAAGACAAAATGTTAGCAATATCCTCTAACTCTACTTTCAGCTATATAGATGATGTTCTTTCACTAAATAGTTCAAATTTGGTGACTATGTGATTCTTTTAATACACATTTTTAACCAATTTTGTTTTTGTATGTACATTTTAAAAATAAACATCTATGGAGCTAAAGCCATGTGCATGAAATTCATGTAAGTGGAACAACTTATTTAATTAAAACTAGAATTCAAAGTGGTGTTTTTTTTTTTAACTATGTGAAATATGCTGTGTGTACCTAGATTTAAATTCTTCTTATTGAGAAATTTTTCAGTCAGTAAATCTAATTTATAATATGAAATAGAATAGAATGAAATAACAAATAACATAATAAATTAAAAACTCACCATTGTTATTATGAAGTCAATAAGGACACATATTTTTCATATCCGGGATTAATTCACAGTCCACTGAAAACAGTTTTTCGAAATTTGGTTTTATTTATACATTAATGCAAATGTTTATCTAAAAGTTAGAAGAAAAATAATAACACAAGATATATGTAATACAAATTATGGCAATCAAATGGACTTTGCAGGTTTTTTGTGATCGTAGGTTCAACTTTTACGACGACTGGTCTAAATAGGCAAAGTAGACATGTTTCGTGCCCTAATAAGATTTGTTTAAAAAAAACCTCTACATTTTCATCATGTATGACGTCAGGCTGTGTGAAACTTGTGTTGTCGCTGTATTTGTCTTTATAAAAATAAGAAAACGTGATTTGCCAGTGACACAATTCTGCACAAAATAAAAAAATACACAGAAATTAACAACTATAGGTCACCGTGAGGCATTCATCAATGAGAAAATGCATACCGCATAATCAGCAATAAAAGCCCCAAATTGATAAATGTAAAACAATTCAAGCTAGAAAAACTAACGGCCTGATTTATGTCCAAAATAATGAACATTAAACAAATATCATAAAAAATGGTATTTATTTCAATTACCTAAAATCTATATTTTCCATATACCGCAGAAATAATTATGTAGATCCACAGAAACGTGTGTAACAATCTCAAACCCATATCATATAATGGACCGACTAAGTGCCGGTCCATAATAAATAACAACAAACGACAACCACTACAATACTGGCTTCTGACTTTTACGTTTTGTTTTCTCTTGTCGGAAGTTATTGTTGTGGTCTGCTGTAATAGTTACTATTATGTTGATGATAATTCTGTATAAGTATTGTACATTGTATTATATATCCAGACATTTTCAAAAGAGGGGTCAAAATGCAGAATAAAAGGGTTGGGAGTTCCAACCATGTGTTCCCATTCAAAAGCATTGATCGTCAAAAAAAGGGTTTAAATCCTCGGATATGTTTTTGATATATTAAAACTACTGTAAAAGAGGGGCGAAAGATACCAGAAGGACATTCAAACTTATAAATCGAACACAAACTGACAACGCCATGACTAAAAAAGAAAAAAAGAAACAGACAAAAAATAGTACACAAAACACAATATACAACGAAGAAAAAATAAAGTCTAAGCAACACGAACCCCACCAAAAACTGGGGGTGATCTCAAGTGTCCAAGAAGGGTAGCAGATCCTGCTCCACATGTGGCACCCTTCGTGTTGCTCATGTTATTACAAACCCGGTAACAAGGCTAATTCGATAGATCACATTCGTGAAAAGGAAATGGGCTTGTTATAATCTGTGAAAACATAGCGGTCAACCAACTAGTGATGGCGTCCGTAAAAATTACGAAGGGATACTTTCAACTTCTTCATTCGAAACTATTTGTCTAATAGCTTCCTTGAGATCAGCAACCCTATATCAAGGAAATTATAATAGGGAATACAAGCCCGGGAATATCGTACCAATTTGGAGATATATATACTCCTCATGCAGGCGCTGCTTGAATGACGCTACATAGAAATGGAATGTTCATATAGCGGAAAGCAAAGTTAAACGATACTGCTTACTCCTTTTCTTTCTTCTTCATAGGTTCCGGTATAAAGTCAGCCTCATAAAAATAAAGAAACTATTCGGCAAGAAGAGGGACACAGTTGGTTCCCACGGGAAGACTATAGTTTGTTGAAAAACACGTCCTAAGCTCTAACTTAATATTTAGAAACCTTGATTTTATATTTAGATAGCTTATACTGGTCATTTACCATGTTTAAAAGTGAGAGGTTTAGCTAGCTATAAAACCAGGTGCAATCCACCATTTTCTACATTAGAAAATGCCTGTACCAAGTCATGAATATGACAGTTGTTATCCATTCGTTTGATGTGTTTGGACTTTTGATTTTGCCTTTTGATTTTTGATTTTCCTTTTTGAATTTTCCTGGGAGTTTAGTATTTTTGTGGGTTTTACTTTTACCACACAAAATCAAGTTTGTAAAGTAAACATTCGTCTTGTTAATTACTTATGGTGTTAAGCAGTTTAGACTGTATCCATTATGTGACATATTGTTTTCAGCCTCTTTATTTCCACATTCCACCACTTATATTGTCTTCTTGGTTTTGAACTAGAAAAGGGACAAATACAACTTTTCCATAATTTGCAATTTATCATTAAATTCAGCATACCGATATTAAAAGTTTACCATTTCCTTAACAATTTAACGTGATTAAAATTATTTTTTACAGAGTTATCTCCCTGTAGTGTTATTTACCACCTTAATATTTGTTAAGTATTCCAATCCAAATATCCCTTAGTTTAATATCCATTGACATACTTACTTGTTTATACGTATAAATAGTCAAATAAGCGACATTTTCAAAGTAGATAAATTCATCTAAAATAAAGTAAGGCTAGCTTAGTAGCGTTCAGTATGTGGAATCGCAATAAACAATTGAATATTCAGTGCAAATAATGAAATCAAATCCAAATAGTGTGTAAACCAAAGCGCCTGTGTTCCAACCCTGTATAACATATGCTAAATTCATAAAAAAAAAAATAACACTAAGTTTCCTTTTTTGTCTTTTTAAACAGTGATTTCATCAGCATTGACCTTTTACTTACCTGAACCGCTAGATATATATTTTAAAGAGTGGTTTGTAACAAAAACACTGCATGCGTCTGTCTGTCATCACTATACTTGTTCATTATATTTAACAGAGCAGGAAACAATAATAAAACTTGTAATGTGATAAAGCTCTTGATAATGAATTGACTTCATTGGTTAATGAAATTGCCATAATGAAACATATTGAAACACATCTGATATGTGATGTGTTAAATTTTGATTACTGGTAATATATTTTTTATAGTTTTGACTGTCCATGCTATATCTAAGAATTTAATACTTTTTATAATTGTATTAAGGTTGACATGGAGAGTGGAATAAATAAATATATGCGTACGATTAACGCTTTTTACAACCCTATTTAAATTATAAAAAGAAGCATACAAATCTTCTAATTGCATTGTTATGCTACAACCGTGACACTAAGAGTTATATCAAGCTTTGTGTGATAGCTTTTGTCTATGCACCTTTTAACAATGTCACGGATAGCATGGGTACTTGTAGAATGATGATGTATTTTATACGGAATTTTAGAGTGCCTTGAGAATGTTGTCAACCAATCAAAATAATGATTTCTAATGAAACAAACATGTAATTTAATAAAAAAAAAATACTTAGAACGAACAACACAAATCATAAAATATTCCGGACAGCACAACAGACTTCATTGATCGTCAGCCCTCGGCCTCTTCTACAGCTTTGACATCACAACAAAGACAAACAACAATGAAGTCTAGTACCTGTTCTAAAAATCCTGACATGTTATAGCACAAATTGTGGTAGAGTTAAACCAGTTTTATGATATAAATACCGTATGTCGTAAAAACTAAACATTCAACCAATATAAAAAATCTGCACAGTGCAGCTACTGACAGCCAAACACGGCATGATATCTTACGTAAAAGGGTGAAAATGTGTTCAATACCACATCATATCTTACTATTTTCGAATACATGAGATGACCCTCTTTTTATCGATTGATTTGTTTACGACAATAGTAAAATAAGCTGCAGATTATGCATGTTTATTCCGTTTAGATCATTTTCAGTATGTTCTATCTTGGACGTCAACAATATTTATATCTGCTTATTGTAGACACGATCGTCAATGTATGTGATAGAACCCTTTGCTTAAAATGATTTTATTGATCAAAAAAGTTGATGACCTGTTGAAATTATACTGTTCCAGTGAAATAAGGATGTACTGCACGCTCGGGGGTGGGGGGGGGGGGGGGTCACTTGCTATATAATTAGTGGTCAGGGATGGGCCGCTGGAATAGGTCACTTTTTCATGCTCTATGATATATGAAAAGGGTGAGAAATTCAGATTAAATATATCAATAGGTTGATATTATCACTTGCTTGATTATAAAATTATCATAAGTATCTGAATTAAACTAATCAGATGTCCGTATTTATTCTTGATGAGGTTAAACCAGTCGTAAATGCATTAGTCATTTGTCAAACCAATTAAACTCTATTTATTCTGATGTGGTATTTCCACTGATGCCAGTGAAAGATGCAATAAATCCAACTATTTTGATATTTGCACCTAATTAATATTCAAGGGTTTGTTAACATAAAACATGATAACAATTATTTAAAGAAATTCAATTGTGAAAGCGTCCTTTAAGAGGGAACGGCAATGAAACTTTTTATCAGTTTTTAATTAAATATTTAAACATGTTAAAATCAGTGAAGGTGTTACACTCTGGGGTGATATTACATAAATCTGACCATAGATGTAATAACATCTATGATCTGACCAAACTTCTTTTATATGTATTGTATATTGAAATTGAAATATCTTCATAATGAAAGATGTAAAATGGGCAATTAGAAAAAAGTGTTTAAGATGTGACGAATTTATTGGAAAAATGTATTGGATAAATATTGAAATATACCAAAAAAGTTTGAAGGGCCCCAGGCCCTACCCCCTCCCCCCTCCCCGAGACTTCACGAGTTCTCCATTTTTAATGGTAGAAATGTATGTTGATAAGTGCCGGATATTATTCTTTAAATTTACCCCACTTCAAATTTGTATTCTGATTTAAAACTCAAACATAAAATATGAAATATGAATCAATTACGACAAATGGGATGTCAAAAAGATATTAAGTGTACAGTCCATTTTCATTAAAATAGCATACATTATTTTAGGGGCAATTTGAAGCCCACCTCCGGTGGGGGATTTTCTCGCTGTGTTGAAGGCTTAATATTAGTGGCCTTTGGCTGTTTTCTGTTCTTTGTTCGGATTGTTGTCTCTTTCAATGTTTATATGAGCGGAATAAGGACACGTATGTGGTAGAAATCATTGATTAAAGTGATGAACGTTTTATTGACCTTTCAAGTTCATATTTCCTATTGAAATAAGGATGTAATTGTTCTTCAAGAGTTTTTCCGTTTTTTTTTCAATGATAAAACTGAATGTTGATAAGTGCCGGACATTATTGTTTAAATTACCTCCACTTAAAAATTGTATTTTCATTTGATATTCAAACGACAAATTAAACTGAATTAAATATCATTATAATTTCATATATTTAGATTGGTTATTTTGACAACAATAGACAATGTATATGGTCTCTTGAACACTTAAAATGTAGACGTATAAATCGATTTAATTGTAAAATTCAAAATGGACACAAAAATTGATACGCTCAAATATAAGAACCGCCACAAGGGAGCGAATCTTACTTTAAAATTAATGACAGAAAAACACAGATGCAAAGTTATTGTAATATGTAAAGTAAAACAAATATAAAAACACCTTGTGTAGGAATATTTACAATTAATTGAGATGCGTTCAATTACTAGATATATAGAACCCTTTTTGTCTATTTGTAATTTCTGTCGTAATATTTCCGAGTAGATTTCATACCACAACTTCATTTGCAGGTTATGAAGATAAAATAGAGAATGGTAGTGGGGAATGTGTCAATGAGATGACAACCCGACCAACGAGCAGAAAACAGTCGAAGGCCACCAATGGGCTTTCATCGCAGCGAGAAAATCACGCACCCGGAAGCAGGCTTCAGCTGGTTCCTAAACACAAATGTGTATACTAGTTCAATGAAAAGGGACGTCACACTTAACTCCAAAACATATTAATGAACTAAAATTAAAAAAACAAGGGCCAGAGGCTCCTAACGGAACAGGCAGAAACATGCAGCGGATTTGAACATGTTTTGTGAGATCTCAACCTTCCCCCTATAACTCTAGCCAATGTAGAATAAACAAACACACAGCAATACGGACAATCATGAAAACTCAGTTTAAAAGAAGTCAAAGTCCGATGTCAGAATAGGTAACAAAAGAAACTAAGCGAATGACAATGATACATAAATTAACAAAGGTCTACTAGCAGTTACTTACATGCCAGCTCCAGGCCTCAATTAAACTGATTGAAAAATTATGTCTTCATCATATGAAAATCAAGCACAATCCCATGCACCCGTTAGGGGTTACGTATCATACCATGATAAAATATATGAGAAGAAGATAACCCGTATACCACAATCTTAACGTTTACCGATGTATAGAGTTTCATTATAATCAAACACGCGTGTTCGCAGTCGCTGATCATGAACATACTTGACAACAATCAGCCCTCTCTCAGTGTTGTTCTTGAAGGTGTGGAATACTGTACTTCTAGTATTATTTACACAATTCCTATTATCCTTTTTGTATTTTAAAATCAAGTACGCATAACCATTTGAGGTAAATCCGTCAAAAAGACAGCAAATAACCAAACAACAAACAGAGAGATCAACATTCAGTTTACAACAGAAATCGCACGAGTCTAAAAAAAGGAGGGGGGGGGGACAAAATTATCACAGATCTGCAAACAACTCCAAACTATCGGAATTCCAACAACCCAAGGGTTGAATCGGCTTTCGAAATTAGGCATCCCTTTACATCTCCCGTCCGAAGGAAAAACTTTTGTTAGAGTGGGGCGTCTGTTTCGCTGTTTAGGATGTATATAAATAAAATCCACATCAGATAGGAATGCTAATCCGATGCTTCGTGAAGGACGAGTGTCATACTCGCTATACGTTACATAACCATTGCGGCTAAAATTCTTTAGCGGGCCCGTCGCTGAGCAAAATGTCTGTCCCTTTCTAATATACTAGTACCCGTATTTCCTGAGGCAGTCGTAATTTCCCGTCCTTCATCCCGGTCGACCCGATCTTGTAGAACCTACTTAATTAATATGTGTCTGTTCTTAGCTTGTTCTCGGCCTACATATATATATAGAATATGTGGCACTGGACGTTAAGCAAACACCAATCAAACAATCCAAATAATATAAACACCTGCAATGTGTACTGGACATTATTTTCTTTTCTTCTTTTTCTCTCTATGCAAGTTTAACATTATTTGCATTTCTTTTATTCAAAACAATTAAAAAGGGGGTGGGGACGATATTGAAACAATGTTATTTTAGGACTTTCAAACAGTTGGAAGCCAAACGAAACTTTTTTTTCAAACATTTGTACAGATCATGATAAATGAAATAGGTTTAATGTCAATTTCACAAATGGTCGTCTTTGTTAAAACACAAAAAAATAAAGTGACATTTCGTATTACTACTTGCATAGTAAACATGGGTGTGGCAGACTAGTTTCCATAAAAAGAGGTAGTGGTGTTCCGTCATGTATATGTAAAAAAGACATAATCTCAAATAAACTTTCACATACGATGCCCGGAACCTCATCAGTGGTTGTCTTTCTTTACGTCTAGATTGGGTTAAAAGAATATAGAAAAATGAAAAATATAGAGAATATTGTGCAGAAAAAATAAAGAATGAATTTTTTTTTACTTAAAATCAAAGAATTCAGAAATGAACTTCAGCCAGACCCTGTTATATCCTTCGCTTTTCCTTAAAATAAGTTTACTGATACACTGTTATAGCAGATATTTTAAACAATCTACTGAATTAATTCACATTTTCTTTACATTTTACTCCACACATTGTATATATTAAGTTTAGTTTGAACATATATTTTCACCTTTTTATTGTCGATGATTTCTCAACGAAGATTTTGACATCTTACATATTTCGAAGATCAGATATCAATGAAATCAATTGTTTAACTTCATGTTTTTTTAGATTTGTAACTGTAATATTTGTCCGTCACCAAAAGGAATTTAATATGAAAGCTTATAAATATCTATGTGATACATTCTATAGTTTATGACCAATTCAATGAAAAATGATACATCACTTCAGCGATAAATTCTTTACCCGGATTTTGTTTACAAAATATGACAGTATGATATCGAAACAAGAGTTGACATTGATTCTTTTTTTGTTGGTATATGTTGTTATTGCAATTATTTGGATATAATCGATGGTTTCAGATATGAATGCTAACCTCATTTTGAAGGCGCCACGGAGGAATTCCTTGCTTCAAAGTATGCTTCCTCACATATTTTCTATCGTTTGGATTTTTTATACTTTGAGAAAATATGACAACCTTTACATATCGAGAATGAACGAAAAATGATGAATATACAGTTTACAATATACAAAAATAAGGAGATATGGTATGGATGCCAATGAGATAACTCGCAAGCAGAGTCAACATGACGTGGAGTTAAAAAAGTATACCACCAAGTCCGGTATGATATCAACCTTAAATGCGGTACCTAGTGTAATGAGAATGTTGTGCCTACAATACGTTAAAAAAATCGCAAAGTTTCTTTTCAGGTCTTACATGTAAGTTTCCCGTTATCAGGCAACATTTATGCATATCTATAATCATAAATATTTTATCCAGTGAGAGTCAAAATTATCATCCTTTTACCAGTCCACCTACTTATCGTTAAAAAGAACCGATTATTAGATGTAATATGTCGCCTGACAGCGTCTAACGAAAATAAAGGGATAACTTTCTTTATGTTTATCCATAACTCTATGGAAACGGACGGAAACAATGTTACCAATTATGTACAAAATCTACTACAAACAGAAAATTGTGTACCTTTATTTTTATCTCAGTGATCCTTTGGGTCTCTGAATACCACTAAACGGGCTTTTCTTCTTATATTTTATAGAAACTATCGTTCTAAACATACATGCCATGTTAGCCACTGGACTTATTAGAGTGCCTCGCTCTGTGTTAGAATACCGTTTAGTGCCATGGGATAGGCCCTATATTTGAAATTTGAACAAAAAAAATCATAAAAGAAGCGTAACAATGCACAAAGTCATGCAATCGTTTTCGTATAGAAGCAGTTCTGTTTCGACATTCGGCGTATGTCGGTTAGATTTCTTTAGATAACGGATACGAAAATGGGCAATCAAACGGATTTTTATACATGTTTGCAGGCAATCTGATCCATTAGAGCAGCACATATATATTCCAAAACTATGCAAGTTAGTTTTAGACTTTCGGAAACAAAGCAATCTGAACATTCTATAAAATGAAGTACACATGTAAATGTGTTAGGATGCACGTTAATATTACAAACACTTAAATAAGATAATTTGACTTTTAATTGACTTTTCTCAAAAACGTTCAACTTTAAAAATAATATTGCATTGTCACTAAAATTTCCTGTTTTATTGATATTAAATTTACAGAGCTAACGAATTTGTTTTTGCTGTACAAATCCTTTAAATGTATACGTTTTTTTTTTGTCATAGCGCTGTCCGTTTCTCTTTTACTTATATGTTTTGGGATCCGTTTGATATCTTCTGCATCTTTTTCGAAGTCAAAGTTGCTGAACTTACATGTATTCTATTCTTTTGTGTACCTCAGATTTCCAAATATTTAATTTGCTATACATATCGGAGAGTAAAAAGATACATTATATAATTTTTCGATACTATTGTTATATCTGCAAGTTGACTCAGGCCTTGTGCATCTTATCAACATGTATCCTTACTGAATAAAATATTTGCCACTGGACAATCGTTACAAATACAGTAGTTATTCCATAATTTCACAAACGTTCGTCATATGATTTTGCTTCTGTTTGTCGTTGTGCTTCTTTGTAAGGACATTTGTTTTATTTAGCTGATGAGAGTTTTTATATAACCTCATATGCATTCGGGCGCATTACGTTTGCGCGCATTTGGGTATTAAAAAAATTTACGTTTGCGCGCAGCTTTTGATAATATTTGCGCGCATTTATTTCAGAGGAAAACGGAGGTAAAATTAAAGGTAATATAATAAAAAATATAAAAATATAAATGACTATATTTGTTAATTCTTATTATAAATATGTCTATCAATTTTTAATTCAAAAAAATATGTGTTCATTTAAATAATATATATATTGATCATATTGAATTATATAACAAAATATAAAGTTAGTGATGATGATAAATCCCGTATATCTTAAGGCATACATGTAACTTCATTGCGAATATTTCATAGTGAATAGTGTTTCAACAAAAAGTGATCGCTTTTAAATTAGTAAATAATTTAAGTTAGTTTGTAAAGCTGTGTCGAGGCACAAATATGGAGTTTCGTTTGTCTGAAACAAATCGGGGGAACATCATAAGTATATGATGGATTTTCTTCCCGTATTGATAGAACACTGAAGTTAGGGGATATTTTTTGGCGTTGCACTGTTAAGGATTGAAAAGGCAGAATAAAAACTGACGATTATTCAAAAGCCATTGTAAATGATTACTGTGAACCGATAGAAGACATAAAATGCTAGATCTATGAAATAGGTCCGGTGTAAATCAATGAATATAGAAGAAGAAACGTTTATTCAAAAACCCCTGAAGAGTTTGACCATTATTCTGCTCGAATTTCCACTTTCAACTCCTCATTGATGAGCAGGGTACTTACACTAACGAAAGGGGGACTTGTACTTGAATAAATAAATACGTATTCTTACCTGTGTTGACCTGAGTTTACCTGTCAAAAAAATGCGCGAAATGTAATCAAAAGCTGAGCGCAAACGTATTACTAATGATTTTTGCGCGCAAATGTAATGGTAATGCGCGCAAACGTAATGCAGTAAAGTTGCAGCGAAAAACGAAATACCGAAGAAATTTATCGAATTCAAGTTAGGTCATTGAACACACCTTTTCAATAGTTGATACTGGTAAATTTTCAAAAGTTACTGATGTTTATTTTAGTATGAATCAAACAATACCGTTTGATTTGCACTGTTCAATGCCATGATGTTTCTCTATTAGATATTTTCGGAAATACAGCTGCCTAGTTATAGCGGTTCGATAACATGATTCAGCAGGTTATGAGTTTTGAGCTTTCAGTAGTTTTTTTCAAGTTTTCTAGTGTCTTTTAACTTGTCCCTGTTTTTGATTTTTATTTTACCAACAGAACAGAACTAAGGGCCTTTTCCGAAATATCTTTCACAGTAGTATTGATTTAAGTGACTGTTACGAAGTTCTGTTTGTACGCTCTTCAATTCTTATATTTTTGGTCCCACTGATCAAGGTTCAAAGTTCTACCCTGCCCTGTGTGCATTA
Source organism: Mytilus trossulus (assembly GCF_036588685.1). Taxonomy (NCBI): domain Eukaryota; kingdom Metazoa; phylum Mollusca; class Bivalvia; order Mytilida; family Mytilidae; genus Mytilus; species Mytilus trossulus. Next base: position 3,831,008 of record NW_026963294.1, read on the forward strand.
GCTTTTCCCAAATTGAATAAAGGAGTAGGTCCGGTAAGGGCCGATTTTGGCCTCAATTTTCAAGTTCATCTAACGAAATATCTTAGACACTTTTAAACACTTAATAAGTGTCTATTTCAATTGATTCAATAAGTTTATGTGACAGATTTTAACTGATTTAGTCATTAAAAACGCTCCTATTCAAGCTTAAATATGAAAAATCTATCAAATATGCCAAAAATCGTCATTTTCAATTGGTTTTTGTCAAAAATGAAAGTGGCCGCATCCGTGTTCATCCTCAATCTTTATATATATTATGTATTATCATCAAATACAACTTACATTTCAATATTATGAATCAAGACGAATGCGGCCACTTTCATTTAAGACGGAAACCGTCTAAAATTTAACTAAACTGCTAAAATTGTGAAGATTTCAGTAATTTACCATGACTTAATGATGCTAATACCGGGTATAGGTGCATTGTATTGTCAAAAAACAGTCCATATTTATGTAGCAAGATCATTCTACTTTCCAACAAATAGCTTAACGATTACATTTTCACAATTTTGTAAAACTGCTATATTTTGGGGCCAAAATGGGGTCTTACTGAACCTACTCCTTTGACTTTTTTTTACTTTACGGAATTGTGTTTATAGTCAGGCCGTTGATAGTCTACATTACAGGTATAACTGCTATAGACATGAGGTGTTTTAACATGTTTAACATTAAACAAATTGTATTTTGATAAAGACGCTATGGTATGTTGATCTCTAGATAGTCTTAACACAAATAATGAAATATGGTATGATTGCCAAATACCCTTCTATGACTAAATGACGTAGATGTAAGCAACTATAGGTCACCGTGCGCCCTCAATAAAGAACAACACCCATTCTGTGTAGTGAGCTTTAAAAGTCAAACGAGAAATCAAGCTGCCTAATATATGATAAAACAGTTAACAAAATAAAAACAAATATGACAGACAGCAACCAACACCAACTACTGAATTATAGGCTTCTGACTTGGGACATGCACATAAAGCTTCTGATGTCATTAAACATGTTTGCGAGCGCTCAATCCAAACCTAACTGGTAACAGCGATGTAACATTGTACGAACAGTGAAGCGGGACCAATAGAAAAGTAACTGTCCTACTGATAAAGGCAATTTGGTAATCAAACTTATTAAAAGTAGTTTTGTACGGAAGCCGTAAGGGGACACACAAATTTTTTTTTTTTTTTAATTCGAGATCACGATAAAACATTTCCGTTTTACCGACATCGATAAAAAAATATATCGTTATCTCGATAATACGAAATTGTTATATCGAGATCTCGGATAAATATATCGTTATCTCGATTTATTATAGCGTTATCTCGGATTATTATATCGTTATCTCGATTAATAATATCGTTATCTCGATTTATTAAAACGAGATTTGGGATTATTAAATCGTTATCTCTATTAAATATATCGAGATATCGATAAAAATATATCTTTATCTCGATGAAAATATATCTTTATCTCGATAAAACGAAACCTCTATTTCTGAACTCGTCATTTTGATGTAACTAACAAATATTCAAATTATTACCAGAAAAAATTTATAAAAGTACTCTTTTTAACGAAATAAATATATCGATATAACGATTTAAATATCGAGATAAGGATATAATTATATCGAGATAACGAAATAATTATATCGATGTAACGAAATAAATAAATATCGAGATAACGATATAAATGTATCGAGATAACGATTTATTTATATCGAAATAACGATTTAATTATATCGAAATAACGATTTATATATTCAGATAACGAAATATTTTTTTATTTTTTTAAGGTCCCCTATGGGCTTCCGTATTAACTTAATTCATTCATTTATTTAGTTGCGGAGAATAAACTAGTTGATTTCCCTAACTATTTTTATCAGAAATTCCTTGTTTCAATGTATGGACGACCTGAATACCAAAACGTATAATTTTTTTATATAAATAATTTCAGTTTTAGATGTCGACTGATTGGCTGACGTTATTTTGTTATCAGCCCATAGACATAATCTAGTCATGTGAACGTGATTATCAACCTTTTTTTCATGGTTTTCTACGGTTATAAATGGAATTTAGAATTAAATTATAAGAAATAACTGTAATATGTTTCTGTCTATTCGATATAACATAAAAAATGTGGTGCACACTGTCAATATCCCACTACGCGCGTTATTCAGTGTGCACCAAATTTTAAATGTTATTTCTTCATAGACAGTCATTCCTTAAATCTAAAAATACTCAACGTTATCTTTTTTTATTTTCACGTTAAGTTTGCTGTTCTTCATCCAATGTTTATAGATATAACATGTCAGTAGTGCCGCAATAACAATAAAAGGGGTTACGGAGGACCTAAATGCCAAAATACGCGTGAAAATTAAGAAATAGCCAATTTTGAATAATGGAATGGATATTTTGAATAATGCAAATGAATGGCCTGCTGCGACCCTTCAGCCCCTAGTTACAGATATACTTCATATCTCATTCGAAAGCATATTATTGGAGGAACAAAAGGTATATAGTCAATATGTTCTAATTCTTTATCTTCACGCGTATTTTGGCATTTAGGGGGTCCGTAACCCCTCTTATGGTCATTGCGGCACAATTGACACGAGATCTCGATACATTTAACAGAGATAACGATTTAATAACCCGACATCTCGTTTTGATAAATAAGGATAACGATATAATAATCCGAGATCTCGATATGATCAATCGAGATAACGATATAATAATTCGAGATATCGATATAACAATTTCGTTTTATCGAGATAACGATATATGTTTTATCGAGATCTTTGTAAAACGGTAATGTTTAATCGTGATCTCGAATTAAACAAATATTTTCTAATTTTTTTGTGTGTCCCCTTACGGCTTCCGTAGTTTTAAAACCACTTTGATTGGTACTTTTTAAACATATTATTTTTTACACTATCGTGTTATATTTGTGAGATGAAGAACATCAATAAAAGCATCGCTGCTTTGCTATCAATGTTGTTTTTATGGGCGTGTAGTGATTTGAATCTAAATGATACAACATATCCTTTCTTTTTATATTATTGATTAATCTGTTTTCACCAAATTGAATGTAGTCCATTGTTTGTTATTCATCTTTGACCCTTAAAGGGTCAGGGCGTACTTGGAGAAGATTATCTAGAAAAGCATCAAAATTGCAGTATTTTGTTTATTTACACCAATTTGAGATCAGGTACTTTCAAAAACAATCTCAATTCTTTCTAAAAAAAAAAAACTAATTTGAAGATATTTTTATTCAGAAGAAAACAATTGTGAGAAATACATGTCTGAAAAAAAGATAAATTGTTCATACATAAATTTCTAATAAAAATAAGTATAGGGCCACCGAATTTGTTTTAAATGTATATACAATATTCAAAGTGGTGTTCTGGGGTAAAATAATACTACAAAACGTTGAAATTAGCGTAACGTCATTTCATAGAAACCGACAACAAAAGACGAATAAAAAACGAGTAAGCAGTTTCTTCTTCGTTATTTGAACCTGTCGTGTACTTGAAGATATGAAGAATCAAAAGTCAAGTATATCATGTATATGTTGAGCATATACAGTTATAATTGATACACCAGATATAATCTCATAATAATAATATTCAAAGAGAACAAAGAGACAAACAAACCAGCATAAGAAAGCTAGGAAATAAAAATAACAATATGAAATAAAAAAAAATACGAAATTAAAACATACAAACTGTCCAAAAATCACAAGTGAAATAAAAAAATAAATAATTATGAAGTTAACTTGACCAAAAACTGTGAATGGTTATGATTACAATGTAAATAATATTTTTAATTACCGAAGGGTAATAAGGTTCTCACTCACTAGTAGCAAATGAGTGTGTGTTCAGTCAGAGTCGAAGATTGACATAATCTGTTAAATAATTTGTTTGTTCGTCAATGTCAGATGTTTCCCTAGCACTATCAGCTTCCCCACATGGATTAATTATAAGACTATATTGATGGGTCTCTTGGTTATCGCGAATAACTATTTGGTACGGATTTTCGTATCCGTCACCGACATTTAAACCCAATGATGGCGTGACATCTGCTTCCATTCTAGATTCATCACTACTTGATGAACATTTTGAAGTTGCGTTTCTATTCGTCAAATGTTTTTCATGATGTTTTCTTCTTTGAAATGCATGTAAAGACTCGTCTGATGAAGCAGCAGGTTCGTTACGGGTGCGTTTGTCATCGTGAACGATATCATCAATAGATATCGCAGGCGACACATCAAGTGTAGCTTCTAAAACATTATTTTGTTGCACTGCATTAACTTGAGATTCGTGATCTGATACTCTCGAAGACGCATCTGTTTCAGTTGTACAATTCATTGCAAGTGGGTTGTTAATATTGGTTGTGGAACATGCATCTTGAAGATTAAGGTTTGTTTGGGTTTGCTGAATTGGTCCTCGTTGATCATTAGCTAACCGCCGAAAGCCAGCGGCTTCATAAGAAATTGATCCTATTTCATCGTAAGTGTTATAATGCAACGGCTCTTCTATATTTACTCGCCTTGTTCTAGATCTCTTTCTGATAGTCAAACAGATGTGAATTACGATTATGTAGACCAATAAACAGGCGATAATGCTACTACTTGTTATCAGTAGGTATCCATGCTTCCCTTTGATTTTACTGGATTCTAAATTAAACAAAAATAAGCTGAATATTTAAAGAAAATGTTTTCCCAAAAATATATTGGGATATTCTTCTTCAGAATGTTTTGTTTTTAATGTTAATTTAATATATTTAATTGCAATAAAGTCTTAACGTGTGTGTTTTAAAACAAATACTTTTCTTTTAGTCCCCTTTTCAAGGTGTATAAAAAGATTGAAGACATACTGTAAATCTCATCTTCTGTTAGAACATTCATTGGAACTTCATAACTTTTTTGACAAAAACTTGCAAACGATTCTTACAAGTTGTCTAATTACACTCCCTTTTGCAATAATGAACTTAGATAAGTAATGTCTTTTTTAAAGCTTTTAAGACATTTGGTGATTTAAGGGCATACTTAAGGTTATGCAAGTATTTGGATGGTGATGTTCCTTTGGCACCATCTTACGGTGTTTATATATCACAAATCGTTCGCTATGCCGTGTCTGCTGTGACGTTTTGGATTTTAATGACCTGTAGTTGTTAATTTCTGTATCATTTGGTCTCTTGTGAAGAGTTGTCTCATTGGCAATCATACCAAATCTTCTTTTTTTATATTCAAGTGAAAATTAATCAGAAATCAACAGATTATAAATATGATAAATCGCTAAGAATATTTAAAAAAAAAACAAAAAAAAACACTTTGACCTTTGGTCGGGTTGATGTCTCCTTGACGCACTCCCCGTTTCTGGATCCATTCTCAATTTTACCATTGATAAATTTTGTCTAATTTTGAAGGCAATGAAATGCATGGATACTGCATTATTTTAGAGTTCCTGTGGAAAGTCTGGAAATCTTAACTGGTCACATTCATGTCAAAACCTTACAAACGATTTAACAGAACGATGATTTTAATTTTACTGCCTACACAAATGGTTTAATATACAAAACATCAAGGATATTATAAGAAGCTCAAATGATAAAAAACGTGATATGGTGAGTCGCGAAATTGTCCGTTTACTTCTAAAATTGTCCGTTTAAAATTTTTGAAATTGAAATAAAAACTAATGCTTCAATCCCTTCAGGCAATGTTCGCCTTAGATGGATTTGGCTTCTTTTTTTTGTCTTTTTTTTTGTCATAAAGCTCTTCAATACTTCGGTTCTTATAAATCCTTGACTTTCAAATATTTGGCTTTGAGCGTTCTTGATGAAGGTAAATACCGAAATGCGCTTCGAACGCATGCAATTTATATAACTGTTGTTTTCATTTTTTACAACTTATTATTCAAATACATACACAGCAATATCGATATTACTAATCACTTAATGCTTGTCAATTCAGCGGACATAACATTTCTTATGAAGTGATTGACTGAATATATGTTTTCTGTGGACGTCTATCTGTGGTGTTCAGATGCACAATGGGTGAAGGTACAATACGGCTCAATAAAAATATGAGAGAACGAAAAAACACTCTATAGAAAGTCAAATAAAACAAATTCCATAAAACCATCAACAGATTAATACAGATGTTACCAAATGATCTTATAATTGTACTGAAATAATGTAGTGAGTATTGAGCTGAAATTTAACTTTAAGTGTGTCACCGAAAGAGCCAATAAATTGAAATCATTTATCACATAATAAGCATAATCAGTCAAAATTATATTACCAACTGCTATGACTTCGAACTTATAGGAAGTGACTCCAAGTTCATTCGTTGCCCATATCTTATACACATGGAAGTCAATACTGCTTACAATGTTTGTTTGAATAGTTATGTTATAGCACATGATATGCCCTTTGTTTCCAAAAGCCGTATACGGCACAGTTAAATTGGCCAACATGAATTCAAGTTTTATTTTGTTTTGGTTATGGTCGGTATCAACGCCTTCTATCCATATATCCTTTATTGTAGGGTCACTGTATATGAGAAATGTTAGTGCTAACAGTTTATCTAGTTCGCCATGCTTGACATTTCTGTTTTCAGGTACAAATATTGGTGCACCTGCAATAAATAGCAAACATTAATGTTGTAATTCAAGAATCAAAAGATAAACTGATAATAATACAATTGTAATGATATTTATAACAATGAGATAAAGAAGCGAACAATTCAAAACGTCAATAATAATAATCACTAAATTCTTTGAATATCTAAATTTCGGATAAGAAATAAGATTTATATAATGATTCGTCACAATGATAAATGAAAAGAAATTAATATCACGTATTTCATGTATGTGCATAGAATAAGTAATAGTAACACAGAAACAGTTCAACAACCAAAGAAATTGACGATGAACGATTGAATTAAATGCAGAATACACATTAAAAGCTTACAAGTTGTTATGGTTGGCATTTGTTTTTGTAAAGACCAATGGAAGTTATTTGGGTTCATTATATTGAAGACTTTGTCACTTTAATAGGCCATTAGTCCGAGCAGTAGTCTAATGCCACATGTTAAGATAGTCGGTAAGATAAATTCGTTACACAGTATGTGCGAGTGACCCTAGCTTCGCTCTCAGCCAATATGGAATTTACTGAACCCTTATATATCGTATCTGAGGTCACTACATACTCTGTAACTAATATATATTTATATATCTATATCTATACAAGTCTTAATTGAAAACAACGTTCCAACCTTTTGCGTCAAGATAAAAACCGCAATTTTTATACGTGTGCATTTAAAATTAGTTGTAGAGGGGTCTAAATACAGTACAAACAACATTTTCCAAAAGACCAAGAGTGAAAAAATATATTTTAACAAAAAATATTTGACAAACAGGTCGAACAACTGATGTTCTTAAACCCTACTGACTGCCATTGGCGATTGCCAAATAAAATTGATCACAAGATGTAACAAAATGGATCTTAATATAAATTTAATACTAAACAGAAAAGAAATTTAACTTGTGGCCACGATGTTATGCCACACACATACGGTGTCAATATTTTATATATTTATGAGTACTACTTACTGAGCTGACGATACTGTCGAAAATTAGCAGTCCGCTAGCTTTAAAACTAAAAATCCGAAATACTTAAAAACGAAAATGTGGACAACAATGACGGATGGTGAAATTTTTAGAAGCATTGACATTTATTAAGTTCTGGGGCCTCGGTGGTCAAGTGGTCTAGTTAGTTCTACTTCTGTAATCACTAGATAGTTTACACTGAGAATGTGAGTTCGAACCCGGCCGTGCGGGTGCACAAGACTCCAATCTTAATTGACTAGGAATGTCAGTTTTCCTATCGAAGGTCGGTGGTTTTCTCCTGGCACTTCGGCTTTCTCCACCAATAAAAACCAGCCGCACCGAAAAAGCCCAAAATGGCGCCAAAAGGTGTTGTTGAAACACTAACAATCAATCAATATTACGTACTAAATTGTAATTGTAACATCCAAGTATTGGCCCTTATATGGTCGTACAGTATTTCAATTCTAACATATTTTTACCTGTAGCCTTGATGTTGAAACTGAAGGAATCTTCTCCTATTGCATTACTTGCCCATATTCTATACATTTCATATTCATTGCTTAACATTTTGAATTCAAATACTATTAGTTCGCCTTTGATATTTGCATTGCTTTCAAAATCTGTGTACTTCAGATTTGTTTCAGACATGTTAACATCATTTATTGTTTCGTTTTTTGTATACCCTGGAGCGACACCTTCTATCCATATGTGTTCTACAATTGGATTTGAGAATAGAAAAAATGTCACTGTTATAGTTTTATACAGTTCAGCAAACTTTAGTTTTCTGTTCTCCTTGGCAAACATAGGTGGACCTGTAAACAAAGTTTGAAGTGTTTTTCAATATTAAGAAAGAAATCATATAGCAAAACATTTCTAGTTCAAATAAATGGGTAAATCAATGTTACAACATGCAATACTCGTCATTACCATAACCCATAGAAGCATATTATGATATGAAACACCTGAAATGTATAAAGAAAATATCTTTCTTACAACTTGATTTGATAATGTTGATTATTGTGTTTATAAGATACATTGGATATATGCCATATGTCGCAATCTTGTTTTATAACACAACAGAACAAACATCAAATATTAGAAAGAAATGCATGTCATATTTGAAACACTGTCATCTAATTTTTCAACATTATGTGATGTATCTTATTCGAACAAATATAGAATATAATAAAAGTAATGTGGTTTCATTAAACATTATTTTATCTGGTTTGAGTTTGCTAAGTAAGGCGCGAAAGTTTATATTTTTTTAATAAATGAATAAAGGGTTAATTTACTCTTTTTTGTAGCCGGAAAACAAATACAGTGATCGCAATTTTCATTCTTTTGACCTGTCTTGTAAGATGCATTTTTGATTCATTCATAGAGTAAAAAATTCGTAAGGGTTCCGCGGAACCTAGTGTCTCGCATTCGTTTACTGTTAATCGGAGACTCAACAAAAATAAGAGGAAAATTCCATAAAAATATTCCTCTTGATACTATCATTTGGTTGTAAGAAGCTTCTGTCCAAGTTTGGTAAAAATTTAGGTTGAATCTAATAAATGTTTTAAAAACTTTTACTGCAGACTGTATGTGATGTTTACTGGAAGAAAAACTAAGTCCATTTATAAGTAATATACATATAAAAAGGTACAAAATTTTAACAAAGTTTCCTTCTAGATACTAGCTTTTGCTCTTACACAATCTTCTGTCCAAGTTTGGTACAAATCCATGATAGTTTAAGAAAGTTATAAAATTTTAGAAATTTTAACCTTAGAGTGAACGTATTGATTGTTCCCTGCAGAAAAACTAAGTCCATTTATACGTTAAATACGGAAAACATGGATTTTTTTATAAAATTTACTTCTGGATACTATCTTATGATCATATACAAGCTTTTCTCCAAGTTTGATACAAATCCAGGATAGTTTAAGAAAATTATAAAATTTTAAAAACTTTAACCACGTTTCCCGGCAGAAAAACTAATTTCATTTATAAGTAAAATACGAAAAAAGGGAATTTTATTTTTACAAAATTTACTTCTGGATATAATATACTATCTTGTGATTTAAACAAGCTTCTGTCCAAATTTGAAAAAATTTAAGATAGTTTAAGAAAGTAATACAAATTTCAAAAACTTTAACCACAGAGTGAATATTTGTAGACGCCATCGACGACGACAGCGACGCCGACGGAATCTAGAATCGCTATGTCTTGCTTTTTCGACTAAAGTCGAAAGCTTGACAAAAAGAAAAGAGGAGGTGAAAAAATTGCTTGGATATGTCTAATGATTTCCGACATGAAACATTTTGATAATATAAAACACAAGAAATAATTATGCATGAATTGATCATCTTAATATTTTTTGTATTGCATTACCGTTACCTTGGTGACATAGTGCTCTTGAGAATAAATTTCCCAATTAAATTACTTGTGTTATATTATTTGGCACATCTGGAGTAGTACAAGGAATGTTGTAGTATTTTTTTTAGAAAATCATTCATGATTATGATGATAACAATATAAACAAATGAATGGTGTTCTGTGGAAGAAAAGAGGTGCATTGTACCATGTGATTTGTTGCAAACAAAATTGAGGACCTCCGATCTTTTGTTTTATATCGCTGCTAATTGTTTAGCACTAGTTTCACATCTTTTTATCAGTATTTCGCTGATCAATACTAGTATACAAAAAAAAAATCTCTCAACTGTTCCTCCGTTTTACTTAATGGAACCTGAATTGCTCATTGGAGATAGTAACATGCAAATGATGTGTTGATTTATACATTCTTCAAACCACATCACAGATTGGTTAAAATATATAATATAATACTAATATAATACTAACCATCATAACAAATCACTTTATTCTTATTTTGTAGCCGTCTTACCTTGGTACACAAAATATTCAGAACTTTTTTGCAACATACTACCATTCGCATCACGTATTATATTGGATACAGTGCAGACATAGCGGCCATTCATCTGATATTGATATGGAATGGTTTGCAGAATCAATGTCCCATTTTGCAATCCGTCAACAAAACGAACATGGTCACCCTTTTCTGATTGATGTTCCCATTTGTCAAATGTGTACGTATCAGGGAAACCATCAGCAGCTAAACAATCTATGCTATTTTCTCTCAAGATGACAGTAACATTCGGTGCATCTTAAAAGAAAAATCAAAGCAGAACTAAATAAATGTTTGTCTTAAAAAAAAAGTTTCATTTTAACATCACCTTGAAAGTATAAGCATTATAAATATTAACAATATTTTAAGATTATTTTTTTTCTTTTTCATATAGTAAAATCGGTACTGGTCAGACATCTGACTTGAAGTCATTCCAGAGCTGTAGTCCAGTCAATCTAGCATAAATTTGACCCTAACCCGAAGGTAATTGCAACAGAAGATGTTAAAGTTGTAATCTTTAGCATTATACCCCAAATATACACAGAAAAAAAGTACCATAAAATCTAACTTGAGGAAGACTAGAACAATCACCATTTAAAACTCCTATTGAGATTTGCATTGAAAAGGGAGATAACTCTTGCAAAAAAGGCAGAAATATCAACTAAAATTGATACAAAAATATATGTTTACTGCTTCTGTTCATCAGAATGTATTTATTCTTGATTTTTTAGCAGTCTTTAGAGTATAACAAACAACTCTAAAGGTGTTTTCATATCTTTTATCAAGCTATAATCTCGATATCGTAATTCATTAGTTCACCATTTATTGAATTTTTCAACATGTCAAGGTAAAGAATCGCAAATTTAATCAAAATAATTAAGCATGTATTCTTCTTTTTGTGGTTTAAAGTTTCTTAACATAGGCAGGTTGCTGAAAAAATATAATATGCAGGTATAAACAATACCAAATTTTCACATTATTTTTTCAAAATGGTCACAAAGCTTCAAATTTGCAATTTCTTTAATGAACAATGCACGAAAAAAATAAAACTACCAAAAAAAAAAGGCATAACATTTCGGTTTTGTACATTTTATGAGTAGAAAATTATATAATTTAGTCAAATACAAACTTACAACCCCATTAAAGTATCATACTATACCTAAATTTCAAGAAAAAACAACCAAAAACTTACCAAAAAAGACTTATTGTTGTAAGAGTTATCTCCCCTTCCAATTTTAATTTCCATAGGAAATTAAAAATGTTGATTTTGAGTTTTTCTCAAGTTCGATTTTATGGGACTTTTTTCTGTGTATATAAAGGGCATAATGCTATAGATTAGAACTAAAACATTTTCTGTTGCAATTAGTTTGAGGTGAAATCTTAGTTTGGCTGGACTACTGTCCAAGTAAAATACATGAAAGAATTTACATGTTAATTTTTATTTTTCTCCAAGAATATACACTGGTTAAACAGAACAAATATGGAATATGTCAACACAAATTCACGAAATATGTTTAAATCCATAATTAAAGAAAGTAATAAATACGACAAAAAAAGTATTTGTTAAAACACTGATACACATAATATCTATGATAAATGAACACTTGAAAAAGATAGAGATGGTATATTGAATTGCCTTTTAAAATACTTCCGACCTGACAGAAAAAAAAGTATAACACAAATATCGACCTCCAAAGCAATATCTGAAAGGGGAAGGCCACACACAATGACAAAGTCAAACACTATCAATTAACGGAGGAAAGAAAACAACAACTGCGATATTCCTGACTAGGTACAAGCATTTTCTGAACACAAAATGATTAGATTTTGCCGCTTTGCAAAAGTCTATATACAAGCCTTTAGAAAATATTTAATTAGTTGCATTCAGGGTTTACCTAAACTCAGAAAATATCCTTAAATTTAAACCACACATATAACAATGAATACGCGGTATACACAAATTGTTTTTTGTTAAATGATTGGTAATTTCTGTATTTTATAAGTATCCTCACAATTTCTACATTTTTTATTCAGAAATAACTCATATTTATCAAATGTTCATGAATGTAGAAAAAAAACATAATTTTTAGCTGTGTATTTATCAAATTTTAAAAAATTGCACTATTCACATTTTCATGACAATTGGCCCATATATTCTTCTTACGTAATCAAACCTAATGCCATTTTAAACTAGAGGCTCTAAAGAGCCTGTGTCGCTCACCTTGGTCTATGTGCATATTAAACAAAGGACACAAATGGATTCATGACAAAATTGTATTTTGGTGATGGTGATGTGTTTGAAGTTCTTACTTTACTGAACGATTTTGCTTCTTACAATTATATCTATCATGAACTTTGCCCATTAGTAACAGAGAAATATATTTGGTAAAAATTTACATAAATTTACCAAATTAATGAAAATTGTTAAAAATTGACTATAAAGGGCGATAACTCCTTAAGGGGTCAATTGACCATTTAGGTCATGTTGACTTATTTGTAGATCTTACTTTGCTGAACATTATTGCTGCTTACAGTTTATCGCTATCTATAATAGTATTCAAGATAACCAAAAACGGCAAAATTTCTTTAAACAATTTATCTCTATCTATAATAATATTCAAGATAATAACCAAAAACAGCAAAATTTCCTCAAAATTACCAATTCAGAGGCAGCAACCCAACAACCGATTGACCGATTCATCTGAAAATTTCAGGGCAGATAGTTCTTGACCTGATAAACATTTTTATCCCATGTCAGATTTCCTCAAAATGCTTTGGTTTTTGAGTTATAAGCCAAAAACTGCATTTTACCCCTATGTTCTATTTTTAGCGGTGGCGGCCATCTTGGTTGGTTGACCGGGTCACGCCACACATTTTTTAAACTAGATACCCCAAAGATGATTGTGGCCAAGTTTGGATTAATTTGGCTCAGTAGTTTCAGAGGAGAAGATTTTTGTAAAAGATTACTTTAATTTACGAAAAATGGTTAAAAATTGACTATAAAGGGCAATAACTCCTAAACGGGTCAACTGACCATTTTGGTCATGTGACTTATTTGTAGATCTTACTTTGCTGAACATTATTGCTGTTTACAGTTTGTCTCTAACTATAATAATATTCAAGATAATAACCAAAAACAGCAAAATTTCTTCAAAATTACCAATTCAGGGGCAGCAACCCAACAACCGATTGACCGATTCATCTGAAAATTTCAGGGCAGATAGATCTTGACCTGATAAACATTTTTACCCCCATGTCAGATTTGCTCATAATGCTTTGGTTTTTGAGTTATAAGCCAAAAACTGCATTTTACCCCTATGTTCTATTTTTAGCCGTGGCGGCCATCTTGGTTGGTTGACCGGGTCAAGCCACACATTTTTTAAACTAGATACTCCAAGGATGATTGTGGCCAGGTTTCGTTAGATTTGGCCCAGTAGTTTCAGAGGAAAAGATTTTTGTAAAAGCTAACGCCGGACGACGGACGACGGACGACGGACGCCGGACGCGAAGTGATGTGAAAAGCTCACTTGGCCCTTTGGGCCAGGTGAGCTAAAAAAGAGGTGTCCATGAACTCGTTTTCAAGTTAAAAAAAGTTTGAATGATAAAAATCCGTCGACAACTAAATCTTTTCCCGCAAAATCATAGTTTGACGTCGCGAAAATAACAATTTACGTTAACAACGTCATTACTTCCCCTGTAACTGTAACGTATGCCCGTAGGACTATAAATCTTAATGGAGCCTTGATAGCCAAGTTGTCTAGTAAGTTTGTTTACTTCTGTATCACTAGTCTGTCAAAGTTCAAATTGTAAGTTCGAGTTCCGCTTGGTTCGTTCGACTATAAATCAATTGACTAGGAATATAATTTCCCAATAATGTTCGATGTGTCTACATCAAATAGAAGAGTGGCGAAAGATACCAGAGTGACATTCAAACTAATAAATCGGAAATAAATTGTCAACGCCATGTCCAAAAAAGGAAAGGAGAAACTTACAAACAATAGGACAAACAAAAACATTAAAAACAAAGATTAAGCAACACCACACCTCCCCCCAAACCCCAACACAAACAAAAAATGGGAGTGCCCCCGAAGGGTACACAATTACCGCTACGAAATAGTCAACAGTGCTGAAAGTGGAGTTTAAGTGCAACCAATCAATCAATTTCAATAATGATACTCACAATAGACATGCAACGTTACATAAACCATTGACCTCTGATTTTGACCCTTGCATCCGTACTCGTTAAGATTGTCGTCTCTATCTGGGTTGAAAGACAAAGTCACCATACTACTATTACTTGTTGATAATGTGGTATCGTTTTGTTTTATAGAAAGTCCATGTACATCGTGTCCAGTTATAGAAACACATGATATATTTAAATTTGTTCCTTCTTGTCCATATATTACATTAGCATCGCTCTGATTGAGAAATCTAATTGCTACAAGTATCAAGAATAAAATAAACATAAAACATACTATGACTTTGTGTAATCTTGCTTATTTTAGGGGGAAATCGATCCAATGCTGAACATGTAACATCGTGGTTCAAATAAACCAACAAAATCCACGACTATTGGTTTCACACAAATGATAATAAAACCACATTATCTAGTCTTTATTAATGTATGTTGCGTTCAGTAGAATGTTATAAGTATTTACGTTTTTCGATTTTTGCCGTGGAGTGGTCAATGTGTAGACACGTAAAAATCTGGTTGTTTGAAAAAATATTCCGTTCATATTTCATTACAAAATTACAACTTGTCCATAACATAAAATATACCGACCAGTGTACGTAGCCGCGAGAATCATAACTTTAACGATTATGTGAGTCCTATTTTGATTGTTTCATTTTGACTGGATTTCAGTTTGGGGGATTGATGAATGCATATCGGAATATGCTGACTCTGTAGACGTATCCAATCAGGGTTACCTTGACTTCCCCTTTCTTTATAATCGATTTATGAGATTTTAACATTATAAAATTACCGTCGACTTTGTAGATAGATATCAATAATGCAAAACGTCTTAAGTAATATAGCTGCATACGTTCAATACAAATTAGTCTGTTTCCCGGTCGTTATTGAAATTCTTGACAATTAATATTTGTATATTCCGAAGGCATACTGAATGTTTTACGGAGGGGACCAACCTAAATACAAATAGGCTTACACTTATATTGCCTAGATGATGCAACTACTATTGAATTATCAAAACCGTAGTACTTACGGGCAACCCATATCACAATAGGAAGTAAATCAATGTTGCAATCATATTTCCCAGCATCACGTGATGTAACATTTGTTATTATCAGTCCGAAATCCAAAACATAATCAAATGTTCCTTCCATCGTCCCCCAAAAACTCCCGCCAGCCGTATAAGACAATATTCTTGAAGAGGGGGATGTTGAATTTTTAGTAAACATCAAGTCTATTGTTGACCTGTCCTTTCCAAACTTTACTTCGTCTTTTGATTTTAGAGAGATGTCTACAAACGAATATTAATAATAAATTAACAAATGTTTGTTCAGGTCAGAAGCCGATATATGATATCAGGTATTTCCTTCTATTGTCTGAGGAAACTTAATTTTCAAAAATTGTTAAACATTTTTTTTTTTTAAATCGTATTGTCTTAGAGCATAGCTTATAGGAAATAGAACTTTCAAAGGTGCACAAATCTTGATAGCTTCCTAAATCCGAAGAGATGAATGTTTTATACATCCTTTTATATTTTTTTTACTTTCGAACATATGATGTAAACTTACATAGATGTTTTCTTATCCGCTTGCATTTATACATTCAAATACACGCGAGCATTGATAAAACAGTACTTTTGTGTTTTATGACAAATATGTGTATGCTTTTGTTACGTCGGAAATAATTTTGAACAAAATGACGACTAACTTAAAAAAAACTGTGTGACTTTACATTAACAGCGCTGAACATCCCAATGTTTAGAGGGGAGAATGAAACTCTGCAGGGTGAACATCTATTACTGTTTTATACAGTGTTATTATCTCTGATATACTCATATACTGTTATCTAGAATTACTGCAGTTCAAGCATTTTTTTACATGGGAGTACAAATCAATAATAAACGACAGGTTTATTATTGATATGTTTACTCCCAGGAAAAAAATAAACATTGTGCTTTTATTAAGTGTTAACTTTAGTAACGTTTCCAATATTCCGTCATCAGTTTATTTATCATAGCATGTACTAAAGCCTGGTATAGCATAGTAACTAATTTGAAGTGTCTCACCTGTTTCATTCAGTTGTATACTTCCTATAGTATTAACTGATAGATCAAACCATCCTAATTCTGTTGGTGTCTGGAATGTTATTCTTAGTATTTCACTTGCTATGATTTTATACTTGTGTGTCTCATAGTTTCCAAATGTATCTGCTATGACACTCGAATTTAAATCGTTGGACATGAATTTGCATCGAATACGTTGCTCAGGATTACTGAAATTCAGTTGTAAGTAAGATCCAGGAGTAGTGTAGACTGGTTTCAATGTAATGCACATTCCACCTGTAAAACTCATATATGCTTCAGCAATATTGGATTGAAAACATCTTCTAGAACAATCCCCTTTGATCAATTAAGAGTTTGCAATTGATCACGAGGCAACGTTGGCCTATTTAACTACAATTGGTTTTATCATTTGTGTCCGTCTCTGCTAATTATGCTTTTCAAATGTATTTTTGCATATATGGCTCTAACATGTTAAGGCTAGTTTTGGGTTAACCATTTATTTAAAAGTCCGACAACCGTATTGATAGTTACTATAGTCTGTTACATCATTCTGACTTTTTTTTTATGTCACAGGTTGCCAATGATATGTCCAAATTGTCGGATATGTAGTCAGAACCACTTTTCGTCAAACAACGATTGGTAAGTATCGTCGACTGTCATTTAAAGAAGCAACTCGATAGATGTTACAAGATAGATACACCTGGGTTGCGTTCAATATCTGATCAGCTATATAGTGCTATGTAGTGCTACGTAGATTTACGACTATTGAACGAGTAGCTAGCCTAGCTGCTATCAATATCTATGTTGCTAGGATAGCTACAAGTTTAATAGTCATAAATCTACGTAGCACTACGTAGCACTATATAGCTGATTCGATATTGAAACGAAACCCTGAGTACATACGGGATCACTTAAAATCGCTATTAGTTTTTAATGGACTTTTTATTTTGCCAGGTACCAAATGTTCTGTGAAATGTGTTATGAATTGTTCTTTCAAGTTGTCTATTCGTCGCTTTTAAGAAATAGTGGTGTTTCATTTTCTTCGACTCACGATAGTTAAATGTATCTTCTAATTATTTCTATTTAAGGGGGCTCGCGGGTCTAAATCGATTTTTTTATTTAATATAGGGTTTCGATATATTTTTCATAAATGAACTTTGTCTTATACTTAATGGAAAATGAAATAAAACAAGTGAAACTGCGAGCTACTGCTCACTGATGATACCCCCGCCGCAAGTGGATAATATTAATAGTGTAAAAATATGCAAGTGTTCGGTAGACAGGAAGTTGTCGAGTGATGAATTTGAAAACGCATCACACGGTAAAGCTGACTTATATAAATCCTGAAACCAAATTTCAGAAATCCTTGTATTGTAGTTCCTGAGAAAAATGTGACGAAAATTTTCAACTTGGCTATCATGTGTAAAATCATACAAGTGTTCGGTAAACAGGAAGTTGTCAAGTGATCAATCTGAAAACGCATCACACGGTATAGCTGACTTAGATTAACCCTGAAACCAAATTTCAGAAATCCTTGTATTGTAGTTCCTGAGAAAAATGCGACGAAAAATATTCATGGGACTGACGGACTGACGGAAGGACAGAGAGAGGTAAACAGTATATCCCCCCTTTTTTTTAAAGCGGGGGTATAAAAATGGGGTCACCGTTCATTAACGATCACAATCTATCTTCGAAAGAAGCATACATCTTTGTTCATGTCCGTTTTTTTACTGTTGAACTAATAGGAGAAATAGAAATTATATCGAAATAAAAAAAGAACTCAATTACAGAAATCGCTTAAATTTTACAATTATTTAGTTTATGTGCAGCTTATTCGAGAGAAAAAAATATAGGTCACCGATGAGTTAAAAAAGATATTTTAATTTTAATGCCAAAAAATGGTATTTTTGCACCAAAGGGATATAACTTGGATCTTTTTCAATGATATCTACATTTTAAAGTCAGCTGGGGCCAACACGAATTGATTTTTTGGAATGAGTTGTGTGCTATATGATAAAGTAAAAACTACTTTATGTAATTTATAAAATTTAAAATGAAAGATAAGTGTTTAAATTTGTTTCTGAAAATCTTATACTCGCGAGCCTCCTTTAAGACCAAAAATATCTCGTTCTTATTACCTCGAATGATTTTTTATAAAACTCAGTTTCCTATTCTTTTTTTTTGATTTTTTGTTGGGCAATTATTTCCAACTTTTTTTATTTTTACGTGTACCAATATATGATCCTGGTATCTTTATTAGTATTTACAAGAATATTCTGTTTTTTTCTTAACTTATAATCCCAAGGGTGACTGGGGAATAGAAATATGGTCACTTGGTCTTTCGACCGGCAGTAGAATGCTTGCCGAAGTTGGGCGTTCGTTTGGTTGTGCGGGATGTATTAAGTTCGCAGTCACGTCCGGTCAGAATGGGGACGTTAAATTCGATGTCTCGTGTAAAGAGAGTGCCATCCTCTTTGCAACAACTCTTTGAGGGTCCGTAGGTGGACTGTTGCAAGGCAAAATTGCTGTCCCTATCCAATATACCCTCGTTTCCAGTGGCAGTCCAAATTTCCCCAACCATCATCCCAAATGGCCTCTATTATGACAATACCTACCTATTGTATTCATTGTGAACTTGTTCTCGTCCTGAATATGCATGAAATATTTGCCACTGGACGTTAAGTAACCAACAATCAATCAATCTTAACTTATATAATCTTCTATTCCTCTTTTTCATACTATATTAACCTCAAAATGGATAGCAAAAAGGCATTTGACAATACGCATAAGTTATTAGTCTTCAAGTTGACATGCCAGCTACAGTGTTGAAAATTGAAGGAGATCATGAAGATGTTTCCAATGCTCCGCTCCGCTAATCGAATACTGTGTTTGAAAATTCACGTTGATATAATAAAATTGAGAATGGAAATGGGGAATGTGTCAAAGAGACAACAACCCGACCAAATAAACCTATCAAATATCGATTCAGTTCCCATCAGGTCCAAGTTTTTATAAGATGACTTTAAAAGTAGGAATCGGAAATTGAACTTACTTGAAAAGAATATCAGTAACAGGCCTGGCATACTCCCTGTTATTACCTAAAACACACAGACTGTTTGTTAATTGAATTTAAAATAAATGCAAAATAATACTAGCGTACGATTGCATTGCTTATTACTCGTTTAGCAAGAAACGAAACATGTGGCTAGGTATACTCAAGTTGGAGCAATAACGTTTTCTCTTTACGTATGTCATAAAATATGACAAAGTTATCCGAACTATTTGCTTATTTGCTGAAAGTAGTTTAAAGGGCACATCATTTCAGTGTTAATCGCATTTTGTCTTGCAAGAGACATGTGAAATCGAAGTCGGTGCTGGTGATCGATATTGTTTATTCTAATAAAAAAGAAGATGTGGTATAATTGCCAATGAAACAACTGTCCACAAGAGACCAAAATGACACAGACATGGACAACTATAGGTCACCGTACAGCCTTCAACACTGAACAAAGCCCATACCGCATAGTCAGCTTTAAAAGGCCCCGATAAGACAATGAATGTAAAACAATTCAAACGAGAAAACTAACGGCCTTATTTGATAAAGGTTCTAAGCCAACAGTTTAATATATAACCGTCATTTACGATGTTATTGATATTGTATGTGATATCCTACGTGAAATTTCAAATCTAACTCGTTTTTATGTAACATAAAATTGGTTAATCATTTTTTTTTTAATCATTTTCTTTTTCAAATATAAAAAATAAACGATATTTAACCTCCCCACCGACTAAAAACACCCATTGAATTGAAATATCCATCAAAAACTCACCATAGTCATTATAAAGTCATAAATGTTACATTTCCTGGTACATTGTGGTATGAAGAGTTGTACTATGACCTGTTAACTTAAAGTCCTTTTAAAATGTTTATGAATATTATTCGAACACTCATTGTACATAACAACATTAACAATACTTTACATAGTTGAAATAAAATAGCATGTTTTCATGATTATTTTTTTACTCATTTTTTCTCTGTATAAATAAAAGTTTATGCTGCATTGAAAAATATATTTGGATGTTAAAACCACTAGTTAAAAGTGTGTTCATAAAATGTTTTGCGGGATTGGTGTGGACTAGTACAAACAGCTTGAGCACAGATAGTTGTATATTTTGCATAACTTCCATGTCGTCTGCTTAAATCCAATCAAACTGTTTGGTTCTGCGATGCTAGTATGACTGAAAAGAAAATCTAGAATCAATTATCTCTTATCTGTGTTTTTTTCTTTCAACAACATTTTAAATGCTATCTATCTATCTAAGGGTTACACAAGAATATATATGTGGCTATTCCCGATGCTAGCAGACTATCAATCTAGAAGTTCTATGATCTTCTCCCAACTTTCAAACTAGCCATAATTTGAATCGGTTATTTTCTTTTTCTTTTATGCCAAACATACACACATTGGGGTAGTGGGTTTGAATTTTGATGAAGCCAATGTTTTTGAAGCCCAAACAAAAACAAATCATGGAATATTTATATCGTAAGCAGCTACTTTCGGTCGCAATGTTCCTCTTTGTGTCTAAACATAGTACAATGAGAAGCTAAATGTAATCTTGCCTGCTCCAATATAAACTTCTAGGGAACTAAGAGGGAACAGTTTTATAAAAAAAAAAAAAAAAAAAAATGTGTTTCTTGAGTTGGTATATATTACTAATATGGTATACACTTCTTATTAGCATGTCATTGTAAAAAAAACTAAACATCAATAAACAAAGTAAACATTGATCCTGTATCATATAACTATGATTTAAAATCACTTTTATAGTATCACAAAATAAGTTTTGGAATGAGATGATCGACTTAACACACCAATAGACATCTACAAAAACAAAAAATGCAATTGCTGAAATGTGTAAAAAAACACATTTTCGAAAACAAAACAATACGGATGTACATGTAAATACAAGGGTCTTCCAATCTACAATGACTAGTCTTTTTAAATATAAAATACCGGATGTTGCTTTTGAATACCACTTAAAACATCAAAGAACAAAAAGTCAGTCATCAAAATTCAAATTCGATCAATGAAACATTGTGCATTCTTATTTATACAGAACTAATATAGCTGCATTATCATGGTTATCCTGTCCCTTTTAATTGGTATATTATGTATCTCATATATTATTATATATTCTAAATATTCAACGCTGCATTTTATATAAAATTAATGGACTCTGATCCAGACAGTCTTTAGTTATAATTTGGAATTAAAGGGCGCGAGTAATCTCTGGTATAAATAAACTCATCATAGATACCAGGATTGAAACTTTATATTTACGCCAGACGCGCGTTTCGTCTAAAAAATGCTCATCAGTGACACTCGAATCAAAAAATGTTAAAAAGGCTAATTTAAAACAAGTACGAAGTTGAAGAGCATTGAGGACATGACGCAAGCTTCTCAATTTAAAGGGGTAAAATTTATTCTCTATTTCATACCTATTCCGTGCTATTTCTATTGTGGAGTTACCTTTGCAATTCATTATTCAAAGTGTAACAAAATTATGGGATGAGCAAATTGAACAAAAAAAAAACCCTTAGCAAATCTAATGGATAAATTGTCACATCTTTCTGTTCTAAGCTCTTTTGAATGATAAATATTCTACTACTCGAGCTTCTTATTGTATTTTAGACGCAGTCAGTACTAGCTGATTTCGCTATTGGTAAATAATGACTAATTTTTCTATTTCGAGAGAAATTCTTTTGATTTTTCAAAAACTATATATAAACTTTAGATATTTAATTTAGTCCAAATTTGATTATACAGCAATTTATATCGAAATGTCTGCTGACATATCCTTTTTCTTATTACTTTGCAATACATTTCTAAACTCTTTTTGTTCATAATCTACCATATGCAATTCAATATAGTTAATATATGTCTGTATACAAGAATAGATAGAAAAACATAGTCGAAACTTATCTCGTATTATTTCTATCTTTATATTCTATTCTATTCTTCTCATTTTTGCCCAATATTCTCTATTTTTTATATTTTTTTGTCCAATGTTCTCTATAGTTCTATATTCTCTATGCTTTGTCTTTATTTCTCTGATTTTTGAAGTTTGCCAATTTTTATGGCCTACTATTCTCTTTCAAGTCTGTTTACTCATCCAGACCCTCATATATATCAGCTGATCACTTTTGTTTATTTCGAATTGTTCCTAATGTTTGTAATGTCATTAGCTTCATTTTACACTTTTCTTAAAACTACATAACACACAAAATTTACCTGAATAACTGGGTGTTGAAGAATGAAGTTTGAATCTGTGCACTATCTTAATTACATGATCCTGTACAAAAACGACTTACGTCATCGTTTGCTTGTTTTTCTGTCTATCAGAGAAGAAAAATCACGAGCAATAAAAATATAATTCAAAACAAAAAAAAATCACAAAAATATTGAGCTTCGAGGAAATTCAACTTGGAAAGTCCCTAATCAAATGGCCAAATCAAGAAATCAAACACAACAAACGAATAGATATCTTGATTTTGGTACACTTTGGCATTTACCTTGTTGAGGATTTCATTCCATTGCTTTCAACTCGAAACAATTTCCCCTTTCTTTGGGCGGAAATGCAGAGGTTGTATAACAAGCAATATTTTACAATATTATTATATCGATATGTCGGTGAGGTGTGTTCCCATTTCGCCTTAGCTGTGAATTCCAGGTAAAAATATACTAAGGCCAGATGGGAATTGAACTAAGGCGAAATGTGAATTTAGATAAAAATATTAAATAAACAAATTAAACCTTTGTGTTTTAATAGCAATTTGAACAACATGTTATTAGGGATTTGTTTCTCTTTAATTATTTTTTTAAATAAAAGTGACCATTTTTATGATTTCAAAAGTTGTGATATCAAGGATTTGCATAGTTAATATACTATACAAATCCTTGGTGAAATCAAGAAAAATCTACAATAAAAAAATGCAGTTGAAAGTTGCTTCTCTTGAAATATTGTTTGTTGATGTTTAATAAAAGTTTTTTGAATTCATACAGTTAGAAAAATCAAAATAATTTAATTATCCTTTACATTAAACAACACAAAAAGTTAAATAGAAAGAAAAAAAACCTATTTTCCCACAAACTTGTTTAATTACTTAACAGAAACTTTAATAAAAAAAATATTAAAAAATCTCCAAAACTGTGCTAATTATATATATAAAGCAATATCCATGGTATTCAATGACTTGACTTCTTCAAGATTTGAACAAATTACCAATGTTTAGTTTATCATGAGATGCACAGACCAATGAGACTGCACAAAAACTGCCTTCATTCGAAAGCAGGAGATCAGCACTCTACCAGACAAAACTGCAATCACGTTTACCAAATACACACCTTGGAAAACGCACCACAGACTAAATTAATAACTGCACCAAGTTAACGTATACTTGTGATATGAAGAGAGGGCAGAAACCTACAACCAAACTGATATGAAGAGAGGGCAGAAACCTACAACCAAACTGGAACCACCACCAGACAGAAGGACCCAGGACAAAAAAGCATTTAGAGGTCTGGCATAACAAGATAAAAGAGACAGACAAAATAACACATCCAAATATATTTTAAATTATCAATGTGTTCAAGAAAGAGTAAGCAGCTTATGAGGCAAAGAAAGTCATGACAGTGTGCAGCAGGTGGCAAGATGAGAGGAAAAGCAAAAAAGTATAGATAAATAGAAGAAAGATTCACCACTTTAAAGGAAACCCTACACAATGGTAAAACAGACTATGATTCAGTATATATGGTGATGCAGCATCTTACATCCTCAAACTTGGAAACTGAATTAACCTTGAACATTAAAATGTGTATATCAGTGCCTTGTACTTGTATGTTATTTGTCTTTATTTATTCATTAAAATATGAAATGTTCATATCCAATTTGTCATCTCTAATAAGACTTTATTTACAAAATATAACACATTAGTAAAAAAAAAACACTTTCAGGAAAGAAAAAAAAAGGGCAACTACAAAAAGTGGGACATCAAAAAAAATATCAACTAATTGCAATACAAACAAAACATAACTTAATTTTATTGTTGACAGAAGCTCCCATTTCGCCTTAGTTAATTCTTGTGTACCTGCAAATTTGTACTAAGGCAAACTGGGATTAATTTTATATATAAATTTTGACAGCTAAGGTGAAATGAGGTGAACCCTACGTGCAACGATTTTGTTATTACAATTCGGCTTTCTTTAAACTATACTAACCAATCTAATTAAAATATTGGTCTGTGATTACATTATACTGCATATGAGTATAACGTAATCAGAAATCAATATTTTAATTAGATTTCTATATTAGCATATCTGGGTTCGATTGCCTAACTTTAGTCAAATTTCATGAAGAATGGGAGAATTCAACGACCCGAACATGCATAAACTATTTGCAACTGGACGTTAAGAAACCATGCAATAACCAACCAACACTACTTTAATAGCTGGCTCTGAGAGCCCTTCGTACAAAAATGTAGGATATCAAACACAAAATGTGTTTGAATATGATTATTAATTTTTGTGTCCATTTCATTAAGAATCAGCTGCATGTTTGATACTGGTTGGATATTCAATATCAAATAACTGTCCAGATTCAAAGCATTTCCATCAAGTTCATGTTTGCCCATTGAAATGCGGATGTGCTTGATCTACGATACTTCACCATAAAACGTAGTTTTGTTAAGTGTCGTCACTCGTGATACTACTTGAAAATTTAATTTTCACTTGAAATTTAATAAACAAAAATGAAATAATAACACTCATTATATTTTCATACATCAGATAGGGAATTTGTGGAAATAATTTTCATATTTTACATACATGTATCATTGTGGATTTATTAGAAGTGAACGCAAGGGAATTTGTGGAATTAATTTTCAAATTCTATATATTATTGTGGACTTATTAGCAGTGAACGCATCAAAATAGTTTTGAAATAAATCAATGCTCTATAATCTCATGATATTAAAAACCATTTCAGCAAATCAGTGATTTTTTCTTTTATTTCATTTCATTTATAATTCACAAATAGGACCATTATCAAAAGGTCGTTCAAAGATAGATATATAGTAATACGTCTTTGATCTGTAAACAACCAGGGACTTTCTATACTTTCTGTTAGTATATAGAAAGTCCCTGAAACAACTAAAGAAAGTTTAAAATATGTTTTCCTACATCGCGAATAAGAAAGTTTTTAGAGTATTCACCCTCGGTTACTTAGTTAGTTCGAACTCGTTTCTAACTGAGACTACTATAACACATGTGTTATCATGGTTATAGTAGTCTCAGTTTCTAATATAAAAATGAGAGTGACTTAAAACTAGATATATATATATATACAATATTCACTTTTTTAGGGTGTCGGGAAGACATTTTTAATTCTGAAAAAAACCCAGACCGTCGATCAGTTGTTTCAGATTATTTTTTTTTGCTTCATTTGAAATTTGGCGTATATCTAGTCTCATTTGGTCGCATTTCTTTATTTTCTTCAGTTATTCAGATAATTCAGTATATGTCCGTATTTTTTATGACAAAACGTGCAAATGTATAGGATGAGTACATGTATATATACATACTCAACTTTTGGTTTTGTCTAGTCTTCTTCTTTTTCTTCCATATTATAAGAGTTGGGTTCCTTGAATGAAACGTTTAAACTTTGCGGGACTACGTGTATCGAGCTTGTTTGATTTCTTATAAATTAATTATTCTATTCGAAATTTTCTCGGAGAATTTATATAACACGAGAGCTATAACACAATTATAGTAGTCTGCAAGTTCTTAAAACACAAATAGAGACTGGAGGTTTGGCTAGGATATGCTTAGGGCTTAGCATACACACCGAAATCATGACTTGTTTTGTTTCCGAAGGGGAGTGACACATAGGTTTATATTGCTTTACATAGGGTAAATTGAATTTCTAGCCACATAAGAGATGCATGGTTGGAGTCAGATTTTAATGTTTAATACAATTATCGAAGATAGGAAATAAATACGTGTTAATATTAACAATTATATGGGACGAGTTGTGAAAGGGCCGATTAAGTAGTGCAAGGAAATTATTCGGCCAATCAAAACGATTGTTTGTGAATAGATTAGAGTTCATAAAATAGGAGGGTTAAATCACAAAGAATACTTGAATGAGATCACAAAGACATATATATGTACAAAAATGATATGATATGATTTTGTTGTAAGTTCTGAAAGTTGATTAAACAATAAATATTATACGTACAACCTTAAAAAGTTTAGAAATTACAGAAACAGGTGCTTATATTAGTTCGAGAGTTATAAAATGTAAATAATTATTTCACTGTCTTTCTTATTATAAAGTATGTACAAATGATCTGATCAACCAGTTGTGGGTGTGTCCGACATGAAGAATAAAACCTTTACGTTATAAAATAATATCGCCCAGTAAAAATACTGAAACATTTTGCAAGAGAGGTTGCTGGTTAACCTGAAAATATTGCCAAGCTATCATTGTGTTTGAGTTCGTCTTTGGTCGAATAAGAAGTGTAACATGTTTGGCTTATGAACTATATGTTCGTATCCATTTTCACAGAATCTGAGATACGCCAATATCAATCTTTTAATTCACTCAAAACTTACTACAACTTCAAGACTTTACTTAAAAACCACGAAACCAACCTTTAAACTTTGAAACTTAATAAAGGAACAACGATATTTACACAATTATCTTTGTATCAAAAAGAAATCTGAAAACTATAACCTCTATTTATCCTTGATCCTTTCACTGACTCCGAGGTCCCAACTGATTTGACAAACAATTATATAAAACCGGCTTAAGAACAAGCTTTAAAAATCCTAGGTTCTTGAAACACCTAGTTTTGAGACACCCAGTCTCTGAGACACCTAGTCCTGAAATGACTAGTCTCTGAAGCACCTAGTTCCTGAGACAACTAGTTTTAAAGTACCTAGTCTCCGGAGCACCTACATTTGTAAGTCACCAGATTATTACAAGCTATCTGTTCGAGGGACTGCGACCATTCCCGAGGGAAATTACAGTGTCGGAACAACCCGAGAGCTTCTAATAATTTTAATACTTAGTCTCCTAAGCACCAAAGTCACCAGACTATTACAAACCACCTGTTCGAGGGAAATTACAGTATCGGAACAACCCAGTAGCTTGCAACAATCGTAAAGACTTCAAAAACCGCTTGCTTCAAAACCACAAGCTTTCAACTCAACTAGGTTTACAAACTTCTCAATTCTAACTTCTTTATTTGCTGGTACATGTATTTTCTTCCCGATGTTTAACCATCAACGGCCAAATAACAAATGAGCGAACTCGCACTATGAATCAGTGTCTTTATAAACCAAGAGTGTGGACCTCGAAGAGAGCACCCTAGTAACAATTAATGCGTCTCATAACAACCAAGGATAAAAGAATAATTCTATATGTATTTATCGTTAACGCAATATTCAAACGGGTAATCTATGATAGATAACAATTCAACGATAAATTACAAATGTTGTCTTATGCCTACATGTAAATGCATTTTTGTCACAGAAGTTTCTAAAAGTGTTGTCATTGCCTATGGCCCATCATAAAATTTTGTTTGAGCTATTTTATTATCACCTAACACTGCGTTACCAGGCGTGAATCAAGCCATTTTAAAAAGGGGGGTTACCAGCCCAGGACAAAGGGGGGTGGGGGTGTTTGGGGTTGTCCAACTATATGTCCCCATTCAAATGCATTGATCGGCCAAAAAAGGGAGGTTCAAACTGCTGGATTCCCCTCCCCTGATCCTCTAATGGATACACCACTACAATGACATTAAAATTCCATCTAACCATATCATGCTTACACATTACAATATTTATTTTTTTTTTTTAAATTTGACTTACATTCTTCAATCTATAAAGAATATTTATACATGTACAGTGGAGTCCCTGCATGGTGACTGAGCGGCTAGTGATGTCACACATTTTCTGATTTGCTTATATTGGCCAATATAACACAATCTTTATAGAATCTTTCTTGTATTGTTTAGAATTATGTCAGTATGTATTCAAAAACAAAATTAAGTAAATTTATAAATACTATCTGGTGATTAGCTACATGTATATTTACTTAATTTAGCCAATTTCTGATAAAAAAATTACATCATCATATTAAATTTGTTTTAATCAAGTCAAATTTTAATCAGATTGAATAAATTTTGCTCTGCATCCTTGGCAACTTATATATATATGTTTGATTCAAATTCAACTAAATTTTGTACTGTAAATTTTTTCTTTTAAATATTCAAAATAATAAATTTTTAGAAAGCATGCACAAAATCGCCCCACATTTGAAAAAACGTCTAATAAACAAGGAGTTTCCTCATTTTGGACACACGCTTACTTAACTCGAAATCTTATGGGTGAAACCATACAAACAGAAGATTTCACAAAAAAAAAGTGTATAATAAATTTTTTCAGTGGCACACAATATTATCTGATTATTGGTTTTAATTAAGTAAGGTCATAATTCTTTTGTGCGAGGATACACTA
Source organism: Mytilus trossulus (assembly GCF_036588685.1). NCBI lineage: Eukaryota > Metazoa > Mollusca > Bivalvia > Mytilida > Mytilidae > Mytilus > Mytilus trossulus. Next base: position 3,860,389 of record NW_026963294.1, read on the forward strand.
GACTGCACAGTATATATACAGGATTTAGATGTAAAAACAAAGGAGAAGGTCTTGTAAGAGCTTACTTCAGACAAAAAGTTGAAATACATCTGATGAAAGATTTTTCTTCCAATTTTGAAATGTTTTAAACCCTGAAGTGTCTACTTCATTCGGTTCAATTGGTTAATGTAAAAGATGTGGACTGACTTTGACAATAAAAAACGCTCAAATTCAAGCTTTAAACATGTTAATTAAGAAAAAATCATTACACTGGTATGCCATTTGACCACAATTTTAGACAATTTTTTTGAAAAATGGAAGTGGTTCCATTCATTTTCATGATTTTCACCCTCAACATTTATATATATGTAGTAGATTATTATTAAAAACAAATATATTTAAATATTAAGACTGAACACAAGTGTGGCCTCATTCATTTTAGTGAAAAACACTTAAAATTAACACAAATGTTTAAATTGAGTTGTCTCTCTTTAATCATGTTAATTAAGAAATAATTCATGGAAGCCAAAGATTGTTAGAAATTAACACATGGCCTGGGCCTTGATATTCAAATTTTATCCTGATGGCTAGCAAGGCATTAAAATTATCGAATATCACTGCCCAAGCCATGTGTAAATTTCCAACAATTATGGCTTTCATGAATTATTTCAATTCTTATAGAACAAATACGGTCATTAAAATACTGAAGGGAGGGTTGGTTTAGTGTGTGTGTGTGGCTGATCTTTTTACTCCCTGTTAGATAAAGCTCAAATATCTAATAAATCCGTAGCTTGCATGGGTTATTTCGTGAATAACCGCTAGAAAAAAATTTAATTCTTCTAATTCTCAAACCCAACATTTGCCATTTTTGATTTACATGATTTTCTCGTAAGCTTCCATCAAATCCAAATTGACATTTCGTAACTAAGGAGTAGCCATGTTGACTTGCTGAAATAAGTAAATATGCAAATAATGCAATAGAAAATAAAACAAAACCTACCTCAAAAATCATTTTTAATAGAATATCATATGAATTTCAATGGTTCACGTGACACAAAAAACTTTCAACTTTAGCGGTTTCATTTGTATGACATGATGTTTTGAAATGACTTTAATGTCCAAAAAAAATAATAGACTTTTGCCATGTTTGCTGAGTTTTATTTTATTTTTGTTTTGTTGATTTCTCAGAGCTCTTGTGCATAACTACTTTTTATTATGCTTCCGAATAAGAATAACAGTAAAATCAGCAAAGGGTCTTCATGGTCTACAAATGTAGGTTTCAATACATGTAGATTTACTTGGGAAGTATATTGTAACAGCAATTATTATGTTTATCTCTGAGTCTACGCAAAGTATAGATATATTGAGAATTTTATCACAGTGTTGTTTACAAAGCGAAAGAAGCACGTCATTCATGTGTTATATAAGAATAACAGTTTTGGTTATGAACAAAATATTTGTTTTTATCTGATATCAATGTATATATTCATGATATTATAATAAAATTGAGAATGGAAATGGGAAATGTGTCACAGAGACAACAACCTGACCATAGAACAGACAACAGCAGAAGGTCACCAACAGGTCTAACCGTCTTCAATGCAGCGAGAAATTCTCGCAACCAGAGGCGTCCTTCAGCTGCCCCTAAAACAAATATATATACAAGTTCAGTGATAATGAATGCCATACTAAACTCCAAATTGTACACAAGAAACTAAAGTTAAAAATAATACAAGACTAACAAAGGCCAGAGGCTCCTGACTATGGACAGGCGCAAAAATGTGGTGGGGTTAAACATGTTTATGAGATCTCAACCCTCTAGCTTATGTAGAAAAGTAAACGCATAACAATACGCACATAAAATTCAGTTTAAGAGATCTAAGTCTGAGTCTGATGTCAGAAGATGTAACCAAAGAAAATAAACAAAATGACAATAATACATAAATAACAACAGACTACAAGCCATGCTAGCAGTTAACTGACATGCCAGCTCCAGACTTCAATTAAACTGATTGAAAGATTACATGTATGTCTTCATCATATGAATATCAGGCACAATCCTTCCCATTAGGAGTTTATTATCATACCATCATAACATATATCATGTCTATATATAAGAAGAACATAACCTATGGCATGCCAACTCCTGGTTATTAAACAAATAACAAAGGAATATATAGAAAATGAAGATGTGGTATGATTGCCAATGAGACTTGTAACTCTCCACTGGAAACTAAATGACATAGGAGCTAACAATTATAGGTTGCCTTCAACAGGGAGAAAAACTCATACTGCATAAGTCAGCTATAAAAGGCCCTGAAATGACAAATGTAAAACAATTCAAATGGTAAAAACTAACGGCCTGATTTTTTTGTTTATAAATGTTAAATACTATGAACGGATAGAAAATTAATAAACAGCAACAAACAACAACTACTGTATGCCATTTGTGTACAATTAGCCACATAATGTAAAACAAGCTTTAAGAGAATGTGAAAATGTATTCATTTTGTAGTCATTGGTCATGTTGGTAGTCATGGTAGTTGGCCATTTATACATATTCTTTTTTACACAAGTCTGGAGAGTTGTCTCATTGGCACTCGCACTACATCTTCCTATATATATATACATGTAGATTGTATTGAAAACATTACAAGTACTTATGTTAACAATTATAAATATGATAAATCAGATGTGGAGTATTCACGTATTGGTTTATACACACACCAAATGTAGGTATAGATCCAAGATTTTAAAATAGGGGGACCCTCTGGTAAGTCAATGTTGGAATGATACTTGTAAAAAATTTATGCATATATACACATTACAATGTATCATATATGAACCTCCATAATGGGGAGGCAACAGTTGATTGTCTTTTTGTCTTTTTTTTTTGGCATGGTGTTGTCAGTTTCTTTTTTAACTTATGCGTTTAAAAATCCCATTGGTATCTTTTTAACATGTTTAAAGATCGTAACAAACTTTTATGAATGTATCTTGTATTCATACAACATGTACAATGTTTAATGACTTGTGTATACTTTTTCTGTTTTTTAGATGACTACAAGATGGAGGGTGTACATTATAAAAGATCTAGACAGACCTGTACAATGTTTAATGACTTGTGTATACTTTTTCTGTTTTTTAGATGAATACAAGATGGAGGGTGAACATGATAAAAGATCTAGACAGACATGTACAATGTTTAATGACTTGTGTATACTTTTTCTGTTTTTTAGATGAATACAAGATGGAGGGTGAACATGATAAAAGATCTAGACAGACATGTACAATGTTTAATGACTTGTGTATACTTTTTCTGTTTTTTAGATGAATACAAGATGGAGGGTGAACATGATAAAAGATCTAGACAGACATGTACAATGTTTAATGACTTGTGTATACTTTTTCTGTTTTTTAGATGAACACAAGATGGAGGGTGTACATGTTAAAAGATCTAGACAGACATGAACCATGGTAAACCTACAAAATAAAATAAAAGATATATAAAGGTCAGCATACACTATTTTTTTCATGTCCTTGCCTTTTTTACTCTGTAGCTGATTGCTATATACCATATGAATATGAATCTGGAATAATTCAGAATTCTGGCACTTGTTTAGAATTTTTGATTAAAACTTATCCCAACTAAATAGGGTAAGCCTTGTGTGCATGGCTAAGGTTAATTTCACTTTCACTAATATTTAAGTGAATACTGACTAACTCTCATTGTCCATATACATGTCATGCATGTAGTTGGGTTAGTTTTTTTCATCATATTTTTCTTATCAATTTTCAAGAATTCCAAAATATTCCAGGTTCAAATAATTCCTTGTTTTTTCCTTGTTGTTGAATGCTGGGTGTACAGTTGCCCAGAATTGCTTACATCCAGTTTATTTGAACTTTGGTTTTATACTTTATGAGAACAAAGTTTTAAATCATGTTAGTTTTGGTATAGCTTGATGTTTGCTTCTGCAATAGAATAGTCATTGATCTATTCATCATATGTACACCGTCAAGACAGTCTTCAACAATATATAAATGAATTAAATAAAATAAAATTGTGTAATAGAGTGTTGATATGTAATTTAAAAAAATCATACGCAATATACATGATATACAAAAAGTACATGAATATTAAACATTTTAAACCACCAATACCCAGCTAAAAATATGGCTTACAACATGTACAAGACATTGTATCTCAAATAGCTACATGAACAATGAACATGTGTTTTCAAATTAAGACACCTCAAAAGATCAGCTATTTTTTTATTTTTTCCTTATACTCAAAAGAATAAACCTAAGCATAATCATAATAAATCTCTTATGATAAGGTAAATAAAATATCCAGGTGGTACCTGACAATACAGGGAGATAACTCTGTAAAATCAGCTAAACTTTTTAATCGCATTGTATTGTTAAGGAAATATAAAGCTTCTCAATGATCAAAAATAGTGTTTGTCAAACTGCTATACATGCTATATACTGTGGATTCCTTATTATTCGTTGGATACCAATTTTCATGGATTTCGTTGGAACAGTTGAACTACGAAATTTAATGTTCAAAGAATGACAATTTTCAATAGGCTTGTATGTAGATTTCAGCAAAACCATGAAATCAAATATCCACTAACATGTTAGTTTTCCTCAATCCACGAAAATTAGTACCCACCAAAAATAAATGAATCCACAGTATCCAATGAAATTTTTACAAGAAAGTGTGTGGTTCCAGGTGTTTCAAATTTTTATATTTTTTGTCAAAATTTTATGAAATTCAATGGGTCAAATTTATTTTAGTCAAGGTGTAAGTTATTGGATTATCTTATCTATATTATCTATATTATTTAATCTCTAATGGAAAGCATGAAAGACCTTAATTATTTTTGGGAAATCTCAGGTTTAAAAATTAACTACAGTAAAACCCAGGTTGTATGGATTGGCAGTATGAAATACAGTCAGAATGAACTTTGTACTAGCTTAAACTTATCATGGGGTAAACATAATTTTTCGTACCTTGGAATAGACTTTGATGTAGATTTATCAAAGATGATACGATTAAATTATGATAAAAAAATATTGGAGATTGAATCTCTTTTAAAGCAATGGAGCAAGAGAAACTTAACTCCAATTGGGCGTATTACAGTGGTTAAAACATTGGCATTACCAAAGCTAATCCATCTGTTTTCATCATTGCCAAATCCAGACTCTAGATTTATTAAAAAACTTGATAACTTGTTTTATAGTTTTGTTTGGCAAAAACCAGTTGGTAAAGTTAAGAGAGAAACATTAGTTAAAGATTATTTTGAAGGGGGTCTAAAAATGATTTGTTTGAAACCTTTCATAAAATCACAAAAATGTACATGGGTTAGAAGATTGATCAATAATAAAAAATTACAGGACACTCTTGCTTTCTATGGGATTGATTCTGACTTATTAGAAAATACAGGTGCCAAAAACATAGAAAAAAGTATGAATGTATGCACAAATCCATTTTGGAAAGATGTTTTGAGTGCCTGGAAAGAAATTGTTTCATTAAATATTGAATATACATGGGAATATTTTTTGAATATGCCTTTATGGTTTAATGAGAAAATTGAAATAGAAAATGATGTTGTTTTCTACAAAGACTGGTATGACAAAGGTGTACACATTGTAAATGATTTATTAGATGAAGCCGGAGAATTTTTTTCTCTGACTGAATTCCAGAAGGTGTATCAAATACGTACAGATTTTCTGAAATATTATGGCTTAATAAAATGTGTTAAACAGTATTCACAACAGTTTGGTAAAAATGCTACATCGCCAATTAAGAATTGTTACCCAAGCATTCCTAATAATATCAAGATTTTTTTTAAACATAAAAAAGGTTCCAAAGATATGTACCTCATATTGAGAAAAAATCTTACGGAACCAACAAATAAAATGAAAATTATGGAAAAGTTTGGTGTCACTAATGATGAAATGAAACTCATTTATACACTTCCATTTAAAACTACTACAAATAGTAGAGCACAGTGGTTTCAATACAGGATAAACCACTTAGTTTTGACTACTAATTATTTTCTGGAAAAAATAAAACTTGTACAAAGCCCTCTTTGTACTTTTTGTAATATACAACCAGAAACCATTATACACTTATTGTGGGAATGTGAAGAAGTACAAATTTTGTTAGAAAATTTTGATACATGGACTTCATCTACAGCACACATAACACTTAACTATAATTGTAAGACTTTTGTATTTGGTATTTTTGATGTTAGAAACTGTATTGTACAAAATAAGATATTGCTCTGTATTAAGTATTATATTTATTCAAGTCGATGTTTGAAAAAAGTTCTATCACTTCAGGCACTCAAGCATAAGTTAAATGATCTGTATTGTACTGAAAAAAATGTAGCTATTTCCAAACAAAACCAAGAACAGTTTGAGAAAGAATGGAATAGCTGGCACTTTCTGTGTTTATACTGAGAACAATCACACAAATACATGAGACTTTTATTTTTAAATTTGCTAATGAAAACCTATAAATCTGGCTCTTTACTTTCCACCTTTCTTGAATCAGAAACCATATAAGGGCAGTAATATATAGAGCAAACCACAGATGACCAATTCTTCTTTTTTTTGTTTCTTTTTTTTTCTAAAAATTTCAAACTTGTATTTGTTCTTTTGTTAGATATTTTTTTGTTACTTTTTTGACAAACTTTTGATTTTTTTTCTTTTATTTTTCTCTATCCATTTTTTTTCTTCTTCAAAATTTTACTATAGAAAATAAAACAAAACATAGACAAATTAGTTTGCAGCAGAAAACTCAAACTGTTCTTTAGAATTAGTAATTGTAAGAATTATTAAAATTAACTTAATTATAATTATCTGTAATTGTATTACCTGCATTGTAAAGAATAATTTATATACTTTTGTATATTATCATGATCATGTATTGTGTTTTGATAAAATAAAATAAATATAAAAAAAAAGGTGTAAGTTATTATGTAACGACAGATGTCTATAGAAAATGTTAAGCTCTATCACATGCTCAAACTCAAACTTCAGAAATACTCAGTTGCTTTGCTTTAATGCAGAGTACTAATTACCTGTAAGACTAATCTTTCTGAAAACAAAAGTAAGTAAATAAATCCCTCATATATATATGTTAAATATGATTGCTAATATAAATATTCAGAATTACTGCCTCAGGTGAAAAATCCTTGCCATCTTTGATGTCTTGTCACATGCATTACCTTTATAGACATGTAATTAGTGAAAGTAAACATGCTAAAATTAAAGTAAAGCTAACTCACAATTGACTAAATTGTGTAAAAATTTATTTGTACACATAAGTCACAATTGGTACCATTGATGTTAATTATATAAGATACATGTAGAATATGTTTATAAATATTTACTTATCTAACCTCCTATACATTTCTAGGAATGTAATTGGTTAAAAGCAACTGTTTTTTTTTTATATTTTCAGAGCTGGATTTCAGAAGAATATCAAATAAAAAAGTCCAGCATAATATCAAGAATTTCCAATGGAAAGTAAAAAGGATAATGGACTCAGTATTTATATCAAAACAGAACCAAATGACCATGGCGATTACCTTCCAGAAAATAGATCGGAAAATTTTGCATGTTCAAGTTACCATGGTTATGCTGAAAAGAATAGAATAAGTATGGGTAAAAGACCAGAACATTATGAGTATGATGCCTTTAAGGCTAAATATGCATCTGAAAATAATATGATTTATGCAGAATACAATAGACCAAATTTAAAACGAAACAATGAACATGAATATGATGGTTTTCAACTTGAAAATAGCTCAGAAACTAACACAGACATTTTGACAGATAAGAATAACAAGGAAAAAAACAGACTTGCTATAAATAGACCGAAAAGTCCAAATGAATATAATGCCTTCTTGTCTAAAATTAGATCAAAAGCTGACGAATATATGAACTACACAGAAAATCTCATAACAGATTCTAGTGTAAGAGTTAATGAATATGAGCAGAACCATTCTAAAAATAGATCTGAAGATGTTGCCATTGACTACAGTCTGGTACAAGAAATAAAAAAGGAACCAGTTGAGGATTACCATTGCCTTTCTGAAGCAGAAATCAAAGATGCTATGTACATGCATCAAAATTTACAAATAAACCAAGAAAAACCTATTCAGAGTCAAATTTTCGTTGAAAACACTGAAAATGGAACTCAACTTAGTTTAAACTCTAATACCAAAGATAATCCTGATCTTGTGAGAAACAGAGCATATAAAGATGAAATGATGCATATCACCGATAATTCTAGAGCAGCTGATTTAGATTTAAACAAAGAGATATGCAAAGCAGTTGAAAGAGAAATTCGTGAAAATACTGGTTTAGTAAACAAGGAAAAACAAGCACCGCAAATCTCTAATACAGATATGACACAGATAAGGGATAAATTTGAAGGTCAAAGAAACGAATCCAAAGATGATAAAAATTGTGAACCTATTGATAAACCAGGATTAAGAAATTCTGACGATACCTTGAAGTATTATGCCAGGACGTGTACAGACATAATCAATGCATCAATAGCAGGTATAATAAACTCTGAGGCTACGAAAAAGTGTGAAGTTGGGGAAGTGAAAAACAAAAGAAAAAGAAGAAGTCCAAAGTTCAATTCAAATTCAAATACAAATTCAGAGGAACATTTAAAAAGCAGTGAAACGTTTGAGGAAAGTATGTATATAATAAACAGTTCATCACCAGTGTTTTCGAACACAGCTGATCAGACGAATGTTAGTGCAGAGACTAAATCAGCTAAAGGAAAATCACCGTGGATTTGTCAAACTTGTGGTAAAGAATTTTTGCATTTCTCACGTTTAAAGACACACACAAGAACGCATACTGGCGAAAAACCATTCATCTGTGGAACATGTGGAAAGAGCTATGCCAGTGCAGCTAGCCTGGCCAATCATGTTAGAGTCCATACGGGAGAAGAATTCACTTGTAGTACGTGTGGAAAAACCTTTGTTAACCCAGCAAATTTAAAGTTGCATCTTCGAACGCACTCGGGTGAAAAACCATACATCTGTGCTACGTGTGGCAAAGCATTTGCTCAGTTGGTACATCTACGTTTACATGATAGAACCCATACTGGTGAAAAACCGTTCATCTGTCAAATATGTGGCGTAGGATTCAGTCAAGCATCAAATCTGAGATATCACAAGCAGACGCACACTGATGAAAAACAATATCACTGTAATATTTGTGGTAAGGGATTCAATCGGCCGGATTATCTTAAAGATCATGAACAAACACATTCAGGGGATAAAACTCATGTCTGTGACATTTGTGAAAGAGGGTTTAGTAGGCTTAAGGATTTTCAAGCTCATCTTCGAACACATACAGGTGAAAAACCATATATTTGTCACATATGCGGAATAGGCTTTTGTCAATCAGGAAATCTTGCATCTCATGTTCGAACGCACAGTGGCGAAAGACCATACCCATGTACTACTTGTGGAAGAGAATTCAATCGCTGGTCGAATCTGAAGTCACATGTTCAAACGCACAATGAAGAAAAACGATTCAGTTGCAAAATATGCGGGAAAGGATTTAATCGACAAGATCGACTGAAGAAACATGGTAGAATACATTCGAGGGATGGAAGTTTTAAATCTTTAGATGGTATGGACATGACCGAGGATGATGTTAAATCCGACGCACCTATGGAAAACGAAGATCTAGAAGAACCTGAATCTCACCTGAGAAATAATGAAAAGTGTTCAGTAGACATGGTAGACATGGACAGTGAACAAGAAGTGGGAGAAAGTCTGGAAAATGTCCAAAGATCTGAAGAGAATTTGGAAAAGGGAGGCAAATTAACAGTAAAACTTTGGAAAAACCAAGAATTTTCTAAAAATTTTAAAGATGTTCAAAGATCCACAATAATAAATAATGGAAAATCCATAGAAAACTTTGTAAATATTGACAAGGAACACAAATTTGGAGAAAATTGGGAAATGAATCAAAGATCTGAGGTAAATATGGGAAATAATCAAAATTCTACAGTGGACATGACAAAAGACCATAAACATGATCAACCTAAAAATTATAAAAATATTGAAAAATCTGCGATGAACGTGATAAACAATGAGAAATCGGCTGAACATTTTGAGAAAAATGAAAAATCTCAAATAAACATGGACAATTCTGGGAATTCTTTTGAAACCTTGAAAAATGAAAACAAAACACTGTGTGCACTGGGTTGTAGTAATAATAAGAATTCTGATGGACAGGATAAAACTGAAATTAATGTTATGGAACATGATGGATAATAATAAGTTTTAGTGTTTCAGTGTGTACAATGTATATATCTAGCCCTAGAATAACCATATTAGTTAGAAAAAAACAATATTTGTAATTGTAAAAGAGGTTGCTGGAGTGCAGGATTTTCAATTAATAAACCTTTTATTGTCATGACTTATATCAAATATAAAAATATATATTGACATGTTTGATAAACATGATAAATTCTAACAGAATAGTACTATTGTCATGATTGTTACAGTTTTACCTTTTTTATTATTCATGTTTAACTTTTTAATATACTTTTTTGTAATTTATTAAATAAATTTTTATTTTTATTCAACATTATTCAAACATTTTTTTTGATGTTGAATTTCAACTGGGAATGCTGTAGATTTTGGGTGATAATATATATAATTATTATCTGCAGGATTATAGTATACAAAATTTAATGTTATACATCATTGTACATACATGTAAGGATTGTAATTTTCATGCCTTTAATTTCAATTAAAGAATGCAATATTTAATATTTCGATAGCAATCTTGGTTTCTTATTTAGCAAATGTTAAAATTTGAATGATGCCTTCTGTGGATTTTTCAAATTAAACATGTTAAAACATTTTCATGAAGTTTCACATAAAAAAACAAGTTTTTTTTCAATATCTATCTATGTGACATGGAGACATAAATTTTCCAAATGTAAAGAAAAAATATTAGTCAGTGCTTGCTTGTGAATTAAATTATTTTTTTTAATAATATATTTTGAATGCTAGCTAAAAATACATGATATATAGACAAATGTTAGAAGAATAAAAACCAGCTCATTTTGCTTTTGATCAACATGATCAATGATTGTTATTTTTTTCTGACTTTTTCTTAATTACATACCACTTAAAGTTTTATTTTAGTACGCCATGTATGGTGATTTTTTTTAACTACCAACCATCTCAAATATATACATGATATATGTTTCTCAATATTTTTTTTAATTTCCCTTTTAACATGTTTAAATATACTAATTGTACATGTTATCAATCATGGTATTGCTATATCTGAACTATTAAATGCTATTTATAAGGATCTTGTAATTTGAAATTGAGCTGTTAACACCCTTTCTCATGGGTAATAATTATACAAGTTATTTTTCATCACTTGAAGATGTATATTAATTAACTTTTATAAGTAAATAAGACTGTTGGTTTTCCCATTTGAATGGTTTTACACAAGTAATTTTGGGGCCCTTTATAGCTTGTTGTTTGATGTGAACCAAGGCTCCTTGTTGAAGGCTGTACATTAACCTATAATGGTTAACTTTTTTGAAATTGTTATTTGGATGGCGAGTTGTCTCATTGGCACTCACACCACATCTTCCTATATATCTATTGTAAGATTTTATTTTTATTTTCAAGATTTGAATTATCTCCCTTTAAAAAGCATGTACTTATACATCTTATACAAGTTAAGTATTTTTCAGGGGCGGATCCAACCATTTTAAAAAGTGGGGTTCCCAACCCAGGATAAAGGAGGGTTTCAACCACATGTCCCAATTCAAATGCATTGATTGTCAAAACAAAAGGGGGGGGGGGGGTTCCAACCCCTGGAACCCCTCCCCCTGGATCTGTCAATGTTTTTGGTCACCCCTTTCAACCTCAAAACATGCCTAAACATAATTTCCTGGTTTGTGAATTAATTTTTGATTAGAGTTCAAACTTTTTTCTCAAGAACTAAGCAAAAAATCCATTTTGAAAAGTTGTTTTTTAAAAGTAATAACTGTGCATGGTCTTGTGAATTATTCCCTAAAGGCTTGTTTACGAGCAATATTTTGAAGCTTTTAATTGTCCATGAAATTGTAGTATAAAGAATAGTAAAGACATCTATTACATACAAACAATTAAACACTCTATTATACCAATATGGTATAAAGATAATGTATAGTGAAGAGAAACTTAAGTTATAATTAAAGAATATTAGAAAAAAAAATTACTTCTTTACTTACATAAGTTTCGAAACCTCAATATTTAAAGGATATAACTCGATCTCCAAAATAAATTACCTTACTGTACATGTAATCGAAATCACTTGTATAGTATTATATAAGTATTACCTCTTAACATTGCTAAATGACCAGTTAAAGTTTTTAAAAATACATCTATATCATATATACAGTTTGAAATTCTTGTTATTTCTTATACATTTTTTCTTGATCATGTAAATCATTACACATTATATATCTATCCATACTTTACTTATGAAAGACTTTACTTTCCCGCCATAAATATGAATTTTGAATTTATTTGTCCCTGTTATAATATATATATTTAAACAAGAACAGTAACCTGCATTGTTATGATTGTAAATGTATCGTCAATATTTCCATTCTGATATGTCTGTGGAATACCTTATTAGAAATAAGGAAATGTTGATACTTTTAATATACAATGTATATACAGGTAGCAAACTGTTTTATTTTTTATGCCCACAATATTTTCCTGATCTGTGAAATTTAAATTGCTTCATATGTTTTATAAAGATGCAGATCCAGAACTTTTAAAGAGGGGGAGGGAAACAAGGCAACCTTTGGAGTGAAACATGTATAAAGTCTATGTAGAAAAGATGATGTGGTATGATTGCCAATGTGACAACTCTCCACAAGAGACCAAATGACAAATATATAAACAACTATATGTCACTGTATGGCCTTCAACAATGAGCAAAGGCCATATCACATAGTCTGCTATACAAGGCCTGGAATTGACAAGTGTAAAACAATTCAAACAAGGAAACTAACAGCCTTATTAATGTACGAAAATTAGAACGAAAAACAAATATGTAACACATAAACAAACAACCAATGAATTACAGGCTCTTGACTTTGGACAGGCACATACAAACAGAATGTGGCGGGGTTAAACATGTTAGCGGGATCCTAAACCTCCCCAAAAAAAAATGTATAAATGACCAAGGACACATAAGATCAGTTAAAAAATTATTAAAGGGAACATATTAAACACAAAGGTGAAGGATAAATGGAAGGAGCATACTCAAAGCGCATCATCAACGATACGAAATCTTAAATTTAAATTCGATTTTTGCTTGAAAATTCTCGGAATTGAAACTTCTGTCCGAAATATGTTTTGCATCATCCCTATGGCCCCTTATATAAAGGAAGATTCTGTTTGCCACAAAGGAAAACACACTTGCATATAGATTTCAAAACAGTTCTGTTTGCTTTTATCAGTTCATTCGTGGCTTTATCAATAAATGTTTGAATATCAGTAGTCCTTTGCTCAATGTTGTCAAGAAAAAGTTGAGCTTTTGCTCTAGCTTCAGTATGACTTTCTTTACATGATTTCTCATCACAGCCGAAATGATCGTTAAGTCCTGTACTTGCATGTGCCATATCTGTTAGTGGTTTGCATGATAATGTTCCCAAACTATCAACCCCAAACAGAGCACAGTATATGCAGTAAGCTCCTTCTTGTGAAGGTGATGTAGTGTAATTGCCCCTTAGTTCTAGGGGTTTCCCCAACCTATCACAAGGGTACTGGTACATCACGGAGGGATCCGAAGGGACACATGACATGACGTAACAGTTGGGTACTTCCAGCCTCTTCCTCGAGTACATCTCTCTGACCACGGAACGAGCAAGGCAATGCGCCTGATATCTGGGGCTAACCGAGGTTAGCTGGGACTGACACCTTGTAGGAAGGTAGGGGCACTCTTACACTAAGCATAGCTTGTATCAACCCCTCGGGTAACCATAGAGCTCAGCGAGACAGGCCAAATAACACTTTACTGGTAGTTTAAAATTTTGGTCCTGCAGGGGATTGGACGCCATTTTGGCATCACTCCAAAATTTTGAGTGCCTTCAGTCAAATCTAAAAATAAGTTTTTTGTCTAAGGGAGACAAACCAGGTCCGATGGTATACTTTCTAGTTGAAAGTCAGTAGAAATACATCGTTTTTGCATAGTTTTTGGGCTGAGGAAAAACTTTTTGAAAAGTTTGCTTTAGTGATAGCGAGGTCACGTCAGCGGCGAGATTTGGTCGCCATCTTGGATTCTGTTTACAGATGTAAACAAACGGATGTAAACAAACACAAGAGCAGTTTGCTTTTATAGTGTTCCGTGTATATTTATTTTTGACTTGAGTTTTTATTGAATAAAAAATTATTGTTGATCCGTGTATATATATAATTTTGTGAATTATATTGAATTAAGTCAAATAAATTTTTATAACTTTGTAAAGTACAAAGTCACTATGCAGGGGTACATGATCAATATTAACACCTGTCCTAAGGTAATACTTACCTGCATACCTGGCATAGGGGAGGCCATAGCAGGAAGGATCATGGATATTAGGGCAAAAGGTATCCACATTGATAGAGATGTTTTATTCCAAATTCCACACTTGAGAGTGACAGAAGGTATTCTGGGTATAATTGATTTTTCACGAAGACCAAGAGCTGAGCTCAGGGAAGCTGTCCGTGACGGAGCCTGTTCTGTGAGTATGTTGCCTCCAAAGCCTGATCATGTGATTGTTGATATGGAGCCAGAGGAGTATCCTTGTTCAAGTTTTAAGGATACAGGTACTCAAGATGAGGTAGAATCATCTTGCTCAGAGGATGGAGCCTGCTCCAGTCTTGAATGGGACAAACATCGCCTGGAACAAATACAAAGTCGTTCTGAACATTTAACTATGTTAGAGCAGTTACATTGTGAACCATCACAGGAGAGCCTTTCTTCAGAGAGTTTGAACTCAGACCTGAGTGTTTGTAGCAATGAGTATCATACTCAACCACCAAGGATCAACATGGTTGCACACCCTCAACCAGACAGTCAACAGGACGGTGATGTCCCATATGACAGAATGTTCATACCGCTTAGCCAGAACTGGCATATTCAAAACCCTGTAGTCGATCAACAGGAAGATTGCAACCATCAACAAGAGGTGCAACAGACTCCGCCTAGATATAATAGCTCTGATTATGACCAACAACCAAGGTTCTTACATACACCTACATCTGACCATGTTCACTTTTCACCAAGTGTACAACATGAGTACCACTATGTCGACCAATATCAACATGGCTTCAATAGTCTTCACCGACTGGAAGTCAACAAGATTCAACAAAGAGTGCAAATGCAACATAAAGTACAATGCCTACAACAACGGCTAGACCAGCTTCAACAAGGGGTCATTAACTATGCATAGCCTGTGCAGCAACAACATCTAGCTGCAGCGCCGGCTTCTATACCTCTACAGCAGCTACAACAACAGGTTAGTTAAGTTGTTCATCAACAACCAAATTATCCAGAACCAAGGTTTCAACCACCAAGTTCTGTACCAGAAGTTCAACAACATAAGATGATTGGTCACCCAACTTCTATGTATCAACCACCAAGTTCTGTACCAGAAGTTCAACAACATAAGATGATTGGTCACCCAACTTCTATGTATCAACCTCCTAGAGATGAACCACCGCCACAAGCACCAACAAATTTAACGCCTTACAACCATCAATACATACCTGGTTTAACGTACCCAAGTTTGGGTCAGTCACAACCATTACACGTGCCTCAGTTACCTATACCTGGCACACAGCAGCAACTTCCACCATCAGGAGCACCTCAGCTGCATTACAACCAACCTTCAGGAAGACAGAAGGAATATAATAGTGATTACAATGGGAGACAAGAAAGAAGTGATCCTAGACATAAATATATAGGTGATTCTGACATGTCAAAAGTTTCAGCATACCGCCAGTCCAGAACGAAGCGAAGGTCAGAACCTGAGTACAACAGACCTCATAAGAATCAACAGCGTGATTTCTCACCTTTAAGAAGTGTAAGGAGTTTTCCATTACACCGTAGTCGTTCAAGTCCTAGAAGGTATAGAATGTCTAGTGACTCCCGATCAGAATCTGACACAGATGGTCAAAGTTCTGAAAGCAGTCAGGAAAGTAGACAAAAGGAGAAAATAGAGAAAAGACAATTTCTGTCCTCGATCCCGAAAACGCTCAGCTATAATGGGAAGGACAACTGGAAAGCCTTTTATACCAAGTTTTCTAGTTATGCTAAAATGGCCGAGTGGACAGATAAACAAAAAAGGGAACAGCTCTGCTGGTGCCTAGATGATGCAGCCAGTGAGTATTACACCTTAATCCTAGAAAATAACAAAACAGCAAGTTTTTCTGATATTGTATCCAATATGAATAAGAGATTTGGTCATCAAGATTTGCCAGAAACCTCACAGGTTCAGTTCCAGACAAGTGCCCAAGGAGAAAAGGAGACCTTGGAGGAGTGGTCGGAAAGAGTGTTGACTCTCGCCACTAGAGCCTATAGCAGATACAGTGAACAACTAATGACTGAACAGGCAATCATGAGGTTTTGTCAGGGTGGTAATGATACAGTTGCTGGAACAGAAGCTTGTATCTCTAAACCAAAGTCCATGGATGCAGCCTTGGATATGATTAGATGGTGTCAGCACACTAGGAAGGCTGTCAGTGCCATTCAGAAAACTAGCAAGGAGTCTCTTTCAGTGAAGTCAGTTAACTCACCAGTAGTTCTTGGTGTAGGTAGCACCAAGTCTAGTATGGATAATCGTCTCTCTCGCATAGAAGAACATATAAAGAAAATGATGTCAACAGTAACCAGTTTGGTTCAGGAACAATCAGCCAAACATGGAACCAGTCCTAGTTCTAGGTCACCTAATCAAGACAACATGTATTCTGATTATTCGCCTACTCGTAATTATGGTCGAGGGCGAGGGAATAACTCTGGCGACAGGAGATATACCAGACAGGGTTATTATAATAATGAATGCTTTAACTGTCACCAGCAAGGTCATTATATCAAAGACTGTCCAGAGCTTTATGTACAAGAAACAGGGAGACAGTCAGTACAGAAAGAGCCAACATCTCAACAAGTATCTTTTGATGAGAATAACAAAGACGATTTTCATGAATCTGAAGGAGTAGTATCAGGAATCAGTACAGTGAGATCACTAGGATCAGCCAAACTCTTTAGAGTTGAAGTATATATTGCAAGAAAGAAAGTACTGGCTCTAGTTGATTCAGGTTCTGAAGTAACTATTCTTAAGGACACAATTTTTGACACTTTGGAGCCTAAGCCCTATGTTATCAGGGAGACTACCATGCATGGTGCTGGTACCAACATGACAATGCCATGCAGGCTTTCTAGTCCTATAAAGTTTAAGATTGGAGATATACAGTTCAATCAACAACTGTATGTAGCTCCAGTTTCATGTGATATGATACTGGGATGTGATTTTATCCTGCATAATAGAGTTGTCATGAATATAAGAGAACTAACATTAACTGTACAGAATGGGAACATGCCACTAATACTAGGAGATGGAAATATAACTCATGAACCTAATGTCAACGTTGTTCATGGAAAGAACACTTCAGATTCATCGTCAGATGAGAAACCCAGAACAGAAGGGTCAACACAAAGGTTCCCAGCCAGCAATGCTGAATTTCATCTTGAAACAGTCATTCCACAAGTAGAGTCTAACCTAGCCATGAGGGCCTCAACATCTACACAGGGATCTGAGCCTGATCAATGTAGAGACAATAGGGTTGACAAGGTAGAATCAAGAGAGAGCCTTGAGTTTTATACTTGTCCCAAAAGTGGAAAAAGGGAGAGGACTTGTGTTCAAAGTCGAACAGACCGTAAATGTCCTGTAAAGAACTGCCCAGTAGTGGTAGATAGAAGAGACGTAAAACGTCATTGTTTTGAAGAACATCTTTCTGAAATCTTTCAGACCTATCATTCCAAAAGACTGATGGGGGACAGACGATTTCACCAACATAGAGCTTATGTGGTTATGCTCCTAGCAAAATGGTTAACCAGGCAGGAAACAGTGACTGCCAAAGACTTGGTGAATTTCCTCAATGAGAAGTCTTTTGTACCCCGTTCTACACATGTTTCAGGGATACAAATGCAAGTCCATCGTACTGTTTGTAAAGAGATGGGATGGACAGACTATTTCAGATATAGCTTGCGACCGATAAACAGCCCTGCCTGTTTACTCAACTGGAGAGTCCTTACTTCAGTTCTAAACTTTTTAAGCCCTGAACAACAAGATATGGTAGCCGAAGGATTTAGCTACAATCCTAGAAATCCTCCTGAACCTGAGGAACTTGCTGAGATGAATGCCAGTTTCTGGCCAGTGTTTGTTAACAAAGCTCAAGATGAGTCAGCAATCCCTCAAAAAGAAGGGGAGGAAGACAATGTTCAGTCTGAACAAGAAGGACGTACCATAGTAATGGACGAAATAGAAGAAATTCACTATGAGAGTGAAAGTTTGAACACTGAAACATCTAGCAAAAAGAGAAAATTGCAGTCCAATATTGCTGACAATGAAACAAATGCACACCATACTCCAAAGAATGAAACCGCACTTCTCCTAGGACGCCAAGTTTCACAACTAGCTGAATCCCAGGTAGAGCATTCTTCTTCACATCTCAAGTTGAGTCAGAGCCCTCAAGTTCCAACACTTGTGGTTATACAGTATGAAGGTTTGCAGTGTATGGCAAGAGTAAGTTCTATGACGGAACTGTACAAGGTAGTAAAAGACCGATTCCCTGAAAGTGGGAATGTTTCACTGATCTGTGAGGGAACAGCCTTAGAAGATAGTGTATGTTTTGACCTGTTAGGTCACCGTGCTCACATGGAAGTGAGGCGCCTTCAGTAATAAAATTGTAAAAAAAAGAACAGTTTTCCCAGTTTGGGATTTAACGCCTTTGAAATTATGTTGAGTGTGAACCATTTTTGTATTTTCTGTGATTTTTATTAGGTTTTTTTTTTTTTTTTTTTTTGCTTCACACTCTCACATGTTAAGTGTACAAATATGTGGAATAGTTGAAACAGATATATAAGAGTGGTGTCATGACCCTGTTATTATGTAAATTTTGGTGATACTAACTATTAAAGTAGAAAAATAGTTAAATGCATCCTTATATAGAGGCACTATATATGTGGGTTTTTTTTTGACAAGAGTCAAATTATTTATGGTCATGTACATCCTTCCCAGTTTTGGGATTATAGACCTATAGTATTTAGTCGGTTGTAAATTATGTATAAAGATATACATGTACATGTTAGTTAGTTTCATTTGGAAATTCAGGGTGGTATTAATGAACTTGTCATTTAGACATTGAGATAGTTTTATTTTTTGAAGTATGATTTTTGTCAGTTAAGGTCTGAACAGTTGATACATGTATATGTAAGTGAACATTACACAGAGTCAGGGTTTTTAGACGTGTTGAGCACGCAGTTTATTGTCTTGTAATGAGACCCATGTCCAGGACTGTATAAGTTGGAATAGCATATGGCTATGGTCGACCTGGAGTTCGGCTGTTATTTGTCCTGAAGAACCTGTTGAGGTTGGCACCCTGTGGCAACTCTGGTGTGTAAATTGTTGGGAGTTTGGTACTCCATAGATAAGATAGCTGTTCAGAGCTCGATTTTCATATGTTTATTTTTACATGGGTAATTATTTTTTTTTTCCTTGGGGAAAGATTAAGTTTTGTCAATTTTCCCCTTATCCTGGTTTTAGGGGGGTGGATATTTAAGATACCCTGTGTCATGGTTTAATTAGTAAAAGACGTTGCCAGTCTTCCCCTTGGGAGTTTTTTGTAAGATTATACAGTCGTTTTTGTCGGAACTGTAGTTCCTCCTTTTTAAGATGGAGGGGGGTGTAGTGTAATTGCCCCTTAGTTCTAGGGGTTTCCCCAACCTATCACAAGGGTACTGGTACATCACGGAGGGATCCGAAGGGACACATGACATGACGTAACAGTTGGGTACTTCCAGCCTCTTCCTCGAGTACATCTCTCTGACCACGGAACGAGCAAGGCAATGCGCCTGATATCTGGGGCTAGACGAGGTTAGCTGGGACTGACACCTTGTAGGAAGGTAAGGGCACTCTTACACTAAGCATAGCTTGTATCAACCCCTCGGGTAACCATAGAGCTCAGCGAGACAGGCCAAATAACACTTTAGTGAGTACACTAGCCCATAATAGCGATTTAGCCAATTCAGCTGAAACAGTGTTCTTTCCTGCATATTTTTTTTTTATAGGAAAGTTATAGTTTATTCCAGGTTGGAAATGATTTCTTATCAAATTAAATTTCTCTTCGTTTGTTAAGTTACGTGTTGATTGTTTTACTAAACCAATGTCGTTTGTACTTATATGTAAGTCGGGGGTTGATTCTTTAATCTGATCACTTTTATTCGTATCAGTGCTAGGTCCATTTCAAGTCGTTGGTACTTCAGAGGGGGTTGATTTGTGGCGTTACTTGAAGGAAAGAGGTATAATATACAAATATATCATGCTTACAAGGGGTATTTGCAAAAAATACCGGTTGAGAGGTACAAATTTCCAGAGCCGTCTACGTCATTCGCTCCAAATTCAATAATGATGCTTTTTATCCTAAATATTTCATCTGGAACCATATATTTAGAATGACCATGAATTTGTCATATTAGAATAGAAATAAATCATTGAGTTATTTTTAGACATGGTATTCCCCATCTGCCATGGTATTTGCTAGGGTATTTCCCATCTGCCATGGTGTTTGCTAGCAAATACCCCGGCACATGGAATTCCCTAACGAAAAATACCCCGGTAGAGAAAAAAAAATCTCAATATATAGAAATTGGTGAAAAATACCATGTTTCTCATCCAATCAAAATACAGCATTATTACATAAGGTGGAATTAGTTACTAAAAAATTAGAATGAACGAAACTTTTAGACAAACAGATGATGGAACGGGGGTATTCATTCAATATAGAATGTTTATGTGACTTTAAAACTTTAAAATTATTTTTGAATGTTGGCATCACAGTAAAAAAATATTATTGGTCGAGAAAAGTTATTATACAAACTTTAAAAATTTAGATAAACGTAAAAAAAGTAAAAAAAGATCGAGGACTGTCTCTTCATTTTTACACCTTAACATCGAAGAAATCGACCAAGTAGTTAGCGATTGTTGATAACATGTTCATTGTATAAACATACCGGTCAAGGTACATGTATTTAGCCTTAAGGTTAGTAATGACAACTTTATGACTGGTGATTACGATAGAAAAATTGATTTGATCGACGAATTTAATTTTTCAAAATGTTCAAGGTGCACCATTTTTTGGTACATGGTGCACCATTTTTTCAAACCCAGGGGGTGGTCACCGGCACCGGGTGACCACCCCCTGGATCCGCCTCTGTCAGTGGCGGATCCAGAAATTTTCATAAGTGGGGGCCCACTGATTGAGCTAAGAGGGGGCCCCGCTCCAGTCACGCTTCAGTGATTCCCTATATAAGCAACCATTTTTTTTTCCCAAAAAGGGGGGGGGGCGGGCCTCTGGAGTGTGTGTGCGAGCCTCTCAACCCTCCCCTGGACAACGATGTTACATCACAATATAAGGACATATTAAACTAGGATTGAATTATCATATCGACAACATGCAACAAAAATACAAACCAAACAACAGAAAGACGGATACACTGATGAGTATACTTATAAAGCAATTACAACTAGTAAATGTCATATATGTCTGTTTTTCTCATCAAAAGTAAGGAGGGAACGGTCATTTGATATTCTCGAATAACGGGAGGAAAGGTTGGAACTTCTCTATAACATGGGGGATAGGTTGGAACTTCTCTGTATCCTGGGTTGGGAACCCCTTTTTGAAAATTGCAAGATCCGCCCGTGTTACCCCAAATCGATTTAAGTGTATAACTGTACATGTATAGTAATAAAACTTATCGGTAAAATAAACATTTGAAGTGTATCATATCATGTGGTAATGTATAAAGATAAACAGAACTGCACCTAGCTATTACATTTGTACGTAATAAAGTTGCTTTAAGGTAAGGACATTTTAAGGGTTTATAATATACTCATCGTGAGCTAGTAGCTACATTTTGAAACAATATTTAAAAAGCTGTATATTGATCAGAAACCTAACATATTTAGAAAGAAGAAGACGGAAGTATAAAATGTATTTACCAGTTGTGGATCCAGGACTTTCATAAAGGGGGGGGGGGCACTGACACCCTAAGAGGGGACCGCTCCGGTCATGCTTCAGTGACTCCCTATATAGTCAACCAATTGTTTTTCCCAAAAAGGGGGGCCTCCCCCTCTATATCCGTGTCTGTAAACATGTATGTTAGAATTACCGAACCGATAGCCATTTTCTTATTGTAACTGACGAAAGTTCGTCGTTGGACGGATAATTTAAATTACTGAATACACTTCCCGTTGCAAAAAGGGGTATCTAAAACTGCTCGACTATAGTAATAAAAAGTAAAACTGAATTTTGTCTATGCTCTGAGTCCCTGTAGGTCGAAAATTTAATCAAATAAAAAGTGTTAAAAGCTCGAGGTTAAACACTACTTGACAAATATATATGCACGGAAATTGTTGATTTGGATTTTGTAAAATCCCTGATTAAAAACTTGAGGATAGAAATGTTTACGTATTTTTCATGATACAAAAAGACCAATGATATGAAATACATTTGATAAATAAGTAACTAGATTAACTATTTTACAGAGACTATAAATGATAATAGGAGTATATAAACTGAAATTAAGACTACAATTTACTTATTTTTGCATGACGAATATTGTTTTAGTACTTTTTTTTTTGCATCTCCACATTCGGAAGAACTTTATACATACACAAATTTCCTTTTTATTTGATTTGTATTTAACATGACCTAAAGAATGGAGAAAGTAAAAAAACAACTTTTATAAAACATTAGATGTATGTTTCATTATAATACTTTATTTTGATTGGCTAACTACACATCACGTGTTATTCCATAAGCAATTGCGTTACTCAATAAAACTTTTCATTCATGATAGCACGTGGTCCCACAATTAAGTGCAAAGGTGAATAAAATACAAAATTTATAAAATTCGTGTTTGCATGATCATAGCTAAAAAATGTAATTATAAGTATTGAATGCTTCTTTTTGTAACTTTATAGGGTTGTAAAAGCGTTGACCGTGCGCGCATTTTTAGTATGAAGCGCTCCATACAAAATGTACTTCCGTCAACGCTTTTACACCCCAATAAATTTACAAAAAGAGGCATTCAATTCTTAAATGATAAAATACATGTTTAAGGCAGTATCCGACGGATATGACGAAGTAAATAATTCAAGTACATAACATTTTTTTTGTTATTTCCACTCATCTGTTGTCTTTTTGTTTTACTTTATAATAATTACATTAGATGTAAGTTTCATTATAATACGTTATTCTGATTGGCTAACATGTTATTCCGTAAATAATTGCATCAGACAATAACATTTATCATGCATGATGACACGAGGTCCCACAAAAAAGTGCACAGGTGAATTAAATAAAACTGGATAAAAATCGTGTTTTCATGATTTTAGCTAAACAAATGTAATTATAAGTATTGAATACTTCTTTTTGAAACTTTATAGGGTTGTAAAAGCGTTGACCGTGCGTACATTTTTAGAATGAAGCGCTTCCGCGCTTCATACAAAATGTACTTCGGTCAACGCTTTTACCACCCAATAAATTTACAAAAAGAAGCATTCAATTCTTAAATAAATTTGCGGATATGAATGAATTTTATAAGCTGCACTTTAATAATACCACTTATTTGCTTTTATACAATAATTTCAATGTCACGATAAGATGTCATCGTCCTGATATGCATGTAATATTTGCCACTGGATCATTGTGACATAGCTTAAACTAATACATGTCATACTTTTTCCATATGTGTTTTTCTTTTTCATTACGACAACGACTCCAATTGTTGCCTTTGTATTTGACTATAAATTTGATATGATTGGTTTACATGTTTTAATAATAACACTACATGGAAAATTAGTTTCGAACAAGCAAACAAATGAATTTATTCAGTGATTTTGTAAAATCCATGGTCATAATCAGGGATTTTATAAAATAACTAATTAGTTCAGTGATAATACAATTTTTCTGAAGTTTCAAGGATTTTACAAATTCACTGATTTTACAAATTCACTGTAACATATTTAAAGGTTCATCATAACAAATGAACAAAATCAGTCAATATAAAAACAAAATATTTAAAGATTCTACTACTCTGCTTAATTGATATCTTTGACAAGGGATTTATTATGTTTATTCAAAGGATGAATTAGTTTTCACGGATTGTATCTTAATATCAGGATTCAACTTTGTACTTTGTTTTACCTTTTTAAACTCTTTTGCTTCGAGCGTACACAATTTGAATCCTGGTATAACTACTTATAGTAAGATTTCTACCAGTACAGCCAGACTTCCGAACATTAAAAGAACGCGCATTTGTAAAGCATGTTAAGGTTTTAAGTATATTTTTTTCGTAACGAAATCCTTGATTTAATAATTGATCAGTTATGATTAAATTACTTTCCTTGAAAGTAAGTAGAACTCCACAAAAGAAAAAAAATGACACGGACATTAACCATGTTAACAGCAAGACCCCTATATGAAAATTTTAAAACATTTCAAACGATAAAACGATCGGCCTGATTTGTGATCAAAATAATGAAAAGCAAATATGATAAAAAGCAACAAACGACAACCAATGAATTACAGGCGCCTGACTTGTGAAAGAAACATGTAGAATTTGTCTGGGTAAAACTAGTTAATAGACGGTTCCAAATTTTAAACCCTCCCCCAAAATTTAAAAAAAACTCAGTTAAAGGGCTTTAGGATGTTCTTATGTGAGGGTTAGGAATTTTTGTCAGATGATCGGACCCTTCGGTGTTATGGGGAATACCATTGTGCCCATGAAACCAGTTTGTCTTTTCTTTTGGAATTTAATAGCTCGTAAAATTTAGCAGATTCTGTATGTCTATCCTTTTGATTTGAGTCCTAAATGATATTTATATTAGGTAAACGTCTGAGTCAGTCTTTTCCTGCCATTTAAAAGAATGACTTGTTAGCTTGTTTTGTACCCTAAATAATGTTCTTTTGACTGATAGTATCAATTTTGAGTTTTATCTACTTTTCAACAAGTACATCTATAGCGCATTAATTAGATAGGTACAAAGCAGAAACACACACAAACTCAGAGTGGATGCAGACATGGACAGCTAACGAGTTGTTACATATAATTTATATCGTGCAGTGTACATTGCAGACAAATAGTAACTGTCAACCGAATTGAACATACCATATAAAGCAAGTTACTTATATAAAAGACTTTAATAATAGTTTTTTTTCATAATGTTTACCAAAAAATAAAAAAAAAACATTCCTACTAATAGTAGCTCAGAAAGTAATTAGTAGAACGTTTATTTGAAGCTGAAATTAAATTAAATTTGAACGAGCTTTTGTGAAGTTAGGAGTAAAATACATACATGTTGTAACACATTTAGTAGACCCTTAAAATGAGAGAGAAAAAAATATTGAATGGTAGTTTACTCTCAGTGGAGCAAACGGCATTTAAAGATTATACAAGTTTATCATTTTATAATAGATATGGACATTTGACTAAAACGCCAAAAATTGTAATTTAAAGGCTTTTACTTCAATGAATAGTTAATAAACGATTTCGGCTATATTTATAGTTATAAAAAGTAACAGAATTATAATTTAGTACGCCAGACGTGCGTTGCGTCTACATAAGATTCATCAGTGACGCTCATATCAAAATATTTATAAAGCCAAACAAGTACAAAGTTAAAGAGCATTGAGGATCCAAAATTCCAAAAAGTTGTTCCAGATACGGCAAGGATTAACATAGTTGTAGATATTGTGGTCCTTGAACATTTTGATTGTCAAAGTTATAGTTTTAATAGGCATATTTTCATCAAAGCCGATTAAATTTGCCAAACGTTCCTAATCTATTTATTTTTTTTTGAAATTGTTTGCTTGCATTCTGCCCCATGTATGATCAAATTTTTTTTTTTACACGTTAAAGTAATATCAATAATACCAATCAATCGTATTGTCTTTCAGATGGCATCAAACCATCTATGTCAGCCGTGTGAGACGGAAGATACGTTTGTTCTGGCTATAAAATGGTGTACAGAATGCGAGGAAAATTTATGTAAAGAATGTTTCCAGTTCCACAGAAAAGGTAAAGCGACGAAAAATCACCATGTACTTGATATATCTGAAGCCAGTATTTTCCCAACACTGGAAACCCAACATTGTTCAAAGCATAGCGAAATGTTGCTAGATTTATTTTGTGTCGATCACGACTCGTTGTCATGTAGGCAATGCATGACAGAAGATCATAGGACGTGCAGTAAGTTGTTGCCTTTAGATGTCGCAGCAAAACATGTTCATTCATCCGCGTTAGTGAGTGACGTAGTGAAAGACCTTGGACTGTCCGTTGTTTCATTTTGTTCTATTGAAACCGCAATCGGGAAAGCATTGAGAGAAGTAGATGATCAAAATATAGCCTCAAATCAAAGCATCACTACAATAAAAACTCGTTTACAAAACCAACTTGCGAAGTCAGCTTCAGTTCTGAGTCAGGAAATAGATATCATTTGCACAGAACATCGCCTTCGTTTACAAGAACAAGACCATTCATTTACTGAGTCGAAAGCTATGTATACAAAACGCCAACAGGAGTTGGAAAAGGTTCTTAAACATGGGTCTAACAACCAAGTGTTTATTATGGCCCATCAAATGAAAATACTTTTAAGAAAAGAAGAAGCAGCATTTATTAACAACTGTAATAAACTAAATAACATTGAAATACATTTTCCTGAAGACCAACATATATCATCGATTCCATCACTAGACGATATTTCTATTGAAAAAATACCTTTAACGATTATTAAAAAGTTCAGTAATGCTCAAGTAGCAGACAATGTTCGACACAATGATTCAGTCAAAAAATTATATGAGCATTCGTCCATAGCCTATGAAAGCCGTCCATGTATTAGAGGACTGGCTGTCACAAAAGAGAACAATTTACTTATGTGTCATGAAAACGAATCTACAGTATCGAAATGTTCCCAGTATGGAAATATTGAACAATCATGTATAGTAGGCGGTCAAGTTTTTAATATATGTGTCATTGACGAGACAAACACTGCAGTTATAACTTTGCCAAGCAAGAACTTAATGCAGTTTCTAAAATATCTGCCAATGAAAGTAGAAAAAACAGTAAACATTCTTCCAAATTCTTTGGGAATTACATTATATAAAGACAAGTTAGTTGTTGGTGGAAAACAAAGAATACAGTTCTTCACTACAGACGGAAGACCTATAAACATAGTTAATGTTAACCTTGATTCAACAAGTGCAATTTCTTATCTGCACCCATGTGACGACAGAAACCGAATTTACGTGTCATGCGAGTCCTTATATGAAATATCAGACAATGGCAAAAGTGTTATAAAACACAGTGGATCATCCATTCCTCTTTCGCATGGTATAATTACAGACCGTGATGACAACGTTTATGTTGCTTCGAAAAATTCAATTATGAGGCTATCAAGGGAAGGAATCGTTTTGAACGATAATCTCTTAAAAACTAGACTGTTTGGTTACGATGAAATATGGGCTCTAGCATTTAATAGAACATATACACTGATGTATGCCACTACTCGCGATGGTTATGCACTAGAAATCTTTGACTTTAAATAAGAGGATATGCAATGTAATTATAATAAGATGAAGATCTCTGATTTTATTATCCTCTTACATGTATGAGCATACAAGTTTAATTTAGATCAGAACTTCAATAATGAAAATTATTTGGTCAAAAGTGCAGGTATGATCGTTATACTCAATCCATCAACACCATCACAGTTAAATACATTGGGTCCAACATCAAAAAGTCATTAGAACTGAGGACAGGGGACACTGGACTATTTACCGCAATTGAATGATTGAGTGTGTTTATATATTGTAAATTATAGTTATATTGTTTACTTATTTTGTATGTCACTAACTAAATGGTTGAAGTTTATACGGCAATACATATTTGAATTAAAATCTAAACTATCAGTCAATAAAATTTGACGAAGAAAACTTTCATTTAAAACTTTGTTTGTGGTGAGTTTTTTTGCAGTGTTTACATTATGCTATGTTACCCAAGTTATTTGTCAACTACTTGTCATAACGCAAGTAATAATATTAGGGTTAGAAAGCAAATAATATTATTTCATTATTTTAAAAAAAAAGTAAACAACCTATGTGTTAATGTTTAATACCACAGAACATTCTAGTGTGCATTCATAAAAGTCTAGAACATTGAAAGTATATTGTCAGGGTAGGAAAAACTAAGAATAGCACAAACTCAGGTTTAAGACTCTAAATTTGCATTATGTGACTTTTTGTAAAAAAGATTGAAATAATACATTTTTGTAATAGATACTAGAAGATAGATAGATACTTTATTCTCTAAAAACTAAATACATGTTTACAAAGAAACATACAATATAATTAAAGATGCAATAGTTGAGGTAAACAAAAACAGTAAGATATTTTAAAAGTACAATATTATGATTGCATACATGTTTAGTTATATGTATAATTAAAGGTTACACTCAATAGAAAGGATCCGTAAGGTGCTTATGCTATAACATTTACATCGAGGACAAACTTTTTTTTTTATTAATACGCTTAATAAATAACCTCACTTTTCTTAAAACAGACTGGTTTTTTTCTTCATTTAATAGTGAGCAAAATGAAATTATATTTGGACTATTTGAAAATGTTGTAAAATGTATGCAGAAATTCGTCACCTATCTCACTGGAAGTACACAACGAACAAGTCCTTTCACTTTGGGCAATATTTTGCCATCTTCCCTTTACTATAGGTAACCTGCTCTGAATTTACATAATGTAAACAAATGTTGTATTCAAGAATATTCAGGTAGTTCTTAAACTCTAATGTTTTTAAACAGTCTATAGTTAATGCATTTTGGTGATTTTTGTTTTTTTAGAGTACCATGTCTGATTGTAGTATTCAATTAGCCTCATATTTGTCTGATTTTGGAGTTTTGCCGCTTTTCGCTTTTTGACCTGATGCAATGGTGAAGTAACAGTCGAGCAGACCGCTTGAAAGGTAAGTAGTCGTATTTACTTGTTTATATCAATTAGATTTAATAAATAAGGTAGTGCACCGAATGTCGGATACTATCTAGTTTTGAAATACACAATTATCCTTGCTAAAAAGCGTGCAGTTAACGCTAACACTTCGACAGCAGTTATCCGTCGAAAATTTGGAACTGTGTCGAAGTGTTTGTAATAACTGCACGCTTTCTAGCAAAAACAATTGTGTATTTTAAGACTACATACTATCCGATATTCGGTGTGCCAACTTCTTAATCAAAATTTAATTGATATAAACAAGAAAATGAAACTACCAACCTTTCAAGCGGCGAGTTCGACTGTAACTTCCGGTGTGTGTATATCCATCAAGTGATTTTGATTTTACCCCTTGTAATCGTTGGTTCTAAATCACGTTTTACATAGTTACATGTATGTATAATGTATTACATATTTAGTCAATGTCTAATTGATATAAACGATATTTTGCATTTAAACTTTGTAAACACGAAGCTTAAAATAAAATCGATTTGAATGTGCGTACCTGTGCAAACTATGTGAAATTGTGTAATTTTACACTTATATGTTAAGGTATTGTGAGAGATGAAGAATATCAATATGGATCTAAGTTGTTAAATGTTGTTTTGAGGTACCGAATTAGCCGAAATGGATGAATATTGAGAATATTATATGATTATAAATGTCACATATATGACATGATACAGTTACGTACACAATATATGTATTACCGTATAACTTTTGAATAATAGACACACTGTTTCGGTCTTCAATTGAAGAGTACACAACGAGAGTTTCAGAAAAGGGAAGGCTAAACACAAAAAACATTTGTAGGTCTGGCATAATGTTTGGCTCTCGGTCGTTGGATAATTGTAATGTTTGATAATCTCTTGATTTCATTAACAAGACGGTCTGATTTTGTTTTATTCTGAGAGACTAATTTTAACTTTTTTAGGAAGAAAAAACAATTTTCAAATTAATGACTTCTGACTTCGGCATTTATATTTTGACGACAGGTTACATTCGCTGTGGATAGCCATCCTGGTATTCGGTCAAGCAAGAGCAACGTTAATAAGTGAGTTGAAGAATATAATCTACGCAATTTTGAGAGAAGGTTTTTCAGTTTATTGCTTTCTATGCATGACTAAATCATCGGAAGGCAGTACACATTCTTCTTAAATTTTATATATTTGATTCTACTTTTGATTGCTCGAAATTGACGGAGTATCAAGATGTCTTACCAAAGAGTAGGCAACCTGTTCAAATATTTAGAACCCGGTGCCGAAGTGGGTGAAATAAAATTAGACAACAAACCGAAATCTGTAATAACTCACAACAGACGTCCCTCATGTAATGTTTTATTTTTGACTAAGTGTTACCATACATAGTAGTAATACATACAGTTACATTTTTTTTGATCATTTGTTAAACTTCACAAGTAAGATTTACTTTAACTTAGCAGACATGATTTCGGAAGGTCTTCTAAAATGTATCTCTGTTCTCGATGAGGTGAAAAAACATAGCCATCAGAGGTTATCTTTAATATTAGAAATAAAAAAAAACCACCAAGCGTTTTTAATTTGAATTAATATTGGTACCCTTTCTACGTGACTTACACGTCGAGCGATGGACCTTTATTGTATGATTATGGCAGTCCTTAAACAAATCTCGTTGTATTACCTTCTCTTTTATATACTATACACGCACTATGCAAGCGTATACAACTTTGCTCGAAAGATATACTGAAGATCTCGATTGTCTATTCTAGATGGCATCAACACATCTTTGTCAGCCACGTGAGACGGAAGATACGTTGGTTCCCGCTGTAAAATGGTGTACAGAATGCGAAGAGAATCTATGTAAAGATTGTTTCCAGTTCCACAAAAAGGTAAAGCGACGACAAATCACCATGTACTTGATATATCTGAAGCTGGTATCTTTCCAACGCTTGAAAACGAACATTGTTTAAAGCACAGCGGTAAGTTGCTGGGTTTATTTTGCGTCGATCACGACGCATAGTCCTGTAGGCAGTACATGACCGAAGAACACAGGGCGTGCAGTCAGCTGTTGCCTTTAGACTTTGCCGCGAAAGATGTGGGTGCATCTGCGTTAGTCACTAAAAGAGGGACGAAAGATACCAAAGGGACAGTCAAACTCGTAAATCTAAAACAAACTGACAACGCCATGGATAAAAATGGAAAAAAAAAACAAAAAAACAACAGTACACATGACACAACATAGAAAACTTAAGAATAAACAACACGAACCCCACCAAAAACTAGGGGTGATCTCATGTGCTCCGGAAGGGTAAGCAGATCCTGATCCACATGCGGCTCCCGTCGTGTTGCTTATGTGATAACATATCCGGTAAAAAGTCTAATTCGGTAGGTCAAATTAACTGTTAAAAGACTTTGAACTTTCAGTAACACAAAGAGGAATTAGAAAAAGGTTACTAAATATTGATCAAATAGCCAAATATTTATCCTTGCCCACCAGCTTAAGTTATTACAAACAAAAGAAGAAGCATCGTCTATCGATGTATGTCAAAAACTAGATAAGATTGAAATACATTTCCCCAAGAGGCATGAACTACCATCTTCTTCATTCTTTGGGGATGTTTCCATTAAGAAAACGCCGTTAAATATACATGCGAAGTTCAGTAAAGCACAAGTTGCCGAAACTATTCGCCACAATGATTCAGTCAAAACATTACACCATAATTCTACAAATGAATTTCGATCACCTATCAGAGGAATTGCCATTACAAAAAATAACGATTTTCTTATATGTGGTGATGAAAATTCTACGGTTTTACGTTGTTTTTCGAATGGAACAGTCGACACATCTTGTAAAGTCGACAGTCAAACTTTTAATATATGTGTAATTGATGAAACTGACGAGGCCGTTGTTACACTTCCATTCACAGGGAAAATACAGTTTATAAAGTACATCACAATGGAAGCCAGTAAAACAGTAGATACTTTTCCACATCCCTGGGGTATTACGTTGTGTAAGGACAAATTAGTTGTTTGGACTTTTAACAAAATGCAGTTCTTCACTATATACGGCAGTCCTCTACACTATGTTGATGTTACATGTGTAGACAGCACAGCTATTTGTTTCATGTATCAAGGTGACAAAAACCAAATGTATGAATCCTGCCGTTCTTTTTATGGCATTACAGAAGATGGCAAACTTTTATCAAAACACAGTGCACGCTTCAACAGACGAACCAATGGCATCTGTATTGACCGTGATGGGAGCATTTATGTCGCGTCGCAAAATTCAGTTGTCAGGCTTTCAAAAGAAGGAACAGTTTTAGACAAGGATATTTTAGACGAATCAAAACAATACGGGGATATATGGGGTATAGATTTCAACAGAACATATACACATATGTATGCTGCTTCTAATAATGGGCTCCAACTAACAGTGTTTGACTTTAAATGAGTATATTAGTGATGAAATCACAAAAAAGCAACGTAAACACGAACTGTACTAATTTGTTTGTCTATTTTATTTCATATAAACCATACCATGTAAAAAAAAAATCAAAACAAGAGTTAAAATATAAAATAAGAATATACCATATCTCATGCTCAACAGTTTATATCAAAATGGCAGTAATCCACCTATTCACATGAAATACTAAGACGATAAAATACACTTATCAACACTATGCAGTAAATACAATATGTTAAGCTCTTAATTCATTTGTAATTAAGCGTTTCTATTTTTAAAACATATATAATAATTTTAAAAAAGGCAACAGTAGTATACCGCTATTCAATACTCAAAAATCCATGGACAAAAAACAAAATCGGGGTAATAAACTAAAACCGAGGGAAACGCATTAAATATAAGAGAACAACGACACAACACCGAAACGCAACACACACAGAAACGGACCAAGCATCAGACAAAATACAACGAGAATAACAAATATAACATCAAAACCAAATACATGAATTTGGGATAGACAAGTACCGTGCCACGTCTTATCTTAATATCTCAAAAATAAGAGATACCAATCGGCACAACGTTAAAATGCAACACACACAGAAACGAACATTAATATAACAATGGCCATCTTCCTGACTTGGTGCAGGACATTTTTAAAGGGGAATAAGAATGGTGGGTTGAACCTGGTTTTGTGGCATGCCAAACCTCGCACTTTAATGGCAAAGTTAAATATAACATTGAAATGACAACATAATATTACAGGACTACAATACAAATAAATAGGAGAACATATTAGACAGAGAATGATTAAAATTGGAATGAACTATTTAAAAATTACTTAACGTAACCAATGACGGGGATTCCAAATTGCCAAATTAATTGATACAATTAGTATTAAAGTTCAAGCGAAATATTTTCTTAGTGAGAGTCTTTGAGTAAATGCGTCATACATTTATCCCTAAACCAGCTGTTCGAGAGATGACAAAGTGACCAACTTAAAGATATAAGAAGATGTGGTTTCAGTGCCAATAAGAAAACTCTCAATCCAAGTCACAATTCATAAAAGAAAAACCATTCTAGATCTAAGAACGGTCTTTAACACCCTCACTTTAACTTATACTTGAGAAACTTTTTATAATTACAAAGTAATAAATGTTCCTTATCAGCTGTGTCAGTATATGATTGATGAATTGCTTGATTGGTTGATTGTTGTTTTAAACGTCCAGTGACATATATGTCCGGCATATACAGAATGAGACCAAATATAAAATTGGTATATTTTACTGTTGTGATGTACACAAATATGATGGAAAGATATATACAGATAACTCAAAATTACGGGTAAAGTTGATCATTGACCTCTTCTTGACGGTGGTGCTTTTGAAGTTGTACGCCTGGTGTATGTATGAATCATTATAAAAATGGTTGGTGTGGGGCTGGTATATCACGGTTGAGACTGTTGCAACTCTTGCAAACGGTTGCGATCCTCCTTTTGACCACCTTAAGAGTGTGGAATACGCCAGTCCTTAATTGCTGAACGATGAACACACTCTATCAATGTAGTGTGGTTGAACATTACAGTTCTGTTGACTGTCTAGTTGAGGGCGAATTATACTGATCCCTGTCAACACAAACACCGCGGTTCTCGATGTTTGTTTTTAGACTCTGTAGAGAGGCTTTTTTTTATGGAGGTTCGCACAGTCGAATGTTTAGACTGACTTGCTACATTGCAGTTGTTAAAACCTATGTCGTTTCCATGCAAGGCTGCAGTACTTTCTTTCATCCGTGCAAAAGGATTCTACCTCATATTGTCGATCACATTCCCCTAATCAGTGTTTTATTTTAAAGTTCTATCTGACAGGTGCGTAATCTGTTTCTCCTCTTCTGTCTGTCGGTTACTAGGGTCAGGGTTATAAGTCACAATGTGGATGCATGAAATATCTATGTCCTTTATAGTCGCTCAATGACACTTCGTTTGGTCCATATAATTAATTATATTCATGGTTTAATTTTAGATTTACTAGTATATGACTTTATACCAGAATAAATTACAAAGCAATATACGAATATATAGCATATAATTTGGTTTATAATTGTTTCGACAGCTGCATTATATATATTGCTTGTTTGAGAAGTTCATAGTATCGTCTATTCTAGACTATTTGGTACTTTATACTATATAGTACACAACTTGTTTTCTTCGTGGAAGCATTAAAGAAAGGTTATATTGTCAGCCCAATATGCGATCATCCTCTGTAGACAATTTACATTTTCAACATAACTTGAATACACTGAATGTTATTCAAACTTTGCCAAAAGAGTACATATAGAATTTCTTATATAACTTCCACATATCATTTTGTTCTAGAATGGCAAAAAAAAATCTTGTATTTTGATTAGTTAATACAAAATATATATATACAAGACGACGTTAATAAAAACCGAGATCAAATGACCCCTACGAAATGTGTTATTGTCTATTGAGAAGCAGGCATCAAAGTTTTTAAAATGCAACCACCCATGAAAATCGTATTGAATTGGATTGATAACTAGTAACAATGTCGATTGAGAGGCAGTTATTAAAAAAAATCTAATTGAATATTTTTCTCGAAAACCACATGTACTATGCCAATGTCAACCAAACCTTATTTAATGATGTATCAATTGTCCTTTTGAAATAACTCATTTAGTTCCAGTTAATCAATTTGTATTTCTCAATTGACTTTTCTAGATGGCATCAAAACATTTATGACAGAGGATTGATTTGCTCTTGCTTTACAATGATATACAGATTTCAAAATATATTTGTGTGAAGGCTGTTTTTTCTAGTACCACACAAACCATATAGAGAATATAGCTGTGAGATTACACGATAAGTTACGTCAAGCCCAACTTGTCAAACATATTCGCCCTACTGATTCTGTAAAAACAATATATTGGAAATCGACGAAAAAGGTCCAGTCAAGTATCACAGTAATTGTTTGCACTAAAGAAAACTATGTACTGATCTGTCGTTATAAACCACGTACTGTGTCGCGATGTTTACCGACTGGAAATATCGAAAAATCTTGTAATAAATTAGATGTTGAAGTATTAATATATGTGTAATTTGTTTTGACATAAATTATCATCAATATGGTCAAAATTAACTGTTTGGCAAAACTTAGTTTTTGGGGTTCTTCAATGCTCTTCAAATTTGTTTGTATCTAATCTTTTTAAAACTTTTTGATTCGAGCATCTATGATGAGTTTTCTGTGCATTATTTCAATCCCGATATCCATGATGAGCTAATAAGACGAAGAACAGCAATAATTGCATTGTAGTTTTGTTTGGGGTTTTGGTAGGAAAATGAGCATATTATAAGATAAGGGTTGTCCTTTATTTTCAATACTTTATAGACATGGTCATATATTATGGATGGTCTTTAATTGTCCAAATTATATCCGATAAGATTTGCACCATTCAAAAATTTATGATTGATCATAATCTATTTTCTACTAGAACCAAGGTACCAAATAAAACTGGAAATCAACATCAAGTTTGGAAAACCTCCATTTCTTTTTACTACCTAATTTCATGATGTTAGTTCAAATACTTTTTAATTTGATGTATTTATCTTTTTTTTCTTTTTAGTTGATTTTTTTATATTCAACCTATTTATTATGATTTAATGACATATTGGGCTTTATCAGTTACCTTACGAAATAAATTGCAAACACTTGATAGTATGACTAAACCTTTTCATGTTATGTAAAAATGAAAACTTAGGAACTAAGCTTACTCAATGCATGCTTGGATGAAGGCAACTAACGTGGAGGAAATACTCACCAGCAGTGGCATCCACACAATCGCTATAAATAGGCACATCATAACTTCCTTAGATGAACTATATTTAAATATGTTTCACACTGTTTCATACTGTTAAATCACTGTCTCGGGTTAGGGGGGGTTGCGATATCGCTTACATGATTAACCCCGCCACAATATAATATAATTACTACTAAATATACAATGCTGAGCAATTGTTTTAACACCACCTGTAAGAGAATGTGGATAGAATATGGCAAAAAAAATTCTCTCTATATATATATTCACTGTTCACATTAAAGGTCAAGGTTGACTTATGTTGTTACGTAATGTATAAATATTCAATAAACTAAATAAAAATTTGACTGATAGCAACTATGCAAAACAAAAGAATATTTCTACACAACAAGAAAGTACGGAATTTAGTTTTAAAAGACAAAGAAATGTCTGTACTTGAACTTTTGTATAGAAGATTGTTATTTATTTAATGTATTAATATATATCTTAAAATCACGGTATTTAAATGAATACATTATACATTGTTAGCTATGTCAGGAAACAAAATCAAGTCATAAACCTATGTGTTTCCTTTAAAAAATCAATATGTGATGACCTTCACCTGTCTAAAAACACCCGGCAATTTCATTGGTTGGTTATTTTAAATCACGAATTGACCTTTTCAAAATCTGATAAAATAGGCATTTTCCATCAAAAGTCTTTAATCAAAGAGAGGTAACTCAAGTTTATTTTGGTTGCTCACATGTAATCAATCGGCACTTTTCTTCTATAGTCTGTTCTGTAAATTAGTTTCTGAAAATAAGAATATATAAAATCAAGGATATGAATTGTAGGTTTACAATTAAAGTAAATAGTTTTATACTGTATAGTATAATTAAAAAAAAATTTATATCTTTTTCCCATTTTTTTTTATAAAGATAAGCTGTAAACAGCAAATGTGTTCTTTTAAATAAACTGACTAGTTTACTTTGAGTAAAATATGTCAAAACAGCCTTTTTTTAATGAAAAGCATACATGTCTGAAGTGAACCCTTTTTAAAAATTAATCTATCTCATAAAAACACCTACATGATTTTGAGATCACCACTCTTCAAATCATCTTTGAATTCTTGTAGTGAAAGTTCATATTTCCTTAGTCTTTTATGGAACTTGTGTCCCTTTTTGCTGTTATAATATGTAACCTGTTATGAAGAAAAAGCTAACATGACAAACAATGGTTACCACTCTATTTGTCTATATAACAAAAAAAACCAATAGTGCAAATTGTCACTTTATGCATGAATTATTTCAAGATTTTTAAAACCTGTTTGTAACTGTACATATATAATCATGAATATCACCATTGCAGTATACATTGTAACGTATTGTTTAAAAACTAGTACTTCTAAATTGAACCCATGGAAAAGCATAGTACAATGTAATTGAAATAAAGAACATTCCATCACCTGTTTTGTCTTTGGTGGAGAGTTGACCCATTGGTAATCATGCACAATCATGAACAACTGTCATTTCTATACATATGGCATTTAGCTACTTTTCAATGAATTTATCAATTTATCATTTTAAAGTTACCTTTTTTTTATTACTGATTAATGTTTAAACTTATAAAGATATACAACTTAGGCTTGAAAAATGTAATATTTTCTTGCAATTAGTATAACAAGTGTAGCATAAATTCATTGCCTATGTAAATTTTAAAATTGTTTGTATGCACATTGAACGACAAATTTATGTGACGTATACAATTTTTCAGACACTCAAATCAATCCATGTGTTCGTAGATAGTAGATGTTTTTGTGTCCTGTTAAACTGTTCCTTTTAAAAGTTTTGGATTCTCATAAATTCTATGTATAACTTTTGGACTAGTTTGAATCTCGGTCTATTTCTGTAATTTATTCTTATATATTTTTTAACCCTGTATGCATACATTGCCTATGTAAATTTTAAAATTGTTTGTATGCACACTGAACGACAAATTTATGTGACGTATATAATTTTTCTGACGTCAGACACTCAAATCAATCCATGTGTTCGTAGATAGTTAATTGTTTTTGTGTCCTGTTAAATTGTTCCTTTTAAAATTGTTATACGATGATGACTGATGTACCCATATTTTGACTATCGTATTAATTGTGACTGTTTATTTAACGCATCATGTAAATGTAGCCGAATTTGATGAGACTGTTATTAAAGTGAGTAAAATATGTCAAACCAGCCTTTTTTTAATGAAAAGCATACATGTCTGAAGTGAACCCTTTTTAAAAATTAATCTATCTCATAAAAACACCTACATGATTTTGAGATCACCACTCTTCAAATCATCTTTGAATTCTTGTAGTGAAAGTTCATATTTCCTTAGTCTTTTATGGAACTTGTGTCCCTTTTTGCTGTTATAATATGTAACCTGTTATGAAGAAAAAGCTAACATGACAAACAATGGTTACCACTCTATTTGTCTATATAATAAAAAAAACCAATAGTGCAAATTGTCACTTTATGCATGAATTATTTCAAGATTTTTAAAACCTGTTTGTAACTGTACATATATAATCATGAATATCACCATTGCAGTATACATTGTAACGTATTGTTTAAAAACTAGTACTTCTAAATTGAACCCATGGAAAAGCATAGTACAATGTAATTGAAATAAAGAACATTCCATCACCTGTTTTGTCTTTGGTGGAGAGTTGACCCATTGGTAATCATGCACAATCATGAACAACTGTCATTTCTATACATATGGCATTTAGCTACTTTTCAATGAATTTATCAATTTATCATTTTAAAGTTACCTTTTTTTTATTACTGATTAATGTTTAAACTTATAAAGATATACAACTTAGGCTTGAAAAATGTAATATTTTCTTGCAATTAGTATAACAAGTGTAGCATAAATTCATTGCCTATGTAAATTTTAAAATTGTTTGTATGCACATTGAACGACAAATTTATGTGACGTATACAATTTTTCAGACACTCAAATCAATCCATGTGTTCGTAGATAGTAGATGTTTTTGTGTCCTGTTAAACTGTTCCTTTTAAAAGTTTTGGATTCTCATAAATTCTATGTATAACTTTTGGACTAGTTTGAATCTCGGTCTATTTCTGTAATTTATTCTTATATATTTTTTAACCCTGTATGCATACATTGCCTATGTAAATTTTAAAATTGTTTGTATGCACACTGAACGACAAATTTATGTGACGTATATAATTTTTCTGACGTCAGACACTCAAATCAATCCATGTGTTCGTAGATAGTTAATTGTTTTTGTGTCCTGTTAAATTGTTCCTTTTAAAATTGTTATACGATGATGACTGATGTACCCATATTTTGACTATCGTATTAATTGTGACTGTTTATTTAACGCATCATGTAAATGTAGCCGAATTTGATGAGACTGTTATTAAAGTGAGAGGGTTAGCGCTATAGAACCAGGTTTAATCCACCATTTTCTACATTTGAAAATGCCTGTACCAAGTTAGGAATACGACAGTTCTTGTCCATTCGTTTTTGATGCGTTTTGTTTTTTGATTTTGCCATGTGATTATGGAGTTTCCAAATTGATTTTCCTCTGAGTTCAATATTTTTGTGATTTTTCTTTTTTCATATTATGTGTTCATCTATTAGGAGTAAGGACAATAATTATTTATGGTAATAAAATGTTTAAAAAATGACTGCAGTATATATCATAACCAAAACTGGTTTAATGATTTAACTTCCTATTTTATTTTTGGTGAATGACAATTAAATCACAGGTATTGTTCATAATGGTGACACTAAACATTGTTAGGATTATATCCTAATGGTATGTTTAGGGTAAGCATAGTCATTTTAAATCCAATATTATAACTGTTAAATGATTTAATTGTCAGGAATGAAATATGAGTGTGAAGACATTAGATAATTTGTGTAGATTATTATTGTGTAGAGTACATTGCTGATGAATACATGCACGTCACGTGAGGGTATTCAAGAAGCTGGAAATTACCCTAAATGTCATTGTTGCGCTGTTATAATCTAACAGTTTTCCATCATATTCTGTTAGAATGTTACTTCCTTCGTCCCAGATATGAATGATATGTTTCCCTACATAGTTTGTTGGTTCGTTAACATCATGTTGCACTTCATGATCAGGTATGGACGTGTCCATTTTACATGGGACATTGTTGTTGTGATCACTTTCAATATAAGGGTCTATGTCGTTGGTATGATTATCAGTGGAAATTAGTAAAGCATCAGTTTCCATGTCTTCTATAAGTTCGTCTCTATTTTCTATATAAGTTTGTTCCAGCTGTATTAATTTTTTCAAATTTTCTGTAGGCTCTGGAAGGTCAAGCGACTTTTTAAACAAATGTTTTGAATTTGAATCCACTTTTTGCATTTGTATCTCTGTCCGATATGTAATTTGAGATTTAATGGCATTTAATTTCAGCTTTTTAGTTTTGCAAGTAGAAATAAAGGAATAAATTTGGTCTAATGTTGTCCATTTCCCCCCTAAATTGTTGATATCTAAAATATTTTTTTCTTTTTCAGCAAGAATTTTAGCTTCCTTAAGTTCATTTTCTTTTATTCTGGTTTCAATTATAGATGTTTTTTCGGTATAAATTTTGATAAAATCTCGGATGTCTCTGTGCCTGTTTTCTTCCCCCATTTTCCTGCATTCAACTATTAGGGTATTTTTCTGCTCCTCCGTTTTTTCTTTCAGCCAATCTGCTGTCCCATTATTCTTGAAAATTAATTTGGAATTAATTGTAGAAGTGGATGTATTTGGAGCAATTGTCTTTTGCCGATCTATTTGGACCATTAGTCTTTCCAAGGTAATGTTATTTGCAGGACAGGATTTGGAACTTAAAATCAATTCTTCTGACGGATTTGAATATATTCCACCATTTAAAAAATCGCCAAAGAGGTTTTTGGTTTTAGTTGATAAATTACGACAAACCAGTTTAACGGCTTCTAAAACAGTGTCCTGATTAGTTGTTTCAGTTTGTTCGAATATTTTAGAATCTAAATCTGTTTTCCCTGGTTTTTTGGTCTCCAAATGTTGTAACGAAAATATTTGTAAATTTTTATCTAAAATAAGTTGAGGTTCTTCAAAATTTTTATCAAGACCTGATATAAGTTGGTTGTAGACTGAAGACATCTGCAAGGCTGTTGGTGTTGTAGCAGCTAGATGAAAATAAGGTGTAGTTATATGGTGACACACAAGAGCAATGGCTTGGCGTATATAAAGTATCACAGGATTTCTAATATAATGGATCCCCCTGGATGATGGAATTTTGAAGAATATTCGGCGGAATTTTGGATGAAGTTAAATATTTGTATAGATGTTGATGAATTGAAAAAGTTACAGTGGCATTGTAAAAATAGGTGTTAAATCTGTTTCCTTTAAATTTCATTATAGGTATATGCGAAATTCCAACCATGTCTAAAAAATGTTATGAAAAGCCAGGATCTCCTGATTTGTCATCATAAAAAAATTTTGAAACGCATCATAGAAAATTTTGTGTAAAAGATTCTCCATGACTTTTGAAAACTAATTTGTTCAGTTGAAGATTTTTCGTAGTTTCCAAATGTTTTGCAACTTTTTCGGCCTCTTCTGCAAACTGTAAAAGAGGGTGAACGGAACAATGAAATGATGATGTCTTTTTATCTTCTTCTAATGATTCAATGACGTTGTTGATCAATCTGTTGGTCTTTATTTCTGTTGCGCTTCTATCAGTCATACAATTTGATATTTTGGATACAATAGGATTGTCGGGTGAACTAATATTTTCCAGCATTTCAACAGCTGCTTCAGTATACTGTTCAGCAGTACCGCACGAAATTTCCTTAGTACCTATATGAATTAAAACATACCCTTTGTATGCATATGTATATTTTCAACATTGATTTTAATATCTTAAGGAGGCTCGAGGATTCCAAAAAATTCATAAAACTCAAACAATTTTTGTTTTCATAACAAATAGTATTTATTAAATTATTTTGTGTTACCTTATGATATAGTACCAAATCAACCAAAAAATTCAATTCGTTTTTGCCCCAGATGACTTAAAATTTTCATTTCATTGAAAAAGTTTCAAATTATCTCCCTTTGATAAAAAATGCAATATTTGGCAATTTAAATTGAAATTACTTTATCTAGTCATCGATGACCTATATTTTTTAATGAACTGTACTTAAACTAAACTATTGTAGAAGATTAAACATTTCTGTAATGTAGTTCTTTTTTTTTCAATATTACTTTTTTTCTTCTATTCGTTCATCAAAAGCAAATTAAAAGTACATGTTGTACCTTTACAAAAATGAATGCTTCTTTCTTTTTTGATAGAAAAAAATAGTGAAATTCTTTATTTAAAAAACCAATAGATCTATACCACCCGAGCTTCCTTTTACTAATATCATTATTTGATTTTGATGGCTAAATGTAATATTTAGTAGATTTTATACCATAATAATGGTTTCCTCTCTTTATTTTTGCAAAAGTAGTCTTGTAATAGTCTTTGTCAACAGTGACTTTTGACCCCAGCAGGGTCAAACCTTAGACTTTAACATTGGTGTTTGCTAATTCTTCAACTATTTCAGTACTTATACATCTTTGGATTTCAATGTTTGGCTTTGAGTGTTCCTAATGAAGGTAACTCAAGAAAAGCGCAACAGACGCATGACATTACTTCACGTGTTTTTTTTTCCTATTTTTACATCACTGGGTGGATACCTCTGCTGGTGGACTATCCATCCCCGAGGGTATCATCAGCTCAGTAGTCAGTACTTTGGTACTTATACATCTTTGGATTTCAATGTTTGACTTTGAGCATTCCTGATGAAGGTAAATCAAAAAAGCGCAACGGGCGCATTCATTTAGCACGCATAATTAAGGAACAGCTGTAGATCGTGAAATTCTAACAAGGAGCATACTGACAGCCCTAAGAGGGGCCCCAATCCATTTATGATTCAGTGATTTCCAATATAATTAACCAAAATTTCCAATCAAAAAGGGGATGCCAAGGCCCACCCTTGATTGACCTATGGTTGATAATACTGAATTTTTTTTTCACCTTGACCTTTAACCTAGAAAGTTGTACATACAATGCACATTATGGTGCACTCTCTAGTGTTGGTTAATATACATGATACTTTGAAATTAGAACATTTCTACAGATAAAGAGCATACAATTCATTACAGACAGACAGACTGATATCACTTTGTTTTGTTTCAATTTATTTTGAATATCCCCAATATGTATCTATTTGTCTCTATTTGAACTAACAGAGCTTAAATTACCTAATGTTAAATCTTGTGTGTCTGTACACAGTTTAACACCATAATAATGGCGTCCTCTCTTGGTTGTGGCATCCCGCAGTAAGGTCAAATTGTTACTGTTGGACAATGTTTCTTTTAATTGTAGTTCTGACAAAATACCAGCTTCTCTTGCCATTGTACTGATTGATGATGGAGCTGGTAAAGTTGTTATGTCCTCTCCAGTAAAACTTCTGACAATTTCCTTAATAAGTGGGGAAATATTTTCTCGTGACACATTGAACTGTAGACAGCTGTAAACAGCTTCCCTAACTTTGCAAGAGTAGGGGCTTCCCCTTCCTTCTTCTTTCAATTTGAATCTAAATGTTGGAGCATGGGCTTCCTGTTGTTGTTGTAAGGTTTTTGTCTGCCAAAATGAAATCTCTTATCTTAACTCTATACTGTCTGCATTTAGTAGATTGCATTGGTTACTCTTTTCCAAGACCATTTTTTTCTGTACAGTTTTGGTTTGACAGCTTTGAGTTTTCTGTTTCAGTTTTGGAGATTCAGATGTTCTTGAAGTCCCAAGCTTTCTTTTTAGGTTGATATTCTGTCTTTCTTTCCTTTTGTTTGCCTGTTTTAGTGTTGATAGGTTTGATGATGCTATGCAAAGTTTCCGTTTTACAGTTGTCAGCTGATAAATCAGTTCTTTAGTCTTGGTTTCTTTTACTGAAAGCGCCTTTAAGGTTGAATTGTTGATAGCAGGTGATTTAAAATTTTCTTGAAGAAAAGCCGAAATTCTTGAAGTATTTTTGCTGGATTTAATTCTGTTGTAATCTCTTAGTAATGATTTTATTCTGTTTATCAAGCTAGTCAAATTTATATGGTCGGTTGGTGATAATTCCGATATCCAGTGGTGAAAAATTCTTTGACTTCCAGATTTATAATAAAATCT
Source organism: Mytilus trossulus (assembly GCF_036588685.1). Classification (NCBI taxonomy): domain Eukaryota; kingdom Metazoa; phylum Mollusca; class Bivalvia; order Mytilida; family Mytilidae; genus Mytilus; species Mytilus trossulus. Next base: position 3,905,228 of record NW_026963294.1, read on the forward strand.
ACTATTGGTGTATAGATCAAAAGCAATTTGATTTGTAAGTTTATCAACCTTGAATGGGAGTGGTGGAAAATGTGCCATGTTAATTAATATTACCTAATACTAAGCTGTAGCTGCAAGATTAGCACATAAAGCAAATACAAATATGTACAGACATTATATCACATGAACATAAACATTAACACAGAACATATATACATGAAAGGGCAAAATACATGTACAAACTGAAACAAATACAGTTAATTTAAGCCGGTAAATGAGTTTATTTGATAAATGCCTAAAATTGTGACAAAAAGAAGGATATGACATAATTACTTATTATTTTCTTCATGATTTAAGTCTAATATAAGTTTATATTGAAAAAAATGTGTGATGCTTCATATTAAAGATAAGGGAGATAAAGCACAATTTAAGGGAGACAAATCTTAATATATTTATTTCAATTATTTTGTTGTACATGTATTTTAAAGCATAAGTTTACCAGTAAAGCTAACATAAGCACATGCATTACAGTAAAGCAAAGGTTTAACAGTGAAGCCAAATTAAGCACATGCATTACAGAAAAGCAAAAGCACACTTACTTCACAAATAGAAGAAATTGTGAGCATAATATAATTTCAATACATATGGTGAAAAAAATACCTGTATCATAATAATGAACTTATCTTAGAATAGGTAACTTCACTTTAATTATAAGTTGATTACTTCACTGTGCAAATGTCTTTTAATGTTATGAGCATGCAGAAAGTGATGGGGAATCCTGCAAAAAAAGTTATTTACATAACTACATGTATGTGCTATAATTGGTGAAAGATATGTTTGCAATTATTTTTTTTATGATACTTTTGTGCACATATAATGGTCTTCTGCTAATACTCAATACATACTTCTAAACATATTTTGTCTATCATATTTAATCAAGACAAAGAATTCAAACAATGAATTATGAATGAAAATGGTTTTAAATATATACAATGAAGCTATTTACAACAGTGAAAAGAGAAAAGTGATAATAATTTATTTGTTGTGTGAGTGTGACATATATATTTGTATACGAATCAAAACTTTTGGAAAACAATTGGAATTTGATTTTTTTTATATATTCAAAGGGAAAAAAACTTCAAATGAAGTTTCATCTTTCTGGTATAACTATATACTATATGTAAAATAGAACAAGAATGTGTCCATATTACACGTATGCCCAACTCGCACTATCATTTTCTATGTTCAGTAAACCCTGAAATTGGGGTTAAAACTTTAATTTGGAATTAAAATTATAAAGATCATATCATAGGGAACATGTGTTCTAAGTTTCAAGTTGATGTCATTTTAACTTCATCAAAAACTACCTTGACCAAAAACTATAACCTGAAGAGAACGGACGCACAGACGGACAAACGGCGGCACAGACCAGAAAACATAATGCCACTCTACTGTCCTACGTGGGGCATCAAAAAAAACTTAAAAGTAAGAAACTGTAAAATGCATTTATTGGGGCATACAATTTGATTTTTATAAAAAAAAAACATTGTTATAGAAAGGAGACAGTATGAATGGTGTGGTGCCTAATTTGCCCCATAAAAAACAGAAAAAGGAGCAATAAAAGAAGGGTATGGGGTTTAGTGCCTAGGTTGTTTTCTGCGAAGAATACTTTGTGATAGGGAATCACCATCAGAATCAGGACTACTTATAATGATTGGTTTGTCTTCCCTAACACCAGTTAATCTTTGCAGTGAACTAGTTGTACCAGGAGAATTATCTTGATTTCCAGTTTGATATTGAGAAATAAAGATTTTCCTTCCCAGCTGTTTTTTTCTTAGGCTTTAAAATGCTCACAGATGCAACTGAACAGCATGTTTATGAATCCTCATGATTTCTCTCCTTTAAAGATTCAGAAACATTCTGTGATTTTCCATCTGGAGCTGATGCACAATGTTTTTTTGACTCATTTTCAGACAAAGAAAATAGGTCAACAGAACCATTTGCCAATGTCATGTCACTATCATCAGAGAAGATGTTTATAATTTTCATCTTCTGTGGTGATTGTGTCATGAGGGTATCTGTTGACTTCTTTTCTAGTGATGAAAATAAGTCATCAGAACCATTGACCCCACTAATGTCTTCACTATTTGAAAATAACTGTGGGTTATTTCCTAAATTATTTTCAGATAATACTGACAAAGCTTCAGTTACATCTTCTTTTTTCTCAAAAATGAATGGCTGTTTCCTTATTTTTGATGAATTAAAAAAAGACAAACTGAACCCAGAAGAACATGCCAAGCTTCAAGTCTTATGCAATGATGACAAATACAATTATCACTTTTCTCTGTCCTAGAAATAAGCTCCTCATGTATATAAAATGAAGGTGCTACTATAGCATATCCTTTATATAAATATCTGTGAAGTATAGCCTCACGTGCATCAAAAAATAATCTTAAGTTTTTGTTTATTGAGTAATGCAGAGGAACTGTAATGTACAATTCTTCATTTCCACCAGTAAGTCTTAATTTGTGGCTTATCTTTTCACAGTCATCCAAGTCTGAATCAAATTGAGAGGACCACATTGTCATGTAACAACTTCAAATTATAATGTTTCTATAGTATATAGAACAGAAATATTTACCGTATCAACCTTCTATTTTTCACTAGTTTCATTCATAACATTTTAAAAATGCCTTTGACATGTTTCATTGATTGTGCCTAAATTCAATTGCTAAGTTCAACAAATCTAGTTATGCATGAAAACAATTTTTTATTGATTTTTATTTATTTTTTGTTAGTTGTGTATTTTACTGTTAGGTGTGAGCAGAGACTCTGTTGATGAAGATTGTACTTTGATCTGTAATGGATTTTCTTTTACAAATTTTGACTTAAATGGAGAGTTGTCTTACTGGTCCTCACATCGATCATCTTACATCTAACGATTCAATTATAATCCAGATACATGTTTGCAGTATGATATCATGTATTTAATAGTTGTTGTTTATTTTACTCAGCTTTATGATTTAAAAACACTGATATTGTGCTTTGTGTAAGGTTAATTATCTCCCCTTTCTTAAGTTTAAACATTGGCATTAAAAATAAATTAACCAGTTAACATGTAAATGATATTTTATGTTTGCCATATAATGTATACTTACCTTTATTAGCAAATTTAATGTTTTATGGTATGAATGATTGTAAATTGTTCAAAAGTGGCTGTCAAATTATCATGGAATGACTTCTTATAACTGTTGGAGCTGAACATATAAATATGGTGACTTTTATATACATGTATTTTGTTTTCATAAGACTACAAAGCACATGGAACTATTACACAGTTGTTTTAAGAGGATATCAGGCCACACTTGAAAATATTTTGGTTTGCCCCAACCCTAGCAAAAGGTTGAGATAGTGGGAAGGTAGGAAGGCATTTTCTTTTTTTTTCAAAAAGAGAAATTGAAGTATCAGATGTTTATTAGTCTTTATGCCTACTTGATTAAAAAAAAACTTCTTCAAATCAGGACAATAAAAGAATTTGAGTATGCAGCTTTTTCCTGGGTAGGTAGCGTTTGGGCAAACAAACCTATAATTTATTATTGCCTAAATGCCCTTTATTGTGAGGCGTCAAATGATCACTTTTTGCAAGTATCCAATTGGTTAATTTTTTTACCGTGATTTGTAAAAATATCCTTATCCAGATTCATAAGAGGTATAAAATAATTTTTACTGTTATTTTTGGAAAATATAAATTATGATTTGTAAAAATGTGTAATTTAAATTAAATTGAAAATGGAAATTTGGAATGTATCGAAGAAACGAATGTATCGAAGAGACAACAACCAAACCATAGAACAGAAAACAGCAGAAGGTCACAAACACGTCTTCAATGCAGCGAGAAATGTCCTTCAGCTGGCTAAGAAAGTATATTTTTATTGTAATATACCATAAGCATTAAGTACAGCTATTTGTAAGATCCAGGCAGGGGGTGATTCATGTATGTCTCAGAATTGCTTTATTCTTTTATATTATAGGAAGCTAAGATTGAAATAAAGTTTGCAAGCTTTTTTTTAAATTTTCTTGAACGGTTGCTATGGAAACATGCAGCCATCTTTTTGAGGAATTTATGATGAAATCAGGCATGAAATTGGAAAATGTCTACTTTTTGGTTGCAGCAATTTCATGATAATGACAATTTCAAGAACAAAAATAATTTCAACATATAATTAGGCATTATTTGAAGTTTATATTTTGATGCTGAGTTTGTGAAAAAAAAAATTGATATTAGGCTAAAATGGTATTTAAAAAGGTGCAAAAATCTGTTTTTTGACATTTTCTGAAAAAAGCTTAAATATCATACTTTAAATCAAGAAAAATTGACATTGAGCAGACAAGGCCATTATAAACTATGATTGCATCTTAAAGCTCATACATTGAATTATCAAAAACTGGAAAAAAACATCTGGGTTTTTTTGATTTTTTTTGTAACCATGGCAACAAAAATTGGTAAAATTTATAAAAATGACAAAACACAATACTGGTTCATTATAAATGTTTTTGCTATTTTGTTTGTATTAATGTAATTTAACAGACAATGAAACTAATGATTTGTTTGAAAATGAAAAAAATAGTATATAAGCTTTAATATAAGTGGCTGAAAGACCATAGCAACCAAAAGAAAGCCCTAGCAACCGGTCTGAAATTACTAAATTAATTCAGAATCAGCATCAAATACATGGTTTTCTAGGTATTGGATACATATAAATGATTGAGTTTGAATAATATACACAACAGTTAGATACTTAATTTACACTTGATCTGCTTTTGGTTACCATGGGAACAAGAAAGTTCAGATTTGATACAAACCATTATGTACCTTATAATATCTGTTTTGCAGCCCTGTAAATGGACTTCTTTCAACCATAATCAACAAAAAATCATATTTCTCTATATTTACAACTCATATCTCTTGATTTCATGAAAGGGTCATTTGTTTCTTGTAAAAACAAAGTATGGCATAGAATTTTTAGGTGAAAAGTAGTTAATAATGTAGGACTGCTGAATTTGGTGCATGGTTTCCTTAAAAAATTGAATTCCTGGATTTTTCTCAATATCTCAAAATTCAAATTTTATTTTTGTTTAGAATCGTAAAAGTAAACGGTACGTCTAAACACTGCTAAGGACTCCTTTGTGCACTAACGACCTATACAATGCCACTTAGGACTAGAAGGAGTGATGTTATGTATATTATTTTTACATATTATGGTAGAGATAGATATTTAATGCAAAAAATTCAAATTTTATAGAAAAATAATCTCAAATAAATAGATATTCAACATTATTTAAACGGTACATTCCTCCTATTCCCATTTTTTTTTATAAATCTGGTAAGAAAAGTTAAAATTTCATGTGGGAATAGGAGGAAAACTTATGCAAACAAAGGAATATACTTAATCAACTTTTAATTGGCCAATGTTTTTTGGGATAGGAAATAAGTTATTTTTGTATATGTCTGAATTTTGTGTTTTTAATTCAAATAAAAATAAATTGTCCCACTCATATTTATTTTTTTGAGTAGTATTCAGTTACTGCTTCTTCTAGGCCATTTATAGATAAAATCTGAAACCCTCATAAATCACATGTATATGACACCCTGCCTGGTTCTTACAAAGAGATGTACTTAATTGCCAAGAATTGTTACTGTTTTTCATCAAATCGGAACCACTTTGTGGAACCTCTATTATAGTAGTCCCAGAGGGATCCTAAAGTTTTTTTAGGGGACATAAGGGTGACCCCCCCCCTTTTCCTATCATTTTCCGGAATATTTGTTATTTTAGTGTTAAGCTGTTCTGTTCTACTCCACATGTTTATCAAGAGGCACAAAAACCCCTTTCAATATATATATATAACCCACATTAGATCTGTAACAGCCCCCCTTCACAAAACCCTTCATCTAAAAAAACACTGATAAAAAAATGGAGAAATATTTCAATTCACATAATATCATAATAACTTCAGATTAAGGGGTTTCATAGCAAATTTCTTGCAGTAGCGTACACTTGTAATTATAACAATAGCTGGTCAGACTATAGTTGCAAGGGAGATAATTACTTTCCTAAATCACAAAAATCGTGTTTTAGAGATAGTTAGACATTTTAAGAAAAAAGGAGTCATGTTATATTTCTTTAATTATGTTCATACATTCAAATTTAAAAGGTAAACGTCGGTTTCGATAGAAGAAAAATAAATTTACCGAAAGTGATCAATATCGTCACCTTCGTTTCATTTCGCCAATACATAAATCTGAAATTAACCTTTTTAAAATATCATAATTCTTATAAAATGTATTTAATCTTGTAATATATCGCTTTAAGATCATTATCAATTTATATTTTCAACAAATAACTACTGTCCTACCTCAGTATCGATCGGCGAAATAATATTACCTGTTGCAGGTAATGCAAGTGGTATAGATATTGGTTCAAGGCCAATAAATTCATAGAGTTATCGTTCTTGAAGAACTCTCCTGTCTACCTCCTTTTGTCTCCTGACGATGCTAACATTGTATGTTTATGCTCGAAAACAGACCCTATAAATGTTTAAATTTGCTGCATTTTTTGCACATGTCCATAGTCAGGCATCTGTTGAACAGAGGTTGTCATTTGTTGTTCATAAGTGTTTCCCGTATACCAATTTTTGTCCAGCCTTCGACTTTTGTCAAAAAAAAGGGGCAACATAGAGACCCTACATTCAGTCGTCGGTGTCGTCGGCAGCGTCCACAATTATTCGTTCTGTTGTTAAAGTTGTTTGAAATTTTAATAACTGTCTTAAAATATCCTGGATCCAGAAGTAAAAGTTCCATTTTTTCCCGTATATTACTTATAAATTGACTTAGTTGTATGCCAGGAAACATTACATTCACTTTGCAGTTAAAGTTTTTAAAATTTTCATAGCTTTCTTAAACTCTCCTGGACTTGTACCAAACGTGGAAAGAAGCTTGTTTATGATCAAAAGCTAGTATCTAGAAGGAAATTGAGTTAACAAATTTTACCTGTTTTTTCCGTATTTTAATTATGAATGCATTTAGTTCTATTCCAGTTAACAGTACCTACAGTCTGCAGATTATGTTTTTTAAACATTTATTAGATTCATAAACTATCCTGGATTTTTGCCAAACTTTGACAGAAGTTGCTTATGTACAATCAAAAGATAGTATCAAGAGGAATATTTGTATTAATTTTTTTTCCTCATTTTGTTGAACATGCGATTAATTAGGCGAGACACTTACATTTATTTTTAAATCACCTGGCCAACAAGGCATAGTGAGCTTTTCTCATCACTTCGCGTCCGTCGTCGAAGTCCATTGTCGTTAACGTTTACAAAAATCTTCTCCTCTGAAACTACGGGGCTGAATTTAACCAAACCTGACCACAATCATTATTTGGGTATTCAGTTCAAAAAATGTGTCAGACGACCCGCTTGCTAACCAACATGACAATCATGGCTTAAAATAGAACATATGATTTAGAGTTATTCTGACAAGGGGTAAACATATTTATCAGGTTCAGATCTATCTGGCCTGAGATTTTCAGAGGAATAATAATATAGATAGAGATAAACTGTAAACAGTAATAATATTCAGCTAAATAATGATCTTCAAATAAGTTAACATGACCAAAATTTTTAATTGACCCCTGAAGGAGTTGTTGCCCTTTAAAGTCTTAACAATTTCTCGTAATTTTTTACAAAAATCATCTTTTTTTAATCAATTTTGACAAGTTAAACCAAACTGGGCCACCATAATCATTATTGTATGACCCCGCCTGTCAACCAACATGGTCATCTTGATTAAAAATAGAACATAGAATAGAATGCAGTTTTTGGCTTTTATCTCTGAAACTAAAGCATTTAGAATAAATCTGACAATGTTTGAAAATGTTTCATCAGGTTGAGATATATAAGCCCTGTAGTATTCAGACGAATAAAACAACCTGTTTTTGGGTTGCTGCCCCTAAATTGGTAATTTGAAGGACATTGTGCAATTTTTGGTTACAAGTATTTTCTTGAATATTATAATAGATAAAGATAAACTGTAAACATCAATAATGTTCAGCAAAGTAAGATCAACAAATAAGTCAATATGACCAAAATTGTCAATTGACCACTTAAGAAGTTATTGCTTTAACAGTGAATTGTTAAATATTTTCCGTAAATGTTTGTAATCTTTTCCAAAAATCTTTTGAGACAAATTTAACCAAACTTGGCCACAATCACTATTTGGGTATATAATTTGAAAATGTGTCGATGACCCCGCCTGGCGACCAACATGCTAAAAATAGAACATAGGGGTAAAATACAGGTTTTGGCTTATATCTCTGAAACTAAAGCAAAAGAAGAGTTGTTGCATTAAAGCATGCATCAATTGTAAACAAACATATCAATTGAGCGACACAGGCTCCTTGGAGCCTTTAGTATATAAATTAGACTGTTGGTTTTCCTGTTTTAATTGTTTTACACTAGGCATGTTGAGGCTCCTTATAACTTGCTGTTCGGTGTGAGCCAAGGTTCCGTGTTGAAGGTCTTACTTTGGCTTATAATGGTTTGCTTTTTACAAATTGTGAATTGGATGGAGTGTTGTCTCATTGGCATTCATACCACATTTTCTTATAGCTCCTTACATTGTATACAGTATTCGTATTTGTACATAAAGGATGTGTATAACTATTATGCAGTCTTAATGATACACATTATAGACAATAAAAAAGGGAACTTAATGGAGGCCTAATTTCGTGTTAATCATGTTGGGAAGAGTCTATAGTACAACAAAAATAAAATAAAAATAAGATGTGGTATGATTACAAATTGGATAACTCTCCACATGAGACCAAAATGACGCAGGAGTTAACATATATCGTAAGGGTCACCGTACTGCTCACAACAATGAGTAAAACTCACACCAAATATTCAGTCATAACAGGCTTTGAAATAATGACACATACAAAACTATATATTATTCTGTTGTACAAATATCCGATCGTTTGTTATTCTCGCATGAAGTGTTTTACTTTTTACCACGAATGGGTCTGTTATAGCTTCTTATACGGTATGTTTTTCTCATTGTTGAAGGTAGTACGTTGAATTAATATAGTAAATAACATACATTTCATTTGGTTTCAGGTGAAAAGTTGTCGCATTGGCAATCATAAAACATTTTTTTTATTTTCATACGTCGAGGTGATTGCTTATTATTAAAGACCGTTCATATCATGACCTATATTTTTTAAAACAGTTATCAAAGCTACCATGCTTATAATTTAGTACACCAGACGCGCGTTTCGTCTACATAAGACTCATCAGTGACGCTCATATCAAAATATGTATAAAGCCAAACGAGTTTAAAGTTGAAGAGCATTGAAGATCCAAAATTCCAAAAAAGTTGTGCCAAATACGGCTAAGGTAATCGATGCATGGGATAAGAAAATCCTTAGGTTTTTGAAAAATTCAATGTTTTGTAAACAGGGAATTTATAAAAATGACCACATTTTTAGCTCACCGGGCCCGAAGGGCCAAGTGAGCTTTTCTCACCACTTGGCGTCCGTCGTCGGTCGTCCGGCGTTAACTTTTACAAAAATCTTCTCCTCTGAAACTACCGGGCAAATTATTCAAACTTGGCCACAATCATCATTGATGTATCTAGTTTAAAGTGTGTGTTTTTTTTACCCGGCCAACCATCCAAGATGGCCGCCATGGCTAAAAATAGAACATAGTGGTAAAATGCAGTTTTTGGCTTATAACTCAAAAACCTAAGCATTTAGAGCAAATCTGACAACATGGGGTAAATTTGTGTATCAGGTAAAAATTTATCTGCCCTGAAATTTTTAGATGAATCAGACCACCCATTGTTGGGTTGCTGCCCCTAAATTGGTAATTTTAAGGAAATTTTACTTTTTTTGGTTATTATCTTCAATATTATTATAGATGGAGATAAACTGTAAACATGATAATGTTCAGCAAAGTAAGATTTACAAATAAGTCAACATGACAAATATGGTCAGTTGACCCCTTTAGGAGTTATTGCCCTTTATTGTCACTTTTTAACCATTTTTCTTAAATATATATGATCTTTTACAAAAATCTTCTCCCCTGCAACTACCGGGCCAAATTATTCCAAACTTGGCCACAATCATCATTGATGTATGTAGTTTAAAGTTTGTGTTTTTTTACCCGGCCAACCACCCAAGATGGCCGCCTTGGCTAAAAATAGAACATAGGGGTAAAATGCAGTTTTTGGCTTATAACTCAAAAACCAAAGCATTTAAAGCAAATCTGACATGAGTTAAAATTGTTTATCAGGTCAAGATATATCTGCCCTGAAATTTTCAGATGAATCAGACAACCCATTGTTGGATTGCTTCCCCTAAATTGGTAATTTTAAGGAAATTTTACTGTTTTTGGTTATTATCTTGAATATTATTATAGATGGAGATAAACTGTAAACAGCAATAATGTTCAGCAAAGTAAGATTTACAAATAAGTCAACATGACCAAAATGATCAGTCGACCCCTTTAGGAGTTATTGCCCTTTATAGTCAATTTTTAACCATTTTTCGTAAATGTCCATGATCTTTTACAATTTCTTCTTCTCTGAAACTACCGGGCCAAATTAATCCAAACTTGGCCACAATCATCATTAATGTATCTAGTTAAAAAAAATATGTTTTTTTATCCGGCCAACCAACCAAGATGGCCGCCACGGCTAAAAATAGAACATGGAGGTTAAATGCAGTTTTTGGTTATTACTCAAAAACCAAAGCATTTAGAGCAAATCTGACAAGGGGTAAAATTGTTTATCTGGTCAAGATCTATCTGCCCTGAAATTTTAAGATGAATGGGACAACTCGTTGTTAGAGTGTTGCCCCTTAATTGGAAATTTTGCTGTTTTGGGTTATTATCTTGAATATTATTATAGATAGAGATAAACTGTAAACAGCAATAATGTACAGCAATTTAAGACTCAAAAATAAATCAAAATGACCAAATTGTTCAATTGACCCCCTCAGAAGTTATTGTCCTTTATAATCAATTTTTAACAATTTTCATAAAATTTGTAAATTTTTACTAACATTTTCCACGGACAAGTTCATTATAGATAGAGATAATTGTGAGCAGCAAGAATTTTCAGTAAAGTAAGATGTACAAACACATTACAATCACCTAAACACAATTTTGTCATGAACTGTCTGCTTCCTTTGTTTAATTCACATATACCAAGGTGAGCGACACAGGCTCTTTAGAGCCTTTAGTCTATATTCATATCAACACCGAATGTGTTGACTACTTGGCTGGTGATACCCTTGGGGACGAAATGTGGAAAGGGAATTATATAAGTTACAAATTTGAGTGGAAAGGGATTAATATAAATTGCAAAACTTGTTTCCCAATCCACAATAAATAATATGTTTAAACTAACATCTAAGCAGGTTGTTCTGGTAGATGTCTTACTCGTGAATATTATTTTGTCTCCATATTTTTGTAGTTCTTAACCTTTTTTATCCGGGTTACTTGAACAGCTACTGAAAATTTAAAAGTTGGGGTCGGACATACATTTGGCCTTGAAAAAGACATACATCTCAAAGATGTGTTACAAGGGTAGCACATTTTCTGTCTTTTATGTCCCAAACTGACAAAAATTGGCTGTTTACTCATCCATTCCTCCCGCACAGCAAAATGTAAACCCCACTAAATATTTAACTGTCGATAAAAACCCAAATTGATTATATTTTTATCTGCTAGTCACCCAACCTCAAATGTTAACAGTAACAACTCATGTAAAAGAAATGATAATTCAAATTATTGGTAGCAGACGTAAAAAAAACCCACTAAATAATTTGACTAACAAATAGCTGAAATATTTAATATATAATCATCAAGTTATTCAAAGCATGTTCATGAAACAACAGATCCATGATACTTGAAATATTGGCGTTGTTCTATTTGAAGGAAACACGAACAGAAGAAGGTCATGCCCTGCTTCTAGAAATGCTTTTAAGTCTAAAACGCCTGATCCTCCAGCAACGTCCTCTTCTACAACCTTGGTCATTACAACAGTCTCTGTAACTGTTACACTTTTTACCCTGTCTACAGGTAGGCCTGGCTCTTTTCGCACGACTAAAAATAAACGAATTGTAGAAAATGCTGAATTAAAATTGTGAAAATTATTTCAGTTATCAAGTCAAAATTGCAGATAAAAATGAATTAAGTAATGTTACTAAAAATACTACCTACCATACACAAGTCAAAAATTTAAAGTTGAAATTGCCGTTGAAGTTTGAAGTTTGAAGCACTTACATTATGCAAATACTTAATAAATTGTAATTTCATTATACCGTCTTAGTCATATTTTTTCAGAGGTGCGCTCCTTCTGAGCCCCCTTTCTATGCCGTCTTTATCCGATCTTTAACTCACGTATATTTAGATCAAATTGAGAAATGGCTAATTCACTTTTCGAACTGAAGAACCTTGAATAGAGGCAAAAAATAGTTTTATAGTATCACACAGTATATTCAATTCTTAGTTTACTCTTAATTATAAAATTATGTAGTATTATGTAATGTTATATCTACAAAACTATTGACGATACATCATTATACTAATACATGTGTATATATGTAAACGGTAAAGTTTAAAACTATATTGTTTAAGTCAGCTTTATAATTGACGAGGAGAAAAGTAAAAAACATACCTCAAAATTGAATCGCCTATTATGTCTGCATTGTCTGTCATTGCTACAAATTAGGAATTATTGTATAATATATTTTACATAACTTTTAGCGATGAAACAAGCGGTGGATTTTCGGAAGCGGGAGCAGGGTGGACATATGGTTGGGTAGGGGGGATATATTTTATTAATTTTGTATACAACCTATTTTTTGCATTTCGAATAACAGAATTACCATTTTCGTCCTATCGGGAAAGAATATTAATTAAACACTTGTCTTTCCATATCATTCTCTCCCGACTTTACCTTTATCAAACCCAGATATTTATATCTTGTCGTAGCCATATTTTCACTTTAAATTTTGGTTTCCTTGTTTTCTAAAAGATGCCATTCTCCCTTCTTCATGTTGTTCAATAAATTTTATATTCATCAATGGCCAAAATGTTTTCTAAATGAAATAAATAATGACTCCTACCCTCTCCCCCTAATACAATAGAAATTAACGATCTGATAATATCAGATAATTACATGGCATTTTTCATATCAGATGTGTTTTCGATCCGAGGTTTCATATCAACTCAAGACCAAAAGACTCGATGGCTGATATTGACAGAGGGCTGAAAATAATCTGATATGAAATGCAATGTTATGATCTTTTTATCAAATGGTTCAACAAAAGAGAAAAATACCAGATTCATATATTGATCATTTAAGTGATTCTCGAGTAGAATTTCAAGCAGTGAAAAGTTTACGGACGTCGGACGCCAAATGTAATACATTCGATATGAAATCTTTCTATCATACAACAGAGGGGAAAAGCAACAGTATAATATATTTTTATATTGACGACAAAAGTTCAATGAAACATAATGAACACTGTTTGGAAATGTCATCATTTGTAAAGTAATTTTCTTAATTATGCAGGAAACATTGAAACAATGGATTATTCATCTTTTTTTTTTTTTTTGCATTTCAAATTATATATTTTCGTTTTTTCATGATAACTGTTTTGCACCCTACTCTTATGTTTTTTCACTGAAAACGTACCATTGAGGTTTATTTTTTCTGGAATTTACCAAGTTACAAAAAAAGATTAAAAAAACTTACCTTGACAGATTGTAGCAAGACAGAAACAGACTAGGCAGAATAACATTAGCTTATGCATGGTTGTCTATTAACACTTAGTATACCTTGCTCTTAAAACAAGTGTTCTTTTATATATAAATATGTACATGTCCTGATTGAAAACAACCAATCATTGTTAAAAATATTTTACACAAAGTTATTGATTGTCAAAAGCTAGAATGTACACAGCTGTCTAAGGTACTTTTGTTGATAAAAACAGAATAAAATGATAGTACAATAAATTACCAATTTTGATTGTATCAAATTTGAAGTTTTAAGCACGTGTTCATTGCTGGATACACAAAAAACAAAGAAACCAACACAATACAAATTAGATAAACTTATGCCTTTTTATATGTTTTTCGTTCCAAACTTTTAGTATCTAAGCTTATTTCCATCTGATTCTTTCTTTGTGTCATGTTGAACAATTCATAGACGTAACAGACGCTTTCAAACCTTGTAAATGTTCTCAGAATAAACAAATGGAGAGTAACAACTGAAAAAAACACAAGAACTACGAAATAACTGAATACGGGTTTACATATCTTGCTATGTATGTGTTGTGTACAAGATGTAAGTTTGTACAAATTATAATTTGTACAGGGTTTTTGTACAAGTTATAAGTTTTTTTATACCTACATTCTTGTAACAGGTATTGCAGGTGTATCTTATAAAATGTACCAGTGTAATGTTTTAAATTTTAAAAAGAATCCACATCAACCTAACATTTAATCCTATTCTCCTAATCTTCAATCTGGACATGAAGATACCTGAATGGTTAAAATTCTAATTTTATTTTTTTCCTTATAACATATTCATATCCATACAAAATCTTTGTGTGGTCTAATAATATTTTTGTATCAATGCTCAGTATTAGACTGTATTATGGAGTTGTGAAAATATGACAGAAATATGCGAAGCAAAAGACTGTATGCTTTCAACATTCTTTTTTGTTCAGCAGATCATAAAACACTGACAACTTGTATATAACATATGCATCATCAGACTTCAGAAAAAAGTAAAATTACAAAAATAACGAACTACGAAGAAAACTCAAAAAGGAAAGCCCTTGAGCAAATGGCAAAATCAAAAGCAAACAGACATAATACTAGATACAATTGTCAATAATAGGGGCACAACAGTCAACATTTTGTGATGAGAATTTGCAGTATGTCAGAATTGCAAAAAATGGTATAAAAGACAATTGGTAAATTCAAAGATCAGATGACTTTCTATTTTTGTGTCGAAAAATAAAAGAAATAAAAAATGGTCGATTCGATTTTTAGTTTAGACACAGATATAGTATATCGTTTAACTCGTTCATGATGTTGAATCTTTAATGATTTCCAATGAGACAACTCTCCACAAGAGAGCAACATAACAATGAAACGAACAACTATAGGTCACCGTACGGCTTTCAACAATGATCAAAGCCAATTCGGATAGTTAGCTATAAGGTTGGATTGGTTACATTTACCAGACATACATCTAACAATAGTTGATCGATATAAGATCGAGAAAAAAATCGCGACCAGGAAAACAGCCAGAACATTGATACAGTATTTACAAATAAGATTCTGCCGTTCACAATAAAATCTGGGTTTGACAATAACATTCTGACTTTAACATTACTTTCGTCAATAGATGGTAAAAACAAGTAAAGAAGAATCGACCAGAATTACAAAAGCGTTGTATTTTAAGTTGCAACTAATTAACAAATTTAACAGATGTTATAAAAAATATAAGTATTGAAAACGGAAAATGATGTAATACATGTGATAAGGTAAAAACAAGTAAAGAAGTATCGACCAGAATTACAAAAGCGTCGTATTTTTAGTTGCGACTAATTAACAAATTTAACAGTTGTTATAAAAATACAAGTACTGAAAACGGAAAATGATGTAATACATGTTATATTTAAATACATGTACCAGGAAGACCAAGAATGACTTGTACATTCCGAAATAATATTACATTCAAAAATATAAATGAGATATATTTTTATATAAAAAGGTGATCTGGTGCAATACCCGCATGGGTAGTCGCCATTAAACTATATCGATTAGTAGTAGGAATGAAATGTACTTTGTCAAAATTTATTTTCGATTTAACGTACAAGTAAAAAAAAAAAAAAAAATTCGAGTAAATGTTATCGTCGATGAAATTCTACAAAAAAATATTTAAGATATTTTAGTGCATCAAAAGACAACCGAATAAAAAGTAAATATAATAAAATGTTATCGAACTTAATGGAATATTCAAATCGCAATGTTCTGTCTGATATCGGGGGTGACAGTTCCTTAATAAGATCTTATATGGTAAAAACTACAAAAGTCAAAATAAAAACAACCTATAGTAATTTTACAAAAATATAAGTAGGTCAAAATTTAAATTTCTATATAATGTCAAAACATTTAACATGTCAAATATTTATGACAATGACACAAATTGGGATCTATTGAAAATGTAACCCGAAAAGGGGACATTTTACAAAGCAAAACATGGAAACTTTAGAGGGCGATACAGATCATTTTTATTTTACACAAAAATGGGATGGATCGATTATGACATGTATAAAACGCATTTAACTTGCTTAAACGCCCCAAAATTGATGCAATGCAATATAACCAAAATCAGATGTTTGCAAAGGCTTTTCACTGCAATTACTTCAAATCGTCACAAACATCAGTATGAAACTAGCGGTACATATAAAAAATAACATAACTCACATTGTGGTGGACAATTATACGACAAAAATTGATCCAAACTTCTCAAGCGAGCAATAATGCGTTGTGTTGATAAAAGGGAATACTCAAATGAAAAGTATCTTTTGGAAGCATGTTAAAGACGTGACAGAGAACGGAAAGTCCCTTATCAAATGTCAAATTAAAAGCTTTAACACATCAAACATTTGAAAAACAACTGTCATATGTAATGAAATATATTTTTCACAAAGATTTTTTTTTATTGACGGAATGATATACTTCAAATCATGTTTCTTTTATCATTAAAAAACAACACCTTAATCAAAATAATATAATAATAAATTTATTTTCAAATCAATTTTATCTAACTACAGTACCTGGCCATTTATTTGCTGTATATAACATCTAAAAAAAAATGTTGAATCATTTGGGCCTCGGTGGCCAAGTGGTATAATTAATTACTACTGTTATAACTAGCCAGTCATTATTTGGTTTGAGAGTTCGAAACCCGCTTGTCCGGGTGCACTCGACTCCAATATTAACTGACTTGGATTGTTAGTTTTTTCTATCGAAGGTCAGTGGTTTTCTTTGGACACTCCAGCTTTCTCCACCAATGAAATTGACAGCCACGAGATAACCTAAATGTGATGTTAAAACACCAAAAACAATCAATTGTATTTTTTTCAAGGCATTTTTGGTTGATTTTTTTTATAAACACGGATAACAAAATGAATAGAGAGCCGTGGTGTAGTGGTTAGTGCATCGGACTACTAACACAAAGGTTCCTGGTTCGATTCCCGTTCGGGATGAAAATTTCAGGAACTCAATTTTCGGCTCTCCCTTGACACCATTTGCAAGTATGGTCTTGAGGAAACGATGATAGTCCATCGGAAGGGGACGATAAATGGCTGACCCGTGTTAAGAGAGAACCATATCTCTTCCACGTTAAAGACACCATTGTAGATTTCGAAAAAGAGTAGGCTAATGCCGCTACAAGGCAGCACTCGCACAGTGGAAAGGGATTAATTTAAGTTGTAAAACTTGTTTCCCAATCCACTATAAATAAATAAGTTTAAACAAACAAAATGGAAAATTGTTTAAAGAACATTTGGTTTGTTGGTCATAGTTTTATTTACAGTTGATTTTGTTTTCTCTTGATGTGAACACAGATAATAAAATTTTACAATTTAATTTGGTTAAAATATAGCAATTTTTTTAATAGAAAATAACAGTTGTGTTATCTCGTGTAGAAATGAAAATTATCAACAACAAAAACAAACCAAATAAACAAATGAACCTTTGACAATTCTTCTTCTACATGTTCTAATTGTAGCAAGTTGCATAAAATCAAGAAAGGAATGACACCAAAATATTGTTTTGAAAACAAGTAGTTCTATATGAAAAAATTGGGAAATATATTAAGTGACGACTACCTATGGCCACACTCTGATACTTTAACAGTAATCCGGTTGAAATCTTTTTTTACAAATTATTGAAATGCATATTAGATCCATGACGTGAATTTTGCACTTAATACTACATTTGTAAGCGATTTTTGAAATATTTCATCGTCAATGACATTTATGGGGTTCGTGTTGTTTATTCTTTAGTTTTCTATGTTGTGTCATGTGTACTATTGTTTTCTGTTTGTCTTTTTCAGTTTTAGCCATGGCGTTGTCAGTTTGTTTTAGATATACGAGTTTGACTGTCCCTTTGGTATCTTTCATCCCTCTTTTACTCATCTTGAAAACTCTTTACATATACGGTAACACGAAGATAAATCTTAATAACAATAATTATATTTATTTATTTTTGGACTTTTTCGTGTTAAATATTTGTACTTTTGTTGATTAGTTTCAATTTATTAAAGTACACTACTATTGTAAATTTCTTTGTCGATACTTTGCTTGTTATCACCATCTGTTAACGAATCTATTTTAAAACCTACAATCTAATTGTGAAACCTAAAATGTTATAGAAAATCTAGAATCTTATTGTAAAACCTAGAATATTATTGTTTTATTGTAAAACCTAAAGTCTTACTGTTGTTCTATTGTTAAACCAAGAATCTTGTTGTAAAACCTATAATTTTATTGTCTTGTAAAACCCAGAATCTTATTGTAAAACCATGAATCTAATTGCGAAACCCAGAAATTCTTGTTTTTATGCATATGAATTAAAATCAAGATACACGTACCCGCCAATGTTCCCAGTCTCACTAATTTTGTAGTTTTCAAAGCTAATTCTACATTCATAGCATTTCCCCTGTTGTCGTATTACCAATGTTATTTCAATTGATCGGGCAAAGCTTATGTTTTAATTGTGATACACTCATAGTAAGAGACATTTACCCTGTTTTCGTACCTTGTATCACTCTTCTTATAATTCGCAAGGCTAATGATACATTCAAAGCAAGATATATTCACCCTGTTGTCGTACCTAGTATCACTCTTCTAGTAGTTATCAAGGCTGATGATACTCTCATAGCAAGATACATTTACCCTGTTGTCGTACTTTGTATCACTCTTCTTATAACTCGCAAGGATGATGATACATTCATAGCCAGAGACATTTACACTATTGTCGTACCTAGACGTTCTCCTTTTGTAGTTCTCAAGGTTAGTGATGCTTGTATTGCAAAATACTAGTACATAAACGATGTTGACGTACAATATCATATTCCTTCTGTAGTAGGGCTAATGATGCATGATTGCATGATACACTAACCGTATTGATATCAGTGATCTCACTCCGTTTGTAATAACTAAGGCTGATGATACATGTATAACGAGAGACACTTGATCTATACCGAGGTACCCATTTTCACAGCTTTGGTAGTTTTTGTGTAGCCCTTGCCTTGTGCGTTGGATTTGTTTATTCTGAAAGAATTCACGAAATTTATGTTTTCGATATTGTTTGATTATCCCTCTGGTTATCTTTCGTCCTTCTCTAATAATTGATTATCTATTCTTGTTTCAAAGTAAAGTATGCTAAACTATAAAATATAGAATTAAGATTATATATCAAAAGTATGGAACAACAACCACATATACTTAACCACTAAAAACTATCTTATTCTAATTCGTTTACGATATTGCCTTAGAAAAGAGAGGCGAAATATATCAAAGTCACATTGAAACTCAAAACTAAAAAAACAAAAACAAAAACAAAAACAACGCAATAGGTAAAACAGAAAAAAACAAATCAAAAACAAATGAAAATAGAAATTTAAATAATGGGCTTCACGATCCCATGTAAAACTAGGAGATTATCCAACGATGGACACGTTCTTAAATTTATAAAAATTCAATTTTTATAGACATAACTGTTTTATTTTACTATACTTTTGTTGTAATTTTCTCAATACAAGTACATGTTTACCCCCCATAGTTGTGTGTAGCCAATGCTTTTGAAAATCATTAAATTTATGTTGCCGTTAACATTTATTGGTTATTGTCAATCCGGACGTGAAATGTTTATTTATTCGCTTGGTTGAATTCATGCACTTTCTTGAATACGTACTTTTTTGTTTATATTTTTATATTGATGTTATGCAGCGATAAAAAAAAAATATGTGCATGTACATAAAAGAACATCAGTTTTGAGAGATCACTCATCATATCGACAGCCATGCATAAACTTATTCTAGTTTGCTTAGTATGTTTCTTTGTTGCTACAATTTGTCAAGGTAAGTCATTTATTATAGAATCTTGTTTTTTTGCTACGATTTGCCAAAGTACCTGAAGACATTTATTATAAAATGTGTTTCTGTCTTGCTACTATATGTCAAGGCTTGTCATTTGTTATAGAATATTTCTTGCTACGATCTGATAAGGTGAGTCATTTGTAATAGAATCTGTTTCTGTCTTACTACGAGCTGCCAAGGTGAGTCATTTGTTATAGAATCTGTTTCTGTCTAACTACGAGCTGTCGATGTAAGTTATTTGTTATAAAATCTGTCTTGTTCTTGCTAAGATCTGTCAAGGTAGGTCATTTGTTGCAGATTTTATGCTGTCTTGCTTCGATCTTACAAGGTGAGTCAGTTGTTACATAATCTGTTATTTCCTTTTTACGATCTGCCAAGGTAAGTCATTTGATATAAAATCTGTTTCTGTAATGCTACGAATTGTCTAGGTACGTCGTTCTAAAATTCATTTTCGCTTCATTAAATGTTTAAATATAGGCTCAAACAGTACTGTTTTCATTGCACCAATTCCATATCCGTATGTCGACAATGTATATCTCTTCAGTGATGCTCTAGGTAAAATAATTTAAAATCGAAAACCTAAAACAAAAGTTGAAGACATAACCAACCAAAAGGACCTAAAATCTGTATGTAAATCAAACCTATATGACATGGTATGATATCCTACGATATAGGGTATACAATACATATGATTAATGTCTTTTAAATTCTTTATGCAGTAATAACCAAAAAAGTAATTTATTGATTATGAGTTGCTTAACATCAAGGAGCAAATATATCACGCATAAACTGGTCGATTATTTCTTTTACTTTTTTTTTTAGACAAAGCAGCCATGATCATTATTTCTTAAACATTTGTTTTCAATCATAGATATAAAAAAAATATTGGATAACATTGAAAAGGAAGAATGGTAGTTTAAAAACAGTTAATAATAGGAAAATTTGCGTACATCTAAACAAATAAATGTCTGGGTTTAATAATGGATATCCGGAGGAGAATTTATGAAATGACTAGTATCCTAGCATTTGAAATACTCAAAAATAATCTCTCCCAGCTGAAAGAAATTGACATTTCGATCATAAAAAAAGTACAGAATTGTATACAAAGTGGAAAAAAAAGATCATCCAACCAGGCAAAATGACCTACATCCCCTCCCAAAGAAAACGAAAATGAAAATAAAAAAATAATGATAATGTAAACGTTAAAAGCTATGCGTAATACATTAATAATACATGTGTTTTTGTTTTAGCCAATTCAGATGATAAAGATATAAGAATCAACGAAATTTTGAGGTATGATTCACTTTTCACTTTAAAGATAAAGCTGACAGAAATTATAAAATTGAAACCGCTTTACCGATTACATGTACACACATGTATATTGATTTACCATCAACTATTTGTACTAGATATAGCAGTGCAGAATATACACATATGTATATGTATATTGATTTATTATCAATAGTTTGTACTAAATATAACATTACATAATATTATATATATTTCTATTTTATCATAAAGTAAAATATCATAAGTATTACCTTACACAGAAAGTACTGAGAAATGCAATTAAACCGAATGTTGTTTATACTGAGGGTTTCTTTAGATCAAATAGTGAATTAGTATGTCTCATTATGAATTAAATGACATAAATATAGAGTTCAGGCCTTGAAGTAATTAAACTTTCGATTCATTTTTTTTGTCTTCGTACTCCAAAATCAAACAATCAAAATGTTGGATAGCAAGTTTTGAGCATGATTTTTGTTCTTCGATCACTGACCAAAGTTAAATGACTCCCAGTATGATGGTTTAGACGGGTGATGGAGAAAAAAGGGGAGCCTATCCTTAAAAATAATGGATTGTGATGATGTTAAGTAATCTGTAAAACAACCATAAAAAAACAATATCAACTATAAACAAGAGGCTGTCACAACGACAGCAAACCGGATTTATTAGCATTTATTTGTGTCCTGGTAATATCACAAGAACCATTACTGATGATTGGTGAAAGTGAAAATTGTCAATATCAAATTTGACCTCTATTTTGTCATCAGTATCAACATATTAAAATTTGAAAAGCTTAGATTGAATGGTTTGTGAGTAAATGCAACAACGTGAATGGAAACACCATTTTACGATCTTTCAAGAACCATAACTCCTGAACAGTAAAAGTCAAAATCGTCATTATTGATCGACCTCTATTTTGTCATCAGTAACAACATATTAAAATTTGAAAAGCTTTCGTTGAATGGTTCATGAGAAAATGCACGGACACGACTGGAAACACCATTTTTCAATCTTTCAAGAACCATAACTCCTGAACGGTAAAAGTCAAAATTGTCATTATTGAACTTGACCTCCATTTTGTCACCAGTAACAACATATTAAAATATGGGAAGCTTTGGTAGAACTGTTCATGCGTAAATGCACGGACACGACTGGAAACGCCATTTTTGAATCTTTCAAGAACCATAACTCCTGAACGGTAAAAGTCAAAATGGCCATTATTGAACTTGACCTTCATTTAGTTGTCAGTAACAACATATTAAAATTTTAAAAGCTTTGGTTGAACATTTCTTGAGTTGATGCACGGACAACATTTGATTGCCGCCCGCCCGACCGCCCGCCCTGCTGCCCGCCCGCCGAGCATCCCCAATTTAATAACCGACATTTTTGTCACAAAAATCCGGTTAAAAACTATATAAAAAAGCATGAGAGATTAAAAGAACGAGCACCAAGAAAAAAACTTTTCACTATTCTAATTCAGCATTAAGAGCAATTGGTTTATTTTCAGCCGAGAAAAAAGAGCGAGGCCAACTTGTAGACGTAGTTGAAGATGTACTAGTAACAGAAACTGCTGTCATCCTAGACAATATTGCAGAAGGGGACGATGTAGGACCAGAAATCTTAACATTCTATAGAGGGAGAGAATGGCACACGTATATTCGTGTTCCCGACTAGAAAAAAACACGCCACAATTTTACGTTTCATGGATCTGTTGTTTCACGAACATATATTGCATAACTCTATGATCATTTATTAAAACATTTCAAACATTTGTTAGTCAAATTTATTTCAAAGTATTTAGGTGTACATCAGGACAGGACCCGGCATTATTGAGGTTTCTGTTAGCCATTGTACTGGCTAAGCTGTCTATCTTTGATTAATGACTTTGATTGTCCAAATACAGGTTCTTTGAGATTCTTTTTTTTTTGCCAACCACCTTTTTTCCAAAATCCGTCAATTTTGTTTTCTATCTATTCCAATGATTTTTGTAAATTTCTGTATTATTCGAACATAAATATACTACCAAAGAGGGGCCAACAGATACCAAACGGGCATTTAAACAGTCACATGGATAAAAAAAAAACCTGACAATACCATGGCTAGGAAAGGAAAAGACAATTGACAAACAATAGAACACACGACAAAAAAAAAGGAAACTAAAGCCAAGCAACAAACCCCCCACAAAAAGTCGGTTTGATCTTAAGTGCGCCGGAAGGGTGCATATCTAGCTAGCTTCCATTATGTTGTTCACGTTATACAAAACTGGTAAATATTCTAATTCAAATAGGTCACATGCGTGAAAAGGGAAATAACTTGAATGTTCGCTATTTTCTATTATTCCAAAATACTATCCACAGCGGTCACTTATATATTATATAGAGAGAGCCAGATTGATATGTTCAGACGACAAACATCGATTTTTTTTAAAGTGGCAACTGCTTAAAAAGAAATCATAACGGAAGCAAGTGCTCATCATACAAAGGTAATTGCAGTTCATATAATGATAATCGTCATAACAAGACAGTTTTGGCGTTCCATACATACTCAATGCCCTCAAGTTTTTAATTCAATAACAGAGGTACTTCATATAATTAGGTACGTTCTTGTTGATAATTTTATGAACAAGAATCGATTTGTAAAAAGGAATTCTATTTGAGGGTCTGGATGGGAAGTCGTTCATTTCGTTATTCTTAATTTTCTTAAGTCATTTTCTGTATTCTTAATATGTGTTGCCTATTATTCTCTATTATTTATAATTTTTTTGCCCATTGTTCTCTATTCTTTATATTATAGAACGGACTTATTCTCTTTTCCCTTTTTTTTGCCCTACTTTTCTCTTTTTTTCATTTAATTCTCTTAGCCATTTATTCTGCACTTTTTGCCCACTGTTGATCATTGTTGATCATTGTTCTCTGTTCTGCAAACCCTATCTAGACTTTCCTGTTTATCCTCGACGTATAACAGCACGTATATTTCCACTGTTTTGTTTGCTTTAAATTAAAAAGGGGGCGCAACTACCACCTCTGCCACAACCCATAGGGGGGCCTATAATATTACAATTCGAAATTTAAAAAAATGGAAATTCCCAAAAGTACAAATCAATTGAAACTGTGTCGCAACGTGAAAACCTTGTTAGAATTGCGGTCATGAAATATCTCTCTCATTGAAAAGGATACAATTTCAAATGAGTATACTTTAATTTGTTTTCAAACACTTAAAGGACGGTTCAAAGTTGCACGTTTGACGTGTTTGACGGAAGTTCTTGTTATTTGTAGTTGAAACGTATCACTATCAAGTTGATATTGTAAGATATTATTTTAAAGATTGTTCATAATGTGAATTGATAAATTTAGAAATTATATCTTTAAAACTTTCGTGACGTTAAGCTCCTGAAGAAATTACATGTACACATATGCGATTTTCTTTGTGAAGAATCACGATTTTCTCTCTATATAACATATGATCACATATGGTGTAGTATTCTTCTTTTTTCATTGGTTATAACGATCACATGGTTCAACGGGTATTCCATGTACCTGAAGCTATGTTTCTTTTTAGCTCACCTGGCCTAAACGGCCAAGTGAGCTTTTCTCAACACTTTGCGTCCGGCGTCTGTCGTTGTCTGGCGTCGTCCGTCGTCGTTAACTTTTACGAAAATCTTCTCCTCTGAAACTACTGGGCCAAATCTAACCAAACTTGGCCACAATCATCATTGGGTTATCTAGTTTAAAAAGGTGTCCGGTGACCCGTCCAACCAACCAAGATGGCCGCCATGGCTAAAAATAGAACATAGGGGTGAAATGCAATTTTTGGCTTATAACTTGTTGGGTTGCTGCCCCTGAATTGGCAATTTTCGGATTTTTTTCTGTTTTTGGTTATTATCTTGAATATTATTATAGATAGAGATAAACTGTAAACAGCAATAATGTTCAGCAAAGTAGGATTTACAAATAAGTCAACATGACCGAAATGGTCAGTTGATCCCTTTAGGTGTTATTGCCCTTTATAGTCAATTTTTAACCATATTTCGTTAATCTTAGTAATCTTTTACAAAAATATTCTCCTCTGAAACTACCCGGCCAAATCTAACCAAACTTGGCCAAAATCATCATTGGGGTATCTAGTTAAATAGAGGTGTCCGGCGATCTGTCCAACCAACCAAGATGGCCGCCATCGCTAAAAATAGAACATATGGGTAATATGCAATTTTAGGCTTATAACTCAAAAACCAAAGCATTTACAGCAAATCTGAGATGAGGTAAAATTGTTTATCAGGTCAAAAACTATCTGCCCCGATATTTTCAGATGAATCGGACAACTTGTTGTTGGGTTGCTGCCCCTGAATTGGTAATTTTAAGGATTTTTTTCTGTTTTTGGTTATTATCTTGAATATTATTATAGATAGAGATAAACTGTAAACAGCAATAATGTTCAGCAAAGTAAGATTTACAAATAAGTCAACATGACCGAAATGGTCAGTTGACCCATTTAGGAGTAATTGCCCTTTATAGTCAATTTTTAACTTTTTTTCGTAAATCTTAGTAATCTTTTACAAAAATCTTCTCCTCTGAAACTACAAGGCCAAATCTAACCAAACATTGCCACAATCATCATTGGGGTACCTAGTTTATAAAATGTGTCCGGTGACTCGTCCAACCAACCAAGATGGCCGTCATGGCTAAAAATAGAACATAGGGGTAAAATGCAATTTTTGGCTTATAACTCAAAAACCAAAGCATTAAGAGCAAATCTAAAAAGAGGGTCTAATTGTTAATTAGGTCAAGATTTATCTGCCCTGAAATTTTCAGATGAATCAGACAACCTGTTGTTGGGTTGCTGCACCTGAACTGGTAATTTTAATGAATTTTTGCTGTTTTTTTTTATTATCTTGAATATTATTATAGAAAGAAACAAACGGTAAACAGCAATAATGTTCGGCAATGTAAGATTTACAAATAAGTCAACATGACTCCTTTATAGTCAATTTTTAACCATTTTTCGTAAATCTTAGTAGTCTTTAACAAAAATGTTCTCCTCTGAAACTAATGTGCCAAATTAATCTAAACTTGGCCACAATCACCTTTGGGGTATCTAGTTCAAGAAATGTGTCCAGTGACCTAGCCATCCAACCAAGATGTCCGCCACGGCTAAAAATAGAACATAAGGTAAAATGCAGTTTTTGGCTTATAACTCAAAATTCAAAGCATTAAGAGTAAATCTGACATGGGGGTAAAATTGTTTATTAGGTCAATTTCTATCTGCCCTGAAATTTTCAGATGAAACGGAAAAATTTGTAAATTTTTACTAACATTTTTCATTAGGCCAAGTTCATTATAAATAGAGATAATTGTAAGCAGCAAGAATGTTCAGTGAAGTAAGATGTACAAATACATCACCATCACCAAAACACAATTTGGTCATGAATCCATCTGCTTCCTTTGTTTAATATTCACATAGACCAAGGTGAGCGACACAGGCTCTTTAGAGCCTCTAGTTTAAGTGTATGAACACTATATTCCTATTACATATATAATGCCTTCTTTGACTGTTTATGACGTTAAATTACTAAATTCCTGTCATGAGTTGTAGTTGCTTTTAGAATTTGATGCATGATTTTTTAACATTAATTGTTATAGCTTTTAACTACCTGTTTGTAACAGCGAGTACTCTCAAATCGTACTTTTTGTAAATTTGACCTGTTGATACTTCTATTTGCAAATGCTTTTTTGTTATTTAAAGATTAATCTGGTCTAAAGTCCAGCTTTGATTGTTTTCAATGACTAAAACATGTCACTTATTCCTGGTATAGTTTTATTGTTGATATTCACCCCAAACATACCAAGGTTCAGGTTAGTTTTATTGACATACAAGAAATTTCTTGGTATTCCTAAACGGAAGATCATATAGAGAGAAGAAGTATACTTAACAAGTCCATTATAACCGAAGAAATATAATTGGTTCTTAGCCGACTATATAAAACTTACTACTTCATAGTAATGCGCGTTATTACTTTGCTACACTAAAGTTGAATATATCATCGATTTATTCTAAGAAAGGTAAGGCTTTTATAATAAAAGTGTAAACTATGTTTCAAAATGAAATGTGGGCGATGCTTATAAAAAAATGTTACTGGTTGTTTCAAAAATATATCATAAGATTTTTCATTGTTGAATCTACTTTCTAGGTCAAAATATAAATAAATTTCGACTGTTGTTTTTAAATAACTAGTGCATTTATTCCTTGCATCAGTTCATAGTATTTTGCCCTATCGCAAAGTGCTTGTAATGTTCAGATTTACAGAATTAATATAAGTATTGAGTAAATGCAGGAAATAGTGATAAACCTTTTATATAAATTGTGTTAGTAACAGAGCACTGGTTAGTGAAACTACTTTAAGATGTTAGTATATTTCAATGGAAGGAAGTAATTATAAAGGTAAATGTCAGTTTACACGTGTATATGTATTGAAAAACTAATCATTCAAATAGAGAAAAAATATTCAACGAGTGACCGAACAACGCAGTACATGAGTTAGTAAACAGTGTTGTTCTGTCACGAGTTGAGAACATTTTTCTTAGATTTTATTTTTATTGCATTCGTAAATGGCTTTTTTATGAAATTAAAAGTAGAAAATGTAGGAACTATATCTTTTTCTATGCATTCACAAGTGTTTTGATCCTACGTAATCGACGTCTTGACAACGCCTATTGTTGTATGACGTCCGAATAAAAACATCGCATTACTTACAGAACATATAAGTTTGACGACTATATTGTATTCTCAGTCCCGACTCCCGAAGGTCGTAATCACGTTACTTTGAATAATTTATTCCTTGTTGAGTTAATTTCCTGCTTACGTCAAATTGATAAGGACTACTTGTGACTACAATGATCTTTTCTATGAAGTTGGCGATTACAATTGTTGAATTTTTGTTATTTCATTTTTGGTAATGTGCTTTATTTATATGCCTTTTTGTGTTTCCTTGATACATATGACGTGGCTTTGTACTTAAACATTCCGTCAGTGTGCTGTAGTACATTTTTGTTTTCTTTGTTTTCATTTTTGCGTTGTCTGTATGTCCCTTTGTGCTTCTTTGTTACATATTTTATTGTTTTAATAGTGAATAAGCATGATAAGGTTATAACACAATTTTGGCTGTTGTACTCCTGTTTTTGACGTTTTTACTTATTACGTCTGTTTGTTTTGAAGATACATCCGTGTAAGTATAATGGAATTTGATGCAACTGTCATACAATTGCAAGGTCTAGTCAGCTATAAAACTAGTACCAAATCAAAAATATGAAAAAAATGTATTCTTTCGTTTGATGTGTTTGAGCTTTTGATTTTGCCATTTGATTACGGTCTTTCCGTTTTGAGTTTTCGTCGGTGTTCAGTATTTTAATGAATTTAACTTACTTCATAGTGTGATACATATCTAGTGACCGTAAATATGAATGGTGTCAGTAAATTCCGTATGGGATGAGATTCACTGAGACTCATTCATTAACTTACTTGAGTAAACAAAAAATATCGTCTAAGTTGATGAAAATATGAATTAACCCTATTTTGTGCATTTTTCCTTTTATCTGTTTTTGTGATAATTTTATATATCATGCTACTCGCTTGCGATGGAAAATTATCGCTAGAAACTAAGAAGACACGTGGCGTTGCTGATGAAATTGACATGAAATTGACATCGTCGTCATAGGTAAAATAGCGATAAACAGATTACCATTGGTCATCTCAACGAAAATCTATAATCATTACCCAGTTAACAGCATGTGATGTTGTGGTATTATACAATATTAATACTATATACACAATCTATTCAATAAAACACTGATTGAATCATACACATTTGATTTCTGAAAATATATAATTCTGTGTTGTCGTTTACTAGGATTGGTCGTTGTTGATCTGGACGAAACGTGTTTAATTATATGCCTGGTCTAGGGCTGATCTAGCCATTTAAAATTATGAAAAAATATCAGTGAACAGCTTTGTACGTGCTATGATGAATAGAATCATTCTTGTTACTATAGTAATATAGGGATTGTGGATAAAAACCAACATGTGAATATATCCACTACGAAGCGGTCACCTACGAAACAAGTATGGAACAGAAATGTTTCAAAACACGTTCACGTTTACAAGGATTTGTTGTTGTTGATCCGGACGTAACGTGTTTAATTACATGCCTGGTCACGGGCGCTACTGCATGTATTTTTTTTATATTTCTAGATTTTGTTTGTGCAGCAATAACTAAAAATAAGCCTTACCCTGTTCATAAAAGATAGTTGGTTGAGAGCATACTGACTGTTATTAGATAACGATGCATACACTAATCCTAACCTGCTTAGTCTGTTTCTGTCTGGCTACGATCTGTCAAGGTGAGTCATTCGCTATAACAAATCGCTTCATATTCAAAGCATGAAACAAGTTTTGTCTGCTAATGATATATTTGTTTTATAATATGCAAGTGCTTCTTCATTGAATAAAAGTTTTTTAGCTTCTGACATTTCAGGATTTATTTGTTGTCTGCATTATTTCTTTTTTATATTTAAAACTCGTGCTTCTGAAGTTTAAGGGGCGGGTGCATGATCACCGCCTTTTTTTCACTTTGAGCAGTTAATATATTGCGGCTTTGAAGTAGCTGGTTAGAATCGTATTCTAGTGGACTTTTGTAAGTTTTTATAGATGTTAGCTTAGTTACAGTATCTTTACGTGATCAATCATTTTGGTATTTTTTTGTTTTTGTTTAGTAACTCATTAATGATTAAAAAAAATCTTTTTAACTTTATGAAATATGTTTTCAATATAAGCGCATTTCATTAACAAAAACGGTGCCAATTAAACTGCACTATATGCGAATTTCGACAAAAAAAGGCTCTTCAGTGATGTTCCAAGCCAAAATCATTAAACACAAAACAAACGTTACCATGGTTAAAAAGATGATCAAACAACATGACCTAGAGCCCTAATGTAATAAATAACCATGCGATGGTAAAATGCCATGTTATATCAGGTATACAAAAAAACTCAAGAAAATGATAAAATCACTGCCGTATTCAAAGATTTACCTGCTGTTATTGATTAATCAATTATTATTAACGGCTTAATGCATAGTGGCAAATATTTCATGCATAAACAGGTTGAATTATGTTTTCCCTTTTTTGTTTAGAAATAGGATTCATTACATCAAAATAAAATGTATATATCGATAAATATAAAATTCATTGAACACAGAGAAAGTAAATGGGCAGAGAAAAAAGAAAGATTATCTGACCTTACAATATATCGTTCAAACCCTCTCCCCCTAAAATCGAACGTTAATTTTATGACTGATGTATATAAATAATACAATCTTTATTTGTAGCCATTGTAGACAATGCAGATACAAAAAACGACAAACGTTTGAGGTATGTTTCACTTTTCTCATCAACTATAATAAAACTGACAGAAATAAAACAATTTCATATTATATAATAACACTTGTATATATAATCAAAAACTTAACCGTGTTTTTATTTTAATTTTATTCAACACTAGATTTTTCTTTGTAATTTCAATATTGAAATATTCAATTTTTAGTTAACAAACTTATGAACAGAAAAATCTTTCATTACTTCAATGTTTAAAAAAACAACCTGGTCGAAAGTTGAATTGATTACGTCATTTTCAACGTTCAAATATTGTGCTATACACTGAAACCCTGGTTTACCTCTTTCATATTTACGTGTAACCGTCAGAAGCAACGACTGTCTGTAACAAATGTCAAAATGATTATATTATCAGAAAGGTCAACTAGTTCTTCTCGGCATGTTGTGGGTTATGTTTTTCACTTTCTGATTTTACCGTTGTTTAATCCATTACAATTGGTATTGACAATAATGCGGTCGAAACTTTAAGGCTTTAAATGTTTTTCTGCAGTCGATTTTTTGGAATTTAATTTAATGGGAAACATTTATGGCATAAATCTGTGCAAAATGGCATTCAGAAATTTGATGAGCAGTTGACGTTGCGACCGTAGGTCTGTCTCGCAAATGACGTTGCGTTATCAAATTCTATTGACGTTGCATTGTCACTACATATTGATCTGGTCATCGATTCAACAATTCCAAGCTAACGGTATCATTGTCAAAAGGACAGTAAGACGAGTTTCTGACGTCAGCACGTTCACCTTTTTTGCTGTTTGCAGTAATCTAATGGGTTGATTCACTTTTTAATTACTCAGCCTATCAATATGGTGATGCAACATTTTTTAACTGATTTAAGTGTGGCCAAGTATTGAAAGAACTGTTTCACAAAGAAATAAAAATGAAAAAACATCTTTTATTGACATGATAATTTCCCTGTCTGAATTTTTTTAGAGAAACAATTATGATAACTAAAGCATGAATACTAGTTGTATCAAATCTACAAAATGAGTGTTGCGTTTCTAAAGTCAGTCAGTATATAAAAATTTATATATGTATATAATTAAATTACTAAATAATACCCAACGATAAGTTTTTTTCGGGGTCATGGAGCAGAAAATTATGATACAATCTAAAAGGGTACAACATCACCAAAAAATAACAATAAAACGAACAAATTTTAAATATTTCGGATAACTGATATTCTTCATCATTATGATCACGATGTAAAATGAGTCATATCAATCTATTCTGGTTATAAAACTATCACAAGCTAGAAATGTATACAACAAAATAGTTTAAGCGAACATCAGAGACGCTGGTACACTTCTAAATTTCCAAACACGACTCAAATACTGCAAAGATGTGCCTAAAATAAAAATAGTAATTTGCGATATCAACTGGCACAGCTCTAAAATTACAAAGACAGTTAAGGTGGTACCTAACACTACAGGGAGATAACTCTGTAAAATCAGCAGAACGTTTTTATGATGTAGTGTTCATACGGGAATATTAACCTTCTTAATGATCAAAATAAGTGTTTGTCAAACTGCTATATAACCATTGTAATTTTTCGGATAAAACGGTTGGTTCAAATTTTTTGAAATTTTTATATTTTTGTAAAAATTTTAAGAAAATTAAACGAGACAAATTAATTTTAGTTAAAGTGTACCACCTTAAGGTATTATAACAACTGCGTGAAAATACAGTTTAGATAAACAGCCCTGGTCGATCTAAGCTGGTATAATATTTCAAATTTGTCAACATGAGAGCAGTTGAAGCAGAGACTGCGTATTTAATCATCCCAAATAAATAGCAGTTTGAGAATGATTAGAAAAATTAGTAATAAATTTTGTCTAAGTTAATATAATTGAACATGTATATATAGATTGTTATTGTTTAATCTAATAAGACTAGCAGATGATTCATTTAACATCAGAATCTTACTGAGGAAGGATATTTGGTATCCGAAATATTTATTAATAATTACATTTATAATTACCATTTTTTGTTTTTGGTGGTGTTGTGTACACATTTTTAGGCGTTTATTTTTTATACAACTCGTCACCAATGTTAGAATTGTAAATTTGCTTTCGCAATTGTTTGGTTCTTTCCTCGTCGGGATTCGAACCCATGCTACTGAGATAGCGTGACACTTAATTGCCTGCAGTGTAACCGGCGCGCTAGACCACACGACCAGCTGGGCTTCATAAAAATGAAGTATTCGGTGACCAGGTGTTACCTTTCCATGTGAGTTTTTAATCTAGCGTCGTCGTACTACAGTACATGATATATAAGGCATGAAGATGTTACTTTTAAAGATCAGCTAAATTATCTATTATAGTAAAGGATCCTACAAATTCATGTAAGATACAGTCACAGAAATAAGTATATTTATAAGTACGTCTGAACCAGTGACAATTCTACAACAGATTCATACATCGGATCACCAGCAGTGATGGTGCTTCATGGCTGTGTACATTCTGTATATAATACTCTTCTAAACATCAACCCAACAATTTTAGATCTGTAAATTTGCTTTCGCAATTATTTGTTTTATATATATTCGCTAACGCGTCGCCAGTAAACTTAAATAAATGATTGAAGGCTTTTTAGAAAATGTGGCGTTTCGTACTATTCCGTTTCAGACCGTTCTCATTTGTACTAATCCTTGCTTACCCTAAGTTATACCGTAGAACACCGCTGTTTATCCGCAGTACATACGCCCTGATCACCGACACATGTTGCTGTGTACTAAAACCGTGACATTTCTGTATTAAACCGTATCTCACCGTAAACAACCCGTATCGCTCTTGTCGCCAAATGACCATTGTCCTTCATTATCCATGTTAGTAACCATGTAGTCAACACGTTGTGCATCAGTATCGGATCTGTATCAGACTACGGAAACTGCGTTTCCGGGATCATCCGTTAGATTTACTCCGTAGTAGATCCGATGAGGTGATCCGTGAAGGTGTTGCCTATGCATTAGTGTGTTCCTGGCAGTTTTAACGTTTAATTGTTAAAAGTTGTAAATCAAACGTTGCGCCATTAGTCTTTTTTTTTTAGGGGGGGGGGGGGAGGGGGGGTTATGTGATAACTGAAAACATATACATAAAAAGGAGAAAAACACAGAAAAATTACATCAAATAAATACAAAAACATGACAAAATAAATGAAGCAAAGAACTTATTTTACAATTTCCATTATTTTGATCTAGCAAGCTGCATTTAGATATGAACTTTAATATTTGATATTTAGATGACTTATAGACCCAGTGGGTCGGGTGTATATGTATATATTATGTTAAACTATGTTTATTGACACACTACTGTAATTACAAAAGTCACTATAATAAATAATCTTTTTACTTACTACTGACGTATATAAGTACAAAATGTAAACGTGAACTCTGTTTATTTTTCAGGCGTGAAAATAGACGTCACAACGTTTACGATCACCGTATTCTAAAACTTCGAATGTGTAGAAAATGCTGTTTTTACAGGCGGAACTGTATGGGTTTCTGTCAACGATTTAGTTGCAGGCCCAACAATCCTAACGGCAGGCTTTTAGTTTGGATCCAATAGAACCTCAACAATATTTCAAGTCTGATGGATCCGTTATTTTACAAATATGTCTTGCATAACTTTTTCATTATATATTAAAATTTTCAACTGTTTCTTGTTAAATTAATTAAAAAGCTATCGAATTGTTTTATATGTCTTCTACAAGTATTTTGTAATTATGAATTATAAACTCACTTATTTTACACGACGGTTGGTAATTACTGACCTTTAACGTTCTAATGGGTCAAAAGGTAATATAAATATGGAAACTTTAGTCTTAATACTTTCCTCTGGTAGTAAATTATTTACCAAAACCAGTTTAGCTGTAAGAGATGTGGTCAGTATTGGGACACCGTAATGAAAAAGTGCGGCTCTTCAACCACTCTTTGAGGAATTCGTAGATAGCCTGTTGCGAGACATAATTTCTATCCCTATCCCATATACCCTCATTTTCCGGCAGTGGCAGTCAAATTTTGTCGACGGTCACAGAGGACGGCCTCTATTAGGCGAGTGATATTATAACCAAATTTTCATTTTTAATGCACCTACCTAACACACGGCCACATTATATATCAATGATAGCTAAGAATGTGTACTTTCTAAATATCCCGGTCGTCAAAAGAAATTATGGTGCATATCTTTTTTAAATCGAGGTCAAAGGTCATGGGTGAAATTTCAATTCATGGATATTTCCAGCAGAAAAATCGAGTCAAAACAAATGCAAAAACGAAACAATTTTACAGGAATGCTGTATTACTGTTGGGAAAATATATTTCTTTCATAGTGTTACTTAATTTTGGTTGATTTTAACCGCAACGCATGTTACGTAACGTTTTCTCTCGGAGTCTTTGAAAATGTATCTGTAGTCGCCCCTGCATTATCTAAATCTTATACTACCTCCATGTCATTTGATTGCATGTATTTACAAACACATATCTGCAAATTTGATATAAAATAATCCGAAACAAAATATTTGAAGCAAGGGGGAAATATAACATATGACGTATTTTAATTGTTTAGAAAAGTCCCATGATGAGCTACACATTAAAATTGAGGAAGCGTATGGTCTCCTGTTTGTTTGAAAGCCTGCGTCAAGATCAGACAACCATAGGACAGATTTTTTTTATTATTGTAGTGCAATATATTGAGTCTGGATCATATCGCAATTTCATTTACACCACTAAATCAGATATGTTAAAAGTACTAACTTACATAACTAAAATGAGTAAAGTGCTACTAGTATATTTATATCAACACAAATTGTGACAATTTTAATATAAAACATCACAAGGAAAATATGATCACTCAATGTACGTCAAATTAAGTTTGATTTTACTTTAGTCGGCCGCCGAGTATCTTGATATATCTAATTAATCAAATAACACTTTACAAAAGAGTTTGTACTTTTTTTTAAATTACGCTAGTTATGACATTCAGGTTTCTTTGGCACTAATTATTACTTTTTTTATATCTTGTTTCACCGCTTAAAACGGAGGACAAGGTTATCCCACTATTGAACCTTTTATTTGGCTTTGTTATGTTAAAATTCCGTTAGCGTATAACCTAAATGATCGAAACGTTGGACCAATTGGATGTTGGACCATTTAGGTGTCGAAATTTTGCGATATCGGAATATAAGAGCTTCATTTTAACTTGTAATCTCATCATTCTTATCGGTCAATATATCCATACAAAGACAGCTTCCTTGGCATGGGCATATATCAGTACAGCAGAGGTTTTGCTCAGAGCAAACACAAGAACTTCTATATACAGATTGAACTAAAAATTGGGAATGGACATGAGGGATTTGTCAAAGAGACACCAACCCGTTCAAAAAGCAGGCAACGGCCTAAGATCATGCACCAATGGGTCATCAATGCAGTAAGAAACTCCCAAATAATGCAAACCAAGCGACGTTCTTCAGCTGGCCCTTAAACAAAAATGTACTAGTTTGAAATGACAATGGACGTCATAGTAAGCTTCGACATATACTCAAGAAATTATAATTTAAAATCACACAAAACTAAGAAAGGCCAGGGGCTCCTGATTTAGGACAGTCTCAAAATTGCGGCGGGGTTAAACATGTTTTTAGAGTTCTCAATCCTCCCCCTATACCTATACCAATGCGTGAACAGATCAAATCTTGTAGTAAGTTGGATAACATCATACCAGACCGATGTTGCCTTTTAGCAAACAAATGTCATACGGAGAACTTTTATTGTTTCTGTAGTTCGGTCGACTTGTCTTTGATAAAATGTTGACCCCAAGAAGAAAAAAATGTATGCCCCGTTTTCAATTTTTCCAATCTCCTGAGCAGTCACACTTGTTAATAGTTATCAATGAATTGTCCATAAATACGGTGCATTTGTAATAATAAACCTAAATGAAAAAGAGTAAACAAACATATTTATAGATAATATACATTCTACTAAAGCCATACATCTTAGAACTTTATCAATAGGAATATCGTACGCTTTATCAACTGCCGCAGTTGCGCCATCATTCTAAAGACAATACAGAAATGTTTTTAAAGCAGGTGGCATAATTTCAATTGACTAATCAAGTGAAATGTTTTTAGATAATGGATATTCATCTGATTGGATTACAACTTTACCCTTTAACTGCTTCCGTAAAATAATAGTAGCTATACATTAAGTGCTTGCAACCAGCTTCGCAGTCACTGCTCAGATCTTTGAATTTTACAGACTGTACAGTGGAGATCATTTCTAACCTCTCATTAGAACTGTCAGAATAATCTGTCATAGAACTGTTCTAACCTGTCCTAGAACAGTTCTAGCTAGAACAGTTCTACCCTAGAACTGTTCTATGTAGAACTGTCAGGATCAGTTCTAGGTAGAACTGACTAAATCAGTTCTAGGTAGAACTGTCAGGATCAGTTCTAGGGTAGAACTGTCTAAAACTGTTCTAGGTAGAACTGTCCAAATCAGTTCTAACCGTAGAACTGTCAGCAGAACCAGAGACATATATATGTGTATATATATGTCTCTGGCAGAACTGACTAAATCAGTCAGGACGGTAGAACAGTTCTAAATGACGTCACTACAGTAAGGGCACTTTAGAATGTAGAAGAAATAAATCACTTCCAATTACTTTGCTATTTAAAGGCAGATTTTCTATATTTTTTACTAATCAAACGTTACATGTACAAATATCGAAGTGAATTGAAGGTTATCCAACTTATCGGAGAAACATTTTTATAAGATTGCATAGGAAACATCATTGTTTACGTTCTTCGTTCCCCGTCTTAAACAGTCTCTTCATAAAACTGCATGGAAGTTTAATCTAAATTTACCTTGTTTACCTTGGATTTACATTCATGATTTAAGATTCTGTTTTGACAAATGTTCTTGAAAACAAAAATTGTACAGTGGATGAATTATGGGATATTTTAACGAAAAGTGTTGTTAAACGTAAAAAAACTATGTAGGCTACATTTGAATTATCTCGTAAATAATCTGGGAGTGTGGAAGTTGGAACGTCAGAAAAATATACTCAATGTGAACATGAATGAAACATTTGCCACTGGACTTTAGGCTACAAACAAAACCAATCATTTTTCTCCTTCAAATTATTCCAAGAAGAGAACTTCTCATACATGTACTTTTCATTTTAAAATAAAGTATATGAATCAGTCATGTCAGTGTTGGATGATGCCGTTAAATAGTTTTGTTTAAAAAAAACATCATGAACTACACTGACTTAAAAAGTCACTTTTCATTATTTAATAATTTAATTTTGGATGTAACGGGTCTCTGATTGGCTGCCATTTTTTTGTTATCAGCCCATCGAAAAAAGTTAGTCATGTGACCGTATCGTCATCAACGTTTTTTCATGGTTTGCCAAGGTTTAAATTGCAAGTTAGATTTAAATAATAAGAAATGGCTGTAATATTTTTTCTGTCTATTCGAAATAACATAAAAAAAACGTGGTGCACTCGTGTTATTCAGTGTGCACCAAATTTTTTATGTTATTTCTTCATAGACAGAAAAAAATATTACAGTCATTTCTTAAATAATAATGTTATCATGATTATCGATACAGAGAGGAAATAAGGGCGCGCTAAATCTATTTTGAAATTTGGTATTGTCTTTATCATGCAGTATCTATCCTGACATAGAAATATTATTGGTTTACAATGAGCCCATACATGTATATATTTACATGATAAAGTATATATGTTCAGTTTTCGTTGATGCGGTCAAATAATGTTGTTATTAAAACGACTCAGTCTGATATATCGAAACTACTGAAATTTGTTAGCAATTCAATATTTTGAATATAAAGAGGACATGCTGTCATTTGAATTATACAATCCATCGTGATTGGTTGTTGTCTGCTCTTTGGTCGGGTTGTTGTCGCTTTGACACCTTTCACCATTTCCTTTCTCAATTTTATAAGTGATTTACTATTCAGCTATATAATTGTCTATATATTAAGATTTACATAATAAAGTGTAAATATGGTCAGTTTTGGTTGCTGCAGACACATAATTTTGTTATACCAGTCTGTCTTCGGTATGAACACAACTGATATTTGTTTATGATGCAATATTTTGATTAAAAAGAGGACATGCTGACACTTAATTGATGCAAAAGAAATTAGGTGTTCCAATATTTCTATCATTTGTATTATACAATTAATCCTTACATAACAATATAACAGATTTACTATGCAACTAAAAAAGTTTCATAAAAAAGAGCAAATATGGTCAGTTTTGGCTGATGTAGTCATATATGGTCAGTTTTGGTTGATGCTGTCAAATATGGTCAGGTTTGATTGATGCAGACAAATAATTTCAGATATGAAATCTAACATATTTGTTTCTGATGTGATATTTTGAATAAAAGTAGGAAAGGCTGGCACTCTCAATCGGTGAATTTTTTTTTTTGTGGTCGTTAATTTCCAATATTGCAGTTAATTATATACTACAGTCCCTCTTGACCTAAAATTATAACTGAAGTACTGTGCAGCTATATAGACTTGCATAAAAAAAGCAAATATGGTCAGTTTTGATTGATGCAGTCAGTATATTTTATTACACAACTCAGTCTAAAGTATGAAAACTACTGATATTTGTTTACAATTAAATACTTTGAATAAAAAGAGGACATGCTGGCACTTT
This sequence comes from Mytilus trossulus, assembly GCF_036588685.1. NCBI lineage: Eukaryota > Metazoa > Mollusca > Bivalvia > Mytilida > Mytilidae > Mytilus > Mytilus trossulus. Next base: position 3,944,870 of record NW_026963294.1, read on the forward strand.
AAATTCATGCGAACAAAATTTTGAGGTCATTGTTTTCCAATATTGCTGTAACTTGTATATTACAGTCCCTCTTGACCAAAAATTATAACTGAATTACTGTGCAGCTAATATAGCATTGCAGAAAGAAAGAGCAAATAAGGTCAGTTTATATATAAAAAAGAAGATGTGGTATGATTGCCAATGAGACAACTATCCACTAAAGACCAAAATGACACAAACATTAACAACTTTAGGTCACTGTACGGCCTTCAACAATGAGCAGAGCCCATACCGCATAGTCAGCTTAGATTGATGTGGTCAAAAGATTTTATAACCCGACTCAGTCTGAAGTATGAAAACTACTGATATTTGTTTACGATTCAATACTTTGAATAAAAAGAGGACATGCTGGCACTTTAAATTCATGCGAACAAAATTTTGAGGTCATTGTTTTCCAATATTGCTGTAACTTGTACATGTATATTACAGTCCCTCTTGACCTTAAATTATAACTGAATTATATATAATTACTGTGCAGCTATATAGATTTGCAGGAAGAAAAACAAATAAGGTCAGTTTAGATTGAAGCGGTCAAAAGATTTTATTACACGACTCAATCTGAAGTATGAAAACTACTGACATTTGTTGAGGATTCAATACTTTGAATAAAAAGAGGACATGCTGGCACTTTAAATTCATGCGAACAAAAATTTGAGGTCATTTTTTTTCCAATATTGCTGTCACTTGTATATTACAGTCCCTCTTGACCTAAAATTATAACTGAATTACTGTGCAGCTATATAAATTTGCAGATGGAAAGAGCAAATAAGGTCAGTTTAGATTGATGCGGTCAAAAGATTTTTGTATAACAGGTCCGTCCGAGGTATGAAAACTACTCGTAAACAGATATCACATTTGTTTAAGATTCAATATTTTAAATTAAAAGAGGACATGCTAGTATTATAAATTGATTGCAAATAAAATTTTGAAATCATTAATGTTTGCAAATATAATTAGTATCCTTGCCTAAAAATAAACTGGATTTCTTCAGTGTGCAGCTAAATGTATATAAGATTTATATGAAGAAATCAAATATGGTCAATTTAAGTTTATAGTGGATCGATGGCAGATCCAGAGGGGGCGACCCCTTTTTTTGACGATCAATGCATGTGAATGAGGACATATAGTTGGGCCCCCCTTTTTTTCCTGGGTTGGGACCCACCAACCCCCACCCCCTTTTAAAACTGCTGGATCCGCCGGAACAACGTAATACATGATAGATGGTCAGATAATTTTGTTATTTAAAACGAGCCATCTTGACTCCCGGAATGACAAATGTAAAACAATTGAAATAATAATGCCCCCCCCCCATATTCACGGCCTAATTTATGTTCAAAAAATGAAAGAAAAAACAAATAATTTATGTAATACATCAACAAAAGAAAATCACTGAATAACAGGCTCCTGACTTGGAACAGTCACATACATGCAGAATATGGCGGGGTTGAATGAATGAATGAATGAATATTTTATTTGTGAAAGCATAAATAATATGCTATGGCAATACATAAACAAGTATATACAATGTGACAAAACAACAGATAGCAGAGAACAATACATAATATAATAAAGGTACAATTAATTCACAATACATGATCTAATTTTCCAAGCATATTTCAGATAGTTACACAGTTTAGTTGTGATTGATTTTGATTTTGCTTGAAGTAAATGAAAAAGTTTAAAATCATTTGGCCAAGAACAATAATATTTTGGCAAATGTTCTTGTCTCACAGTTCTGTAAGTTGGACATACAAGTATAAAGTGGTATTCATTTTCAATACAAGCCATATTGCAGCATATACATAGACGCATATGTCTAGGAATATTTTTATATCGCCCTAATTCTAAATTCAGTTTCAAAGTACCACTTCTCAATTTTGTAAGTAAGTTACTATTAATAAAAAAATCTAAATAATTCTCTATTACAAAGTCTGTTTTGAGGTTTTTATAAATACATAGTTTTTCACAATCATTTATTGATGCATACCAAGTTTGTAAATACTGGTCCTTTATACGAGTTTTTATAACATCTAACTGTATATTTACATAATTCTGTGCAGTCCAAACATAGTTCAAACCAAGATTAAACAACAAATCACGAACACTAGACACCCAGTTCTTTTTACCCTTGTTTGCATCTTCTAATAAAAGTTGGTAAACATCATAAACAATAGGTGGCTTATTTACAATAATATGAAGCCAATATTTCAAAATAATTTGTTTTCTTGAGACATACATAGGCAAATGACCAAGTTCACCACATAAAAAACTTAAAGGAACATTTTTACCTAGTTTTAAAACAAATCTACAGAAACGGTTGTGTATTTGCTCTATATCATTTGCACGGTGAAAACCCCATATTTCAGATGCATAGTTCAATACGGAACCAACCATACTATCGAACAGTACACATTCTTGACTTGTGGATAAAAACACATGTTTTAAAGAGTTCAGAAGTGACGATAGCGCTCTTGATCCCTGTTGAGATAATCTTTTTTGGGTATGTAAAAATTTTCCATTGTAATGAAGTAGCATACCCAAATACACGTAAGAGTCCACTATCTGTAGTTCTTTACCTTCATACACGAAACTGAAGTTAGCTGGCTGCCATCCATTTCTAAAAACAACAACTTTGGTTTTGTCTGTATTTACCTCGATGTTCCATTTCTTACAATAGATTGATAGTTTATCTAGTAATTTTTGTAACATTTCAGGAGACTTACTAAACAATACAGTGTCATCAGCGAAAAGAATTAAGTAAATTAGAAAACCATTCAGTTGTACAACGTCATCACTAGCATTTACGGACATATCTTCTATAATATCATTGATGAAGAACAAAAATAATAAGGGAGACAATGGGTCCCCTTGTTTCACACCAAGTAAATTGTTAATTGCGTCCGAAAGTAAACCACCAGATCTCACGCGTAGCTGGACAGACGAATAAATAGATTTGATCATATTAACGAATTTGCTACTGACACCATTTTGTAGAAGTTTATATAATAAGATCCGTCTGCTTAGTTTATCAAATGCTTTACGGAAATCCACAAAGGTACAAAACAGTTTCATTTTACGTTGCAGGATATGTGTAATAATTCCATGGATAACAAAAATTGCATCTATAGTTGAACGGCCTGGTCGGAATCCAAATTGGTTATCAATTAATTTTTCCTCATCTTCTGACCACGCTAGTAAGCGACTTGTTAATATAGACGTAAATAGTTTAGATAAGACACGTTAAACATGTTCTCTTGCCGACGAAAATTTTGAAATAAAGCCGGCTAAATAGCAAAACTCTTTATAATGTTAATCGCTATTTTGTCGAAGCCTTTATATTTAGTCAAATATTTCTTAAAAAATATAAATCAATTCTAGCCGTAGAATTTATAAATCAATTCTAGCCGTAGAATTTGTAATCATATCTAACCGCAGAACTGTTCTAGAAGTAGAACTGACTAAAGATTTGGTCAGTTCTAGGTAGAACTGTCAGGATCAGTTCTAGGTAGAACTGTCCAAGTCAGTTCTAGCTAGACCAGCTCTAACCTAGAACTGACTAAAAGGTGTCAGGCTGACAGTTCTACGTTCTGTTCTAGAACAGTTCTCCTGACAGATTCTGACAGATTTAATGAGAGGTTAGAACTGATCTCCACTGTATATCACAGTAATTTTAAACGAGTAATTTTCCGTCATTACGGCATAAGACAAAATTATAGAGCTACTGTATACAATATTGGATGTACCTTGGCCTCGTTGATGCTGTATACATGTAACTATATATTGACCACATATTTTTAGTTTTTGTTAAAGCTGATAATATGTTCTGTTGTTTTCTCGTCGGCTATCCTCGGGCACAAATTAGCCCGGTTAACTGACCAAAGTTGTTAACCAGAATACTTCCTTGTGTAGAGGCACGTCATCTTTAATAGTCGAAATGTTAGTAAAAGCTGTTTTATGTTCAGAATTAAATAGCTCTTTACTTTCTGATTTCAAATTTTGTAGCAAATATTTAGCGATGCAAGCTCGATGGTATAAAGATCGATTCAATATTAAAATTATCATGAGTTATTTTGTAAATCATTGTAGGAGATATATGTAGTAACACTCAATACATCTTCTCAGAGGATACCTTATGAAGTTGTTTAACTTGCTTATAGGCTTTATATATAATATATTTGCAAAATATACAAACAGACAAATCAGAATAAGTTGTAGATCTATATACTGCCCTCGTTGGTATATGAGAAGAGACTGGTCGGTAGAATTGGTACCTGTAGTACAAAATCTTTGTACAGACAAAACAGAAGATGATAGGTTGTGCTTACTTTTAAAATATTGATAGCAACTTTTGTGATATTTTGTTTTTTCCAATGGGATGTTTTCATTTTTTTCATATACATCACCAGTCTTCTGTAAACTTCACTTATGATCTTTTCGTTATCCCACTGCGGCAATCATTTAAGTGTTTGACTACACATGTTCTATGTAGTGAATAAATGACAGACAACGCATATCTGTGTCAATCAATGGATAGTTTTTGCTTTTAAGCATATGGTTTCATTTTAAACTGGACTGTGAAAATTTGACACGACTGGGAAGATTTTCTACAATTTTCCGATACGATTCTTTTTTTAGAAAGGGATAATTCTACAGAACTCAAAAACTATTAAGCTACACCGAAGTTAAAGATAGAAATAGAACCGTTTAAATATGATTTATAGTACTCTAATAGCACTAAATAAATTATGTGCACGGAAATCGACTAATATATTCAGTGAAAAAACGATAACGAAATAGATAAGGGATTCCGGAAACTATAGTGATTTTACCCAATATCTTAAAATTACAGAAACTCGTGATTTTAAAACATTTTGATATGAAGTTTTGATCTTGAATGAAAAAAACGATAACTGATGAGTAATTTGGTGTGTTCTAAAACGGATAGAGTGCAAAAGCATTTAATAAAAACTTAATTGTAGATCCGAAAAGCTCAGGATTATGAAAATTTTCATACAAAATGTCAAATATCTAGAAGGAATGCAAAAGCATGCGGACTAACATTTGTAAATATTGTTTTTCAATATTCTAAGAATCTAATTCACTTAATTATTCTGTCTAAAAGAAGAGACACGACTTATTTACTTTGCTCAAAAAACATGTCGTAGTTTAATCATTTTCAATTTCTGAAATAAACGTCAAATTTACAAAAACTGCCCCGTACGATTTTGTGACGCCGGGCCAAAATCAAACTTAAATCATTATTCTTTCATTTAAAAAAGAAATTAGCCGTGCGTTAGGTTGGTGCATTAAAGTCCTTAACTAGACGTCTTTTTCAAATATTACACTCGCCTATATTACATGATCTATCTAGTGTGTCTATTGTACATGTATACGTTATCGTACTGAAAATGCAAGAGCTTTTTGATACTGGATATAAAGCAAACATTAACTAATCAACCTGTAAGGGCTTCTGCACGCTTTTTTAAGCTGGTGTTAATAATTTTTCAATTTCCTGTACATTGATTGTGATCTGTTATAAGTCTGTTTGTCTTTTTTCTTGAGTCGCATACAACCAAAGAAAATGTAATAGGAACCTCAAAGATTAAAACAAACTTTAAAACTCGTCAAAGTTTTCTTGGCATTCATGACAGAGAATAAAATCATATTTGATAACATTTTATTGTAACGTATGTTCTTTGATACTTTCTGTATTTTCCTCGATTTTCGGTATATTGGATTTGAATAGAAATAGGCAAACGATATTCCACATGAAATCCACGGCTCATAGAAAAATTTCTTGTAGAGTAAAGAAAGAGAGAAATGCGCCTTTATTTAGTAAGAGGTTGGTAAGTTTTAAATTTATGGTTTTTTTTCCCATTTAGGCTTCTTCGTTAGTTGTTACATTATTTGCGATTTAACAGTATTAATTTTTCTTTTCGATTGTGTTAAATTTATTCATATTTTTTTTGCAATGTGTGACGATATAAAAATATATAAATGCAGTACACTCATTTGCAGGTATTTTGTAACTCTCAGACATAAGCACTGGATAAAATTCCATATCCGGAAGTACTTGCGGGAATATGTTTGAAGAACCCTATTAAAATCCAACCTTAGAGTAGCAAAATCTAATTTTCGTCGCATGTGTTTTTTACTCCACTGCAATTTCAACATTATTTTTGTCGGAATTGGACCAACCGCAGCTGAATAAAGGCCTACATGTATGTGCACGTAAATTATACTTTTAGTAGCTCTCCTATTAATCCGTAGTTGACCACCTTGTCCTCATTATCAAATAGCAGTTAAAATAATCCTTTATTAATATCCTACATATGTGTTTGTAAAGACTACACATTCAAATTATTCGCGAAATATTTGACACTGGACGTTAAGCAAAATTAATGTGTTGTTAGTTGCTTTGTTTGGTGTCATCTTTTTTAGTTTATTTTATTTGTCACAAATTAAGCCGTATGTTTTTTTGTTTTAATTGTACATGTTTCACATTTGTAATGTCGGTTTACGATATGGATTTTTTCAAATGAATGAAATTTAAAAAAAAAAGCAGACGTGGTATGATTGCCAATGAGACAACTATCCACAAAAGACCAAAATGACACAGACATTAACAACTATAGGTAACCGTGCAGCCTTCAACAATGAGAAAATCCCATACCGCATAGTCAGCTATAAAAGGCCCTAATAAGACAATTTTAAACAATTCAGACGAGAAAACTAACGGCCTTATTTAATATGTAAAAAAATGAACGAAAAACAAATATGAAACACATAAACAAACGACAAACCCTGAATTACAGGCTCCTTACTTAGGACAGGCACATACATAAATAATGTGGCTTGAAGCCGTTCCGAAAGATGACTTGCAGTTACCATACTTACTAACATCCACGTCATTAGTTTGGACTCTGATGGTTCTTTCGTTGACAATTATACTATGATTAAAACTGTTTTTGTATACACTTATATTAGATGTGTGATTCCTATTCAAATAGATATAAACGAGTACAACAAGCTTAAATCAGACGACATATCGCCAAGGGTCCCCGGAAAGGCCACACTATGTAGCCTCAAGCAAAAGATGTGTGTTATCTATCCATATCATGGATACCATGGATTGAATATCACAAAAAAAAATGTGTAAATGAAAAAAAAGGTAGAGATTTTGATATGTTAGGATACAAACTCTATACTCTTATCTGTATCACATGATTTCGAGCTAAAAGACTGTTTTTGGTAGGTATGTACACTATTAGTGCTTTAAATACATACTAATCGTCGTTTCCGACAGAATAAACAAGGTGCCGACATTATATTTTGGAAAATCTCACCCAGCACTGGGATGGAAAGCGGCTGTTCGTAACTTCCGTTGCGTACAACCCAATATGACATATCACAGTACCGGTAAGATTATAATATATACATTTCCAGAATTCCCAAAGAATATGTTTAACTCATTACTTTTTTTATTTCTAGACATCTATTAGGACGGCAATGTTTGCCATCCGTAAAATCTGTCTGATCTCTATAGTTAGGTGTTCTGTTTTTATTCATTAAATGTCTATTTGTTTCTTGTCAAAAAAAGTTGCAATACAATAATTCGATTGATCGATTGATTGATTGTTGGTTGCTAAACGTCCAGTGGCAAATATTTCATGCATATTCCGGACGAGCTTTGATATTTCTTTACTTTTTCAACTACCAAATACATTTTTGGCTGTTAATTAAGATTTTGATTGCGCACATTGATGATTCTTCTATAAGGGAGCAACATTTGACATGAAGGTGGGGGAGGGGTATGTTTTTTTGTCTTAGCCGGAACTTTTTTTCGTCCAAAGCGCGATCAATTTTATTTAGTTATTCAATGTTTTACTATTACCAAATATTAGATTGAACTGAAAAATTGAATATATTTCAACTGCTTTAATTGGTCTCCATTGAATAAACTGCCTTATGATAGATGTACGTAGTTCCTCCTTTATACATGTGTACAAGACACTACTTATAACTAGCAACACGGTGAGTGTACGTCTTGCAAGAAGCCAAAACTGCTGATCCTCACAAAACACATGACTTTTTTTTTGTGTGTACATGTTCACCTTCAGTTTCGCGGAGGTTACAGCTATTCTTTGGTGTGTGTGCATACTACTCTTTTGAATTATATGTTGAGTGTTTGTATTATATATCAGTCGTTTTGGTGTTTTCATTTTTTGTTCTTTGTCTTTCTTTTTGGCACTTCAAATACAAATAGTTTAAGATGTGGTATTAGTGCCAATTAGTCGACAAGTTGCATGTCCGACCTTATCCGATCTTCTTTCATTTACAAATATCAGTTTATTATTATTCTTCAAATATAGTTTGTACAGACTACCTACTAAAATATTCAGTGAAATATTTGAGATTTAAAGATATAATACGTTATGCAAAAATCAATGAGTTGTTAGTCTGTCTTGTCTGTTTTTTAATATCACAAAATTATGGCGTAACTATGTTTTCCATTTGAATTGTTTCTCGTTTGTATACGATTTTTTTTTCTTTCAAATGTTTGAAGTCCGTTCCGAAAGTTGATTTATAGTTGCTAACATCCTCAGTTACATCCATGTTATTAGTTAAGACTCTTATTTATAATATAGTTCAAAGCATGTTGAATATTGTTGAACGGCATCTGTTTAAGGCATCACAAACTCTATATTCATGAATTAGTATGATTAACAGAATATATATTTATATGTTCAAAGTGAAACAAATAGATCACTAGAATAAGTAAGTCTGAGGACTAATATTCTAGGTACAACTAGCTTTAGACAACACATCGCGTACGTGCCAGTTCACACTATATAGCCCAGGTGGTCGTGTGGTCTAGCGGGACGGCTGCAGTGCAGGCGATTTGGTGTTACGATATCACAGTAGCATGGGTTCGAATCCCGGCGTGGGCAGAACCAAAAGTTTTCGAAAGCAAATTTACAGATCTAACATTGTTGGGTTGATGTTTAGACGAGTTGTATATATATGTATATATATAGCTTCAACCAAAATATGTGTTTTATAAATCAATATCAATTTAGGATACAACGGATTTAGTTCCACAAAAGTTATTATATAATCTTTTAAAGTGGAAAAAAACCTCAGTGATTAAAATATGCAAGGGGGAGAAACTCTATAATGATCTATAATATTATTATCACATGACCTCAAGTGAAAGACTGTTTTTTGGTAAGTATATATACACGTAAATTGTAGTCATTCGATCGTTTCATACGGAGTGAATAAGGCGGCAGAATTATATTTTAAAAATCACACCAATATTTCATCAAAATATGTTAGTTAAAACACCACAAATCGAGGTAAAATAAACAATATAATGTAGGAATAAAATAGTGTTAAATGTCGGTTTGTCGTATTGATCCTAGATAATGACTTACCTAAATATAAAAGACACGTACTACAAATGTTTTATTTTTAGAAAAAATATCTATTTTTAAATGTAGTACGTACAATGTATATACATGTATATATATATTTCCAGTTATATCTACGACATATGACTATGGATTACACAGTTCAAAATCTGTCCACATTTTAAAACAAAATCTGTCTCACACGATAAAAACTTTATTGTATCTGCCGGTAATTAACACGATTTGGTACATTTTAAAATCAATTACAACTAAGAGGGTCTAGATGGATTTTATAAAATCAAAGAAAAGTGGGTAAATTATACAGAACAAATGGCAAAAAAATGAGAAAAAGAGATACAAAAATAGAGAATAATGGGCAAAAACAATTAAAAATAAAGAAAGAAAAGAGAAATGAAGACCGCAATAGCCCCTCATTTGGACAATCATACATTTGGACCATCATTTAATAAAAAATAAATTTTGAAGTTGTCTACTTCAAAAAGAATTATAACAGAATTTAAAGTAGTCCATACTCGGTTAGAACGGTCAGATTTAGGTCTCTGGTTGATTATAAACTTGTCTCATTGGTTACAAGTATCAAGTTAACACAATCTGTTTTGTAGCAAATCAAATTGAAAACGGAAGAACTATATGTCTTTCTAATCTTGTACCTTGAAGTTCATGATACCTACACTATACCGAATTGAAAAAAAACCCGGTTAATTAAAATTTGTAGTACGAACCTTATACTGTAAATGATGCTTCTAAAATAGTACAATAGTTTGGAAATACTTTAATATTAGAACCATTATTATTAGAGTCATGCAGAGGTATGTTTTCAAAGTTTTATTATTTTAAAAAGTGCACGTGCAGAAGAAGCACAATTATAGAGTTATATAATTTCAAACTTTAAAGTTTGATTATTTAAAAACTGCTATTTGCAGAAGAAGTTGTGTTTATATTTTTATTGGTATTTTTTTAACAGGGTCGTTATAGAGAAACATGGCGGCTCCACCAGTAGGTCGATACAAAATAGGTACGTATAAATGTAGGTAGTAATAAAGAAACATGGCCGCTTCACCAGAAGGTCGATTTAAATAGGTACGTAAATGTAGATCATAATAGAGAAACATGGCCTTTCCTCCAGTAGGTCGATATAAAATATGCATGTAAATGTAGGTCGATATAAAATATGCATGTAAATGTAGGTCGTTATAGAGAAACATTGCGACTCCACCAGTAGCCAGCTATAATATAGGTACGTATATGTAGGCTGTAATAGAGAAACATGACCGTCAACCAGTAGGTCGATGTAAAAAGGTACGTGAAGTTGTTCGTTATAGAGAAACATATGACCGCTGATCTAGTAGGTGAATATAAAATATGAAAGTAAATGTAGGCCGTTTAAGTAAGAAATATTGCCTATCCGCTAGTACGGTTGATACAAAATAGACACGTAAATGTATGTTGTTATAGAGGAACATGGTCGTTTATCCAGTAGGTCGATATAAGATAGGTACGTACACGTAGGTCGTTATAGAGAAACATGGCCGCTCCACCAGTAGGTCGATATAAAATAGCAATAGTACAAAAGAGACACTTCACCACTGCTTCATGCAGAAATTTCCATGAAAAAAGCTTGACAACTTTATATGATGCTGTTGTTCGGTGTGAGCCAAGGCTCCGTGTTGAAGACCGTACTTTAACCTATAATGGTTTACTCTTTAAATTGTTATTTGGATGGAGAGTTGTCTCATTGGCACTAACACCACATCTACCTATATCTAAATAAAAGAAGATGCGGTATGATTTCCAACAAGACAACTCTTCATAAGAGAAAATATGACACAGAAATTAACAACTATAGGTCATCGTAAAACCTTCAACAATGAACAAACCCCATACCGCATAGTCATGTAGCTATAAAAGGCAAATTCATACTGAATGTGGCGTGTTTAAGCATCTTAGCGATGCCCATAACCAATTATATAGAAATGCAAAAGAAAGGCTAAGTATGTTATTGAATAATATACACTTGCAAATTGATATTAACCTTTAAATTTACCAGACTCAGCAACGATCTTTAATTACCAGTATGACCTCTGCCATGTAACATGTACATCAAACAGACAGACTTACAGGGGAAAACATAAACTCATGATGCTAGTCTTTATTGAAGTTATAAGTTTTGTGTTCGTTCCTATTTTTATATTTTAATTGTAATTGTCCATTTTTAACAACTCAAACTGTTGCACTGAATGTAGACCTTTTTTTCTGTTTTGTGCTATGAAGTTTTACTGGAGCGTGTGCTCTCAAACACGTTATAATCATTGAATGTCTATAACACATTTGGAAACCTTTGCCGAGGTTTGTCGATTGGGTTGTGCACGTCCTTGTGCTGGTCAAGGTCAACAAGAATGGCTTTCAATTGGGTTACTCCTTGAATATCATTCGTTATAAATACTCTAAATATTGTTAATCGAAATTCCATGAAGGATGCATTTGAATAAAATTCAGTTATTGCGCTGTTATTCAGGACCAATAACAGAGAAAGACACTCTGGTTGAGTATGCCATGACACCACGACACACGGTAAAAACCTTTCAAGTAGGAGATGCTATTCAACATTTAGCACCAGGATCAGAGGAAAGCAGTATCTTACCTGACCTGCGGGAGGTTTTACCACTTATACAGGAGATGCCGGTTTATGAGGACGATGTGTTTATAATTGCATCTGCTAAAACTGGTAATTTATAAATAAAAAATACTTAATTGGAAGCGGTTTTCTTTTGTGACGTAAAATTCAAAATGAATTGTTTAAACTACAAATTTCAGGAAATGATAGCCTTTGTTAGTCTTATAAAAAAGATGTGGTATGATTGCCAATGAGACAACTATCCACAAGAGATCAAAATAACACAGACATTAACAACTATAGGTCGCTGTACGGCCTTCAACAATGATCAAAGCCCATATCGCATAGGCAGCTATAAAAGGCCCCGATAAGAGAATGTAAATAATTCAAACGAGAAACTAAACGCCTTACTTCTATAAAAAAAAAATGAACGAAAAACAAATATGTAACACATAAACACACGACAACCACTTGGGTCAGACACATAGTGGCATTATTGTATTCATAAATAATGTGGCGGGGTTAAAAATGTTAAGGGGATCCCAACCCTCCCCTAACCTGGGACAGTGGTATAACAGTACAACATAATATCGAACTATAAAAATCAGTTGTTAAAGGTTGTTTAGTCTTGTATGTTTTTTTTAATTTTGGTTAAATTGTATGTTTCGAAGTTGAGTGTAGCGTCCATTTCGTTGAACTAGTATATATAATTGTTCAGAGGCCACTCAAGCTTGCCTGCGTGTGCTGGAATTTTTCGCTGCGTTGAAGACTCATTGATGACCTTCAGCTGATTTCAACTTTTGGTCGGTTTGTTGTCTCTTTGACACATTCCTTGTTTCCGTTACTACTCTATTCTGGACAATTATAAATCTCTTGTCTATTTCTGAAATTAATTCTAACATACTTTTGATTTTTTAACCCTGTATGCCAACATTCCGTATGTGAAATTATGAAATTGTTTGTATAAATATTGAACACAAGATTTTTTCCTATGTGACGTTTAAATTTTCTGACGTCAGTAACGCGAAGCAATACATGTGTTTTTAATTTGATAGATACTTTTGTGATTTTTGAGATTTTTGTAAAATTGTTTGTTTTAAGATTTAAGATGAAACTGTCGTACAAGTGAGAGGATTGTCGCTATAAAACCAGGTTCAATCCACCATTTTCTACATTTAAAAATGGCTGTACCAAGTCAGGAATATATCAGTTGTTTTCCATTCGTTTGATGTGTTTTGTCATTTGATTTTACCATGCGAGTAGGGAATTTCCGATGGAATTGTCCTCAGAGTATTTTTGTGATTTTACTTTCATCCAATAATAACACATTATCCTAAAGATACACACAACTTATAGAAATATATATATAAAAAAACAGTCTACGAACGTTCTACAGACTTCAGCAAAAGCCAGATTTCAATCCCCGCTTGTTTATCTATTTTTTGCTCATTCTTACCAATATCCAGATACATGTATACTAAAACTTCAAGGACAAAAACAACCAACACATATTAGATGTTTGTCTCGTGAAAACAGTTGCGCATGCGGTATTTAAGCGTGCTGTTTTGTTTGTCGTCGTTGTTGGATTCAGCTTTTGATAAAGTTTATGATCACATTTTCTATGACACAGGCGAAATTCATATACGTGTGTAAACATTTATTGAAACATAAGAAGTTTGCCATGTTGACATTTATATAGACATATTCGCACTGTATTCTTACTCTTGACAGGAACGCATTGGACATGGGAGATCGTTAACATGCTAATGAAAGGTAAAACAGACTACGAGAAGATGTCAAAAGCAAGACGACAGCTAGAGTTCCATTATCCTGACGAATTCAAAGACATGCCGAGACCTCGTGTCTTCAATACACATCTACTTTTACATCATATTCCTAAGCAGGCTATTGAAAAGAAGTGTAAAGTTATTGTGGTTCAGAGAAACCCAAAAGATACAGTTGTGTCTTTGTTTTACCACATGAAGGCTTCTGGGGCGTTTGATGCTGAAACTACATTTAGTGAATTCCTATCAGCATGGATGAACCTAGGTGAGAACTTAATCTTTTTTTAATTAATTTTAACACATTTATTTGTAGTGGATTGGGAAATAAGTTTCCATTCTCAAATTTATTTACAACTTATATTTATCCCTTTCCACTTTGTGGGTTCTAGTACTGCCTTGTAGCGGCAGTAGCCTTCTCTTTTTCGAAATCTACAAGGGTATCTTTTACGTGCAATATACATGTATATGGCTATCTCTTATCATGGGTCAGCCATGTATCATTGTTTCCACAGGACCATACTCGCAAATGGTGTCGAAAATCAGTCCCTGAAATTTTCATCCCGGACCGGCAATCGAACCAGGAACCTTGGTGTTGGTGGTCCGTTGCACTAACCACTACACCACGGCTCTTTTATAATTATCTTATAGTTTACCGAGTGTGTGTTTTTCCAAATCGTTACATTTTGACTGAGTTTGAAATAGCATTACAGCTGATGCAAGCGTATAAGAAAAAACGTTTTTCCTCAATTCATATAAAAATATATATTATTGTTTATAGATATAAGAAGATGTGGTATGAGTGCCAATGTAACTCTTCATCTAGTATATTATATCGGAATATACTAGTTTGGATATACTGTTTCCTTTACTGTATGACATTTGTTTAAAATTTAAAAATGATAGTCAGCAAACATCCTCAATTAAAAAATTCCGAAGAATGATCGTCTAATTTCCGAACGTTCCCGAAACTCTGAATTTAACGATTGATTGCAGGGTTCTTATTTGGAAATTACTTGGATTTATGAGATCCTAGATGCAATGTACAAAAGTCTTAGGGTCATTAGTATATGAACATGCGTGATGAGCAGTTAAACGAGGAAATATCGATTGTGTGTCATCTTTATTGCTTGAAAAATATATTTAATGAACAAACAAATCATGATACCGCGTCAGTGCTAGAAGGTTTTTTCATGTTTTTGACATCTATTTATGGATTGAATATTTGCGTAATGATATTGTTAACTATACTACGACCACTTGGGTACTTCCAGGGCCAAGTAATTTTTTGAAATCAAACGACGAAAATCTGTAACTGTGTCACGTGTTTAGTTCATATGTCTTTTTAAATTAATGTTCATTGTCGTTTAATCTGTAGATTTTCGTAGAAACAGATAAAAAATGGCAACTTTTTATTTATAACAACTTTTCTTTAAAGCAGATGTAATCCATGAACAATTTACATTTTTACAAACTCAAGATAATTCTTACTGAAATGGGAATATTCAGCGCAATTTATACAATTTCTAATGATTTTAGTTGGGTACGATACATTTAAGATTCTGCTTATGGATTACATGATTATACTCTTATTACGAAATATATTTTAATGAGGGACTACGACGAGTGTCATTATTAAAGTCGGAACTTACCTGTTCCTTTTGATGCACCTGAGCATTAATTTATGTTTACGGTGAGAAACGCACTATTGAAATTTGAGAATTATGTCCTACCATGGGGCATTATGTTTTTGGTCTGTGCGTCCGTGCTTTCGTCCGTCAATTCGTCCAACTTCAGGTTAAAGTTTTTGGTCAAAGTAGTTTTTGATGACCTTTAAGTTCCATCAACTTGAAACTGAGTCCACATGTTCATTATGATATGATCTTTCTAATTATGGTGCTAAAATAAGAGTTTTGATCCCCAATTTAAAGGTCTGCTAACATAGAAAATGTTAGTGCGAGTGGGGCATCCGTGTACTATGGACATGTTCCGGACCATATGAGTATTTGGACCATACGAGTATGGTCATGACCATATGCGTATACTCATATGGTCCGACCATACGCGTATGGTCCGACTGTACGCGTATGGTCGGACCATATGAGTATAATACTCGTTTGGTTATTAACGGGCCGGACCATATAAGTATTTGGACCATATAGGTATATATATTTTTTTCAAATTATATTATAAACGTTTCAATAATACAAAAACTTTATCTAAAAAAAACAGTGATGGTTTAAAACATGACAATTTTTGTAATTTTAAAATTAAAAAAAATACGTAAAATTTAATATTGATGCCATAGTTAGTTTTCATCGCTAGTTACATTCCTGCATTTAGGTTTGGATGACATTCACTTCCACACGGTATCATAGCTTTTTTGCATTTGCAAGAAATTTGTGCACGATCTTTTTCATTTACACATTTTGTTTGCGAGTGAAAAACAAGCCTTTTTTGCAGCTGCGTTCAGTGATACCAAGGTCTTTGGCAATTCTGATGTCTACGGTGTTTTTAAGAAGCTCTAGATCTCAAATATCGTAAAATGACTGCAATACACCATCTTCACAACACAACTTAAATAAATTAATAGTATGCTACTTTCCAGTGACTTCTTATTGAGTTCATTAAGAAATTTTTGGAATTTAATTTTTAAGTCGACATATTGCCATTACTCGTAATAACAAATCGGTAATGACCATCGGTATAAAATGTGTTTACTTTAAATTTGACAATTAAGTAAAATTAAGTAACTATGTGAAACTTTTTATTATTATTTAGCTTTATCTTTTTATTATAATATAATGATAAAATTACCTTTATGATAGCGTATTTTGAATGAACGGTCATACCATATGAAGAGTTTAGAAGTATGAAAGTAAACTGTAACAGAGTGTTAATTATCCCGACCATACGCGTATGGTATGGTCGGACCATATGAGTATATACCCATATGGTCATGACCATACGCGTATGGTCCAAATACTCATATGGTCCGGAACAGACACATGCTTGTTTCTTTTAGTGTTTTGTGAACTATACGTTACAATGTCCTGTCTCAGTCTTTTTCCAACTTTTATTTTTTGTGTTTACTTTACTATTTTTTTTACATTCAATGCAATAATCAAGCTTGTTTTTATTTTAAAATACATATAGTAAACAAGTCTTTTACTTGTTTTATTTTTTTTCTTCAGAAACTGTCACAAACCACAACTGGTTTTATTATACCAAGAAACTACAAGAACTGTTATATGACCAGACCGATTTACCCATACACAACGTGTACTACGAAGATATGAAATCTGTAAGAAATTTTGAATACACGTTTTTTTACAGGTTAATTTACATGTATTACTTGATGTAAAATGACGAAAGCCAACACGTACATGAAGTTGGAATTTCTTTGGTAATTTTTGGTACCCTTCTGTTAGTTTGAGCGTGAGTTGTTGTATCTCTGAACGTTTTCTTAGGAATATCAGCTTACACCTATAAGAATATTTTGAATCTATAACAACATGAAAAATACATTTGTAGGGAATACAAACCTACAAAAATATCTTATTATTATTTAAATGAAAGTTATGTGTTAATCATCAAATTTAACGATAAAATATATATTTTGAATTTGGAGTTACTGCCGCCATCTTGTTTACGTAATGTCAAATTGTTTTTCAGTTTGTCCTTTTCAGTTTTAGCCATGGCGTTGTCAGTTTATTTTCGATTTATGAGTTTACTGTCCCTCTGGTATCTTTCGTCCCTCTTTTATCAAAAATCATATTATCCAAATTTATTTTTTATTAAGAACCC
The DNA here is from genome assembly GCF_036588685.1 of Mytilus trossulus. Taxonomy (NCBI): domain Eukaryota; kingdom Metazoa; phylum Mollusca; class Bivalvia; order Mytilida; family Mytilidae; genus Mytilus; species Mytilus trossulus. The sequence continues at coordinate 3,962,545 of NW_026963294.1, forward strand.
AGTTGGTGAGGTTAAGAAAATCGTGGAGTATTTAGGTATAAACAGAGCTGACGACTTTATACATCAAGTTGTGGAGAAGTGTTGCTTTGATAATCTGAAGAAAGCTGATGACACCAAAGTTTCTGCTCTTGAAGGAATTCCGAAGCAAGCATTTTCATTTATGTATAGAAAAGGTAAATTAATTGACAGTAAATACAAAATAGATATAGGAAGATGTGGTGTGACTGCCAATGAGACAACTCTCCATCCAAATAACAATTTATAAAAGTAAACCATTATAGGTCAATGTACTGCCTTCAACACGGAGCCTTCAAAAAGTTGGCTCACCACGAACAAAAAAGCTATATAGGGCCCCAAAATTACTAGTGTAAAACCATTCAAACGGGAAAACCAACAGTCTAATAATGGTCAGATTGTTTAAACGGGTCGGGTAACGGGTGATTAATCTTACACCTAGTGATTCGTGTTTTAATAGTGAGGGGGATAAGACCTTTATCGGGACCCCGTGATTGTCACTTTTTAAGTTCGGGATTTCGGGATTTTTTTTAATTAATTTATAATATGACATTGTGGGGAGTTATGGATATGTACTCTTTGAAAAAGCGACGTGTGCATAATCCTCGTCTATTTAGAATGTCAAACGCGCACTTGCCACGTATGGGGTTTGATATCCTAGTGCTAACCCGCTTCAGATAATTAGGAAAATTTACTTATATCACTTAGCCACCGATCCCACAAATCCCATACTAGTTGAAAGTCCATTCATGAGTCAGCTCATATAACATTTTCGTCACATTGCTAATTAATAACATAGCAATATATTATCTGGTCGATAGTTATTGGTACACTGTTATTTATATTTTGTTATTGCAGGAGAAGTCGGAGACTGGAAGAACCATTTTACTGTCGCAGATAATGAAGAATTTGACAGAATTTACAACGAAAGAATGAAAGACATTAAGTTCACTTACAAATATACATTATAAACAGTCGATTAGTCAATACAACAATCTCCCATCGTTCTAAATGTTTCGATGTACTTTTTTAATGCAATGCAGTAAAATTTTGACCAAGTATTGTTTCATGCGATGAAACAAAGAAAAAAAGTGTATGTTTTTGTTTACTGTTGATTCATGTTCAAATTATATATTTTTATTCAGAAAGGATTCAATGTGTACATGATGTTTATTTCACAAAATGAAAATATAATGACAAACTTGTTTATGTCGGAGGTAAATAGTAGACAACTTATCAAATAAAATTGAAAATGGAAATTTGGAAAATGTCAATGAGAAAGCATTGAAAGAGCAGATAACAGCCGAAGGCCACCAATGGGTGTTCAATGTAGCTAGAAAATACCAAACCCGGACGTGGTTCTCGCCTTGCCCCTAAATAACACAGATCGATAAAGTTTGAACACATCATCAGTAGCACTCACATATCAAAACAGTTGTTAGGGCCTCGGTGGTCGAGGAGTCTTAGTAGTAGAAGTATACCACTGGCCTGTCAACTCTGAGGTTGTTAGTTCGAATCCCACACAGGTCAGGTGTGTTCGACTCCTATATTAATTGATTGGATTGGCAGTTTTCCTACCGTCTCCAGCTACCACCGCCAATAACAACTGACTGCCATGAAATAGCACAACAGTGCTGACAGTGGCGTTAAAACAATAAATCAATTAATCAGAACAGTTTGTGAGGTTAAATGAAAAACGAAGTTGAAGAGTATTAAAGAAGCATTCTACAAAATACGGCTCAGCCGAAGGCTATTGATGCCATTAGGTAGACATTTTTGGGTTTAAAAGATTAAATATAAATATTGTTTTACTATCACTACACGAAATCCCGGATTTGAAGAGGTACGCAAATGTTATGTAAATGTATTCAGAGACCGACATTTACATATACTTACAAACCGCTGCATTTAGTTTATCTTGTCTTTACATGCTGTAAATATCAATATTTCTTGTGCTATACCCTCCTATGGGCGGTTACGAGAGACCTCGATTTGTAAAATATATAAACACCTAATCAAACCATTTTGAAGTTTAGAATTTATATATATTTATGACCGTCGCAAAACTTTTTCAAACTTATGTTTTTGTATACCTCTGCAAATGGAAATCTTTGTCATGTATTTATCTATGATGTAAATTTATCCGCAAATGTGTTTCTTTGTTCAGGTAGCAAAGCATCATCATTCAAATGCTTTTATAGGGGTTATAGGGGTTATAAAGTGTAAGGTGCATCTGCATTTTCCTGGTATATAAACCAATTCAAAACGAGAACTTTATAGAGGGTGCAAAGCATCATTTCCTTTAATCTGCAGAGACCTGTCAAATGTATTGTAAAGAAATAATTTTGTTAGTCTTTATTGTCGGTTGAAATGTATGTCAAATCAGAACATATCAAAAGCCTTTGAACATATTCCGACATGTATGGTAAATACATAGATTTGCAGACAATTTGTTTAACAGAGAAATGTGGTCAAATGATACTATCAATGACATGTGTAAATATATTGGGAATATGTAACTTTATATACATATGCAAAGAAATGATAAAGAAAGATATTTCAGACAGCTAGAAATGTATGTGTAAATATATTGGGCATTTGTAACTTTGAATACATATGCAAAGAAATGATAAAGAAAGATATTTCAGACAGCTAGAAATATATGGTAAAAAGATATATTTGCTTTTAATTTGCTGATATATTTGAAAGATGCAGATTATATTGACAAATATTGCCATAGATTTACTGGTCAAGCTATGATATGACAAATATAGCTGATTTTGGATTGGTTTTGGCATATTGGTAACATTTATTATACATGTATTTTAATAATTTCGTTTTAATAAAAAACAAAAAACAAAAAGGTCGGATCTACATGCTCGGTTCTTGATCTCTTCTCGGGCTCTGTTTGATGTACTGCGTAAATTTCTTTATCCATCAAAATATTGTATTCTTGGTTAGTTTGGATGGTTCATTCACATAAAACGATCGTTTCCTTCGAGTATCGCTTTGAAAATTCTGGAATTGCACGAGTCATAATTCACTGTTTATAAAACATATAAAAAAAATTTAAAGAGACATATACTTCAATATGTATTATATATTTTACTGCAGAGTATATATACTATATACAAATTAAGCCTTAACAATACTAGATATGCGGCCTCAGTATCAATTTTAAATCGGTACCATTCGGAAGGTTATCGATCGATTTATCAAGTTTTTATAAAAAAAAAGTCCAAGTTTCTGAAATAGAAATATTCCATCATAATATTTGACACAAAACACATCTTGAGAGAATGTTTTTTTAAGAATCGGCTAGTTTGCACACATACGTAAACGTTAAATCTATTGACGAATATTTCAGTTTTGTAATATTTGTTTTCCTTATCCGTTAAGTCCAGTCACGAGATGTTGAACTCCGTGTGCTACATGAAGCTCTCTCTGCAAAAACTTTATTGTGTGTGAGGCTGAAAGTTAGACATTACAAACAAAGAACCATGCAGTGAGTAACGTGTCATAATTGACACACAATTTACCAATGAAATAAAACAAAATCGATAGATAATATCATTCCATCGACGAGATGTCGCCCTTCCGCCGATCATGGAAGTATTATATTGACAGTCAATATAATACTTCCATACGCCGATCAACGGGGTTTATCAGCAGTGAAATGTGACAATTATCACCTTTTACAGAAAGATCTGGTCTGAAAAGATCAATAGAAGACCACCGCTAGTATCAATATCCACCAATATCAGGCACAAACAATTATCATTTCTGTATGATTAATCATACATTGTCCTTAAACAATGCTCCCGTTGTCATTTGATTGTGTTGTTTTTAAATACGCAAAAATAAAATAAGTTATCGAACTATCAGTCATTCGATATCTCATTTTCGCCTATTCCATCCTAAAATTTTACAGCTTTCATATGTACTTTGACAGGAATCGTATTTTGTCTGACATGATCAAATAAGTTTTATTTTTTTTTATTTTTTTTTATTTTTGGGGCAATAATTACATTTAACATATATGAAGATGAAATCCATTTTTTAACTAACTGTGAAAATTTTAAATCAGATAGAGATGCTCTCTTTGACTTTGTCTGCCAAAGAATTCCAAATTTTTCTTTACTGGATAATCAGCATAAATTTATTTATTTATTAAACAGTGAAGACAATCAGGTCCTTAATGCTGTTGGTAAATTTATTAAAGTGAATATGAGTTAGTAATTGTATTGTTACTGTATGTAAAATAATGTTTGTATCTATGTATCTATCAAATTAATATTCTTTTTCCTTATTCATGTATGCTCTGTATGCCCCTTGTGGGCCCTTAATTGGAAATAAAATATGTTCTGTTCTGTTCTGTTCTATACTTTGCACACTTTATAAATAATTGAAATAACAAGAATGGATGTGACAAAGTCAATTTGTTTTAACATAATTCAAGAAGATTTGTAAACGACAAATACATGTACATATTCCAATTACTCTTCAATCTATTCTCTCTGGCAAATTTCAAACAACAGAAAAGTATATAAAAAATTTTTTTAGGCTTGGATCAGCATCTCAAAAACTTACAGGTCTACACAACATGAACTATAAACACAACACAAAAACAAATGACAGTCACAATACAAGTACATGTAACTTACTCAAACAGAAGGTACAAAAACCTATCTTATAAAAAAACCATGGAAAACATATCTGTAAAAGATTAAAGGCAATTGTACCCTGTACAAGACGACGTCTAGACTTATAGTATTTTAGCGGAAATGTATACGATTCGTGTTTGAACAATGGAATAACTTGCACTTCTTTCTTAGAAATATTTTACGCAAAGTCGTAAAATAACTACATGTATCATGCATCTGTACTCTAACAGTGGAGTCTGAAACATGTATCATTGTACTTGCTTTCCATACAGGCGTGGAAAAGAAAAGAGGGGCAAAATACATGAACTGTCGTTATATTCAAATCGCATTGATAAATGTTTAAAACTGTAAATAAGATGAAATATTAAAGAATATTTTCCAATTAAAAGATAAAACAAAAAAGTGACAAGCCTCTGTGTCTATGAATATATCAAGGCACATTTCTGATTTTACAATCTTTAACTCGCATAATGCTTTGGTACCTGGTGGATAAAAAGTATTCGTCCCATTGGCTATCATACAACATCTTTTTTTTTACATACAACTTCTCCGTTAACGATGTTCTTGTACCTATGCAGGTTGAACTTCAATTTAAATATAAAAAGAAGATGTGGTATGATTGCCAAGTGAGACAACTATCCACAAAGAACCAAAATGACACAAACATTGACAACTATAAGTCACCGTACGGCCTTCAACAATAAGCAAAGCCTATACCGCATAGTCAGCTATAAAAGGCCCCGATAAGACAATGTAAAACAATTCAAAAGAGAAAACTAACGTTTATGTAAAAAAACAATGAACGAAAAACAAATATGTAACACACAAACAAACGACAACCACTGAATTACAGGCTCCTGACTTGGGACAGGCACATACATACATAATGTGGCGGGGTTAAAAATGTTAGCGGGACCCCAACCCTCCTCTAACCTGGGACAGTGGTATAACAGTATAACATATAAACGAACTATAAAAAAAAAATCAGTTGAAAAAGGCTTAACTCATCAGATAGAAAAAATACAAGTGGACGTGGCCGGGTAGGCTTATCTATTGAAGTTTTAGTCCTTTCGGTACCAAGCGTGACATGTAGAATTTAATTACAATAATGTTTGATTAGTTAATTATGCCAGTTGCAAATCTGGCAGAATCTATCAATGCAAATGCCTATATATTCAAATAACTATTCAAAGTGTTCATAAATTAAAAGTCATTGTAAAGAATGCTACAAAAATATAGTGGGATCAAATGTAAAAAGAAATGTTGATGTGAAGTGCTTTTGGCAAGAGACGCACACTCATGTCACGATTGTATCTACTAACCAATGCATATAAGTTATGGACTAGTACTGGACCAGTGTTAACTAGCATTGGGGATCGCATGTCATTGTCCAGATACATTTGTACTAGCAAAAGCGTTTTTGTTTTGTAATTTTGTGTGCGTGGGGGGATGTTGTTTTTTGTTCGGGTTCTTTTTTTTAGTGTGGGGGGGGGGGGGGGGCTGTAAAATACCGCTTTCCTGTGATGTATCAACTTGTTATGGTCTAGTTTGTTAGGACAAGTTATGCGCTCGAAAAAACTGCAGTTACTATTTTAATGAACCATAAGATAAATATTGTGATGCCCCTGACCACTATTACAATTTTTCGTTTAAAAAAAATGTTGACACACATCATATGCTATGAGAATTCAAGGACGATTCAAGTAGTTCAAATAAAAATTAACTGACCGTTCAGAGAAGGATCAAAATTAAAATCACAAAAATACTGAACTTAGAGGAAAATCAATTCGGAAAGTCCATCATCACATGGCAAAATAAAATAACAAAACGAATCAAAAACGAATGGACAAGAACTGTCATATTCCTGACTTGGTACAGGCATTTTCAAATGTAGAAAATGGTGGATTAAACCTGGTTCTATAGTGCTAAGAGTACTCTCAGGGTTGCAAGCGCAACATGATTTTAAGGGCTGTCAATCCTTCTAAGATTGCTACTAGATACACTCTTAGCAGATAATATTAATTTTTAGCAATAAGATTGTTTCAAAACTAATTTTGACAGACTGAGTGCTTCGTTTTTATCAACCAAGTTTCATTAACCATTTACACAAAAAAATAAGTTTGAATGTTAACAACACAAAGACAAAAGTACAGAAATGAAAAATGCTACCCAAGACGTCAGAATAGAGAGGAGGCATGCAACAACGCCAGCGGATGAATACCATGAACGAAAAAGTAAAAAACAACCTCAACCTAGAACTTAATTGTTGTTAAATGAAAGTCATAAAATGAACTACTGGAATATAAATCTTGTTTATTGTAAATTCTGATAATCAAACTTAATATGAACGTAACTTTTATTGTAAATCATGTCTTTTTGTCATGTAATTTCATGTCCGTTAATTTTGGTCCGTTATTCATAAAATGCACTAGTAAACTTAACTCTGTGATTCACAAAATAAAAAAAAGATATCAATTTCATTTCTAATAATAAGTGTAACTCGTTGACAATGTTTCCTTCTGTACAAAAGACTTTATGTGAGAAAATAATATATTCCAAAATCTATTTGTTCCTATGAATGCTTCTTTTTTTAAGAGTCATATGATAAAAGAGGGTCTATAAAAAGGGGGAGGTGGGTGTTCTTTAATTCTTAATATTATTTACGCCATGTTTTCTTTATTATATACAAATTTAGCATGTTATTCTCTATTTTTCATATTCTAGAGGCCCACTATTCTTTATTCTTAAACTGTTAGTCTATCCTTTTCTCTTTCTATTCTTTATTTTTTTCATTTTCAATGCAGTTTCGTGTTCCCCTGCAAGTGGGCATTTTTTCTTCGTATTCCAAAACTGTGTACTAATATCAAGATAACACGAAACCGAATGGCATATCTCCCGATTTCTAAATTTTTTAACACACTTTTATTTTTAATCGAGTTACATCGGAATGAATAAAGATATTTATTCTAGTGTATAACTACATGTATATAAAGCAATCTATGGAATTGCGAAAATAAGGTCCACATTGGTCAATTATATACTTATAATATAATAGAATAGAATATTGTTATTTACCAAATTAGGGCCCCAGGAGGGCATATATAGCATACAGACAATAATATTATAAACAATAACATATGCAGTACACTGACAATAAAAGATATGTAACAAGTGTTATAAAAATAAGAAAATAAAAGTAGCAATGTATTATTATTATTATTGTTGACATCAGTGACTCAAGTGCACCCGGTAAGTGTATTTTCACTTTGAAAAGACAAACAAGAGGCATGAGTAGTTTGGGGGGAGAAAATATCAAGAAAATTATTTCTTGATCATTCTTGTGTTGTATAATTACACCAATGTCCCATGTTAAACTGGTCCGCCATTCCATCTTAAGCTTCGCAGCGCTAGCTAAGCGATAAGTGACCACAACAGGGATCAAGTTTATGCCCCAGGTAAGGGGAGGATTGCCTCCTTTAAACGTGTTTAACCTCGACACATTCTATATGTTCCTGTCCCTAGTCAAGTAGCCTGTAATTCAGTTTCTTGTTATGTTACATATTTAACCGTGTTAAGATAGAGCCATATCTCTTGCACGTTAAAGACATCCTTGTAGATATCGAAAAAAGAGTAGGTTAATGCCGCTACAAGGCAGCACTCGCACCCGCAAGTGAAAAGGGATTAATATAAGTTGCAAAACTTGTTTCCCAATCCACTATAAATACATATGTTTAAACTAACATATTTGTTTTCCGTTCATTATTTTGGACATAAATTAGTTCGTAAGTTTTCTCGTTTGAATTGTTTTACATAATTTTATGTCATTTCGGGGCCTTTTATAGCTGACTTTATGCGGTATTGTATTTGCTCATTGATGAAGGCAGTTCATTAACCTATTGATTTAAAGGAGTAGGTCCAGTAAGACCCTTTTTGGCCCCAAAATATTACAGTTTTATAAAATTGTTACAATGTAAACTTTTAGTTATTTATTGGTCGGTAAAATGCTTCTGCTATATAAATACGTGCTGTTTTTGACAATACAATGTACATATATAGGATACTAGCACCATTAAGTCATACTAATTTACTGAAAACTTCACAATTCTAGCATTTTAGTTAATTTTAGACGATTTTCGTGTAAAACGAAAGTGGCTGCATTCGTGTTCATCCTTAATATTGAAATGTAAGTTGTATTTTATGATAATACATAACATATATAAAGGTTGAGGATGGACACGGATGCGGCCACTTTAATTTTTGAGAAAAAAAACCATCTGAAAAGTGACATTTTTCAGCATATTTGGTAGATTTTTCATATCTCAGCTTGAATCGGTGCGTTTTTTATGCCTACATGTAAATCAGTTAAAATCTTTCACTTTAACTAATCGATTCAAATAAAATAGACACTAAAGTGTTTAAAACGTGGTCACACTGATCTTTCGTTCGATCTACATGAAATTTGTGGCCAAAATCGGCCCTTACCGGACCTACTCCTTGCGTTGTTAATTGGTCTCTATTGGAGAGTTGGCGATCAAACCACATTCCCTTTTATATATATATATATATCAGTCTAAAAATTAAAGATTTGCACAATAATACTGATAAAAACTGATATAAGATGTTTTTATACGAAAATGTTGTTATTAAATCGTGTTGACAAATATTTCGGCTCAACAAATGGCCTTCTTTAAGTGTCACAAGTTTTAACTATACTGATACATAATGTATAAGGTGTAAAAATAGATCAGTAATAATACAGGTAAGTTTTGGTCGATTGATTTAAATCCAAAATCCTGAATATCATAATATAAACAAAATATACGTGACTGTGTATATTAACAATTAAAATGAGTGAAAAACAAAATTGTCAGTATATATATATATATATATAGAAACACATATGTCATCGTCCTTGTTTTTTTTATATATACATTGCTTCAAAGTTAACCGATACGCTTAAAATTTGGCAGAAAATGCGTGATGTTACAGAAAAACGTAATTTGGTAAACATTGATATTGAGGTACAATTTGAATTGATTGATAGATGGTTGCTCGAAGTCCGGTGGGAAATATTTCATGCATTTACAGGACAATACAGTGCAATTTGAATTGTTGTGTCTGACAAACACATTTTGTGCAGCAGTCAAGAAAGGTTAAACACTCTGTTGTGAAAATTAATAAGAAAAAAATATCCTGGTAAAATACAAAATACAGGATACTCTGTATGATGTAAACGTGTGGGTTGTGTGCGTAGTTAGTCGGACAAACCTTGCAAACTGTATGCAAAATTTTACTCAAATACACCAAGTTCAATATTCTGTCGTCTGTGAAAAGTCATTAAAGAAAAATGATCCTGAGAATATACAGTCATATGGCACGCGGGAACCACATAAATGAGATAATCACAATTTATCGGGGATAATGATAGATTATCGGTCGACCATTATAGATGTACGGCGTAAAGTATACTTTACGGTGGTAAATGCATTTACGAAATTATCGTCGACAATCTATCATTTTCGATCATAAATGCATTAACAGTCGACAATCTATAATAAAGGAACGCGGGAACCACATTATTGGATAATAACAGTTTAACGGGCGATTCGTAAATGCATTTACGCCCTGCTTTAGATAGCAATTCATATGTACCCAATCACAATAGGTTATCGACAATACTAATTAATTTCGTCCAATCATATCCATCGACTCAAATGACAACACATTTAAGTCAAATTAATCGTCTAGCTAGATCTCAACAACCGGGAATTAATAGTATTTTAAAAGAATTAAACACTGTTTATCTGTAAAAATTGAGACGAAATTAATTACATGCAAATTTACAGTTATTATTTTTACGTTTGCAACGCAACAGAGTTAAACAGACACGTATCCTTGGAATATTAATTTATTATATTTATAATAATTTTACCAAGTTAATAAGTTATAACTGGCACTAATTTCATATACGTCATGGCAAGTCGTTACAGAATAATTTACTTTCTATTTATCAATATTTATGCATCTTTTATCATTTTTAATATAACAAAATAGGTTTTTTTATATCAAATATTTGATATTACAAAATCGTGCATTTTTTTTATATCAACAGAGACACATATATATATTGTTTTTCCGGATTGAATACCATAGTATTCACTATTGCCCAGTGCTTCTGATTAAATAAAGTAATTTGTTTAGTTGTAAAAACAATTACCAAGTGGTAATCCATTTAGAACTTCACCTACACCTTAATTTCAGGCGATTGGAGGGCAATAAATTGCGCAATCGCACACCTGTAAATCCAGTCACACCTCGGGCTACAGAACTAATTATTATATTATAAAAGAAATACCGAGAAAGTAGCTTTTAAATTTTATTTGTTTGGTGTATAAAATTACTATAAATCCACCTATTTATGGAATGGCATCAATATTTATGACCTGACACTACGTTCTTTATATTGCTTAATTCTATAGAATTTAATATGCAATGTTTCGGTTCCTGCAAGGAATATTCCCAGGTAAACCCCCATCAGAGGCTGACAGGTAATGTCTAGTGAATATCTAAGTGTACATAATTAAATAAAATTTGTCAAGAGAAAAAAAATAAAATCATATAGACGGTGAAACCCTTTTAAAGAAAGTACGCCTCACATGCAGACAGCTTAAACTCGATAAATATCCTGCAGTCATAGCAGTTACTAGATGTATATCCTGCAGTCATAGCAGTTACTTGATGTATATCCTGCAGTCATAGTAGTTACAAGATGAATATCCTGCAGTCATAGCAGTTACTTGATGAATATCCTGCAGTCATAGCAGTTCCTTGATGAATATCTTGCAGTCATAGCAGTTACTAGATGAATATCCTGCAGTCATACCAGTTACTAGATGTATATCCTGCAGTCATAGCAGTTACAAGATGAATATCCTGCAGTCATAGCAGTTACTAGAAGTATATCCTGCAGTCATAGTAGTTACAAGATGAATATCCTGCAGTCATAGCAGTTACTTGATGAATATCCTGCAGTCATAGCAGTTCCTTGATGAATATCTTGCAGTCATAGCAGTTACTAGATGAATATCCTGCAGTCATAGCAGTTCCTTGATGAATATCCTGCAGTCATAGTAGTTACAAGATGAATATCCTGCAGTCATAGCAGTTACTAGAAGTATATCCTGCAGTCATAGTAGTTACAAGATGAATATCCTGCAGTCATAGCAGTTACTTGATGAATATCCTGCAGTCATAGCAGTTCCTTGATGAATATCTTGCAGTCATAGCAGTTACTAGATGAATATCCTGCAGTCATAGCAGTTACTTGATGAATATCCTGCAGTCATAGCAGTTCCTTGATGAATATCCTGCAGTCATAGCAGTTCCTTGATGAATATCCTGCAGTCATAGTAGTTACAAGATGAATATCCTGCAGTCATAGCAGTTACTTGATGAATATCCTGCAGTCATAGCAGTTCCTTGATGAATATCTTGCAGTCATAGCAGTTACTAGATGAATATCCTGCAGTCATAGCAGTTCCTTGATGAATATCCTGCAGTCATAGTAGTTACAAGATGAATATCCTGTAGTCATAGCAGTTACTAGATGAATATCCTGCAGTCATACCAGTTACTTGATGAATATCCTGCAGTCATAGCAGTTCCTTGATGAATATCCTGCAGTCATAGCAGTTACAAGATGAATATCCTGCAGTCATAGCAGTTCCTTGATGAATATCCTGCAGTCATAGTAGTTACAAGATGAATATCCTGCAGTCATACCAGTTACTTGATGAATATCCTGCAGTCATAGCAGTTCCTTGATGAATATCTTGCAGTCATAGCAGTTACTAGATGAATATCCTGCAGTCATAGCAGTTCCTTGATGAATATCCTGCAGTCATAGTAGTTACAAGATGAATATCCTGTAGTCATAGCAGTTACTAGATGAATATCCTGCAGTCATACCAGTTACTTGATGAATATCCTGCAGTCATAGCAGTTCCTTGATGAATATCCTGCAGTCATAGCAGTTACAAGATGAATATCCTGCAGTCATAGCAGTTCCTTGATGAATATCCTGCAGTCATAGTAGTTACAAGATGAATATCCTGCAGTCATACCAGTTACTTGATGAATATCCTGCAGTCATAGCAGTTCCTTGATGAATATCTTGCAGTCATAGCAGTTACTAGATGAATATCCTGCAGTCATAGCAGTTCCTTGATGAATATCCTGCAGTCATAGTAGTTACAAGATGAATATCCTGCAGTCATAGCAGTTACTTGATGAATATCCTGCAGTCATAGCAGTTCCTTGATGAATATCTTGCAGTCATAGCAGTTACTAGATGAATATCCTGCAGTCATACCAGTTACTAGATGTATATCCTGCAGTCATAGTAGTTACAAGATGAATATCCTGCAGTCATAGCAGTTACTAGAAGTATATCCTGCAGTCATAGTAGTTACAAGATGAATATCCTGCAGTCATAGCAGTTACTTGATGAATATCCTGCAGTCATAGCAGTTCCTTGATGAATATCTTGCAGTCATAGTAGTTACAAGATGAATATCCTGCAGTCATAGCAGTTCCTTGATGAATATCCTGCAGTCATAGTAGTTACAAGATGAATATCCTGCAGTCATAGCAGTTACTAGAAGTATATCCTGCAGTCATAGCAGTTCCTTGATGAATATCCTGCAGTCATAGTAGTTACAAGATGAATATCCTGTAGTCATAGCAGTTACTAGATGAATATCCTGCAGTCATACCAGTTACTAGATGTATATCCTGTAGTCATAGTAGTTACAAGATGAATATCCTGCAGTCATAGCAGTTACTAGAAGTATATCCTGTAGTCATAGTAGTTACAAGATGAATATCCTGCAGTCATAGCAGTTCCTTGATGAATATCCTGCAGTCATAGCAGTTCCTTGATGAATATCCTGTAGTCATAGCAGTTACTAGATGAATATCCTGCAGTCATAGCAGTTACTAGAAGTATATCCTGCAGTCATAGCAGTTACTTGATGAATATCCTATAGTCATAGCATTTACTTGATGGATATCCTATTACCAAAACATGTACTTGATGAATATTATATTGTCAAAGCAGTTACTTGATGAATATCCTATTGTCAAAGCAATTCATGATGAATATCCAATTGCTTTATCAGGTACTTGATAAATATCATATACTTACTCAAAGCAGGTACTTATTGAATATCTTATTGTCATAGCAATCACTTGATGAATATTCTGTAGTCATAGCACGCTGTGCTTTTTTGTTTGTTAGATGTATTTTTGTTTGTACCCAACTGATGGTATATTAAGCATTTTTTCCACTAAACTTATAATTAATGATAGTTTATTCTTATGTTAAACCCACCACTTTTATTTGTGCTCGCCCAAGTCAGAACCCATTAAGTGGTTGTCGTTTGTTGCTGTAAAATATATTTGTTTTCCGGTCATGATTCCGTGAATATTTTTTTTTTACATTTGTCATTTTGGGGCCTTTCATAGCTATGCAGTATGGACTTTGCTCATTATTGAAGGCCATATGGTAACATACAGTTGTTAATTTCTGTGTCATTGGTCCATTTTGGAGTTGAATCATTAGCGATCATACAACATTTTCTTAATTTTTATAATGAAAGTCTGGTTCTTCTTTTTAGTTATTGAAGAGTCATGTCGATTGCACAAACAATGGGAATATTGGGAAACAACCTATAATACTAGTACTTATTTTTTGAAAGGCTGATCTGGTATATATCTAGACAACAGCTTCGTGACGGCAATAAAGCAATTTGTTGGGTTCGGATGAATCTGACGTTGGGTGTTAGCAGTTTCCAATATTGCAGAGAATGTTGAATTAAAGTCCTCTGACTTCCCTATTAAAAATTTTAAGACTAGTGGAAAAATCTTGCCATGAACAAGTTTGTTTTGAGTGTAGAATGTAAATGATTTTCCTTTTTTCTAAATTGCATTAATTATTTCTAAATCGATTTAAAAAGTTAATGACAATAAAGTAATCAAATTTATGGTATATAGCTCGTATGCAGTAACCATTTGATTTTCGGAGGGGGGGGGGGGGGGGGGTCTGGATAAACTTTTTTTTTTGCCTACGGCGAAAACAATCTATTTCTTTCAATTTTAGAATAACATATAGTGGCAGCTGAGGGTGAAACAAACACTTTTTTCTCAGGTTCAAAAACAAATAATTTTTTTTCAAAAAACTGGAAACTAAACTTTTTTTCCAAATAAATCCATAAGTCTACTTATAGGCTAGTGTATAACCCTTCAAACTGAAAACTCAACGGTCTAATCTATACGAGAAACGAGAAACAAGAAGCACTTATGAATGAACTAATACACCAACAAAGACAACAACTGAACAACAAAGGGTAGTTGCAAACTACTTCTCGTCTAGAATATGCATGAAATGTTTGCCACTGGACGTTAAGCCACCAATAATCGATCAAATGTTGCTTTAAAATTAAATGAATTAAACAATAAAAGCCACAATTGTATCCAACACTTTCTGTCTGGTGTCTGTTTGTATTGTAAACATTTACTGAATGTTTGTTCACCGAGAATATATTCCTTAGACGAGTTCAAGTATGTCAATTATTTCATAGGGTATCATGTGGTAGTTGAAATTATCCAGTGCAATCATTTTGTGTCCAACGGTGTCTTTAAAACATATCAAATATTGTATCCACTGTCTGCGGTTCCGTAGTCGATTAGGTCACGTTTTTTTAAAACTTTAGCCTTCCATGGCCACTTCGGCAATACCAAATCATAGAGGGGAAGGGGCGGTTACTCGGGACAAACTTTTTTTTTTGTCAATTCATAAAAATATCGTTAAAGTAACAACTTTCTGTATCCTCAGATCTACAGTGACATCACAACATTGAATTCACCAAGGTATACTTAAGCTTTTATCTATAGATGTCTTACTGAAAATAATAATCACGGAATATCAAAGTATTTTCTATGGTAAACATATATAATGTCTGAGATATTTTCTTATGCAAATAATTTGAAAATTTTCATTTTTTTTTAAGATAAAAGAGTAATCAGATATGTAATTTGACCCATGTCTTGCGTTTCATCAATTTTCGGTAAAATCAAAGAAAATCGGCACGTTTAACATTGTTAAATACTTTCATTTACTTTTTATTCTGTTTAATCAGTTTAGAAATTTTATTGGAATTTATTTTATTATTTTGAGTTTAAATATCAATCTCTAACATATTACCATGATTTTTTTTTTGCATGTAACAGTACTCCTTCGTGTCAAGAGTGTCATATTAGTATTATAATTCCTTCGTGCACTTAGGAGTCCTAATCAGTGTTAAGACACACTAACTTCATAAAATATTATATGAAAATATAATATAGATTTCTGTACATAAGAAAAACCCAAATAATTACAAAAAAAAGTACCATAGAACATAAATATTTAAAGATTTCTTGTTTATGAATGTTTAAAATTTGTTTCTTACTGTTAAACAGTTGCGAATTAATTTATTGATTATAACATTCTTCAAAAAAAACTTTATTTCTTTTCGCCTGTTATGTCAACGTTTATTGAGGCCAGTTATTATAGAAATTTATCTTCTGACACCTTTTAACAATATAACAGGTAAACCTGAGATACTCTAGCCACCTGTAATATGCATTTACCTGTAAAAATCAAACCTTTTAGAGAAAAAATACAAATATGACTTTGTATAATTACGATAGTTAAAGGTTTTTTACTTTGTAAACGATAGAGATACCAAAACTTATTTATGTGTGGAACTTTTAAAATTTACAATTTATTCTTCAAGAAGCTTCAATATTCGTGGATTGAAAATTGGAATAAGTCATATTATATGTATGTGCATCCTCAACATAGGTTAAAACATAAACCGGCGCAATATATTTCAAAAGACCAAATTTAGCAATCTGTCGAAAAGAGAAAAAAATGACAAGATGCGAATCTTTAGTGTATGTACTAACACCAGGTACATTGTTTAAAAGTTAAAGCTTAAAAACTGTACACAATCCTACGACATCATCCGTATAAACCTATACTAGTATACCAAATGCGGGACGAACTGTCGAAAGTACACTGGTAAAACAATATGATCCCAGTATTTAGCCAAGGACACACAATTTATTTAACATATATAATGAGGTTCTATTTTATAAATTATAATAAATCATTTGGTGACAAAATATCTTTATGTATAAGCAGTTCATAGTATTACTGGGATGTTAATTGCGAGATCTTATTATATGTACGTCATTTAGTCTTTGATGGAAAGTTGTGTAATTAGCAATCATATCACATCTCCTTATGTCATAATGATTTGATTTTAATCAAGACAAACAAATACGTTCTAGGAGATTGAACTTTAATTTGTTGCTGTTATAGCTTAAATCTGACTATTGTCGTGAACATGTGATTTTATAATTTGATAGATTTCATACTTGCAATACTAAATATACTTATTATCTTTCCTATTCAAGAGACCAACGAATCTTTACTAAAACTATACTTTAACAGATTAGCAGTAAAATATATTTCCGTTGTCTATGTTGTTGTCCATCCTGCATTAGTCTTTCTATAGTTATCTATATGTCTTTGGTTTTGATTGTCGTTAATTTGCCAGTGGCTGTGTATATTCAACATGTCTATTTGTGTAAATAAAGCAAAAAGCAACCCTTTTGATTTACATCACTTGTATATTTGTAAGAAAACTCCTTCCTTATAAGAGATTGTGAATACTCTCGGGCTTTTTCTGACGCCTATGTGACCAAGATGCCCCCATAAAAAGGCAACTTTGCTAACTGTTTGTGGGTCGTTTTGTCTCCCCACTTTGTGAAAAGGTGCGTTTTAACCATCTGTTCCAGGCCTATCCATCATGTCTAACTCAAAACACCAAAAACACACACACCCCCGAAGACCAAAGTGCATATTAATATGAATCTAAATTGAAAATGATTTTAAGATGTCGTTGGTTTTTGTCTCCCACGCGACGCGTCGATGGGAACATAGAATTACAGGGTGTCCGTCCTTCCGTCCGGTCTTGTTATATCAGTGCCGACACTTCTGGTGACATTGAGTAAAAACAAAAAGAGACTCAAAGACAAACACCAGTTTTAAAACAATAAAATTGAGAATGGAAATGGGAAAAAAAGTATACGACATAAATATGAGGATGACAGTAAACCGGGTGTATTTTACATTTATTTATGACTTGCTATTTTTTTACCGGATTTCCCGTTTTTGATTTATTCATGCCACGAAATCCTCGCAAAAAAATCCGGTCGACCTCCTACGGCACCCATTAGTATTATAAGATTTGATTTCATTCAAAACAAATTAATGTATTACCTTCATGTACATGTCGCTTAGAACACAGCCATATACTGAATGGTCAATATCAATCATCCATGTATATAATTTCAACGGAGGCAATTTCTTGGCATGGAAGAAACTTTAAGGTAGACAGACCATTCACAATTTGTTTTACGTTCGTTTTTCTCTTTTAATTAAATGAAATTAATAATAAACCTTTCAAATGTAGAGTTCATAAGATACAAATATTCCCTGTGGAACCCCCCCCCCCCCCTTTTTTATGTGCTATCTATTTTCAACCTTCGAACAAAGCTTTCCAATCTAATTAAAATTAAAACCTCGCTTTCTAACCAATCTGTTCATATCCCGGACCGGCAACTTTCTTAATTTCATATAGAATTCATAGAACAAAAAAAAGAGCAGTGGCAAATATTTCATGTATACTCGACTAATTTTTAACAAAAATGAGTTACCCTTGGGATATTTAAATGTTTGTATTGCTTCTGTGTTTAAAAATTCCGCGGAATCCTTTGTTTAATCCAAGACTGCATGCCTGTAAGTGTTTACTACAAAAAACTAAATCCACCTATCAGTAAAATACTGAAAAGGAAACAAATATATTTAGACTGTATCTACTTGTTAACTGCAAAAAACTCAGTCCTTTTATCAGTGGAACAGCATTTTGTATGGCCCAGCAACAAAGTGGTCGGGGACATATAGTTTTACCCTTGTCCGAAATTCAGTAATTCCGTAATTCCGAAATTCCGTACATGTAATTCCGTCATTCCGTCATTCCGCAACAAACCATTATGCTTTTTTTCTGAATGGCTTTAGATATTGGACTGATTTTTGGTATGTGAGATAAACATGATTTGTTACAGATCAAGTTTGAGTTTTGTTCCGCTTCACTAATTTTTGTCGAAATTACGGGCTTTGGACTGATAATCACAGTTATACAGACTTATTTTCTAAACGCCTTCAGATATTGGACTCATTTTTGGTATGTGAGTTAACCATGATGAGTTACAGATCAAGTTTGAGTTTCGTTCCGCTTCACTAATTTTGTTCGAAATTAGGAGCTTTGAACTTTGATAAATTGTTGAAAATCTCAGTTATATAGGATTTTTTAAGGCCTTAAGATTTTGAGCAGATTTAGTATATGTGAGACCACCATCTTGTTTGTGTCCACATGTGTTGATGAAGTTGCAGATTTTTCAAATTGATGGAATGGGGCCATTCGTGTCGTTTTGACACATCTAGGTTTTTTTTCGCTCTGGATTCTGTCTTTTGATCATAAAAAAGCTTCTGCCCAACATATATACTATTCCATGAAGGTTTGACAAAGTAATTGATGGCTGAAAAACTTCAACCGTAGACTGTATCTTAATGTTAACTGTACAAAATATATTTTCGAAATTGTAATATCGATACTGTCTTTATGGTCATACAAAAAGCTTCTATCCACATTTCATAAAGTTTCATATAGGTTAGCCAAAGTTATTGATGTAAAAAAAAAAAATTTAACCACAGAGTAACCTTAAATGTTGACGCCGCCGCCGACGACGGAATTTAGGAATCTAGGATCACTATGTCTCGCTTTCGCGACTTTAATGTTGCATGGTCGACAAAAATTACATAGTTGGGAACATTCTAACTGTATTTGCTTGATTTCTTTGCGCGTACTCTTCTTTTATTTTCTTTATCCATTTTTTGGCGTCTATGCACATATGTAGCATGAACGACATCTATCAAATATTTCAAAGCTAAGTACTGTAAAGACCGCCCCTAACTTAAAACATCTTGAGAGTTTTTGCTCTATGTAGCAGGCCTCGCTGTGCTGAGGTTTTAACATGAACAAATCAACACAAGGCTGTTCCAGCCTTTGTTTTTGATAAATTTGTGAGGATATTTTCCAACACGAATTAATATTTTTTTCTTTTCATAACGTTAAACACGGCAAAAGGGTTTTGTTGTGTGTACTTTCAGATTTAGTTTTAACCAAGAGTATCTGCAGTTTTGTGGTATAACAGGTAAACGTGCAAGTAAATTCTAGATGAAGAAATGTTTAACTTTTACGGAAATTAGGGATAGATTTTGATCCTTATAACTCTTTATTACCACTACAATAATTTACGACAAAAGTAATGATCATAGCTTCCAAATTGTGAACTTTCCATTTCTATGTAGCAACATTTCAGCAGCGCCTGCATACGGATTATATATCTCCCGTATGATACGACATTCCAGGGCTTGTGTTTCTTATCATGATTTCCTAGATAGAAGGTTGCTGCTCACAAGGAAGCTATTATTCGAAGAGTTCCAAATTGTGCAGTTGAAATCATTCCTTCGTAAATTTTACAGACGCCATCACGAGTTGGTTGACCGTTACTGAATATCTGTTTCACAGATGACGATGGATATTTTCCAATTGTCGTTACTACAATCTCGTCCCTTTTCCCACGAATTTCACCTACAGAATTAGACATATCAACGGGTGTGTACTTACAAGAGCAACACGACGAGTGCCACATGCGGAGCAGGATCTGCTTACCTTTCCGAAGCACCTGAGATCACCCCTAGTGTTTGGTTGGGTTCATGTTGCTCAGTCTTTTGTTTTCTATGTTTTGTTTTGTGAACTGTTGTTTGTCTGTTTGTCTTTTTCTTTTTTAGTCATGGCGTTGTTAGTTTATTTTCGACTGACTAGTATGAGTTTGAATGTCCTTTTGATATCGAGCACCCCTCTTTTAATAGAAAAGAAAGGATATTGGGTATCCATCCGTAACACAAAGTTAGTATGTGCACAGCAAAAACACACATAGCTAAGGAACAATGCTTTTATGACTGTCCTTCGTCTCAAAGTCACAATGAGACTTATCTTTCATTTGCGAATAGTGTTTAGGGCATTTTTGTGCCAGAGATGGTTGCTGTAATCGTCATTTGAAAAATAGATTTATTGAGCACATTTTCATATTTGAAAACTCCTTTCTTTTTAACATGATAATAGATGGAAGTGTTATAATAAAATATTTGCAGCAAATTAAAAGGGAACAATACGAGCTGTATAACCAATATGATGTTTTCTTTTCTAAAATTTGACATCTTACGTTAAAACAAATTGGAAAACATGTGCAAATCTGCATGAAGAATCTTCATTAAACCAATATGACTTAAAACGGAATGCTCCTACATAGATGTAAATGCAAGACGAATTCCAGACACAAATAAGTAAATCTTCGGTCTGAAATAGGAATCCATGAGAAAAATAAACATCACCATCAAAGACCTGCAAAAGTTCAGTTTAAAAAAAATATTTAAATCAAAAAAATTATATTTGTCATGTTTGTGGTCCGACAAATGGAACCTTAAAGCAAAATTCAATTCTTATTTATACATAGTTACGAAAAATGCATCATAACAATTTTGAATATGCAAATAAGACACACATCGCACCATTGTAGCTACAACCTGGACACTCGTAATGCACAAATAATACAAAATAAAAACTATACAGAAAATTCATTATATGTCATCTTTTAAAGAAATAAATCATAATGCTATTTTAGTGACATGGATTTTGGCATTTCTTGCTCCGCTGTCGCTGGCGTAACATCCAACCAATAACAATCCTTCATTATTCAAACATAGACTCACCGGAAGTTGAATTCCAAGATTAATAACTGTTTGTAATCCAATAAGTTCTCCTTTTGTGTTGAGTGCATGTAGAGAATGGTTATTTTCGTCAGAGACTATTATGACATTTGTCTTTGTGATAGCAACACCCATTGGATTGAATGATCTGTGTGTTATATTGATACTGCTTTGACCTTTGTATATGAATTTTACACAACCAGATCTTTCTAACGCGATTAAACGTCCATCTAAATTTTCAAATAGATCAATTGCATAGATATTATTATCTGAATCAGTGGATATTCTCCAGATATAACTGAACAATTTTTTACCCTTCTGATCGTATTCAATCATTAGTTTTCGTTTGTTGTTTTCACCGAATACAGCAATATGTCTGTTAGAGCATTCTTTGACTGGAAATGTAGACCCTTGTTCTCGTAGACCTAGGATTATCTCGTTGTCATTATTGATATGTATGCACAATATTAGCATTGGTGAAGTGCTAATAATTGTATTTGTTATACCGTCATTTGATAAAACTTTCACCTCAGAACCACGGAATTGTCCGTAATAAATATCATCTTTACTGCCGAGAGCAAAATCTGTACATTGTATATCTAGTTTTTGTACTTCTTTTATTGATTCTTTCAATAACCGAATAACAAAAAACTTGTGTACGTCTTGATCTACATGGTACGAGCAGTAAATTGTGTCATTGTCAGAATATTGGATTTTACTGAAGGCAGGAAAATCTGACGTATATGTAGATAGTAGTGACGATATCACTGGTTGTGAAATTTGTAACGATCCAACCTGAGTAGACATATCACTTTCCTTCTTTCCAATATCTTTTATGGAAATTATAGTATGTGTTTCGGACAATTTAAATCTTGGATGGATACGTTCTTTACAGTTGTCACACATTAACAATTCGCAATCCTTACATTTCCATTTTATGACGTTAGGATTGTCACAAAGCTGACAAGACAATGGCGACTGTGCTATCCTTAAGGATGAAGTCATTCCGTTTCAAACCAATTCCTAAAAGTAAAGGATATTGCATGTAAAAAAATCATGATGAACAATATTGAATTAAATTAATTGATAGTTGTTTGCAAGGTAAAGGAATTTGTGCTTTTCTGTTCGATGAAGCCATTAAGTTTCAAGCAAATTCCTAAAAGTGAACTGTAATGTATTTATACCTAAAACATATTCTATATACTATTTGAAAAAAAAGTATTAACAAAACTACCGAACTCCAACATGTCCAAGGTAAATTCAAATGGGGTTAAGTCTATAAAACCTGACAAATTCATACGCACGACTATATCAACTAACGAAACAAACAGAAAACATCTGTCACATTCCTGACTTGATCGTCTGTGACGTCTTGGAAGAACCTGGTCGACATTGTGATACCTAATTAAGGTCCCGCATGGGGTTTCACGTCTGAAAGGCAGTTAAAGTAAGAATGTGCTCACCAACCACCCAAGTAAACACATTCTACAGGCCCAATATATTATGATTGGAACTTTATTACACGACGCTGACTATACAGCATGCAATATAGAAATAACAAAAATATAATCAGAAATAAGTAATGTAACTTCACTAGCAAATAGCAACCCAAAGGCATGCTTATAGATTAAAGCGGAACCCATATGATCATTGACAACGTCTAGCCAGATCAAATATTGAAAGCAAGACGATTTTCTTTACAATATCTATATGCTGCACACAAATAGGATTTGAAAGGCCAGAAATATTCATATGTGACGCCATAGGCGAAAATTCTTCAAAACAGTCGGTCCATAAAGGCAGCAGATTTTAACCAGGACTTAATGTAGACGATTCAAGCATTTTTGTCATAAAATTTGGAAAAGGCCAAATAAAGTACGAAGTTGAAGAGCATTGAGGACCAACAATTCCTAAAAGTTTTGCCAAATACAGCTAACTAAGGTAATCTATTCCTGAGGTAAAAAAAACATAGTTTTTCAAAAGTTTTGTAAACGGTTAATTTACAATTACGAACAAATCAATGATAACTCAAGTCAACACAGAAGTGCTAACTACTGGGCTGGTGATACCAAAAATAAAACATTGCCTGATGTCATTACTGATAAAAAAAAAAAGTATCAGAAGAAGGGCTTTTTAGAAATTGTGAATATTAACGAAGCCTTGATGACACGATTCGACAGTGGCGTATTTAAAGTGACATTATTAACGAGATATGTCAGATTTTAGGCCAAAACAGGCTAACCATAATTTTTTTTTGTCAAAATAACATTGAGCACAAGCGTCGCCAAAATATTGTTTTGCCAGTGAATATCATTTTGGGGACGGTTATGCTCTCTTTTATTCCTAGCATATACAAGTCAAATAATCAAAATTTTGCATAACTTCGACCTTATACCGAATTTGATGACATTGCAAGGCTTTATAACTCGTGAAATGGGTGAATTTTTTAAAGTAAAACGACATTACTTCATTAAAGTGCATACATTCAACATTTAATTCTAAACATTCGAGATAGTATGTTTGAAATGTATTTGAAATAAGGGACAAGTTTGCCCCAAATCGTACCTCAATATATAAGCTAATCATCTGTTACTAACACAATACAATACATAACACAATTATTATTCAAAAAACGGTATGCTTATACGCGTATAAATACACGTGTTTACCTGTTACCCGAAGTAACCTTGTCCTCATTTCAACTTAATTATCGACTCCTAGGAGTCGAGATTAAGAATTGAACGATGGACAGTTAGTGCGTGAATTTTTCTTGCTACCTGATTGGAAGATATTACGAGACGTGAATAATCAAAGTTTATTGATTGGTTAGGACAATCCAAACCTAGTAAATGTCCTTCAATCCCGTAGAGTATCGGATTTGTCCTCTCTATTTTAGCAATAAGATTTTACACAGGTGACTTTTATCTATAAATAGTCCAATCTTCTGGAGTAAACAACAACGTTAAACGATATATACAACAGTACTTCATAACGTGTGACCTCACGTGTGTGGTAAAATTTATTGATTGATTCTAGTAAATGAATTAATCTACAAAGCGAGAGCACTTTCCATTTTCATCAGCTAAGAGTCGAATAACCCTTTTTGAAAGGATAACGCTTGTAAAACTATTACTTGAAAAAGATGTCTATAATGAACATCAACGAGGAAGCAACCCGACACATTCCGTTCATTTTAGGAAAATAACTAAAATTATATCTATACAGTACTCACTTTGACTAAAATGAATTCGTCAATGACAAATTTACTTTGTCTGATTGACAATGTTTATGTATCATGTCTATAGTAACAAACATGGCTGCTTTAAATAGTTTTTCTGCCATTTAAATCAATATATGACAAATATTATGATATTCAAAAGGTAAATATTTAAAACTAAACAAGGTATTCAGTATTTTGATTCGGTTGACGTATTCGTACTTAAACAAGTGGTTATTTTCAATTTTAAAGATTTTGTTATTAATCTTTTGTTCTTTTGATCATATAGATCGGTTCTTATAAATCTTTGGCTTTCAAATATTCGGCTTTTAGCGTTCCTGTTGAAAGTAATTTCAGAAAAGCGCTTCGGACGCATGCAATTACAAAGGGTTGTTTTCATTTTTAAAGATATTATACGTTAACCAGAAATAACAAAATCTGGAAATAACATTAGCCAATGGCAAACTTGTTATTAACCAGAAAATCAAAAGATGTTATAACAGTTTATGCATATAAACTCGTACAAAACAGAGAGATGGAATGGAACTAGTTTTAATCTTAAGTACTAATCTCTTTCACAGTCTAGATCGGTGGATGACAAAAATGTACATTAATGAACTTAGAATGAATTATCAGTTGGAAGATTCAACGTATGTCTGGAAATATTGAAACGTTAAACCCAAGGTTGGCAAAAAAGCGATCAATATTAGTATTGACCAAGCCAGTGGTAAATACCGGTATTTACCGGCAAATACTGGCAAATACTGGGAAATACCGGCAAATACTGGTCAATTGAAATTTTGAGTGGTCATAACTATAAAAACCACTATCTACTTGGTCAATTATAATTACAATTAATAACAAATTTATATAGAAAGTGTTCAAATCATTTTTAATGCTTTCATTTCTTATTCTATTGTAAATTCAAACAGGGAACTATATTGATTAATGTGTACATAATATTGTAGTAAAAGATCAACTTTTTGTCCCTGCTTCAAATTTTATTAATTTCCAGCATGAAGAAGGTTTTTATCTCACAGTTAATTAGCTATAGACAGGAAATAATGTATTGTTTAAGGGAGTCTTCATGTATCCATTTTATTACTTTCAACCCAAGAACTGTCAACTTTTATTGGAGGCTGTTGTTTTAGTAATTAAATTTTCACACCTAGCAATGCCAGGTGATAGTTAAAAAGACCCATGTAACTTCATATACCTGTAGTTTTATTTACCTTTAATTTTAATTACCTGTAAAATTATACATTTTGAATAAAAATATATTGATTTAAACATGTTGAAATAAAATATAAATTTGTAAATATATATATATATCTTTAGGTATGCAATATCATAATTCATAAAAACTTGAATTTTAAATCAGTATAAGAATAAGCTAGTGTTATAAATGAATAAAACATATCAAATTCATTAATTTTATAAGCTGACATATTACATTTGACATTTTATAAAGATTTTACTTCAATTAATAGTAGAAACAACCATGAAAATTTCAATTGACCAGTATTGACCACTTGGGGAGTATTGTCCGGGGCGGTAAATACCACTGGTAAATACCGGGGGTGGTATTTACCGCCCAACTTTGGTTAAACCGATATGTTGGCTGGTGATGCAGACCTTACTCTTTAGAAAAATATGAGTGTTTACTTCTGTTATCTAATATATCCAGAAAAAAATAAACAACTAAACGTTTTTTCTCGTCTTCTTATAAAAAAATAAATATATTTTTGTATTTGGTTTTGTTGTATTTTTATTCTTTTTTTTTTCGGAATTTATCATTTCAAGTTGTTTTAGTTTGAACGGAAGTTTTGACTGACAATGATTTTATTAATATATATATGTTTGTTCATTCGATTTTAGTTCATGTATCTATTGTACCGTTATCACAGAAGGTTAAATTGCTTAAAAAAGACAGGCGAAAAATAACAAAAAATATTCATTAATACAGAGAAGTTCCTGTTTCTGTATAAATGGAGGAAAGTTCTGATTTAAAGTACTTTACTTTACTTATAAAAGTGAAAATGATCGAGGAACACGAAAAAACAAACATTTTACAAACCAATAAAGCGAGGACGGATACAGGTTTCATTCAGTTTTGAAAATAATGTACAAGTATTTTAAATGCTTAACAGAAAGGCGATAAAAAAAGAACAATTACATTAGTTTGAATAAAGAATGCCTCATGAATAATCGGACTCTTTTGCCAATTATATATTTTTTTCAAAATCATTGAAAATATTAACCTATCAAAACCACAGATACTGCTGCAAATTAAGGCAATTACCGATGTTCAAATCTCATTAATGGATTAAATAAACAAATTCACGGCAACAAATATAATAATTGGAGGGATTGGCACGAATTCCTAATGGAGCAAAACCGGTTGCATCGACAAGGTAAGCCTTTCCTGTAATGTATGCAGCACTGCTATGCAAATTCAGACTCACACGATTCAGTAAAATTTACACAATTGGTAAGATTACAGATCAAACTACTTTTATGGTATCTGATAATCTACGACAACCTTGGAAACATGTCGCAAGTCAGTTGTGAAACATAAACATCGTAGTTGTAAACTTAATCGTGATGGTGACAGTAAAACGTATGTAGTTTCGATTTCAGTCATTCGTCCTAATAACTCTTTTGATTTTTTAAAAATTGAGTCCGATTAGTTTGAACAAGCATAAGCGTATCGTCTTATTTGAGAAATGTAAACGCAGTACATCATGGGCAGAGCTTTTTTTACAGCTGAGAAATTCAAAAAATGACAATTGTTAAGTTAAAATTATCACAGTTGACATAGATTACAGTTTGAAGTCGAGGAAATGAAAAAGATATAAAACAGACTTTGTTGTTACGGTAGTATCCCTAATATCAAGTTGACCGTTATGTAGTGGATGCAAGAATTTACTGAAACATAGCTTATTGAGTAATAGGGCATCATTTATACATCTGAAAGTCAATTCAAAGATTTTTCCTTGTTTTTTTAGTCCCTGAAAAGGTCCTGCATGTATACTTCTTCATTCCTGGTATCTATGATGGGTTTTTTTTTACAACCACTGGGTCGATGCCACTGCTGATGTAGTTTTTATTCCCCGAGGGTATCACCATCCCAGCTCTGTGTTGACATGAATTATCATTGGTATGGTCATAATTATAAACTGTTTAAAAAGTTTGTTTTTTTAGGACTAAGGCTTTTCTACATCAGGAATATATTACCTTAACTGTATATGGCAAAACTTTTAGGTAATTTGATCCTCAATGCTCTTCAACTTCGTACTTTATTTGCCTTTTTAACTTTTTTTGATTCCAGTATCACTGATAAGTCTTTTGTAGACGAAACGCGCGTTTTGCCCAATTACAAAATTTTAAATCCTGGTATCTATGAAGAGATTATCATATAAATGCGAAATCAGGTATGGCACATTTTAAATTTTTTTTTAATGAAAAGGACGCATAAGAGATTTTGACAATTTCAAGTCAAAGTACTTAAACATACATTGTAAAAACAGTATGAGAAAAATGCTAAAAGACATTGTCTAACACAACACAATGGTATTATTTCACTTAAGGAAGTTTGCTTGTCATGTTTTGGAATTTATGTCAGATTTTCGGAATCCTCTGGTTTTATCCATTTGAATGCCTTAAACAAATTTGCCCATTGACCCCCAATTTTTCTTTTTATAAATCTTTTACATGTATCCTTGTTAGAGGTATAGGGGGAGGGTTGAGATCTCACAAACATGTTTAACCCCGCCGCATTTTTGCGCCTGTCCCAATTCAGGAGCCTCTGGCCTTTGTTAGTCTTGTATTATCTTAATTTTAGTTTCTTGTGTACAATTTGGAAATTAGTATGGCGTTCATTATCACTGAACTAGTATATATTTGTTTAGGGGCCAGCTGAAGGACGCCTCCGGCTGCGGGAATTTCTCGCTACATTGAAGACCTGTTGGTGACCTTCTGCTGTTGTTTTTTTATTTGGTAGGGTTGTTGTCTCTTTGACACATTCCCCATTTCCATTCTCAATTTTATTATAAGCCATCTGTTAAAGTCTTATACACTCGTTGTTATTTTTTAATAGTGTTTGAGAACTTAAACTGTTCCATGATATAGCAATAAACAAATCAATAGAAGACATTTCCCCGCCGAAATTCAGTGGCTTATATCTCAATAACAAGTACATTGACCTATATTTTTTTGTTGGCCCTTTTGGTTCCTTTATTAATCACCTATCAATATATACTAGTTTTATGAAAAGCTAATTATTTTGAAACTGAGTAGCGAACTCCCTGAAGTTTTTTGTTCTTTGACATATGGCTAATATGATTTTAAATCAATTTAAAAGTATTGAGAACATATAAGCTCATCTTTTAATATTTAAACAACGATATGTATCTCCAATGTATTAATATTGCTGTTATTGATTCACATCTTATTTCAGAAAACTTAGATTTTAACATTTCAAGTTTTGTTAATTATTTGATCCATGCTGAATGATACGCAATGTTTCACAGTAGAAGTGACCGTTGTGCTAGGTGCTTATTAGTTATGAAAATATACAACAATTAAATTCATTAAGCATCTTTTTGGTACTATATATGTTTATTTGTTTCTTTCAATTTAATACCTTCTTTTTGGTAATATGCGGAAAACGTCACGAATACCTTCAAAATATTTCCCCGTCATTTAAATCCATAACTTAAATACTGAACGGTGGGTTTTAAATTGAGACAAGGTATGCATTAATTTGATTCGGTTGACATCTTTTTGTGAAAAGAAAGGGCGAATACACTAGTTTAATTAAAATAGGTATACATATGACAAATAAGCAAATAATAGAAAGATAATGTATAAAACACATTACGAGTCAATGCATTATTCATTGTAAACAAATAAATCATAAGGGGGCTTCTTGCCCTTGTCTTCCTTAATCTAGACCTGCTTCTTTTATTTCTTTATTTCTTTTATATTCTTAAATTATCTTCTTTTGGCCTTCTAACCTCACTCCTTGTTTATAGTATGAAAAATTCACCATACATTTAATATATAACTTCTTTTCCGTTATACTCCTTTATAATTCATTTATAAACGTTAACATTGTGACTTTACAGTACTTACCTTAGTTTAGAGAACTACTACAATCACAACAAAGTGACTTTCTCTCAGTCAAATCATACTTTTTCCTTCCGTCGACTCAACACCTAAGATAGCAACCTTCTAACTTGAATTACTACTTGAGTTGAAGGTATGATATATGGGGGTTCTCAGGGGGTTAACACAATAGAAAATAATGGCGACAAATAAATGATAAAGATAACTCGGTTGATACAAAATAAATAATAGAAAAAGGATGGAAAAAATAAAGGAATAGAGAAAAATGGTATAAAAATGAAGTTTAAATTATATAGTTGTTCTTCTGCGGCAATGGCGGATCCAGAACTTTTCCTAAGGGGGAGGGGGCGCTGACTGTCCTAAGGGGGGCGCTCCAGTCATGCTTCAATGATTCCCTATATAATCAACCAAATTTTTCCCACGACAAGGGGGGGGGGCCGGGCCCCGAGGCCCCCCCACTGGATCCGCCTATGTGCGGCATTCATTTTTGATTAGACAAAAAGATTAAAAGACAATGTTACGTTACTTTATTGAATCATAACGACCCTTTCATCCTGACGTGTCCGAAAACGAACATGACTACCTGCAAATTAAGAGGGTAGCCATTGCCTGTATCTTCAATCATCATACTCTCTCTGTTTGGATAACATAGTTACAAAATTGGTCTTCAATAGTTATTGTTGTCATCGTTCGTCAAATCAAGTTTTTGGCTACTTTTAACATCAACTGGAGGAAAAAGTTGGTTCCTTTCAGCAAAACCTGTAAACGTTAATTGACATGATTTGGTATCCCATTACCACCCTCATGTAAGGTGCGATAACGAAATTCAAAATCTTATCCTATCCAAAAACGTTTTGTATTTTAAATGAAAACAAGTATTCCGTATTTATATTTGGTGACATAAAACTAAGTAATGACATGACTATTTGATAAGTTAAATAGAGCATTTCATATTATATTTTTGCTTTTTTTACAAAATAAAAACCTTTGGAAGTTAGAAAATAAGTAATTTACCTGTTTTTAAATGTAAAAGATTGATTGAAAAGACAAATCAAGATAACACATGCATTATTGAATCGTTCGAACTTCAAAAGGACCATGTTCACGTCAACAGGGTTACATCGAATAATTTGTAATTCATCACTTTAGCAGTTTAACGGAACCCATCAAGAGTTGTTTGATAACAGTTTATGCTCCTCAACTTTGTGCTTGTTTGGCTTTCTAATAAGCTTGATTTGAGCGTCACTCATGAGTCTTATGTAGACGAAACGTGCGTCTGGTATATTAAATTATACGCCTGGTACCTTTGATAACTATTTAAACCACTGGGTCGATGCCACTGCTGGTGTTCGTTTCGTCTCCGAGGGTATCACCAGCCCAGTAGTCAGCTCTTCTGTGTTGACATAAATATATATATATGGTCATTTTTTTAAATGTACTGTTTGCAAAAGTATGAACTATTCGAAACACTAAGGATTTTCTTATCCCAAGCATAGATAATCTAAGCCGTATTTGGCACAACTTTTTGGAATTTAAGATCAATAATGCTCTTTAACTTTGTACTTGTTTGGCTTTTTTACTATTTTGATCTGAGCGTCACTGATTAGTCTTATGTAGACGAAACGTGCGTCCGGCATATATAATTATAAGCCTGGTACCTTTGATAGCTATTTACATATCAATGTCTCAGGTGACCTTGGATATATGTATTTGTCGAAAACAATCCAGTCCTCTTTTCGTGAGTGTTACATTATCGGATGATAATTGTTATTGTTATTGTACTTGTAAGTGCAATAGGACTGTTGTAACATTTGGAACCGGAACTGCTTACCCTTTCGTTGTACATGAGTTTACGAATTTTGTTTACACTTTACGTGCTCAGTAACCCTTAATGAATTATTTTGTGGTCCTGTTCTTTTTTCGAATATTTTATCTTTTTTTACGAACATTG
Source organism: Mytilus trossulus (assembly GCF_036588685.1). Taxonomy (NCBI): domain Eukaryota; kingdom Metazoa; phylum Mollusca; class Bivalvia; order Mytilida; family Mytilidae; genus Mytilus; species Mytilus trossulus. Next base: position 3,994,524 of record NW_026963294.1, read on the forward strand.
CCAGATTTACTTCGAATTATGATTTTTGAATATCCCCTTGCTATCTTCCGACTCTCTTATATTTCTTTATTTTTTTGGTTTCAAAATATTCTTCACTTTAAAACTGTTGTAACAGAAGTTACCCTAATGTTGCAAAACACTTATCCTACCTCCATGACAAATATGTTGTTGTGCCCGCAGATAAAGCCCCAAACAACATCGTTTTTGTGTGTAAAACTCATACATTAACTGCTTGATAAACGAATTAGGTATAGACAATTCACTTGGAAACCCAACATATACCCTCAAGACACTTACCAAAGAGGAAATCCTGGATAATCATAGGTCTGTGTTATGTTCCTTTGGAATTTCAACCAAAGATGATGAACTGGATCTTCCATCACTGTATTGGATACCTGCGTAAGTGTCCTAACAAACAACGGTATATTGCTGGGTCTTCAAAGTGCTCCTAGAAAGCTCTTTCTAAATTATTAACATCTATTTTATCAGCAAACAAAGATGGGCTTCAAAGTTGTTGTGAAACTGCCTATTCTAGAGGTGGCGTGAATCAGATGTGGATACTTAAATATTCCAAAGATCTTTTAGAGTACATACAATCTAACTCTCTTTCATCTTTTAATAGTATTAAAACATTTAACTTTTCTACACTGTACACAAGTATTTCACATTCAAAACTAAAAGACAAATTGAAAGAGTTGGTATTGCTTTGTTTCATAAAAAAGAATGGCCAACGTAGATACAAGTATTTTGTCTTAAGAAGGTAAAAATCTTACTTTGTAAAGAATCACTCTGATTCAAACAAAAAATTCTCTGAAACTGACATTATCAAGATGCTTGATTTCTTGATTGACAACATATTTGTTACGTTCGGAGGACGTGTTTTTCAACAGACTATCGGCATTCCAATGGGAACTAATTGTGCCCCTCTTCTTGCCGACTTGTTTCTTTATTATTAGAGGCTGAATTCGAACAGAAACTTCTTAGGGAGAAAGATAAGAAGTTAGCAATATCCTTTAACTCTACTTCCCGCTATATAGATGACGTTCTTTCGCTGAACAATTCAAAATTTGGTGACTATGTGGAACGCATCTATCCCATCGAATTGGAGATAAAAGATACTACAGATACAGTTGAGTCGGCTTCATATCTTGACTTACATCTAGAAATTGGCAATGAGGGTCGGTTGAAAACAAAACTTTACGACAAAAGAGATGATTTCAGCTTTCCAATTGTGAACTTTCCATTTCTAAGTAGCAACATTCCAGCAGCACTTGCATACGGGTTATATATCTCCCAATTGATACGATATTCCCGTGCTTGCATTTCCTATCATGCTTTTCTTGATAGATGGTTACTGCTCACAAGTAAGCTATTAAACCAAGAGTTCCAAATGGTAAAGTTGAAATCATCCCTTCGTAAATTTTACGGACGCCATCACGAGTTGGTTGACCGTTATGGAACAACCGTTTCACATATGATATCGGATATGTTCCTTACGTCGTAACTACAATCCCTACCCTTTCATGAATGTGAACTACCGAATTAGACTATTTACCGGATTTGTAATCACATAAGCAACACGACGGGTGCCACATGTGGAGCAGGATCTGCTTAGCCTTCCGGAGCACCTGAGATCACCCCTAGTTTTTGGTGGGGTTCGTGTTGTTTATTCTTTAGTTTTCTATGTTGTGTCATGCGTACTATTGTTTTTCTGTTTGTCTTTTTCATTTTTAGCCATGGCGTTGACAGTATGTTTTAGATTTATGAGTTTGACTGTCACTTTGGTATCTTTCGTCCCTCTTTTATTATAATTGCGATACTCACCTAGTCGAAATATTCAAATAAATAAAAACCTCACAATATTTTCTAAATTCACAGGATTCAATTTCTTAAGATGACTCCCTTGAAAGTATATCTCTATCAATCATATTAAGGTAGCGCAATATGTGTAGAAAATTTCCATTTTTTCCCCGTTTCAGATCATTGAAGAAAAAGGCCTCTACACCAAAAAAAAGTTTGGAACTGTTCGTTCTGATAAATTCTAGGGAATAAATGGAAAATCTCCTCCTGTGAACCCTCTTATCACACAAATACTTGAAAATCAGTCTATAAATAGGGTACATCAGAGTACAATATGTAGTTTAGAATATTTTTAAAAATAATGCCGGTATCAAAACAGACCTTAAAGTAATAAATACGCTAAAGTTTGACATTGAAAATACATTTGTTGAATTTAGAGTTAGAGTTGTTGACATTCCTACTTGTATCAACTGCGCGCCTTACTTAACCAACCTTTCTTTATTGTAATATATGCAGGAATAATTTCATGCACTTACATTAATAAGAATATCAAGGAAACTAAACCTTTTTCTCATACAGGTTTACTGATGATGATTTCCATTAACAATCCAACCTTGTTTTACTTGGACACATTTTAAAAGTTACTCTCCTTTACTGTATAGTAAGTTAACAACAGAAACAGCTTCCTTCATCTCATTTCTAAAAATAACTGTTTTGTTGGTGTATTTTACGTATACTTTTTTTTTGTATGATTGGTTTGTCAATGTAAAAATGTATGTCTGTGTTTTTTACTACTGTGCTAGTCAGGCAAACAAAAATAACTGTTTTTTTTGTAAAATTACTCACTGCCTGTTTTTGATTCGGAACAATTTAGACCTTGACACATTGCAAGGACATATCTATGTTGATGAAAACGTTGAACTGATATCTAGATGTACACTTGAATTATTTTGTCGTTATGTTGCTGTACTACTGATGCTCGAGTACTATCTTGTCTTGTTTCTTTTTTATTTGGATAATTACTGAAGACAACAATACATATTCTAAAAACTATTTTATTTTTTATTGCTGCTTTAAGATAGGTGAATGATACCGTTGGAAAAAGTCAAAATAAACTGACAACGCAATGGATAATAAAAAGAAAATAACAAAAAACTACAGTACATTAACACGACATAAAAAAATATAAGACTGAGCAACACAAACCACACCAAAACTTGAGCTGATCACATGCATGTGTCCTGGATCGGGATGAGCGAACCCTGTTCATCATGTGGTACCCATCGTGTTGTTCATGTCAGTCCAAGCCCGGATATATGTGTTATTAGGTAGGTTACATTATGTTTTATCCTTAATGAATAACCTTAGCCGTATTTGGCACAACTTTTTGGAATTTTGGGTCCTCAATGCTCTTCAACTTTGTATTTGTTTGGCTTTCAAACTATTTTGATCTGAGAGTCACTGATGAGTCTTATGTAGACGAAACGCGCGTCTGGCGTATAGAATTATAATCCTGGTACTTTTGATAACTATTATCAAATTATTCACAAAATCTTTGCAGAAAAATACTAATATAGAAAACATTTTTGAGGGAAAATATGACACTAATTTTCACAAACGAACCTCAGAAACGGTGTTATTTTGGAATGAATCACATCATTATATGAATCAAAGTACATTCGAGGAAAATCGGACGTAATCTTGATCAGTCCCGAACATTCCTTATACAATGATTTTGATACAAGACAACTCGGTTGACATATTACACCATTGGAGTCGTACGCTCTTACGTATGCTTTTGTTTCACGAGATATTGGCTTCTTGAAGGCACTAAGAACAATAGATTCAGAGGACCGGGTGCGTTCATCTATAGAAATGTAGTCCAAATGTCTACCACTATAGGAAAATCCATCAGTTTGAAATGTAATGTTAAATGTTGTTTTGTTTTTAATCTGATCCAGTTCTGCTTTTCGATTACGATCGTGTTTGTTTGTTATTGCTATTGGGGACATTGACACATTGTTAAAGTTGGATGAAATCTTATTAGCACCTAGACCCAGATTTATACTAAAGCCAAAGCCTGTGACACTGAAATCAGTTGACCTTCGTTCCCTTGATCTTCGACTACCGAAGTGAGACCTAAATCTTTTTGTAATTGTTGGTGCCGTTGAACTTCGAGTGAGTTGTCTGTTCTCTTTGCTTTCGAATGGTGAAATGCTTTCACTCTTTATGTCTGGTGAATGTAAATGCCCCCCTGCTTGTGTTGTCCCAGTTACAGTAGTTGTGGATTGATCTGGAGATTCGAAAACAAATTTTGAAATCTCAATCCGTTCGCCCTTCCCCATTGAAGGGTAATAATAAGCAACTTGACTTAATCCTCCATTTTGAATAAAATCATGTCTAGATCCTGAAACACATCCTTTTTTACTTCTGTCACAGAACAAAAATCCTTTAATCGCTCCTCCACAATTGTTCCGACAAGTTGGGTAGGTGCATATCTATAAATTTGTTTTGTAAATGAATTACTATACCCCTCAATATTCTTTTTTGATGGTAATAAATTATCCATACGCCTATTCGGTTGGTGTTCTGGTACTGTGGTTTGTGGATAGTCAGTTTCTGAATTTATTCCTAACCTTTTTTGTCGTTTTCTGAATTTTTCCCAAAGATAATCTATGAAACAGTGATGGATGTAGAAAACTGGATCCATTGGACTCAAATTCGCGTCTGCCATATGACCCTTAGAACCTCCCACCCACACGTGAACATTATCATGGTGAAACTTTAAATTGGCATAACTATCTCTTGGAGTTGTTCGTCCTAAAATATCTCTGTGATATTTTTTGCGAAACACAGCTTTTAACTTTTTGGGATCAATGAGTGAGCCACCTTGTACAGTTCCTACACCACGTCTTAACAACGTAGTTGGGTTTGTTGGAGTCTCCCACAATGCAAATGGACCCGAAGAAACAACGCCTGTTGGGTTCCACAAAAATAGTTCAGTAAATAGGATGGAATCCGTCTTATTGGTCATCAAATAATCTGCTGTTGAATCCCAGTATGGAAGAGTCACTCTGCTATTTTTTTCACGAAGAGCATTTTCGAATCTGTATAAAAGGGATGTTGATACAAACACTATTAAAAGTAACGTTAGTATAATTCGATACTTGTCAAATTATAAGTAGGTTATACTTTCTCTCTCTCTCTCTCTCTCTCTCTCTCTCTCTCTCTCTCTCTCTCTCTCTCATATTAATTGAAAATGTGACTTAGAATTAACGAAACAACACGTGACTCTCTTTAGACTATTCATATGGGTTTACTTCATTGAAGAATCATAATTTTCTAAAATGCAACATGCATTCTAAAGAATGTTTTCAGAATAAACATCTACATTCCAAAGCTATTTGTTTCGGGATGGTCTATCATAAAAAGACTGCAAATATATTATTTATTGGCTTCATGAAAAACAGAATAATTATAAAAAAGTACGACTAAAAACATCAAGATACTGAATATAATAGCATCCTACTTTATTTACAAAACATCGATGCCCAATATTTTATAAAATGTCGGTGGTGTAAATGGTTATCATACAAATGAATTCCAGACCATATCAAGGGAAGAAATCAATCATATACACGTTGAAAAGCTACCTCGTAAAGAAAAGACACAATATTCTAGAGCACCGAAACTAACAAGCATAGAAGCCCAGAGGAATGCAAATGTGTTTTTCTCTACGTAGTGTCCCCATCATTCTTCCTTTATTCCTCCATAACTTTAGAAATGAAAAGGGGAAAGTAATGATAACATTTATAAACTTCTAGATTATTAGACAATAGAAAAAGCAGGTTTTTTTTCTTATTTTCTTGTTCCTTTTCGACCACTCCTCTTATTAAAACCGAAACTAAAATCATTGTTAAAAGCTGGTGCTACGGTAGTCAAATATTTAAAAGTGTTATTGTGTATGCACTGAAAATACTGTATAACTTACAGCACGATATAATATCTATGCCAGCTCACAAAATTAGGACCATCATGTGCAGATGTTATGGCGGCTCCCTGGTGCATAAGGGCAAAGGAATCATACTTGTTCGGTAAGACCGACTGAAAAATATGACGTTGGCGATGAAACAAATTATATTTCGAGTGAAATGTATAACAGATAATTACCTAATTATTTCTATTCATACATGCAGACTTGGCATTTAAAACGAAAGTGTTTTACTTAGATGAAAAGCCTTAGTTAAAGATAACAGCTGACAATTATACAGGATGAATGCACTCTGAGAAGTACTGAACTCTAATTAGAAAGGTGCAAACACATACCTGTTATAATCTATTATTATAATTTTGATTTCTAGTTACACCTTATGACAATTAATGATGAAAAAATAAATTCATTTCACTTTAGGGATTTTCTGAACAAAGTAAACTATTTTGATATAGAAAATATATATATATATATATATATATATATATATATACGAGTCTAAATTGAAAACTACGTTCAAACCTATGACTGCGTTGGATAAAAACCGCAATTTTTATACGTGTGCATGTCGAACAAATTTCGTTGTAGAAGGGTCTAAAAACAGCACAAACAACATTTTCCTAAAGACCAAAAGAGTGAAAAAGTATATTTAAACAAAACGCATTTGAATATATATATATATTAATCAACGAATACTTAGAAGACCTGGTTATTGATATACAGTTACTTAATGAGAACATTAACAAAAAAATAGCTAAACAGTCATCAATTTACAGAATTGCTTAATTTCCTGTTATTTCGTCTTTGTCGGATACTTGGTCCTTTGGTAAACGAATGTAATTTTGTTTTGTAACACAAGACAAGCGTCTGTACAATTTGTTAATGTTGTCTTAACTTGATTCTTTAAACTTTTAACATAAACTATTTGTAACAAACAAGTTTGATGAGAAAATCAATAGCAAAAAGTCTGAATTTATATTCGTTACCATGGGAACTAACTAATAAACGTACCTTGTCCTTTTTCAGGGCATTTACTGCATAAAAAAAATCGTCCAATTCATTTTCACGTAATGTTCGAATTTCCTTCCTTACACGCAATCGGTGGTACCCTTGTCTTCTCAGTCGGATATGTAATTGTCTGCCTAGAGAATCAAACCAATCAAAAGCATCCTTACCTAAACCCGTTGAGCTAGTATTCTTGTACATATGAGCCAAATAGTTTTCCAAACAGCTCGTTTGAAGATCATATGTAGTGGTGTTTTTGTCAACTTGTCCAGAATAGCATTCTGCTAAACTTGGTGGGAATACATCTTCTACAATCAGCGCTGCAGCCGGATAAATAACCAATATAAGGCAATAAGACCTCATTGTCTGAAATAAATTATGAATTCCTTAAAGGTGTCATACCACCAATTACTCCCTCAAATTTAGAACGTATGTGAAAGTAGGCCTACTCGGACAAAAAATAGTACATTTGATGTCATTGTTCACCTAAACTAACCAACAAATTTGCAGAAATGAAACTTTTGGTTGAAAGAGAAATATATTAAGACCATTTTGAGCCAAATTTTACCTGTTAAGGAGTTTGCATTTAAAATTGAGCTCCATAGTACGTAATTTAAGAATTCCAGAAAACCAGGGGGTTATTTTAGTTGTACCTCCTTTCGGGAGCTCTCTGCTTTCTTATATGATTTTGAATGTATGTTGAAAATTGGCATGCAGAAAGGTGACACCTGTACAATTCAGGATATACCTAGTTTTTATGAAGTTCAAACTCAAGGTAAAATATTTAGAAAGCTGTGAAAATTGCAAAATTTGGTTGAACAGATAGGGACTTTTAATTGGTGGTATGACACCTAAAGACGACCATCGGTTTGATCAAGTCAGCACTTTTTGTATCATGATTACATTCTAAATGTTATTATATTTTATAACACTTCGTCATAATGGTCCAGTCGTCTCAAACAAAATATATGGACCGAACCTTCGTTTTGGTAAACACATTACTTTTAACTTTACATCCAACTTTAGAGTAGTGTCAATGTGTCTACCACGATCAGAAAAATCATCTGTTAGACATTTAATATTAAATGTTCTTTAGTTTTTTATTTCATCCTCTCCTGGGTTCCGAGTCTTCTGGTGTTTGTTATATTTTATCATTATGATCATTTCCCAATTGTTTATTAGAATTGGATTATTAATCAAAGAAATAAACGGATACATGTAGGTATATTTGTATAGTTAGCATAAATATATAGAAAAACTTAAGTTATTCAAATGATCTAGTGATTATGAACATATGAATAGACTACCCTTACTGTGTTAGATTAAACCTTTTGCAAATTTCTGGTCAACTACGATACTAGTAAGCAATTATGGCCAACTCTTCGTCCTTCAACAATGAAAACAATCCAAAACGTATCGTCGGCTATTAAAGTTGCCGACATGACAAAATATGAAACAATTCAATCGAGAAAACTAACGGCCTAATTTATAACAAGACAATTAACGAAACCCAACTGCAACTACTGAACTACAGGTTCCTGTCTTGGGATAAGCACTTAAAAAAACGTGGCAAAAAGAAATACGTTTGTGACGGCTAACCCAGAACAGTGTAACATAATATACTTATCAAACGGGATTTAAACAAAGACATGTGTCTGTCTGCTTTTTTCAACCATGGCGTTGTCAGTGTATTTTCTATCTAAAAGATTGACTGTCCCTCTGGTATCGTTCGGCACTACTTTGTAATAAAAGTTTTGACCTTGTTTTAAGGTTTAGCATTGATGACCTGCTACCAAAATAGTGTATTCCAATTCAGTTTTCTCCATACATTTATGGTGTCTGGAAAAATTGCATGAAGTGATTACTAGAATAAAGTGAAAAAAAAGTTAATTCACAAAATACCGAGGAAAATTCAAAACGAAAAGTCACTAATCAAATGGCAAAATCAAAGGCACAAACACATCAAACGATTGGACAAGAACTGTCATATTCCTTACGTGTTTGTTACCGTATGCTTTATATGACAAGTTTACTAAAGAGATGCGGGTATACTCAATGTACAGTCAAACATTAGTGTGTTCGTTTTTTACTGTAATTTTTTACGGAGTGTCAACTATACGAGATTCATTGTTGTGATTTAAAGAAAATCTACATATTGTTTTGTGTATCTGATATCGATTACAAGTTATTATGATTGCGATACTCACCTTGTCGAAATATTCAAATAAATAAAACCTCACAATATTTCCTGAATTCACAGGATTCAATTTCTTGAGTTGACTCCATATAAAGTATATCTCTATCAATCATATTAAGGTAGCGCAATATGTGTAAATAATTTTCATTTTTTCCGTTTCAGATCATTGAAGAAAAAGGCTTTTACACCAAAAAAATAAAAGTTTGGAACTGTTCGTTCTGATAAATTCTAGGAAAAAAATAGAATTTTCCCTCCTGTTACACCACCTTATCACACACATACTTGAAAATAAAACGTAGAGTTTCTCTCCATAAATAGGGTACATCAGTGTAAAAATTCATTGTTCTGGGAATGTTTTGAATATTTTTTTAAAATGATGCCAATATCAAAACAGACTTTAACACTAAACAAGTAATAAGTATGCTAAAGTTTGACACTGAAAATACATTTGTTGAATATAGAGTTAGAATTTTTGATATTCCTACTGGTATCAACGGAGGTCCTAACTTAACTAACCATTTTTTAAATGTCATATGAGTAGAGGTAATTTCATGCATTTGTATGAACAAGAATATCAATTCCTTTTTTTTTTGGCAAACAGGTATACTGATGATGATTTTCATTAACAACCCAAACTTGTTGTACTGGTATTCATTTTAAAAGTTACCCTCCTTAACTATATATTAGGAAAACAACAGAAACAGCTTCCTCCATCTCATTTCTATCTGTTTCTTTTGGTGTATTTAACGTATACATTATTATTTTTGTATGATTTGTTTGTCAATGTTGTTGTACAAAATGTATGTCGGTGTTATCTACTACTATGCTAGTCAAGCGAAACGAAAATAACTGTTTTTGTAGAATTACCCACTGCCTTTTTTTTTTTTTTAATTAAGAACGATTTAGACCTTGACACATTGCAAGGACATATTTATGTTGATGAAAATGTTGAACTGATATATAGATGTACACTTAGAGGATTTTGTCATTATGTTGCTGTAATACTGATGATCGAGTTCTATCTTGTTTTGTTTTTCTTTTTTTCGATTATCACTTTAGAAAACAATATATATTCCGAAAATTATTCTATTTTCCATTGCTGTTTAAAGAGAGGGGAATGCCACCGGTTGCATAAAGTAAAAAAAAAACGCCATGGACAATACAAAAAAAACCAAAAAAAACTACAGTACACGACATTAAAAATGTAAGACTGTGCAACACGAACCCCACCAAAACATGGGTTGATATCACTTGTCCTGGAATTAGGATAAGCAGATCCTGCTCATCATGTGATACCCATCGTGTTGCTCATGTCAGTTCAAGCCCGGAAATATGTGTAATTAGGTAGGTTACATTATTATTTATCAAACTATTCACAGCATCTTTGGAGATAAATACAAGTATACAAAAACTTTTTAAGGCAAAATATGTCACTAATTTTCATAAACGAACCTCAGAAACGGTGTTATTTCTGAATCAACATCATCGTTATATGAATTAACGTACATACGAGGAAATTCGGACGTAATCTTGATCAGTCCCGAACATTCCTTATACGTCGATTTTGATACCAGACAACTAGGTTGACACATTTCACCGTTGGAGTCAAACGCTCTTACATAGGCTTTTGTTTCACCGGATATTGGCTTCATGAAGGCAATAAGAGCGATAGATTCAGAGGAACGGGTGCGTTTATCTATAGAAATGTAGTCCAAATGTTTACCATTATAGGAAAATCCATCAGTTTGGAATGTGATGTTAAATGTTCTTTTGTTTCTAATTTGATCAAGTCCTGGTTTTCGATTACGCTTGTGTTTGTTTGTTATTGCTATTGGGGACATAGCCAAATTGTCAAAGTTAAATGGAGTCTTTTTAGCTTGTCCTAGACGCAGATTTATACTAAAGCCAAATTTGAGATTAGTGCCTATTTCACTGAATTCAGTTGACCTTCGACCCCTTGATCTTCGACTACCGAAGTGAGACTTAAACCTTTTTGTTATTGTTGGAGCCGTTGAAGTTCGAGTGAGTTGTCTGTTCTCTTTGCTTTCGAATGATGAATTGCTTCCACTCTTTATAGATATAGGAAGCTGTGGTGTGATGCCTGGAAATTCATGTAGTATTGTCCTAGGTGTAGTTACTGCTTGTTTTATCCCAGTTACTGTTACTGCTTGTGTTATCCCAGATACTGTTGATGATTGATCCGAATCTTTAATATTTTTTACAGATAAAGGAATCTCCATCCTATTTCCTTTTGCCTTTGAAGGTTAATAATGCTAGACTTGACTTACTCCTCCATTTGGAATAAAATCATATCTTGATCCGGAAACACATCCTTTTTTACTTTTATCACAGTACAAAAATCCTTTAATCGCTCCTCCGCAGTTGTTACGACAAGTTGGGGCAGGTGCATATCTATAAATTTGTTTTGTAAATGAATTACTATACCCCTCAATATTCTTTTTTGATGGTAATAAATTATCCATACGCCTATTCGGTTGGTGTTATGGTACTGTGGTTTGTGGATAGTCAGTTTCTGAATTTATTCCTAACCTTTTTTGTCGTGTTCTAAATTTTTCCCAAAGATAATCTATGAAACAGTGATGGATGTAGAAAACTGGATCCATCGGACTCAAATTCGCGTCTGCCATATGACCGTCAGAGCCTCCGACCCACTCGTGAACACTATCATGGTGAGACTCTAAATTGGCATAACTACGTCTTGGAGTTGTTCGTCTTAAAATATCTCTGTGGTGTTTTTTGCGAAACACAGCTTTTAACTTTTTGGGATCAATGGGAGAGCTACGTTGTACAGCTCCTACATCACGTCTTAACAACGTAGTTGGTTTTGTTGGAGTCTCCCACAATGCAAACGGACCTGAATAAACAACGCCTGTTGGGTTCCCCAAAAATAGTTCAGTAAATAGGATGGAATCCGTCTTATTGGTCATCAAATAATCTGCTGTTGAATCCCAGTATGGAAGAGTCACTCTGCTATTTTTTTTCACGAAGAGCATTTTTAATTAATTATTAATTGAAAATATGATTTAGATTGTTTTGTTTTGGGATGGTCTATCATAAAAAAGACTGCAATTATATTTATTATTGGCTTCATGAAAAACAGAATAATTGTAACAAATTACTACTAAAAACATCACGGATACTGAAGATAACAGCATCATACTTTATTTACAATATTGCATAAAATGTCGGTGGTGTAAATGGTTATCAAACAAATGAATTCAAGACCATATCAAGGGAAGAAATCAATCATATACACGTTGAAAAGCCACTTTGTAAAGAAAAGAAAAACAACATTCTAGAGCACCGAAACTGACAAGCGTAGAAGCCCAGAGGAAAGCAAATGTGTTTTCCTCTACGTATTGTCCCCATTATTCTTCCTTTATTCCTTATTGATCCTTATTATGAAAAGTGAACAGGAATGATAACACTTACAAACTTCTGGATTATTAGACAGGTTTTTTTTCTTCTTATTTTCTTGATCCTTTTAACGTTCGCCCACTCCTCTTTATACGACTGAAACTAAAGTCATTCTTAAAAGCTTGTGCTACGGTAGTAAACTATTAAGTGTTATTATTGTTTAAACACTGAAAATACTGTACAACTTACAGCACGAGGTAGTATCTATGCCAGCTCACAAGATTAAGACCACCATGTGTGCAGATTTTAAGGCGCCTCCCTGGTGCATAAGGGCAAACGAATCATACTTGTTTGGGGAGACCGACTGAAAAATATGACGTTGGCGATGAAACAAATTACATTTCGAGTGAAAAATATAATATGTATTTGGTTAAACCTTTCGGAATTGCTAGTATGTAACGGGCATCAACATGTTCAACTTCATACTTTATTTAAAATTTTAACGTATCGACCGTCACAAATGATTCTTTTGTGCACGATAAGTGCGAGTTGAATTCGAAACTTAAGAAAATGGTATTTTTGAAGCGTTGACAAACTTAAAATATTTTGCAATGTACACCTAAAGGTAAATAAAGTTTGTGGTGAAAATATACGAACAATTGTTTGTAAATATACCTAACTCCGAGAAAAAATGAAAACGGAAAAATATAAAGAAATGGAGAAATCAAAAGCTGATGCATATTAAACGAATCGATAACAGCCGTTGTATTCTTGACTTGGTACCTGGATATTTGTATGTAGAAAATGGTGAATTATACCTGGTTTTAAAGCTAGCTAAACCTTTCATTAGTATGATATCAACAATATGTGAATAAACCAAAGAGATATAAAAGGTGAAAATGTCAAAAATAGCAATATAACAGTCAGCATTGTGCTATAATCTTAAAAGGGCACTAGCTGCCAAATTCATGTTCATCGATTTAACCAAAATTCTCATATTTTATTTACAACAATGTAAATTTTTTTCAAAACTATGAAACGTATTAAATAAACAATTTACAGGACATGGTCTCAATAAGATGTAGCTTCGTTTCGTGTGAATTTTAGCCAAGACGCCATCTAATTAACTATCGAGGTGACATTCTATGACCATATAAGCGATGTTAACATAAACATAGATAAAAATAGATTAAGCAACTAGTGCATTTGGATTTGTATAGCTCTGTTAAATTTTGTATTATAGATTAAACATTTATGTAAACGTCGTTTTTACCTTTATAAGAATGATTTGTTGTGGATCGAATCAGTCAAACAAATTATTTACCTTTGTTTCACTTTCAATGTTGACATTCTTTTCCTTTAAATAACCGTACACGGACGTTGTATGCGTTATTCTATCTCTTTCTACCGGGTTAAATTGGAGTTCACATGAATACGGATTTAATGAGATCGGAGTATTCACTTGGAAGTAAATAACTGATCATTATCAATGTTTATTAGCTTAATTTGATAAAATTGAACCATTTTAGCTGATAAAAGCAAATTATTATTTCACTATTTCACTTTCATTAATGATTGAACAAAAAAAAATCATACTTTATATGTTTTATATATATCGTAGCTAGTGCCCCTTTAATCACTATAAAATCTAAACAAAGATGCCAACAAAGTCAATAAAAAACGGAATTTCGACTAAGCACATAAGCAAAAACTTTAAGAGAAGAATATTACAAATTACCATAACACAATGACGGGATCGATAAGTACTGAGCCATGACAAATGGATAAAACAAAAAATCGACTAAACATTAATAGTATTATTTTACCAAGAAAAACAATGATAACACTATAACACCTATTTAAGATGATAAACAACGTCAGAACCTAGAATCTATACGTCAAGACCACCGTGTATTATCTTATCTTATCTATGAAATTGATATCAACAAGGTCTTTTTATTTTCCGCTGATATTCTAGATCTTTTTTGTAAAGAAGAGTCAAAATATAGAATACAGAGAGATGCACCCTCCGTGGTTTGCAAATACGTTAAACCCTTGTGCGTACATATACAGTCAATCAGTTTATGCAGTTGTAAAAACATGCATATTCTGCGGATGTTAGAACGATGCAAATTGTGCAGTTATGTTCAAATTGCTTGATTATATGACTATAAGCAGAGGCAGGAAATATACAAAGATTTCCCATTCCTTTTTAAATAATGATAACCAAATACATTCTCATCAAAAAATTATATTTTAACGTTCGATAATTTTAATATGTATATATTGGTCATACCATGACAAATGGCTGTTTTGTTGAAATACTGATATATTCTTGATAGTATCAGTTTTAATCTTTATAGGTTTCTTTGCAAATATTCAATACCTTTCTTAGCTAGTATTTGATTAATTCTTTACCTCTATTTCTTTCTTTTTGGATACAGTTTTGTTTTGATCGTGCCAATTATTGTATTCCAGTTTCTACATTCTAAAGGTTCTTTTTTTGACACCTTTGATCCAAGATATTGTCAAAACTGGATATTTTGCCAGTTTGCCTCCCAGTTAACTGACCTTTGGTTTTACTTTTAAATATAGCGGCTTTTTTAAGGCAGCAAGATGACAGTTGTCCGTTACTTATACTCTTTTGCTCCGTATCAATAGAGTGTTGGGATGTGGTCTCTAATTTCGTTACATGCATCTGTAAAGTAGAAAGGCTTACATCCCTTGGTTTTGTGATATTATACTGCGTTCCTGTTCGTCACATTCTACCTTCATGAAGTACGTATATATAAATCATATTTTTTATGTGCTGCAGATGTGGGGAAGTTTATTCATTTTATAGTTTCCCTTAAAATGCTTTTTATGTTATATTACTATTATGTTTCCTTTGATCATATGACTGTTGATGTAGCTCGGTTATTGTGAATTCAGCTTCAGGGGTCTTGGGTTTTGGTCGATCTTGAAAAGATGGGTCAAAAGGTACAATTTAAACGTATACTGTTTTCCAATGTTGTTTTCATTAGTTTACCCTTTTATACTTATTTTTCTCAATCTGTACTATCCGGAAAGTGTAGACTAGTATGGCTTTTGTTATTAATTTGCTATTACTTTTAACTTCAAATGTTAATTTTGTTTGCGTCCTTGTCAAATATATATGTTAAACTACACGTACTCTCTACAATAATCCCGCCAGGTTTTTTTTCTTCCGACTGTAATAATAAAACTGTATTAAGCCAGGAATATGACAGTTGTTTTCCCTTTGTTATATTGATTGATTGTTATAATGTTTTAAGTTGTTATGTTTAAAGACCTATATTTTTGTATTTTCCTCTGAATTCGGTATTTTTGTTCAATTGAGCACTTGCGATCTTATTAATGGAACCAGGGATTCAACATGCAAACACGATATACTTTGTTGAAAAAACTGATGGCTTTATTCATCAGAAAACAATGTTCGAATAAAAAATGTAACAAATAAACAAACGATAACCATTAAACTCCGGACAGGGAAAATCACAAATATATGCAACATGATAAAATATGCTCGTGAGCACAAAAACCCTGGACAGAGATGTTACAGCAAAACTTTAGTATTAGAACAAACTATATACACAGCTACTTTTGCATAGGTACTATTTCTGTATCAAAAATCTGTAGTACTGGAAATCTACTTTTAATATTCAGTACTATTTTGTTACTTTAAAATTATTGTAATATTTAGGTACCTGTATCCTACAGTACTTGATTTGTACTTTAAATTTAGGTACTACAGACTTTGGGTTACTACCGTTACATTTTCAGCATTTTGAAAGTTTGTCTATTTCAAATCTCTTAAATTATGATTTTCAAACATGGAATATTGTATAATTTCTGTACCAAAATATTTAGTACAAATCAAGTACTGTAAAATACAAGTACCTAAATATTACAATAATTTTAAAGTTAAGAGATAGTACTAAATATTAAAAGTAAATTTCCAGTACTACATATTTTAGTATAGAAATAGTACCTATGCAAAAGTAGCTGTGTATCAGATGTTTTGCTTCTCATTGTTAGGTAAAGTGTCAATTAGAAATGTCTAAGACACAATAACGGACACAAACAATATGTTAATTAAGGCAGTCGTCTTTTATTTGGTGTTTTTGTTGTCTTAAATGTAAAACCAGTAAGAGTCAACTTCTTTATGGTTCTATTTGTTAGTGTGTTCCTGTGTGTGCGTTTTGTTAATATAATCTGTTCGAGAGAACCTATCATGCTGCTGCAGACGGTCCAGGACCCATCAGTAGTTATCGTCTAGCATATCTTTTTTTTATTCCTCTAATTGTTACTAGTGACAGATCAACTCATCATATATACCAGGATAAAGTTAGTGTACGCTCATTGTTAAAGAACGTATGCCGAGCTATAGTTGGTAATTTATGTGTCCTTCACTCTCTTCTAGCTAGAGAGTTGTCTCATGGGCAATTATAACATATTTTCGTATTCGTCTTTATTTTTACAAATACAATATGTGATTGAAGAGCAACCCAAATATCCAAAATATTTGGCAAATACAGATTAGTAATCAATTCCAGTTGTGGTAGAAAGTTCTCATTTCTCCCAAAAAAATCAATTCGTTTTGGCCAAGATATCATTGAAAAAGCTCCAAATTATTTCCCTTTGATGAAAAAAGGCCATTGTTTTGCATTAAGATTGAAATGACTTTTTTAAATCATCTATGTTTTTTATTATTTTTCTTCAAATAAACTGTATTTAACTAAACTATTGTAATATTTAAGCGATTTCTGTAAAATCAATTCACTTTTTATTTCGATATTTCTTTTTTTCTCCTATTAGTTCAACAGAAAAAAAGTACCTTCACAAAAATACATGCTTCTTTCGAAGGTAGATTATGAGATTAAATGAACGGTGATTCCATATTTTTATTTTATTATCCCGTCAAGTATAGGTATAAAGTTTATTTATAGAAAAAAATAACGAAATCCTCTATTTTAAAAAAGGTCTTTACGCGCGAGCCCCCTGTTGATGCGGACTTTGAGTTGATGTCTTGATATAGATTTACATTATGTTGCCGTTGTGTTGCTGCATCACTGAAAGAAACCCTGTCCTTTTTCTTTCTTTTTTTGATAAAACTTTAAACAAAAATATATATCTTGTAATTTTTTTTTTTTTAATTGCTGCTGAAGGTTACATTTGATCAAATTGATTATTATTTTCCTGAAAACATCTTTGAAGAGACACTAAGGAAGACATTTCATAAGGGCAATATAATATTAATTTACACAAATGAACTTCAGAAACGGTGTTATTTCTGAATGAAACGCCTCATTATATGAGTCAAAGTACATACGAGGATAGTCAGGCGTGATCTTGATCAGCCCCGAACAATCCTTATACAATGATTCTGATACCAGACAACTGGGTTGACATATTTCACCGTTTGAATCGTACACTCGCACGTAGACTTTCGTTTCACCAGACACCGGCTTCTCAAACATAATAAAACCAAGAGATTGAGACATGTGCGTGCGTTCATCTATAGAAATAAAGTCAATATGTCGACCATTGTAGGAGAATCCTTCTGTCTGAAATGTAATGTTAAATGTTCTTTGGGTTTTAGTTTCATCTTGTCCTGGGTACCGATTCCTGTTGTGTTTGTTTATTATTGCTATTGGGGACATTGCTATATTGTCAAAGCGGTATGGAGTCTTTTTTCCTTGTCTCAGGCGAAAATTTATATCAAAGCCAATTTTGAGATTATTGCCTGTTAAACTGAAGTCTGTTGATCTTCGACCCCTTGAACTACGACTACCGAAGTGCGTTCTAAATCTATTTGTAATTGTTGGAGCAGTTGAGGTTCGAGTGAGTTGACTGTTCTCTGTACTTTCAAATGGTGAAATGCGTCCATTCTTTGTGTCAGGTAAACCCCCTTCTGCTTGTATTGACTGCGATACTTTTGCTGGTTGATCCGAAGATTTAATGTTTTTAATAGATGGAGGAATCTTCCTCCGTTTACCTTTTGCCTTTGATGGGTAATAATTGTTAACTCGATTTAATCCTCCATTTCGAATAAAATCATACCTTGATCCGGAAACACACCCTTTTTTAATTTTATCACAGAACAAAAATCCTTTAAAGGCGTCTCTGCAGTTGTTACTACAAGTAGGGGCAGGTGCATATCTGTAAATTCGTTTTGTAAATGAATTACTATACCCCTCAATATTCGTCTTTGGTGGTGTCAAATTATCCATAGGTCTATTTGGCATGTGTCCTGGTATAGTAGTTGGTGGGTAGTCTGTTTCTGAATTTATTCCTAATTTTTTCTGGCGTTCTCTGAATTTTTCCCAAAGGTAATCTACGAAACAGTGATGGAGGTAGAAAACTGGGTCCATGGGACTTAAATCTACGTCTGACATATGGCCGTCATTTCCTCCGACCCAACCGTGAACATTATCATGATGTGACTCTAAATTTGCATAACTACTATCTGGAGTTGTTGGTCGCAGAATTTCCCTGTGATATCTTTTAGTAAAGACTGTTTTCAACCTCTCTGGATCAATAGGAAACCCAAATCTTCCTACATCACGTCTTAACAACGTACTCGGTTTTGTTGGAGTTTCCCAAAATGCAAATGGACCAGAATAAACAACACCTTTTGGGTTTCCTAAAAATATTTCAGTAAATATGATAGAATCCTCTTTTTTGTCCATTAAATGATCAGCTCTTGAATCCCAGTATGGAAGAGTCACACGACTCCTTTTTTCTCGAAGTGCATTTTCGAATCTATACCATAGAAATGTTGATATAGAAATAAAAATAAAAGGATTCATTAGTATTAATAGAAATTGAAATTAATAATAACATAAGTAGTTAGCATATAAAGTCTACGTCAAAAAAATTATGCGTAGTAAAAGAAGGCAAACGATACCAGAAGGACGTTCAAACTTATAAATCGAAAATTAACTGATAACCATTTTGGAAAAAAGAAACCAAAACAGACAAATAATAGTTCACAAGACAAAATAGAAAAATGTTGGGGTGATCTCATGTGCTCCAGTTGGGTAAGCAATGTGTGCGATGTTTTTATTTGCGCAATAACTAATATTTTATCTCGCATTTTTGTCGGTATTTCAACAAAAAAAACGTTAAAAATACACTCGAATGATTCAAGCTACTAATATGTCTAGAATAAGATTGCATTAAAAGTATAAACATAAAAAAAACTACTAATAATTGATAAATTACATTATAATAAATTAAAATGCCGACAAAAACAGCACGATAATCTTATATAATTTTATCTCATTATAGAATTGTATTTGTAATGGTGAAATCTTTGGTACACGTATTTTACAGAATGTGTTCAAAATTTTCTAAATCTTGTAGTGATGTGCTACCTTTTCCTTTACATCTGCATTCCAAAACTTTTTTATTTTCCTGATATACTTATTTATACAATGACTGTAATTATATTGTAAACCTCAGATCTGTGTAGAGCCTCAAATCTGTGTCCGATGCTCAAATATGTGCCCCATCGTGACGTCAATCGCTAATCTATATATGTTATAAATTTACGGCATCAAATCTGTGTCCGAGTATTTTTAAATTTGTTTTCAATCGTAACGTCATTCGCAAATAAATGTTAACCTCAGACTTGTGTCCTTTTCTTTAATCATTTTCCAGTTTGTTTTGCAATGCGCAAATTGATACCCGTCTATACAGCTAATAAGTACGACCTTATAGGATTTTTTTTTTGTTAAGTCATTTCCCATAATTTAATGTTAAGTTGGGATGTGTTCTCCATGTGTGTGCTTACAAATTTTACAAGCGTGTGTAATTAATGTTGACTTTTTTATTTTCAAATTGTTTGTTGTTCTTGATCCCGTGTTTTAATTGTTCTGTAGTAATTATCGTACCTTCCCTTTACTCATCACGTCTTTATAATAAATACGAAATATAAGTTAATAACAACATCAGAGAAAAAGACTTCTATATACAAGCAATTAAAGATGAGTGTACGGCTATGTCTTACGTCACACTTTTAGCCATATATTTCAATAAAAAATTACCAATAAAAGACATAGAATTGAGACAATTAAAGACATAAATTTGGAACGTGCAAAAACACCATTTTTCTTTTTTTTTCTTGTAATTTTCGGATTTCTCTTCTCTCTTTTTTCATTTAACACCTAAGCTTCTGAATATAGACCGACACAAACCGTTACACAAGTGGTTTATTTACAGTTTGTGCTGCGGTATTTAAAATGTAAATGTTATTGTCTATAAAAAGAGAAGAATGTATAACTTACAATACCAGAAAATATCTATGCCAGCTCACAAAGTTTGGAC
Organism: Mytilus trossulus; assembly: GCF_036588685.1. NCBI lineage: Eukaryota > Metazoa > Mollusca > Bivalvia > Mytilida > Mytilidae > Mytilus > Mytilus trossulus. The sequence goes on from NW_026963294.1 coordinate 4,015,244, forward strand.
CATTATGTGCCGAAACTCCGGCGCCTCCTTGGTGCATAATCGCAAACGAGTCATACTTGTTTGGTGAAACCGACTGGAAATATATGTCATAAACGATGAAAAAATTACATTCCGATTGAAAAATGTTACAGATGAATAGTCAATTATTCGTATATATTTAAAAAAAAATCAACAACATACGAACTGAAAGCGAAAGCTTCATTTGAAGAAAAAAAACATATTACTTAGGTAAAACGCCTAAAATAAATATGACAGTCGACAATTAAACAACAAGATTACATGACAACTGCCACAGTTTTCGAAGCTGATTGAAAAGAAGTGAAAGCATATTTTTTTCTATTCAAACGATCTTAATTTCCGAATATTTCATTTGACATTGATGAAAACATTATTCATTGCTCTTTATTGTATCTAAACACAATTAAAATTTCAATCGCAAAACTTTTAACGAATTTAAAAGAGGTCTTGCAGTGAAATGTCTATTTTAAAGAATATATTTATTACTTCCAGGACATTGTGTCTATGATTGACGTTCTTCTTCTTGATAATCAGTTGACATTCTTTTTCATTATATTAAACAGGCGTCTATGTCATTTGTTTCTGTTTGTGTAACCCTCATTCTTTAAACGACTCAAAAGTCTGACTTTCTGATCGTGACCATTGTTACGAATAAATTTACCTTGTCTTTCTTCATGGCATTTACTGCGTCAAAAAAATTGTTCAATTCATTTTCACTTAGTGTTCTTATTTCCTTCCTTTCACGCAATCTATACCGTGTTTGTCGTCTCAGTCGAATATGTAATTTCCTGCCGAGCGAATCTAGCCATTCAAAGGCATCCTTCCCTAAACATATTGAGCTTGTATTTCTGTACATCTGTGCCAAAAAAAATTCTAAACAGCTCGTTTGAACATCATATGCAGTACTGTTTCTTTCAATTTGTCTAGCGTAGCATTCTTCTAAACTTGGTGGGAATACATCTTCAACTATGAGCGCTGATGCCGGAATAAAAACCATTAACAGAAAATAAGACCTCATTTTCTGAAATTAAAATAAATCGTTCAAGACAGCGGTTGGTTTGATATAGTAAATTTTGTTCAATTCTGAAAAGTTATAAGTAAATGAGGTATAATAAGTTACCTGACATGTACTTCTTTACCACATGAGTACACTTATCTATACAATATCAGTCGTGTTGGATAACTGTATGCAGTCCTGAATTTTTAATAACTTTAAATCATACAATCAGTAAAACTATACGTCAATGCACACTTTGTAACTTATTGTTTGCATGTAATTTTCGCTGTAACAGCAGATCTTCTGACAAATTCTCCTGAATAAGTCTGTAAGAAATTAAGACTTATCCCATAACATTTACCAATGACAGGTCTATACATGTTTCGATTTTAAACGAATGCTTCGGATTTCTCGTGGTTGTGTGAACTTGGGCGAAATGTCGACCCCAAAAATTTGATCAAACATAATTTCAACACTTAACACGCGGCAGAATGAATTAGGACCAAGGATTGAAGACCTAGAGTCAGAATAATTTGAAATGGTAGCTGAAATTTCTACAAGCAAATTCTAACTGTGTAAGCAAATACGTTAGTCCGGCTCAGCTTGCCATTCTACAGAAGTCAAGAGTTCATAAATTTGAGAATGGAAATGGGGAATGTGTCAAAGAGACAAAAACCCGACCAAAGAGCAGACAACAGCCGAAGGCCACCAATGGGTCTTTAATGCAGAGAAAAACACCCGTCTCCGGAGGTGGGATTCACCTGGCCCCTTAACAAAAATGTATACTAGTTCAGTTATAATATTCATATCACCATGTCAGATAATCATTCTTTTATGCATTAAATACAAGTATTTGCTACGGAACATTACAACAATTGTCAGTCATTTTGCCAATGCTCAAAAATAAATATTCAAAAAGCGGAAAATTACGCGCATCTGGTGCAAATTTAAAATGTCAATCCTGGTATCGATGATGAGTTTATTTACAACACAGAAGACCCAACATATGACAAAAGAGATATTTACAGAACAGAGAACAAAAAGCAAAATGTGCAGAATAATTAATTAAAAAGTTTAAGAATAGAGCAAAGAGAAATAATAGTAATAAATCGATTGTTGAAATATAAAGAATACAGAATAAAGTGAAAAAATAAAATAAAAATAATGAAATGAAAAACACCCTGTCTCCCTTTCAATAATTTTATATTCTATTACAATATCCAAGTGTTCTTTTGTTAAATTGAACTTAAAGATTATGCAATTATTGTTCAAAGACAAAGTTAAAGATCCTAAAGAAACAATTATTTACTTAAAATGTTAAAAACAATACTTTACCTTATTTCCAGATGATACAACTCATCCAGAAATCGCTGAGTACATCCATTTATATACCAGATCTTTATGGAATGACGATGTTACATGTCTATTTAATCGTCCAAAGATTCACCGAGAATGTTTTTGGAAAGTATATTTGTTTTGTAAACTTAATTATATTCGTGTTAGTTTATTCACCTAACATAAATTATCCGGCAAATACAAACAAATTTATAAGGTAATAAGGACACTGACTTGACGGAGCACAACAATGTCTTTTTATTTATGAAAAAAATTACATAATTTTAACGTGTGCAACATGAATGCTGTTTCTTGTCAAGAAACTGTAACATTTGATTTTAAAAATAGTTCGTGGAGGGTTCATGGGTTTAACCACAATACCAAAATACTTTGACATAGAGTACTGAAATAGTAAGAAATAAGTAGTTACAACATGAAATGTGAAAATTAAGGGGAATTTATGACAGGTGTGGATAGTATTTGGTGCTCTTTGTAAATCATCTTTTTTTCCGCGTGTTATGAGATTCACGTATCTTACCTTTTTGTGAGTACAAAGATTGCGATTTCGCAATAAATGTTATTTACTTTCCACTACAGAGAATCGGGGTTTCAATTAAGTCTATTTTCCATTCAGACCGAGTTTTAGAGAAATTTCATAGTCCGGCGGTAAAATTCAAAAGGAGTTAAATGTCGAAGGTTCGAAGTTCTCTATGCTTTGTTTCATTTTGAATAGAAGTACATAAAGCATTAACAGAATAGGAAGTTTTCTTCCCAGATATGATTGTAAAAGTGTGGATGACATTCCGTCATGTAACGTATACCTTTTTTTTCATCTGAGACATACGGTACACCATGGTTTGAGGTCTGACACTTTGAAAGAGTGCGAAAGATACCAGAGAAATATTCAAACTCATAAATCGAAAATAAACTGACAAAGACATGGATAAAAAAGAAAAAGACAAACACTAGTACACAAAACACAGCATTGGAAAATAAAGACTAACCAACATAACTGTGGAGTGCATTCGTCACAACTCGGCCGATTCCGTACCTCATCTAACAGGAGAGTAGCGGAGTCACCCAAGGATTGCCGATTGTGTGGAGTGTCCTCAATATTAAATACATATAGATTTTGACTTGATGATCTATTTTTAGATGAGTCTTATGTAGACGAAACGCGTGTCTGGCGTATTAAATCATAATCCTGGTACCTTTGATAACTATTAATGAAAAGTGTGGCGAGTATGATGTCTTAAGTCAATATTGATAATAATATGTAGACCCTGTTTCTTGAATCAGTCATAAGAAGAAATGGTATCTATAAAAATGTGAGGAACCACAAAACCCATATTTTTTTATTATTAAAATGTACTGTACCAAGTCAGGAAAATGTCAATTGTTATATTATAGTTCGTTTCTGTCTGTGTTTATTTAAATGTTGTGTTTCTGTTGTGTCGTTGTTCTCCTATTTTATCTCATGTGTTTCCCTCAGTTTAAGTTTGAAACCCAGATTTGTTTTTTTCTCAATCGATTTATGAATTTCAAACAGCGGTATACTACTGTTGCCTTTATTTAGCCAATACTTGCGTTATAATGTAAATATTTAAGTTGTGTGTTACTGGAATCAGTCCAGAGACTCAAACGGTGTTGAATGCGTTTGGTACTCATGAATTAAAAATATGCTTATTGTATGTATTAATAACAATAAAGGTATTAATTATTTTTGTAGTGTTCAAAATTCTTTAGAGGTTTTAGAATACTAGCTTTTGATAGTCCTTCTAATTTTGTTGATAGGAAGGATTTCTCTACAGCTCTCTAGTATAATTAAAAGGTCTTTTGAAAAGTAAATTCAAATTTATTTGCTGTAACACATCCAAAGCTTTTTTCTATAATGAAAACAGAAATAATGCTTGATACAAATATGAAGATATGATCAAAGCTTATTTTCTCCTGTGAAAGGTCTTGCTGTTAGTACTTTACAACAGATTGAATCTAGAATTGCTGTTTATCACAGTGTTTGGTCAAACGCAGTAGGGAATAGTCATTTATAGGTTTGGGATTGACATTTGCAATAATACCTACCTTAAACTTGGTAATATAATTCGTTAATAATCAAGAGTTCTCAAAATATACTACTGAAAGTCAGTTTATTTGCGATTTATGAGTTTGACTGTTTTTCTGAAATCTTTCGTTCCTTTTCTTTTACACAATGGAATTGATTCTAAACATATTTTTTAAATCTGAACTACTAATTTCATTGAACTGCGTCTCCTCTGAAACCAAACAAAGGCGGAAATAGTTGTGATAAAATGTATAAATATAGTGTTTTGTTCTTACCTAAACTTGTCTTTGAAATAATCCTTTTTCCACAGAAATGGCCAATTTTTGTAAAAAATATCCAATTCGAAGACCGTGATCGATCTGTGTATTTTACTCTTTCGCGCATGCTCAGTCTATGTAGTGCCCGCAAAATATAAAAACACTTTGCTTCAACACTTGCCCAACTGTACCGCAATTTTGTGGGCCTCTTCTATTCAATCTAACATTAACAGCAGTAGTTATACTTTTCTAAATTTAGACATTTTCATTTATAAAAGGAAACTTCACACTTAAATATACGACATAACAGACGATTTTTAATTCTCCATTGTTAATTTTCTTTTTTACACGGCAATATTTCGTTGGCTTCATCATACGGTTTTTGTAGAACTCAATTCGTTCAGTATTATGCCCGTGTGTGTAATAATAAAGTAGATTTAATTGTTAACAATATTAAACGATCTTATTACAATATCAATAACAAGTAAAATCACAAAAACATGAAAAATACTGAACTTCGAGGAAAATTAAAAAAGGAAAGTCCCAAATCAAAAGGCAAAATCAAAAACCCAAACACATCAAACGAATAGATAACAACTGTCATATTCCTGACTTGGTACAAGCAGTTTTATTATGTAGAAAATGGTGGATTGAACCTGGTTGTATAGCTAGCTAAACCTGTCACTTGTATGACAGGCGCATCAAATTCCATTATATTGACAACGATGCTAGAACAAAACAAACAGACACAATCGGCACAAATGTCAACAATAGGAAGACAGTAGTCAGTATTGTGGTATCATCCTAATCACTATAAAAACAAACAAATATAACAAAGAAGCACAAAAAGGCTTACATCAAAATTTATCAACCGCGTTTTTTGTTGTTGTTATACAATTGTATTTATGTATCTTAAATCAACCCATAAAGGATTGAAAGATTTTAAATATTGGGACCGAATCCAGACATATGATTAAATTAACATTAACTCTGACGTACAATAGCGCGTTTGACGTCACCTAGGTATTCAACTTGACTCATAAGTTGGTTTAAAGGTTGGATGAGTTGAAACTGAACACATGGTGATTTTTGTAAAATTTAGGATATGAGATACCGTTTTAAAAACATAAAAACATAGCCGTATTTGACACAACCTTTTTCAACTTTTGATCTTCAGTGCTGTACAACTTTGTACTTTTTTTCACTTTCGATCTTTTATATCTGGGCGTCACTGGTGAGTCTTGTGTGGACGAGGCGCGTTTTTGGCGTATTGAATTTTAAACCTGATGCTTTTTGTTATCTATTAATCATGTGTTTCTTTGTCTAATACGTTCTCCTATTGATTTGTATTGTAGTTCTGTAATATTATGTTGTCATTTCAATGTTATATTTAACATTGCCATTAAAGTGCGAGGTTTGGCACAAAACCAGGTTCAACCCAACATTTTTTCCTTTAAAAATGTTCTGTACCAAGTCAGGAATATGGCCATTGTTATATTATTGTTCGTTTCTGTGTGTGTTACATTTTAACGTTGCGTCGTTTGTTTTCTCTTATTTTTTAGTGTAAATTCACATTGCGATAAGACGTGTCACGGTACTTGTCTATCCCAAATTCATGTATTTGGTTTTGATGTGATATTTGTTATTTTCTTGGGATTTTGTCTGATGATTGGTCCGTTTCTGTGTGTGTTACATTTTAGTGTTGTGTCGTTGTTCTCCTTTTATATTTAATGCGTTTCCCTCGGTTTTAGTTTGTAACCCCGATTTTGCTTTTTGTCCATGGATTTATGAGTTTTGAACAGCGGTTTACTACTGTTGCCTTTATTTGATACGTTTTCTACAGGTTCAGCCAAAATTCATATTAAAATCTTTGTATCTATGAAATTATTTAGTAAATGTTTTATGTAATTTATGGTAGAGAACTCCTTAACTTAATAATTTACAATATCAATGTTCAGCATTGTGCTTACAGAAAAGCTAAATGCTACAAAAAAGTAAATTGAGGAAACTAGATTTTAAAATAAAGTAAAACAAGACACTATAAGCGTAAAACAAGCGTAACTAAAAATTGAATGGTGCAGTAAATTGGTAATAACCAATTTGTATAAAGACTGTTTTGATCATAGGTTCCATAAGCAATAGGATCAATGTTCATTTATGACCAGTTTAAAGTAAATGCAAATCGTTACTCGAGGATGTTCTTTGTAGATATGACATCTAAGTCTGTATTTGTAAATGCCTTTACCAAGTCAGGAATTATAACAGTTGTTTTCCACTCGTTACATGTTTTTCAGCTTTCGTTTTTCCCCTTTTATAAAGAATATTCTGTTGAAGTTCGGTATTTTTGTTATTTTAGTTCTTTTTAATTCTAACTGAATGTATTCCATATACTAACTCTATACATGTATATAGATATAAGAAGATGTGGTACAAGTGCAACTGAGATAACTGTTCATCCAAGTCACAATTTGTAAAGGTAAACCATTATAGGTCAAAGTACGGTCTTTTACACGGAACCTTGGCTCACACCGAACAGAACATTAGAAAGGGCCCCAAAAATTATTAGACGTATTAAACCTTAAAGGGACAATCAACGGTCTAATCTATATAAAAAACGAGAAACGAGAAACACTTATAAACCACATCAACAAACGACAACCATTGAACACCAGGTTCCCGAATCCCAGGCATAGATTACAGTAGCCGTTTTTGGCACAATTTTTAGGAATTTTGGGTCATCACTGATCTTCAAATTTGTACTTGTTTGGCGTTATAACTATTTTGATCTGAGCATCACAGATGAGTCTTACAGTATGTAGACGAAACTTGCGTCTGACGTATTAAATTATAATCCTGGTACTTTGATAACTATTAGTACAGGTGCAAACACATGCATACATGTATATGTATGGTACAAGTAGAACAGAGTAAATCTTAGCAGTGCGTATAGGGTGCCAGTAATAAGATATTTAGTAGAAAAAAGAATCCTTACAGCCTATACAAATGATGAATATGGTGCATCCGTGTTTTAACAAATTGTCCTCTACCATTATTGTTTTGTTTGAGAAACTTTCACAATGTAAAATGCGGGAAACAAACATTAAGTACAATGTTCTATATTGACGACCTAGCTTTGGTCAACAACGTTTTTCAAATGCTTAATAACAAATGGGAAAGACTATAATTGAGAAATTTCCAAACGATGAAAACCGTAAGATTGATTTAAATAAGTCAAATGTTTGTGATAAAAAATCTAATTTGTTGCTTTTGTTTTTGACGGATTGTGCCTCCTGTTGCAGTGTTGGGTTATTTTGTAGAGTTCTAAACAATGTGAATACATATATTTGTTGGGAAAAGGATATATTGTAGTTTCGCGCTATAAGTCAGCTAGATTTGTGACCTTTGGCTTGGATCTTTTTTTTTAAATGTTTAACTTATTTTGTGGAAAGAAATAAAACCCAGTTCATCACTTATTTTCTTTTAAGTGGTTGCTTATCCTAGAAGGTCACACTTTCTGTATGTTTTTTTTTCTCACGTTTTCACTATCGTAAAAATTGTGTTATATTGTAAGGACAAAAAAAAAGATATGCCTTGTGTGGTTTAAAGTGTAGATGCATACTATTAGATCTGTTTTTATGACTGATGTTTGTCTGTCAGTAACTGCAAGCATTCCTTAATACGGTGTATGTTTTTATTAGTGTTGTCAACGGTTAACCGGTTAACCATCGGAGGGACCGAATATCGAATACCAATATTGATTGCTATTGTTATTCTAAAAAAACATAAAATAATTAGACAACGTGTCTATCACCTCGGGGCAAGATCTTAAGTAAACATTATTAGTTTATATGTTTTTTTAAACAATAACCTTAAATCAGTTATCCAATTAGTTCTTGTCCTAATTTTTTTATCTAAAATTGCGTAGACCTTCGTCTGAATGTGCAACCTCCATCGTGCAAGGTTTTGTCATACTTTAAACGTAATGCCAACTCAAAAATTGTGAAATGCAAATCAACGTGAACGTAATTAATTTATACTTGATGTAAACTTGCTGGTACGAGTAACACGTTCAATCAATTCAAATTGAAACACTCCACAGTATTTTCTGTGCCATGAAGAGAAAATGAAAGACTCATCGGTTTCAGACATTTTCAATTCGACGAGATCAAGCAGTTTGTTTATCTTTTCAATCTGAAGTTATTACAAACGCCGTAGTAGATACGGTAGTATTACATCATTATCCTTAAAAGTCAACCTTCGCCAGGAATCCTCACAGACGAGCCTTATAATGTCAAAGCACAAACATTTGTAGGGTAATATAAATAAGGTTTCCAAACATCAACTTAAACTACCGGTTAACCAGTTAATCGGTCGAACGATTATCCTATTAACCGGTTAATCAAAACTGTTCGATTTGACAACACTAGTTTTTATTGATCTATTATTACCAATGTTATTTCAACTGATCAGGCGGAGCTTAAGTTTTAATTTGCATAAGGACAGTCTATTTGAAGATGTGTGTGATAAGAATGATTGCCGTTATAATTATTACTGATTTCTAATCACCTATCAGTGTCATCGAAGGAATTTACAAAAGAATTACTGGACACTTCATTGATGAGTTTATCCTAATACACCTATCTATAGATGGACTGTTTTATTATGTGCGAACCGGTTAAACTCCACCCAGTCAAGTGAAATAAATCGAGTAATATACTATTATAGAATTCACTGCTATATCTGTACAAGTTATAGTGAAATTTTCTTTAATGAACTTTTTTTATTCTGCTGATTGAGATTGTTGGGATCTAACAAATTTAGATTATCCTCTCAACATTTAAATGTGGTTGTTCAAGGTCAAGATACTCCTCAGTAATATCATATGTCATAAATAAAAAGTAAAATAACTAAAATACCGAACTTCGAGGAAAATTCAAATTAAAAATTGCCAAATCAAATGGCAAAAGCAAAAGCTCAAACTCATCAAACGAATAGTTAACAACTGTCATGTTCAAGACTTGATACAGGCATTTTTTATGTAGAAAACTGTGGATTGAACCTGGTTTTATAGCTAGCTAAACCTCTCACTTGTATGACCGTTGCATTAAATTCTGAAAGTATTCGAAGCAGCAGACATTGAATGTTTCTGTTTACCTTAGTTACCATTTTTTAAAACTCAGGGCGATTTATATGACGACACATTCTCCGTCGATATAGACTCTAAATTGATATCAGAGAAGGTTTTTTTATATTGTCTTTTCGTTGTATTGCTGTCTCATTAAAGAGGATATATTTCCACATGTGGATAAAACTTTGGGAATATAAGTGAGAGAATACATATTCATGATATTTATTTAACTTTATTGGTTGCTGCTAAATATAACATATCATTAAATTGATTATTTACTTCACAGTATTTTTGGATATTCTAAGACAAATAACAAGTCATATTTTTAAAGTAAAATGGTCGCCTTAATTTACACAAACAAACCTAAGAAACGGTGTTACTTCTGAATCTAAAGCATTGTTATATGAATCTACGTACATACGAGGAAAATCAGACGTAATTTTTATCAGTCCCGAACATTCCTTATACAACCATCTTGATACCAGACAACTCGGTTGACACATTTCACCGTTTGAATCGTACACTCGCACGTACGCTTTCGTTTCACCAGATACTGGCTTCTCAAACATAATAAGACCAACCGATTCAGATGTGTGCGTGCGTTCATCTATAGAAATAAAGTCAATATGTCGACCATTGTAGGAGAATCCATCTGTCTGAAATGTGATGTTAAATGTTCTCTGCTTTTGAATTTCATCATGTCCTGGGTTTCTATTTCTTCTGTGTTTGTTTATTATTGCTATTGGGGACAATGCCAAATTGTCGAACTGATATGAAGCACTATTCAAAGAACTGAGGTTTCTCATCTCTTGTCTCAGGCGAAGATCTATATCAAAGCCAATTTTGAAATTGTTGCCTATCAAACTGAAATCAGCTGATCTGCGACCTCTTGCTGCAGTATTATCGAAGTGGGTTCTAAATAATGTTGTACTTTTCGGAGCTGCTGAAGCTCGGCTTACTGGTGCGTTCTCTGCGCTTTCGAATGGTGAAATGCTTCCACCCTTTATGTCTGGTAAACCCCCTTCTGCTTGTATTGACTGAGATACTTTTTTTGATTGATCCGATGATTTAATGTTTTTAATAGATGGAGGAATCTTCTTCGGTTTACCTTTTGCCTTTGATGGGTAATAATTCGTAACTCGACTAAATCCTCCATTTCGAATAAAATCATACCTTGATCCGGAAACACATCCATTTTTAATTTTATCACAGAACAAAAATATTTTAAACGCTCCTCCACAGTTGTTAGCACAAGTCGGAGCATCTGCATATGTATAAATTTGTTGGGTAAATGAATTACTATACCCATCAATATTCTTCTTTGGTGGTTTCAAATTATCCATTAGTCTATTTGGCTTATGTGCTGTTATAGTGGTTGCTGGGTAGTCTGTTTCTGAATTTATTCCTAATTTCTTTTGATTTTCTCTAAATTGTTCCCAAAGGTAATCTACAAAGCAATGCAGAAGCCAGAAAACTGGATCCATTGGACTAAATATTATGCTCGACATCTGTCCAGTATTTCCTCCAACCCACCTGTGAACATTATCATGGTGAGATTCTAAATTGGCATAACTACTGTCTGGAGTACTTGGCCTAAGAATTTCCCGATGATATTTTTTTGTAAACACCTCTTTTAACCTCTCTGGATGAACTGGAGAGCCTACTACCCCGATTTCTCGTCTCAACAACGTACTCGGGTTTGTTGGTGTTGACCAAAATGCAAATGGACCTGTATACACAACGCCTTTTGCATTTCCCAAAAACAATTCAGTAAATAAGATAGAATCCTCCTTGTTTTTCATCAAAAAATCTGCTCTTGAATCCCAGTAAGGAAGAGTCACTCTGCTATTTTTTTCCCGAAGAGCGTTTTCGAATCTGTTATAGAAATAGTAATATTAAAATATTTCATTAGTATAACAAGATTTAAAGAAACGAATGAGTTAGTAACATATAAAGTCAATTGAATATAGCTGTATAGTGATTACATGTTTATTGTCATTATTTTGGTGAAAGTTGCAACAAAATGGTTATCACACAAGATAAAGACTTGTATTTCATATTGTAATATCATACTTTCTATGATTCATTAAAGGAAATTTAAACAATTAATCTTCTATTTTTGTCTATCCATTAAACATTCATTATGCGTACATCCAAATTGGAGATTACCCTATGCATTAAACAAGAATAGATATTATAAGTCTAAGTACTGAGATATTTAGAGCAACTACTGAATAAAACACATATTTGCAATGATGAAAACGCAGATCACAAGAATACGTTTAGTGTTTTTTTTTTTTTTTCATTTGAATAATATACACTTCCTTTTTTTTATTCCACTAGTAAAAGTTGTGATCTCTGCTATGCCATGTTGTATCTCTTTTCGTGCATGTATAAACGTTTGTGATACGGTTATATAATCCACTATTATTGACTTATTTTTTGTACAAAAAGAAAGTGCAACTTACAATACTAGGAAATATCTATGCCAGCTAACAAAGTTTGGACCATCATGTGCAGATGCGCCGACGCCTCCTTGGTGCATTATTGCAAACGAATCATATTTGTTTGGTTTGACACTCTGAAAATAAGGCCCTGATTAGATATTGAACAAATTGCATTATGAGTCAGATATATAACAGGCCCTTACCACATATTATGCATGAAACAGAATACAAAAAAGTCTGAAAGCGGATATTTAATCAACAAAATGTAATCATAACTCCAACATATGAATATTTCATTATAAATAAATCTAAAGGAAAGTTGGGTATAAGATCATAATTAGACACTGATTAAACGATACAAATAATTAAAAACATTTAAAGTACAACTTACGATATATATACTGTGTTATTTGTCTAACATTGATTGATTGATTGATTGATAGATTGATGATGTTTTAATTGTCACTTTTTAGACATATTTAGCGGCGTTGAGTTTTTATCAGTGGATGAAGCCGGAGTGCCGGGAAAAAGCACTGACCTTCGATAGGAAAACTGACTAGTCAATTAAGATCGGAGTTGGCAACCCGAGTGTTCACAGGTCAGTGATTAGAACTATTTAGACCTCCTGTCAAAGGAGGTCCCCGTTTACAATTATATTCAATAACCAAAACGCTTCCCCTTTTTCAACAATAGACAGGCGTCTGTACAATTTGTTAAGATTTATTTTGCCCTGATTTCGAAATGAATTCGTCAGAAACTATCTAGTTTTAATATTTATCAAACAGGTTAGACGGACAATACATTACAAAAAAAGTCTAAATTTCTAATCGTTACCATAGTTACGAATAAACTTACCTTGTCATTTTTCAGGGCATTTACTGCGTCAAAAAAATTGATTAATTCAGTTTGACTTAATGTTCTTATTTCCTTCCTCTCGCGCAATTTGTACCGTGTTTGTCGTCTCAGTCGAATGTGTAATTTTCTGCCGAGAGAATCGAACCAGTCAAATGCATCCTTCCCTAAATCTATTGAGCTAGTATTCTTGTACATATGACCCAAAAATCTTTCCAAACAGCTCGTTTGAACATCATATGGAGTGGTGTTTTTGTCAACTTGTCCAGAGTAACATTCTGCTAAACTAGGTGGGAAAACATCTTCGACAATGAGTGCTGACGCCGGAATAAATACCAGTAAAAGGTAATAAGACCTCATTGTCTGCAAAAAATGAGAAAAAAAACCAACTCATAACGACGATTTTTATGGCATTAATTGATTTTTCAACTGTGATGTTGTCATTTTAATTTGATATGTTATATTTGTTTTGATCATATACTTGAGAAACTTTTTTTATTGAAGATTGTATGAAGTGCACTGACATTAAGTTACGTCACAGTGGAGCAGGATCTCTTTACCCTTCCGGATGTCACAGTGGAGCAGGATCTGATTATCCGTCCGGATGTCACAGTTGAGCAGGATCTGCTTACCCTTCCGGAGCAACTGAGATCTCCCCTTGTTTTTTTGGTGGGGTTCGTGTTGTTTATTCTTTAGCTGTCTATGTTGTTTTATGTGTTCTATTGTTTGTCATTTTGTCTTTTTCATTTTTATTCACGGTGTTGTCAGTTTATTATCGATTTATGAGTTTTACTGTCCCTCTGGTATCTTTCTTCCCTCTTCTTTCAGCTGGGGAACTTGCTTGTCAATTAGATATAGGAAGATGTGGTGTGAGTGTCAATGAGACAAGTCTCAATCCAAATGCTTACATTAATCTTTGCTGATATGGTTTGCTTTATGTTCTTACAAATGGTTTTACATCATCATAAACATGCTGATGAAGAAATTACGTTATCCAAAATATTTATAGATACTTACATCTAAGAAATAATTATTTCATGCCATGCTCTATGCTCATTTAACATGGGTAGGCCTTATATTTGTTAACATCTCAATACAGAGCAATAGCGAGGTCTTAAATGTTTACAAATATAATGCCTACCCATGTTATATTGAGCATAGAGCATGGCATGATTGAATTATTTTGATTCTAATAGGAATATTTTGAACTTTGTACTTCGAAGCGGACCTATAGTAGACGCTCGAAATGTCGCCATTTTGATTTGTTGAACAAAATCGTTATAGAAAAATCAACAGTTTATCAATAATAAAAAAGAATAGAAACATTTAAACTTACTTTCAGAATGTTTTTATTTAATTTCCTAGTGAGCAACACCAACAAAAATGTCCATTTAGATTTCTGGCGTTGTTTAAAATGCATCTGACGTTGCAATTTCAATTGTGACGTCAATCACTTGCAACCCATGTTCTATTTGAATAAGAACATGGCTTTGTACTCAAATCTAAAGAAGAACGTCATATTAGAATTTATATTTCCTTTTTTTTTAAAGTACTTTTTTATGCAAAATTTAAGATTATTGTTTAATGACTTGGTTTAAAAAGCAATGAACTAATAATTCAAAGCAAAAATAATTGCATTCGTACTTTACCTTATTTCCGAATGGCAAAACTAATCCAGAAATCGCAGATTGTAACGATTTATATACCAAGAGCTAAAAAAAAAAGCTGTGGTCCTTGTCCATTAAGTTGACCAAAATATGACCGAACATATTCTTGGAAAACAGATTTGTTTGGTAACTTCAACATGTTCGAGTAAATTCGTGTCACTACCCAAAACATTGTTGTGCAAATACAAACAATGTTATTACATAATCCGGACACACATGTGACGGGGACAAGCTTTATGATTTATGACAATTGTAGCATAATACAAACTTTGGATTTTTTTACTGTTTATTATCTAGAAACCGGAACATTTTTTATGTAAAAATCTGTTCTTGGAGGAGAGTTCAAGGACTTAACCACAATATTAAAATAGAGTGGTACAAGTAGCTATTACATGTAATATGAAAATACAGGGGATTTTTATTACAGGTGTGGTATTTATGTAACTAAGTGACTCTGTGAAATTAATCATCACTTATTGCGAATGTAAAGAGATTTACGTATTAACAAAAAGTTTGGTGAGTGCACTGAAAAAAATTGCTCCTGATTATCTCCCTTAGATAATGGATCAGGTTTTTCACTTTGAATTTTGATTATTTTCTATCATGAAGATAAACGAGTTATGTTTAAATATTTTATCAAAGTTAATCAAATTGGGAAATGGTGATTTAAACAAAATGGAGAATTGTTATATGGTACTTTGACCTATGATGGTTTAATTCTGCAATGGGGAGTTGTCTCATTGGCACTCAAACCATATCTCTGATATATATATATCGCTGTGAAATAGAGGATGCAACGTGATTTATTGTTAACGAAAATTTTATAATAAGTATTTAGTATGACGATATAGTTTCACTTCTGTTCTCGTACTATGAACAGCAAATATAAGGTATTTTAAAAAAAAGTATTTGATTATTTTATTTAAAGGTATTTTATCCAAGGTTATAGTTGAGTATGGAAATGGGGTCAAAAGAGAAAACAGCCATCACACGTGTCTTCAAAGCAGTGAGAAAATCCCTCACCAGGAGGCGGGCCATACTAAATTCCAAATAGATATAGGAAGATGTGGTGTGAGTGCCAATGAGACAACTCTCCATCCAAATAACAATTTAAAAATTAAACCATTATAGGTTAAAGTACGGCCTTAAATTCAACACGGAGCCTTGGCTCACACCGAACAACAAGCTATAAAGGGCCCCAAAATTACTAGTGTAAAACCATTCAAACGGGAAAAACCAACGGTCTAATCTATACAAACAAAACGAGAAACGAGAAACACGTATATATTACATAAACAAACGACAACTACTGTACATCAGATTATACATATACATATACAAAACATATATATGAACTAAAATTTAAAAGTATACAAGAGTAACATACGCTAGAGGCTCCTGGCTTGGGACAATGGCAAAAAACATGCGGGATTAAAAAATCAATGGCTTATTGATATTGTTTTACGTGTTACTCCCTTTCCATTAATTTTATATTTGCATTCTGTCATATATACAATTATTCTTGCAGAGGTTTTTTTCTCTCTGATAGTTTTTTTTTTATTGAGTTAAGCCATATCCATTGATATAGTATCGTGTGTCCTTCTATGTTGTGATGTTACATTATAATTTTAGTTTAGGGTAAAGCTAAGCCCCTGTTTAAACGTATAAATCTACTGAATGTATCTTAACCAGTCTTTAGTCAGGCATCTGATGTTTGGTCATTCTTGTTTCTGATTTTATTTATATAGATAATACTGTTGGTGTACCTGTTTGAATGGTTTTACATTAGTTATTTTTTGGGCCCTTTAAAGCTTGATCACTGTACCCCTGTTTTGACATTTTTACCGATTATGTCTGTTTGTTTTGTTCACCCATCGTTGTCAATATGATATGTAATTTGATGGAGTGTCACTGATGTTATATGTTAAGCTTTCTGTTAATTCCACAGTTTTCTACATAAGAAAATGTATACATTAGTACCAGAAATATGACAGTTGTTATCCATTCGTTTGATGTGATTGAGCCTTTGAGTTTGCCATTTGATTAGTGAGTTTCCGTTTTAATTTTCTTCGTAGTTTTTTTTTTTGTGATTTTACCTTTTGCTGTTTGATGTGAGCCTAGGCTCAGTGTTAAATGCCATACTAATACCAAAATGGTTTATTTTTTAAAAATTGTGACTTAGATGGAGAGTTGTATCATTGGTACTCATACCGTATCTTCTTCATTGCTCTTATGTCTAATTAACTTTTACTATATACATATCTCCATAAGATCCCCAGCCCCTTAAATCGGCTTCTTATTTTAAGCGATAATACCGCCAAATGCATGCAAATTGCATGAAATCATTAAGTTAGGTTATCATAAATATTTTCAATTGTATTTGCCTATAAATATTCTAACAGGATATAAACGGCTTATACACTAGAAATGTATTCAATTGTTGTTAAAAGATGATAAATATCTTGTTTTCTTATCACGTTATTAAAGTTAAGTTGCATATATAAGCAAGTTCATGTGTTTGACGCATGATAATTACATTGTTTAACCTTACAAATCGTCAAGGTTTATGCACCTGCTACCTGTTGCAATTACACAATAAAATATATTTATACATTTTAAGCAACAATATTAAGCATGCAATTACATGAAAAGAACGGGGCGAAAATTAAGTGAAAGAAGTAAATTTAACTTAAGTTGTTATGTATGAATGTCTTGAAAATAAACTCATCATAGATACCAGGATTAAAATTTGGTATTTGCGGCAGACGCGCGTTTTGTCTACAAAAGACTCATCAGTGACGCTCTAAAGTCTAAATCTATTAAAGTCACCAGGCCACCTAAAGTACGAAGTTGAAGAGAACTGAGGACCAAAAGTTTCTTAAAGTTTGGCCGAATACAATATGTTGTAAAAATTACGTGTATGTGTAGCCCTCTCTTTTCCCCGCGCCCAGTACTTTTAACATTTTTAGATGCAACTTGCTATTAATTTCATGTGGATATGTCCCCCCTCATAACCAACGATATTGTGTGTACTCGATTATGATTTCAACCAACCGTTGCACGAATAGTTTATAATTAAAGATTTATTTTATTTTCCCTGGAATTGCTCTGGAAAAAAGGAAGCCAAATATATGTATAAAGCATGTTCATAATCAATCTAATGTTCGCCTGGTCTATTGATATAACAGTATGGAGTGAAAAGATAGTCGTTTAGAACACATGATATAGTAAGAGCTATTTCAACATTCACAATTGACCTCATTGAAAATTTATTTAATGAAAAACACAAAACCTCCCGCACAATTGATTTCATCTGTGCAATAAACAAGAGTACCCATGCTGAAATGTCTTGCCTTCTTAATTTATCATTGAATTAATGTTGATAGTCCGGAATATATAGCTTTTCTACCTATATCCTAAATGTTCTTATTTCCTTCCTGACGCGCAATATGTACCGTGTTGTCATATAAACTTACCATGATCCAAGGCAAAGAGACCAAGGTCAGATAAGCCAAACTGGATAAACATGTAACCTTACAATTATTTCCTAACCAAATATGCTTTAACTATGCTTGACCTATTGGATGTGGTATCTAAGAAACAAACTCAACCAGTAACATTTTACAATGATCAATGAACCATAAAAATCAGTCCAAGTCAGATAAACCCTGCCAGATAGACAACCTTTCAATCAATACATGCTTTACATATAGCTGACCTAATGCATTTGATAATTAAGAAACCGACTTAAGAAAGAAACCAAAGATTGACCAAATGGACCATGAAAATGAAGTCATGATCAGATGATAATCTCCAGACAGACATATTTTACATTTTTGCTTGTTTGCTATGTTCACTCATCGTTGTCAATGTATTGTAATTTGATGCGAATGTCATAAGATATGTTTGTCTAGCTTTAAAACCAGGTTCAATCCATCATTTGGTTAATAAGTAAATGCCTATACCAAGTCAGGCATATGAATGTTTTCCATTCGTTTGATGTGTTTGAAATTTTAATTTTGCCGTTTGGTTTTGAATTTTCCTCGAAGTTCAGTATTTTTGTATGTTTTATTTTTTATACACCTGACAATCATTTCATGAACAAAATTATGAATAACTATTTAATTTAACTGTTGCTCATAGTATTAAAAAAACAGACCTATAAAAAAACAACTTAGCATTGAGCAATGAACCGAAAAATAAGGACAAGGTCAAATAAAACATGGACATATACATTGCAAAGCATTTTCATGCACCAAATACAATTGACCTAATGCATTCCTTATTAGAATGAATTGATTTTCTGAGCACAGCCTGATACGACAACAGAGGTTTAACCCTGAACAGCTGGGGCAATTTGGACACAATATGAGAAGACTTTATAAGTTTTATTGACTTGTGTCTCATCTCTTTTGCGAATTTAAGCAAATAACATATGTTTAAATTAAAAAAAACACAATATGCAAGCTTGATACTGTCTAAATTTGGATAGAGATCAAATTTAAGACATACTATAGGTTCTGACACAAAATGAATGTCATGATCTTACAAATATATTGCACAATACTATACAATTAAAGATTCTTTCTGAATTTTTTCGAAAACTGGAAATTTTAAAAATTTTGATTTTTTTTTTAAACCCCTTCGAAAAAATTTGAACCCCTAAACTTTTTGATTTCCCCTTTTAAGCAATTATCCCCACACTCAATCCAAGCCTTAAGCTTTCTTTTGTAGTATGGAACCTTGTTGTACAATTTCAGAAACATCCATAGATTCCATACTATTAAACACAAGCTATTGTCTGGAAACTAGAAAAAAATGCTTGTTTTTTGCCCCTTTTGGTACCTAGTTCCTGCATTTTGGGGCAAGTAACCCTAAACTCAATCACAGCTGCTCGATTGTTTTA
Organism: Mytilus trossulus; assembly: GCF_036588685.1. Classification (NCBI taxonomy): domain Eukaryota; kingdom Metazoa; phylum Mollusca; class Bivalvia; order Mytilida; family Mytilidae; genus Mytilus; species Mytilus trossulus. The sequence continues at coordinate 4,034,913 of NW_026963294.1, forward strand.
TCAAACCTTGTGGTACAATGACAGGGATATCCATACATGAACACACAAGTTATTGTCCGGAAACTAACTAGAGGCTCTGAAGAGCCTGTGTCGCTCACCTATATTTACTGATGCTTTGAAAATTATGTAAAATAACGTTAAAACCATAAGTAATAGATTATACACCTAGTGACTGGGTGTGAGGGTAATATCTCTGTGGGCCCCGCTGTCAATAACGTGGGGGTAAATAAGTTGTATGGATAATCTGATATGAAGCACTATTTGAAGTTATTACATAGTCATGCACAAACCGACAGACAGTCAAGTATTAAATCCGAAATGTTAACGGTTCTCGAGAGGTAGAGCGGACACAATTTGTCAGGAACAACGAACGGATGGACAGACCGACGGACTGACCTTTGGCCTAGGATGCATACATTATGACACATTCTCTGATGTTAAGGTGAAAATGGTTGTCAGGTATAAAGTATGAAATAATAACAGCTGTTCTCTCAAAATATAGTGTGGATCAAATTTGTTAGCGATGGACATACCAACAGACAGACAGACCTTTGACCTAGGAAGTTGTACATACATCATGACACACCCTCTGGTGTTGGTTAAAATGGATGTCAAGTAAAATATTTGAAATCATAACGGTTATCTAGATATGGAGCGGACACGATCTTCACCACAGAAAACGGGGTTGTCGACTGAAACCAAAGTTATTGACCTTGACCTTTGACCTAGGAAGTTGTACATACATCATGACACACCCTCTGTGTTGGTTAATAAACATGTTAAGTATTAAGTATAAAATCATAACGGTTATCTAGATATGGAGCGGACACGATCTTCACCACAGGACACAGGGTTGTCAACTGAAACCAAAGTTGTTTTTACCTTGACCTTTGACCTAGGAAGTTGTACATACATCATGACACGCCCTCTTGTGGTGGTTATTTAACATGTAGAGTATGGAGTATGAAATCATAATGGTTCTTATGACTTATAGAAAATGAGAGCAATTTTGTCATGTGGATTAATATTTCATCCCAATACACTAAATTAGACGACGATGTTATTCTTGGTTCGGTTTACATTCCACCTGAAAATACACGATACAGTTCCTCCGATTCTTTTCGGGAAATTGAAAATGATATTTTAGAATATTCTTCTCGATATAAATATGTATGCTTAGCCGGTGATTTTAACAGCAGAACATCGATAGACTTAGATCATGTATCAAATGAACACAACGATTTTGACGATATTCTCATCGAATCATCCATTTTTGAAGAAAATAGTCTGCACATATCTGACAACCTCACATGTCCTACTTCTAGGGAAAATATGGATAAAACGAAAAATAATTACGGTAATTTACTCCTAGATTTATGTAGATACACTGGTGTATATATTGTGAACGGAAGAATAGGTGATAACATTACCGGTAAACTAACAAGCAAAAATGCAGAGCTACCGTTGATTATTTTTTAGCAACCCCGGACCTCCTTAATATTATTTCAAACTCTGATGTGCTACATTTTAGTAATTTATAATCTGACGCCCACTGTCCTTTGGACATTTCTATAAACATCAACACTACTACATGTACCTGTAATGCATGTAACCCTCGAACGGATATCAAACCAAAAAAAGAACAGATTAAGAAGTGGAATTTAGCCCAAGCGGATGAATTTAATGAATACTTGGATCTTGCAAAAATTGAAACTATTGATAATGCTTTGGATCTACTGACACATGCCCATGTTAACCTGAATAATATTAATGATACTGTAAAGAATATTGGTGATATATTTGTCAACGCAGCAAAACAAACGTTTGGAACTTACAATCCAAAAATTGATAAATCTGATAAAAGAACCTACAATGCGCAAAAAGAGAAATCGAATAAACCATGGTTTGACAACGAATGCAGACAAAAAAGAAAAAAAGACGAGGCGCACTCAAAGATTATACAGACTGTGTAAATCCGAAGAAAATAAAAGAATTAAAACCCAAAGCGAAAAAGAATACAAAAAGACCTTAAACAAATGTATTAAAAAATATAGGATCGAAATGAGAAATAAAATGAAAAATATGAAAACAAAAAACCCAAAGGAATATTGGAAATTACTGAATGGTGGACATAAACAAAAACAACCAAATATACCTATACAAATCTTATATGACTTCTTTAAGGAATTGAATGAGACAACAAGCAACGATGCAAATGGAAACACACAACAAAATGATCATGATGATACCGATGTACAGAAAGAGTCGAACGAAATTATTAATGATGTAATTACAGCAGAAGAGATATTGAAATGTATAAAGAAGCTTAAAAACAATAAAGCTTGTGGCGAAGACCTTATTATTAATGATTACATAAAATCAACAGCTGATAAAATGATGAATATATATGTGAAATTGTTTAATATAATTTTTAATACTGGAATTATACCGGAAAGCTGGCTCCTTGGAAATATAAATCCGATGTACAAAAATAAAGGAGATGTGGAGGATCCAAATAACTTTAGACCAATAACGATCTTGAGCTGTTTTGGGAAATTATTTACGTCTGTCTTAAATGAAAGATTATCCACTTTTATTGAAACTTTTTCTATACTTCATAATAACCAGAGCGGATTTAGGAAAAATTACTCCACCACTGATAATTTATTCATATTACATTGTCTTTTTGAAATGATGAAAAACCGGAGAAAAAAACTGTTCTGCGCTTTCATCGACTTTGCAAAGGCATTCGATACTGTCTGGAGAAATGGACTCTTATATAAAATGAACTTGAATGACATCAATGGTAAAATGTATAATGTGATAGTAAATATGTACAATGGTATCAAATCGCGGATAACATATAACAATGAAACTTCAATATTTTTCTCTTGCAATATAGGCGTTAGACAGGGTGAAAACATATCACCACTATTATTTTCTTTATATATAAATGATTTAACAGATTATTTGAATAGCAAAAATATTAATGGCTTATCGTCCATATCTGAATGTTTGGAAAATGATCTAAATGTGTACATTAAATTATTTATACTACTTTATGCTGATGACACCGTGTCAGAGAATAAAGACGATCTTCAAAACCAATTAGATATATTTAGTGAATACTGTGATATTTGGAAATTAAAAGTAAATGTGGCAAATATAAAAGTTATGATATTTTCAAAGGGAAGACCACCGAGTAACGTACATTTCTTGTATAAAGGAAACAAACTAGACATAGTAAACGAGTTCAACTATTTGGGTATAAATCTTGCCAGGACAGGAACATTTACAAAAGCAAAGAAAAAAATTGCAGAAAAAGCAACGAAAGCCATGTATGGTGTTATACAAAAAAGCCGTTTATTTAACCTTTCAATAAAATGCCAAATTGATCTGTTCGACAAAATAGTTAAACCTATCCTTCTGTATGGATGTGAAGTTTGGGGATCCGAGAAAAATGATGTCATCGAACAAGTTCACCTGAAATTTTTATATAAAACATATTTTGCACCTGAAAAAATCAACACCAAGCATAATTGTGTATGGTGAAACGGGTAGATACCCACTTGACATCAGCATAAAATGCCGAACTATTTCGTTCTGGTGCAAACTATGTTCAGACGAAAACAAACTGTCTTCATTAATTTACAAGACTGCATATTACCAACACTGTGTGAAAAATCAAGGCATTAAATGGATCAAGTATGTTCAAAATATTCTTAACATGAGCGGGTTTTCAAATATTTTTCAACAACAAAATGGAGATTTCTCAAAGTGGCTAAACCAGAGCATCAAAATGAGGCTAATCGACCAATACAAGCAGACGTGGTACTCCTCAATACAAGACTCACCAAAATGCATTAACTATCGACTGTTCAAAAAAAGTGTTACGGACGGACGGACAGTTCAATCACTATAGGGCGACCCGCCTGAAGTCGGGGCCCTAATAATATTCAAGATAATAACCAAATATTGCAGAATTTCCTTAAAATCACCAATTCAGGGGCAGCACCCAACAACTGAAGGAGACAGATTAATATAAGCAAATTGTTGCTTGTTTCTGGATCCTTATTGTGAATGTGTTTATAATTTATACTTGTATTTTTCATAATAAAATATTGTTCACTCTAACTGCATGTCGGATTCGACTAAAAATTTCAGGGTGAATAGACCTTGTTGAACATTTTTACCATGTCAGATTTGCTCTAAATTCTTTAGTTTCCGAGATATAAGTCGGGGCCCTAATAATATTCAAGATAATAACCAAATATTGCAGAATTTCCTTAAAATCACCAATTCAGGGGCAGCACCCAACAACTGAAAGACAGATTAATATAAGCAAATTGTTGCTTGTTTCTGGATCCTTATTGTGAATGTGTTTATAATTTATACTTGTATTTTTCATAATAAAATATTGTTCACTCTAACTGCATGTCGGATTCGACTAAAAATTTCAGGGTGAATAGACCTTGTTGAACATTTTTACCATGTCAGATTTGCTCTAAATTCTTTAGTTTCCGAGATATAAGCCAAAAAACTGCATTTTACCCCTATGTTCTATTTCTAGTCAGATCGGCCATCTTGGTTGGTTCGTGGAATCATCGGATACATTTTTTAAACTAAATACCCTAGTGATAATTGTGGCCAAATTTGGTTTAATTTGGCTCAGTAGTTTCAGAGAAGTTTTTTGTAAAAGTTGAAGACAGAAGACGGACGACTACGGACGACAAGTGATGGGAAAATCGGCCCTTCAGGCCAGGTGAGTTAAAAATGGTTGTTTATTGACCTTTTTGGCCCTTAATTCTTATAAAAATTCCAAACCTTCTACTTGCATGACTTGTGGTATTAAACATTGTGGTACGATTTCAAACCAATTGAAATACTTATACACAAGTTATTGTCCTGAAACAAGATAAATGGTTGTTTTGGGCCCTTTTGGTCCTCTAATTCCTTGACAGTTATGAAACATCATACCGAAAATCAATCCCCACCTTCCTTTTGTAGTTTTAAACCTGCTTAAAAATTTCATAGATCCATGCACTTAAACAAAAGTTATTGCCTGGAAACAAATATGTCTTCCGACAAGGGAGAAGACAAGGATGACACAGACACTGACAACATCATACCATTATATTATGGTTGTATAAAAACCAAAAATGTTTTCATTCTTTTTATATCTGATATTGCAAGTTATCCTAGTAGTTCATATCTATCATGTCTATACACCAACTATAAATGACCTATTGCATACTGTATTGGGTAGGATGAAAAATGTTGTCCTGCATTTTCTTTTAGTTGAAATCTTTGTCCTATCCAGTCCTGCTTTTTTTTTTAGTTCATCATGACTTTTTTTACATAAATTGTCATCCTGACTTTTTTTTTTGCAAGTGTCTCATCCTGCCTTTTTTTTACTCAAAACTCCTGTCCTGCCTATTTTTTTCAAATTTCATCCTAGCCCCCCACCCCCCCACCCCCCCCCCCCACCCCCCCACACAAAAATCAAATGGTAGCTCCCTTACATAGATATAGGAAGATGTGGTGTGAGTGCCGATGAGACAACTCTCCATACATTACATGCACTCGTTACGGTCATTCCATACATCATATATAGTTATCCTTCTGCTTATAGTATTTGAGAAACAGACCTAATCATGAAACTTTAACCTTTATAACTAAAAGCAGTTTACTATTATTGCTAGGAGACAATAAATGGCAGGGGCGTAGCTAGAAAGAAACGATGTGCAAGCAACTACCGCTGAGCGGAGCGAGTCGAAAAAAATTTGAGACCCTTTTATGCAGATTTTTTTTTTTTTTCGGTTTTCAATCCTAAAAGAGGCGCTATATGTAGTCAGGACTTATCAAAAATTATGATTGTAAAACTATTAATAAATCTTCTGAATAGAGTAATACTTAAACAAAACATATTTTTGATACAGAATTTACTCAAATTCGTCAAAAATATTCTCTTCGGGTCTAGGCAGAAACAAACTGCTCTTGTCAATATTCACACTGAATGAATATGCAGTAACTGCATGTCGTTGTTCATTGTTCACGGATCGTACATTTGTTTTCAACATACGTAGTACACTGATATATCTCTATGGTAGCACTCGCAAGATGTTATAAACCAGCGTATATGTTCGGCATATTGCGATCTCCCAATTAAATTCGTCAAAATTACATGCCAGATCAGTTTCGTATGTCTCAGAAATTGTTGAGATTTGTTTGTCTGCAATATTTCCTACAACACGATGAAGCAGATACAGCACAAAGAAGCAATTTTCTGATAATACTAGACGCGACTTCACTCTCCAATTCCCTTATCATATGGTCTATGAACCAAAACATAATGAGACTTTCCAACATGTCCAATACTGTTTTGGCATGTTTGCAGGGTGATTGGCTCCGGTAGTCTGTTGACCACATCGCCTCGGCATATTTTCAATTATATCGAAGGTACCTGATAATTCTAATGCCGATTGGTACATCTCATTCCAAACTGCTGAACCGTACACTGTAAAATGTGCTCCAAAACTACATGTCTTAGACTGAATATTGCAAATTCAAATCTTGTAAAAGATACATGTTACTGTCCGATTTTGCCATCAATTCCAATAAAACTTTTGAAACCAAATTCCGTTATTCAATGATATTTCATCAATTAAAAAAGTGACAACATAGATGTTTCCTTTAACATTCAATTTATAAGTTTTTATTTTGCCATTATTTATTTTTTGCATGCCGAATCGATGTGCACGCAACTGCGTGTTGGCGTATAGGGAGCTACGCGCCTGAATGGAATGAATGAACATGTAGATACCTACCCACCACCCCCTTTCTCTGTCAGGAAGGGTAACATGCAGGCCATTGGAGTTTGGGTACCTGAGATTACCTCAAGGTTTTATGGGTGTTTGTTTTTCTCAGTTTTTAGTTTTCTTTATCATGTTTATTGTGTTTTATGTACTTTTTGTCTTTTTGATTGTTCAGTTTTTTACCATAGTTTCTGTCACTTTGTTTTCAACTTATGAGTTTGAATGTCACTTAGGTAACTTTGTACTTTATTCTCCTTCCGGTGAAATATTTTTTCAGCTGAAATTATGATATTCGCAAGAACAATAAAGCAAAATTAAAATCAACACTTATATTAAAAACATTAACTATAAATATCAACAATTTTTGGTAACCAAGCATGAAAATCTAAATAAAATGTCATGTTACCCTTGATGGGTTTGATTCCCAGTATGGGATATTTTAAATGATTTTTGCTCTCTAATAATTCCATGACTATGTTATTTTTATGAGATCCTGTTACTAATACTGATATGTGCTGTGCATTGTTAATCAAATTAAATGTCATTGTCATTCGCTTTGATTTCAAATTTTGTGTTTTCGTAAATGTGACAAATTTATGTTTTTCTTTCAGCGAATCTGAATTAGGCATTAAAGATGCTGTATGGCCGTCAGTGCCTATTCCTAGTAAAACATAATTTAATTTAAATTTTGAAAAATAATTAAGCCTGTCTTCATATGCTTGATCACTTTGATCAGCATCGTTACAAATTTGACCTAAATTGTCTACCGGCATAGGGTGTATATTTAGGTATGGTATGTCAACATGTTTAATGAGTTCAGAGTGTAGCAGGTTAAAATTTGAATGTTCATCTGCTAACGAAACACATCTCTCATCTACCAGCCATAGATGAATATATTGCCATGGCAACTGCATTTGTGACAGAAGTTTGAATAATTTTCCTGGTGTTTTTCCTCCAGAAACAGCAAGATGAAAACTTTGTTTACTTTGAATTGTCTGCCAAACTAATGAATGAATGTGATTGGCTAAGGTCTGAAGTAGGTCAGACTCTTCTATAACAATGAGAGGGTGACCTAAATAGGTCGCTGGAATGCTGTTGTATTTCATCTGCTTCAAGTCTGCATCAAGGTCTTCCGCAACTATAGCAGGTCTAATAAACTGAAGCTTGTCAGAAGCAATAAAAAAGTTTAATGACTGGTCTCCACCTTCTAAGTACTTTCTTGGTTCAACTAATGCTGTTTCTTCTATGGCTTGGGACCAGATATGCCAAAGTTTTGACAATCTTCCAGTACTGACAAAGCCTGTTTTAATACCCAGATATAAATCGTCAATCACAGCTGTGTACGCATCTCGGTCTTCAATTGGAATATAAAAATGAAAATCATTAATACTCTGCCCATACAACCCAGTATGACCGGTTGAAATAGCCAGTTCTTTTAACGCAGCAGGCAGATATGGCTTAAATAGACTCTTTGAAATCAAAATTCCTGGAGATGGCAATTCGTTAGGATTAATTTGAAAAATAATTTGCCGAATATTGTCATAATTTGAACCATTCAACTTGTTGCAGCCCGAAACACAAAATCTATCATTTTTAAACAATACTCGAATAAAACTTGATCTTTCATCCAAGTGTTTGCCTGCCACCATAACAATGGGAACACCGTGCCATCTTGAACTACAAATTTTCAAAAGAGCGCTAGCATATGTTGGTGTTTTCATTGACTGAGAAGTGTTGTCTTTTTCTTCAGCGGCTTGATAAATATACTGTGAATACTGTCCAAGAAGAATTTTTTTACTTTCTACCTTTTCTACACTTCCCAATAATTCTAATCTTTTTTGTTCCACAGCTTTTTGATCAGTTATATCGATAGGCAGATCCATGGTTATCAAGGCCAGTAACTCTGTAAGGTGATTTTGCATCACATCACGTACAACACCATACTGGTCATAAAAATCTATTCTACCTGAAATTATAATAATTGGATGAACTTTCATACTGTGAATTCATTATTATTATTTGTTGGATACCAATTTTCATGGATTTTGTGGGGAAAGGTTAAAATGTTCAACGAATGACAAATTATCTATAGGCATGATAGGCGTGTGTGCAGACTTCAGCTATACCACAAAATTAAATATATAAGTTTTACTATATCTATGAAAATTGGTACACAGGAAAATAAATGAATTCACAGTTAGACACATATGGACATATGATTAAAAGAAGATTTGGAATATGGCTCAAGATGAAATACTTGTACACTACAATAAATGCATGTAAATACCATGCATACTTTATATAGCTCTTATCTTCTGTGTCATTTGGTCTCTGGTGAAGAGTTGTCTCATTGGAAATCATACCACATCTTCTTAGTTCTATATTATGTAGTATCTTTCCACTATTTTTAAAGAAAGTATTGGTACTCAATTTTATAGTCAGTGTATCCACTACATGTACCAACATGTACAAGTGCAAGTCAAATTCAATCTTTCTTATTAAATCAAGAATTAAATTAATAGGTGTTATCAATCTTTTGTACCGTAAAAAAGTATGAATAGGAATGGTCAATATGATGATATGCTTACAGCAATTAATACACAACTTAGTTATCAAAGGTACCAAGACTATAATTCAATATGCCAGATGTGCACAAAAGTGCACCCAATTCAGGGAATCAAAGAAATCTATATTGTTTTTGTGTCATTTTGGTTTCTGTATTATTGACTAATACCCTAAAAGTAAAACTTTCATTTTTAATTTTGTTTAAAGCCTTTTCCTTGTTTCATTTATGATTTTAAATTAAAGTCTTAAACTAAAACTCGTGTTTTTAAAAGCTAACCTGACATCCCTAATTCTACATGCTATTCATAAACCCTAATCATACTAATAAGTACCTGAGAAAATTTTATTTTGAAAATATTGTTTGACAAAGCCTATAAATCTTTATAAATTAAACTAAAAAAAAATAACAACAAGGAAAATTCAAAACAGAGAGCATTCAACTGTATCCAAAAAACTAGAAATCAAATAATGTAAGATGTGCTTGCATAAAAAAACAGATGCACATTTTTTTAAAGTCATGAAAGTGGAAATAAATCCATTTTGGTGATAGTTGGTATTTTATCAAATCATTTTCAAAACTGGAAAAAAATTAACAATTATCATGATTAAGAGTTATGAAACATACCAAAATGTTAATAAAATATCAGTTGCATCTGATTATTTAACTTATAATTTGTGCATACAAAAATTGATGCACTTTAATAATTTAGAACTCCCATATTGAGTATTCATACAAAAGTTAATTTATTGTAGTAATTCAAATCAATAACAGTTAACTCCCTTTGCTCACAAAATTTTGTTATTTTAGAGTTTACCATTATTATTTTACCACATCTATGCCTTATCTTAATCATAATTTCTATATTATTACTTGATAACAAATCTATATCTTTATAAAAATTTTGTAGTCATTTCATTTAATCATGTTTAATAACCCATGGCCAACAGGTCAATTTTTGGTCAATATATATATATGACATTGTTTAATCATGAATGTTAATTGAAATATTTACCTACATATTGCTAATTACAGGAATTAAGAGTAAATTGAGGTGCTATTTTTTGCGTGAATATATATCTTGTCTCTTAAAGTTTAATATTATACTTCAACCATGTGAATAAACGTACAGTATGGGCTTTCCTTATTGTTGAAAACAGTATGGTGACCTTAAGTTGTTAATTTCTGTGTCATTTGGTCTCTTGTGGAGTATTGTATTACTGGCAATCATACCCCATCTTCTTTTTTATATTATATGTATCATTCTACGGTAATCCCTGACATAAGTAACCAATTAATTTCTGTGTCATTTGGTCTCTTGTGGAGTATTGTATTACTGGTAATCATACCCCATCTTCTTTTTTTATATTATATGTATCATACTACGGTAATCCCTGACATAAGTAACCAATTAATTTCTGTGTCATTTGGTCTCTTGTGGAGTATGGTATTACTGGCAATCATACCCCATCTTCTTTTTTATATTATATGTATCATACTACGGTAATCCCTGACATAAGTAACCAATTAATTTCTGTGTCATTTGGTCTCTTGTGGAGTATTGTACATGTTGTATTACTGGCAATCATACCTCATCTTCTTTTTTATATTATATGTATCATTCTACGGTAATCCCTGACATAAGTAACCAATTAATTTCTGTGTCATTTGGTCTCTTGTGGAGTATTGTATTACTGGCAATCATACCTCATCTTCTTTTTTATATTATATGTATCATACTACGGTAATCCCTGACATAAGTAACCAATTAATTTCTGTGTCATTTGGTCTCTTGTGGAGTATGGTATTACTGGCAATCATACCCCATCTTCTTTTTTATATTATATGTATCATTCTACGGTAGTCCCTGACTAGGTAACCAATTAATTTCTGTGTCATTTGGTCTCTTGTGGAGTATGGTATTACTGGCAATCATACCCCATCTTCTTTTTTATATTATATGTATCATTCTACGGTAGTCCCTGACTAGGTAACCAATTAATTTCTGTGTCATTTGGTCTCTTGTGGAGTATGGTATTACTGGCAATCATACCCCATCTGCTTTTTTATATTATATGTATCATTCTACGGTAGTCCCTGACTAGGTAACCAATTAATTTCTGTGTCATTTGGTCTCTTGTGGAGTATGGTATTACTGGCAATCGTACCACATCTTTTTTTTTATATTATATGTATCATTCTACGGTAGTCCCTGACTAGGTAACCAATTAATTTCTGTGTCATTTAGTCTCTTGTGGAGTTTTGTATTACTGGCAATCGTACCTCATCTTCTTTTTTATATTATATGTATCATACTAGGGTAATCCCTGACATAAGTAACCAATTAATTTCTGTGTCATTTGGTCTCTTGTGGAGTTTTGTATTACTGGCAATCGTACCTCATCTTCTTTTTTATATTATATGTATCATACTACGGTAATCCCTGACATAAGTAACCAATTAATTTCTGTGTCATTTGGTCTCTTGTGGAGTATTGTATTACTGGCAATCATACCCCATCTTCTTTTTTATATTATATGTATCATACTACGGTAATCCCTGACATAAGTAACTAATTAATTTCTGTGTCATTTGGTCTCTTGTGGAGTATTGTATTTCTGGCAATCATACCCCATCTTATTTTTTATATTATATGTATCATACTACGGTAATCCCTGACATAAGTAACTAATTAATTTCTGTGTCATTTGGTCTCTTGTGGAGTATGGTATTACTGGCAATCATACCCGATCTTATTTTTTATATTATATGTATCATTCTACGGTAATCCCTGACATAAGTAACCAATTAATTTCTGTGTCATTTGGTCTCTTGTGGAGTATGGTATTACTGGCAATCATACCCGATCTTCTTTTTTATATTATATGTATCATTCTACGGTAATCCCTGACATAATTAACCAGCTGTTCCTCACCTTTGACACCAATTGTTTCTTTCATGGCTATTTCTATTCTTTCTACATGTTTGTTGTTCAGGAGGTATTCCAACTTTTCAATATTTGCTAATCTGTAAAATAAGTAAACATGGTAAAATAAGTGAAATGTTGAAGACAGAAAATAGAATTTCCTTCTGCATCTAACATGATGTATATATATACAGGTGTCCTGTGGTAGAAACTTTGGAAGAGAAGTTGAAAATATGACAGATACTTACAAAATGACTTACTTTATGCTAAACATCACAAATTACTCACAATTCAAAATTTAAAAAATGAGTATAGTTCTATCTAAAAATTTGGAATTACATGTAATAGTAAATATTCAAATGTCATTGAACAATTATTTTAACAGCTCAACTACCATTTTTGTTGGTGACCTATGATTGCGCTGTCAGATCATTGATGTTATTTGGGCTGGTTGACAACCATTGTCTTATTGGCAATCATCATGATCATACCACATTTCTTTACTTTTGTATCAACCATATTTAAATAACTACTTATCATGCATGTCATACATTTCATGCTCATGACTAGTAATCTATCTTGAGAGTAGTTTATTTCTATACCAGAAATTATATTTATCAAAATAATACATTTCATAATGACATGAATGACATCATAAATGTTATATATGTAATCCCTAATTTTCAAAATTGGGTAAAATGACATGCAGAGTTAAATAAAAAAACATGTACCGGTATAAGTTTAAAACTTTCTCAAAATCTGTCCATTCACCACACGCAAACTTAAAAAGTTTGAATCATAAATCATACAGAACATGAAGAAAAAATTGTCCCAAGAAAAACAAACTTTCCTCACCTGACTGCTGTTGAAAAAAATATCATATGCAGTAGGCAGGTATATTTTAAAAAAATATTTAAAGAAAAAAAAATTCCCAATTGAAAAGAAAAATTTGTAAGGGTTCCGCGGAACCCAGTGTCTCGCCTACTTTTGCTGTAAATCACAGGCTCAAACAAAATGAGGAAAAAAATCAATAAAAATATTCCTCTTTATACTATCATGACTATCTTATGATTGTAAGAAGCTTCTGTCCAAGTTTGATAAAAACCCAGGATAGTTTAAGAAAGCTATAAAAAAATTTAAAACTTTAACCACAGAGTGAATGTAATGTATCCCCACAGAAAAACTAAGTCCATTTAAAAGTAAAATTAAGAAAAAATGGATTTATTTTTTTACAAAATTTACTTCTAGATACTATCCTATGATCATAAACAATCTTCTGTCCAAGTTTGGTACAAACCCAGGATAGTTTAAGAAAGCTATTAAAATTTTAAAAACTTTAACCACAGAGTGAATGTAATGTATTCCTGCAGAAAAACTAAGTCCATTTAAAAGTAAAATACAGAAAAAATGGATTTATTTTTTTACAAAATTTACTTCTAGATACTATCCTATGATCATAAACAATCTTCTATCCAAGTTTGGTACAAATCCAGGATAGTTTAAGAAAGTTACTTAAATTCTAAAAACTTTAACCACAGAGTGAATGTTATGTTTCTCCGCAGAAAAAACTAAGTCCATTTAAAAGAAAGATACGGAACAAATGGAATTTTATTCTTACAAAATTTACTTCTGGATACTATCTTATGATCATAAACAAGCTTCTGTTCAAGTTTGGTAGAAATCCAGTATAGTTTAAGAAAGGTATTAAAATTTCAAAAACTTTAACCACAGAGTGAATATTTGTTGACGCCGCCGACGACACCGACGACGACGGAATGCAGGATCGCTTAGTCTCGCTTTTTCGACTAAAGTCGAAGGCTCGACAAAAATCAGATAGTATTATCAATTTTGACTCTGGAACAAATGTGAAATTAAGGAAATTGTTTAAAAACATATCAGTTCCAACCTGGTTAATTTTAGGAGCTCTCTTTCAATCGGTCACTAACATGGTTAAGTACAATGTATCTGAGACAAATACTTTTTTTTTGTATCATGTAGATTATGTACATTCTTATGCAATATTTATTTATGAATGAAAACTGTATGATACTAATAAAGTTTGAGTTATTTCCCTTAGAATGTAGTTCTAAATATGTTTGCTATAGTGTTTTAGTATTCTTTTAACAAGTACATTGTATTCTTTAACATTTTAATCTTTTTTCACTGAGTGATCTTAATGTGTTCATGTGCCTTTTCATATGAAATTCCAATAAAAGAAGGTAATGTATGATGTTCCCAATTGACTTAATGTAAAATTTAAAGTGAATCCTTGGGAATCACTATCTTTCACCATACTTCATTTGTACTTTCATTGTGAAAAATCACCAATCATGCCAATAAGAGTGATTTTTACCTGAATCATCTACAGTATACCTAACTTTGACTACAAATACATGTAATTTACCTAAATGGTAATATTTCTTTCACCACAGACTTCCCAAGGTAATGGTCAACTCTAAATATATCTTCTTCAACATAGTACTTATAAATATCTGTGGCCATTTTCTGAGAGGATGCTTGGTCACTTCCGAATGGCTTCTCTAAAACTAATCTTGTCCAGCTATTTTGGTTAGCATGATAACAGCAATTATAAAGTTTGTATGATGTGTCGACATAAGCACTTGGTGGTATAGCTAAATATAGAATTCTCCCAGTGGATACGCCATCTTTTTTTGATGAATCTAGTTCTTTTCCAAGATCTTCAAAATCCTGGTTTGTTTTAACAGGAAGATACTTGACAACGTTTATAAAAGTCTGTCGTTTAGCGACACAATTCACATCATTTTTGTCACATTTTATTCTGTCTTGTAAAATTTCATTTGTGATCTTTTGACCCTCTTTCGGTTGAATTCTTCCGCAAGCAAAGAATCGAAGTGTAGAATTAGTTGATGAGTATTTCAAATAAAGTCTAAAGAAAGAATTCCATAGATATTTCCTGGAGAGGTCACCTTGAGCCCCGACAAGGACAACATCTGTATGATGTCGTATGATGTTCACTGTTTCTGTTATACCAAACAATACTATCATACACATAAAATAGGTCTTCATGTTTAGAGTCAGCTTTTAAATGTAGGTGCAGTCTGAAAGAAATATTGAAAATAAGAAGATCATTAAGATGAGGTACATATATGATTGAAAATGAGATAACAGTTGCATGTCATGAAAATAAAAACATGTGGTTCATACAAAGTTGAGGAGCAAATGAGGATCACTGACCATCACACTATACATTTGTATATATATATGGAAACATATATGCCAAAGTCATCTTGCTCCAGATTTCTAGTTTTCTTCCTTTGCTTTAGAAATTTAAATTGTTCAACCTGGCATTGTAAAATTAAAAGCAAAGACTTGTTTTGGTCATTAATTATTTAAAAATAGAGATCATATTTTTCTGGTAGTCCTGATTACTTGTTGGTCGCTTAACTACCATGCTAACATTCAGTGGCAAATATTTCATTCATGACAAGAACAATCATGACAAAATAACTGGATAACAATAAATACAATTTAACAGTCTGCATGGTTAGCCACAATTTTAGCAGCCAAATTCAATTGATTAAAATGTTATGGGAGTATTTGATCTCATGAAAGCAAATAACACAGCAGGTTGATAAACATGATAAAACAGATACTATTTGTTGAAATTGCTGTCAAAGCAGACCTTGATATTGATAAATAATTTTCATAGATGCTGATCTTTTAAAAGCAGATCACCCAGCAGAGCTAGTTATATAATATGGGGACGAAGTCCCCAATTATGGTAGAAAAATCAGGAATTTTTCCTGAATTTGTCATTCTACCATGTCTACTATTAACATGATTAATGAAACTCAAAATTGTTAACTTTTTTTTTCCGAATCTACTTCCTGTTCTGGTTTTCCCTGCATTTGCGCAATAATCTGTCTTGTTTGCATGAGACTGATTTTTTTTTATATTTATCAGTCTAGAAAAATATAAAATTGGAACATGTGGAACTCAATAAAAAATAATACTTAATATTTGTTTGATATGAAAAAAACGTTAACTGCAGGCCTCTACAATTACTTTTTTTTTAACTTGTCCTGTAGGTCAAGTACATACCAAAATTTACTAGTCTGAATGAAATTGTTACTTGTCCAAAAAAATTCTACAAAAAATAAACTAAGTTGATTAAAGGAGAAAAACAAATTTCAGAGCTCCAGATAAGCTGCGTATTTGCGTGATCACGCAATACAAATATTAGAAAACCCAATGCAATTGTCCAGTGCAGGGTTCAACAACCCAATTAATTCAACGGAAAACCCAATTATATGCCAAAACCATGAGTTTTCAACCCTTTTATTGACTAGAGTTTGCGTTATTTACCCTTATCTGTGTAAAGTCGTCGCGTAAACTATTTTTATAATATTTATAATTGGAAATTTCCTGTCGTTCTAAAAATAGATCCCTGCATCAAGTACCTGAAATGGGTCCCTGTTTGAGATTTCCTTTGCTCAATAGGTACACTTGTTTTTGTAAACATTTCGATCTTCTTGGCATTTATCTAATTAGCGTGTTTCATGAGTCATATTTTTTTCGCACTGCTCGGAATTTATCATAACATACATTAAATTAAAACAAAAGTGAATGTCCGGTAAAAATATTGAATAGAAGCAAGTTTTCGGCTTCTTTTGAAAAGCTGAGGGAAAGTTATGATGATAACAAGACTCAGCCAGTGTTTTAAGGAAGCGTCCATCAAATACACGGGTGTGTGTGCGTACCATAACGAGAACATTGCTAATAAACACGGGGTTTCATCAAAATCGAAATCAGTTGAAAAAAATGTAAGGCCAAATCAATTATGAAATGATAAAGCATCAGAAACCAAAGATTCTAAATAAAATACAACAAAACCCAGATTTATGTCAATTGAATAAAACAAAAGCATTCAAGTATAATTAGAGTTTTTATACTATAATTTTATTCATTTTACGGTTATTTAATGAATACACATACCATGCACACAGGCACTGGTATCCGAATTTATTAAATTAAGGTATAAGACGAGTGCCTGTGAATACACATATCTGTTTTTGTGAGAAAATACAAAACTGGCAAAAGGTTTGAAACGGGACACAATTTAAACCTACAATTGCTCCTCAGTGAATAAACCAAATAAAACAGCTAGCAAATAACCCTAACCATAATCCCAAACCAAATAAAACAGTTGAACAAAGAAAGAAACATATTTAAGATGGGAAAAATGGGTTGATATTGCCTAAATATTCAATATTGTGTTGATGAAAGAAACCCAATTCATTAAGGAGCTTGGTGGTGAAAAACCCAATTTGATATTAACCTGAGGGGTGAATTGGAATTGATAATGCAATTAAAACACTTTATCACCCAATTATATAAGAAAATGGTGGGTAAAAACCCCAATTTGTGAATTCTTATCTGGAGCTCTGTAATTTAAACAATATAACATAATTTGATGTATTTTGTTTGAAATACTTTTCAAAAATATGTGTCAAGTACAACTGCAAAACTAGTCATGTCACAGGAATAAGGTTCTAGTTTCATCAATTCCAGTCTCATCAGACTGTAAACATGAGGCACCATCTGATAGGCCTGTACACTCATTAGATTTGTATTCTTTTTTTTTAAGTTGAAAAAAGTTTATTCAAATGCAATCAATAACAAGAATGTGTCCAAAGTACATGGATGCCCCACTTGCACTATCCTTTTCCATGTTCCATGGACCGTGAAATTGGGTAATAATCTAATTTGGCATTAAAATAAGAAAGATTTTATTATAGGGAACATGTGTACTAAGTTTCAAGTTGATTGGACTTCAATTTTATCAAAAACTACCTTGACCAAAAACTTTAACCTGAAATTCCCACTTTCATTTTCTATGTTCAGTGGACCGTGAAATTAGGTAATAATCTAATTTGGCATTAAAATAAGAAAGATTATATTATAGGGAACATGTGTACTAAGTTTCAAGTTGATTGGACTTCAATTTTATCAAAAACTACCTTGACCAAAAACTTTAACCTGAAATTCCCACTTTCATTTTCTATGTTCAGTGGACCCTGAAATTGGGGTCAAAAGTCTAATTTGGCTTTAAAATTAGAAAGATCATATCATAAGCAACAAGTGTACTAAGTTTCAAGTTGATTGGACTTCAGCTTCATAAAAAACTACCTTGACCAAAAACTTTAACCTGAACGATCGAACGGACGCACAGACGGATGAACGAATGAACGAATGGAGCCACAGACCAGAATACATAATGCCCCTCTACTATCGTAGGTGGGGCATAAAAAGAAGAAGATGAGCCATCATAAGGTGTGATTGCCAATGAGACAACTCTCTGCAAGAGACCAAATGACACAGAATCTAACAACAATAGGTCACTATATTGCAAGTATTGTTTTTTTTCTACTTATAATCAAATATGATTTTGTGAATTTTATCACGTTTATGGTAAAAAAAAAAATTGTGAAAAAAATTACTGGTATGGTATTTATCATAAGGAACAGAATAAGGTAGCAAAATGAGGTACTGGTTTGTCTTGGTCCCGAAATGTCTCCTGCCTTGTCAAACTGTCTATCAATCATGTCTACTAAATATGTCTCCTACAGTGCCAAATTGTCTATTAAACTTGGAGCTGAATCTTTCCAGGTGACAACTGTGCTGTAAAGTTACCTCATCTACAAAGCGCATCATTGATTCGGATCAGTAAGACTGGTTTCCAAGAAAAGTATACTGTTTACCTATTTAAAAGTACCTGATAAAGAACCAGTTAAAAATTATGGATTGCAAGTAAACATGTTGATGAAAAAGGTTTTGCATTTAAATAAACAGAATTCAGAAACATGTAAAAATAATATTTGTTTTCTTGTTTTTTGTTTATAATTACTGCGTTCATCAAAGTTGAATTAAATCTATGTTCTACAGAATAAGTGTACTTGTCCCGACATACAGCTTTTACTTTCCGACCTTTTTTTCCTCTGGTTCCGGACAATCAGACAAGCGTTATTGTCGAGGCCTGAACTGATGAAAGCGTTTCTTTTGTTTACATTGAATATGACGTTATAACTTAAAGAACGTCACAGCTAAATCCCTAACAACAGAACCAAAATCGGGAACGTTACGGTATTTCCATTTCTTTTATTAACATGTTTCATTAAAAAAAAAATACATACAGACTTGGTTCCCATTCACAGGTTATGCCTGTCTCAAATTATGATGAAAACTTATTTTGTAAATGAAATAATTTTATTCTTGCTCTATTTTCTCAAAAGACAAAAAGACAAAAGTTTGTCTCTGAAACTTGTCTCTGTAACTTGTCTCTGTAAGGCAGCAACCATTTGATTTTCTGGGGGGGGGGGCTATGTTTTTTTTTTTCTGTGCAAACTTTTTTTTTCGCCTTCAGCGAAGAACAATCTATTTTTTTAGCAACAAACCGAAACGAAAACAATTTTTTTTTTCAATTTTAGCATAACATATGGTGGCAGCTGAGGGTGAAACAAACAATTTTTTTTTCTCAGGGTCCAAAACAAATTATTTTTTTCACCAAAACCTGGAAACAAACTTTTTTTCCAAACAAAAACATAGCCCCCCCCCCCCCCCCAGACAATCAAATGGTTGCTGCCTAACATCTACGATATGCACACCTGAGCTTTTACATGGTGATTAAGAAATATTGATTTCACAAAAATTCAAAATGTGTGTGAGTATATTTTTGTAACATAGTTGTTAGACCTTCAAAATGAAAACGAAAGTAGAAGGAGTTGTTTCCCTTAACTCTGATCATTTAAATTGATAAATATTGTAACTTCTTCATATTGACAGCAATTGCGATTTACCTGGAATTAATGCAATGTGAATTGTGATCTTATATGTAAGATGCCAATTCCGAAACGAACATCTCTTGGCAAAGTTAAAGAATTTCAAACATTTCACATTTTGACAGTGGAATCAGGGCGCAGACATCTTTAATTCTATGGGATAGTTTCGAATATTTACCACCTTCTAAAAGTAGCAAGTTGTAAGTATGTATTACCTAACTCTTATTGAAAATTTATATTTTTTAATTTCAAACATGGCCAGTGTAAGCAACTGACGTTAAACTGTTAAATGAGGTGTGCGAAAGTAAATTCGAAAGTAAATT
Organism: Mytilus trossulus; assembly: GCF_036588685.1. Lineage (NCBI taxonomy): Eukaryota > Metazoa > Mollusca > Bivalvia > Mytilida > Mytilidae > Mytilus > Mytilus trossulus. The sequence continues at coordinate 4,055,360 of NW_026963294.1, forward strand.
CGCACACCTGCTACAAGGGGAATAACTCTAATTGAAAACCATGGCAAGAAGACTTGGAAAGATAAATTTGAAGAATACGGCGTTATTCTTGTGTGACATGCAAGAAAAATTTAGGGGAAACATTGTGTATTACCCACAAATAATCTCTGTAGCTAATAGGATGCTGCAAGGCGCTAAAGTTCTTGAAATGCCGATTGTCGTCACTGAACAATATCCTAAAGGTCATTATCTAGTTCATGATCATAAGCAATGATAAGAAATTTTAAATTTGTTTTCAAATTTATTTTTAAATTTATTTTTATTTTTCCTGATATGTGTAATAAATTTAAAGATAAATTTTAGTTACCTTAATACATCCTGTTGGAAAGATGCGTTGTTCCCTGGCGCTGTCCACTACAACCTCCAGAGGTGCGCCGACTGGGATGATCAAGTCCCAGCCCGAAACCACTTGGCTATCCATCTCTGCCTCTACTCTTTACTGCTTTCACTGCTCTGACCTTTTTCTCCATAACCACATGGATGCTGTCTCTGCCTCTTTACACAAGTTCCCTATCAGTTTACATTTTTTGTACTTCTTTCCCCTCCAACAATACCAAGTGCTCCCAATGCTCGCCACATAGACTATCCAACAAACCAGAGGCGGATTTAGGGGGGGGGGGGGGGTCCGGGCCCCCCCTTTTTGGGAAAAAAATTGGTTGCTTATATAGGGAATCACTGAAGCATGACTGGAGCGGGCCCCCTCTTAGGTCAATCAGTGGGCCACCACTTATGACAATTCCTGGATCCGCCACTGCAAACCCTCTGCTTCCCACTTCCACTGGAAATAACCAAACCGGCCATCCATTATCTCTACATTCTGCAAGTAAATCTTGGTACTTCAGTCTCTTTCTTTCGTAGGCATCTTCTATTCTTTCCTCCTATGGTACAGTTAGTTCCAGCAGGATTGCCTGTTTTGTTGAGGCGGACCAAATGACGATGTCAGGTCTCTGGTTTGTTACTGCAATCTGTGGCAGGAATTGTAACTTCTGTTTTAGATCCAATCAGTTGCTGTTACCAGTAACATGAGTAAACCACTTCCTTCCACCTCCTTCTTCTTCTGACCTTTCTCTCCTTCCTTAACAAAATTGACAAAAGTAAGTCCTTCCCTGTTTTTCCTTGGCTTCCTGATGTTTCTCTCTAGGGTGTCTGCTAGTGTCCCTAGTACCTTGTCGTGTCGCCATGTATACCTCCCGTCTTTCAAAGCACTCGAGCATGAAGATAATATGTGCTCCAAGTTTGCTGGCTTACCACAAAGAACACACTTTGGGTCATCTATCAATCCCCATGTTGCTAGATTTGTTGGGCTTGGCAATACATCATATATACTGACTTCAGCTTAAATTGCAACCTATGTGGCTCCATCTTCCAGATCTCATTCCATCCTTACTTCTGCAGTCTTGCTCCCTCCGAGTTTAACCAGCTTCCCTGTTTCTTCATGCTCACTGCCTTTACCATTCACTTTCTTCTTCCATTGATCGTACCTCTTTCTGCACCAAGTGTCGTTTTTCTTCCACTATTGCTGTTCTCCATTTTGCTGTAGGTGTAACATCCAGCCCCTGTCTTCCAACTGCAACTTTGCCAACTATCTCACTGTGCTTTAATCGTGACTCAGCAACCTCTATTGTCTTCTTTGTTGACCAATTCCTTCAAGTTCTTATTTCTACTCTTGCTGACCGTACTTTCTCATCCCTGCTGTTTTTTAACGTCAGATGTTGTCTTACCTTGGTCACCTTGTATTCTTCAGTGATTGACTTGAGTTATTTTTATATTTCCTGATATGTGTAATAAATTTGAAGATAAATTTTAGTTACAATTACTTAGTCCAATTCAAATAATTATGTGTCTTGAACATGTTGAAGTAGGGGGCAGAACTTCTTTGGGGACGTCAGGATAGGGTGTTTTTAACCTTGTGATTGAAGCTTTCCGTATTCAGGATTATTTTTTTTTCGAATTTTGGGATGTTAGGAAGGATTATTTAAAAAAAACAAACAGAACCTTGGGATTTCATATTTTTAAGCCCAGGATTTTGGGATCAGGACCCCTCTGACTATTGCTGACCTCTCCTCTTGAAAGGCTATTTTAATTGTTTTTCTCTGTTGTACATGTTGTAATGCCATCCCAAATAATTATGATGTATTGAAAAAGTGTTTTTTTGTTTTTTTTTGTGATGCCTTCCTTCAGTCAGGGGTGCTACTTGTACAAGTTCATTTAATTACTTGAAGAATTAAAAAAAAATATACATATATATATAAGTAAATAAATAATGTTTGAATAAGCTCCCCTTAATTTTCTCAAAAATTTACTTGTATAAGTAAATTGTTCTTACAATCCCAAAAAATCCTCAAGTTTTGAGATGTAAAATCATGCCTTTAATGATTTTTCCCAGGTTTGCTCAATTTTTTTTAATTTAAGTTCAATGTTTCATCTCATTAATTCAACAAACAAACTGATTGCGCAAAGATCTTAAGTATTTGCGCAAGGCCTTCAAAAATTGCTCCTTGGGGGCTTGTAAATGAGCAGTGTTTTGAAGATAACAGACAAATGGGATTTCCCTTGTCCATGAAATGCACTGAAATGATTAGTAAAGACATCTGCAAATAGCAGATAATTCAAAAGTCTATGAGAGCAAAGAAATCCTAAGAATTCAATAAAAGAAGATAGGATGACTTTTTTACTTCTACAAGTAAAAAAATCTGAATGTCTAAGGGACATAACTCAGCATTTTTTTTTTACCTATACAAGTAAATGAAATTCACTTGTATAAGTATCCTACTTCTATGTGTATATTTTTTTTTACTTCTTCAAGTAAATAAAAATCACTTGAATAAGTAGTACCCCTGACTGTCCTTCAACATCATAACTTTGAATCCATTTTTTTCGTTTGAACTCTGAAAGAGAATTATTTAAGGGGTTTGCATAAGCAGTGGTCTGAGGTCTTGTACTTAAAAAGACTAAAGGACAGATTGCCTTCTGATTTGGTTATTAGCTGCACCTGACATACTTTTGATTTTCAAGTTTCAGAAAACAAACATATATGATTCAGGGATGGGGTAATTGAAAATGTAATGGTAATTAAGTGTAATGCATTACAATTTTCCATGTAATTGAATGTAATGTGTAATTGAGCATTTTTTTAATTACATGTAATGGTAATTTAATTAATTACATTGAAAAAAACATGTAATGCTCAATTACTTTTGAATTACTTTTCAACTACATATACTTTTATGGTGTTAAAGATAAAGATTTTGTTTAAAAGAATACTTGTTTTTCAAATATTGATATCACATACTTTTTTAATAATGAAATCTATAATTTATACTGAAGTTATACATACATAATTGTACTAAAAAATATTTTCAATATTGTGACAAGCACACTTTTTGATATTTTTAATGTAAAAAAAATATTTATGATTTATGTATAATATCTTTATTTATATTATGTTTAATTTAAATGACTTCATTTCTTAGATGTCAAAATACCCCATGATGTATTGGCAAGTTAATAGGAACCAATTCCCCCTCCTTTCAATATGATGATCTTCTGATCATAGAACTTCCTTGTTCTGATCAAGCAATATCTGCCACATTAGCTCCTGTCGAAAAGCTATTTAGAATTGATGTCAAAGTGTTCAGCCTAGAGAGATTCAGACTAAATGACAAAACATTAAAATAGCTAATGATTATCAAATGCAACGCTTAAACTATGCTTACATGAATATTTTACACATGCATTATTTATACATGTATAATATTGTTAAAAAATACTATGACGAAATGTAATGTGTAATTTAATTAATTACTTTAGTAAAGTAATTGTAATTTAATTAATTACATTTCAAAAACAGTGTAATGTGTAATTGATGTAATTGATCATTTTTGCAATGTAATGTGTAATTTAATTAATTACATTCCAATGTAATTGACCCCAAGTCTGATATGATTAATGATGATAAGTTTCTGTATTCATGACACACTTTTTGTTATAATTGTAAATTGATTTGTTAATTAGTAATGATAAATTAGCATTGTGCTGAAATTTATTTTTAACTTAGTCATGTCAGTGTTCTACTTCCCAGTTTATTAATAGTAGATCGTGTAAAATAACATTTATTTTATAAGATAATTATAAGAAAACAATTCGTATATATTTACTAGCATTTATCATGTTTATAAAAAAAAATGTGTCATCTGGTCATAGGACTAGTGTTGCTTCTTCAAAACAAAAATAGGACAATCTCATACATGTATGCCATTATAAAAGTAAAGTTGTTTGAATTATCTCCCCTTATATATATATTTATATATTGCAAAATTAGAAAAATTGAATCACAGGACTAAATAACCTGTTTTTTTTTTAAACTGTCAAAGTGTTTAATGGGGTTAAAGGATGATTTTCTTCATTTAGATGGTTTTTTTTACAAAAGAAATATATTTCTCCCTTTAAATTTGTTAACTACCTACCTGCCCTATGTTTCTCTGGAATTAGGCAGGCAACAAGTTATTGAGATATATACTTTAACTTTTTCAATTAAACTCTGACATGAAATATTATTTATTTCATGAACAACAGCCTAACCATGCTAACCGTCATCATTGATAATAGAACTCCATGCCAGCCATATACATGAAATATTTAACTTATTATTATATATAATTTTGTGATCATCTTGTAATGAATCGGCACTACGTTTATCATCAAATGACACCATTTTGAATCAACTTTATAATTTCATTAGATTTCAGTCGTAGTGATTTGAATTGCTATTGTGAATCTATAAACAATTTCTATTTTGTATTTCAGGTTTAGGTCCAACAGTTTCTGAAATAGACGTTAGCCAGGAGAAAGTATTCCCAAAGACTTCTTTTTCTATGTTAGTTCCCGGTGTTGTGGACCACCTAAAAACTTTGCCAGGTAAGAATAAATATACACACAATATAATTATAAAGAAATGTGGTACATTTGTCTATTAGAAAACCATCCACTGGGGTTCAAAAGTAAGATAGATAGATACTTTATTCTCTAAAAACTAGATACAAGTTTACAGAGAAACATACAATATAAATACAGACACAATAGTTAAGGTAACAGATACAGTTAATATGATGTTTAGTAACATGTATAATTAATGATATAAGAAGGAAAAATGATCGGTAAGATGCTTATGCGATTACATTTACATTAAGCAAAGATATGTTTCATATACTCTGACAATCACTTAAGCATTCAGGTTGAAAATTTTTAACCACACATGGTTAAAAAACATTTGATTTTAACATTGCCATTTACAGGCAATGCCAGGTATAATAGGGAAAGTTGGCTAGCCATAAAACTATCATTCAATAGACAAGTTTTGTTTGCTGATGATGAAGAGCTTGAAATATTATTTGCCACTGAACATTATGCAACAATCATTATGGGGCAATACGATTATCTTTCAGTTTAATAGTCCAATTGTTTGAGGAATTCGTATATATGTGTGATTTATTTTGATATTGATTTATATCCTATTCTAAAAAATTTGCTGATTATTTCATCATGTTCATATGAAAAGAAAAAAAATTGAGAATGGGAATTGGGAAACTGTCAAAGACACAACAACAAGACAAAGGAGCAGAAACAGCAGAAGGCCACCAATGGGTCTTCAATACAGCAATTAAATCCTGCACTCGAAGAAAATGGACATTCATGATCCCAAAAATATTATTTTCCAAAAAATTTTGTGATATTTTTTTTTTGAATTGTGAATCTATGCAAGTATGTTGGCGCTACCAGAATTAGATATAGAATAAACAACACAAAAATGCCAATGACATCTGAAGAAATAGAAACTGTTAATTACAACTAAGAAATAACAAATGAATAAATAGTTCAAAGTATAGACTGACCAGGGGTAGAAAAGACAAATGATATCAATAAAAGGGAGGTAATTCAGAAAAAAATATGGAAAAATATTTTAGTTTATTGATTGATTGATTGTTTGTTGGTTAACATCCCTATTTCAGCTTAGAATTTTCTTTCAGATGTTAAGTCAATAGTATTGTGTGGAATAGAAAATCATGTATGCATACAGAATACAGTACTGGATTTATTAGAGGAAAACTTTGATGTACATATCATAGCTGATGCTTGTTCATCAAGGTCAATGACAGATAGGTTTGTACTGTAGATTGTAAACTACTTTGTTTGTATTTGTTTTTTTGTTTATTTGTGACACTTGGTGTTTTCTAATATTCTCTACCCCAAGAGTTACTAGGGGATAGAAATATGGTTATGCAGTCTTCTTCAAACAGTGTAAAACCCTTGCAAAACAAATGCCTCACATTTCTTATCATTTTTTTCAAAATCAAATAATTACATTGTTTTGATTGATAGAAATATATCATAAATATTATTGAAATCTGAATCCAAGCATTAGTGATGCTGTAAGGGGAGACAATTTTTGCAGTGTTTAATTCAGGGGAAATAATCTAGCTAGATATGCATGAATATACTACAACCAAATATTGTACTATTTTTAAGATATAATAATGAGAATGTGTTCCCGACATATTTGTTATTTCATTTTTTTTGTATCAACATTAAACTCACCTTTAGGAGAGTTTTATAAAGATTGATTTCATACCAATTATTATTTCTGTCAATGTTATACAATTGGAATGTGTATATCTGCAACAAATATGTGACATTTAGGAGTAGAAGCAAAGGCTTGTAGACTTTGACTCCATATTATGTTTTTCTGTAGACTATAGTGGTAAACCACCTTGGAGCAGCGTTTCTTCTTTCTTCTTTTATTACTAATAGATATTTGATTTTGATTTCAGGATGTTTGCCTTCCAGAGAATGAGAGAAGCAGGAGCTTATATAACCACCAGTGAGTGTATGCTGCTTGGACTATGTGGGGATGCAGCTCATCCTAAATTTAGACCAGTACAGAAACTAATTACAGAATCAGCACCGGACACAGGGTTGCTGAATACAACAATAAAAGGAGAAACTGCTCTGTGATATTAGAATAATGTTCGAAAATATGTGTGCTTGTATGTGGCAATAAGATAATTATGTTGATTTTGTTCAAATGTTTTGATTATAAAATTGTAAATTATTTACCATATGTTTCGGATTTTAAATGTTTGTCTTTGAGCCTTCCTGATGAAGGTAAATCCAGAAAAGCGCTTCGGACACAAGAAATTATTTAACGTGTTGTTTTCAATTTTTTAATCAGATGGATTGTGAGGTTATTGTTATTTTTTATATCATATATGATAGATGTTATTAAGGATACATTTTTAAAAATAAAATTTATTTCATCAATTTCTATATTTCTGTTATAATTTGGCCTGAATATTCATGATATTATCAAATTATCGGCAATAAAATTCTTATATTTTTATCTCAAATGGTGTGTATGGACTTTTTTTTAACTTTTACTTATAAACTGTAAAGTGGAAATAAATTGGAATAATTGTGTCTCATACAGAAAACAAAATTAATGACTTGTAAGATGTCTTTTTGAAAACAATTCAATAGCTGGAATTCACCATTATAATTTATTGTTTTCAGCTAAATAGAATTTATATAAAAAATTGCTTTATGTATGAATATCTGAACACAAAAATAGCTACACATGTCAGTGTCATTACCTACTGCATCAAAACACCTTACTTGGATTTATCACCTTACCAATGATATTGGTATCCCACAAATAATAATGGATCCATAGTATATATGATATTTATAAAAAGAAAACCTAATTGTAAATGGTTTGATTCTGATTTAAGTGTAAAGAGGAAAATTCTAGTATCTAAAGGAGAATTATTGTCAAAATTTCCGTATGATCCTATTGTCAGAGGTTCATATTTTAAATGCTACAGAGAGTATAATAAATTGCGTAAATATAAAATGCGCACATTTAAACAGTCCATCCTGAATAGCCTTGACAATTTAAGAGATTCTGATCCAAAACAATACTGGAAACTTATAAATTCTTTAAATGAGTCTACAGATGATAGTAAAGGAAAGTCAGTAGAACCAGAAGCCTGGTTTAATCATTTTTCAGATTTGAATAAATCTCCTTCAATAAGTGAAACAAGAATTAAAGAAATTAATTCTAAAATAGAAAATATGGAAAAAAATAAAACTTTTTGTGAATTAGATTATAGATTGTCTACTAAAGAAATAATTGATTCAATATCTAAACTCAAAAGTGGTAAAGCCTCAGGTCTGGATGGTATACCTAATGAGATGCTAAAGGCAGGAAGTTTAGTTCTAAATCCTTTAATTCAGAAACTGTTTAATCATGTTTTTTCATCTGGTATTTATCCAATGCAGTGGTCATCAGTCTATTTATCTGCTGTTTTTAAGTCTGGTGATCCAAGTAAAACAGATAATTATCGTGGCATTGCCATTAATTCTTGTGTTGGTAAATTGTTTAACTCTGTTTTGAATAACAGACTAGATAAATTTTTGGTAAAAGAATCAGTGATTAATCCATGTCAAATTGGATTTTCAAAAAAATGTAGACCATCTGATCATGTTTTTGTTTTAAAAACCATTATTGATAAATATATAAGTAAAAAAGGGGGCAAACTATTTGCCTGTTTTGTAGATTTTAAACAGCCTTTTGATAAAGTGATCCATCAGGGTATCAGATATAAGCTTTTAACAAAAAATATTACTGGAAAGTTTTATTCTATCATTAAAGACATGTATAGTAAAAGTGACCTCTGTGTTAAAATTGATAATGAGATGACTCCATGTTTTAAATCATTTATAGGGGTTAGACAAGGTGATGTTTTAAGCCCAAATATTTTTAAAATATTTATCAATGATCTACCTGACAAGTTTTTATCTTGTCCTGATCCAGTAAATATTAATAACCGTAGAGTAGACTGTCTTATGTATGCTGATGATGTAGTAATTTTTTTCAGAAACACAGGAAGGCTTGCAAAAGAGAATTAATATGTTACATGAATATTGTGTAGAATGGTGTTTTGATGTAAATTTAAAAAAGACAAAAAGTATAATTTTTAACAAGCCAGGAAAATTTTTAAAATGCTTTTTACGTTTTGGAGGTAAAGAGATTGAAAGTGCAAAATTATATAGATACCTTGGAATCACATTTACATCTAGTGGTTTATTTAAGCAGTGTAAAGATGAATTATACATCAAATCTTTAAAAGCTTGTTTTAAGCTACAGAGATGCTTGTCATCATCTAACCCTAGTATTGCCACTTTTTTACATCTTTATGATCATACAATTAAACCCATACTATTATATGGCAGTGAAATATGGGGAATGTTTATAACAGATTCAGCTGCTTGTAAAAAAGATAATGATTATATACTAGAAAAAGTCTTTGGTCAGGATTCTTCTGAAAAATCTCACACCAAATTTATGAAATACATTCTTGGTGTAAACAGAAAGTCAAGTAATATAGCTGTAATGTCAGAGCTTGGTAGATTTCCTATGTATTTTACTATAATTTTATCAATGTTAAAATATTGTCATAGACTGGAACATTTAACAGAAGGACTATTATATGATGCGTTTATATGTTGTAAACAGTTACATAGCTCTAATGTAAATACATGGTATTCTAGTATAGATTATATTCAGAGAGAAATTGAATTACCAAATTTTGACCAATCAATTGGTTCTTTATGTCAGTATATTAAAAATAAACTATGTAAAAGTTATGTCACTTTTTGGAATAAACTGAAGTATCAAACAATTAACTCTGAAAAAGGGAAGCTTGGTACTTATTTTTCCATAAAAAATTGTTTTAAAAAAGAAAAATATTTAGAATTGCAGGACTTCAAAAAAAGGCAGTCAATTTGTAAATTAAGAATAAGTGCTCACTCTTTAAAAATTGAGACAGACAGATATTCAAAAAAGCATATAGAAAGATCTGAGCGTCTTTGTACTAATTGCTCACTTGGTAAAGTTGAAGATGAGCTTCATTTTTTATTAGAATGCCCTCTTTATGATATTCAAAGGGACGATTTTTTTCAAGACATTTCTAACAATTGTTAAAATTTTATAAACTTAAATAAATCTTCTCAATTTTTATGGCTCTTGACCCAAGAAAATGTTACTCTTATGGAAAAACTGGGTTGTTATATTTGTGACTGTTTTGAATTAAGGAGATCAGGCATGAACACTGACATTTAGTCAAGTAAATAATTTGAAAATAAATACATATGCATGTATAATGTAATTTTATTATTCTTTTATTCACAATATATATGTGGGTTTTAGCTTGATTCTGACCAATGCTTATACATTGTATTCTAATTATATATGTATAATATGCCTCTATTATTGCTGTTGTTACTAATTATGTAAATCAATTGTATCTGATTTTATGCCCTTATTTATAGGTAAATAATATTTCAATGCAGTTGTGTAAGCATTATCACATCTCATTTCCATGGAGATAATTTGGCCCTGCCCCCTCAGTCATGGTCTTTTGACTGAAAATTTTTGTACGTTATTAGGTAATTTAGTTTGTGATAAGGTCAGAAAATTTATTTACATTTGCAAGTATTGTTTTCATGGATATTGTATAGCCCCACCCCTATTCATGCTTTATTGACTTTTACTTAATTTACAAGTTCATTTTTATACAACCGCAAAAATTGATTTTTTTTTGTCGTATATTGGTATGATGTTAGCATTTGTCATTGTCTGAAGATATTTGGTTTTCACACTATAACTTTAGTATAAGTACTGTAAAAAGAAATCTTTGAAATTTATACACAAAGAAAATTTAGGATTGATTTTGGGACTTCTGGTCCAAACAGTTTAGGAATTAGGGATACAAACTCGGCACATTACCTATACAAACTCGGCACACCAATGAATATATTTATGGCAATGGTTCATAAAAAGAAATTTTTTATAATAATTACGATGAGAAAAAGATAACATTATTTTTTTAAATAGGTGAGAAATGGAACAAACTATAGGACAAAAAGTCACAAGTTATATATAGTTTTGTGACATAAATAAGAAAACAGTGTCACTTGATATAAAAAAAAATGTGTTTTGTAATAAAAAGAAAACATTGCAAGATCTTTCTGTTATATATTCAAACAAATGTCTCCAAATTAATTGTAATTTTTTTCCTGTGACTTTTTTTGTTCTTTGACTTTCTGTCCTACATTCATTTTTTCCTGGTCATTGATATATGCTATGTGTATTTAAGGTGATGCAGTTACCTAGGCAAAAGTGTTGCCCTCGTTTTTTGCTTATATACTGTCCCTCTGGAATATTTCGTCCCTCTTCTATAACTGATAGATAGTTATAAAAAATGACGACACATCATTATGTTAAGGAAGGAAAACGGTTGGCCGTTTCTACATGTCTTTCGGGTGATATAGTTGTTAGTTTGATATTTGTGACCAAGAAAAAAATAGCCAGAAACAACACTTCTTACAGTTTTCAATAAGTCTCATGACTGATGAAATTTAAATGTAATCGACAGCATTTCTCATAGACCTGACCGGATTTTAAATCATCAGATCACTAGAAAAAAAACAACAGTCTTAACAACTTGTAAAGAAATTGTGGTGCAAATGGAAAGATTTAAAAGTGTTTGAGATTTGAGGAGTTTTCCATATTCGAATGATTTCGTTTAAATATATCATGTTCAGTGATTTATTTCTAGTATCACCATCGCAATAGATTAGTCGTTTCATCAAATATGATAGTTTTCAATAAGAACCTATCTTTGCAATGGAGACCCTTACCGAAAAATAAGCCCTGCTAAGTATTGTTAATCGTCTATAAAAAGAGGTTGCTAGTGTATAAATCCATCCGTACTCAAAAATAATTGCCGGCTGGCCAAACTAAAAGATTCTCCACGTAGGCCATTTTACCAGAGATAGAGGAGGGCATTGCCATACAAATTTCTTATAGCACTTATGCCCTAGACCCGTACGAGTTTGACAATAATGAATCGAAAGGGGGAGATGGTACCTCTGTTTACAACAAAGTCGAAATAAAATATTGCCCGCTGGCCAAACTAATACGTTCTCCACGTAGGCCATTTTACCAGAGATAGATATGGTAATTGCATTTAAAATGGCAAATAAAACTAATTCCAAAGACCTGTACGATTTTGCCTGCAAGGGGTTAAAAATAAAAGGTGTTACCTTTGTTTACAACGAAGTCGAAATAAACCTCTACCTCTGGTATAATGATCAACGTAGAGAATCCCGGAGTTTGGCCTACCGGCTACATTTTACAATTTTTGACTTTAATGTGAACAGAGGTACCACCTCCTCATTTTAGCTCTTTACTGACAAACTCGTACGGGTATATGCCATATAAGTGCTATAGGCTATTTTAAAGGCAATGACCACCTATACCTCTGGTAGCATGGCCCATGTGGTGAATCTCGTAGTTTGAACAGCCGGCAATATTTCATAACGACTTTGCGATATACTAGAATATTATACCCTCCTTTCCTTTTGCTGGCATAAATAGTTATCAAAAGTACCAGGATTATAATTTTATACGCCAGACGCGCGTTTCGTCTACATAAGTGCTATAAACCATTTTAAAGGCAAGGTCCACCTCTACCTCTGGCATCATGATAAACGTGGATCATCTTTTAATTTTGGCCATCCGGCAATAGTTTATTTCGACTTTGTTATATACCAGGGTACCTTCCTTACCCTTTGCTGACAAACTCGTACAGATCAATGGAATAAGAAGTATGGGCCATTTTAGATGCAATGTCCACCACTACCTTTGTTATAATGGCCTATGTGGAGAATTTCTTTGTTTGGCCAGCCGGCAATAATTCATTTCGACTTCGTTGTAAACATAGATACCACCTCCCCCTTTTAACACTGTGCTGAAGCACTGGTACGGGTCTACGGCATAAGTGGCCATTTTTGAGGCTATTGTCACTTCTTCCTCTGGTATCATGGCCCATGTGGAGAATCTCTTCGTTTAGCCAGCCAGCAATAGTTTATTTCGACTTTGTGATATACTTAGGTACACCCCTTACCCTTTGCTGATTAACTTACACGGGTCTGGGACATACATGTTATGGCTATGTTAGAGGAAATGCCTACCTCATCCTCTGATATAATACCACCGTATAGAATCTCTTAGTTAGGCCAGTCGGCTTAATTTATATTTTCGTTGTAAAATGAGACATCGCATCCCCCCTTTAACCTTTTGCTGACAAACTCGTACAGGTCTAGGGCGTTAGTTTTATCAGCCATTTAAAAGGCAATGCACACATTTAACCTGGGATTAATGGCCAACTTGGAGAATCTCGTACTTAAGCAAGCCGGCAATAATTTATTTCGACTTCTTTGTAAACAGAGGTTCCAACTCCCTTTAAAACCCTTTAATAATACCGCGTACTTCTCTAGGGAATAAGTGATTTAGTCCATTTTAGAGGCAATGACAACCTCTACCTCTGGTATCATGGCCCACGCGGAGAATCTCTTAGCCATCCAGCAATAGTTTAGTTCGACTTTATTATATACTAGGGTTCCAACCTTACACTATGCTGACTAGCTCGTACGGGTCTAGGTCATACGTGCTCATGGTCATTTTATATGGTATAAATAGTTGTTTTTTAGACTTAGGGATATACAAGGGTATTCCCCTTGCCCTCTGTTGACCAACACCTACGGGTCTAGGATATTAGTGCTTCGAGCCATTTTAAAGGTAATGCGATATATTGTAAAAGACATGAAATTTCATGTACAAATCATTTATAATGTGAGTATGGTCTGTATTTAACTCCTAAAAGGACATGGTATTTTGAAGTTCAAAATGAAACCTGCCAAAAATATACACATTTTATATCGGACATAAAGCAAAATTATCGGACAAAAAGCAAAACGGACGAAAAGCAACGGACAAAAAGCAAAAGTTTCGGACAAAAAGCAAAATAATCGGACAAGAGGCAAAACGGACAAAAAGCAACGGACAGAAAGAAAAAGTTTCGGACAAAAAGCAAAATAATCGGACAAAAGGCAAAACGGACAAAAAGCAACGGACAAAAAGCAAAAGTTTCGGACAAAAAGCAAAATTATCGGACAAAAAGCAAAAGCGGACAAAAAGCGAATTGCGGACAAAAAGCACCGTATCATACGATGCAAAACGGGGATGCCATTTTTAATGTTTATCAAAATTTTTAAAGAAAAAAAAAACTGAATTTCACCGTAAAAATATTAAATACAAACACAACTATTCATTTATTCCCCTAGGGGTTTGGAGGCATATATAAACTATACAATACAAATATATACACAAATAATATATATGCAGAAATCATAACAAAATAAACGTATAAATTGTTCATATATTTTACTAAGTATTAATTTCAAATTAATTGAATATAAGTCTTTATTGGCACAATAATAAATCTGATACATTTTTATTATGAATGTACCGAGTTTGTAATATGCCGAGTTTGTAATGTGCCGAGTTTGCAGTATGCCGAGTTGACATGTCCCGAGTTTGTAATGTGCCGAGATGTCTTGCTTCGGCATTTTATAGTGACGTCATTCTTGGAAGAAGCAGGGATATCCTTCACCAGTTCACTGGTTTAATATTTCAATCATTCTTAGAGATCGTGCACTAATTACAAATTTGTATTTGTTAAATCTAAACATAATATTGTTTACTGCAGATGATTTAAACATCAACATACAATACTTTAATTTGTAGGTCAACAACTTTCAAAATCAACAAAGATCGTGGGGTTACATGAGACAGGGGAAAGAAACGATTTTATTACTTTTTTCGAGTCCTACTAATCAGAGACAAGAAGCGTCAAAAAGCGACAAAAAGCGTCAAGAAGACTATTTAGCGACAAGAAAAAAATATTCTTCTTGTCGCTTCTTGTCGCTAAAATTCTTCTTGTCGCTAATTAGTGAGACCACTTTTTCTGTAAAAATTCTGAGAATCTTCCACCAATTCAGGAGCACCTCAATTGATGAGTAATTATCCACTAAAATAAAAGTTAATGTATTTAAACACTTCAAATGTAACATTTCATTGGATTAGTAGTCTTCTATTAAAACTAAATTTTTGTGTACCTACATAATCATTGTAATGGTAAAAAAAATTAATAAAAAATTGCATTTTGTAGTTTAAACATATTTATTATTTACAAATTTTTCAAAATTAAGATTTGGAAACAAGTTCCACACAGTTTACATCTCTCATATTGTTTTTTTTTATTAGTACCTGATTCCCTGTGATGAGAGTTATAACTCCGAACTTCAACAATGGAAATTTAAAACTGAATAGATTTTTCAGTCCACACTTTCTAAAGAAAAAAAACAAAAAATCCAAGAGAACTGTCTCAAAAAATGGAAAATGGCCCGAGCCTGCAGTTCAGTAGTACACAATCAAGATTTCAGAAAATATTGTAGTTGTTGTGAAATGACAGAATTCAGTTGAGTTTTATAATTAGCTTTATAATCAACTTTAATCAAATGTTTAGATTTAGAAGATGCAGATCTCTTTCATTGGTCCAAATTGAATCCTAAACTAAGGAAATGAAATTACATAAACAACAATTGATTTCAATATTGCCAACCTTTCTACATGTTCTAGCTGTTCTCTTTTTCATTCTTCATATGAAAACTATCAAAAGATACCCCCCTTTCCAAAAACATAATTAAATAGAAACAAGGGCCGTCTTTCCCCTCAAAGCTATTCAGCTCTTTGATTAAGTTGGTCCAAATCGGGGCCCAAAATTAAACTTTGATTTCAACAAAAAATGAATTTATGGGGTTCTTCCATATGCTAAATCTAACCATGTATTTAGATTTTGGATATTGGATATTGGACCATAATAATGTAAATGTCCAATTTGAAGTTTCTCAGTTTAAGTTCTTAGATCACATTTATTTTGTGTCAGAAACCTATGTGGTTCGTAGTGCATTTCTTTTAGAACATAAATGAAAATTTAAAAAATCCCACCTGCGCTTTCTCAATGAAATTTTTACAGTGTGTTGTACTACTTTTGGGACAAATTATATCAAAATTTTAGAAAACTTCATCAGCTCTAGTAGTAGCCACTACTAGGTCTAACTCAAAATATGGACAATTGTATGTTAATGGCGCCTTAAAATCTTTCGACAGCTTCTGAAGTGCTAATTTAAAAAAAATCTCAGCTGGACCAAATCACTACTTTCCTTTAAAATTCTCGACCCAAATTTTTTTTTAAAGTTTAATTTCACCCCCTACTTCCAATTTGAGGTATAAAACATGGAGAACTAAATTTGGAAGCGGTATAAAAAATATTGGCAAGTAACCCACTGTCAACACTGAATACTATATTCTTGAACAACAAACATCAAAGGACTACAATTGTGGTCTCGGACCATGTTGTTTTAACTATTTAATCACAATCCAAATTCAGAGCTGTATCAAACTTAAACGTATCGTACTTGCCCCAACTGTTCAGTGTTCCACCTCTGCGGTCGTATAAAGCTGCGCACTGCTGAACATCTTGTTATATTTAGATTTGTGAATGACTTATAATAAGTCAATGGTATGTAGTTGTTTTAGCATTGGCACATCTCATTTACATGGAGATTGTTTAGCCATGTAACTCAGTCATGGTTCATTGACTTTGAATATTTGCATAACTTATGTAAGATGTTAAAGAATTGCTATTTTGATTTCAGCATTTGCATAATCAAAACTCAAAAAGGCGAGATATATCTCTGTGATAACAGTTTATTTTTTCTTCATGAGGTCATAATGCATGATTAATTAGACTAACTTTATTGTTTCCCAGATTGGCAAAGAGAAGGATATGATAATGGTCTTTCTCTGTCCAAAACACATCATGCTTATCAAATTTGATTTGACCTTAACCTCAATCCATGGATCTGAGAAAAAAAGAATAGTTTTGGCGGTCAAGTCTATATCTCGGATACTATAATCATTAGGTCTACTATAGTAAGTGTAAGGAAGGATAGAAAGGTGTACATATATTACTGGCAGGTACGTGTGATCTGACCTTTATCTAATTTTCATGGTTCAGTGGTTATAGTTTAAGTTTTTATACGCCATCAACATTGTGACAGGACATATTGTGGTATACAAATGGCACACGTCCGTCTGTCCGGCGTCCACATGTTGCACCCCAACTTGAGAACAACTTATCAAAAGGAGTAGGTCCAGTAAGACCCCTTTTTGGCCTTAAATATAGCAGTTTTATAAAATTGTTAAAATGTAAATTTTTTGTTATTTATTGGAATGTAGAATGTTTCTGCTACTTAAACATGGGCGGTGTTTTACAATACAATGCACATATATATCGGGAACTAGCATCATTAAGTCATGCTAAATTACTGAAATCGTCACAATTTTAGCGTTCAGGAGTTGTGGTTCTTGAAAAATTGAAAAAATGGTGTTTCCAGGCGTGTCCGTGCATTTTCTCATGAACCATTTAACCAAAGCTTCTGAAATTTTTATATGTTAACGTTGTTACTGATGACAAAATAGAGGTCAAGTTCAATAATGACGATTTTGACTTTTACAATTCAGGAGTTATGGTTCTTGAAAGATCGTAAAATGGCGTTTCCATTCACGTTGTTGCATTTACTCATGAACCATTCAATCTAAGCTTTTCAAATTTTAATATGTTGATACTGATGACAAAATAGAGGTCAAATTTGATATTGATTTTCACTTTCACCATTCATCAGTTATGGTTCTTGTGATATTGCCAGGACACAAATAAATGTTAATAAATCCGGTTTGCTCCTCGTTGTGACAGCCTCTTGTTTTTGTGATTATTCCAAATTTTGTTTAATTTTATTTTGTTTTTGTAAAAAGAAAAAAGGATGTATACATGTCGCACATTATCTCAGTAACTATTCCTTACCATTGCATTAAACTTTACCAATTGTTAGTTATATTAATCTGAAGGTCTCCTATAGCGAGAAGTCGATATTAAGAATTGGACGATGGATATTGAGTGCGTGAATTTTTCTTGCTTCCTGATTGGAAGATATTACGAGACGCGAATACTCAAAGTTTATTGATTGGTAAGGACAATCCAAACCTTGTTAAAAGTAAAAACACAAAAATACTGAGCTCCGAGGAAAATTCAAAAAAGGAAAGTTCAAAATCAAAAGGTAAAAGTCAAAAGTCCAAACACATCAAACGAATGGATAACAACTGTTATATTCCTGACTTGGTACAGGCATTTTCTAATGTAGAAAATGGTGGATTGAACCTGGTTTTATAGCTAGCTAAACCTCTCACTTGTATGACAGTCAATGTCCTTCAATCCCGTAGAGTATCGGATTTGTCCTCTTTTTTTTAGCAATTATATTTTGCCTGGTCATTAATCATGCACATTCATGATATTGGTACACAGTTAACTTTTATCTATAAATAGTCTAATCTTCTGGAGTTTCGTAAACAACAACGTTAAATGATATATACTACTTCTTTGCGTGTGACCTCACATGTGTGGTAAAATTTATTGATTGATGCACGTGGCCATTCTAGTGAATGAATTCATCTACAAAGCGTGAGCACTTTAAACTTTTCATCAGCTAAGAGTCGACTAGCCCTTTTGAAAGGCTAATGCTTGTGATTCTTGAGTTATTGAATTTTTATTGAGCTTTTTGGTAAAAAACATATAACATGATGTGATCATTTTATTTTGTTTCTTATCTTAACTTCCTATTGAACAGGACTGAGTCAGTGTATACTTAACATGACTTGCTGTACAATTTCCGTGTTATTCCAAAACATTTATAAAGTTTTTTACAAGACGACGGGCATACCATGCGCTCATGGTACAGCTAGTTATTGTGTTTTTATACTGTATGCAATATGTCTTCTATATTTGGCGTATTTGGTGTATGAAAAATATTTTATGATGTACATGTTACACTCGCAGTTTTTTTTACTTTAAACTCGTGTGAATAGTCCAGTGGTTATAGTTTTTGTGTTTTGGTCTGTTTTTCTTCAACTTTAAGTAATAGGTCAATTATAGTTGGTGTATGGAATGATTATCAGCTATACAATGTACATTGTCATAATTAGAAATATATTAAATTCTAACCCCGCGAAACCGTTCAGAAACAACCAGGAGAATCACACAAGCAATTTGAAAATTCACGCGAAGTTCGCGAATTGTTTTGGATAAAAAGACTTCAAACAGCTTTTTCTCTCGTCTAAATGATAAATTATTAGGACAGGGGAACATATCTAAAACTTCTATCGA
Organism: Mytilus trossulus; assembly: GCF_036588685.1. NCBI lineage: Eukaryota > Metazoa > Mollusca > Bivalvia > Mytilida > Mytilidae > Mytilus > Mytilus trossulus. Next base: position 4,074,643 of record NW_026963294.1, read on the forward strand.
TGTCATTAATATTGTTGATAAACGACTTAGAAATAATAGGTCTCATGGTAAACGCAAAAACCGTAATCAATGTATTAAACATCGTATAAATTATACACTTGCTGATCTGTTATCTATAATCAAGAATAATGGCAGACATCAAGTATTATGCAAACTGGGTCAGATACCTATAAGTAAATTATATGCTATTTTTCTTGAGTGTGATAACATTTCTTTTTTAGCCCGTTTTATGAATACACCCGTATTATTACAGCCTTTTGTCATCACAGGCTATTTCCTAGTATTGATACACCTGAACATCATAAACGACATTTTCTCCTTATACTATTTGCCTTTTAATGACAACATTTACCAATGTTGGGTTTTTACCTTATATTCAAAATACCTTAAAAGAGGGGCGAAATATACCAGATGGACAGTCACAATCAGAGATCGAAAATTTACTGACATGTCTTAAAAATAAAAAGACAAACAGACAGTACAAAAGACACAACATAGATTACAAGAGACTAAACAACACGAACCAAACCAAAAAAACGGGGTGATCACATATTCTCTGGAAGGGTAAGCAGATCCTGCTCCCTATGGTGCACCCGTGGTGTTGCTCATGGTATTATAAGCCCGGTTAAATAATCTTAATTCGTGGTGAAAAGGGAAATGGATTGTAGTTACGTCATGAGGTTCATATCCGATATCATCTGTGAAACGGTTATTCCATAACGGTCAACAAACTCGTGAAGGCGTTCGTAAAATTTACCAACTTCACCATTTGGAACTCTTGGTTTAATAGCTTCCTTGTGAGCAGCAATCTTCTATCAAGGACATCATGATAGGAAATACAAGCACGGGAATATCGTATCAGTTGAGAGATATAAATTCGTATGCAGGCGCTGTAGAATGTTGCTATATAGAAATGTTAAGTTCTCAATTGTGAAGCTGAATTCATCTGATTTGTCGTAAAGTTATGTTTTGATCCGACCCTCATTGTCAATTTCTATGACGCTAAGCTAATGCATTATGTATCTAAGATACATGCTGAAAGTATGTCCTATTGACAATAGGAAAACGGTATCGTTTAAATCTACCGAAAATTTTATAAAGCGTTATGAACTTTTGTATTTAAAGTCATAAGAAACCTCAAATTAAAAAAGATATTTTTTTATAACTCAACGGATAGTGTTCATCATAAAACTTATGTACATATACTTTTTCTGAAGAAAAGTCTTTAATTTATTTATATTTAGAAAAAGTTTATTTTATTTTCATGGTTTTCATTCCTTCCTTCCAGGAATCAATTTCGTATGCAAAGTGACCTCAGTGTGACCCATCTCGTAAAAATCCGGTGATCGCAATACGCATGGATGTCCTTAAAATAAACCATTATCTGATTGTACATGTTAAACATGTGCTCAATATTCATCCGTTTTTGTTGGTTGTTGATAAACAGTTTCAGTTTTCAGTTTCAAAACACGAACCCTAATTACCTGCCATATTTTCACACCAACACTGACCGATTAAACAAAATTGACAACTATACGAAATGTATGCGAAAATAATGATAAAAATCGTGCTCTGAAGACTTGGGATAGACTTAAGAAGTTTAGGGGCCAGCTGAAGGACGCCTCCGGATGCGGGAATTTCTCGCTACATTGAAGATCTGTTGGTGACCTTCTGCTGCTGTTTCTTCTATGGTCGGGTTTTTATCTCTTTGACACATTCCTCATTTCCATTCTCAATTTTATTAGTTTGTGATATATACATGCATTGGTTCAAGGATTGGAATAATATTATTTTTCAGCGGTCGCTCGTAATATGACTTTAAAAATATGGTGGTGCTTGTATTTTTTCCGAGGCTGTTTAAATATGAAAAAGTCAGATTAGTCTAAGTAAACTCATCATAGATACCAGGACTAAATTTTGTATATACGTCAGACCCGCGTTTTGTCTACAAAAGACTTATCAGTGACGCTCGAATCCCCAAAAAGTTAAAAAGGCCAAATAAAGTACGAAGTTGGAGAGCATTGAGGACCAAAATTCCTAAAAGTTTTGCCAAATACGGCTAAGGTAATCTAGAAAAGCCTTAGTATTTCAAAAATTCAAAATTTTGTAAACAGGTAATTTATAGTACTTATTATTTACACATGTTTGCTTACCATGCTTAAAGTGCGCATTATACTCTAAAAAATGTTTTTCTTCGTCTGTACATCAATTAAGTTTTTTTTATAAATAAGATTGACATTGAATGGAACTATCGACTGATATGTGCCATTTTCCCGACAACCACTACATATATGTTTGATATATTTCCCTATTTCTTATGTGATTCTATTTCCATTATGAAACATGTTAAACTTATTATTTGAGTCAAGATTTATTTCCGGTAACGATATTCCTGTTTGTGAGAATTGCAAAGCTATTGAATACAAAATACATTTTGTAACATCCTGTATCAATTCGGTGAATGCCAATTTGACAAGTAGAACAATCATATTTTAAAAAAAATATGAAGGTTAACATATTGTTGATAGATGATACATAACTACACCGAGTATATACTAATATAAGTATTTTCTTTTTCATTTTTCATTTCCTTGGTATCTGTTTTGTGTTCACTTTATAATTTTCCCGTATCTGAAGGCTTTCCTTGATTTTCTTTTATGAAGAATATCAAAAAGAAAACATTTAAAGCCAGTATTGTATGAATATAATTTCATTGACATATTAGGAGTTACAATGCATATGATTTTAAAAAAAAAGTATCTAAAATTAGCTATATTAATGTTACAACTCGTGGAACTTGCCTATTTGAAGGGAAACATCATTAATCCCCATTATTTGTCACGATGCGTAGTGGGAACAAACAAGTTGCAATTGGTGCCGTTAGTGTTATTCTGCAGTAATTTCGTTATCTAATCTAATAAGAAACTTTTAGAACAAGAGATATAATGAATCATCTTATCGTGTTATGAAAAAGACAAGCAAAATATAACAATTAATATTTTGAAATTACTCATAAATCGAATCAAACTGACAACTCAAGTGCAAAAAAAAAGAAAGACGACGAGGAGATAAAAGATTTAAACGAAGCAGCTCATAGTATACTAAAGACCAAGCGAAACGAACCAAACCAAGTATTCAGATGATCTCAGGTGTTCTAGAAGTTTAAGCAGTTTGCAGCATGTGTTTTCTTTTAAGAACGATATTGTAACGTCTTTACTCTCCGCATAGAGATGGTGTTCTCTCATTAAATAATTCCAAATTCGGTGGCTATGTTGAATGCACCTTTCCCATCGAACTGGAGATAAAGGACACAACATATGCGTACAGTTAAGTCGGCCTCATAACTTGACTTGTATCTAGAAAAAGACAATGAGGGTCGGTTGAAAACAAAATATTACGACAAAAGAGATGATTTCAGCTTCCCGATTTTGAACTTTCCATTTATCATGTTTATAGCAACACACCAGCAGCGCCTGCAAACGGAGAATGTATCTCAGAATTGATACGATATTCCCGTGCTTGTATATCCTATCATGATTTCCTTGAAAGATAGTTGCTGCTCCTATGGAATCTATTAAACCAAGAGTTCCAAATGGTGAAGTTGAATTCATCTCTTTGTAAATTTTATGGACGCCATCACGAGTTGGTTGACCGTTATGAAACGTTTCACAGATGAAATCGGATATGTTCCTTACGTCGTTACTACAATCCTCTTCCCTTTCATGAATGTGACCTACCGAATTAGATTATTTAACGTGTTTGAAATAACATGAGCAACACGACGGGTGCCACACATGGAGAAGGTTTTGCTTACCCTTCCGGAGCACCTGAGATCACCCTCAGTTTCTGACAGTCAAATTCATAAGTCGAAAATAAACTGACAACGCAATGGTTATAAATCAAAAAGATAAACAGACAAACAATAGTATACATGACACAACATAGAAAACTAAAGACTCAGCAACACGAAAACAACCAAAACTAGAAGAAATCTTATGAGCTCCAAAATGGTAGGCAGATCCTGTCCGACTCTATATACTTTATTAAGTTCTTTTAATTTGTATCTAACATCGTATTGATTCTTTGCATACGTAATTGAAGACAGCTAAGACTAGATGTGTCAAAGCGACACGAATGGCCTCGTCTAAAAAAAACCGAAACATCTGCAATTTCAATAACACATGTGAACACTAACATGATGGTAGTCTCGCATTGATATGTTCATAATTATAAATTAACTGTTATCAAATGTTTTGGCAAAAATTATTCGAGCGGAACAAATCTCAACTTTGATCTGTAACTCATCATGAGTAACTCACATACCAAAATTCAGCCCAAATATCTGAAAGCATTTAGAAAAAGGTTCATATACATTTTTTTTGTAACTGTGATTTTCAACAATTTACCAAAGTCAAAAGCCCTTATCTTCGGCAAAAATTAGTAGAAAGGAACGAAACTTAAACTTCATCTGTATCTCATCATGGTTAACTCACATATCAAAAACCAGCCCTATATCTAAAGGAGTTTATAAAAAAACCGGCTCAGAATTGTTTGTTGCGGAATGACGGAAGAAAACCGGTAATTTCGGCAAAAACAAGCGGACCGAAACAAATCTTAAACTTGATCTATAACTCATCATGGTTAACTATCATGCCAAAAATCAGCCCATTATCTGTAGGCGTTTAGACAAAAATTGCGTATAATGTTTGTTTTGCGGAATGACGGAATTTTGGACAAGGGTAAAACTATATGGCACCGACAACTTCGTTGCGGGGACATACAAATATGTTGTGCAGCCAACACGCATGACCAAATTAACGAAATCTTTACAATTTATAAAACGCTGCTAGATATGACAACCCCAAATGGTCGTTTAAATTCCAATCAAAGATTGACATAATCTGTATCGCCCATTTTTTCGACTGTGTGTATTATAGAACTATATTGATGAGTGTCTTGGATTTCTTGCACAATGATTTGGTAAGGATTTTCATATCCATCCCCGAAATTGATATCAACTGATGTACTTTTAAGTGAATCAAATTTGGATTCCTCACTGTCTGTTGAGCTTGCTGACGTTCCGTTTGTAATTGAAGAACGCTCGCATTGGTTCCGTCTTCTTTGAGATGACTGTAAGGAGTCATCAGAGGAAAAGTTTTCTTCCTCAATACAATCCCCATATCTATGCATAATGTTTTCATCAGACAATGCAGACGACATTTCGGAATCTTCTGATGCTAAATTTTGATGCGTTTCATTTCCTGGATATTCTGTAAATACACTGGACAAAGTTTCAGGTCTATCGGTCAGGGGCATTTGGTTGTTTATATCAGTCGTCTGGAAAATTCTATTTGGCTGGCTTGGTCTTTCTTGGTTAACCACCAAATTAGTGATTGTGACCGCTTGATGAGGCATGTATCCTATTTCATCATATGTGTGATAATGAATTTCCTCTGTTGTAGTACGTTGCCTGCTACATACCGATTTCCGTTTTAATCTAACACAGAGTAGAACTATGAGTAAATTAACAAATAGACCGGCGCCTATACAAGTGCTTGTTATAAATCGAGTGTTGTACTTTCCGTTGTTTTTAAGGGTATCTATATCAAATTAAAAAAAAATGATCAACAATTATGGATATTTAAATAATCTGTGTCGTTATCTTTGACTTGAAAAAACTTCACATCCGATGCATTTGTCAATAATGTAATTTTGTACCAAACGAATTTTGACACTAATAAAATTCTTAATGTTTATTAATTATAAAGTTGCCATAATACAAAAGTGGTGTTAATTTTATTTTGTTTTCCGTAAGTTATAATCTTCGTATATAACAGGTATTAAAAACGTAACGTACAGAGTATAAACTTATTACCATCTTTGAAGTAAAGTTGAAATAACGTCAGTTATATTATTCCTTTTGTGTAATTTCTCACTTAATCATGTTAAATTGAAATTATATATGTTATCATACTATTTCACATCTTTCAATTTCTAATATACCATTATAACTTACACGTTTAAAAGGGAAATTTACACAACCCAAAAGAAATATTATTCAAAGAATGATGGTTAAAACGGTCTTACCTATTTCTAAAATTTCGAATCTGTAGAAATCAACTCCAAGTTTATTCTTTGCCCATATATAATACTCATGAAAGTCGTGACTTTTCAAATTCTTTGTTTCAAAAATAATTTCATATGCGCTGATGTTTCCTTGATTTCCAAAGACAGTATACGGCAAGGTAGTTTTTGATATCTTGAAAACATCTTTTGTTTTCTTGTGACTATTCCAACTGGTATTACTATTGATCCAAATCTCTTCCATTATAGGGTTACTGTATAAGACAAATGTCATAAGTAATGAGTGATCAAGCTCCCCATGCTTTAGATTTCGATTCTCTGGTACAAATATTGGCTCACCTGCAACATACGGTAGGTAACGATTAATTATATTAACAATTTAAAAAATGGATATTTATAAGACTATGATCTTTATTTTAAGAATTCATTTTTTTTCAAATATACCTTTTCTATCTATAAATTTGAAAACAAAACCGTCTTCAAATAATGTAGCCACATCATAAGGTCATTTAGTCAATACAGTTTACCCTGTTTTTGCTTATATGTAAATCAAACATATCCTTAGATGTATTTGGCAAAACCTTAAGGATTAATGATCAGTGCTATTCAACTTCGTACTTTCTTTTGCCTTTTAACTTTTTTTATTCAAGCGTCACTGATGATTCTTCTCTAGACAAAAGCGTGCGACTGATATAGAAAGCTTTAATCCTTGTTTCTCTATATATGTTTAGCCTATCAAGACTACTTTGTGTATTATTTTTTTTATAATCTTTACGCGTAAATCCAATCCAAATAATTTGAAAACTGTAGTATGATGCCACTGCTTGTGGAGTTTTAACTCCACAATATAATCCCCATCCAAGTAGTTAGCACTTTGAGCTGACATGAATTATCATTGAGAAGGCCCTATAGGTGTCATAACACTCTGCATGCCAATTTTCAACATACATTCAAAATCATATAAGAAAGAAGAGAGCTCTCGAAAGGAGGTACCACTAAAAATAACCCCTGGTTTTCTGATAATCTTAAATAAGTATACCATGGAGCACATTTATCCTCAATTTTAAATGCAAACTCCAAGACAGGTAAAATTTGGCTCAAAATGGTCTCAATATATTTCTCTTTCAACAAAAGTTTCATTTCTGACACCTATATATATAACTGTTTACCAAACTTCTGAATTTTTGAAATACTAAGGCTTTTCTTACTCAAGAATAAATAACGTTGTATTTGGAAAAACGTTTAGTAATTTTGGACTTCAATGCTCTTTATCTTACTACTTAATTGGCCTTTTTAACTTTTGAACGAAACACGTGTCTGACGTTAATACAAAATTTGATCCTAACACCAATTGAATTACAAACAAGATTGTTGACCGCCATACATTATTCTTAGCACTACAATGACCTTTATTTATATAGACATATATTGTCCGAATTACTTACCGATAGCTTGGATCTCGAAGCTAAAAGAATCTTCTCCAATTCCATTACCTGCCCATATATTATACATTTTGTAATCATCACTAAATATTTTACAGTCAAAAGAAACTTTATATCCTTCTATGTTCCCTTTTTTCCCAAATTCAGTATACATCAGGTCTGTTCTAGATATACTATAATCATGTATGGTTTTGTTTATCTCGTGACTAGCAGCAACTCCTCGCATTATTATTCTTTCCACAATAGGATCACTGTATAGGAGAAATGTCAATGTAATAGGCTTGTACAGTTGAACAACTTTCACCTTCCTGTTTTCTGATGCAAATACTAAATGACCTGTTAAAAGATGTATATCAAATGGATATAACTTCAAGACTAGTAATGTTCAATTTTATATAAAAACCGATAGAGAAAATAGTTATTCAACTAATGATTTGTCTTGTTGGCCGTGTTATATTCGGCACTTTGCACAATGCAGGTATTTTTTATCTGACATCGCAGAAACAGGTACATGTATGCGAATATTTATAAGGTTTGAATAAAAATTTTGCAACTCAATTTACAGGAAGATCATGGCAAATATAATGTTATTCATATTTTTTTACAAAACATTTCAATCGAAAGCATATTGGAGATATTTTTACAAAATATGATGGAGGCAATATTTATTGAAGACTATGAGTTAGAAAAAAAGAATAGTGTAAACCAGTGAAAAAAATAACAAAGTTAGACACATACAATAGTTACAGTACATAGGTGTTAACTTTTCTTACCAGTATACTGTAAACTTTCAAAACCTTTCTGCAGAACACTTCCATTCACATCAGGTATACCGTTACTGACCGTGCAGACATATCTACCACTTATCTGATACTTCAGCTTTAGCGTTTCCAGGTTTAATGTTCCGTTAGGTAACCCCTTTAAAAATCTTATATGTTCTCCCTGTTCGGATTGATGTTCCCATTTCTTGAATGTGTATGTTTGTGGGAAACCAGTGGCGATACAATTCAAACTGTGTTCCAATGCAATAACCTGAACATCTGGCGCAACTAAAATTCAAAGTAAGGTTGTCACAAGAGATTAATAATTGCAATTTTATGTTTATAAATATATATTGTAAATTACACAGGTTGCATTTTAACTATTTCGGTTTGTGTCATTATTCGTCAGTAACATCTAATTATTACACTATGACTATATAAGTTAAGAAATATTAATGACTTAAACAAAAGACTGACTAGTTCGCATTTTTTAAATTGTCCTTCGGATTCGAAAATACAACATACTTAGTATTACATATGTTTTACGTATATTTTAATAAGAAAGTAAGGTTTTTGACCTAAATGAGTTTTCATGTCCTTTTGATATTTTTCCTAATATATTTGTTAATTTATTATAGCAAGTTTTAGCGAGTTGTATAAACAATGGTAAGTATAACGCATAACGATGTTAAAATGAGCATAAGTTATGGCATCATAAAATTAGTTCGATTGTACATGTAATACAAAAATGTAGAACATTAGTACCTCGGGGTGGACATATATATTACGATGCAATTTCAAATGAGACGTCAATCGCGTGCCACCCATGCTATATTTAAATTTTAGCATTTCTGTGTTCTAAAAGCCAAGGAAAAACGTCATAGTAGAACATAGTACATGCATGGTCTATGCAAGACTAGTTCTGTTTTCTCTAAGCTGTTAACAAATGGATTCAGTCTGAAGTTAAAGCTTTTCACTTTGATTACATGGATACACTGATGTATTACATGACGAACGTGAACTACTGAAACAAATGCAGAAAGGTAAACAATTTCAGCTCTACTGATGAAATCTGTATTTTCCGCCATGGCAAGTACACATTTAGTAAATGATTCTTTCATTTATGCTTTGCAATGACAATTTAAAAAAAAAACGACAACGTCATAAGTTAAGATGATCCTATCGATTTTTTCTATGACCAAGACTTAAATTTTTGTAATCATACTATTCAGATTTGTTTTGTATGAGGAGCTTTAGAAACCAACTAAAACGCAGTAATTTTGCATTAGAAAAACTGAATAAAATCATCTTTTGAATATTGTCATAGTCTATATTTTCTGATTATTATTTCGAAAACAACAAAATGAGCATGCACATTTTAATGTTTACAGTATTCGACTAAGCAATGTAGTTTTATAAAGCAGAGTAAAGTATTTTTTTAGCCTCTTCCGTAGAATTACATATATAGAGATATCATCGGAAGGAGATTAAGCCATTGTTATATAAAATGTTATAAAAAAATGAAGTGTTATAATGTTTAAACATGTTAAGTCTATGTTAAAGTTTGCAATTTGAAAAATTAACTAAAAGTTTCTACTATACTAAGCATTATCAATGATCAATGTAAATTTTAGTTACATATCTTACAGTTGACGATCAATTTTACACGGACAACAGGAAGTTCTTGTCTTCCAGTACACTCGAATTCTTTGAAGTCATCGTGTCTGTCTGGTCTGAAATGGAACGTCACAGTGTTACTTGTATTTGCTGTTAACGTGGTTCCGTTATGTTTAATATATAACTTCTCGTGGCTATGTCCTGGAACAGTTTCACATGTTATATTCATAGCTCTTTCTTCTTGTCCATATATCATATTGTCATCCGTCTGGTATAAAAATCGTATTGCTACAAATAACAAAAAAACTAATAATTAAATCACAAGATAAAGCTGAGATGATTTTGAAGTTGATTTTCATTCGTTTTCCCATTGTACCCTTCAAAACATTCATAGTGAAACTATAAATCTTGTAAATCTATACAAAAGTATAGTATGGTGGGTTGAACCTGGTTTTGTGGCATGCCAAACCTCCCGCTTTTGTGGTAAAGTTAGTTATCACATTAAAATGACAACATTACATGACAGGACTATAATACAAATAAATTCGAGAACATACAGGACAGAGAAACACACGAATATTAACTAACAAAATGTATTAGGTTTAAACTTTAATACGCCAAACGTGCGTTTCTTCCAAATAAGACCAACCAGTGACGATAAGATGAAAAAAGTTCGAAAGCCAAAACAAGTCCATAGTTGAAGATCACTGAGAATCAAAAGTTTCAAAAAGTTGTGCCCAATACCGCTAGTGTTTTTTTTCTGCCTGGGATAAGAACATCCTTATTGTTTAAAATAATTTATACATTTGCAAACAGTAAACCTTATTAAATGACTAAATAATAGATATACATGATAAAACCGAAGTTTACCGATTTGATTCAAATTCTTATATTTAATTTCAAACATACTAAAATATTCCAAATTACAATAAGTTTGAAAGAAACAGCTAAGAAAGCATGTACTCGATAATATAATAAGATTTCGGTATGTTTCATCTCATGGTATAGGTTAACATATAGTTAATAAACGTTATTACATGTAAAAGAATAGGTTTTTTTTGGTGGATCGAATCAGTCAACAAAATGGTTTATATTTGTTTCACTTTCAATGTTGACGCTATTTTTATTCTATTGGCTGAACAGGACTTGTGCATGCCTATCCAATCTCTATATAATCGGTTAAGTTGAATGTCATATGAATACTGATTGAATAAGGTCGAATTATTAACTTGCAAGAGAATCATTCATCAGTGATATTTATTTGTTTATTTTGAAAATTTGTACCAAATATTGCTGTTAAAAAAACCCCATTATTTCAATATAATTTATTTTTTATAAACGATTGAACCAAACGAAATCATATTCCTTTTTTTCATATTCGTAGCTAGTACCCCTTCAAAACTTACAGTCAATATGTAACAATACGGAAAAATGTGAGGAGCATCAGTGTTTATAAACGAACAAAAGGACTGATATATTATGACTTAAACTGAGTTTGAACCGTAGTTTGTTATATGCAAACAAGAATCTTGAACAAATACATTTTTTCTTTATCTAAATCTCATTTGAAAGACATTAACAATCAAAACCAAATAGTAAACAAAGACTCACAAAACCAAAGGACATTTAAATCAACAGTTATAGATAATAATAAAGAAACAACACGAACTCCGCTAAAACCGGAAGTGAAATCTGGTGCTTCGGAAGGGTAAGCATTTCCTGCACCGTATACGAAAACAAAATCTGAACTTACCAAAATAATTAGTTGTAAAGAATTGAAAATGAGGTGAGACATTCAATATTGGCATAAAATCAGGTGGTTTGGCTAGCCACTAAACCAGGCTTAACCAACCATTTTTCTTAAAAGGTCAGGAAAATGGCAATTGTTACCTTGTAGTGCGTTTCTGTGTCTGTTACATTGTCGTTTAGTTTTTTGCTGCAGTTTAGTATTTCTGTTATTTCGTGTTTTTTTTCTTTCTTTTATATTTGATGCGTTTTGCTCAGTATAAGTTTGTATCCCGGATTTGTTTTTTTCTCAATCGATTTATGACTTTCGAATAGCGGTAAACTACTGTTGCCTTTATTATATACAATAAAGATAACCACCTAGCTCTTACATCAAAGAGAGATATAGTGTCCGCCATCGGACGGACTTTTAAGTTTTATACAAAACTTTTGTTTAGGAATAATGAAAATTCGAAGAATTTTTATAAATTTTCAAACAACCAATAAATCCTAACTTTATTAATACAATCAACCGAATACGTTCAAACACAAGGGAAGTTGACGAGTAGCCACCCGACCCTCCTGTTAGACATACAATGTTTTGAGTACATGCACTTCATGAACCGGTATCGTAAATTCCAAAGGTTCCAGGAAATTCAATTTCGTCGAACTTCTGTATCCGGTTTGTAGTCATTTTATATTAAACAAATAATTCATGCAGGCAAAATATTTTTTGACATTGGTTGTTAAATGTCTTAACTGTATCCATGCATACGCTCGGGAAAATATTCAATGTAACAACCCAGGCCATGAAAACGGAAAAAAAATATGGAAGGCATGAATTAATTTGATTTTTACATGTTGGATATGGCAAAGTTTCCAAATGTAAACTCTGGCGACATTTCAGTAAACTATATATTCCCGTTTGAATGGTTTTACACTAGTAATTTTGGGGCCCTTTATAGCTTGTTGTTCGGTGTGAGCCAAGGCTCCGTGTTGAAGGCCGTACTTTTACCTATAATGTTTTTTTTTTAAATATTTATTTGGATGGAGAGTTGTCTCATTGGCACTCACACCACATCTTCCTATATCTATATAGCGTATTCGTGCACAAATCGCATTGTTACATTGTCGATTTATAGTGGTTTATTGTGACTCTTTTCATATGACGTAATAATCACCCATAATATATATATAAGTATACTTTCGAAAAAGTCAAACCCTTATTTAGTCCAGATTTCAGCAATCATGACGTTTTTGTACAAAAAAACGCATTGTTTATTGGGTATATTTTAAACTGGTGAAAAAATTAAATTATATATTTTATTGACATCAGCTCATCTTTATGATCCTTTAAACTGTGATGTTTCTCCTGAAATTCTGGTTACAAAAATGCATCCTTAAACAGTTAACATACTTTCAATCAGGCTATAAATGCCGGCGTTTTCTTATAACATTTGATTTAAAGAAGTACAACACACTTATACGTTAAATAAAATCAACTTCTGATTATTATTTTATATACATGACATACCGCGACTTTTTACAAAATTCAACATCGATATCTGATGTGATTGAATAAATACGTACGGGCTACCACTATATCAATCCATGGAGTTACTACCAAACATTTATATATGCCGCTGTCTTCGCTTGAGGTCTTCTTTATCTTCAGGTTAAATTGAAAAATATACTTGACTGCGTCCTCATCTAAACGTAAAGAACGACCCGAGAGAGGCCGTGTGGTATTCAATGTGAAGGTAAGATTTATATTTGACCCTTCCGGTCCATATATTTCATTCTCTGATGACAATGATTTATCTACAATTAAAAACTTAAATATTTTTTTTAATAATGATCGAAGCCAGTGTATTGTCCATGATTTTAAACATTGTAAACGATTATGTATTTCGTTAGTAAAATGTCGTTGTAGTTTATCTTGTGTTAGTGACTATTGTGTCTATTTACAGTTATTCATGTTGAACTTTTAGTGTGTAATCAAAGCACCAAAATGGTAAACAAAGCCTAATCTAAGGGGCATTTCTTTCTATATGGCGACAACAGACAATTGAATAATTTAAACTGATCTATTTGCAGATTATGACTTGATAATAATATTTACTACTTATTCGAAAACCATTGAGGACATCGACGACTATGATGGACGACGTACACCAATTGATTTGATGAGTGTTTTAGGTGCTCGGGAATGACTGTAAATCCTGTTCCATATAATAATTATGCTACTAGCCCTGTATACCACGTGTTATTCGATGGAGCAAATTTGAAATTTCGACCTCATTTCACACAAAAAGTCGCACCGCTTACAAATATATTTTTATTATATTCAAAGGTTGGATTTTTTCCATGATGAGAAACATGGGTATTAAGACCTGCAAGAAAGTTAATTAAAGAACACGTATGGTCATACAGAGCTCTTCGCATTAGAATTAAATTTTCAGGAATGATTTCCAACTTAACTATAGTTGCGGTCCTTTCAATTAAAATGCCTTTATGAAAAATAAGGAGATGTGGTTTTACTGTCAATGAGACAATTATCTACCAATCTTTAAAAAAAATGTGGTTATTATGAATTATGGTCAACATTCCGGTCTTCAACAACAAGAAAAACCCTTGGCGTATAGTTTGCTGTTTATTTTACCGTGACTTTGGTAATATGACATATCGGATCATACATAAAACCTTCTACAAGTGTATTTGAGCAGTCAAACTATTCTATAATAAGGTTAACTTGATGAACATAACATGATCGGATCCATATGTATTCACAAAAGACAAACATACGTTTATATACACCAATGGTGTATCAAGAGCTTATCTTCTATTTACTTGTATCAATGATTATATATATGTAACACTCCCAAACGTGTCCTTCCCCCCAAACGTGTCCGATTCCCCTAAACGTGTCTTTTCTCCCTAAACGTGTCCGAAATGTACAATATTCCCCAAACGTGTCCGATTTCATAACCTCCAAACGTGTCCGGTAATTGTTATTCGCCAAAACGTGTCCAATATGTAACGCCAAAACGTCACACGTCTTTTAGCGCTAATACTGTACATGTATCTCCTAAATAAAATCGCTGATAACGTTAATCTGATTTAGTTAGTACAATGTAGGTTTTTAATGATTATAATAATTGCAAAATTAATCTGTTATTATTAATTAACTTTGACTGAAATTGCTTATTGTCCAGTTGCAAGTATTTCATATTCATTTAGAGGGAAAATGCACATAATTCTGGAGTTAAATTAATCGTTAACTTTGTACTTATTAACTCCAATGATACCTTTTATATTTATCCGAATATTGCATGGCCGGTTTTTAACAGCATTCCCCCTACTTTTGCCAATAGTTTGTGAGTCAAAAGCTCATCAAATCATTAACTGGTTATCCGGGTTTTTTTTTTTAATAATTTTTAGGTTTCCAGCATCACTAAAGACATACAATAAAGAGACATATTAAACGTCCAGTGCCAAATATTTCATTCATTTAAGTTTTAATGTTTTTGCAGTTCTATTTACCTGTTTTTATTTTTTTTTACATTTGAACATACATGTTTTAATGTTTTTACTGTTCTATTGTAAAGATAAACTTTAGACTATTGGTTTAGTATTGTCCAGTTGCAAGTATTTCATGCATATTTAGAGAAAACATACAAGTCTTAATATTTTTTCAGTTCCACTGAATACATTAACTTTAGACTGTTGATTGCGAATTGTCCAGTTGCATAATTAGATAGAACAATAACGTTTTAATGCACAGAGAAAGAAACAGTTATTTGTACAGTTTAACTAAACATATTTGCCTACAATTTACATGCAATATAGCCGAAATGACGCCCCCACTTAAACCCAGTTTAATTCTGCCGATATGAAAAAAGTACTCACGTGTCTTATTTATATTTTTAATAAAATGGTAAGATTAGTGTCATTAGTATACGTTAATGAAAAACCAATAACCAAATAATATAAAAAAGAAGATGTGGTATGATTGCCAATGAGACAACTATCCACAAAAGACCAAAATGACACAAACATTAACAACATAACACTTAATATGCATGAACACGTTTTGGGGATTGGACACGTTTGGGGGTTAGTTGCGAAATAGACACGTTTGGGCATTTATACCAATGACACGCTTTGGCGCTGTTTTCAACTAGACATGTTTGGGGGAATCGGACACGTTTGGGGGGAAGGACACGTTTCTGAGTGTTACATATATATAAAAGAAGATGTGGTTTGAAAGTCAATGAGACAACTCTCCATCCAAGTACATGTTAGTCTATTTAGTTTCCGTCTGGTAATTATAATTATTCGTATAGAGAACAAATATAAATCAGCAGTCTACAAAATACATGTCATAGATATTTTTTACACATTAGACCAAAATATACACAAACGATTAATGTAATTATATAAGGTCGGCAGTTGAATTATATAATTATTTTAAAGTTTTCAAATCTTAATCAATTTTTTTTATAAGGATGCCATAACAAACAAAAACAAAATACAAAAAGACAAACACGTTTAAAAAAGACGCAATACAAATTAGTAATTACCTTTAATAGTTGTTACTTTATCATATTGTATAAAAATCCTTCAAAAAAGACATTTCGTGTTGGCCCCATGCAATTTTTTAAATGTAGATATCATTGAAAAAGCTCCAAATTATCTTCCTTTGTTGCAAAAAAGCCTTTTTTGGGCATTACAATTGAAATATCTTGTTTAAATCATCGGTGACCAATTTTTTATTGTTGTTTTCGAATAAGTGTATATAACCTAAATAATTGTAAAATCTAAGCGATTTCTGTAATTTAGTTTTTTTTTATTTCGGTATTACCTCGTTTGCTTCTATTGGGTCAACAGAAAAAAGGACATTAAAAAGGATATATGCCTCTTTCAAAGGCAGATTGTGTGTGTAAATGAACTGTGACCCCATTTTTTAATTTCATTTTTCTATTAAGCATAATATAAAGTTGATTTATAGAAATATATAGAGAAATCCTATAGTAAATGGAAAAAATAGATTGATACCCGCGAGTTGCTTTAAACAATAGATAGTGTGTTATCCACAATCACATTTAAATTGTTAAAACAATCTGTTACTAGTATAGTTAAATGACTTCTGAAAGTCTACAATTTTAAGGCAATTGTATACCATATCATTTATTTTAAATTAAATATAAAATGTTTCCTACCTGTTATATGCAGTTTTTTTCTTTCTAATTCAAGAATATGTAACCCTGATGCAAATTTCCCTATTTCTTGTGGGGCTTGTATAGTTATAGTAGATATAATACTTGTAATCAGTTGATATTTTTTAGCGTCATATTCTCTGGATGCATTAATTATTCTCTTTTTGAATTCTTGTCCTGTAGGATAAAAGTAACAGTGAACCGATTCTTCTAAATCAATCATGTTGAGTCGTAAGACAGATCCCGGTGTTGTATATACTCTTGTCCAAGTTTCACACTGTGTACCTACAAAAATTAAACGGTTATCCATCAAATACACAAACTAAGTAATTTTATTCTAGGTCCAATATACCAAAAAAGGAAACAATGTAAATGCTGTAAACCAAAAATTTGAAATGTTATTTCCTGTCTATTACTTTACCATGCTAAAACGGTAACGACATTAAGAATGAAAAGTGGAAATTCGCCACAAAGACAATTCTACCAAAGAGCAGAAAACAGACCAAGGCCACCTATAACACAAGTTGTATGATAAATCAATCCCCCTATACCTCTACACAATGTCGTCTAAACAAACACATACAGCCGTACACACTGTACGATTGTTTGTATATAGCTCTCATTTTATCAGAGGAAGTTCTTTATGTAAGGAACAGATAACTTAATAACGATAATTGTATTGTTTTTCATCAAATAGCTTCCTCCAAGAGTGGTAACCCTTTTTTTTTTATTCCTTTTAAACAGCATCAACTAATGTGGAAAATAAACATATATTTTGTATTTCCGCTTGAATTCTTGTTCTGTATTTTTTATAATGTGTATGTCGTCTTTTAAGGACATGCATTTGATATAAAATAAACTGTTAAACAGTAAGTAATAAAATTAACGTTACCAATTTTCTTGCACCAGATGCGCATTTCGAACAACATGTCTCTTCAATGATGCTCGTGGCCAAAATATTTGCAATCCAAAGCTTATATAAAAGATGAAGAGCTATAATCAACCGTATTTAAAATTATTAGTTTTTGTAAGATATGCAATGTTATTTTCTCATTTGCTAAATGAGAAATATTTTATTTTACCTTAGTATGTTTATTTTATTATGAAAAGAATGAAATATTTGTACTATTCTACTCCACAGACTTTTTGCCAGATTTATAAATTAGACTTACCATTAAATAAAATCATACATAATAGACAGATTTCTGTAGAAAACTGAAAGAATAAAGATGATTTAGTATATCAAAAATATATCGTAATACTTGTGATATATATTAATAGGTTTATCAATAAATATTGTTCTTGGTCTTGTCATGGTCTTTACTAATTTTTTTTAAAATTATTTCGAAAATTAAAGAAACACAGCCCCTACCCACGTATACAATACAACTAATAATTCTACCATGTATACTATTTTTTGTATTATTTGTAAATCCGATGGGTTTTTATATAGCCAGGGAGTTTGCTTTGAAAGCGGAAATTTACAGTTTTACAAATGTTTAATTAACCTAAACTATTGAACCAGATACAATGATGTTTCCTTCCTTCTTTATACAATACTAATTATGTAAATATGTAAATTGTCACACTTTTATAAATGAAAAAGAGATATGGTGCATATTTTTCACTGAGTTCAAATGATGAATATAACATTGAACGGTTGTCACCACATATAAAACAAATACCTGAACATGTTAACATATATTTGTAAAGACTCTGACATGAATAAAGAGAGAAATTTCAAATGTGGATGGTGATGTTCTAATCCATGAAATACTATTTATGATTAGTTAACATAACAACCATGACCAATCATGACTAAACGATAACAACTTTCAGGGGGAAGGCACATACAAAAGGTTGTCGTTTGTTTATGTGTTACACATTTGTTTTTCGTTCATTTTTTTACATAAATAAGGCCGTTAGTTTTTTTAGTTTGAATTGTTTTACATTGTCTTATCGGGGCCTTTTATAGCTGACTATGCGGTATGGGCTTTGCTCATTGTGGAAGGCCGTGCGGTGATCTATAGTTGTTAATGTTTGTGTCATTTTGTTCTTTGTGGATAGTTGTCTCATTGGCAATCATACCACATCTTCTTTTTTATATACAAATGTGTAATGGATAATTATGTGTCTAACCATCCCAATATTATTGTACAACGGTATTCCAGCGCAAAAGAACAAACAAGTTGAAGTGGATAAATATAAAAATCAGTACGAATCCATGAATCAATTCACTCTAAAAAGCAAAATTACCTGAGAACTTCAAACACAAATGACAGATGCATAGGTGCTAAGATATATCCACTATATTTTAGTTTTTGTTTCAATTTCTGAAAACTATATCAATTATGTACGCTTTTTGTAAAAATAACATTTTATGATAAGGGTATTCCAAATTTTTTTTTGATGTGATGTGATACAAAGCTGTAAAAATGCATTCTAGAGATACAGTAAATACAAAACGTAAGAGATTTGGTTTGACTACCAATGAGACAACTAACCAGCAAAGTTCAAATGAAATGGATGTGAGCAATTATAGCCAACCGTACAAAAATGAGAAAAACCCGTACCATATAGACGGCCATAAGAAGCCTCAACATGCAAAATATGAAACAATTAATAGACAAAAAATTCGACGACCTAAATTATAGCAAAACAGTATATGAAAAGCAAATTTGACAGACCGAATGTATGGTATGTCTGCATGTTGATTTGTGTTTACGAATGATGTACTTGTACCGCTGATAAAATTTAAAAGAAAATCTTTTGACAAGTTTGTGATATCGAAAAACCTGGTAAAATAATTTTTCAGTATTTCAGTGATTTCTTTGTAAAAATCGAACACGCTACATACACGAGCGAATCGAAAAAGTTAAGATATATATATATAAACTCCATAAAATTGTGATCAAGAAACGTCACCATCTATAAACGGATAATTAACATTGAAAATCATCTCTTTTGGTTTTGGTATTCAGCTTTCTGTTAAAGACATAGATATCAAGATTCAGGAAAGGGCAGTGTGCATTGTTAGTTTAACATTTATTTAAAGTCATTTCGGTAAGAGAAATATCGTAAGTGTACATACATGTACTAAAGTCTTCATTGCTGAGAGCCAATATAATATAATAAATATATAAAAGTGTTGTTAAAAGTTTTTTTGGGTAAAAAATGAAGAGCAGTTATTGTTTCGAGGCAGGTATATAACACGACAAATATCATGGATGGGAAATTCCGAAGATCCATAAATACATAAACTTAAAAAATTAAACAAAAATGTCTTTGTCTAATAGATCAAAATATGATGATTAAATCAAATGTTACTAATTTTAACATTTGACAAATACTACATTGTTTGACTTCAAAAAATCACAGAATCCATAATATGAACAAAATTCAGGGCAAAGTATGTAGGGGATGTTATATTCCTTATAGGCATACATTGAACATTAACCACATTATGATGTATGTATTCATATGCCACATCATAGTACTGTGGAAAAAAATGAAAACAAACTTTGAATTTTTCGAAAAAACTAAAGATTTTCTGATCCCAGGCATAGATTACCTAAGCCGAATTTGGCACAACTTTTTGAAATTTTGGATCTTCCATGCTCTTCAACTTTGTATTTGTTTGGTTTATAACTATTTTGTTATGAGCGTAACTGATGAGTCTTATGTAGACGAAACGCGCGTCTGGCGTACTAATTTATAATCCTGGTACGTTTGATAACTATCAAAGATAACTAAATTGAAACATTGACTCATTGATATTTCGACACATTACATGTAGTTGTGACGTATTTATAAATTGACATATCTGAATTGTTATTTAAAAAAACCAACATTTTATTTCTTGGAAAATCTAAGTTGATGATATTTCCATATTTTCGTTTTATCACATAAGTAGGACTATATATATATATATATATATGTCATATATTTTGCAACATATTAATGTCGTTGAACATAGTGTTAGGTATTGAACGTTCAAGCACGAAGATATTAAAAACACGTTAATATTTTATTATATAGCTTAAAGACATATTCTTCTTAATTACACCAAGTTAAAATGATCATCGATGAAGTCAAAACTTCGTGTGCTCTGCTAATTCCATGTTCAGGATATGACATAGTTAAACATTATAATCATAAACGAATGTTTACATTTTTTGTAAGATCTGTATGACCTGTGTTGTCGTAAATATTTCAAATAAATAAACCAAGCAAATTAATAATGTATTCGAATATAAACAAAATACTGAATCGATTCTTACCTTTGACATTTTGAATCATTTATAAAAAAACATCAAATGTTTCCTGGTTTAATTGATTTGTTCTATAATGTTCATTTAAGAATGGTCAATTTCCTGTTTAATGGCTACATATATTCATACAATGTAATTAATATGATCGAGATAGGGTTGAGATCTCGCAAGTTATTTTGAACCCCGCTGCAGTATTTCTTTCGTCACAAGCCAGGTACCTATGGCCATAATTTGTCTTGTGTGTTTTTTCTTAAATTTTAGTCCCTTTATATGTTTAAGTGTTTTTATTGAATTAATACATTTTTGTTGTAAGGGGCCTGTCATATATCGCTTCTGGATGCAAAACACTCGCGCTGTATTGATGATATACTTTCAGCCTTGTGCTGTTTTCTGCTCTTTGGTCGGGTTGTTGTCTCTTTGAAACTTTTGCTATTTACATTCTCAATTTATTTTAAACGAAAAACATAATATTTATCTTTTCAATATGGTATACAAAAGAAGTCTACTATATTAGATCGTTGCCACTGCTGGTGGACGTTTCGTCCCCGATGGTATCACCAGCCCAGAAGTCAGCACTTCGGTGTTGACAAGAATATAAATTTTATGGTCATTGTAATAAATGTCCAGTTGACAAAACTTAAAATTTTTCGAAAAACTTAGGTTTTTTTTATCCCTGGAATGGATTACCTGAATCGTGTTTGGGACATTTGTTTTGGAATTTTGGGTCCTCAATGCTCTTCAACTTTGTTCTTGTTTGACTTTATAACTATTTAATCTGCTCGTCACTGATGAGTCTTATGTAGACGAAACGCGCGTCTGCCATATTAGATAATAATTTGTTACCTTTGATAACTATTACAGACACGTTTATATATTTGTTTGTTCTGTAAGGGAACATTTTCGTTAAATTATACACAATTCATACAATTTAGTCATATGTATTGCAGAGTATTTAATTCTCAATCAGCAAGTTTGACAATATTGAAAGATTCTATATTGGCAGACTTAAATATTCTGCCAAAGGTGTTTTTGTTTTGTGTCTTTTATATATCTAAAAAAAAAATTTAGACACATTTTGTTAATCATGTTAATACAGATCGATAGACTGCTATTTGATTTTGGGAAAATTCCATCCTGATTTTAAAAAACTAAAAAGAAAACGACAGACAGGAAATTATTTGAACAACTTTAAGTCAACATCATAACCTGAACAAAGAGGAGATGAACGAAGCCAACGAGATAATCAAAATCAAAAGTGTAACAACGTATGTCCATTACTTTGGAACCTGAAATTGCACACTTATTTCATCGTTTTGATTTTATCTTGGTACCATCTTTGATTATTCTAGACACTTTCAATGGGATATTTTTGAAGACGTTTTTATAAAGTCGGCAAAAGCCTTATTAAACACCGTTTTTAAAATAAAAATTATAGCTTCGTCATTCGTTTATAATGATTCATAAAATTGGTGCAACTCTATTCATGCTATTTATCTAATACTAATAATATTCACATAATTAAACGGCTGATGATGTTATTATGCTCTTTAAAGAAAGTAATTATTTCAGTTTCGTTTAGAGTGGAATTCACAAGCAATAGATGAACTAAAATATGTATGTTTCGAATGTCCTTAATAAAAAAGTACTTTCATTAGATGTCTTTGAGTGACTTGCTACAGTTTATACACCAATAAATTCCTTTTAAAAAACTTTTGACCCTTTAATTCTTAAAAATTACAGATAGAGAATATATTTTTACACACTCGTTACCTCTTAATTGTACATGTATGTCATTGAAAAGGCCATGAATGTATATGTTGGTTAACGCCAAAATATGTACTCAATGAAATTTGCTATCTGTTTAAAAAGAAAACTGCATAAACTCTTATTAAAATTCAAACGAATGTTTGTGTGTGGTATTTTATTCAACGAGTAACATGCAGTGAAAATAAGTGTTGTTAACGTCAGTGTTTTTATATGTGCCGTCTTGTTCTCCTCAGTTTTGGTTTGTAGCCCAGATTTGTTTTTTTTTCTCAATCGATTGATGAGTTTCGAACAGCCGTATACTACTGTTGTCTTTACATTGGTTACGAAAAGAAGTTAGGTCAACGTCGACTATCGAAAAATAACCAACGTCAAAATTAAATACCTGAAGTCCTCTCGACCAATCATATCAACGTATTCTCTAACATGCAAATCAGAACAGAAATATGTTAATTTAGCTATTTGTATGCTTCATATGTATTATCAAAATTCAATTACCACAGCTTGGACTGATCAGATAGAGCACTGCAACCTTTGATATGTCACCGTTTGTTAGATCAATAAATGCAGTGAAACACAAATTAATGGTAATTCAGTATGTATGTATTGTTTGTGAAATAAAGTATTTTTGATAAAAAATAAAAACCAAAAAAACATTATTTAAAAACGTTTCATACTCATGATAATGTTGTTTTTCTTTTTTTAGACGGAGGATTTATTTTATCCACTCAGATCAAAGAGGGGCGAAAGATATCAGAGGGGCAGTAAAACTTATATACAGACAAGAACCTCTCAACGCCATGGCTAAAAAGTAGAGACAAACAGACAAATAATAGTACAGAAGACACAACTTAGAAAAGTAAAGACTAAGCAACACGAACCCCACCAATACTGAGGGTCATCTCAGGTGTACAAGAAGGGTTAGCTATTTCCGCTTCACATACGGCACCCATCGTCCTGCTCATGTTATTACAAACCCGGTAAAAAGTATTATTTGGTTGGTCGAATTCGTGGTCAAAAGGGAAGTGGATTGTAGTTACGACATAAGGAACATATCCGATATTATCTGTGATATAGGCGCGCAATTTCTGACTTATTGACCATCCTTGTATGATCCAAATGATGGATCATTTGTTTACGTTATAAAACTGCATGGGCTTTTGAAATACAATTATTAGATACACATAAAAAAGAAGATGTGGTATGACTGTTAATGAGACAACTATCCACAAAAGACCAAAATGACACAAACATTAACAATTATAGGTCACCGTACGTATGTTATATACGCGAGGACAATTATCCTTCATGTAGATAATGTATGTATACAAATCGCCAATCTTTGATCAGTGGTGATGATTAACCGGAAGCAAACCCCGTAAGATCTTTTATGTCTTGCATTCCTGGGTCATCATGCATTATACATGTTCAAATTGTAGACATCATTATTGAAGGAAAACAAGTCCATTATTGACACATTGACTAAGGATTAAGAATAAAGCAAAACAGAGGATTTCTGATAATTTGTTTTGTCTCTTTAGGTATCACACCATCAAATAATCCCTCCTATTTATAATGTACACAACGTTTGTGCAAGTAGCTCTACTCCGACACAAAATAGTGCTTTTGATGTCCTGGTTTACTTAAACTAACAAACAAACTTGCAGAAATGAAACTTTTGGTGAAAGAGACATATATTTAGACCATTTTGAGCCAAAAGTAACTTGTCTATGAGTTTGCGTTTAAAGGTTGTCGTGTCTGAATATGGTTAGTTGCCTCTTGATAAACACAACGACTGAAACAGCTTTGGCGTCTCGTCAGTTGAGATATGTCTTAGTGGTGCTAAGTTATCTCAATTGTCGACTGACAGATCTTACTTACATTAATGGACGCTACTTTATTTAGACAGCAGAAAATAAACATCATACATTTGTAGTCTTGCAATTAATATAGCAAAATATGATGTATTTCCTACCAGTGGAGAGACCGTTAAAAGTCTGGGTATTAAGTACTTCTTTGCAAGTCAGATATCATTTTTATCCGCATCTTTTTTCATCTGCCATTGTAGCGACGATGAAAGCAAGCCAGACCTTCCACTCAGTCAAGATTTAATATTCCGTGGCCACACAATGGCAGATCTTAATCGACTGACCATTATACCTGAGATCGTCCCCAGTTTTTGGTTGGGTTCGTGTTGCTTTGTTTAGTTCTCTGTGTTGTGATTCTGTGCTATTTTTGTCTATTTTTCTTAAATTTGGGCCATAAAGTTGTCTGTATATTTTTTATCTATAAGTTTGACTGTCGATCTGATATATTTCGTCCCTCTTTTACACTCATATACCACAACGCTGCTTGGTTTAGGGAAGATGAACTCAACCGAGAAAATATTTTGGCACAAAATAGGATACATTAAAAGGAGAAGTTCTCATAATGGTGTTCATTTGGGTTATATAAATATTACTGTTTCTTAGCGTTCGTTTCAGTATGTGTTGCATGCTCGTTTGTTTTTCTTACACTTCAGTGTTTCTGTTGTTTCGTTGTTTTCCTTTTTTAGTTAAAGTGTTGCTCATCTTTTATTTGAATCCTGGATTTTAAAATAGGTGATGAAACCCCCCCCAAAAAGGATTATATTAAAACACTTAAAACACTTCGAGAATATAACGTATATCTTCTTCTTGTTTCCATTCATGTACATGGCTTATACAGTCAAGTTTCTATCTAGATGGCATAATTGGTACCTTCTGTTGTCGTTCTTCTCATTCTTAGATAATTATTTTCTTTTTTCGTCCGAAATGAGTGGTTAGGGACTCTAGTGCTAGTGTCGTTTTATAGATGTGTGTTTGGTGTGAACTTTTTTAATGTACGTATTTTAACATATCATTTTTAACTTTTTACACATTTTGACTTTGTCATGTTTGTTGAATAGTTGTCTCATTATCACACATACCACATTTTTTTTTAAGTCTATGAATTCAAAATGGATACCTTCTGGGGTGACATATTTCACGATAAGTATGTATGATAAGTCATTATTTCTTCGGTTTACATTGATTTGAAAATTATAATTGAAACTTCAAAAACCAATAACTAATGACAAAAATATTTCACTCCATCCCTTGAATTTGGTGAAAGACATCACCAGAAGGTTCATTAAACTGACCAACCTTAAATTATATTCATTTACCTGTGTACATAATTCTATTTTGCGTAAATTTGTTCCATGAAGTTTTTTTAAAATATAACTGTTAACACCTTGTTTTTGATTTTGTATTTTCATTGTGTCACAAATCAACTTTATTCGTTTAGTGTATATTCATATGTGTTTATATATCTTTTGATTGAGTTTAGCAATTTCAAGTGTGTCTTTTTCTGATTTGATGTTACACTATTGTTTTAGATAAGAGCGAATACTGGTATCTATTAAAATATTTAACCCGCTGCATTATCTTAACACCTGTCTAAAACAGGAAGCTGATGTACAGTTATTGTGTGGTCCATAATTTTTATCTCGTTTCTCTAATCCTATATAAACTAGACCGATGGTTTCCCGTTTGAATTGTTTTACACATATTATTTTTTGGGGCCCTTAATAGCTTGCTATTCAGTGTGAGTCAAGGATCCATGTTGAGAATCGTACTTTGACCTTAATGGTTTACTTTTACAACTTGTGACTTGGATAATAGAGTTCTCTCATTGGCACTAATACAACATCTTCATATATAAAGAAACAAGTCAATAAAGTTATTTAATGCGTAGAAAGTCTAGTAACCAAAAAGTCTTCATTGATTTGTTAAATCAAATTATTCATTTTTCAATTTCTAAAAACTCATTTATTCACCAACAGCGATTCACGGAATTTTAAGGGAAAGACCTATTAGGATTAAAAATTGTAAACACTGTGATACTCCTTTTCAAGAATCACTCAACTTAAATCAAAGTGAAGAACAAAAAACGTATGATTATAAAACTATTTACTAACAACACACATACAGATCATCAAATGATAACAAGAACAAAATATGTAGTTTCAAAACTTAACGTTTAATATCATGCCTTCTTACTTCAATCTCCAAGTACCGATGAAAGTTCGAAATGTCCTCATGGTCTAACATGTTGATGCTTTGTGTATGGTTATCGCACGTAGAGATGTTTGGACAATCTTTGGAATATATTTTGTGCAGTCTTAAAATCTCATTGCATTTTCGAGGATCTGCAAATCCAATATTACATGCAAGGCATACAATATCCGTCGCTATCCCACAGTAGTAAAAACCATCTACGGCTAACCGTTGCACATCACTATTTGAGATTTTATCCGGAAATGATCTGAATGAAATAATTCGATCTTGCAATCCGTCAACCTTGTAGTTCGTCGATGGTTTTCTCTTCTCTTCCGAACTTAGCTTCCTGTCAATTTGTATAACAAAAGGACATGTCTCAAAATTTTCTCTGTGTCTTTTCAGTGGATCATCCGTGATATTCCATGTACGCAAACATCCCTTACAGTAAAAACACTGAACATAATCAGAAAAATTTAAATAAAAAAACCCAGCAAATGCTAATTTCCCCCAAAATAACTTGTTTTCATTTGGATAATTATTAAATGATCGTAAGCGCGATTCATATGTACTAAACTGCTGAAATATCATAGACGGGTTTTCGTTCAGAAATATGGATTTGAGATAATTTTCGATTGAGCTTCTACTCCTGCGTAATCCATTGCGTCTGTAATGGTACCAGCAATAATTCGACCTTCTGCCAAAAAAGATTCTAAATATTTTCATTATTTGTTTATGCATGTGGGTATGGAGCTTGAAATTTCCCAAATCAAGTTGCTCACAGTCATAAAATCTTATAAAACTGGTGGATGTGTCTCTAACAAAACTATCTACAAAGTCATTTAAGCAAATAGGGTCGTACCGACTGACGGATTGCAATATACCCAAACGAACACTTAACAATTTTTGTTCTACTTCAACTCCCCAACCTTTTAAAACTTCTAATGCTAAATTTCTCCATCGCTTACACGTTTCTTTGTCAAATTGAATTTTGTTTAGTGTGTTTTGATTAGCATTTAATGCATTCAAAGGTCCATCTAGTTTTTTAGCGGGTGGATACCGCAGTAACGCATTTTCAAATGGTGATTCCAATCTCCGAAACATTTTCATTTCAGTAAGCCACAGTGGCACACTAGCCTTTTTCGATCGAACAACTGGAATGATATCCGCTAATGGACTTCCTTTTAAGTGTCGCCCAGCCGTTTCGACTAGCTTGATAAAAGTTTTCTTACAAACTTGATATTCTTCCGGAATAACAATTACAAGTTTCATGACTGTTTTTAGTGTTTGTGAAAAAAAGTTATCCGGAAATGCAACACTAATCAAAGTAATATTATTAGGCTGAAAACCTAATTTTTGAAGAATTGTCATCAGCTTACTGATATACTCTAATTCCTTTTGAGAATTACTGCATATACAAGCCACTTGAACATCTTTAGTCTGGATAATGCCACCAAATACTGAACTTGAACCTTTAAAATACATAAAAAAAATGATATGAATACAAAACTGTCATATCCTTTAGGAGACTATAACACAAAATACGGAATAAACGATACTACCATGTTTGATAATTGTAATGCGTGTCAATTTTCCCATTTGATCGCAACAAAACATGATCTATTTGAAACTTAAAACATTAAACAACAATACCGTATAATGACGGTCAACACTCAACATGATCAATGAAATTTACCATGTTCAAACATTTGTAGGCTTTTAGAATTGAAATAAAACAATATTAATATGTTGCATCCAAAACACTTTCTGAATTAAATTCATCAAAATCCGAATACCTCCAAAACAGCTCTTCTTTCGATATTTTTGTTATGTGTATGCAGTTCCTTAATTTATTAAAACGCTATACACATTGTGATGCTGTGGACCTTCTTAGCGTCACTGTTGTATCTACACAAACAAAAAATGTGATTCTGTGCTATTCTGATTTTTACATTTCTCTGGAACATATAGTCCGGCCGATCGGTGAAAAAATTGCTCAAATAATGAGGAAAGCACCAATTTTTGCATGATGGTACATTTTTGTGTACTGATCAATATAAGCTATGGACCCACCCTCAAAATTCAAAATGGCGGCTTATTTCAAGATGTCTGCCGTACGTTCTAAAATATTTCCCAATATTGCACAAACCACAGTGGATTTGATGCTGGAAGCACAAAAATCCACATATTTGAATGACTTGGTGTACTTAGCAAGAGTTTGTTTTGATCTATCTTTGAAATACAAAATGGCCGCCTTGAAAAATAAGCAAATATTCATTATTGAGAATTGACCTGAATATAAGCATTTTATTAATGTATAGTCATAAATAATGCATTAAGTTTCTGTCCCAGTTCTGTCCTTTTAATAATAGCGAAAAGTTTTCATTTGAATTATAGAGATATTATTTCACCCTACATTCTTGGAAAATATGCACAATTTGAAAGGAGATCTTTCTTACAAATTGGGTTTTTTAGTTTATCACGAGGCGACTTATTACTCAAACTACACGGAATTGCAAAACAACTGACAGTGGTAGCATTTCAAAACAATTTGGCCTATTTCCGATTTTTTCTTTGAACAAACTAATGTTGAAAATTATCCGACCTGAATTTATCCTATTTAAATTTCTGAGATGTCATGTTTTATTGTGTTGAAAATATTCGTAGAGAAGCACTGTAGCAGCAGAGATATTTTTAAAAACAGAGTGGACATCTCATAGATTCCAATGTTCGCCTATTTGTATTTGAAAGTATTACAGTATAGTTTGTACCCCACCTAGAGTAGAGAATTATAATAACTACAATGTTTAAACCATACCTTTGGTAAGACAATTATCCACCAACGAAACTGATTCCTTTTGTTTTTGGCTATCAATAGAACTATATGCTAGTTCTTTTGAGTACTCATGATTAAAAGTTTCTACAAAATAAATGATGTTGATAAGATTTAAATTCTATTTTAGTCCGTTTCTGTGTGTGTTACAATTTAACTTGTTTAATGTTGTGTCGTTGTTCTCATCATATATTTAATGCTTTACCCTTAGTTCAAGTTTGCTACCCTCGATCTAGATTTTTTCAATCAATTTACGAGTTTTTAACAGCGATATACAACTGCTGCCTTTATTAATTAGTTTAATTCAAAATAACACTTGCATTCAAAATATAATTTGACTAGTTGCTTGATTATTTTTCTATATATATTTTTTTTTAACTTCGTTATTAAGTATGATAAATTACATGAATATACAAAGCTGATCAGTGGTATCAGAATGTAACCAAAAAAATCCAGACGAACGAGTTTTTTATTTCAAATTTAAAGAGAAAAGGACTTATTTTGAAGTCGGATTATTGCTAAGTATAAGTTGAAGTAATTATATTGTTCTTCTATGATCATGTTAGTAACTAAATACCGATATTTTGCAGAAAAGGTAAAACAGACACTTAAAAAGACATACCTATTCCTGGAGATGATTCATCGTGGTGGCTCTGGTTTTTGCCAATATCTAAAAGTAAAAAAAACAAACAAATCGAAAAGTTTTGATTTAAACGAAAATCCATTTGTTTACGTAACAGATTTAAAGTGTAATCAGTAAAGCGTTCATAATTATCTAAAAAAAAAAAAAAACGATTTAAGCTGTTAATATGCAATACGGCAAAACCAAAAGTTTACAACTAAATATCCAATCCATGTTATAATATCCACAATACACGAAAAGAGGGACGAAATATACCACAAATATTATCACCAAACAGCCTGTCCTTCAAATTGTCGACCTCTCACTTTGAGACAGAGTGGGACAGTCTGATATGCCAACCTTCTATATTAGACATATTTGAACCCAGTACCCGTCAACCACATTAATAATTGTCTTCATCATATAATACCTCTTTTCTGTAAGTAACATTTATGCAACGTACCTCTGCATGAACACTGTTCTTCTTTATAAAAACATTAACAGAACCCGCATAGATACTCCTAGGTAATAACTAAAGATGTCAGCCGAAAAACAAATTAAATTAAAACGGTTAATGAAACATACCTGATAATGGCTCTACATCTTGGCTATTCTGTTCTTCAACATCTCCTTTAAGTAAAAAAGAACAGCTTTGGTTAGCATGATGATGTATTTACTTGAAATGTGATTATACTGTATCTCTGTTTTCTTCTTCAGATTAATAAATTACAAATCAATTGAAGCAGCTATTATTGGTTTGTAAAAACTATCGGTAACGAAACGGCAGTATGTTGGAATCCAACACAGTAAATTATAAAACATGACACATACCTGGTCATATTCGTGTTCATAATATATCAATATCGTATATTATGACTGTCAAAATATTATACTTTTCAAAATATTATACTATTTGCCGCTATAATATAACAACGAACAATTGTATATACAGAAATGGTATTATCAAACAAGCTGTCATTCGAATCGGCGACTTGTCACTTTAAGACAGAGTGGGACAGTCTGATATGTTAGCTTCCTATGTAAGACCGATTTGTACCCAGTACCAATTGACCAAAATTACAATTTTTCTAACCAATGGTATAGCTCTTCTATGTAAGTGATATCTATGCAGCGTACCTCTGCCAGGAAACTGGTCTTCTTTATTAAAACAAAATTAACCTGGGTTGTATTCGTCATCCACATTCTCTTAGATGAATACTTTATGTCATGGATATGGGTGATCACTAAAAAATGTTCTCATTAATGAAAACAAGAATTACTAACACCATTCTGCTGATGTGAAACAAATTGAAGATGCCAGTCAAATCGCGGTACAGCTTTGCAAGTGTTGAAGAAAGAGCGTGGACACCGAATGGATTAGGACACAGTTAATGTATTTAATTTAATCTAATCTTTTATAAGAGATAACAAAAAGGGGCATTATTCAAAGGACCCCATTTGTCTCGGTGGTCACAGTTTTATTTGCAGTTGTTGTTATTTGCCTCAAACCCGTATGAGATACGTGAAATCCGTTGACTTCATTGAAAGGGATCAACAGGAGTTTTGTATGAAGAAAGTTATTTTAGGTCATAACATTTCAGACATAAAGTGTCTGCTGTCTATCAAGTCTAAGGTATATGTTTATTTAAGTCCACAATCTAAATAGGAGTTGGTGCTTAAGGGTCATAATATATTTTTATAGATATTAAGGAAGGTGTTCTATTAACTTTTTAATTTTTACATTAATTTCACGCTGTTCGAATTTCATAAATCGGTTGAAGAAAAAAAATCCGGCTTCAATGTTCCTTATATGCCAATAATGTATGCTATTGCGTGATATATGACTTACATATTAATGAAAAGCTACGTTTTATCAATTCCAAGTCCATTTGTTTTTTTACATCAGTTGAATTCCAGGTAAGGAGTATGCATACATCATGTACATTTAACCGTTGTACATAGGTTAGACAAATCTTGACACAAAAACAAATTAAATTAAAACAGTTATTGAAACATACCTAATAATGGCTCTACATCTTGGCTATTCTGTTCTTCGACATCTTCTTTAAGTAAAAAAAGAACAGCTTTGGTTAGCATGATGATGTATACACATGGAAAAAAGTATTGCAACACAAAATTATAATTGAAATAAAAAAAAAAAACACTCTTTATTTTTTTGAGATATAATTTGTTGAAATATAACTAAGTGAACATTATTAAAATATCACCCGAGTTTAATTAATACATATCGATTCAATCAATTCTTATCTGCACATGCAGCTACTGCACTCGTAAACAATAAAATAGATGTTTTTATCCTCATTGTTTTAAACACTTTACCTAACCAATTTTATAAAGTTATGTGATTGACACCTTGTAATTGGTCATCCACAACTCATAACTGCATCAAGATGGCAAATAATCAGCATGAAAGAAGCAGGAAAATTTCACGTATTATTGGTCATCACCATTCCACTATAAGTCGTCTTGAGAATAAAAAACAGGCAACAAACGATATTTAACACCTTCCGAGATTAAGAAGTCCCCCCTATAACATCTGCAAGAGAAAATCAATCATACTGAAGGTTGGTCAGAAGGAAAGCAATTGCAAACAATACAATCCTAAAATGTGAGTGATGACCATACATGAGCCTTTAAACAAGAACTGTTCGAGATTGGCCTATCGCTACTGGTTATCGTGCGATAAAACCATTTCGGGAACCTTTACCTACGAACAGATACATAGTTGCCCGTATCCAATATAGTGCAGAGCTCACAAAAGGTGGAAATTAGCATCGTGGAGAAAGATCCATTGTTCCGATGGAATTCGGTTTATCTTCCTTGGCCCGATCGTAGCCCGAATTTGAACCGTATCGAGCATATATTGGACACTTTTAAGGGTAAAATGCACAAAAGGACATCACAGTTCAAATACGTCATGAAATAAACAATACCCTTCGTCAGGAATGGTTGCTGCTACCTTAACAATCCCCTTCCCTTTCATGAATTTGACCTACCGAATTAGACTTTTTACCGGATTTGTAATCACATAAGCAACACGACGGGTGCCGCAAGTGGAGCAGGATCTGCTTACCCTTCCGGAGCACCAAAGATCACCCCTAGTTTTTGGTGGGGTTCGTGTTGTTTATTCTTTAGTTTTCTATGTTGTGTCATGTGTACTATAGTTTTCTGTTTGTCTTTTTCATTTTAGCCATGGCGTTGTCAGTTAGTTTTAGATTTACGAGTTTGACTGTCCCTTTGGTATCTTTGGTCCCTCTTTTAACAACAAATTAGTCGACTTATGGCAGGAATCAAAAGATGTTAAGATGCGGTTATCCGTTTGAATTGAGGGTGCGCACACAGTACTAATTCTTTGGCGTATAATGATCAACCATGATGGGGACAATCATTTTGAGATTTATTTTGAATTGTCTGACATTGTAAAGATCGACTACAGTAAAAGTTGTTAAATACAGTTTTTTTGCACAAAAACCACTTCATTTTGTTATAAAAATTTTGGTTAGATAAAACATTTTTTTTTCATACATTTTTTGTTCATTTTAATGCCAATGTTATCATAAACCACGTTTCAATATCATTTTACACATATTTTATCATATTCCATCCAAAATAAGAGGCTGATTTTTTAAGTTTTAAAAAATCAAGGTGATGCAAAAAATTCTGACACAACAAAATAAGTAAAAACTTTGAACGAAACATACCTTGTAATAGTTGTGAGACTTCGTCATTCTGTTCTTCAACATCTCCTTTAAGTATAAAAGATCAGTGTTGCTAAGCGTGATGATATATTTCCTGTTGTATTGTATTTTTAAAGGGATTGGGGTACTGCAATTGTG
The DNA here is from genome assembly GCF_036588685.1 of Mytilus trossulus. NCBI lineage: Eukaryota > Metazoa > Mollusca > Bivalvia > Mytilida > Mytilidae > Mytilus > Mytilus trossulus. The sequence continues at coordinate 4,108,896 of NW_026963294.1, forward strand.
TTTTTCTCTCTCTTCAGTTTGACAAAATAAAAATTAATTGACACTTAATCCTATTCAATTAACGTCACATACTGTTGTATACGACGCCAGCCTCTTATTTAGTACACCACATATTTGTGTTTATCGTATGAACACAATCACTGTTACGAATAAACAGGAAACTCATTACATGTCTTATTTGTTAATGTTTTAAGATAATTGAAGCATTTTGCCATTTTTTAACTCGATAGAATTCAGATATAGTATTGAGTAAATATATTCTAGATAACATTTAGTGTTTAAATGCTTGTACCAAGTCAAGTATATGACACTTGTTGTTCATGTTGTTCATGTGTTTAGGTTTTTTATCATGTACTTTTTGTTTTGAATTGTCCTCGGAGTTTGTTTTTTTATATGATTTTTCTTTTTACTACAATCTGATTGTGAAGTTATTTGCTGCAATTTATTCAAAGCATTGTTTTCTTTAATGAGAAGGTCGATATTGTAAATGCATGTTGCCCCGGTAGTGGGATGAAGAGATTTGTTGATTTTCACCTTGACAACATTGTGTCCCAGATACAAAGAATTGGTTTCGAAATTTTGCTGTCATTTATTCTAAACGGATCATCACATTCATAGTTTCACGGAAATGTTCATTACCCAGCCTAAAAAAAATAGATATTTTACAAATAAACTGATTGACACCTGATCTATAAGAAAACAATTTTAAAACACAACTGGATGAGGGTATCACAAGCCCAATAGTCAACACTTATTTGTTGACATGAATATTAATAATGTGGTCATTTTTTATAATTTTCCTGTTAACAAAACTTTGAATTTGTCGAAAAAAAACTAGGATGTTCTTATCCAAGGCATAGATTACCCTAGCCGTAATTGGCCAAACCTTTTTTGAATTGTGGATCCTCAATGCCCTTCAACTTTGTTCTTGTTTGGCTTTATATTTTACTTATATGAGCGTCACTGATGAGTTTTATGTAGAGGAAACGCACGTTTAGTGTACTAAATTATAATCTTGGTACCTTTGATAACTGTAATTATACCTATGAATACAATTTTTATCCTTAGAAACATTGACACAGTTTTCAGTAAAACCAAACTTAATATCATATATGTAATATATGCACATTCTATAAGGCGTTTAGTACTGTGCTTTGTCATTGCACATGTTTTTTTCTGACTGCTAATGACGCCTTTAAACTAATTTCAACGAGTGTTGGATATGTATTGTTGATATTTATAAATGTCTTATTTACATGAATTCATAGATAATTATTTCTCTCAGCTCTGTACAAGGTGTCTGTTTTATTTACCTTTGGACTGTATAAATACCGTATAACGTTCGGTTTGTGTTTTGTACTTTTATGTTTGTATCGAGCTGGTGAGTTAATAGATATAAGGAGATGTGACATGAAAGCAAATGAAACAACACTCCATCCACGTCACAATTAGTAACAGTGAACCATTTTAGTGAAAAGTACGACATCAACTAGAGAAATTGGCTGACAGACAAGCAATTGAGAACCGAAAATGAATCATGTTAAATCTGTTCATTCAGGAAAACCAACTTTCTAATCTATATAAAAAAAGTGAATGGAGAAACACGTATGAACCTAGTTCACGAACTTAACACAAGGTTCCTGTTCAGGTGCAAAGAAATTCATCGTTTTTAAACGTTTTTGTATGTGCCAACCTTCACCCTTACCTGGATCAAAAATGTAACACTGCCCTTTTCAGCTGATATTTCATTGTTATAGTGTGTTCTTATATTGTAGACTCAAACTGCTGTCACAGGTTCAGGGTGAGGAGTTTTGCGTCTGCAAACCTGACCCGCCCGTCACATTCTTAATGTGTCAATCTGAAGTCAGCAGCCTGTAATTCAGTGGTTGTCTTTTATTTGTTGATATCATTTTTGTTGATGCTTAATGCTTTGTTCTCTAGTTTGTATTGTTATTTTGGTGTCTTTTGTTGTTGACTATTTGGTATTGGTATTGGTCATTTCTGTAGGCCGTATAAGGACATATAATTCAATGATATATCGCGTGGTTTCAAGTGATTTTTCTTTGACAATCTTACCGCATTTTCTTATGTTCATATATGTGTACAGAAACATACCTCTCTTTTTCGACATTTTATTCTTCCGTCTCTTGGCACGTATTCTCAAAACACATATTAAAGATATTACAAGTATGAGCGTACCAATTATGCCGAATATAACATATCCTAAGTTTCCTGAAAAACAAAAGATCGTTTTAATTTATATTAAATATACTTATCTGTCATCATTATAAACTTACTCTACCATTACTATACATATTAAATGTATCAATTGAAAGTATAAACAAACTAGTGACTCTCGAGTTACTGTGTCGCTCATTTGTGTCTACTGTGGTTATGAAAACCAAGCAAAATCAGTTTAAAATCAATAGTATTAGATTCACCGATATTGATCGACACAAAGTTTGTTTCAATTTTATCCGGTAGATAGAGTCAAACCAGATCATCTCATTGTATTTACTTACAATAGTTACTTAAAACCCTTATCATTATTCAAATAAGTTTATACCATTTGAAATTATATTTTTACAGTTTTCTCCATTGACCATGTTGACCTCAATAGTATTAACCCCAATGTTGTATTGTCAGCAATAGCGGCAATCTCGATAAGCGGGGCATAGATTACATTTCTTTCAAACTTGAAAGCCTAACGATGATTAAGGCCTCGGAAATAGCATATGTGTTGCACCAAAAGATCTTCTAGTATGATATCATTTCATATTGTGCGTTTACTTTTATCTGTTAGATGTTGCACTGATAAGTCTTTTGTAGACGAAACGCGCGTCTAGCGTAAATACAAATGTATTCCAGGTCTCTGCGAGGAATTCATTTACAACCACTGGGTCGATGCCACTGCTGGTGGAGTTTTAATTCCTCAAAGGTATCACCAGTCCAGGAGTCAATACTTCTGTACTGACATGAATTGTCATTGATATGATCATATTAATAAATTAACTGTTTAAAAAACTTTTGACGTTTAAATACTAAGGCTTTTCTACCTCAGGAATATATTACCTTAGCTGTATTTTGCAAAAAGTTTCGGACTTTTGGTCCTCAATGATCTTCAATTTGGAACTTTATTTTGCCCTTTTTAACGTGTTTGGATTCGAGCGTCTATTGTAGACGAAATGCGCGTCTGTTGTGTTAATTTTGGTGTCAATGGTGAGTTTGTTTGCTTAAACGTAAAGACTCCGAAAATGTATATACATTTTTTGTGTTTGTGTTGTTCAGTGATAGAAAAATAGATAAATAGCCTTTTCTCTCATAAAATAACAATACCAATGTTACAGGGATAATTATAAAAAAAATAAAGAAATATAAAAATACAAAGTAATTAAATACACATATTTTAAGAAAAAGTTTTAGTGTTATAATACGTTGAAATTATTGTTGACAAAATGTATGTTTACTGTTATAACAAAATCATACAATTGTAAAGCTGTCTGAGTGTCTTTGGTATTTTGAGAGTTAAACAGTGTCTTGAGTTTTAGAATATTATGTTTGATTATCATTTCGTTTGGTATCAATGTTTGCATGTCTTTCTTCTTCTAAAGCTGGGCAAATAAAAGTAAAAGTGGCCTCCGATATTTCCATGCTGTCATATAGAAATCTTTTGTTACACTTTTGTGAATATGATCCAATATCCCCTTTTGTATTGGGAGTGCATGTTTTGAAGTTCGATAAAATGTCTTATATAAAGTAAATATAAAAATCACTTGTTTGATTGTTTTCATAAATAGCTACACACCGCAAACGTACCATAACACTTTTATTTAACAAGGAGTAAAATCAGTAAATTTCCGCGAATAAGATTATTTTATTTGAAAAACTCTGTTTTACACAGCAATCAACTTTAAATTAAAGGAATCGGGAGAAACACACCAACGAATACACTAACGGAACACTTTATGCAAGACAAAACTTAAATTTTACCGAGTGACAATTTTGAATTTGGATTTCATTATGGTATCGTACTTCCTGCTGTTCTAATACAACTTATTAACATACCTGTTTCTTTTTGTTGGTCATTATCCGTTTCGACAGTAATGTTATGTGAATTGTTGTTTGAGTTGGAAATTGACATATTTGTCGTTTGCATATGAATGAATACTGCAAATAAAACAAGTTGTATTATGTACGTACGTCAGACAAAATATGTGCATGCACAGAAGTAAAACTCAATAAAACGTGAGTTAAAATATTGCCAGTTGTATAATGGCTTTCGTCTATCTGAAGAGAATTATCAAGACCTGGACATTGTTGTTGGTGACGCTAGTCGCTAACTGTGTGTTTTTTGTTACATATACGTTCTAACATGTATTATAAAATCAGTATTTAATTGCATTAATATATTTGGTGTGGACATTCAAATGTATAATTAGTTGGTATTATTTAAAAACAATATTGTTAAATTTCTAAATTAAATATAATTGGTGGTATTGTTTAGCAGGAAACAGTATAGTAGTACACCAACAACCAGTGATCTATTTAAGAAATTGAAAAGAAACTATATGACATGATCAATGTCACCGATAATGCTGTTTGGAGGACCAAAATATCTCCAATGATACAAGTTGTACTCCGTTTAGATATGACGAAACATTGTTCAGGTCTCTATATATATATTAAGTGAGTATTTAGCACTTTCATTGTTAATCGAAATCATTATAACCACTAGAATGATCATGGCAGTGACATTGAATAAAAGGGTTTCACATTTATCATTTATTGAAAGTACAATTTAAATAAGTCTTTTAGGTTTAAAGGGGAGCATGGAACTAAAATAATGAGATAGCTTCTACAACTCATATATTTTGTGCGGCCAGTACGCAAAAGTTCTTACTAAAATATGTTTGGAAACTTTCGTACGGATAAGCAACGATTTACCAGGCAATAATTTTTACATATAAATTCAAATGCCTAAAGGTATTCAATTAAGTCCTTGCTCGTTTTTTTAGTTAAGCCTTTGTTTATCTTATATTTATCTATCTAATTTTAAATTTAATTACATGAACCGTTGTAAACTAAGTCAGCTTGGCGAATGAACCGTTCATTCTCGAATCTCATTGTACATGTGAACTTGATGTAAGATAGGTCACTCATGAAACTCCAAGTAAAATTCTTTCCGTTAGCTGAACATGAACATCTTTCTGGCCTGCACTGGTTTAACTTGTGATAGCATAGGTCCTCGTGGTTACGAATAGTGTCTTCCAAAACATCATTTACATAAAAGTCAACACCTTCCACGTGAGGTTTCCAACATGAGAAACATGACAGTATAAATCTGTTTCCTTTTTTATGTTTTTCTATTTCTCCAGAAATTTCAATATTTATGTTTGGAGCAAAACCTGAATATGTACAGAAAAACCTATAAGTGAGTAATTTTTGCAATTACTACAAAATTGTAGGTAACCAGGTTCAATCCCCTGTTTTTTTCTTTTAAAAAATGTCCTGTACCAAGTCAGGAATATGGACATTTTGTTATATTATAGTTCGTTTCTGTGTGTTTTACATTTTACTGTTGTGTCGTTTGTTTTCTCTTATATTTTAGTGTGCATTCACATTACTATTAGACGTGTCACGGTACTTTTCTATTCTTTTCTATAACAAATTCATGTATTTGGTTTTGATGTTAAATTTGTTATTCTCATCGGATTTTGTGTAATGGCAAGTCCGTTTATGCGTGTGTTACATTTTAATGTTGTGTCGTTGTTCTCCTCTTATATTTAATGCGTTTCCCTCAGTTTTGGTTTGTTACCTCGATTTGCTTTTTTGTCCATCTATTTACGAGTTTTGAACAGGTGTTATTACTGTTGCCTTGTTTTACACTTATACTAGAGCGTTACGACACACAACACATTATCCTAAGACCATCTTGAAATTGCACTTAGTTGGAAATTATTTGCTAATGTTGCAGGTCATATTTTCAATTTGAGAGGAACACGGCATCAAAATAGTAAAAAAAACAAATATACCGAACTCCGTTGAATATTCAAAAGGAAAAACCTTTAATCAAATGTTTAAATGAAGATCTCTAACACATCAAACGAACAGATAATAATTGTCATATTGCTGACTAAGTAGATGCATTTTCTGATATAGAAATGTTTGATTTTTTTTTAAATTTTGATAGCTTAACCTCTGACATGCATGTCAGTCGCATACTATGCAACTATATTTACAGGAAGTGTGAACAAAACAAACAAGCATTGGAGGTAAACATGTAAAAACATTCAAAAAGGTAAACAGCTGTTTATAAGTCATAATTCGATTAAGAGAAAACCCATGTGGATTACAAACTAAAATCAAGGGGAAAACAAAGGAACAACAAGAACATTGAACTGTAACAAGCGGAAATGCCAATATACATTGAAACGTTCTACTTCTTAATAACTGTCATATTCTGACTTGGTACGGGACATTTTAGGACACATTGTGGATTGCATCTGGTTTTGTGGCTAGCCAAACCTCCCGCTGATATGACAATGTTAATTTTTGTTTCGTTTAAATGACAACACAACGTAAACTACACACAACCACACACAATATCACTTGTCATAGAGAAACGCACAAACAAACAAATAATGCTCGACACAACATCCAAACCAAAGAACCACAACGAAAATCATTCATCAACGACTGACAGCACAAACAGTGACGCAAATAGTACGGAAAGCGTTATTTTGAACTATATTCAATTACGTATACACTACTAGTATAACATCTCATTCGAACGAAACCACAACAGAAACACAGAAAAACATCACATGAATGATTGATAAACAAAATACTGAGACATAAAATATGGCAATGGAAATTTACAACCGATTAAACAGTCATGTTCATGTTGAGTCCTAAGCAGACAGCCGAGGTAGATGTTAAGATGTTAAAACACAATCTAAGATGGGAAAACATGTCATTAGTAAATTAAGACGCAGACACTTAGTATAGATAAACGAATTCGTGATGGTGTCCAGAAAATGTACGGAGTGTCATTTTTAATATTTTCTCCTCATAACTCTTTTGCAGCAGTTTCTACGTGAGAATCACACTCCCGTTAATGAGATACATATAGATTGAACATATGATGGTACGCGAGCATTATATATCAATTAAGATATGTAAAAAACATACGACGAAGCAGATCTAGAGGGTATGTTACTGCTGGGGAATGGAAAATCTATATTGTTGAAGTTGAAGTCATCCCATTTGTCAAAGATTTTAGTGTGAAGTCGTGTATTTATCGAGGAAAAAGATCAAGATATGAAGCATTCTTTCTTGTTTTAGTAGTAACCTTAATTTAAAGTTAACTGGGATTTTTTAGATGCAAGTACTAACTTATAAATGGGTTATTTAGTGAACATCAGCAATACATCTGAAATTTAATTAAAGAATTTTGCAAGGTGCATTTTGTTTTGTCCCTTATAAGGTTCTGAATGAATTCTGCTTCACATGTCAGAATGCAAAAACAAATCGGCCAGAAAGGATGCACAGTAAGTACATATAGTGCAAACATTTGAAGCGGGATTAAACGTTTTAATGGTACCAAATCTTTTCTGAAACAATAGCATAGCATCACAACATAGAAAAACACATGATAGAATGGCTATTGGAAGGCTAAACTCAATAAAAAAACGTAAATCAACACACTATGAACGAATCAATTTGATCTGCAATACCTGAATGCAAATGCACAGTCAATAAAATGTCAGAGACAAACATTCAAGGCCAAACAGCAAACAAACAAGTCCAAACAAAGCCATGGGAAGACACCACCGCGAAATATTTAACGCTTCGAAAATAATCACTTTTGAAAAAAAAACGGTTTTGATAATATACATGATATATACAGGTAAATGCAAATAATTTTCGTTTTAGGTATACAACTTGTGTGTTGTGTATAAAATTATTTCAATAATTGGGAATACCAAGAAAGTTCTGTCATATTAATACAGCTAAAACTTCTCTGTACAGATTTATGGAGAATAATATTGGTGTTCATAAAAATGTAGTACAACGAAGTGAAAATTAGTACATATTCAAAATAATGCAAGCTGGTATACAGACAAGATCCATATTAATAAAAAAAAAAAAAAAAACCTTTATAAACAGTATTAACAGGTCGAATCAACAAGAAAATACGATATGAGAGTAATCGCAGCTATTGATAGCCAGTAAAAGGCAAAAACAATTAATGGTAAAAAAACATGCATCAGAGACTAAAATCAATCCCATGGACTTAGTATTTTAACGTCATGAACAGTCAGAGAAGACATGACTTGTGCAATGTCAAAAATAAATGTATCGACAGGAAGAAGAATAGTGAGAAACGACTTCTTTAGAGATAAAAAAAATGACGAGTGTGTGTCTCTATACATCCCGCCTCAAAAGAGATATAATTTAGTAATATTTTAATTTGCTAATGACAACATTGATTTTAGTGCCAATATAAACTATATTCAGAGATCTAATTACAATATTGGTACGATAACCCTTTTTTATAAGTTTGTTAAAAGGTTCGATTTGTTTGAATCCGGGTCCGTTCGCGCCCATTCATGTTCGCACCCACTCATGTTCGCCCCCTTTCACTTTTGCACCCTACATGTTCGCACCCAAAGTCCGTTCGCAACCTACATGTTCGCGCACAATTTGAAATGGTTTTGGGTTTAATAACTTTGTAATCAAGTTTTGGCAAGTAGTATTCTAATAAGTATAATTGTTTTCGTTGTCTCAAAATAGAGCGAGACAGCATTTTTTATTGAGTTTAATAAATCTTAATTATGTTTTGGATAGTGTATTGTTAGAAATAAATATTCTTTTCTTAGATAAAGTGGAATTCTGTCAGCGTTTTATTTTGTGTTGAATAACTCGGCTTAATCATGTTTTGGTTAGTGTATTGTTATAACTTTGTTTCATTGACTTGTTACAAAATGGAGTGAGATTCTGACTACGTTTTTTTTTGTGTGTTGAATAAATTTTATCATGTTTGATCATTTATTGGTAATAATAGTGTATTGCTATATTTTGTTGATTCATTGTTTCAGATCAAAGGGACCAAGCTGTTAAAAACAATTTTGTGTTTTTGATTTAAAATCTTCAATCTTTTCCTTATACCAAGCTATAAATACATTCAGTATTTACACCAAAGTAATTAAAAACAACAATCATAATTTCCAATTATTCTACTGGAATTTGAATTAAAATTGGGCGCGAACGTGTAGAGTGCGAACGGCCCTTGGGTGCGAACGTGCGAGGTGCGAACGTGTAGGGTGCGAAAGTATATTGGGCTCGAACGGACCTGATACCGATTTGTTTACAGGGATTACATAGTGCTTTCCTCGCTTTAAGTGCAATTTAACCGTAACATTTAGAATGTGAAATACCATTTTTAAAAAGGTTTCTACAGGTACAGCTAAAGTTACTAATCAGATCTTTGTATCTATGAAAGAATTTAGTTAAAATTTAAAGTGATTTATGGTATCGAGTTCCCTAACACAATAATTTCCCAGTGATGCATTGATTACGTTCATTAAAACTTATGATATCAGAACACACACGGGTATACCGAACGAGTTGGGATATATAAACCCCGTATGATGGAGCTAAAGGCACATCGCCGTCTACAAAAGTGAAAATTAACAATAGGAAATGAAAAATCGTCTTTTCTGTCGTAAATTTTAATATGTTGTTTCCCGTTAGAAATTGAATGTCTAAATCTATATAGTTATTTCTTTTATAACATTTTCTATTTTGTCCATCTGTCATGTGTTTACAGTTAGCTCAATTGTGTTCTGTAATTTTTCAAACACACACGTGTGTGCAGTGAAAACAACCCAGTAATTTTTAATGAACGAATCATCGTTTACCAATTGTGTAAAGTGGACTTATTACTAATTTTACTGGTTCAAATGAGTATGTTGAACAATAAGTCAACACTCTGAATACGTCCTTTTTATTGATTTGTAATCTTTACGTTAGTTTGAACTCAATTACCTGCTCAGATCGCTACTCGCTTGATATGAAAAAAATTGTCGCTAGAAACTAAGGAGGCACGTGGTGTTGCTAATGAAATTGACATGAATTTGTCATTGTCGTCATAGGTAACATAGCGATAAACAGATCATGATTTGTCATCTCAACTTGATTCCTTTTCTCGTTTCACCCCACGGCTCAAGCGAGAAATCTTAAGATGATCAACGATTATTTATAACTATATGAACATTTGTCATCTATTTGATATTTCAATCTTATTTTAGCGAATTACCTTCAATATAAGATACTTGAGAAATTGTCTCTTTCTTCCCGTATCGACACTTCCATTCTCCAATAGCATTATGCTTGATAGTCTTTAGCGTCACTGTCGTTAACCTTTGAAATTTCTCCATAAATATCAAGTCGTCCTTGTAATTTTTTGAACAGGTCGGCCGATTTTCTAAACTGCATTGCCCACGATTTTTACCAAACGGGTCAACAAAAAGAATTTCATGTTTTGCATCAGGAACTATACATTTGACAGTAAGATAAACGGTTGTGGTTTTCCATGTCACGCAAATTGGTGTGACAACAGACGTGACAAATACACCTAAAATTTATATGGCATTGTAGATAAACTTACAAAAAACTCATTTGTTTAAAAAAAAAAGTGAAATAAAACGTTATTACTATTGCTTTATATCTGATGATTAGATCTTTAAATTACAAAACAACTTGATTTGAGTATCTGTTTCTAGTTACCCTCTAATGAGTAACAACATAACATGTCATGTTAATTCCAATGAGCTCATGCAATATAAAGTGATTATTCGAAGTTCTAATGCATATTCATAAAAAACACTATAATTTAAATAAAAAAGTATTGTTCGCATTACGGGGTCTATTTAACTAACCAGGTGATTATTATTGTACTCAATGTTGAAGGCTATACGGTGTATTTTAGTTGTAAACTGCATCATCTGATCTCTGAAGGATATTTTGTTAAACTTTCAGTGGTGTTTATACAATATTTGTATATGATTGGTAATACCTTATGAATATTTACCTAAGATCATCAAGAATACTTCAACTTGGCCTAATACACAACCAAACATCATATCAATTTATTGAACGCAGTTATCCAGAGAGTTTCAAATTGCTAAAACGAAACATGATGAGAACTAAAAAAATATTATGAAACAGCAAACACAGAAAAGTTAGATGTAAAGCAAATTAAGCAAAACGTGTATTACGATATTTGATAATAAATATTTATCGTGTCATTGCAATGGAATATTATTCACAAAGATTCTCCCAATAGTTTCCATGCAAAAACAAAACTTTAGGAAATTAAAAACCAATTGTTCAGAGAACAATTGAAGGTCTTTCCATCAAAACAATGTATTTTGATATGAAAAGTTGTGAAACTAAGTTTGAAAATGTCATTTCAATCGTCAAATGATAGCTCCTAGTAAGCTGATTCCAAAAATATATTGTTTCCATACATTTTTTTTAAATAAGGGAGATAATTTGTTACTTCCGGTTTGAAAAATGTTACTTCCGATTATATTTGAATATTTACTTGACACTGATTCCAAAAAAATCTGGTTCTATATACTTTTATATTAATAAAGTACAAAAAATAGCTACTTCCGGTTTACAAAAGGTCACTTCCGGTTGTTTTTTTCAAGTTTAAATGGTTTGATACCTTTTTCTAAAAGTTGTATATCTTTATCATGTATACATATAGAATAAAAGCAAAGGTCAAAATCTAGAACGTCAAATTAAGCTATGACCTTGAGATCAATTTCAAGGTCATAAACCAAGGACCTCAAATCAAAAGACCATAGGTCTTAACTATATTTAGTTAATGAGTTAAATCACCAAACGCGTATTTTTAAATACAAGAGGGGAGAAAACTCCCTTTTACTTTCAACGTACGCTTGCAATCAAAATTTACATCTTACGACATGTCGCAACTAACAATTTAGTAAAAATAATTTGTTGATATCTTATACAGTCTTTGGATATAAGTTAAAATAAGCCAAATTCAAATATTATAATATGACCTTGACCTTTGACCTTGACCTAATTTTCATTTTTTGGGACCAAGGACCTCAAATCAAAAGATCCTAGGTCTCTATCACTTATGGTTTATAAGATAGAAATTCATATCACTTATATCAGATGCATAAGGGGAAATAACTCTCATATGGAGCGGTCATATCGCTTCGGTCAAAATAGGACAAATCATGCGAAGGATATAACGAGCAATTTTGTAAAATAAATTTGTCATAATCTTTTACGGTTGCGAAGGAGATGCGCTAACAAGGAAAACAGTGTTTGGGGAGATAACTCCTACAAAGAAAAGTATTCGTTTACGCAGGGTAAATTTCAAAAGCGCATAAACTGTTCGATATCATATACAAAATATCTAAGCGACATATTGCGAAACAAATGTTTATTGCAAGAACAAAATTAGGCGGAAGAAAAAAAAAAAAAAAAAATAATCAGAAGAAAAACAATAGGTCTTTCCACAGAAAAGTGGAAAGACCTAATAATTATTTGACAGAGCCAGCCATATATTTAATGCGACCGAGACAAAATAGATTTTTGTTACACAGAAATTGAGAAATATTTTCACACTAGATTTTTTGAAATAACTTCTAGAAAAAAATAATTTATTTATTTAAGTAGATAAAAGTTATCAAATCAACCAGAATTAAAAGATAGGAAATTATGTAGGGACCAGTTGTTCATAGGTAAAGACGAACTCCTTGTATAATGCTGCATGTGCTCAAGTAGATAGATGAATTCCAATATTAAACCATAATCATGTAAATATGTTCCCACCTGATCCAATTGTTTCAAATTAACAACCAGGGTAAACATCATTTTTTTTTATATATAACTAGAAAGATACCTTCTAAAGATCATTGAAAATGATTACTGTTATATACGTCTCATCGAGAGAAATATACATAAAAGTTTGAAAATAGTTATCAGTTGTCGAGACGAATAAAAGACAATGTGCAATTAAACAGTGAATTGATAAGGGTATGTGCCATTTTATTATAAATTATACATGTTATAGTTTCCAACAAACTAGCCAAAAAAGGTTTATTTCATTTTGAGAGTCCAGCTTTGATCACAAACCAATTTAATGGATTCATTGATAGCTTGATAGTAGTTGTAAGAATATACATGTATGTATGTTACATGCATTTAGGAACATAATGCACCTTAACCTTCAGTTTGTTAAATAATACTTGTAATTTTTATATACAAAGCTTACATGTGTAGAAATCCATTGAACTTGTTTTCGACTCTTAATCATTTATAAATTTAGATCAACTTTTTATTTACCATACTGGACATTAGTACAAATGGAATAATGATATACTAGCATGTACATATGTATTGACTTTTCATGATAAAAGTAAACAATTGTAGTTTGATGTTGGAATGAAAAAGAGATGTTTAACTAGTTATACTATTGCACATATAGTCAATAATTTGCACTTTAATCCGGTTGTTTTGAATAAAAAAAAATATAGTCTAATGAAATTGTATTAAAACATAAATTCAAATCTATAATTTTGCGTTTTCAACATGTTCAAAAAGAAAACAAACCCAGTTTTCCCCCATCATCCTTGAGAACTACAATATACATACTCGCATACCACAGTGATAATGAACTGAATTCGCACGTTGTATATTTATAGACTCACTAACCTAGTTGGTTTTTTTTCTCCATTTTTTCCATTCTTTTAATAAAAGAATACACCAAACAAAGAAAACATGTTTAACACTTATACCAAATGATAAAGTAAACAAACAATACTTAAATACGTAAATATATCACATGTATGTGATCTTAATCCAGATCAATACGTTTTAAACATTATCATTGATTTTCACGAACAGACAGTATTTAAATTTGAACAGAAATATGTATGTCTGGTTATTTTCAATTCAAATAAAACGATAAGCCTGACTGAATCTAAATTGATTACATGTAACTGTTCCGAATTTAATCTTCAAGTACAATGTACGTTCAAAAACGTATCTGATCAAGTAACACGAAACTGTATGGTTCCTATCTCGATAGTACACATTTGTTAAAGAATACGACGTAAAATGTGTAAAATCAATAGTTGTTGTGAATATTTTTTGTAAAAACCGATTTCGCTGTAGGGCATTTTTTTTGGTTAAAATTGTTTAAATGCATGTTGATCTGATATTTCCAAATTTATATATCTTATTATTTTTATATTTCATGGTACGTTTCGGGTTGCTCAGTATTACTTTGATATGGTTGTGTACTGTTGCTTTTTTTCGTGTTTGCCATGGCACTGTCAGTTGTTTTCGGTTGCTGAGTTTTAATATGCCCTTGGATATGTATGGCTTCTCTTGATAAGGTTTAAACAAATGCAGTCGAAATATCGGATTTCAAAATAAAGCAAAAAATCACACAAGAAAAATACATGTTTAGTCCATTTAGATGTTTCAATTTCAAAACAAAACAAATTCGTGATAAACATATAGGAATCGTTGTAAGCAGATATAACTGTTTAACTAGGTATAAGAAACGGTTTAAGTCAAAGGGGTGACTGTTGATATAAAACAAACTAGGTATTATGATAGCAACTGAGACAACTCTTCACAAGAGACCTCCATGACGTAGAAATTAACAACTACTTGTCGCCTAACGGCTTCAATAATGAGCAAACCCAATGCCGCATATTCAGGTATGAAATACCATTAAAATGAGAAAAATGAATAATTTAATCGAGAAATTTATTTACAAAACGATAAATGACAAACATCTGTAATACTACAACAAATGAAAACCAATGAATAATAGGACCCTTGATTTTGAAAGGTACATACTGTATTTGGCTTGACAGTTAGCGGGCGTCCAACTCAGTCATAACTTAGCATAGTGGTGTAACAGTACAACATAAAAGCTTTACTCATCAGATGGTTAAAAATATAAATACATCAAACAACAAATAGTGTTGACGTTAGAGTTATGTGTACGTCCCACCAAACAAAAACTATACTAAATACAGAGCTCAGAGTACTTGTGCACAGCAAATCACGACTAAGAAAAATCAAACATCTAAGACTAATATGAAATTATCAAAAAGAATACACGCAAAATCCAATGTATTTAATGTTAAGACGTCATAAACAGTCGAAAAACAGAGGACTTTACAAATCAATGCTTTTCGTTGGACAATTTAACAGTTTTCCTATTAATTATATTTTGTGATAACTTGAAATTAAAACCAGTCGGTCGTTACTTTTGTTGACAAGTATTTAATCGCCATGTTCGCGTCTGTTGACACGTTTTGGCGTTTTTAAAACTACATATATGTATTACCGGTAAATCATGCTGTAGTCATGGATTTCGTTTGCTAAAAATACTTATTACCTTTACTAAATTATTCAACTGATCTAAATACTGTGTTTTAATGTTAGATTTCTACTTTTTTTAAGCGAGATAGCACATCCGCATTTTCACGGATATGTTTAACTATAAAAATCTATAAGGGTTCCGCGGAACCTAGTGTCTCACCAGTGTTTTGCTGTTAATCACATCTTCAAACAAATGAGGAAAAATATATAAAAAGTTTCCTCTCGGTATAATCTTTTCGTAGAAAGAATTTTCTATCCAAGTTTGGTAAAAATCAAGGATAGTTTGTGAATCTAATAAATGTTAAAAAAAACATGTAGGTGAGGTTAACTGAAAAAAAACTAAGTCCATTTATAAGAAAAAAATATTTAAAAACAGGAACAACATTTAAACTAAAATTCCTTCTTGACACAAGCTTTTGATCACAAGCAAGCTTCCGTCCAAATTTGGTACAATCCAAGATAGTTTTAAAACATTTAAACACAGAGTACATGTTATGTTTCCTTGCAGAAAAACTAAGTCCATTCAAAAGTAAAAAACAGAAACAAAATGGATTTTTTGTCTCTTTTACAAAATTTACTTCTGGATACTATCTTGTGATCATAAACAAGCCTCCGTCTAAAAGAGAAATGAAAGATACATAAAGGGACAGTCAAACTCATAAATCGAAAATAAACTGCCAACTCCATGGCTAAAAATTTAAAGACAAACAGATAACCAACAGTACACATGACACAACATAGAAAACTAAAGAATAGGCTACACGAACTCCAACAAAAACTTGGGGTGATATCTGGCCTTGCAGCCATAAAACTTTCGAGTCAGTTTTTTGTACTCGTACTCAAAAATCAACCAATCAAATTGTTGGATTTCATGTTTAAAGCATGATTTTTATGGTCCGAACACTGAACAATGTTTTATGCCTTCAATGCAAGGTGCTTCGTATAAATAACGGTAAATAGTCTTTTTCGGTAGGTCACATTCAGGAGATTGTAATTACGACGTAAGGAACATATTCGATATCATCTATGAAACGGTTATCCCATAACGTGATGGCGTCCGTTGAATTCAAGCAGGGTTGATTTTAGCTTTTGGAATTCTTGGTGTAATTTTTTTTTGTGAGCAACAACCATCTTTCAAAAAAAATCAAGATAGGAAATAAAAGCACGGGAATATCGTATCAAAGGGATATATATATGTTCCGTATGCAGGTGCTGCTGGAATGTTGCGACTTAGAAATGAAAACTCACAATTTGAAAGCTAAAATCATCTCTGTTGTCGTAAAGTTTTGTTTTCAACCGACCCACACTTTCAATGTCTCGATGTAAGTCAAGATATGAGACCGACTTAACTTTATCTGTTGTATCATTTTATTCTCTAATTCGACTGGATAGATGCGTTCAACATAGTGACCAAGTTCTGAATGATTTAGTTAAAGAACATCATCTTAATATCGGTTAAAGTTAAAGGATATTGCTAACTTCAAGGTTTGGTAGAAATGAAAGATAGAAAGTAATACATTTTTTTTAATTTAACCACAGAGTGAATGTAATGGTTCCTGACAGAAAAACTTAGTTCATTAAAAAGTAAAATACGAAAAAACGGGATTCTTTTTTGACAAAAATTAACTCTGGATACTGTCTTATAATCATAGACAGGCTACTGTCCAAATTTTGTACAATTCCTTGGTAGTTTCAGAAAGTTATCAAAATTTCAAAACTTAAAGCACAGAGGAAATTCTTGTGGACGCCGCCGCCGACAACGGCGCCTACGACGGTTTGTAGGATCGCTATGTCTCACCTTTTTTGGACAAAAATCAAAGGCTCGTCAAGAACGATCTGGGTAAATAATCGATCTCTTGAACAAACTTATTCTTAGAGTATACATATACATCACTGTTAAAAAACAAATGCATATTATCATAAGATTCTCACTAACAGTGAAAAAATACTGTGTAACGGAACACACGGGTCACATGTATTCTGCTGAATAATGATGACAAAAGAAATTCATCACTTTAATTTCGAATTGGAAATTATGTAGTTTATTTGTAAAGCCATTCAATATGTTAAGCACAATTTGACCTCCGAAACTGTGTCTCAGATTTTTTGATACTGTATTTCATTCTCTCATAAACCTTTAATGAACACTATAACTTCAATTCATAAGAGATCACTTAACTTTATTTAAAGTTTTTGGAAATCTGAGACACAGATTGGAGATAACTGGTCATGGACCAACATTTGGTAAATTCATGCATATAGGAGCCCCTGTACAGGAATTAATTTCCTTAAAACTACATTTCCATAGCAAAAATTTATGTTTCTCAATTAAATAAATAAGGATATTCCTGCTATTCATTAGTTTAATTATATATCCCATTTAAGCAATTCTATATTAAAAAAGAAAACGCACATCCTTTGCATCACAAATAAGATCTGGCGGGAGAAGTTATTATGTTAATGATCTTGTCCCTAGGTATTCCTGCAACCTGTCGATAAACTTGCCGAGACGTACATTCGTATTATCATTTTTATTTCATTTGCGTCCACAACTAAACCGAACAACCCCTGCCTGTTTTTTTTATGTAGGTTAAGCATAACCTTAAATAAAAAAAATGAAGATACACACAAAATATACAATGCTTTCAAATTGGCATCTAACATCATAAAAATAACCTGTACATTGTTTCCAGTCTACGTACCCTTTCATATGTTTAAAAACCCATCAGCATATTTTTTTATTTCTTTCTGCCATTTTGTTTTCATATAAGCTAGTTTGACATTAAACACAGAAAACTTTTTTACACTTATATCAAATGATAAATTAAAAACAATAAATACTTACCATGAATATAACAAATATATGTGAACTTAATCCAGACTAATTAGATTTCAACATTAGCAAGAAAAGACAGATTTTGAATGTGCACAGAAAACATATGTTTTGGTCATATTACAATACACTAAAAATAGATAACCTAACTGTGTGAATTGATATGAAAAGACGACAAAGAATTTAAATCTTGGTATCAGTCGAGTGATTTGTGTGTTTTACCTGGATACCTGGGTTAAAGAAAATGACGAAAAATGTGTATTATTGTTAGTTGTGAGTATTTTTGTAATGTTGGTCATCTGTTCGTCATTTGTATCGCGTTTACCTTGGCATTGTAAGTTTTGTTTTCGATTGATGCGTTTGAATAATAATGCCTTTTTTTAGTAATGTTATTGCTGTGAGTCATGGAAACGAATATTGTTGTGCTGTTGCTAGAATAAAAAGGTAATTCACGAGTCAAGATTTAAGGTAATTGATAATAAAACACTTGAAAAGTCCAGAGAAATCATACTTTCATAAACATGTCTCATAAACAAAAAAATGTATGATTGGATTGTGTCAACCATTAAAGAATCAGTGCATAAAACGTTATTGTATAAAGATATGTACACGTCATTGTTCCGTCTATGACGGTAGTCGCCTTTGAACTCCAACCGTATGGCGACAAAGTCAATAAACAGAGATTAAAAACTAGATTTATCTTAACCTCCAACAAAAACTTACTTGAATAAATGTAGCATCAAAATCAAAAATAGATTTGAAATGTTTGTACTGAAAACTATACGTTATAAATAATGACATTGCACATCACAAAAGTGCATCCCACTTATGTTTTGTTTGCATTCTCTAAAGTCATTCAATTTGTATATTGTTTGTGTTTATTTACCCTATGTATGCTCTTGGAACCAACAATAATCAAACTAACAAAATATATATTTGGATTATCACACAAATGTGCCAATATAAGAAAAATATATACAAATCTTCCTCATACGTTGAAGGTTAAGTTAGCTAAAACATCTGGTTTAACCAACCATTTACTTCTGAATATACCTGTACTAAGTCAAATGAACACAACCTTTTTATGAAAGTACCTTGAAGTTAGGTGTTTTAGTCAATATCTATTTTTCGAATGATTCAAGTTACGTCGTTATAGATATAGTCAAATATTTCAATCTGAGATGAATTCAACTTTTAGCTACTTCTTTATAAGCAGAACCAAACACAATGAAAGTCCCAACTATGTACTGGCTTCCGAAGCTGCACAAAAAAACCTTACACATATAGATTTATTTCATCTTCAAGCCATTGTTCAACTACTAATGTGTCTGCTTTACTTACTAGTACACTTGGTACAATAAAAAACCTGATAATAAATTGTTCAAATAAGGCCTTTGAAAATAGTGGAATTAATTACTTTTGGAGTGTCAAAAACTCGTTAGAAGTACTTGATTAATTGCATGCATATATTGGTGATTTTGAATCTGTTCAAAGTTTTGATTTTTCTGCCCTGTATACCACTTTGCCTCATATTCTTATTAAGAAAAAAATCACATCCCTAATTAACTGGGCATTTATAAAGTCGGAATGCGAGTACATATGTTCAAACTCTTTTAGATCATTTTTTAGTAGCAATAAACAAAAGAACTTTGTCAATTGGACATGCTTTGATACTATGTATGCGCTTGAATTTTTACTTGATAACATTTTTGTTCGCTTTGGAGATTCCGTATATCGTCAAGTTATTGGAATTCCAATGGGGACTAACTGTGCACCACTTATTGCGGACCTGTTTTTGTATTGTTATGAGTAACAATTTATGACTAAAATTAGCAAAGACCCATCAAAACAACATTTGATACAAAAATTTAACAATACTTTTAGATATTTGGATGATATATTGGCTCTCAATAATGACGACTTCAGTATGTATACTAAAGAAATTTATCCTGTAGAACTTACTTTAAACAAAGCTAATGATAACAATAACCACTGCTCTTTCCTCGATCTTGATATCTATATCATAAACGGGAAGCTTAATACAAACATTTATGATAAAAGAGATGATTTTTCATTTCCTATTGTTAATTATCCATTTTTTGATGGTGACGTTCCCTTGTCACCATCTTATGGTGTTTATATATCTCAACTTGTACGATTCGCTCGTGTATGTAACAACGTAGTAGATTTTAGCGAGAGAAATTTATGTATTACTGAAAAATTTTTACACCAGGGTTTTCGATATCACAAACTGGTCAAAACATTTACTAAATTTTATCACCGGTATAAGGAAATAATTCGTAAATATAACTCAACATGCAGACATCTTATACGTTCAGGTATTTCACATCCAAAATTTTATGGAAATATTCTTTATAAAGCACAAAAATGTCAGTATTCTCCTCAAAAACTAACAAAACCTTTAAATAGACTTATTAAAAGGGGATATAGTTACGATACTGTTGTCAGGTCATTAAAGATTGCATCTTTTGGCTTTAACATTGATTCACTGATAGGGTCTTTGCATCGGAACTAAACACATTTATTTCTAAAAAAAACAGTTGTTGGCATGACACGGGTTATGTTCTTCTCATATATTTTATGATAGTATGATACTAAACCCCTAACGGGAGGGATTGTATCTGATATTCATATGATGAAGACATACTCTTTCAATCAGTTTAATTGAGGTCTGGAGCTGGCATGTCAGTTAACTGCTAGTAGTCTGTTGTTATTTATGTATTATTGTCATTTTATTTATTTTCTTTTGTTACATCTTTTGACATCGGACTCGGACTTCTCTTGAACTGAATTTTAATGTGCGTATTGTTATTCTTTTACTTTTCTACATTGGCTAGAGGTATAGGGGGAGAGTTGAGATCTCATAAACATGTTTAACCCCGCCGCAATTTTGCGCCTGTCCCAAGTCAGGAGCCTCTAGCCTTTGTTAGTCTTGTATGATTTTTAAATTTTAGTTTCTTGTGTATAATTCGGAGTTTAGTATGACGTCCATTATCACTGTACTATTATGCATATTTTAGGGGCCAGCTGAAGAACTCCTACGGGTGCGGGAATTCTCGCTACATTGAAGACCCATTGGTTGCCTTCGGCTGTTGTTTGCTCTATGATCGGGTGGTTGTCGCTTTGACATATTCACCATTTCCTTTCTCAATTTTAATTAAACAATATACAGGTCAAATCACATCTATAGTTAGGTTGCCAAATTGTGTTACTATGTTATTTTGTTAGTGTTAAAGTCATCATAAAGCTTCCAAATTATATTGATGTGTGTAACTATATGTTTTCTCTTGTATACTTCCTATTTAAAATGAAAAGTTTATTTATCTATATCTGTAGAAATTTTAGTAAAACGTCTACATCGTAGACCTGGACAGACACATGGACTTTGTCTTTTGGATTATCAACATATTATTAGGTAAGTATGTATTTATGCTTATAGTCCAGCAGATAGGTGAATAATTGTGTACTTTGTATTAAAAGCCTGAAATTTAGTAGAAACCTAATTTGGACCAATTTACAACAACACTAGATATGAAGGCTAGCGTAGTTATGTCAACTTCCTGTTTTATTAACAAAATGGCGATCATGCATTTGACAACTGAATTTAAGTACTTAATTTGTACTTTAATTGTATAGTACTAAATATGTACCTCAAATATTTGGTACTCATTTTGTACCTTTATTTGGAAGTGCTTGATATGTACTTAAATTTTAAGTACAAATCAAGTACGGTAAAACACAGATACCTAAAAATTACAATCAATTTAAAGTAACAAAAAAGTACTATATTTTAAAAGTAAATTTCCAGTACCACAGATTTTTTGTACAGAAAAAGTACCCATGCAAAAGTAGCAGTGTATATTGCGCCTATCTACTGGACTATCATTACATAACAAAGATGACACCAAATGTTTTATAAATTGCTTTGCGATTCTGGTATGAGAATGAGAATATGTGTTTTGAAAAACCATAAAAAAATACAAAGCATAATGTGCAGGAATTACTAAACACTACAGTCTCGACTCAAAGAAGAATGAACATCTGAATGAATGAACATCTGAATAAATGAACATCTGAGTTGTTGTTACTATACTGGCCTGACCAATAGATAACATTTTGAATGGGATTAGGGAATGTGTCAAAAAGACAACAACTCTTCCATAGAACAATTGTAAACAACAGCAGAAGGTCATCAATAGGTCTTCAATGCAGCGAGAAATCTCGCACCCTGAAGCGTCCTTCAGCTGACCCCTAAACAAATATATATATACATGTACTAGTTCAAAAATAATGAACACCATACTCAACTCCAAATTGTACTCAAGAACCTAAAACTAAAAATAATACAAGACTAATAAAGTTAATAATCTGTTGGCTAACATTGCCGTATTTACACCACAAATTTTACTATGAGTACTGACACACCTGTGCAGTTTTAAGGCAAGGCTTGCCCTTTTTTTTCTGAAGCAAAGACTTCATATAACTTTTATATATCTATCTCCTGTCATGCTTCAAACTTTCCTAAACGAATCAGTTTGTTTGTACTCATAGAAGATTTATTTGGTGTAAAAACGGCCATATTTAATTCCTGGAGATGAACTTTAAGTATAACCAACGATTGGGCTTAGGCAGAAAAGACTAGCAGGTGCTGATACAAGAGTCAATCTAACAAATGACTAAAAACTGAAAATACAAAATACAATTTGAGAATGTGTTGAATTTATATATCTGACATGCATAAATTATAATGTTATAATGTATGCATGTCAGATATGGACAATAGCAAAGTACATATAACTTGGAATAAAGCTGCAAATACAAAAGTGAAATTTCCAGTATATACGAGATAAAGAGTTAAAACATGTGGTGAACTGTTTGAAGGCATCACATAGAATGTTATACATGTAACTCCCTTTGTGATTGGTAACGAATTGTGTCCTTCATTGTTCTCCAATTCTGGGATGACCTTGCAATAATCAGTTCCTTTTTTCTTTTTCTTTTTTACGAACTTCAGGTCTAACTGATTCCAGAATGATTTGTTAGTTATTTATAGAATTTTCGGTAGAAGTCATTCTTTTTTCTTTTGGTGACCCCTTAGGAGAGAGCCTTAATCTACCAGCTTTGCTACTTATTCCAGTACACTCCAGGAATTGTGTGGAATTTTGCAACCTTGACATTCGAACTAAGGCTTTGGAAGTTATCCTCAATAACGAATGGATTCTTGTAATTGAATTTTAATTCAGTCATTGTAACCTTAGTTATGTTCGTGTTAACTTCAAGTGGACAATTGATTGTCAATATATGCATTTCCAATTATGACTCAACCAACTGTTGGGCAAATAGAGTTCTAAATGTTCCTAGGTGTTTATCAAGGATCTGATGTGCCTCGATATAGTATCTTCTAACTAAAAGTAGAATGATACAATGTATCTATATTGGTGAAATGCTTCCTTTGAGTTTTTTTGATGCGGATAATGCATTGCGACTGCAGGAGTAAGAATTTAGTCACGATTATCGGGAATTTTATCACATTCAATTAGTGTAGGCATATCAAATTGTACGTCATAACGTACATATTGTATGATGATATATTTTCCGCTTTTACCGGAAGTAGCTTCTTTGTCAAAGCATGTTGATAGGGAGAAGTTTTCCTGTTTATCATGTACGTTAAAACTACTGCTAAATGATTCAGACATGGCAAGGGACCTGTTGATTTTGTCGTCAATGATGGGGTACATCTTGATAATTGATCTGTCCTGTCCTTGTGTAACATACTCGGTCTCATGATCTTTTTGGATCTCTCTGCAAGTTAAGCCTTAGATTGTGCCAGAGGAAGTAGATTAAGAATACTCGTGCAGTTGCACCCTTGTTATGTGTAATTCATTGGTGAATCATTAACTTCCACACTCATTTCAACTGATACTTGCATTGCAGTCCCAACTTCTGTGTGTGGTTGACTTACAACACTTGTAGCATTCATTATTTGATTTATTAGCTCCTTGTGTTCTTTAATTGCTTTGGTTAGGAACGCTCGGCATTTGTTCAAGGGATACTTTGTCCTATGTAGGATACGAATATCTTGTTTACTGCTGACTTTAGATTGCTTTGTAACAGTTGTCTAATTGACGTTGGCTTTGGCGTTCGTCTGCGGTGTGAACCTTGGCATAGCACTATTTATATTACAGACTCATTGCAAAGGCTAATAACAAAATGACGTCTGAATAAAGTTAGCCACAAAACACAAAGACTCTAAGTGAACAAGATCTTACCGGGATTCAACTTCATTTACCATCACCCGCTTGTCAGCAGTGATTATTGTTTTATTGATATAAATATTGATTTTTTAACAATAAATTAAAAGAAAACTAGACATTATTGCTATGTACACATACACATTCAAAGATCTACAATATATCGATACCTGTATCTTGGTATTGTACAAGATCATGTTTTTCTCTGACTGTCGATGAAGTCTGTACCTTTAGTCCATTGGATGTTGGATGTGACCCGATTGTCAATTAAGGTCTTACTGTAGATGCATTATTTTTTATAAGTTTTTAGTGGCTTTGAACTACTTGTCAGTAGCTGGGATTACTCTCAGGTCAGTACATTTAGTTACAAGTAATTAAGTATATGTAAAAGAAAATGCAGGTCAAAAGTGATTTAAAAAAGAATGGTATAATATTTCTGTTGAACTGACAGCTATTTTCCCTAGTTTTTATGGGGTTTGTTTTACTCATTCTATAGTTTTTTTATGTTGTTTCATATGTTCTATTGTTTGTCTGTGTGTCTATTTGTCTTCATTCAGTTTAAGCCAGGCTTTATTTTTGATTTACGAGTTTGACTGCCCCTCCGGTATCTTTCGTCCTTCTCTTATATAACCCAAGTTGTTATCATTTTTTTTTCATTTATTTTATATGTTTTTAGATCATAATCAGCATTTGAGATCTCTTTTGATGATCATAACATGAAATAAAAAAAATATATACTCAAAAGATTCATATGCAATGGAAAAAAACGCTTATGGATATGTTAACCTTTCTTTTAGGAATCTTTCCATTCTCCACTTGCTGCATACATATGTGCCTTCAATGGACTTTTAGACAAGACATATTACAGATCATTTGCAAGGTTGATGAACTCAAACTGCCAGTTTACATACACAACAACTTCGGAATGGAGATTGCAAGATGTAGTACTCCTTTTCCGTTTCCTTTATGCACAGCCGCTTACAATAATACGATTGTTCGACAAAACGTAAACACAAACGAAACAATAGTGTTTATAAGAGGAAACATAGATCAAAGTATCAACGGTAACTGGTCATGTCGTCATGGGTTTGGGAGAAACAAGTATAAGGCTTACACTGACATAAAAGTCCTCAGATTAAAAGGTAATATTTTGTCTTATCTTACCTCCAATACATTTCTAAAATGTGGTTGGTTAAAAGCGTCCACGTGAAGACCATGTATATCGAATATTTGGTGAGAAGGAAGGCGGGGCTTATTTCATACACGGTTAGTAGTGGAGTTACGTCCCTTTACAATCCATATTAGGAAGCAGGGTGGCGGGGCTTATTTCAAACACCGTTAGTAGTGGTGTTACGTCCCTTTATAAAAACAAAACAAATTGAGAAAAAAATATTAGAGGTTTCAACAGATGTAGAAATTGTTGACTACGATTGAAATAATATAAATTCATTAAACACATTTAAACCTAATAAGTTGTTATCGTTGGCTATTGTTTTTGTAGGATCAATAATTTTGTTAATGCTAACAGTATTGAATAATATTGGATTGGAAATGAGGAATGTGTCAAAGAGACAACAACCAGACCATAGAAAAAATATCAGCAGAAAGTCACCAACAGGTCTTCAATGAAGTGAGAAATTCCAGCACCCGGAGGCGTCCTTAAACTGGTCCCTAAACAAATATCTACTATTTCAGTGATAATGAACGCCATATCAATTTCAAATTGTACACAAGAAATTGAAATTTAAATAATACAAGAGTAACAAAGGCCAGAGGCTCCTGACTTGGGACAGGCTCAAAAATGCGACGGGGTTAAACATGTTTATGATTATTTGCGCCTGTTTCAAGTAAGGAGCCTCTGGCCTTTGTTTGTCTTGTATTATTTTAATCACTGAACTGGTATATATTTGTTTATGAGCTAGCTGAATGATGCCTCCGGGTGCGGAAATTTCTCGTTGAATTGAAGACCTGTTCTTCTGCTGTTGTCTTCTCTATGGTTGGGTTTTTGTCGCTTTAGCACATTCCCTAATTCCATTCTCAATTTTATGATGAGATCTCAGCCCTCCCCTATACCTCTAGCCAATGTAGAAAAAGTAACAAAACGCACATTTGAGTTCAGTTCAGGAGGACTGGCTGCCTCATTTTGATAGATCACCCGTCTAAATTTCACACGTTAAGGTAGTCATTGATAAATTCGTTACATAGTGTGCTAGTGACGTAATACGGTATATATGGAGTGAGTAATTTCCATATGGGGATTCGAGTTTCGCTCTCATCCCATGTGTAATTTACTTGACTCCACATATACCGTATTAGGTCACTAGCACACTATATACCTAATATTATGCAAATAAACTCATTATATTGATTGATTGATTGATTGATTGATTGTTGGTTGCTTAACGTCCAGTAGCAAGTATTTCATGCATATTCATGACGAATAAGTTCACAATAAATACAATAGATACGTTGATATAATAGAGGACATCTGGGGTGATGGTCGGGAAAATTTAGACTGCAACTTGAAAATGAGGGTATATTGAATAGGGACAGAAATTTTGCCTTTTAACAGGCCACATACGGACCCCTCAAAGAGTTGTTGCTAGGGTTCTTAACGTGCAAAGAACGTGACACTCTCCTTACACGAGACATCGGATTTAACGTCCCCCTTCTGACCGGACGTGACTGCGAACTTAATACATCCCGCACAGCTAAACGACGCCTCGTTTCGGCAAGCGTTTTACTGCCGGTCGGGAATAGACCAAGTGACCATATTTCTATTCAACAGTCACCCTTGGGGGATAAACTAATCATAGATACCAGGACTAAATTTTGTATATAAGCCAGACTACAAAAGACTCATCAGTGACGCTCGAATCACAAAAAGTTTAAAAGGGCCAAATAAAATACGAAGTTGAAGAGCATTGAGGACCAAAATGCCAAAACGTTTTGCCAAGTTCAGCTAAGGTATTCTATGCCTGAAGTAGAAGAGCCTCAGTATTTCAAAAATTAAAATTTTTGTGAACAGTAAATTTATAAATATAACCATATTAATGATAATTCATGTCAGCACAAAAGGCCTGACTACTGGGCTGGTGATACCCTTGGAGAAATTAATCTCCACCAGCAGTGGCATCGACTCAGTGGTAGTAAATAAACTCATCATAGATAACAGGACTAATTTTTGTATATACGCCAGACCCGCGTTTCGACTACAAAAGACTCATCAGCAAACGGTTTTAATAAAGTTTGCATATTTCTGATCTAGGGTTTTTCTAAACAGCAAACTACATGTAGCATTAATGAGACTTAATTCATACACAAGATATATATCAAAACGGATATAAAAACATACCTGGTTTTCTTAAAAAGTTTGAAGGTCACGAGTTATTTCTAAAAGATACCATAGACGACATATTGATTAACAAAATAAGGAGTAACAATACAAGAAAGTCCTTAAATTTATAAAGATATTCTACAAAATGACGAAACATTTTTTTTTTCAGAACAAACTAAAGAAGCGGGAACTGATGGTAAGATTACAGCAATGCCTTGAAGCAAAATAATCTATTAGTAATAGTAAACAAAAAGTTATTGAGCAAGGGTAGTGAAACGTGTTGCACAATTAACATAGATAACTAAAACTTGATTCACAATTTTATAAACATCTCACTTAGGAAAAGTTAGATGAAATATCTATCATTGACCTAATGTGTATATTGTGCTTACCCTTCCGCAGCAACTTATAAGATTACCCCTAGTTTTTGGTGGGGTTCGTGTTGTTTATTCTTAAGTTTTCTATGTTGTGTCATGTGTTCTATTGTTTGTCTGTTTTTCTTTTTCATTTTTAGCCAGGGCGTTGTCAGTTTGTTTTAGATTTATGAGGTATCTTTCGTCCCTCTTTTATATATATAAATATATTTGCATTGGCAATTTTTTTTTCTTCTTATTCGTGTTTACATGCATGGCCACTAGAAATTTTCTATCGTAACATCAATAGTTTATCTTAAGTAGCTTTTCATATGATAGTTGAAAGAGGTGGAAATTCACCATATTGTCAGTATAAAGTTGTAATTCTACGTATATTCCCATTTATGAAGCAAATTGCATTTGTTTATTTCAGTTTAATGTCCACAGTTGTCGAGTGGTTCAGTTTGTCGAACTTCTGTATCAATAGCATATCAGTTGTGAGTTATAATCATGTAGGCTAAAATTTTATTTACCTACAACTTCGAGTTGTCTACCAATTGTCGATAGTTCTCACTGGGTACTCCGGCTTCACACATCAGTAAAAACTTTCCGACACGAGATTTCACAATGCTTTTCAAAAGAGCTTAAAACATATATCAATCACTGAAGAAGTCAACTGTATTATGTATTGCAAATTCATAGGTATATGCGTATATTGATATAACAGCCACTAATTTATTTGATATCTCATAGCTGGAATATCAACTATAAAGCTTTTTTGTATTATGTCTTTATTAATTTATACATACGCCACATTACAAACAAAAATTGAAGAAGTAATAAGGTTTCATGGATGATAGAGCACGCAATGGGACATTTTAATCATTTTTTTTTTATATTAACTATCTTTTATATATTACAGAGTTACGCTGTCTGAAAGAAATAGCCTTCTATACCATGACAGGAATCGTCATTTCAGTAGTCATGTTCGCCATGTGTTTTTTTTTTAAATGTAAATGTAGATCTACAGAAAAAAAAAGTGAGTAGTCTTTCGAGCATTTGACTTCTTTCATGGTATAGTTAAAAGATAATTTGTACATGTTTATAAAAGCCATATATGGACATTTCTTATGCAGATTCGATCCATTTGTTGTCGAGCTATTAAACTTGTCTGTGAGACAGTAGGAAATAAATAGCCAAATGCATCTAAAGCCAACTTTGTCTGAGGCAGTTGAAACATCAAACATGATAAAAATGAGCAAATCGAACTAAACATTAAACTAGGTAGTTATCTCATATTGGCATTTGCATTTCGGCTCAATTCGGGTATTCAAGTAAATCTTTTACCACGTATAAGGTGACATGGACTGTGTATTATATTTACTAGTTTCAGCCAGACGTAGTTCTGCACTCATATGAAGTAGAATGTATATCTAGCATTATCAAAAAAAAGAAAGAGATATCATGCATAGTTGTTTGATAGCTATTAAATGTACTGATGGACATCGCGTTTCGGCAATTTATTTCGCTTCCGTGATGGACGAGAAAATTGATTTAAAATTTCACATTATCATACTTACGTGGACGAGATGATTTTTACAGGGCAAAAAACAAGTAACTCAAATACAAGAAAATAGAGCTTTATGCGTGAAGATACATTCCTTATTTCGTCAACAATAATGAATAATTAAACATCACGTATATGAATATGAAGATTTGTATTTCAAACTAATCTTTTTCAAATAACAGAACATCCTCACCATTATAAACTATTTAAAGGATTTGTAATAACATACACAAAAATCGACGGGTGCCACATGTGGAACAGGATCTGCCTACCTTTCTGGAGCACCTGAGAACACCCCCAGTTTTTAGTTGGGTTCGTGAAGAATTTGACAAACATGGTCGACAATTTAAGACCTGAAAAAAATAATTTTTGAAACAAAGTCCAATTATACTATAAACAAATTTGAAATACATGTGCCGCTAGGAGCATTATCAAATTTATATTTTTTCAAGAGAAATAAAAAAAGAAATATTGAGTATGCTTCACATTATAACCTTTTGAAAGATTCCATCTTTAGAAATAAAGTTGAAAAATCATTTAAGTGAGCAATTTAAATTTTAGGTTTTTTTCAATGATTTATTTTCTACAGAAAGAAATATATCTTGTTTTAATTCTAATGAAATGTTGAAAATTGAATTAATCTTTGTAATAATGTTAATTTGATTTTCAATATAATTGCGTAATCAAGAAAATAAACATAATAAACAAGAATGTGTCCTATCCGCACTATCATTTATATGTCAGTAGACCGTTGAAATAAGATTAACACTCTAATTTAGCATAAAAATTTGAAAGATCATATTATAGGGAGCATGTGCACTAAGTTTCAAATTGATTGAACTTCAGCTTCATAAAAAAAAACAAATGAAAAACTACCTTAATCAAAAACTAAAACCTGAAGCGGGACATACTGACAAACGAACGAACGCACGCAAGCACGATGAATGAACGGAAGAACAAATTGAAGCACC
The DNA here is from genome assembly GCF_036588685.1 of Mytilus trossulus. NCBI lineage: Eukaryota > Metazoa > Mollusca > Bivalvia > Mytilida > Mytilidae > Mytilus > Mytilus trossulus. The sequence goes on from NW_026963294.1 coordinate 4,139,682, forward strand.
AACCAGAGAAAAACATAACGCCCATAAATGAGGCATAAGATTTTCTATCTTTCAAAACAGGTAATTTCCGAAATTGATCTCGATTTGTACATATTTTAAAATGATTTGTTTTCTACAAAAAACAACAATTGTTTGGCGTAAATGTACTCGGACGCACGGATCATTATGCTTCTAAGTGGTTAATCATGTGTGCATGATACTTTTATGTAAAAAAATAAACACAATCTTCACTGTGGTAATCAGCAGCTTGCATCTGCAATTAGACTAAATAAAGTATAACTAGTGCCTGAGCAGAAATATAATGAACAAAAGTTATAAGACGGTTTTCCCCTTTTATACAAAAGTACAAGAAGACTCTGGCTTTAGCTAACAACTATTCCGTATCAACTTCACACATAATGCATGACGGTTTTGAGGTAAAAATTCTAGCTACGGACGTTTTTTATCATCTTCATTACGTGTTAAAGTGTTTTATTTCTCTTTGTATATTTCAAACCTTTACTGTTCAGTCCTTTCCTGCTAATGAACCTTTGGCGGTATCTATACATATCGCCATATTTTTATTGTGATATGGTCATTTTTACAATATAATTAGTTTGTAGACTGCAAATATGCCACTTTTTTTTTCTTTATTAGAATATATTTGTTTTCATAGTAATTAGGATTATAACTCATGATTGACAGCTGTACCGCACGTTTTGAAGCGCCCTTTTTATATAGTCTGTTTATTCAAGTCATAAATTGTTGTTAATATGATTGAAAACTGTTGGATAGTAATACAAGTGTAAGGTTAATTTAGCCGTAAAACAAAGTTTATTCCACCATTTCTACATGAGGAAGGAAATGTCGGTACCATTTCAGGAATATGATAGTTGTATTCGTTTGCCGTGTTTGAGCCTTTTGTGTTGCAGTTTGATGTAGGACTTTCCGTTATTAGATATAGGAAGATGTGGTGTGAGTGCCAATGAGACAACTCTCCATCCAAATAACAATTTAAAAATTAAACCATTATAGGTTAAAGTACGGCCTTCAACACGGAGCCTTGGCTCACACCGAACAACAAGCTATAAAGGGCCCCAAAATTACTAGTGTAAAACCATGAATGTTCTTTATAGGTCAGAATTCTGCTTTTTATTTTTACGTGAAAAGCTAATAAAAAACTACTGAGCGATATTTCCATTTCTTCGTTTGTTAATGACGCAAACACAACACAACATTTTCTTTATCATCGATAAACTGATAAAAAGAACACGAATTGCTTCATTCGAATGTAATATCTCAAAAAACAATGCATTTAAAAAAAAAAGGAAACTTTGGCATTTTTGAAGTGAGGACTAGTAATCATTTTTTGTTGAATTCCTGTTGGTTTTCATTTTGCAAAATCTTACGTTTTTATATGTAGGAGACAACTTCCACAAAGTACATTTATATTTGAAAGAGGTAGACACATGTTTTGAATCAAAGAGATGTCGAAAATATTCAGTCATCAGTAAGTATATTGTATTCTACAAATTTGTGATATGCTCTAGGTAACTTAATATCGACATTGTTAGAAGACCGTTGGTATAAATGCTTCAAATATAAATGATAATAGTACGAATATTTCAAAATGTTCTGCATCAAAATATTTAAAAAAAAAACGCTGACATAGCAAGTATTCACTGAAATTTCTATTCTCAACTGTATTTTTATTGTGATCATATCTCTGAAGGTAAATGTTAAAGTTGATTTTTTAATTTTCGATGTACTATAATCGAAACAGGTAATTAAGTATATTTTTGTATATTGACAATATATAATGTAAATACTTAAAAAGAGTACAAGATAAGTCTGCAGGTAAGAACACATAATCAGTACTCATAAGGTGGCCCCTTTTTCATTCTTCATTTTGAAATATGGAGGGGCAGATAACGTTGGTCTAGATCCTTGATGAAGTGTCAATATTTTTCGAGTAGTACGTAATTTATGTGTAAGATTTTTGATGAAAATATAGAAAACTGTGTGTTTTATAATAAGTACGACTGTTATTTCTTAAAAATACCTTATTTGTGTTTGATGGATTGTTTTTCAACTTTGCCAAAAAAGGGGAGATAAGTGAGAAACTTTAATATTTATAATAGAAAGTGTTGTGATGCTACTTGTTTTAATCAGTAGCAACAAAACAACTTCGTTGACCCAATTTTTCTTTTTCTTATCTAAAAGCATGCTATAAGAGCTATGTTCTCACATTATATCTTCAAATTCTAATGTGCAGTTTTCTTTTTATCACACAAAACTTGATTTTCCAAGCATAATCTTAATAACATCTGATAATTTTGCACTACCTGTAGTCCGGTGACCAATACCATTTAATGTAACTTTGATAAAAGCATGGTAAAAATCTTTTTGACCAATTGTTGAAAAATCTGTTAATTTTAATTAAGACGCACAAGCAACCTTTAAAATACCAACTAATTTTTTAATTAATGATACACCAAAACGACAAATGTGTTTTCAGTCAGAAAGACCAGGATTTTAATTTTCTACTTCTGTGTTTTAGTTATCTCTCAATCGATTTATGACTTTCGATGCCTTGGTTTATTTATTGGAATACGTATTAGTGGAAATGACAGGGACGACCGTTATATTTTATAATGTTAGGCGTGGCATAAGCAACAATTCGCGAAAACACTTCCCATCTGAACCATGATAACTTACAAACCAAACATTAATTTGCTTTAAGAATTAAACGAAATAACATTGAATACTGTATTTTAAGGAGAGTTATACGAAGTGCACTTTAATTACCAAATAGATTTTCAACCAACTATGAAGAACTGAATATTCCTTTATTCTTAGATCTGTTTAACATTCCTAAGAGGAAGAACTGGATTGTCCTTCAATCGTAATCCAGTTAAATGAAATTAGAACTTTAAACAAAACATTAAGAACTAGATCTTCCTTTACCTTGTAAACTGTATAAAAACTTACAAATCACGTTATATTGCTACAAGAGGGACGAAAGATACCAGTAGGGACAGGCAAATTGGTCCCTCAAACATGTTTCTAAACTGTTAACATCACTTTATCAGTAGGCGGTTTTAAAAGTAATTGTGAATCAACCTAATCTCAAGGTGAGTCCATAAAATCTGGATACAACATCTATTAGATAGTTCAGTCAACGTAAGTCTCTTTCGTCTTGCAATAGTATTGAAACACAAGTCTTTGCATCAATTTTTCACAAGTTTTCCCCATTCTAAACTAATCATGCTAAACACAATTTGAAGAAATTGATCCTTCTCTGTTTCGTAAGAATGTAATCATCTTGTTTAACAAGGGATGAATCGTACATTGTACAAAACGCTCTGATTTAAAACATTTCTCTTAAACTGATATTTTCGAGATGCTTGATTTCTTGACGGACATCTTACTTCACTTTTGAAGGACATATTTTCAGCCAACTATTTGTGCTCATATGGAAACTAGCTGTGTTTCTCTTCTTGTCGACATCTTTTGTCATATAGGGAGGGGCTTCATCGTAGGAATAAAAAGAAGGTAGCATTATCCCTTAATGTTCAGTGACTAGTCTATGTGCAACGTATCTTTTCATCGAACTTGATATAAAGATACAGTAGATGCAGTTTAGTCTGCCTTTTATCTTGACTTTCATATAGAAAGGGACAATAATGTGACCTATTACGTAATACCTACCCTCGAATTCATACTTTCAAGAGAAACACAACAAGCGTCGTGTGTGTGGCCTGCTCACCATTACGATACATCAAAGTTCCCCCTGTTTTTGATTGAATTCGTGTTGCATCTATGTTATGTTTTGTAGACAGTAATTTCTTTTTTTTTATCATTTTTGTTTTTTGCTTTGGCATTGTCAATCTGTTATATACTTTTGAGTTTGAGTATCCCGACTGTATCTTTCTTTTCTTTCTTTTTTTTTTTATATCAAAACCAATAAAAGGAACATTACTTTAAAAAAAAATCTGCAAGCGTGTATGCATCGCAGGAAATGTGTCAATTTAATAGTTACTAGTAAGTTAAATCGCGGGGGAGGGGGTTACTGACTATTCTGTTGGGTATAATTATGCCGACAGCACTTGCCAAATCATACCCTTTTTTAACCGGAAGATATTGTAAAACATACCCTGTTCTATGCGTTCAGAAAATATGCACCGGGTGTTATCCTGTTCCAGACCATATACAATAGATACTGTTCTAGACCTGGGTTATAGACTGTATCTTAAGGAGTTAAATAAGCGATCCTGTTCTAGACAACTACTTTGTTTGAAAAATAGACTCTGTTCTCACCAGCACGGCATGAAAAATGGATCCTGTTCTAACCAGTAGGACATGAACTATGGACCCTGTTCTAAGAAGCAGGTCATGAAAAAGCGACCCTGTTTTGCGGCACACTCGTACCAATAACATATAGGAAGTAACCCCCGGGAAGTTTAATCCGATGCTGCTTTTCTGCAGTGCATCGAGTGTTGCAATTATTCTTAGTTATAGTTTCCTAACAACAAGTGTAATGTAAATTAATGTGAAATCGGTGAGATACATTCTGACAAATAGCGCATTTGTAGTTAATTATGTTTAGATAGCATAGAACTATAAATCTTTTCAATTAACAATGATTTAATAAGACAAGGTTTATTTTTTTTACTATTCTTTCAGATATCAAAATTGTTTTTTACATTAGCTTCGTACTATCGGTGCTAGTATCAGGTGTGTTCATAGGTGTTTTTGAAAAAGAGTCATGCCAAGGTAAGTTGTATTAAACATTTGAATTACTCGGAAATATGTTTATAAATTGTATATGATTTGAATATTTACGTCTTTGTAAAATTGCACTTTCTTTTACTTAATTAACTCATCATTGAAACCAGGACTGAAATTTTGTATTTATGCCAGACGCGCGTTTCAACTACTCAAGACTCATCTGTGACGCTCGAACCCAAAAAAGGAAAAAAAAATCAAAATAAAGAACGAAGTTGAAGAGCATTAACGATCAAAATTACTAAAAATTGTTTGGCCAAATACAGCTAAGGTAGTCTATTCCTGAGGTAGAAAAGCCTTAGTATTAAATTGTCTTTTAGGTAAAGCCATTCCTCATATGAATATTTCCACAAGAAAGCTGTTAAACCTACATGTAGAGCGCATAGTGGTAAAATTGAAATCATACCTTTGTATGTGTTACAAACGCCATCACGAGTACGTTGACCGTTATGGAATAACTGTTTCACAGATAATATCTAATATGTTCTTTTTGTCGTAACTACAATCCCCTTCCATTTTCATGAATGTGAGCTATGGAATCATTCTATAATACGGGTTTGTAATAACATTAGCAACACGACGGTGGCACATGTGGAGCAGGATTTGCCTACCCTTCCGTAGCACCTTAAATAACTCAAAGTTTTTTTTTTGTGGGGTTCGTATTGCTTTGTCTTTAGTTTTCTATTTTTTGTCTTGTGTAATCTTTTTTGTCTGCTTGTCTCTTTCATTGGTAGACATGGCGTTGTCAGTTATTTTCGATCTATGACATTGACTGTCCCCTCTGGTATCTTTTGTCCCTCTTTTGTAATAACTTGTTATAACAATGAGTCTATTTTGGCCATTTATGGATTTTGCATATACTTTAAAATCAATAATATGTTTCGATAATCGAATTCAAGGGACTAAAAAGTGGCTTGATTCTGCCCTCTCGAATAAGTTCGGGAAAAGTTCAATACAAATACGGAACAATGTAATAAAATGCAACATTATACAATACAGAAAACTAGAAATGAAAAACCTTTTTGACACATTCCGGAAGTATCATTCAAGATTTAATTATTTTACCTCCACTATGTTTGCATATAAATAGCACGCCTTTACGTCAAAAGAACTTTCAGAATATTTTGTATTATCTTCAAATCTCAAACATCGTTTATAATTTTAATGTTTGTATCCACTTGATTAAACATACAACATGTAGAAGTACCAAATAGGCATTGCAACAGAAATGACTTACAAATGAAACAAACAGTCAACAGGCAAACACGATTACAATAGCATAGACCTCAAACGACGGAGAGCACACATATTGAATTTTTAAACATAACAAAACGTATCAACCTTTTTTTCGATTCCAGGATCGTTTGGTTTCACTATCTTAGGAATAATACTGTGCCTAACTCTTTTAATCCTGTTTCTCAGAATTAAAGGTATGTTTTTAAAATAAAGTTTAAAATATAGTAGTAAATTAAAGGCTAGAACTTCTTATCAAATAAATAATTTACCTAGTTCATGTTTTTGGTTATGTTGAATAGTGTGTTTGATCTTGAATTTAACAGTGTGTGAACATTTTTATCTGCATTGTTCGATTGATTCACTAGTATGTAAGAGTATAATTGACTAAAGCCTATGTTAAAAGACTTTCAAATGCATTTTATACTTCTGTTTTCTGTAACATTCTATATCATTCAATTGTTTTTGTAATCTAGCTGATTACGACACAGAGGAAATTGGTGATGATGTCCTAGAAGAAAATAATCCAATTAATGAGGAGTCAAATGTGTTAGTTGATGCAGAAGCAAATTTGTTCGTTACAGCAGAGGCAAGTGGTGAAGTTGGCGACGGAAACAATAGTGATATTGACGAAGGAGCAAATGGTTGGAAAGAATAAGCAGCAATCTATTCCGACTGGTAAAATTGTATTGCATTCAAACATCTTTTGATTATGGTTTTCCCTAATTATGGTTTTCTCCCTTATTCTTCGTCAATTTATCCCTTTCTGCACCCATTATATATATATAAAAAAAAATCAACGTGTGGTTCGTTTGATCTCAGTACTTCATTGGTTACGATCCGATTATTACGTCAAATGTTCTTGCTTTCTTCTGAATTTCCTATTGTGCCGGCATGTAAAAAAGCGACTATGTCTGATGACGTCACATACAATGTAGAAAGAACACATCCTTTTGCAGATCATTCGAAAAGAAGGAATATGTTTGCCTGCATACTGTTAGAAAATCATTAGAGAAACAGATTCCACAACCAAATCTCGTGTAAAACGATATTTATCCACTCTCGACAGTTAAATTTTTAATATTTAAAAAACTCGGACAAGCCTCGCGTTTTAAATTTGCAAAATTTAACTGTCTCGAGTGGATCAATATCGTATTACACTCGATGCAGTGGTAAAATCTATATGTATTGGTTCATTTATATAGACATTAAACATGCAAGACAACTCTTAAGTAATAGGTGGTAAATGACAACACATACGTAGTTATGGGTTGCACTTTGTAAATACAGCTGTTTCTCAAAACACGCCTCTTTTGGGTAGATCTTAAATATTCATAAACAATTAATTTTGTTTATATACCGGTTCCCCGTTATGCTCTCTGTGTCCCATCTCACAGAGACATAACTTGGGAATGTAACCAGTAAATAACATGTGCATATTGTTTACATTGAAGTCTGTGGTAACCTTTCATTCAAGGTAGGAGTAGTTAAAGAAATTAGTGTTAGTTTAAACTCCGAGAAGTTCAGGGCATATAAACGTTGAAAACATGCCACACAGGCGTATATTTTGAACTTTGAAAATATTGCGGTGCATATGAACATTCAATTCTAGGATAAAAAAAAACAAAACTTCATAGTAAAGGTGGTACAGTTTTAGCCGTAAAAGGAGTTCCTGTGAAAAATTGCACTGTCAATTGCAATATTTACAGAAATGCATCCTATAGATCGTCCATCGTAATTCGCTTGCGTCTACAACTTGTACACCGAAATAACCAAACACGTATATGATAGGCATATATTTACGAGTGATTTACAAATTATCTTATTATAATGTTCAATGTTTTGTCTTGACCTTAAAAGAATTTTTAACTAACAAACTAACTATCCCTTTATATACCAAGTATCCTCAATCAATAAATTCCTTGAGCAGACAGGACACTTGTCATAGTTGTCTTTAATATCATCTGACAACTCTGACGCATTGCAAAACAATGTGTACCCTTTTAAATTAACATTAAAAAATATCGCCCTTTATTTTCATCGATCAAATTTTTAGAACCTAAATAGATGATATGATTTCGTCCTGAATATATTTGATACAATTTCCTGTAGACATTCAGGATGCCATATGCATATATAAAGCGTTGATCCCCTAACCTTATCCACAAAGATAAATCAAAGGTCAACTAAAACTTCATAGTAAAGGTGGTACAGTTTTAGCCGTAAAAGGAGTTCCTGTGAAAAATTGCACTGTCAATTGCAATATTTACAGAAATGCATCCTATAGATCGTCCATCGTAATTCGCTTGCGTCTACAACTTGTACACCGAAATAACCAAACACGTATATGATAGGCATATATTTACGAGTGATTTACAAATTATCTTATTATAATGTTCAATGTTTTGTCTTGACCTTAAAAGAATTTTTAACTAACAAACTAACTATCCCTTTATATACCAAGTATCCTCAATCAATAAATTCCTTGAGCAGACAGGACACTTGTCATAGTTGTCTTTAATATCATCTGACAACTCTGACGCATTGCAAAACAATGTGTACCCTTTTAAATTAACATTAAAAAATATCGCCCTTTATTTTCATCGATCAAATTTTTAGAACCTAAATAGATGATATGATTTCGTCCTGAATATATTTGATACAATTTCCTGTAGACATTCAGGATGCCATATGCATATATAAAGCGTTGATCCCCTAACCTTATCCACAAAGATAAATCAAAGGTCAACTAAAACTTCAGCATGTACATCTTTCTGAGGGGATATATTGCTCGCAGTGTCCAGTTCATAGTGGCCTTCATTAGAAAGCTCTCTGTTATACTTGTTCAGGTTTGCTTGATTTTATATAAAGTAATTAGGGTAATAAAACTAGGTCCGGTATATTAAAGAAGAAAACAAATGAACAATACTAGTAATAAAATTGAGAAAGGAAATGGTAAATATGTCAAAGCGACAACCACCCGACCGTAGAGCAAACAACAGCCGAAGGCAACCAATGGGTCTTCGATGCAGCGAGAATTCCCGCACCCGTAGGTGTCCTTCAGCTGGCCCCTAAAATATGCATAATAGTACAGTGATAATGGACGTCATACTAAAATCCGAATTATACACAAGAAACTAAAATTTAAAATCATACAAGACTAACAAAGGCCAGAGGCTCCTGACTTGGGACAGGCGCAAAATTGCGGCGGGGTTAAACATGTTTATGAGATCTCAACCCTCCCCCTATACCTCTAGCCAATGTAGAAAAGTAAAAGAATAACAATACGCACATTAAAATTCAGTTCAAGAGAAGTCCGAGTCCGATGTCAAAAGATGTAACAAAAGAAAATAAATAAAATGACAATAGTACATAAATAACAACAGACTACTAGCAGTTAACATATAAATATACTTTTGATATAATACGCAAAGTGAGTCAACTGAAATATATCGTTGGAATTCAGACTACAACCGGATTTGCAATAACGTGTTCCAATAGGACGTACTCGATGTTTTGTTTGTTTGTATACATGTATTTGGACATGTTTATACGTTAGAAAACATGAACAGATGAATAGTTTGGATGCAGAACAGTCTTGAATTGTAGTGCTGAAATAATATTAAGAACATTTTTTTCTGGTACTATACGGAGGTTATCCAGTTTTAGGCAATATAGCATTTTTAAACATAATATAATTATGCTTAAAGGTTAGGCACAATCTAATACATCTAATGGTTCTTTGCTAAACAAAAAACCTACATTTGAATACTTTACAGGACATTCTTTTAATATAAAATTAGGCTTAATTCTAATTGTGATTGAACATATACATGATATAACAAGTATAATATCATTGTTTTGTTTTGTGTTTTGTTTTCAGAGAGATTGATTACTCAAAAGAACTTGCAGTTTCAATGGATAAAAACAAAGGGATATCCTCTCAGGCAATCATTCGTTCGCCTGATGTCAAAAGGTCAATTTTTGGATGGATTTGAAGAAAACTTATAGCACCAGTGTCATTAATGATAATTGTTTTCATGCAATGTGTTCAAAAGTCCGTTCATAGCATAATGATCAATGTAAAGCTACAAGTCACTGCCTATTTATTCTACGTAAAATAATAATAAAAAAATAAAAAAATATTGTAAAAAAACAGTATTTTATTATTTGTACGTGATAACCGGTGTATAGATTCTTTAAAACATTGAAACCAGTAGATTATAGAACTTATCCAATCGAGATAGTTAGAGTGTCAATGCCGACACTAGATGAGAAGTTTACAATACGTTTTAACACAAAGCATTGTACGTTTGCCAAAAATTGTCTATAACCAAAATACTTTATCATATTGACATATATTAATTTAATAAATCACCAAAAATCAGTAAATAGTTACAATGATAGAGACGACACATCATTGTAATTTTAGGTTAGAATATTTTGCCATTTGTGTGCCAGATTATAAGTAACACGGAGATGTAGGCGGTTGGCCATAGTCTATGGCAGATTATAAGTAACATGGATATGTACATGTAGTCGCTGTGTCATAGCTTGTGATAGTTTAGTAACAATTTAAGTAGATATGGACACTTAACCATATCATGTTTACAATTTGGTGACCCAGTAGACATCTGACCATAGTATGCAATACCAGCAGTTTGTTAACCAGACTCCGGACTATTTGTGTCCAGTAGATGTTGGTGCTTGGTCATTTTGTGATAGTTTGGTGAGTAATTATGGACATTTGATCAACGTACGTGAAAATTTTATTGGAATAAACTTGAGCGCTTTGTCGTCGTTTGTGACAAAAAAACATGGGCCCTTTGTTTGTTGTTCAAAAAAGTTTGGTCAACAATAGATTTTTGTCATTTGCCGTTGTTCATGACAATCAAGTGACCAGTAAATGTTGAGCATTTCAAGATTTGCGTGACAGTTTTGCTTACCAGCAGATGTGACCAATTGACTATCGGTTTTCACAGTATGGTGATAGTAGTAGATATTAAGTGTTCTGCTTCAAATTCTGTTTTGTCTCTTTGTCGACACAAGACAATTGAACATTTGACAAATTCTATGGAACACAGTCTCTTCTTGAAACGCATGTTGCTAATTAGAAGTGTGATTTTTTTGTTGTTGTCGTTGGGATGCTGTCTTATTGGTATATCCCACATCTCATATTATTCATACGAGTTCCATGAAAGTTATTGAACCTCACGGAAAATAACTACACATATATTGCGGACAACACAATACATTGCTCTACCGCATTATAACATCTGTGCGACAAACATAATGGTAAAAAAAAACCACAATAGCATAAACCTACTGACTCTTTTGGGCCGTATCGGTGCGCCGAGATGTGAATATTCAATTAGTATAGTTGCACCAGAGTTATCGTTCTTACTGCAAACAATACATGCAATAGGAGTAAATTAAGTAAATAAATATACGTTATCAGAGACAGTCCATTTTTGGGAGGGCTTTCTGTATATATATTGTTCTATTGAGTCCCCATTCCTGGTACATTTATTTAAACGATTTCATAAAATATTATTGAATGTGGTAGACACACACGTAATAAAAAAATATATGTTAACTTTAATCAGGAATGGGCCAAGCAAGGCTATTATGCATATTGATTGAGCTGTAACTGGTATGATACATATATCATATTGTTTACACAAATTCAGAACTTTGACCAGACTTTGTTTACACGTGTACTTTTATATACAAGGTAAATATATCCTTACGGTTAACAGTCTGGTACACTTAGTTTAATTTTAACTAATTCTGATACATGTACACAGCAAAGGTTAACTGGAATATCGGAATGTAGTAAGCGGCGTTCGGTAAAAGAGGGTCTAGTAGACTGCGTCCTTGCTATGAATCCTTTTAAGTATCTTGCTATATAAAATGTTCAAATATTTCAAGACAAGAGAACCAGTATCAGGAAACCAGATTTTATGAGATGTATAAGTACTAAGCCTCGTCTGATTGGGATTGGTCCGTTGATTCCGATACCTCTTTGAAGAGGAGTACCTTTGCATAGATAGGCTCCTGATCTTTATTTTACTTTTGTAAGATGTCAGACAAAATAATTTGATGCCATACCAATCTTTCCCACTCCGCTCGCTCTGATTGTGTTAATAACTTACGGTACATTAGAACATACACACACGTCATTAATCATATGAGTATATACACATTGTTATGTCATGTAAGTTTATAAAGACTGAATAAAGAGGGATAACTCTGATTAAATAAACATTTTCTTTTTTGCCGATGATTATTATGATTCAGCACAATTGTTTTCTTTCTGCAAAATTTAAAATCAGCTTTAAAAATTCACACAATAAAGTTGTCTTCATTGATCATTATCCATATTAAAAGTTTATTTGTATTTAAACATATTTTATATCGGGGAATTTGTTATCAATCTGAGACAGTCAAGTTACTCTTCTATGCCTATGGTTATATGTAGGACATCATTAAAGTAAAACACGTGCTTCGTCCTCTACTTGGTTTAAATCAAAGAACTGAAAACGCCGTTCATATCTGGGTAGCACTTACGTTGTAGTTTTCCAAGAGATTTGTACTTTCCATTATGCGATCAACTTTCCGGCTACTCGAAGTTGGCACACTATCGCAAATAATTCGTAATAAATAATCTGCTGTTGCGAAACTACATGTATGTTGTCTTCACTGTTATTTCGGTGGCTGAACAAAACAGAAGCAAAACCATAGCAATAAATATGTTGTTGCAAAATCATGAGTTCTTAAACTAATATAGGTTGCTGCACATTACAGACGCAAATCTGCTGATGCCAAAAAAAAATGTCTTTCACTCTTATACCGGCGACAGTACATAATAAATGCAAAATCTGCTGATGCTAATAATGTTGTTTTTCTCTTATATAGGTTGCTGCACATTATAGAAGCCAATTTATATCATATAATCTGCTGATGCGAAATCATGTTGTCTAACACTTTAATATCGGTTGCTGTACATTATAGATACCTATTAGATAGATATAGGAAGTTGTGGTATGAGTGCCAATGAGACAACTCTCCATCCAAATAACAATTTATAAAAGTAAACCATTATAGGTCATTGTACGGCCTTCAACACGTAGCCTTGGCTCACACCGAACAACAAGCTATAAAGCTTAAGGGTCTAAAAAATTACTAGTATAAACCCATTCAAACGGGAAAACCAACGGTCTAATATATATAAAAAAAAATCTGCTGTTACAAATTCATTCAGTCAATGCACATGATAAAAGCAAATTTATAGTTATTAATATGTTGATGCACAATCAATTTGTTGTAATTAATACCTATTATCGATAACTTCACAATATATAATCAAATTTATAGCTGCTGTTGCAAGATCATAGTCATTAATCAGCAATTATCAAAGTCTAATATCGGTGGCCGTACAATACAGGCGCATATTTATAGTACTAAATCTGCTATTGTAACATCCTGTGGTCTGGCAAAAAAATAAGATTAAACCACCCTGCATCATGAAAAAATAAACGGTAGAGCAATACATTATTCAACAAATGGTTAAATATTCGGCATACAAACAGTTAAATATTTATATACAAAAGATGATCCAAAGATGACGAACACCACTGATGTACATTTGTTTCATTATAAGATCCCTTTGGGTCCACTTTTTCCTCTCACTCATTCCATCAAAAAATGTACTTTTTAGGCTAAAAAATCAAAATGTGGGGGATAATTTCACACATTTATAAATGAAATATGACAATAAATGAGTAAATGAATTGTTCAAGCTGAAAGTATAAACTATCCATTCATATAATTTTTTTTCGACTCAACAGTTGTTTCAAAATGGCCTAACATAAAACCTAAGTTTAAACAGCGTTCAAGAGAGGGACATTTAAAAAATATCTTTTAGTAAACAATTATGTCTTGTTACATAGTTAACCCGATAAATAAATGAGTTAGAAAAAGCTTCCAAAGCACTGCCTTTCTATACCTAATAATATTCATAAAAAGAGTCATATTTCAAGACAATGTTCCCTCAAATATGGTTTTGGACTCAATCCACTGAGAATATTTCATATCTTTCAGAATGACCAATTTCTTCATCCCCCCCTCCTCTTATTCCCATGCAAAGAATGACGAATCCATTATTATATGCTATTATAAAATCAAGTTGTCTTATACACTCTCATATCAATGGCTGTGCATTACAGATGCACTTTTAAACTATCAAATCTGCCGTTTTGAAATCATGTTGTCTCTCTTCTTTTTTTTTTTTTTTGCTTTTTAATAACGTATAATGTTTAAAATATATAAATTATAAATCATTAAAAAAGCACGGTAAACTATTCTGTTTATATCATGGTTATGATGAGTCCTTTATTGGAAATAAAATAATCAATTATATCTTACTTATATACCGAGCAGTTTTCACGATACATTTTAACTTAGTTTTTAATTGTGTTTCAACTTGACAAAAATAGTGAAACGATAAACGAAATGGGTCAACTGAGTGCATCTAAACCTAATATTGGACATGTTTATATCACAGGTACACTTATTGGTGTCATGTGTGATTGTTTAGATCATTCTGTTCTGTATAGGCCCGTTCTGTCCAAGGTTCCCATGACCTATACAATTTATGTTTTATGATAAGTGCAAATTGTTTTATTTTATATTTGACAAATCATCATGATTTTTTTTTAAATTTTTAATATCAAATTGATAGTTGTGTCTTCTTCATACACGCACACACATACACACAAAGGCAAACAATTTAAATTTAAAAATGAGAAATGAGAAATGAACATATTTATTAGAATTATATTTTATTTGGAACGTTTGAAATTCATTCATACTGAAGGAACTCACATTATCTTTTTATCCAATGCTATATTGAAGGGCTGGGTTATATATATATATAATCAACAGACACTTCAAAAGATTTGACATTTTCATTTAAAGTAAACAAACCTTCTTTTTTTCAACGATTTCTAAACGGAAAATTCATGAAGATAAGCAATACATCATGTAAAGGTAGAAGCACTTAAACCTTTTGAGATGTTTAGGGAGAAACCATTTACTTGTAACAATTAAAGGGGTGGGGTGGGGTGGGGGGGGGGGGGGGGTAATGCTTTTTTTTTGCTTGAGTCAGTAAAAGCTTTTCGACGCTATCAATCAAACAGTATTCTTATTTCAAAATTTACACTATAGGGTATGACTGAGGAAAATTTTGACCACCAATATTTGTTTTCTCCATCAAATAGAGGATAAGAATATATTTTTAGGAAATATCGTACCCCTCTTTTTTTGTAGGTTAAATACAAAATAGTCGTTCCCTTAAACGATATTTCGTAGATGTGTTTATGGTGATAGTTACATCAATAACCGTCCGAGGGCACTTAGTCTGAATATATTTGATGACCTTTTATCGTGAACAAACCGATCTTTTGAAGCTTAAGTTACATAAGCATACATAGTAACTTCAATCATCTTACTACTAATATATAGACGTCCTGACTTGTGCCCTAACGAGTTATTTAAAGTTTATCAGCTACATATGTGACCTATCATATACAGATATCATGTGTCTGTATACATGGTATAGATCAGATGTTTTCTTTTTTTTTCTTCTTCATTCGTTAAACATGGTGAACGAAAGATAATCCAGTTTGGTAATAACAAAATCATGGAAAACAACAGTTACAGTCCAGATTTTTCCTATCTTTGAAACGGTTAATATAAAAAAGATGATGTGGTATGATTGCCAATGAGACAGGTATCCACAAAAGACCAAAATGACACAAACATTAACAATTATAGGTCACCATACCAGGCGCGGATCCAGAGGGGGGGGGGTTGGAACCCCCCTTTTTTTTTGGACGATCAATGCATTTGAATGGGGACATGTAATTGGAACCCCCCCCCTTTTGTCCTGGGTTAGGACCCCCCCCCCCCCCTTTAAAATGGCTGGATCTGCCCCTGCATACATTAAAACATGTATATATATATAAATAATTTACAGAGGAAATTCGAGGTCATGACTGATATTAACAAATTAAATAGCTTTCATAATTCTTATTTTAATTATCATTATAAATTCTTCTTTTCTTCGTCTTCTTTCTTCTATTTACTAGTTTTCATTATGTTTCATTATGTTTGTTTGTCAATGTATTTGCCACAACCAAAATTGGTTTTTGTATGTTTTGCAAATAAAGATATCTATTAAACGTCACTATCAGTCCAGGAATTTTCATAAGTGGGAAGTGGGGGCCCACTGACTGACCTAAGAGGGGGCCCACTTCAGTCACGCTTCAGCGATTCCCTATATAAGCAACCAAATTTTTTCCCAAAAAGGGGGGGGGGGGCGCCCCCCCCCCCCCCCCTCCCCCCAAATCCGCCTCTGACTATTATTAAACATTGTAAATAAATTAATATATGTTTAACCATCAAAATTGTTATCATGGTTTTTATTCTCTCAGTGTCAAAACGTGAAGGCTATGTATTGTTTGAAATCACATTTTGACCTGCGTGTACTAATACATTACATAACCTCGATTTAGATGAAATAAAGAAAACGGTAGCCACGCAGGTGAGGCATGATAGCCTATGGAAGTAAATTACATAATACAATCAGACAACGATGAAGAACAAGGATAAAAATTACCCACACGTAAGTAAACATTTTTTTAAACAAATTGAAATAATAGTTTCATGAGTTTTTGAGAATCTTTTTTTTTTTATACGAAGGTGTATTTTACTGCATAAAGCAAGTATAAGAGCCACGCGTATGTCTAAAATATGAATTTAAATTTATGGCATGTAAACATGGCAATTAATTTTTATTTTGTATTACAAGTTGCAGTTTAAAAACAAGATTTCGAACAAGTAATGCAAAGTCAGCAAATAAATAAATTTATGGCATGTAAACATATCAATTAATCTTTTTTTTATTGCAAGGTGCAGTTTTAAAACAAATAAATGTCGACAAAGTATTGCACAGACAGAAAATAAATTATATTTGTTTTTGTATTAAAAAACTGTTGAAGTTAATCCACGAACAAACATAAATGATTTCTTTTTATTGTTTGATTTTATTTGTTTTGTTGCTTTGAGTTGTTCTTGATTTTTTTTTTTTTTAAGTAGGGGGGGGGGGGGGGGGGTGGTCAGAATTTGAAATAGAATTAATGAAAATGTCAATTTTAATAAAGAGAAACGTTTATTATTTTGCAGGACCACCCACGTAATCTTATACCAGAATTGTGTAACCAGTTTTATCATTTAGGATGGGTAACTGGTACTGGAGGGGGAGTCAGTATCAAGCAGGGGTATGTTTATACATTTATATCGAACTCACAATTTGCTTTATTCAGTAAATAGATATAGGAATATGTGGTGCGAATGCCAATGAGACAACTCTCAACCCAAATAACAATTTATAAAAGTAAAGCATTATATTATAGGTCAATGTACGGCTTCAAAACGGCGCCTTGGCTCACACCGAACAAAAAGATATAAAGGGCCCCAAAATTACACCTTCTTTCCAAAATGACCACACAACAGTGATACTTTTAATTTTAAACGGTTATTTTTTTCTAAAGTTTCTTAAATCTTCGAGTTTTAGCATTTTCAAAAAGTATGTATTATCGTTTACAAAATAAAATCACAAGGGATCGGTATACATCGTTTGGTTCGAAAAGGGGATCGTTAGAAGCAATCTTGGTTTGGCCAAACAATATATCGTATTGGGTTTTCTCCATGTTGAAGGTCGCATGGTTGCCTATAATTGCTTACATCACATTCATTTAAACTTTGCCGAATAGTTAGTAATTATACCTAATCTCCTTATCTCCTTATTTTTATATAGATAATAATACATTTATTTCGTCAACTAAACAAAGCCCGTCGAAGGAAATAATATCACTTTTCACAGCAGTTTCACCCTTATAACAATTACGATGTGTATGGTTTGTATAAAGGTCTGTAGAGGGTTTGTTGCAATACTAAGTTATTAATTTCTGTTCAAAAGGACAATGTACGATAGGGCGCTTTTTTGCCCCCCCCTATTTTCTCATTTTTTCAAATTTTGTTTTGGAATAAAATTGAGAATGGAAATGGGGAATGCGTCAAAGAGACAACAACCCGACAGCAGAAGGTCACCAACCGGTCTTCAGTGCTAGGAAAGCTACTTATCATGTTAAAATATTCCCTTAGGTTTGAAGTTTGTTTTTGATGAACTTCAAAACCTTTAATTCTAGAAAATGGGTGAGAGAACATTACTTTTTTTGTTCAGTGTTTCAAAAAATTGAATAGCGTTCGCTTACGTGACCCGGAGAAAATTATGGCGATTCAGACAGCAAAAACAGTTCTCATTACATTGGAATAAAAAACATATCCTGGGTCACGTTGGCGTATCCACTTAAAACTAAAAATTAGCTGTACTGAACACATGCAAAGTGGAAAATAATAACAATATTTGAATAATAACAGAAAGTCCATACCCCCCCCCCCTTTTTTGCCTCGCCCAGTTGCTAAAAATAGTGGTTTTGAAGTTCATTCAAACAAACTTCAAACCCTCATGGAATATTTTAACATAATAAGTGGCTTTCCATAACAGAATTTGAAAAATGAGAAAATTGGGGGGGGGGGGGGAGGGGCATAAACGGGCCTTATCGTACATTATCCTTTCCCCTGATGGCCTCCATACTGTATTTATCTTTGAGTTTTCTCAATCTAAAGTTTTCCGTGCTTATATGTCGCGCCTTGTTCCTTTGCATATATGTATCAGAACGGAGCAATTGAAGGATTTGTTTTTAATTATATTGCTTCATTCTTTTCCGGAACATACATGAAATATTGGCCACTGCAATTGAGTTAAACAAAATGCAATCTTTTTAAATGGAACAAATATAAGATAATTTACTTTATATAGATAAAGGAAGATGTGGTGTGAGTGCCAATGAGACAACTCTCCATCCAAATAACAATTTAAAAAAGTAAACCATTATAGGTTAATGTACGGCCTTCAACACGGAGCCTTGAAATTGGCTCACACCTAACAAAAAGATATAAAGCTTATGACTTGTATATATACGAACAGTACACATAAATTGTTGTTGCTTTTTTTCAGAGAAGAAATATTTATAGCTCCGTCAGGTGTACAGAAAGAACGAATTCAAGTAAATATATTTGTTTCTCTTTTTTTGTATTTAACACAGAAAACTATTGCATTCTTTGAACATAAGAAAACAAGGAGATGTTAATGTCTGAATCGATCAGACGAAAACGGACACACAGTGGCAATTATAAGATGCATATCAGAATAAGAATATATAAATGTGATATGAATATGAGCCCTGTTTTGTACTAGACCGACATGTTTAGACTGGTTCTCTGGCCTCTGTCTGTTTGGCTTTGATAACCGTATGTTGCAAGGGAGAGGACCAGCCTACCGACATGTTTAGCCGAAATAATATTACAATTTCCTTGTTCACATATAATAGTAAAAGTCTCCAAGAAGACATATTACCGTATCTGAACACATTATTCGGACACCGGAACTCCTGAAATAAGTCCCATATAATAAACGTAGTTTTTTGGTTGTTTTGAGCAGAAAAATAATTAAAAAATCAAATACGTCATATATTATCACAAATCGCCGCTCATTAACAGTCAATGGTCTGTCTAAATTAAGTAAAAGAGGGACGAAAGATACCAAAGGGACATTCAAACTCGTAAATCTAAAACAGACTGACAACGCCATGGCTAAAAATGAAAAAGACAAACAGAAAAACAGTAGTACACATGACACAACATAAAAAACTTAAGAATAAACAACACGAACCCCACCAAAAACTAGGGGTGATCTCAGGTGCTCCGGAAGGGTAAACTATATTCTGATATATATTAACGTTAAATTTGTGATCGCGGATTTTACAAATTAAGAACCTGTAGACTTGTTTCAGTCAAAATCAATTGCTAGCAGCTCTTTTCATTTGTTTTGGAAACGAGTCGTATAACTGATGACCAAATTGGAACTATTATTTGCAACATTGCCTAATTTGATTCTGTTTTCAGCCTGAAGATTTATTTGTTCAGACGATACATGGTGAAGATATCAGCCACCCCCCACCGTCCAAAAAATTACGAAAAAGTCAATGTACGCCATTATTCATGAATGCCTTTACCATGAGAGGTAAGCTGTGTCCTAAAAGGTTAAAACACAACTGTAAAACAACATAAAAACTAAATAATTAGCCATTCAAATGTAAATGATTTCCGTTATTAAACACGTTCCTAGTTAATAAATGACATGGACGTTTTTACCTAGGTTATACGAAATTTGAAAAACCTGGAGATGAGTTTCTAGGACAACTAGTCTGGGCACATATTTTTATAAACAGATAAACTGTCTTAAACAACAATAAAACATGAGAATACAAAAAATCCAATTGTTTTATGTACTAGATCATTACTTTTATTGAACATTTTCCTCGACAAATTCCTGGACACTTTTACCTAGGAATATTGATGACATGGACATATATATTTTACTGACATGGTAAATTTTGCAGCTATGGGCTTTTTATACTACATGTTTTTTACACACTTTTTACCAGGACTAAATTATATCTTGCACATTATCATCGCATGTAGCTATATATAATAGATTAAAAAAAATCATTACACCTTTAATAGGCTTTCAAATATTCGGTTCAAGTTGAGCGTTCCTGACGAAAAAAAAAACGCAGGCAAGCGCATTGGGGGCATACGATTTATAAGGTGATGTTTTAATTATTGGCATGTTTTCCTAATTGATTTTTTTTTCTGAAGGGGCTGGTGCTGTTATACATACGCATTCGAAGCATGCTGTCATGGCAACACTGTTGTATCCTGGGACAGAATTTAGAATAACTCATCAAGAAATGATCAAAGGAATACAGAAACATAATTCAGGTTTGTACTTAGTAATACTTCAAGTTAGATATATGAAGATGTGGTATGAGGGACAATACGACAACTCTCCATCCAATTTACCATATATAAAAGTAAACCATTATAGGTCAAGGTACCGCCTTCATAACGGAGCCTTGGCTTGCACCGAACAGCAAGCTATATAGGGCTTCAAAAAATTCTAGTGTAAAACCATTCAAACGGGAATCACAACGGTCTAATGTACAAACATTTTCTTGTTTGAAACTGCGAGTACGCATTCAACGAAGTGGGTGTAAGCTTGTTCTGAGTCAGCTGTTTAACACTGCATTGTTTTGTGTATGCATATAATTCTATATTATTTTGAAGGCGGTCACTACAAATATGACGATGAATTGATCGTGCCTATAATTGAAAATACACCAGAAGAAAAAGATCTTAAGGTAAATTAATTGATAACTAATTTTAAAACATCATAAGTCAAACTGATTTAAACAAACACAAACCAATTGAAATAAAGTTATTATATGATATCCGGGGAAAAAAACCCGGAGCATCTCGGATGCATTGGCAGAATAAATGTTCGGCGTCAGTTGTGGATGGATTACCCGACATGCAATTCCACTGACTAATCACCAAAGTTAAAGTTGTACTTACATGAGAAACAATTCGGCTGACACATGACGAGTAAGATCCACATGATATCTTTTCATTGGAGCATCTGCATTCAGCGCCCGGTTTTAATTAGGACCCGTGTTGCTCATTTTTTCGTTTTCATGTTGTATTTTGTATTGTCATCGTTGTTTGAATTTGGTCTTGTTTTGATTGACAGTTTGTCTTTGAAGTTAGATTTCAAATATCCCTTTAGGAACACTCAACTCTATTTTGCGTACATATTAAATTTTAATCTTGGTATCTATGGTGAATTTCATTACAACCACTGGGTCAATGCCATTAATGGTTGAGTTTTTATTCTACGAGGGTATCACCAGTCCATGCAGTAGTCAGCACTTCTGTGTTTGACATGAATTATCATTGATAATTATGTTTATAATTATAAATTTAATTTACTGTTTACAGAACTTTGAACTTTTGAAATTCTATGGCTTACTCTAACTCAGGAATAGATTACCTTAGCTGTATTTGGCAAAACTTTTAAGCATTTTTCCTCCTCAATGCTCTTCAACTTCGTATCTTATTTGGCCTTTTAAGCTCACCTGGCACGAAGGGCCAAGTGAACTTTTTTCATCACTTTGCGTCCGGCGTCGCCGTTCGTCGTCGTAGTCGTCCGTCGTCGTTAACTTTTACAAAAATCTTCTCCTCTGAAACTACTGGGCCAAAATAAACCAACCTTGGCTACAATCATCATTGGGGTATCTAGTTTATAAAATATGTGGCGTGACCCGTCCAACCAACCAAGATGGCCGCCATGGCTAAAAATATAACATAGGGGTAAAATGTAGATTTTGGCTTATTACTCTGAAACCAAAGCATTTAGAGCAAATCTGACAGGGTAAATTTGTTAAGCAAGTGACAATCTATCTGCCCTGAAATTTTCAAATGAATCGGACAACCGGTTGTTGGGTTGCTGCCCCCAAATTGGTAATTTTGAGGACATTTTGCTGCTTTTGGTTATTACCTTGAATATTATTATAGATATAGATAAGCTGTAAACTGCAATAATGTTCAGCAAAGTAAGATCTACAAATAAGTCAACATGACCAAAATGGTCAGTTGAACCCTGAAGGAGTTTTTGCCCTTTATAGTATTTTTTTACCAATTTTTCGTAAATTTTTGTAATCTTTTACAAAAATCTTCTCCTCTGAAACTACAGAGCCAAACTTAATCAAACTTATCCACAATTATTATTAGGGCATCTTGTTTTAAAAATGTGTCTGATGACCCGGCCAACCAACCAAGATGCCACCATGGCTATAATTAGAAAATTGGGGAAAACAATGTAGATCTTGGCTTATAACTTTAACCAAAGCATTTAGAGCAAATCTGACAAGGTGTTAAATTTGGTAATCAAGTCAATATCTATCTGCCCTGAAATTTTCAAATGAATTTGACAACTGGTTGTGAGCCAAAGAATCGATTCCCTAGCTCAGTTGATTAAGACTGGCTTTATATGTTCTACCTGTACTGAGGGGAAGCAATCCCGCTACACTGCAAATATAATGTTCAGCAAAGTAAAATCTACAAATAAGTCAATATGACCAAAATGGTTAGTTGACCTCTTAAGGAGTTATTGCCCTTTATAGTAAATTTTTAACAATTTTCCTTAGTTTTTACAAAATATTTTCCTCTGGAACTGAAAGGCTAAGTTAACTAAAAGGCTAAGTTCATTATATTAGGTAGACAAAATTGTAAGTAGCAAGAACGTTCAGTAAAGCAAGATCTCTAAACACATCATCATCACCAAAACACAATTTTGTCATGAATCCGTCTGACGATCTGTTTTCTTTGTTTGATATGCATATAGAACAAGGTGAGCGACACGGGCTCTTAAGAGCTTCTTGTTTAACTTGTTTTAGATTCGAGGTATACTGACGAGTCTTTTGTAGACCGAAACGCGCGTCTGGCGTAAATACTAAATTCCAATCCTTGTATCTATGATGAGTTTACTTCCTGACTCGTACACTATCTAATCTCACGATTTGGGAAAACGACAACACCGGCAGACATTTGATTATTAAACATGAGCAAATGTTGTTTTTGGTTTTTGTTTTTTTTAAACATTATTTTTATTTTTTTATGTTGAACTGCGGGCCTGAATCATACTAGGTACTTTTGTTTGTGTTCAATGTATTCAACTTAGTTTCCAACAAATATGTACAATACAACAGTTGTTTTGTTGAAAGAATATGAATACTGAAGGGTTTTGGATTTTTAAACGTCCAGCGGCAAATATATGAGAACGAGAACGTGGTAAAGAACCATACAACATACCATATGAATAACGTTATAATGTATCATTTAATAATCAGATGGAAGCCAAAATAAAAATACAGAATAAAGAAAAATCGGGTGCTGGAATATATAAACAGAGAAAAATGGAAAAATAAAATAAAGCTAAAGAATAGGGAAATAAAGAACTCCCCCATCCATGCCTTCCGTCATGATATATGTTACAGGTACACATTATTATAATTCCGAGTCGATCAGCTTAAATTCGCACTCGTTTTAGCCGAGAGACATTAAACATACAATTTAATGAAGTCTGTGATTTGGCCTGACCATTTCTCTAAATCAAGACATCCTGCATCATAACACGCTACCGTGAGCATTTATTAAAACCACCAAATTTGTATATAAAGAATTCATGCACTACATGTTTTACTTGTATTGGTGTCGTAAATACTTTATCCTCAAATTTAACCTATTTTAAATGTGTTACAGAAAAGAATGGCATTGGCAATGGAAGATTACCCAGAATCCTGTGCTGTACTTGTTCGTCGTCATGGAGTTTATGTCTGGGGACCAACGTGGGAAAAAACCAAGACTATGTATGTTTAGATAATTGTCCCGATCAGACATCAGTTTGACTTTTGATAAGCACAAACAAAAAGAGTGTAACGTAGACCGTACACATCCATTTGACAACAATTAAAAACAATTAAAAAAAATAGATATAATTTTGTTTATTTCATTTTGTCGCTATAGTCAATGAAGTGTTAGCTTGATCAGATATCAAACTAGTACATGTACTGAACTGCATTTCGTTTATTCCAGCAGGACATTTCAAACAATCTATATGCGTACACTCTGAAACATAACAAGACAATTGTTACAAATTTATTTTCTTCATATAACATATCAAAATAATTTAAAGTTTTACTATACAAGTTGTTGATGATATACCTTTTCATTTCATTTCATTTTTTTAACTTTTCATTAGGCCAAATAAACATGTATATATTTTTCAGATGTAACTGGAACCCCACATACTATTTTATTTGGCCTTAGTAAAAGACTACTTTTAGTCCAATTATCTTTTATTTTTGAAACATGTATATATATTATATATATGTTTTTTTTTAATTTCCAGGTGCGAGTGTTACGATTATTTATTTGAAATTGCCATCGAGATGAAGCAAAACGGCCTTGACCCTGAAGAGGTACCAGTACCTCCAAAAGGAGCATACATCCAGTGATATAAGCATCTGATTAACATGGAATCCAATACTAGTAACTTATCATACACAAAGACCTGGGTCAATCAACGCACACAGAGTCAGCAGTAATTAAATGTTGAGTTTATGCTCAATGTTGTTGATGGAAAATATTAAAACAAATTATTTTCATATATAAACTTGTTGATGATTGTATTGAAAGTTTTTGACAATTTGTGTGCAGTAGTCCGATGTGGTATAAAAAACAAATTATTCAAATTCGATTGTTAATTATTATGTTTTTTTTCTATCTCTAATGTACATGTATGTTATACGGATATTGTCAATGAATGTCTAGCGTATTTGACCATTATTGTGTCCAATCAGAGTAAACATTGTCTGCCATACTTAAAGCATAGTTATGATGGTTATGCGCAGAGTTATTGATAGAAAATATCAAACCAATATATATAATTGTTGATGATAGTTTTGAAAGTTACATGAACATTTGTGTACAGTAGATTGACTTGTATCAAATAAACAATATAAAAAAAAAAATACTATTATCATTTTTGTGTACGCCACTTTAGATTTTAGTGTTCACACGATACGATTTTAGTCGAAAGCAGTTGTACAGGTAAAAATCGAATGAATATCGAATGGAAAATTATATCGTGTGAATGCACCTTTAATTAGTATTCTTTTAGGAGTTTTAGTTCTAATATCACCATCCCGTTATAGTCATATCTTTCTATGAATATTAGGCGTATGTCATTACTTTTCTATACAAATAAAAACTTAACATTTTATATACATGTAGTTGTAATTAAGCATATTACCATCAAGTTTTTCCTGGACTTTTACTTTTGGACAGAGATGTGGTGGCTCCTGTTTGTTTACGATGCGCCCAAGTCAATTACAATTTAATAGAGTTCGTTTCATAACCGAGAAGAAGAAGAAGAAAAAGACCTTAAAATTATACTTGCAGTGAACAAAATGATGGTAGCTAATACGGGTGTAAGCTCTATTAATCAGTCGGAGCATAGTAATTTAACCATCATGGTTATTGGTTATGTTCGTGTTGCTCAGTCGTTGTGCGATATTGTGTGAACTGTAAATGGTCTTTTTCTTTTCTGTCATAGTGTTGTATTGCCCTTGTCTCGACTTAAGCTTTTAAATGTTTCCTTGGTATCGTTGAACTCTTTTTCCAATTTTTTTTCTGCTTCAGAAAAAAAAGTTAAAAACAAATCGATTCATTGCAATAATTCTAACTGATTTATATCCTTTAATTTGTGATATGGTTGACGTATGAATAGTGTTCCCCTTGCATGCTTTTAAAATGCCAATTATCAAAGGAGTTTAAAAGAAACCCAACATTTCTGATCTATTCACTGTAGCAAAAACTTGAAGCGCATATACCATGTATACATTCCCAAGGACGTACAACAAAAGCCTTACCAAAAATAACACTTGTTCGGGCATCAAACTTTAGGAAACGTTCTGATAATTTGTCTTTATTTTTATTATTTGTCTGTCTATATCATGTATATCGTGATATAATACAAATGCAGTACTTTTGTTCAACATGAATTCATCTGTCATTTTTGAGTGACAGTGTGTCACATGCACACTTAGGGAAAGCAATTAACAGCACTATATTCAGATTGTCAAAATATATCCTATTCATTTGTATAGAACTGCTGTTGACAGACGTTAATTATATATTTATACTAAAAGTAATTGATGGCATTATCAGATTTCCGAATAACGCAATAAAAGGCACGTTCATAGATTGACATGCTTTAAGAATTCTAATACTAAGGCAATTAATTGCAGAGAAAACAGGATGCTTTACTTGTCAAATAAGAATTCAAAAGGAAATGAAATGTGATACTTATGTTATATTTGAAATCATAATGATAAGAATAAGATGACACAGTTTAAGTCGTCAGCTGTCTTTTAGACTATTGTCACAAAATATAACTTTGCATATTTATCACTAGTTTAAAGGAACTGTTAAGGTTATTAACCCCTTCTTTAGCCATTTAATTACGAAATTTACAAACTGCAATAGAATCAAAAAAGCAAAAAAAAAAAAAAAAAAAGTCGAGATGGGCCATTGTTGTGTACATATACTGAGGAGAAAACTTAGCGCAAAGCCTTATTATTCGTTGTTTCATCGCGTTTATTAGAAAAGGGAATTTTATGGCAGATAAAACGAAATTTTGGTAGAAAATCCACAGACTGTAATGCATAGAATTTTGTTATAAAATTCAGAACATTGATGACTTAATTGTTTTTCTATGATTTGCTAGCGCTTATATTGTTGGCAAACTTTCTAAAAATCCTTTAAATTACAGAATATCTCGTGCTGAGTCCCGAAAGTGGAGCTCACCCTAACAGGTGTACTTGAATTGGTGCATATTTTTATTTGCAATTGCCGAATATGAGAGTACAAGGATAAATGCTGTGGATTTTCTATAAAATTTCCATATGTTTAGCATTGAATCAACTACAGGGTACATACTCCGTCAGCTTTCTCCATAATATCATGTTATTCAGTGGGAGTTATCGCTCTTTGTCTGTCTTATATGTAAAGTAACAATAGGATACAACGTTGATAAAAGAAAGAAAATTAAAACACTTTCATAGACGTTTATTGGTGCATATTTAGATATATATGAAGAACCATTATCAAAAGTGATTTTAACTATAGAAGGAACTCTAAACTAAAATTAGCAGCTAAATGTCATGGCATTATCTTGTACTTGTTATTTTTTGACAAGTATTAAAATCGCCACTTTAAATGTAACAACTGTAGAATGGAAGGGAATTTAAGTTCTACGTTTTAGCGTTTCCTTCTCTTTTACGTGTTACTCCTGATGTAATAAATCCGCCAACAAAGTAGCAAATGTCTCGCGCCCTTCCTCGTGTTTTTGGATAGGGAAAATGTCATGAGGGTCTGGATGGCGAGTCTTCCTTTTCTGCGTTCTTTAATTTCTATGTATTTTTTATTTTTTAATTTTAACTTTTTTGCCCATTATTGTCTATTTTTTATATTCTTGCACCTCAATATTGTCTATTTTTTTATATTCTTGCACCTCAATATTCTTTTTTTTTGTTCCATTTTTTTCTCAATTTTCTTATTGTTTGCCCATTACCATGATCATGATGATTACTTTACTTTTTATTCAATCATGATCCGTCTATGTGTTATTCGAATAAGTACACGGGTTTGCTTTAAGGCGAAAGAACTACGTCATATCAGAATATGGGCGCATTAGGTTTCTGCATTTTGATTATAGAGGCTTATCATGATCGAAGTACTTCTTCTACCTCCCCTTTGGTGAGCAAGGTAGGCAACAGGTTTTCTTGGCTAATGGAACAGGCAAATATTCAAAATTTAAATGCGGAATCGAAAATACCCTTTAACAAAAACAAAATTGCGGAAAAGAGTACTATACAAGTACTTGAAAGTAAGAAATTTAATACAGGAACGTAAAAATACGGTAACGTCAAACGCCACTTGAGATCAAACGACGTGCGTGTACACCTTTAAGTTTCAGGTATATCTATAATGAACATTCCATTTGGTCATGTTGTAAACTATTTTTCTGGTTCTAAAAACTTTTACCACAATATTATTCAGTTTGCAACAGAAATATCTGTCGTTCGGGTTAATCAAATGTCACCCGAGCCATGCAGGTTAAATCAAATACCGACTACATGTAGCTTGTCAATAGTTATCAAAGGTACCAGGCTTATAATTCCGTATTTATAACTTTATTCTAAGATTAGTCAAAATCTATAACTTTATTCTAAGATTAGTCAAAATCTATTAATTTATTCTAAGATTAGTCAAAATCTATAACTTTATTATAAGATTAGTTAAAATCTGTAACTTTATTTTAAGAATAGTCAAAATCTATAACTTTATTCTTAGATTAGTCAAAATATATAACTTTATTTTAAGATTAATCTATACAAAATTAAGTGTCGTGAAATGAGAATGCAGAGTTTGTTGGCCTTTTTTTTTTAAAGAGCAGAGCATTACATGTATACAGAAATAGCTACAAAGACGTCACAATTTGCGTTTTTAATTTTTTTTCTAAAAAAATATATTTTACCATCTATATACATGATATAGTAGAACGTTTCCTCGCTCAGGAAAAAAATAAGTGTCCACTGCGTAAACCCCATTTACATGTACAAATAATAACAACAGTGACCTTGTTAATGTGTATGTATTTTAACGAGAAATTTACGCCTTCATCCCAAGTTTTTATAATGATATTTGAAAGAAAAAATGATCAAAAAATCTTTTATAAAATTTAAAGTAATATCTATCGTCAAAATTTTAGACTCCCATGCTAGAGTACATGTAGCTAGTAATACTAGAAAGTCCAATTTTTTAAACTTATATCTAATTTCTTACTTAACCCTTGGGAGAGTAAAGCTGTATAGCGTTGGACAAAACTCATTTTATTTAATTAAAAAATAATGACATTTTATAAAGAAAAATATACAGCATAGACTCAGACGGTATTAATCTTAATCATTTCTGTGTAAGCTTTTTAAACTGCACCATGCAATATCAGTAATAAAGAATGAACACATAATGCGAAGTGCGTTAGACATAAAACATATGATGTATTGATATCTGTCGGGCACTTCGTTTACAAATACTATTGATTCATTAATATTCATTGAATACCATTTTTTTTGTGGATTTTATGGGTACAAGGGAACCACGTATTTAAATGTTCAACGAATTACAAATTTTCTCAAGGAATGTATGAAAACTTTTTCAAAACCACGAATTAAATATTTTTTCAAATATGCAAGTTTTCTTCAAACCATGAAAATTGGTATCCACGAAAATATATTAATCTACATTATTTGAAATTAAAAAAGGTAATACAGATTTAATTTTGCTCGGTAGTAGATGGAGAGATTCTTGAATGGAGGCAAAACCGATACGAAAATGAACGAAATCGTTTTTCTGGCACTAAACATTGCCAAAGCTACATTGCTGTTTATTTTATTAGTAAAACAAATCAAGCAGGGTCAGGTTGACACCTCGGAGCAAAGAAAATAACTTACACACTTTAGTTAAAGGACTACTTAGTAACTGTATGTGTCAGTCATTTTTATAATTGCTTTGATAAAATAACCATTCAAGGACTTGAAAACAAAATAGTGAGTGAACCTTTCTCTTGATAATATATTGAATCACACCATGCCTATATCTGCAGAAATAAACACACTTTTGTTTCCTGGAATTTCCGGAATTGTACTATAGAGAATTTTACTGATTTAATATGATGGGTTTAACAAGAACTATAGGAATAACTCAATGTGTTTTTAGCTTTATTATAGTTAACTGGTGCAACGGTCTTTTTATTTTCAAATTATTGGTTCATTTAATTTTTACATTAGCAAAATATTCTTTAAGAGAATTGTATTATTTTAAAAAGGCTACGATTTATTTAGCTTCAAGATGAAACGAATTATGAATACAAAGCATCAAACAGATACAAGACAAATAATTTGAATTCGGAATGGTTCACATTAACATGATTAACTTCAACTACAAAACTACTCTAAGTGTTGTTCGTTTCTAGTGTTAAACTTACATGAAGCAAACGGTTAATTATGTTCTGACAATAACGTATGGGATGCATAGTAATACAAAAAGTTGATAATGTATACCAATTATCAGTTCGCATTTCTATGAGCCGATATGTTTTCAATGAAAGAAGGTCACACATGTTGCATGTAAAATCAATAGCAAAAAACGTGTTTGATTCATTTAGTAGCCTAATGACTTGTATACTTCAATGGCCTTATTTAAAAAAAAAAACGACGAAAAACCTTGTTAAATGCGATGTAACAATGTCAAAAACGAAGTTGATTGCCTAAAAAAAAAATCATTAAAACGTGATAATTACATTTTAAGTATTTCATGTTAATGAGAATTATTTATTAAAGGTTCAAATTATATTAATATTTTCTTTAAAAAAATGTGTTTGTCAGTGGACAAAAAATATTAATCAAAAAGTTGGGTCCTGCAAGTAGTTATTAATGGTACCAGGATTATAATTTAGTACGCCAGACGCACGTTTAGTCTACACAAGACTAACCATATCAAAATATTTATTTAGCCAAACAAGTTAAAAGTTGAAGAGCATTGAGGATCCAAAATTCTAAAAGGTTGTGCCAAATACGGCTAAGGTATTCTATGCCTGGGATAAGAAAATCCTTAGTTTTTTGAAAAATTCAACGTTTTGTAAACAGGAAAACTGTATAAAATTATCACTTATTGATATTCATGTCAACACCGAAGCAAAATCACAAAATTCGGTCCGAATTAGCTGGTGTCAATAGAAAAAATATAGTAAATGTTGAATAAAAAAATTTTTTCGGTTTATTTAAAATGTTTGTGTTTTTGTTTAAATATATATAACAATAAATATGATAAGTCATTTAGAAACGAAAAAAACGATAAAACAACAGAAGCCAAAAATAAGTTCTGAGCCACGTAACAGTGCTATCTCATTTAGGAAAACAATGAAAAATTAAACAAGAGAAATAACAATGCTTGAAAACCACATGACACGCCAAAAGAACCCATCAGGAACAGAGAGTAATTGTTGAATATTTTATTATCATTACCACGCATATTCATTTTCATAAAATATTTGCAAATATGAATAATTAACAAACATAATGGTTAAATCTCAACAATGGTGAACCATTTACAATATCCCGTATAGTTCACCAGGGAATGGACAAAATAATAATGGGACATTTTCAGTAAACCATTTAATCAACTTCCAAGATAATCATTCGTATAATTTCTCCAGAGTGTTGTCTCAGATACTTTAGCTTACCATCGTGTTTCTTGCAACAGGAAATTCCAATATTTGTTTATTGTTTTATTTCTTTAATTGTTAACTGTTTTCCGATGCAAAATGAAATGAGTTTACATTTTCGGTTGATTTTAAAAGTACACAAAGGCTGCTTTTATATGACTTTAATAATTTTTAAAAGTTTATACCATGGAAAATAAATAACAAACGTGTATTGCAGCTCGTTTTATTTTATATCATCAGCTTTTGAAAAAAGAATATTAATTATATTCCATGAAATTGTAATTGACTAGAATGGTAATAAGAATTGAATACATAATTACTCAAACACTACAAATTATAAATAACTCAAGAACTGCACATGGGAAATAAACAATTTTTCCCATAGTTACGTTTGTTTGTAATTTTTTTTTGATTCAGTGATATGTTTCACTTTAATTGCATGTTTGAATTAATTCCAGAACAAGATTTCAACAAAACTAAAACGCCAGAAGATTACATTATAAAACAAAAATGCATTATACTAATCATTAGAAAAGCATAGATAGAAATCAATAGTCGTTAACAATTTGTTGTAGACACAACTAATATATTAGCATATTAATCTATTGCAATAAAAAATCATAATATCTAATAATATTTGTAGATTTAGCTAACTAAGTCCTTATATTTGTATAAAGTAACATTCGTTTATAGTGGAAAATTGTTTTAACGCTGAATAAGCTACAATCAAAAATTGCTCGCCGGTCCCTCGCGGTGATTACCATTATATAACGCTGGTTCATTTGCCAAATCAATATGTCATCAAGAGAAGATAAATAATTCGATTTCATTCATAGTCTTTTTTCAAAATGATTAACGGTTCTTTATATTGGTATGTAAATATAATCATTTTAAACGTTTCAAATTTATGAAATTATATTCGTACATCAATGTTTTTAATACACCAATAACAAAAACTGAAATATATTGAACTGATACATTTTGTGATTATTCAAAATTATATCAGAAACGTAAACTTAATTATAAAATTTGAAAGAAAAAAATGACCCAGAAATCTTTTACAAAATTTAAAGAAATATCTATCGTCAAATATTTAGACACCCATGGCAGAGTATATGCAGTTAGTAATACTAGAAAGTCCAATTATTTTAACATATATCTTATTTTCTTACTTAACCCTCGGGAGAGTAAAATTGAAAGCGTTGGACAAAACTCATTTTATTTAATTTAAAAAATATGACATTTTTTACAGACATACAACATAGACTCAGACGGTATTAATCTTAATCACTTCTTTGCCAGCTTTTTAAACAGCAACATGCAATATCAGTAATAAAGAATGAATACATAATGCGAAATGCGTTAGACAATACTAAAAACATATTATGTATTGATATCTGTCGGGCACTTCGTTTACAAATAATATGGATTCATTAATATTCGTTGAATACCAATTTTGTGGATTTTGTGGGTACAAGGAAACCACAATTTTTAATGTTCAACGAATTACAAATTACAAAGGAATGTATGAAAACTTTTTTCAAAACCACGAAAAAAATATCTTCAATTATGCAAGTTTTCTTCAAACCATGAAAATTGGTATCCACGAAAATAAATTAATCTACAATTTTTAAAATTAAAATAAGTAATACAGATTTTACTTTGCTCGGGAGGGGATGGAGTGATTCTGGCATGGAGGCTAAACTGATACGAAAATGAACGAAATCGTTTTTCTGGCACTAAAGGTACATTGCTGTTGATCTTATGAGTAAAACAATTCAAACAAGGTCAGTTTGACACATCGGAACAAAGAAAATAACTTACACACTATATTTAAAGAACTAACTGTATGTGTCAGTCATTTTTATAATTGGTTTTTTTTAAATAACCAATCTAGGACTGGAAACCAAGATAGTGGGTGAATCTTTCTCTTAATAATAAATGGAATCAAACCATGCATACATCGGCAGAAATAAACCCACTTTTGTTTCCTGGAATTTCAAGAATATTTGTATAGAGAATTTTAACTGATTTAATGTGATGGTTTTAACAAGAGCTATATAAATAAATCAATGTGTCTTTGGCTTTATTATAGTTTACTGGTGCAACGATCGTTTTATTTTCAAATTGTTGGTTCATTTAATTTAAACATTAGCAAAATGTTCTTTAAGATAATTGTACTATTTTAAAAAGGCAACAATTTATAAAGCTTGAAGATGAAACGAATTATGAATACAAAGCATCAAACAGAAGCGACAAAAATAATTTGAATTCGGAATGTTTCACATTCACTTCAATTACAAAACTACTCTAAGTGTTGTAAGATTCTAGTGTTAAACTTTAATGAAACAAACGGTTTATTACATTCTGACAATAACTTATGGTATGCATAGTAATAAGGAAAGTTAATAACTTATACCAATTATCAGTTCGCATTTCTATGAGCCGATATGTTTTCAATGTAAAAAGGTCACACATGTTACATGTAAAAGCAAAAGCAAAACACCCGTTTGATTCATTTAAGATAATAGCATAATGACTGAAGGCCGTACTTTAACCTATAATGGTTTAATTTTTAAATTGTTATTTGGATGGAGAGTTGTCTCATTGGCACTCACACCACATCTTCCTATATCTATTGTATACTTCAATGGCCTTATTTAAAAAAGTCGATGAAAAATTTTGTTAAATGAGATGTTACTATGACAAATGGAGTTGACTGCCAAAAAATCCATTGACGTGTTAATTACATTTTAAGTATTTCATGTTATTAAGAAACATTTAATATAGGTTCACATTCTATTAATATTTTCAATAAAAATTGCGTTTGTCAGTGGAAAAAATATTGATTAAAAAGTTGTGTCCTGTAAACAGTTAACAAAGTAAAGGACTATAATTTAGTACGCCAGACGCGCGTTTCTTCCACATAAGACTTATCAGTGACGCTCATATCAAAATGTTTTTTTAACCGAACAAGTTGAAGAGCATTGAGAATCGAAAATTCAAAAAAGTTGTGCCAAATACGGCTAAGGTAATCAATGCCTGGGATACGAAAATCCTTAGTTTTTCGAAAAATTCAAAGTTTTGTTAACAGGAAATATGTATAAAATGATCACATTATTGATATTCATGTCAACACCGAGCAAAACCACAAAATTCGGTCCTAATTGACTAACTGGTTTCAATAGAAAAAATATATTAAATGTTGAATAAAAAAATGCTTTCTGTTTATTTAAAATGTTTGTGTTTTTGTTTATATATAACAATAAATATGTAAAGTCATTTAGAAAAGAAAAGAACGATAAAACAACAGAAGCCAAAAATAATTTCTGAGCCACGTAAAAGTGCTATCTCATTTAGGAAAACAATGAAAAATTAATCAAGAGAAATAACAATGCTTCAAAACCACATGACACGCCAAAAGAACCCATCAGGAACAGAGAGTAATTGTTGAATATTTTATTATCATTACCACGCATATTCATCTTCATAAAAGATTTGCAAATATGAATAACTAACAAACATAATTGTTAAATCTCAACAATGGTGAACCATTTACAATATCCCATATTGTTCACCAGGGAATGGACAAAAGAATAATGGCACATTTTCAGTAAACCATTTAATCAACTTCCAGGATAATTATTCGTATAATTTCTCCAGAGTGTTGTCTCGTATACTTTAGCTTACAATTGGGTCTTTTGTAACAGGAAATTCCAATATTTGTTTATTGTGTTTATTTTTTTTAACTGTTTTCCTGTTTTTCGAAGCAAAATGAAATGAGTTTAAATTTTCGGTTGATTTAAATGTACACAAAGGCTGCTGTTATATGACTTTGATATATTTTTAAAGTTTATACCATGTAAAATAAATAAAAAAAACATGTGTATTGCAGCTCGTTTTTTTATCATCAGCTTTTGAAAAAAGAGTGTTAATTATATTCCATGAAATTAAGAATTAATTCCAGAAAAAGATTTCAACAAAACTGAAACGCCAGAAGAATACAACCTAAAACAAAAATGTATTATACCAGTCATAAGAAAAGCATAGAAGGAAATCAATAGTCGTTAACAATTGGTAGTAAACACAACTAATATATATCTGTATTAGGTTAATATGCTGAAAAAAACTTTACAGAAATATGTTATGAACACATAAATCAGATTATAAGCAATCACCTTCAGTGTGAAAAATGGTAAAAGTAGAAAGAGTCATTCAAGAGCATTAGCCTGAAATAATATGAAATAACACTAGATCAATGCTTCGACATTTTTTTTTCTTCTAAAGGTTATGGACGGCATTCAAATATTCAGAAAACATACTAATTTTTCTGGGTTTTGTTCAATGCATGAAGGATATACATTCTCATTTAAAGACAGACTAAAAGACAAACAGCCAGACAAACAGAGTAGAAATTGTAATGCACTACAATCCCGGTCCTTTTTAACGAACGTGACCTACCGAAATAGATTATTTATCGGATGTGTAATAACACGAACAACACGACGGGTGCCACATGTGGAGCAGGATGTGCGTATCTTTGCTGGAGCACATGAGATCACACCCAGGTTTTGGTGGGATTCTTGTTGCTTGGTCATTAGTTTTCTATGTTGTGTTTTGTGTATTATTGTTTGTCTGAATGTCTTTTTTTTCTTTTTTAGCCATGGCTTTGTCAGTTTATTTTCGATCTTTGAGTTTGACAGTCCCTGTGGTATATTTCACGCCCGTCTCTTCCAATAAAATATGGGACAACAAAGGTTTGTCTAATTAAGTCCTAGCGACCTACTCAAATGGTAGACGTGGTCATAATACAGACATTTGAATAAGGAAAATTCCATCAATAATTAATTTTAAAGTATAGCATACCACTATCAATAAGACGAATTAATGCCTATACGGTATTTTACACGTAAACCGTGGACTAAATTGAAACTTGAGATGCAAATTAATCTCCAGGATGAAAATTTATAAGTTCACATGGTATATGATTTGTTTAATATTAGTCTTGAAATGAATAGTGTCTGGGAATATGCACGCTGTTTTAATGTATTAAATAGGAATTGCTTGTCTCCCGAGGGACCGATAACGTGTGTTATTTGTCCACAGACAATACAACCAATTTTTTTTTACTTTTAAAGGAACCAATTGATATATTAATCTGTCAAACTAACAAGACTTAAGGAATTAATAGCATTTATATGCAAGAAACGAACGCCAGAAATTCCAACAAAGAAAAGAAAAAAAGACTGTGCAATACGATACCTACCAACCTACTAAAATCTGGGGGTGGTATCAATTGCTCCTAAAGGATAAAAAGATCCTGTTTCGATCCTTTGTCACCCGTTGTGTTAGTCATGTTCGAACAAACCCGATAATACATGACATACTATCATCTTGTAGTTCAAACAAGAACAATTAGAGGTACGAGCAACATGATTTTAATTGTTGCAACATATTTAGCAGGAACTTTAAGGTTTTAGGTGATGACCATGATAACGGACGAAATACAAGTTTAGCGTAGGCAAATATGGCCTTGACATTCTATTTATCAAAACATATTTAAGATAGTCATACTTTGGGTCCAAATGAACTTATTTCAAAATCTTACAACAAGGTTTATTCGAGAACATTCCAGGCTTCTGATCCAGCACAGTAAGGATTTATAATCAAAACACGAACATTTTGTTCAATAATCGGTCCAAAATACATTGACAGCTAACAAGGATCCAGAATTTTATGTATCCAATAAAAGCAAATTTAAATATTGGATCTCTAGACAAAGTTGAAGTTACAAACCAGTATTTGTAATGTATACGAAGACAATGTAGTAAAATATATAGCATACATATTATATCTTCTTATTTAATGTATTGTGTCGCTTTTGAGCTGTTTTGATCAGCATACCGTAACATCAATCCATTGTTGTGTATATTATTCTTGTTTGGCAAACCTGATGGTAATGAATTTTCACCAGCCCAATTGCCAGTACTTCGGTACTGGCAAGAAAACACATAGTTTTGTGTTCTTAAAATTTGATGTTACAAAATGTTAGAAATTATTATAAATTAAGGAATGTATCTCCCTAATGCAAAGCTCTGATTTTTTTTTCACGGATTTGGCTATACTTGTTGGACCTTTTGGAGTATAGCTTTTCATCGTTTATATAAGCTTTGGATTTTAAATATTTTGGCCACAAACATCACTAAGGAGACATGTATTGTCGAAATGCGGATCTGGTGCAGGAAATTGGTACCGTTAATATTATTACTACCACTGGGTCGATGCCTCTACTGGTGGACTGTAAGTCCCCGAGGGTATCACCAGCCCTGTAGCCAATACTTCGGTACTGGCATGAAAAACGTCTTTTTGTGTTCTTAAAATTTGCTGTTACAAAATGTTAGAAATTATTATAAATTAAGGAATGTATCTCCCACATGCAAAACTCTGATTGCTTTCAAGGATTAGGCTATACTTTTTGGACCTTTTGGAATATAGATCTTTATCTTTTATATAAACTTTGGATTTCAAATATTTTGGCCACGGGCATCACTGAAGAGTAAAATTGAGAATGAAAATGGGGAATGTGTCAAAGAGACAACAACCCGACCAAAATAAAAAAACACAACAGCAGAAGGTCACCAACAGGTCTTCAATGTAGCGAGAAATTCCCGCACCCGGAGGCGTCCTTCAGCTGGCCCCTAAACAAATATATAATAGTTCAGTGATAATGAACGCCATACTAATTTCCAAATTGTACACAAGAAACTAAAATTTAAATAATACAAGACTAACAAAGGCCAGAGGCTCCTGACTTGGGACAGGCGCAAAAATGCGGCGGGGTTAAACATGTTTGTGAGATCTCAACCCTCCCCCTATACCTCTAACCAGTGTAGAAAAGTAAAAGCATAACAATACGCACATTAAAATTCAGTTCAAGAGAAGTCCGAGTCTGATGTCAGAAGATGTAACCAAAGAAAATAAACAAAATGACAATAATACATAAATAACAACAGACTACTAGCAGTTAACTGACATGCCAGCTCCAGACTTCAATTAAACTGACTGAAAGATTATGATTTCATCATATGAACATCAGGCACAATCCTTCCCGTAAGGGGTTTAGTATCATACCATCATAACATATATGAGAAGAACATAACCCGTGTCATGCCAACAACTGTTTTTAGAATAAATGTGTTTAGTTCCGACGCAAAGACCTTATCAGTGACTCAATATTAACGCCAAAATATGCAATCTTTAATGACTTGACAACAGTATCGTAATTATATCCCTTCTTAATAAGTCTATTCAAAGGTTTTGTAAGTTTATGAGGTGAATACTGACACCTTTGTGCTTTATAAAGAATATTTCCATAAAAAATTGGATGTGAAATACCTTAACGTATAAAAAGTCTGCATGTTGAGCTATATTTACGAATGATGTCTTTATACCGATGATAAAATTTAGTAAATGTTTTGACTAGTTTGTGATATCGAAAACCCTGGTGTAATAATTTTTCAGTAATACATAAATTTCTCTCGTTAAAATCTAAAACATTGTTACATACACGAGCGAATCGTACAAGTTGAGATATATAAACACCGTAAGATGGTGACAAGGGAACGTCACCATCTAAAAACGGATAGTTAACGATAGGAAATGAAAAATCATCCCTTTTATCATAAATTTTAGTATTCAGCTTTCCGTTAGTGATATAGATATCAAGATCGAGGAAAGGGCAGTGGTCATTGTTAGTATTAGCTTTATTTAAAGTGAGTTCACCAGGATAAATTTCATTAATATACATACTGAAGTCGTCATTATTGAGAGCCAAAATATCATCCAAATATCTAAAAGTATTATTAAATTTGTTTATCAGATGTTGTTTTGATGGGTCTTTGCTTATTTTTGTCATAAATTGTAACTCGTAACAATACAAAAAGAGGTCCGCAATAAGTGGTGCACAGTTAGTCCCCATTGGAATTCCGATAATCTGACGATATACGGAATCCCCAAAGCGAACAAAAATGTTATCTAGTAAAAAAACAAGGGCATATATAGTATCAAAGCATGTCCAATTAACATAGTTTTTTTGTTTATTGCTACTAAAAAATGACCTAAAAGAGTTTGAACATATATATTCACATTCTGATTTTTTGAATGCCCATTTAATTAGATGTGTGAATTTTTTCTTAATGAGAATGTGAGGCAATGTGGTATACAGGGTAGAAAAATCAAAACTTTGAACAGATTCAAAATCACCAATATAAGCATGCAATTTATCAAGTACTTCCAACGAGTTCTTGACACTCCAAAAGTAATTTAATCCACTATTTTCGAAGGCCTTATTTGAACAATTTATTATAAGGTTTTTAATTGTACCAAGTGTGCTGGTAAGAATAATAGACAATTTAGTAGTTGAACAATGGCTTGAAGACGAAATAAATCTATATTTGTAAGGGGTTTTGTGTAGCTTCGGAAGCCAATACATAGTTGGAACTTTCATTGTATTTGGCTCTGCTTGTAAAGCGGTGGCTAAAAGTTTATGTTTGTTACAGATTTCGTTTTCTGAAAATGGAGTCAGTTGGAATGTTGGTGAATTGGTGATTTCCTTTTTCAGAACCTCGATGTAAAATTTACGTCAAACAATAATAATATTATTAGCAGCTTTATCGGCCGGGACAAAAAGGAATTCCTTGGCTAGTTCTTTTAGTTTATTTTTGATACGAGAAATAGGTTTATTGTGGTTATTGTTAATAGTAAAATGTTCTTTAAAATGTTGAATACGTATATCAACTATCTTCATTACTGAATTAAAAAAAGAGTCCAAAGATTTTTTGTCAGCTTTTTCCCGTTTTATCCATTTCATACAGTAAGTAAGGAGTGAGTCGTGGATGATATTACGACACTCATTCCAATTAATAATTGACGGGGGACGATATTTAGGTCCTTTACTGAGAAATGATTTTAACTCTTGGTCTTGAACGATGTTAAGATCTCCTGTTATAACATGGGAAATGGGTCCATAAATATATTCGGAATTACTGCAATTACATGAAGTAGGTGTATTTTCACTGATATTAACATCTTTACACAATTGACTATAATTAAACACAAATTTCCGGGTAGATTTCTTGTAAATATAACAAATAAGAGGTAGCTCAGTAGACATGTATTGTCGAAATGGGCATCTGGTGTAGGAAAATTGTTACCGTTAATGTTATAACTGCCACTGGGTCGATGCTTCTGGTGGTGGACTGTTATTCCCCAAAGGTATCACCATCTCAGTAGCCAGTACTTCGGTAATGGCTTGAAAATAGAGATTTTTTTTTGTGTTCTTAAAATTTGCTGTTACAAAATGTTAGAGATAATTATAAATTAAGGAATGTATCTCCCTCATGCAAAGCTCTAATTCCTTTCACGGATTTGGTTATACATTTTGGACCTTTTGGATTATAGCTCTTTATCTTTTATATAAGCTTTGGATTTCAAATATTTCGGCCACGAGCATCACTGAAGAGACATGTTTTGTCAAAATGCGCATCTGGTGTTGGAAAATTGGTACCGTTAATGTTATAACTACCACTGGGTCGATGCCTCTGATGGTGGAATGTTAGTCCCCAAGGGTATCATCAGCCCAATAGCCAGTACTTCGGTACTGGCATGAAAATAGTTTTTGTGTGCTCTTAAAATTTGCTGTTACAAAATGTTAGAAATTATTAAAAAATAAGGAATGTATCTCCCTCATGCAAAGCTCTGATTCCTTTTACAGATTTGGCTAAACCTTTTGGACTTTTTGATTAAAGCTTTTCATCTTTTATATTAGCTTTGGATTTAAATATTCTGGCAAAAAGCATCACTGAAGAGACGTGTATTGTCGAAATGCGCATCTGGTGTAGGAAAATTGGTACCGTTAATGTTATTACTACCACTGGGTCGATGCCTCTGCTGGTGGACTATTAGTCCCCACAGGTATCACCAGCCCAGTAGCCAGTACTTTGGAACTGGCATGAAAATACGGATTTTTGGTTTTCTTAAAATTTGCTGTTACAGAATGTTAGAAATTACTATAAATTAAGGAATGTATCTACCCCACGAAAAGCTCTGATTCTTTTCACGAACTTGATTATACTTTTTGGACCTTTTGGATTATAGCTTTTTATCTTTTAGATAGGCTTTGAATATTAAATATTTTGGCCACGAGCATCACCGAAGAGACATGTATTGTCGAAATGCGCATCTGGTGTAGGAAAATTGGTACCGGTTATGTTATTTCTACCACTGGGTCGATGCCTCTGCTGGTGGACTGTTAGTCTCCGAGGGTATCATCAGCCCAGTAACCAGTACTTTGGTACCGACATGAAAATACGGATTTTTGGTTTTCTTAAAATTTGCTGTTACAAAATGTCAGAAATTATTAAAAATTAAGGAATGTATCTCCTTAATGCAAAGCTCTGATTCCTTTCACGGATTTGACTATACTTTTTGGACCTTTTGGATTATAGCTGTTGATCTTTTATATAAGCTTTGAATTTCAAATATTTTGGCCACGAGCATCACTGAAGAGACATGTATGGTCGAAATGCGCATCTGGTGCAGGAAAATTGGTACCGTTAATGTTATTGAATGAAAATAAAACATTTTGTCGTTTTGTTCTATTCATAATATTGATTGCATGTGATAAATGTTATCCTTCGAATATCTTATAAAAGAGAACATTATTAGTATTTTTCTTACTTCACAACATGAACATTTCTGTGCACGTTTCAGCTACATCATTAGACAAAAAACAAAGAAAGCGTTATATAAAACAAGCATGTAGTTTAGCAATTTATCAGCATCATTACTGAGTTAAATATAGAAGTACAACATATTCGAAAGTATCTTTTTATATTTGAACCACAAATTGGAAGGATATATCACACACCAAGATATGATTGTAATCACAGGGGAAAGTCTGTATCCAGTAAAGTTTTTTAAACAGTTGATCAAAGTGGCGTTTAATACTTATCATCTAACTAATAAATCAATCGGATTGATCTTTTGATAAACGTAGTTGAGAATTTGAGTTGAGCATTTCTCCTTATTTAATTTCCCTTAGTATTCGATATTTTTGTTTATATATTTTTTTAAGTATGAGCTGAAGCTTAAGAATAATTTCAGTGAACCAGTGCCCCAGAGTACTGTCTTGGTAAAGAAATGTGCCAACAGAGAGTAATTCGACCTAAAATAGAACATTGACAATGTACATGCATTTGAAGTAGTCTCTACATTAATGTGTTATAACGTCCCGATTAATCAACCTAAAAAAAGAATCTACATAGTATTGTAATAATTTTCGTTTATAAGTGTTAGCGTAAATGTGAGATCAAATCAAACGACTAGAATACAAATGGTTGACAAGAGAAACCAACCTTTGTCACAACATTTAACACAGAATATCAATGGAAATGTTATATCTTTTTATCTGCGAATTTGTTCAATAACGTGGGCATATAATGAAGATTTCAAACACTGAACCTACCCTATCTAACACTTATTAGAATACCTTATTAATAAGGCTTAGGAAATTGTCAAATATCAAATTTGTGCCATGCAAAACCACCCAATTTGGTCTTAATTGAATAACTGATGTCAAGAGAAAAAATATATGAAATGTTGAAT
Source organism: Mytilus trossulus (assembly GCF_036588685.1). Classification (NCBI taxonomy): domain Eukaryota; kingdom Metazoa; phylum Mollusca; class Bivalvia; order Mytilida; family Mytilidae; genus Mytilus; species Mytilus trossulus. The sequence continues at coordinate 4,183,282 of NW_026963294.1, forward strand.
ATAAAAAAAAATGCTTTCTATTTGTCAAATATATGTGTGTTATTGATTTCAAAATATCTGATGTCACTCAGAATAAATTTGCTAAATCATTTAGAAGAACGATGAAAACTGAAACAACCGTATTCCAAAAATAGCCAAAATTGTAAACAATGTAATACGTAGAGAAAACCCACAGGGGATAAATAGTTATGGTCAAATATTTAATTGTCATAACCACGCATATTCATTTTCATAAAGTATTTGCAAATATGAATAACTGGCAAAATGATTGTTAAATCTCAACAACGGTGAACCATTTACAAAAGTTCACCAGGGAATGTACAGAAAAATAATGGCACAATTTCAGTAAAACTGTTTTATCATCTTCCAGGATAATTATTCGTATAATTTCTCCAGAGTATTGTTTCAGATACTTAAGCTTACCAGCGGATTACTTGTAGCAGGACATTCCACCATTTGTTCTTTGTGGTACATTTTTTAACTGTTTTCCGATGCAAAATAAAATAATTTTTAATTTCTGGTTGATTTAAAAAAAATACCCAAATGAAATTGAGAATGGAAATGAATGGAAATGGAGAATGTGTCAAAGAGACCACAACCCGACCATAGACCAGACAACAGAAGAAGGTCACCAAGCAGTCTTCAAGGCAGCGATTAACTCCCGCATCCGGAGGCGTCCTTCAGCTGGCCCTTAGACAAATATATATATACTAGTTCAGTGGAAAGGCTGCTTTTATATGTTGTTGGTATATTTGAAAAGTTTAGACCACATACAATGAATCACAACAAATGTCTTTTATCCTATGTTATTTTATATAATCAGCTTTTGTATAATTTTACGGAAACTTAAAGTTGTTAATCTCTGTCTTCATATGTTTCTTGTGAAGAGTTGTTTCATTGGCAATCATACCACATTTCCTTTTGATGTATTCATATGTAATAAAAAAAAAAACATACTAAACTAACAAAGACAAGATGTTCCTGAATTTGTGGCAGGGTTATACATTTATTGTTTGTGTACCTTGAACAAAAATCTATAATTCCAATAAAAAGACAAGCATAGATGGACTTCAGTAATCGTATACCATCGGTTGTAGACAGAACTAATATATGTTAAATATATCTTTATTAAATCAATATTCGCAACTAAACTTTACAGAAACATTTTCTGAGCGCATAATTTGGAAAAATCATCTTGTTATTTGGGAAAACAGTGCAAGCTTAATACGCCATTTAAGAGTATTAACCTGTAATACAAAATAGGTAAATGCTTGGACATTAAACTGTTTTCGTCACGATTTCTTTATCAATTGTTATCTATTTAAGGCGAAACGTTAGATAAAATATTCTGAGGGTCATGAAAGTCATCCGAATATATTGAAAACATGTTCATCTTTCTTGGTTTAATTAAAGTTGATGCATTTAGAAATATCTAAAGACAGGGTAAAAGACGAACAGCCAGATGAACTAGTGATGAGTACTGTTATGTTGATCTGTTATATCCCTGTACCAGGTTAGGGGAAGGTTGGGATCCCGCTGACATGTTTAACACCGCAACATTATTTATGTATGTGCATGTCCCAAGTCAGGAACATGTAATTCAGTTGTTGTCGATTGTTTATGTGTTACATATTTTATTTTCGTTAATTTTTTTATGTAAATAAGGCCGTTCGTTTTCTCGTTTGATTTGTTTTACATTGTCATATCGTGGCATTTTATAGCTGACGATGCGGTAGGAGCTTTGCTTATTGTTGAAGGTCGTACGTTGACCTATAGTTGTTAATGTATGTATCATTTTTGGTCTGTTGTGGACAGTTGTCTCATTGGCAATCACACCACATCTTCTTTTTTTTTAATAGAAAATGCAATGCACTACAAGCCCGATTCCTTTTTTTTTTTTATAAACGACGGGTGCAACATGTGGACCAGGATCTGCTTATTCTTCTGGAGCACATACGGTCATTGCCAATTTGTGGTGCTCTTGTTGCTAAGGGTTTAGTTTTCTAATTTGTGTTTTGTGAACTATTGTTTGTCTGATTTCCTTTTTTTCTTTTTACGCCATGTTTTTGTCAGTTTATTATCGATCTATGCGATTGACTTTTCCCTCTGATCGTAAGTCCCCCTTTCCATTAAATATGGGATAACATATTTTCTGTTTTTCAAATACTGGTGAACTAATGATGTCATAACAACCTACTGAAATATAGACCGTTTAATAAGAAAAATGTCATCTAGAATTTATTTTAAACCCTAGCATATCAATTTTATTAAGACAAATTAATGCTTACATATTATGTTGCACGTACACCGTGGAGTAAATTGAAACTTGAGATGCAAATTAATCTTAAAGATGAAGATTTATAATTTCGCATGGTATATGATTTGTTTAATATAAGTCCTAAAATGAATTAAGTCTGGGAAGATGCACGATGTTTTAAATTATTAAATAGAAATTGCTTGTCTCCTGAGAGATTGATATCGTGTATAATTTACTCACAGACAATGCAATAAATTTTTTTTTTACTTTTGAGGGAACTAAATTAAATACCAATTTGTCAAATTAACAAGACTTCTGGAATTAAAAGCATTTATATTCTGAAATTGACACTGATTCCCACTAGTGTTCGAAATGAAATAATTTTAAATTATTATACTTTAAGTCAAAGTCCCATGTTATCATATATCACTGACTAATAGACTATCAACACCGTCCAAAAATTTAAAGACTATGATGTAAAAGAATATTAAGTGATCAGTTAAGTCTTGGTACATTCATAAAAAAGGAATAAGATAATCAAACTGTCATAAAACATGTTACAAAGTTTGATAAATGTTGAGTAACACCGACCAAAACAAGAAGTGAACGCCAGATACTCCAACAATAAATAACTATGTGCAACACGAACCCTACCACAAAAACTGCGAGTGATCTCAGGCGTTCCGGAAGGGAAAGAAGATCCTGTTTCACCCGTTGTGTTGATCATGTTCTTACAAACCCGGTAAATACTATGATAGTCAAATCACAAAAATACTGAACTCAGAGGAAAATCAATTTGGAAAGTCCATAATCACATGGCAAAATCAAAAAACAAAACGCATCAAAAACGAATGGACAAGAACTGTCATATTCCTGACTTGGTACAGGCATTTTCAAATGTAGAAAATGGTGGATTAAACCTGGTTCTATAGCGCTAACCGTCTCACTTTAATAACAATCTCATCAAATTCCGCTACATTTACATGATGCGTTAAATAAGCAGTCACAATTAATAAAATAGTCAAAATATGGGTACATCAGTCATCGTATAACAATTTAACAGGACATAAAAACATCTACTATCTACGAACACATGGATTGATTTGAGTGTCTGACGTCAGAAAAATTGTATACGTCACATAAATTTGTCGTTCAATGTGCATACAATAGTTATCAAAAGTACCAGGATTATAAACAATTTTAAAATTTACATAGGCAATGAACGCATACAGGGTTAACAAATCAAAAGTATGTAAGAATAAATTACAGGAATAGACCGAGATTCAAACTAGTCCAAAAGTTATACATAGAATTTATGAGAATCCAAAACTTTTAAAAGGAATTTAAAAACTTTTGATGCGGTAGTTCACACTCGTCGAACGATTTGCTTCAGAACGAGCAAATTAATTCTAAATGTGGCGAAATAATTTGCAGAAACTTGTAAGGTTTTAAGTGATGATCATGATGACGGATGACGTTTCACTTAAGCCAATAATATGAAGAGCACATATTTGCATAAAATAGTTCTATGTAATGTATTAAGCATCTTTATGATCATAAACATAGCACATCCAAGATACGTGGGCTTTGATTGAATGATATAGTACATAGTAAATACAATAAAACCCATCATCAGACTGAACAATGTGGCGGCTAACTTAGTAATTGTGTATGAAATTTGCAATATAGATATTACAAACTGTACTTACCCTTAATATACTTGCCCATTGACTGAGTTTTTACGATATTTGAAGAGATTATTGTCTGTCTGAAATTGTCTATAACAGTTAAGACGTCAGAATAAAACAGACCATATTGAATTATGTTCTACGATAACACGGCAGTAATATTAAATGAATGCATCAGCAATAATGTCCTCCCGTTTACAGACAATAGTGAAATAAATATCTTTGTCTTATTACAAAGGTATTTAAAATGAACGTTCAGAGAATAGAATCTTTAATATAGCTGATACAAGTGTTAAGGATAAATATCTCTACACGGTAAATCGGGACACGAAATTATTTTTACAAGTGCAGAAAAGGTTACGGCTATCAGTAAATTATAAAAGTATTTAAAACAACATGTATATATTTCAACTTTACCAGATAAATTGTTGTTCATTACCCCACATATTTCTAGTTACACTCAATCAGAGATAAAGATAATACATTCATAGATTCGTTTCTATAATTCCAACATCATTTCTGTTTTCTTATACTGTTTTGTCTTCGTTTATTTATTGGTACATTAAAAACAATATAAGTTCGATATAAAAATTAAAACCAGAGACTATATCAACGAACTGAAGAGTTAGAAATACCTGTTAAGTTTTTGACTTGGTACAGTACCCCCACTTTTTCCGCCATGTTGCCAACATTAGAAGAGCATTGCAAACATATTTAATTGATTGATATGATAAAATGCCGGATCCATCTGTCAAAATTGTAACTACACACAACATGCACAACACAACTGATTTTAAATACCTCGTTTGTATGAAAGCACATATGGCACACTCCTTGTAAAGTTATTTTGATGCAAAATAGTCGAAATTGTTTGTTTAGTTGGATGTTGTTAGCTGGAATCAAATCATTATCTGGAATCGGAATGATGAAGAAAAAAATGCATTACAATGTCGACGTGCTAACATAAATGTTATGACATTGTAATAAGAAGTCGACATGTTGAAACCAACATATTAATTTACTAGTCAACAACTTGTTTTTTTTATGATAAGGTAAAACCTCATGACCATTTTGGAAAAATAGTTTTCTACTTTTAAATACCCTTGCTTTGTTTTCTCTCAATCGATTCATGATTTTCGAACAGCGATATTCTACTGTTTCCTTTATTTATTTGTTATCAATTTATCAAATCAGACATGGCGATATTGATTTAACATTTTATTGGTATTCAATGGCTATCTTAACCTAGAATCTTCTGTTTTCTTAGATTTATGAGTTTGTATTGTCCTTTCGGTTCTCTATTTCTTTTCTTTTATATGTTTGATATGTAAGCTTGTTCCCGTTAAAAATAAGCACATGTTAATCATAAACTCCGAATTTAGTATTGTCCTTTATTTCCTTGTTCTAGAAATTATTCATGTTAATTGTACTTATTGTTTGATGGATTTCAGTATGTGGTGTTTTTGAACATTTTCGATACTATGATACTTGTGCGCATACCAAACAATGTATGCATATGATTTGTATACAAGACAGACTTTTAATGAGACTTGGTGGTAGCGCTTATATCAATACAGTCTGAAGACGAAATTGAACAGATGTTACTGATAATTAATTGTATTTAAAACTAAACAATTAAATTAAGATGTTTACGCTTGGCTGTTATTTGTGTTATATGAGAATAAACTCATCATAGCTATCAGGCTGCCGTTTCATAAAGCAATCGCTAATAACGACTAACGTATATTTTAGCGTGTAACTAACGACTACATAACGATTACGTTTACGTGCGTTTCATAAAGCATACGTTGACGAATCGTAAGATTTTTCGATCGCTATACAATCGCTATTTATTTTTAGAACGGGAATTCCAGGATTTCGCACTCTCTATCATTGGAGAAAAAAATGCTTGTAAACGACGGATAGTAAGAGTCTTAATCCAAGAAAGCCAGAGTAATAATTGTTTCTCCAAAAAGGTAGACTTAAAAAAATTGTTTCTAATATAAGTAAACGAATAATATTCATGCAAGTCCTATATGAAGTAGTAGATAAGTTGAAAGTCTATTGCATGTATTGTCACATCTCTGTTGAATGGTCTATTCTAAACAAACACACATTTTGGAAATAAATAACCAAGCCAACAGATCTCAGCATTTAATTTTAGTACAACTTTTATCTTCAGTTATGTTATATCTTAGATGAATGAAAAAATGTAACCTCCGTGGAATGTAACTTCTCCGTTGACGTTTTGGTAAAGAGTGCTTTCTTTCACGTCCGCAATTTTATCGAGTATGGCATGCCGAATAAACATTTATAAGTAAATTATTACGAACGACAAATATAAATAAATTACAGAAAAAAATACATAAATTGTATTCAGGCGACGTAAGAAGACACCATGTACAAATTTTTGAACTGCATAAAGGGTACTATTTGTCAATGTTGATAGCATCTGAAAAAACTTAAACAGGGAAAACTATTTTACTTTCTTCGTTTTATTAAAATATCTCGGATAATAAACAGAAGTTAAGATGACATAAGGTATATTTGATCATAATTTGATTTGTGACATGAGGTACTAGTACTGAGAAGCTGAACGTTCAGTTTTATTACAGAGATAGTGCTGTTGGTTAGACGACATAACAAAAATATGATATCTGATAGAATGAAAATTCGATCACTAGAATTAGGTTGTATTCGCGAGTACCCAAATATTCTACGCTGAACGTAAATAGTGAAAATAATTCCAAATAAGCGGTTTATACGCATGAAATTTATCACTAGGCTTTTTTATCATTCTTTTTTCTTACTATTATTGTAACAAAGCTTTTTGAGGTCAATAGTTATCTTGGTCTGACCTCTGTCATGATTTTTTTTATCAGTGGTATAAAATGTTATCATTGCTGAATAATTAAAATACATGTATTATTCAGAAGAATCCGTTATTTTCTATTCTTTTTTTATATTGCCAATTTTTTTTGTATATTTTTTTTAGGGGGGGGGGGTAATTATTTTCTATTCTATAAACCATATGATATATCTTGGTTTGTTTCAAATAAATATCTGATATTCAAAGAGTAAAGAATGGATAATATTAATAGTATAAGATCATCAACAAGGAGATTCTATAAAGTAAGTCGATTTTAGTGGTCTCTTTAAAACTACAAAGTCGGTGAGATCAACATAATACAACCAACCAACTAAGAGGGGTGCCTAATATGAATAAAAAATCTATGGAAAATATTTTTATATTTGGTATAAATCTGTTTTGGGTTTTTTTGTTGTCGTCTCTCTCTCTCTCTCTCTCTCTTGTCCTGGTTTTGTTTATATGTATTTATTTTAGACTTTTAAAAATTCATTTCAACGACAAAGCATGCTGTCTATGCAGCATCAAAATTATTGTTTGAAAGTTATTCTCTCTGTCATTAATCTGCATGAAATATTACCACTGAACGTTCAGAAAATAACAAGCAATCAATCATAAAGCTAGGTTCACGCTGCCGATCAAATCAACTCGATCAAGACAATCTACGCGAAAAGATCGTGTAGAGATCGAGTTCAATCGGAACACAAAAGTTTTACCGGTCAGTACTCGATCATTTCGACCTTTGCTCGACTAATGTCCGATCATTTCCAGATTAACTTTACCAATGCTCGATCGCTTCAAGATCACTGCGACTTCTATATTTATTTTATCCCAGACCAACTCGACCAATACCCGATCCCTTCGCGACCACATTCGACCACTCTTCGATCTCTACTTCACCGTACACGAGGACACATGACTGCTACACGATTCTCTAAAAGTGTGTGAAGATCTAATTAACTCTCATAACTCAGCTTCTGCTAAAATATATAGGCAAATTTTTTTTAACTGCACAAAATTTCCTCCATGTACAGTACGTGTCTTAACTTTTGCAAGTTGAGGTAACAGCTTGGTAGAGTCGTGATGGAAGCGTAGTTGGGTCGTGGTGAGAACGAGATGGTCACAGTGAGGTTGTAGTGCAGTCTCTCCAAATAGAAACACGCTTTCGCTACGCTCTCGCTACGATGTTACAGCGACCTTTGCGATCTTACTAGGCTCTTACTACACATCTACTACGACCTGATTTTATAACGACCGCATCACGATTGTTTTGAACATGTTCAAAGATGGCCACGCTCATCTCGATCTTGAAGACCTCACCACGACCGTTATACCACCTTACTGCGGTCTACACGATCGTACTACGATGATCGAAATTCGCATTTTTTTTCACAGATCTTAGTGCGATCGTGGTATTAAATTGCCGTATATTTATAACATTTAATGTTATCAAAAAAGAAATTCGTTTAATCCTTTGGTATAACTTAGTTATTTGAGCATTACCCATGCTTGTTAACTTTTTTAATAGGTTAGGTACTCATGTATTCTGTTATTGCTTTGTTCATTGTTTCAAGAGATTAATGAGTCAATACACAAAACAAAATATTCACGTTTTATTAAAATTTTCTTTTCTGGACATTGGTTCACGAATAAAGCACTTTGCTTGCAGTCAGTTTATTATATTTAAGACAATGACAGTGTTAAAAAAATTATAAAATAAATATATAATTGTTCTTAAACACAAGTACATGTACAAATTAAAAGCGTAATATTACAGCGAAATATCTATCAATATAATAAATAAAAAAGAAGGAAAATAACTTTATTACTGCATGCCCGTATATCAAAATATATAAAAAAAAATTAAAGTTTTCTTGTCGCTAAATTTATTCTTCTTGTCGCTTCTTGTTACAATAAGAAAATACTGTACAGTATGATTTCAAAATAGACAACTGTCCATTCTAGACCAAATGACGTAAATGTAAGGTCACCGTACAGCCTTCAACAAATAAGCAAACAATAGATATGATATACAGGAAAAAACGACAACCACTGTACATCACAGACTGTAGACTTTATATGTCGTTACCACAAGATAGTTATCTCGTTCTTTCATACACGTAGCCGCATAATGCCACCGTATTATCGAGATTCGGAGATCTCAAATAATTAATCGTTACAGTTATTTTGGGAAACAAAAAATTGTCAAACGCAGTCGTTTTTCAAACGTCATTAAGGTGGCTCGGTTGTCTTCCTCCATCTTGGATTTTAAATAAGCAGATATCTTTGGTCTATATATTTGATGAAATGTGCAAATTTTGAGAGTTGTATGTAAATTATGTAAAAGACTTTTGATATAAATATAGAAAATTGTATGTTTTAACATAACTTCAGTTGTAATTTTGTAAAAACGCCTTGTTTGTGTTTGATTAGATTTTTTCAAATTTTGCCAAATAAGGGGAGATAACTCCGATAAAGTAAATTTTACAATAGAAAGTGTTATGAATTCACCTATTTTGATATGTAGCAAGAAAACAAGTTCGGTGACCCCATTTTTTCTTTTGCTTATTTGAAAGCATGTTATAAGAGCAATATTCTCACATTTTATCTTAAAGTTCTTATAGTACGTTTTCGTTTTATCACACAAAATTTAATTTTCCATGAATAATCTATACAAAATCTGACAATTTTGCGCAACCTGTAGCGTGAAAAAAAGTCCGGTGACCCATACTTTTTAATACAGTTTTGAAAAAAGCATGATAAAAGCTTTATCTTGACAAGTTATCAAAAAATTCTGTCAGTTTTAATTAAGACGCCCCAGCCACCTTAAGAAAATGGTCATGCACCAAATATTACAGTTCATGTCATTTTGAAAGATTTTCTTACCGTTATTCGTCATAAAGGTACCCCATTACGATCCTCTTTTACATGGCTTTCGCATGAATAACGTTTTCACTATTTTTAAGTTCCATTTTCACAATGAAGCGAAAGAAATTTTATTAATTAGAAAGATGTACAAATGTATGCTATATCATTGCCGATATGGTGACATCCCGTTAGTCAAACAACCCGCATTATTCATACAGTCCATTACTCCGACAGTCTACTATTCTGACAGCCCATTACTCCGACAGCCTGATATTCCGACAGCCCATTAATCCGACAGCTTTCTGTAAATAAACCCAACTCCGTTCTCTATAATATTTGTAATTATCCGTTTGGATTTTGCTATATCATTGCCGATATGGTGACATCCCGTTAGTCAAACAACCCGCATTATTCATACAGTCCATTACTCCGACAGTCTACTATTCCGACAGCCCATTACTCCGACAGCCTGATATTCCGACAGCCCATTATTCCGACAGCTTTCTGTAAATAAACCCAACTCCGTTCTCTATAATATTTGTAATTATCCGTTTGGATTTCGATTCTTCTTCTCATGCGGGATATTTGTCTCAGTATATTGGAGTTTATACACATGCTTAATGCAACTGCTCAGTCCTTACCTTCGTCCCTCTTTCGTATTACGGGTCTTGATATTTTATTGATCTTCATATTTCGGTGTTTGTGTGTACATTGTCATTCTGTGCTGTTCTAGTTCGCTCCTATTTGTTGTTGTTTTGATCTATAATTTTTCATTAGTCTAAGATCTTCAGTTTCTCCCTCTCGCGTATCAGGGGAGTGAGGTTTCACCTATATTAACTACATAAATAAATATGTCAGAATTGGATAACACTACCCGCCCTCTTTGGTCGCTACACTTTCTTCCCCTTTTATCACATATCTGAGTATTATTTAAATTCATTTTGTCGCTGAAATTAGCACTAATGTAGCGTCAGTCAAAATGAGACTGAAAACAAAAACACAAATACAGTCCAGGTCCAAAGAAAATAAGATGACACATATGACGAAATATGTGTTCCAAAAAGATTAGCATTTCCAGCTTCTACTAATACACCAACCGTGCGATTTTATGAATATCATGTTCGGGAATATGAATCCACGAAATATGAAGAAAGTAAACAGCACTTCCAAAAGACAGTACCCAGAGTGAATGTTTGAAAATATTTTTTTCTTTTCAGTCCGTTTGTCTAGTAAATAGACTTTTTTTTTTACAATTAACAAGTAGATACAGTCTAGGGTTAGAGTTTTGCTGAAGTTTTTGAATGGTTTTTTAAAATGTCTGAAGCAAATGTTTGAAATATTTTTTTATTTATACATGATAGTATATTTCTGATGAATGGACTTTGAATATACCAGTTCACATTTACAGAAAGTATTGGATTATATTGTTTGACATAACAAAGAGAACCTTCATGGATTGTTGTGGAAATTAGATAGAAGCTCATCTTGAAAACCAAGAAATAACATCTAAGGTTTTTTTTATTCTGTAGTTTACTGATAAATGGATTATTCTTTCAGTTAACACTACACTTTTACGCTGACAGCAGCATAACATCGCGAGACAAAGGGTTCCGATTTTTCTTATAACATGGAAGCTTTTTCGGTTATCGTCATTATAAAATATTTTTTCTTTGTTCATATCTATATCCATTTTGCTATTTTGCAGATAAAATATGTTTAAACTAAATAGCTTTCTTTTAATTGTTTATATCGCTCTTTTCTCATTGTTTAAAACTGTAAGGCACCACTATTTAGGTTATGTTCGGTAATTGTTCCTTTTTTCACTACCGTACCATACTCATTTTCATAGTAATAATAACATTTGCAAAAGCAATTTCTATTCTTTATAACTATTGAAAAAATTCTAATGGGATTTAGGACCGTTCTGTGTTGTTGCATATCCGAAATATGATTGTTCAAGTTCCAATTTTATGTTTATTTTTCATCTATTGGTTTCGAGGTTTTAACAATTTAGGCATACAAAGCCTATAGAAAACAAATAATTCGTTGACTTAAAATATTGGTTACTACCCACGAAAACCATGCAAATTGTTATCCAACGTCGGAACTTAAATATTGAATCCCACACAGTATCAAATTATCTGACAAGTTTTTTTTAATAAATATACCTTTCCCATATCTTCATGAAAGAGTGCTGGTTTTTTTTTTAAATAATTTTTTTTAAATTAACAGCTGCTGATATTGATGCCCTCGAAATCAAAAACAGAAAAATATAATATTTCAACCGGAGTTATTATAATTGGACAAACAAGCACTCCCTACCAAAAAACGCGGACGTGATAGAAGACACCTTTTAGTAGCGTCAACAGTAAACATTGGTATAAAATTTATTGTGTAGATGTTTGTGTTCATATATTACCAACAAAGGGTTTGGTCCAGATATTTCTGATTTTTCTGTTGAAATAACTTGTTATACATATGAATTGTTAATACATAGCACGCAATTTTCTTTTGTTTTACTCGAAAGTCAGTGTGAAAGGAGGTCAAAGTTTGAGAAATTTACCAAAGTCGTTTTTTCAAGGCGTGGTAAAAGCGTATCTGCAAACTTAAATATGCACTGTCTACCAAGACGGTAGCGAGATATGATATATGTGTCATTTAAATTATCACTGATTTCAATCCTTCCCTGAAAACCCCGTGTCGGCTAAAAATTCGGCGTCGGTTGTACCCCAAAATATGCAAGGCGACGGCCATCTTTTATTTAACGATCACTTTGCGACAGGTTTAACCACACGTAAATAGCGTTCGCGATTCACACGCAATGTACGACTATCGCAAAGTACGACTGTTTTATGAAACGGAATTTTAGCGTTACGTTTGGTTAACGTTCAAAAGTACGCTAACGATCGTTTTATGAAACGGCAGCCAGGATTGTGTAAAATGTTGTATTTACGCCAGACGCGCGTTGCGTCTAGCTACAAAAGACTAATCAGTGACGTTCGAACCCCAAAAAGTTAAAAAGGCAAAATAAAGTACAAAGTTGAAAAGCATTGTGCCCCAAAATTCTCAAATATTCAATCTTAAATTATAATAATCTATTCCTCACGTAGAAAAGGCTTAAAATTGTTAAACAATGATAATTCATGTCAACACAGAAGTAATGACTACTGGACTGATGATACCCTTGGGAAATTAAAACATCACCAGCAGTTACATCGACCGAGTTGTAAAAAGCACATCATAGATACCAATATTATATAAAAAAGAAGCTGTGGTATGAATGCCAATGAGACAACTTTCCACAAAAGACTAAAATAACACAAACATTAACAACTATAGGTCACCGTACGACCTTCAACAATTAGTTTTTGTACGTAAGTGATACAATGATGTGTCAGCGAAATTTTTATCTGGTATTTTGATTGTTTTGACGGACACCAATATTCGTGGTTTTCGTTGAAACAGATGAATCACAAATTCAGCAAAGAACAAATCGCTATTTGGTTATAAACAGACGTAAACACACGAAATAAAATATCCTTGAAAATACAACATTCCTCAATCAACGACCCACGAAAATTAATAATTCAACAGTATATATACAAAATTTCACTATAATAAACACATTTGTATTCGTATTCGTACATGTTTTAGTCTAAGTTGGAGATTGCATGATGATCTATAGTTGTAAGAAATTTTATATTTGCTAATTCCAAAACTGGAAAGCATATTATTTTCTATGTCTGAAAATGCCGGTACCAAGTCTGGAATATGCCATATGTTATTCATTCGTTTGATGTGCTTGAACTTTTGATTTTGCCATTTGTTTAAGGAATTTCTGTTTCCAATTTCTGGTAGTTTTTGTTATTTTACTTGTTATCTCTTTGTTTTGATATGAGACTATCATTAATATGTACCTATCTCAGTGCACTTTAAATACGGTCGAGACAACATGTAAACAAGCTTTGTATGAATTATCTTGCGAAGATCGAAGGAGTTAACTTAAGTATGACCAAAAATTACAATCAATACTCAACTCAGAAATAATTAGATTCATTAGCTGCCACATTCCATACAGTTATGTCTCATCACGATATTCCCCAAGTCTATTATTATATCTAATGAGATGGAAAAGTAATATGGTACCTAATGGAAGTCAAACGCCACTAATTTAATTATGAAGATGTGCAGACACCTTAGTTATATTTAATAAATGAAATAAAAAAAGCCCTAAAGTCTAATTTTAGATATTTGTTTTATAATCGTATTTAAATGTTGATAACTTTGTCGTTTTGAAAGAAACCAAGACAAATAATGCCAAATTCTGAAGGTAAAAGCAAACCATAATTTCTAAAAGAGGTGCTATCACCAAGATAACCACCTTTTTTTCACTAAATACAAATGAGTGTACAACATTTTCATTCTATAATTATTTAACAATTGACACGTAACCAACATGAGGGTGATTTTTTTATCTTTTTTCCCCTACATGCTCAATATGGAGATAAAGATAGTTAAACTTCGAATTAAGCATGTAAGAGGGAAATTAGTTGAGTTCCAACAAAATACGACGCGTTCCTGCATATGTTATTAGAAAATTTTGTAATTGAATGGTAAACTTGAAATAATTTAGTCTAAAATTGTTTGAAATCTACAAATAAGTTATTTTAATCATATGATCCTTGGATAGCATAGCCTAGTTGCTTCTCCACCATTAATTGTATTCAAGTTTACGAAGTTTTGTTGGCATAATACTTTACAAGTAGACGACATAAACCTAGGCGTATGTGCCTATACAATTATTTAAACGTTATAAATTATATGAATTAAAATATTCATAATTATATGTTTCCTTCTTAGTGTTTACGTAACAGATTATTTGTGTTTTGTCGAACTTTTTTCTGTATTTGTTTTAATCACATAATCTAAAGTGTTATTGTTTCCTTTAAAATCAGAAATGTCCAGTTGGGAAAAAAATGGAGAGTTTATGACAAAGACGGTTTAACTACATTATAAATATATCTTAGCAGAACATGATTCTGTCACAATAAACTTACTAGCAAGTTATTCAGGTGTATTTATTTGTATTGTAGTCCTGTTATATTATGTTGTCATTTCAATGTTATATTTAACTTTTCCATTAAAGTGCGAGGTTTGGCATGCCATAAAACCAGGTTCAACCCACCACTTGTATTCCCCTTTAAAAGTGTCCTGTACCAAGTCAGGAAGATGGTCATTGTTATATTATTGTTCGTTTCTCTGTGTGTTGCATTTTAACGTTGAGTCGTTTGTGTTTCCTCTTATTTTTGAGATATTGAGATAAGACGTGTCACGGTACATGTCTATCCCAAATTCATGTATTTGGTTTTCATGTTATATTTGTTGTTCTCGTGGTGTTTTGTCTGATGCTTGGTTCGTTTCTGTGTGTGTTGCGTTTCGGTGTTGTGTCGTTGTTCTCCTCTTATATTTAATGCGTTTCGCTCGGTTTTGGTTTGTTACCCCGATTTTGTTTTTTGTACATGGATTTATGAGTTTTGAACAGCGGTATACTACTGTTGCCTTTAGTAATAACATTGCATTTATGAGATTAAACTTCCACGCAGTTCATTTTGATATCAATTTCACATTAAAGCCTGTAAACACGTTTGCAGCTGCCGTCATCAGTGAATGTCGATTTAATCACTTTTGTTTGTACGATACTTAAGAGCTTTCTGCTCTTTTGAATTAAAGATAGTTTAATGATGTTTATGTGGATATTCTATATGGTTTTCGGTTATACGTGTCGACTTATGAATATTTTGAGTGTTGATGTCTTAAAGTTTGTATTTTTGTTTTTTGTACTTACCAAGCATTATAACGATTTGTTGAATGACCATATTTGTAATCTCGAGAAGTTTAATTAAGGGTAAATAAAAAATATTGTTTTTAAACAGATACTTTTGAAATATAAATTATTTTTTCAAAGATGATAAGCCGCCGGATGCATTGGGACATTTTTAATCACTCAGTATTAACAAGACTAGGCATTAAAATTCACCAAACGTCAAATCACAGAAATATTGAAAATTCACAATGGCAAAATCAAAAGCACAAACACATCAAACGAATTGATAAAAACTGTAACATTTCTGAACTTGTATAGGCATTATTAAAATTATATATAACAAATACAAAACAATATAACGAAAGAATTTTTGTATATTCTATGTTAAAACAAATTTGAATTTGGTTCTCAAAACGCAATATTATTTTACATGATACCAATGACACTTTTTAACTAAATTGTACGGAGGGGGGATTGTTATTTGATATAAAAAGAAGGAGGTGTGGTATAATTTTCAATCAGACAACTTTCTAGCAAAGTTTATATGCAGTGAATGTCAGCAGTTATAGACGATCGTACAATGAGAACAGATACCGATAATTTAAAAGACTCGAACTTACAAAACCTGAAACTATTCAGCTGAAGAAGCTATTGATCTAAAACCTATTCATAGTTTCGAAACGATTTGAGACATACAATATATGAGCATTTGAAAATAGAAAACAAAGCCTTAAATTTAAACTTCTTTTACCAAAAGGAATGTTTACCTTATTGTTGTTGTTAATTTACGGTAATAGAAGATGAGGCCACTGCTGGTGAACGATGTGTCCACGAATATCAACAATGTGGTAATTTTTATATATTTCCTGTTTACAAAAGTTTGAATATTTCGAAAAAATAAGGATTTCCTTATCCCAAGCAAATATTACCTTTAGGTTTCCGACTAAAAAAATAAAATTATCTGAAGTATAGATATTTTATTCGACTAGGGCTTTGGTTTGCTCATAAACATGATAAACATGATAAACATTTAGTATTTTTTTTAAAACATATATTTTTTTAAAAAACATATCAAAACATGTTCGATGATTTATAAATGTAATTTAAATATTAACCTGCACTTAATTATTTAAAGGTGTTGTGTTGCCCTTGCTATAACTAGGAGTAACATATATGTTTTATATACTATATTATGTTGCTCTTGTTGCGCACAATGTATGCCTGAGTGTGTTGATACACTTGTATTGTCTTGTCTTGACACACTGTGCGACATGAAATATGTTGTAGACACGCTCAAAATGAAGGCCAAAATTTGTTAATTATGTAAACCATTAACTTTGACGTAAACCGGTAAAAATAAAGAAGTTGATAATGACGAAGTCTTGCTTAATTTCCTGAAAATTCCAATTGGTTGCTTTTCTTCTTCCCGGTGTGTATAAAACCATTACGGACTTATGTAAGTTCTATTTTAGTGCATATTTTGTAGAAGGTATTATATGTAGGCGTTATTACAATTTATAAAGTAGTAACTCTTGTTGGAACCAAGACGATGTCTTTTTAAACTAAAATTTCTCAACTTTGTATGGTAGGAACCCTTATGGATTTAATGTTTTTGCATGTTCTGTATTTAAATGAAAGCTTATATCTTATGAAAGACGTTTTATTGAATTTGTTTTAATTTTAATTTTCATGTGTGGTGCATACAAATTTCCGACAGAGGATTTGACTTTTTTGTAAAACCTTTTTCAAAGATTATCTTAAAGAAACCAAATATAAGTTCATTTGTAAACCTAAATGTACTTTTCGATTATTATATCATTGTATTTATGGGATGGTTTCTGCTTAATGTTAACTATGTTTCTGTCAGCGGTGTCGTTACAATTTCGAAAGATACTGATTACTAACCGATTCTTTTTCCATTAAATCTATTTAACCTGAAACATACAATTTTGTTTTATAGAACATGTGAAATCTTCCAATCCTGTAAAACTGCAGTACATTCTTACTAAAAGCAATTATAAAGAAAGAATTAATTTATTTCTGCTTTATTAAAAATGATACATTGCTACATACTAAATTTAAAGTGCGAAAAATATTAAATGTTAATTGCCGTAAAAACACGGTTGATTGACAGTGCTTGGTTTTGCCAGTTCTTTTTGTGAATTTACCGTTTTGAATTTGTCTTGCAAATTGGTATGAATGTTATCACGTCAACAGTTATTATGCTATCAAGTTTTGCAGATTGTGGATGCGTTATATCATTTTGCACACTTCCTTGCTACCAGTCATACTTGTATTTATTGCTCACAATTTAAAGATTTCTGGTACAGAAGCAAAACAATCATTGGACAGAATTCAAAAACAAAATTGATATCAAATAATTGATATATCTTTCGAGGTAAACTATTTGTATATCGCATTGATTATACAAATTAATAAATTTGTCTTAAACCATGAACCCAATCAATGGAAAAAAAACTCATCATGGATCCCAGGATTGAAATGGTGCTGTAAACATCATGAACTTAGTAACGCAACTATGTTAGCAAACACATTCGTCAAATTATCCATGTTGTAGAGTGATATGTAATGTAAGTCAATTTCATTTTCACTTTGTGTTATTTGAATACTTGATGGTAGTATGCAGGGTTATACAATTAGTTCGAACTGAAAAAAACCCGAATAATCAAATAATCAAAATTATGAATAGTAAATAAATTTTGAATATACTTAACATCTTTACACTCTATTATGTTTGTAAAGCGGGTATACATTAGATAAACAAGAAAACGGTATCACTGATAATGAAAACTGAGCGAAATGCAAAAATGTATGTGATGACAGAAGACACATTTTTTTTTGTAAATCCAAAACCTTATACAAACGTTGTATGACTGATACAAATTTAAAAGATCCAAAGACATGCAAAATCCACAGCACAAAATCAGAGTTATACATGAGAGAGGTAAAAAATTCAATTTGTTCTCTTTGGCGTTATATACAACATCATGTCAACGCGGGAGGATTATGTTTTTTTTTTTTTTTTTAAATTAACAAAATGGATTACCTTTTCTGCCAGTTACATGTAATATTTTTTGTTGATATTTTTAAAGAAAATATGTTTGCCAAAAGTTATATTTTTATTTCAATGTACATTTCAACGATTTTTTGTTTAAATCCATCAAGCAAACGTAATACATGACGATGTAAACATCTTATATGAAAGTCACTTTACGACAGTCCTTAACAACGTTAGTAATATTCAACTAGAAGACAAAATGACGCATGATAAACAATATTAGATATATTCTAATTAAATAGATGATGGATATCATCACGTTATGACGTATGGAGAACCGAGCAAATTGTTAATTATATATTCATAAGACTTATCCTTGAACCCGACGAACAAAATATTTTTCAGAAACATGCGAAGCTTGCACTTATAAACATGATAAAGATAAAATATATTATCTGAAATAACCTTCATTTAGAAATACAAACGATTAGATAGGTTACAAAAGGGCAATCAAGAACCATTAGTGAAGGAAATACACACAAACAGTGCCTTGTAAAAAACGATGAAACGACAAACATCTGGGCAGCACAAACCCAAGGAATAAACTTACGGGCAATTCAAAGTCCATGTATCAACAACACTTGTTTTGTTAATACGATATGATACATAATATTTTCCTCGTGTTATGTCGATGACATTGTTTTCTCGCTGTTTTCCTAAGGTGAAATTGATTAATAGAAGAATAAATACGCAGATATCTTTACAATTGAAAAAGAAAGTGATACAAAATGACCAAGCATATGCAAACAAAAAATAACTCAATGGACTTAAATCATCCAATTTCTTATCAAATGTAATAATCTTAGGCACAACCTTTACGATTGATTATCAATTTGTTCATTGGTTAATTTTTCTTGCCATTTAGAAGGAAAACAAGTATGCTATGAAACCAGGTTTAATCTACCATTTTCAACATAAGAATACATGTATCAAATCAAGAATATGACAGTTGTAATCGTTCTATGACATGTATGAGATGTGTTTTGATTTTGTCAATGGATATGGAATGTTTTTTTGAGTTCTATATTTTGTTTAAAGTCTCAATCATTCGGATAGAAGCTATACAAATTCTTTTAAATACCATTATGTAAATATGGCTGACACAAATATTATTTTTTTAAATTTGAGTAACGGTTGAAAATATGACAGCTTTTCAAAACTATGATTGATATAATGACAAGAAATTCACATATGAACAACTCCAGATACCTTGTCCTTCAAACATTGAAAAATTTAATCTTTGATCTCGATAAAAATGTATAGGATGTACTATTTATTAGAAACACTTCAAACATACATAATATAAATTAGACAGTTTCCGTTGAAATGAAATAGTTTCATTAAATTAAAGTTCAAATTAATCAAGCAGCAACTACTATTAGAACCATTTGGTGATTTTTGTATCGTATGTTAAATTTTCTAATTACATTTGCATCTTTAATCAAGAATAGAACGTCAATCAAAGTCATGCTTGTAAAAAACTCAAAAACAATTTAAAAATAATGCTGACTTCGAAATTTTAAGACATGCGTGCATTTAATTAATTAGACCGAAAGCTTGAGATTCAATCAAACAACATGATTATATATGTTCTGTGGAAAAAATGACTATTAAAATGAATAAGATATGACTGCGAATGCGACGAATGCACACCAGGTTATCATAAAATTTGAGTAATGGTCAACTTTGAGCTTTCTATGTCTTCTCTCTCCTCTTTCGTCCCCCGGATGAGGAGGAGGGAAGAGGATCGTGTGATGTATTACACGCGTATATCACGTTTAACATCCTGGTTGCTGTTTTATTGCTGTACCGTTATATTTCTGAATGGAAATAACTGGTGTAACATAATCTTCTCATCTATCGGCTTAATTGGATACTACATGTACTAGTGTGTGCAACATACCAAGACGATGACCGTATTTTATTATTAGGGAAACAAGTTGTTCAATATTACTGAATGAAATGTTTTAACTCCTTAAAGAAAAAATAAATACATAGAATAAGCTGAATTGCTTAACTGTCAGTTGCAGTTTGTAATCAATAGTCAGTAAGATGACATTTACCATCAAACATAGTTTTGAAAGGCCATTTGATTCGTGCTGTGTCCATGAGTGATACAGTGTGAAACAAATAATGACAGGGTAATGCAAGTTGTACAAGCATGCTTATTTAACTATTATATTAGATGTCCATTGGACGTACAAATTTGTCCATTTGTTAAAAGACGTATGGTGCATCGATCCTTTTTACGTGTGTTTATTCTTTAGTTTATTGACATATAAACATGACAAGGCGTACTGCTCAATAACCGTGATATACCATGTTTAATACACGGTCGACGCTCGTTCCATCGAAAAAAAATGTCAGTTGAGTTTGGATTTACATATTTGGAAGCAAAGCATGAAATAAAATTTAAGGACAGAGATTAAAACAAAATGTTGGGACTGGTTACACAATTAATTTCTTGATTACACAATTAATTTACATTATATTATATGAAGATGTATAGTAGATTAACGTATCGATGCATTTAATTTCAGTGTATGACGTACTGCTCAATAACCAAGCTATACCGTGATTACAAGGCTGTTGACACGGTTTGGCCAAGATGTCTGTTGTTAGTAACATAAAAGCCCTACTGTTGAATTAATATATAGTATGACTAACCAGTTGTGGGCTACATTACAACGATTTTTATCTAGTGAAACAAAGGCCGACATGCATTTTTAACGATGTTTATAATGCCTTAGTTTATAGAAGTTAATGGTTTCAGTAATTTTTGTAGTTGTTCTCTTTTTTCTTTTCTGTTCATTAACATTTTTAGGTTTTGGAATGAAGTAAATAAGAAAAACTCCAAACGACCAAGAAGCCATTTCTAAAAGAAAAATATCACTAAAAATTGCAAAATTTAAAATTCAAAATTATTGGTTACAAACAAAAATATACAAAGCACAGGATAAAAATATAAAGATTGAGCAAAATATACAATACCAAACTAAAAAAAATGGATAGACACAAGTGCTCTGGAATGGGTAAGAATGTCCTGCTTAAAATATGACACCAGTCGTCTTGCTGATATATATATACAAACGCAGATTATAATTCTAACTCGTTAGGTTACATACGTTGAAAGGGTCAACATTATATTAACGACATTAATAACATATTTGCTATCATCGACCCTCTAGAATTTACTTAAAATACGGAAAAAAGGTATTTATATGATTAATATAAAAAAGAAGATGTGGTATGATTGCCAGTGAGACAACTATCCACAAAAGACCAAAATGACACAACCATTAACAACTATAGGTCACCGTACGGCCTTCAACAATGAGCAAAGCACATACCGCATAATCAGCTATAAAAGGCCCCGATAAGACAATGTAAAACAATTCATAGAGAAAACTAACGGCCTTATTTGTCTAAAAAATGAACGAAAAACAAATATGTAACACATAAACAAACGACAACCACTGAATTACAGGTTTTTAACTTAGGACAGGCACATACATAATAATGTGGCGGGATTAAACATGTTAATTAAATTCATATGATCATTTTGAGAGATTTGAATTTAGCGAGCAAATATTTTTCGACGACGTAATCTTGAAATTTCTAATAACTTAAGAGCATTCTGATAAACATATACTATGCTATAGTATCAATGCAGTATGTCCTTTAATTTCAAATATGTCTTCTTTTTTTTCGTGGATTCTTTCAAGTACATTTTAGACAATAAAACTGAGAATGAAAATGGGGAATGTGTCAAAGAGACTACAACCTGACCAAATAAAGCATTAGTCACCACAGATGATAGTATTGCGTTGTGTTCATCAATCAATTAAAGAACCTTCTATACTTTCTTAACCATATTCACTTTATAATAATTATTTAGTAAATAGCCTACGTACCACAGACGATATTTCCTTATTTTTGTACGACACACCATTAATAAAATCAGTAGTTGACGAAGCATAACCGAATGTTGTCTGCAATAAAATTGTAAATCCACCATTCAAAATGAAACATTACAATTTTAGAATATTGGTAACGTATCAGGATGTCACACCCCTTATGCCATGCAATAAAGAATACTTGTAAGGGCAGAAACGTTAGTGTTACTATTCGATTTATAGAGGGGGTTAGTATATACGATGTTTAAAACAACCAACAAAACCGGAAAAATAAATTACCATGGAAACTGGGGGAACCAGACAGTGGTGAAAACGTGGCAAAGACAAACATGCTCGATTTTACATGTCATTAATAGTGCACGAATAAAATTATCATTCCCTTTTCCTGTTCTGGTTTTTCATAACATAATTTGGATGAAATGAACTACAAATGAACAAGTAAGAGGGGCTTACTCTGTTAATCACTTTTGTTCTTACCGAAAGTTATCTAGATTCTTAAAGTTTAAGCTCAGGATGAAGGTCCTGTGGATTTATCTATATTCGATATCACAAACTGGTCAAAACATTTACTAAATTTTATCACCGGTATAAGGAAATAATTCGTAAATATAACTCAACATGCAGAAATCTTATACAGGTATTTCACATCCAATTTTTTATGGAAATATTCTTTATAAAGCACAAAAATGTCAGTATTCTCCTGAGAAACTAACAAAACCTTTAAATAAACTTATTAGAAGGGGATATAGTTACGATACTGTTGTCAGGTCATTAAAGATTGCATATTTTGGCTTTAATATTGATTCATTGCTAGGGTTTTTGCATCGGAACTAAACACATTTATTTCTAAAAAACAGTTGTTGGCATGACACGTTTTATGTTCTTCTCATATATTTTATGATAGTATGATGCTAAACCCCTAATGGGAGGAATTGTGCCGGATATTCATATGATGAAGACATAATCTTTCAATCAGTTTTATTAAGGTCTGGAGCTGGCATGTCAGTTAACATCGGACTCGGACTTTTCTTGAACTGAATTTTAATGTGCGTATTGTTATTCTTTTACTTTTCTACATTGGCTAGATGTATAGGGGGAGGGTTGAGATCTCAGAAACATGTTTAACCCCGCCGCAATTTTGCGCCTGTCCCAGGTCAGGAGCCTCTGGCCTTTGTTAGTCTTGTATGATTTTAAATCTTAGTTTCTTGTGTATAATTCGGAGTTTAGTATGACGTCCATTATCACTGAACTATTATGCATATTTTAAGGTGCCAGCTGAAGGACACCTACGGGTGCGGGAATTCTCGCTACATTGAAGACCCATTGGTTGCCTTCGGCTGTTGTCTGCTCTATGGTCGGGTGGTTGTCGCTTTGAGATATTCACCATTTCCTTTCTCAATTTTATTTCAATGTCATGAAACTTTTTATACACGAAATTTCAAAGGAGTAGGGGCATTAAGGCCTAGTGTTGGCCCCAGAAAATAAAATGGTTGATAGCCATTTCAAATTGGCACATAATGTTTAAAAATGCATCGGGTCAAGAAATATAAATGAAAAACATAAAGATGTTTAACTGATGACGTCAAAATTACGTCGTAATATGCACTGTTTTCATAAAAACGATGAAACAATAAAATTGAGAATTAAATGGGAAATGGAAAATACACAATTTTCGCAGTTATCTATCTTTACTAGTTTATTATAACTATTGGCATAATCTCACCAAATATAAGGTTGTTTTTTGTGTGCGCACATACTTTTTCAATCTAAAATATACTTAGGATTTGATAAAAAAACAAGGAAAATCACAAAAGTTTACATAATATGCAAATTTAGTCATGATTTGTTGCCATGGTAAATTGTTTGATATCAAATTTTTTTTTTTTGTTAGTACCTTAAACCTTAGTCAAGTTTTCAGTTATTTAAGAATGTGTATGATAACTTTTAAATTTGCAGTAATTTTTGCCAAAAAAAAAAAAGCCTTACTGCCCATACTCCTTTTCCTCAATCCCATAAAATTGCTAGAACTAAAATATATGTATATGAATCTACCGTAGCGTCAAAATATGATGGTGAAGTTGGCGGGTTTGATTTGATCATGTGTTTATTGCTGTATAAAGACTGGCACTTAACAGGGTAATAAAACGAAATTATTTTTAATGCAGCATTGCTTGAAGGTCTTGACTGAAATGATATATAGAAAAGGACAATTGGTCGCCATTGAACGCGATTGAAAAAACTACATTATTTCGAATAAGGGAGATGTTATATTGTTTTAATCACATGTTATCTTTCAAAGAGGAGGACATCTTGACCAGAGAGAAGGGAAACAATAAAATTGATCTCAGAGGTTTGGCAAACTAACCCAAAATTTAAAAAAAATGGAGTTTCTCAGGTACTGATACGGTTGCTTTGGAAGTGTAAAACAATTAGGCCTATCAAAAACATGCACAATGGGAAAAGCACAACCCGTATAACAGGAGTAAGAACTAGTATTCAAATCGTATGTTCCAGGAAAAATATCAATAAACATAATAATAATGCTAAATTCTGCCATATACCATATGTGCATGTCACAAGTAAGGATCGTGTAATTTTGTTGTTTCTATCATATTTGTTTTTCGTAATTAATTTTATGAATGACGCCGTTACTTTTGCCTAATGATTTATCTTCCATTGTTCATGTTGTTCCTTTCCTGTTGACTATGCGCGTGTTATCGTCTTTAAGGGGTTAATTCAATTTTAAAGTCCGTGTGGAGGTGGTGATATTAATTTGGGTCAGGACAAACAAGTGCTATAACTATATGCATTCATAAATGTCCGAATTTGTCTTATCATATTCTGTTCGCTTGACAAGTTTGTTAAATATTAATTGTTTTTGCTATCTTCTTACACTATCAGCCTTCATTTTTTTCATTTGAAATATAAAACAATTTCTAACGTTTTCTAAACCAGGAAACTGAATAATCAGAATAGACCGAAATATTGAACTGTCAGTTTCAGTTATAAATTACAATGTCAGTTAAGTGACATTAATCACTAGTCCTGATTGAGAATGGCGCAATTTTTATTTTCATATTGTGTTCGTGAATGACAAAATTTCAAAAACTAGAATGTAACACAAACATGCCTATTTGTCAACTATCTAGACAATTTCCAATTTGACATACTGAATTGTCCATCGTAGGAGAAAATGAAATGTATTGGTTGTTTACGTGAGTATTTGGTTATGTAAAGAAATATCAAGCAATTGTCGAATTTAAAAAAAATAGGTTACTTTCATTGGCAATTACATATAGTCCTTTTGTTTGATGTGTTTGAAATATTGATATTACACACTTGACTTTCCTCTGAGATAAGTATTTTTGTTACTTACTTTTTTCTTCATAGATGATCATTAGTAATATTTTGTTTTACTGATTTTCTTCCCTGTCTGTTGTCAATTTGACCTTTTTTCGGTTTTTCAGTTTTATAAATTTACTATTTAAGAATGAGTTGCAAATAAAACAGTAGTATATTGGTATTTAAAACCCATGTCAGAGAAACACGCCAACTATAATAAGAAAGTAAAGAAACAATCAAATTTTATCATCGGACATCTGCCATTTGCTCTTGCACGTGCGTTTTCCTAGCATTAATTGTGAAATTATTATAATTGGTGACGTTATCCAATCACAATGAACGTTGCAAACACTGTTACATAAGTATAGACGTTTGATCCAAACATGTTTCTCGTTTCTCGTTTTTTTATATAGATTAGACCTTTGGTTTTCCCGTTTGAATGGTTTTATAATAGTAATGTTGGGGCCCATTATAGCAAATAATGCAAATAAAACAGTAGTATATTGGTATTTAAAACCCATGTCAGAGAAAACAAACCAAACGAAAACCAAAAGAAACACGCCAACTATAATAAGAAAGTAAAGAAACAATCAAATTTTAACATCGGACATCTGCCATTTGCTCTTGCACGTGCGTTTTCCTAGCATTAATTGTGAAATTATAATTATTGGTGACGTTATCCAATCACAATGAACGTTGCAAACACTGTTACATAAGTATAGACGTTTGATCTAAACATGTTTCTCGTTTCTCGTTTTTTTATATAGATTAGACCTTTGGTTTTCCCGTTTGAATGGTTTTATAATAGTAATGTTGGGGCCCATTATAGCTTGTTGTTAGGTGTGAGCCAAGGCCCCATTTTTAAGGGCGTACATTGACATATAATGGTGTACTTTTTGAAATTGTTATTTGGATGGAGAGTTGTCTCAGTGGCACTCACACTACATCTTTCTATATCTATATATGGCGTTTTATATTTGTGTCAGCTTTCCTATACCCAGCATTTATCAAACATTTGTCAAAGTCCACATTGGAATCGTTTAGTAATTTATTCACGACAGCTCAATGCCTTGACACTCTTTCCTAATTCAATTCAAGTGTTATATTGCTTTAATACTTTTTTTAACAATATTCAATTTATTCTAATAATTTTGTATTTAACCTAGAATCCCCATTTTATATTTCCTTAGTTTTGTAAGACACACCATTAATAACGTCAGAAATTGACAAACACCATTTGCTACAAATAGTGATGTCTGCATTATAAAGATAAATACATCTGTTTTGAAGGATTCAATAAAATTAATAAATAAAGTGAACTTCAATCAGATAACCAAACATGTGAATGATAAAGGACATCATTTGAAAGGTAATTAAAAATGACATTGGTATATTGATTAGTGTTGAGGTTATTTTCAGCAATACTGTACTTTGTCGTGACGGTTAGTGTTTGTCTGTGAAAAAAACCGGAGTGCCAAGAGAGACAAGTAATTGATATTTATAAATGTGTAGGACTTAAATCCATGATGAGTTCTACATGTATATCAAACTCCTGCATATTCCTTATCTATGGCAAACATGGGAAATATGATAAAAAGTTATTTCTGTCACAATTAAATAACGTGATATAATTCTTATATGATTTGCATATCTATAAATAACTGAATTGAATTGGTCAGTCATGTTTTTTTTCTATTGGTTTATATTTCGATAAACCAAGTTTCAGAAACTACTTTCGAAATCTAGCCATGCGCTTCGCCCATACTTGTCGGGGTATTTTCAACAATATTATTATCATGATTATCGTGACTAATTTGAAAACTTTTACATCTGTACTTATTTTTTTTAAACTTAACAGAAACGGAACAAGGTTTCGCGTGATAACTCATCGTATCCTTATGCCATATTGTTTTCGCTATATTTAAGTCGCAACGTTCTACAACGAATTTCTGAAATAATGAGAAGACACACTGTCTGTAGCTTTAATTGTTCAAATACGTTGTCTCTGTTACAACATATATTACCCTATCAAGTTTATCTCCCGGGGGAAATCAATATTTTTGAAGTTAATAAATCCCCATTTTGAAAATATTACTTCGACACAAAAGTGCATCAAAATAGAGAAAACTAGCTCAAATCGATTCTAGTGTTCTTGAGTAAATAAGTACTTCAAACGTTTTCAATGTTAACAAATACAAATATGTGGTATTTTTGCAATTTATACATGTACCATTATGCATTACAGACTAAAAACTAAAGAAAAACGGTTGGAACCTTGAGGATGGCTTTGTACACTTACATTTCTTAAATTTTTGTGGTGCATACTTATTTACAGCAAAATATTTGATATTTTGCAATCCCTTCTTCATAGATAATCTCAAAGAAACTACATACAATTTCATTTTCAAACCTAAATGTACTTTTAGAATAAAAAAAACAACATTTCATTGATGGGATGGTCTCTGTCTTAATGTTAACTATGTTGCTGTCAGCAGAGTTGTTACAATGTTGAAAGATATTGATTACTAACCGATTCCTTTTCCATTAATTCTATTTAACCTTAAACATATTATCTTGTCTCGTAGAATATGTGGAATCTTCAAATCCTGTACAATTGAAGTACATTCTCGCTTATCATCTAATAGCTGTTGGACAAAAAAAAAATAACTTATTTCTGCTGCATTGCAAGTGATACATTGCTGCATAGTAATTTTGTCAGTTATAAAAGGCCCCGATAAGACAATGTTAAAAAATTCAAACGAGAAAACTGACGGCCTTATTTACATAAAAAAAAATGAACGAAAAACAAAAAACCACATAAACAAACGACAAATACTGAACTAATTATGTGTTTCATAGTACGTATTCAAATTGAAAACGTGTTTAAATATGATACGAACAAACACCATGCATTAGCAATAAACACATTGATAGATTGTTTTTGTTTCTGTTAAGGCGCAACAAATACCTGACCAATGGATTATAATCTTAATTTACATTTTCGATATTCACAGTTTGCAATTTAAATTATGAAATGATAAAGTCGTGCATTTTCAAAGACATGCGCAAATGGATTTTTTTTAAATAACAAATATTGAATACCCTTTCTGTCAGTTAAGATATCTTGTTAACTTTTTTAAGGAAAACATATTTGTCAAAGTTTATATGTCTTTTATTTCAAAACAGATTTAAAAAAAAATCTGAATAGAACACGAAATTCTGTAGTTTGTTATTCTAATACTTTTTTTTAATTTGAAGCCAAACAAGCAAACAAAATACGATACGATTTAAACATGCTATATAAAGACGACAGAACTTCCCAATGTTAGTTATATTCAACTTCTAAACAAAATGAAGAATGATAAACAATATTAAAGATATTCTAATTTAAAAATAGATGAAGAATATCATCACGTTATCACGTATGGTTGACTGACAAAATTGTTAATTACATATTCATCAGACTTATCATTGAACCCGATGAACATTTTTTCCCCGAAACATGAGAAGTTTGCACAAATTAATATAAAATAAATTATCTGTGAGCTACCCTCATTCAAAGAAATAAACAATGAGACTTGTTATTCAAGAGGCAGTTAATAATCATTATTCAATGAAAAAACAAACAAACAACATCTTGTTGAAAAACGATAAAACGACAAAAAAAAACTCACAAATTTAGCAACACAAACCCAAGGAATGAACTAACATGATTTTTAAAATCCACTTATCAACAACACTTATGTAAATATCTTTAATATCTTATTTATGAAACATTACGTTTTATTAATATAATATTATACATACAATTTCACTGCGTTTAATATGTCGATGGCATTATTTTCCAAGTATTTTCATAATGTGAGATAGAAAAAGATAAGAATACATACATATATACATGATATATGACACAAAGAAGCTGGTAAAGAGATGCCCCAGCAAATCAACCAATTTCTGTTCATATGTGATAATGTCAGAAAAAAACCTTTGCGATTGATTATAAATGTTTCCATTGGCGAATATTTCTTGCTTATCATTGCTTATTAGAACAATTGAAACAAAAACTAATTTAGTATTGCATAAATAATAAGATCAAGCAATGCAAAACAATGAGTCTGCCACATTCGAGGAAATTGACGCGGGTAGTTAGATTTTTAAATCTCCACCC
This sequence comes from Mytilus trossulus, assembly GCF_036588685.1. NCBI lineage: Eukaryota > Metazoa > Mollusca > Bivalvia > Mytilida > Mytilidae > Mytilus > Mytilus trossulus. The sequence continues at coordinate 4,213,291 of NW_026963294.1, forward strand.
AAGATAAGACTTTATTGACTAGGCTGCTACGAAGGGAAATTTACCACTAAGCTTCGTAGGGTTTTGTTGTCGTAAACAGGAATTTCGACGATTGACCAACATTCTAATAATACTATGAAACCAGTTTAAATCCATCATTTTTTTACAGAAGAAATGTCAGCACCAAGTAATGAATATACCAGTTGCGATCGTTTTGTGTTATGTGTTTGAGCTTTTGAAGTCCCCATTTGATTAGGGACTTTTCGTTTTGAGTTTTCTCAGATTTTATTTTCATTTATCAATCTTCGGGAAAAAAGCAATACACATTCTTCTACATTACGATCTCTAAAACATATGATTATGTAAAAATGGCTGAAACAGATATCATTTTTGTAGTTTTAAGTTCTTGTTGAAAATATGACAGGTTTTAAAACTATGATCGAGAGAGTGACATGAAATTAACGTATCACCATTTCATTTACTTTGTCCGTTAAAAATAAAAAAAAAAAAATCTTAGATTTAAATAAAAAAATATATACGACGTACTACTTGATATTAAAAATACTTCAAACTTACAGAATATAAATTAGACAGCATCCGTTGAAATTAAACAGTGTTTCATTACATTAAAGTTCAAATTAATCAAGGAGCAAATACTATAAGAAACGTTTGATGGATGTTGTATCTTATATAAAATGTTATAATTACATTTGCATTTTTAATCAACAATAGGACGTCAATCAATGACATGCCTCTAAAAAAACTAAAAGAAGATTTAAAAAAAAATGCTGACTCTTAAATTATATAACATGCGTGAATGATATAAAACATACAGAACACTTGAGATGCAATCAAGCAACATGATATTATATTTTCTAGGTCTTCTTCGTCCTCTTCCCCCGGATTGACCTAGAGAAAGAGCCTTTTTTACATCCGGGTTGCTGTTTTATTGCTATATCTTTATATTTTTAATGGAAATTATTATAATAATTTTTCGAAATTCGGTAGTCATTCCCATTTATTGTTTCTAATGTTATCATTGATATAATTACAATTATTTTAATTATTATAATAACAATGTTCTCCCCTGTTTTCCTGGCTATTGAATTACTTGGAACACTATATTTCACAATGTCATAAAACCGGCTGTGAATGATCTTTACGATGTAAATTGATATTTTTTGTACTTTATTAAATTAATATTACAATTTTACCGTAAGTGACTCTATTTCAGAAACTATATTATTATTGTCCGTATTCAATTAGATTTTTTTTTTATTTTGGAACCTGTTTAAGAAAAAATAGCTTTTAAGCTCATGTTTTTGAAGCAAAACTATAAGAAAGTGTTTGCATATTTGTATTGCAACTAATTATAATCTCAGTTGGAAGTAGGCAATACTTAATATTGTTCTCTGCATAATTTGGTTATAACTTTTACATTGTTGTTGTTCGATAGTCCTTAAGTATATTGGTAAGGTTTAGGTGTAATTCCACGAAATCATAGTACATCACATCCCGTTGTATACGAAAACAAGTCGAATAAAAATAACCCGTTCAATTTGGCAGTTGTAGGTAATTAATTCTTCATTTTTTGCAGTAAAACATTTCTGTGTCATAAACATATTTTTTTGGTATTTTAAAGCACCATTGTTTATTTATTTGGGATTGCTATATAAGGTTTTGTAATCTTGAGGTTACATGGTGACTAAACCTTGTACACATATAAAATAAGGCGAGAAATTTGATTGGTAAACCTTTTTTTTAAGTGAAATATAACAGACTTATAGGGGAAAATCGATGGTGGTATTACACCTTTATGGAGGTTGTATGGATGTCTTGTTCCGATAATATACTTGCCTTGACGCTTTATTAAAAAATAGTTGATGTTAATAATAAAGACTTCAGTGAAAGCGATGGATCTTTTTTATAATTTAGCAAAGTCCGAAATAAACTGAAGAACTAGAAGTATGGCACTGTCAGTTTGAGTCAAGTAATCGATTTTGAGTTAACTCTCAATCACCACTAGAAATGAGTTTGAAAGGCGCCTTTTGTTTTTGTGCCATACACATGAGTGATGCAATGTCAAACAAAATAATGACTGATTAATACAAGTGACACAAGTATGCTTATTTAAGTATTCTATTAGTTGGACAATTTAAATTACTAAATTGTCCATTTGTGAATGAAAGTATGATATAGTGTGTCCTGGTAACGTTAGTTGGTCATGAGTTCATTGTTCTATATATTGGACAAAGTGTTATGCTGCAAAGCATTGTGTCTTTTAATTTCCAAATACGTTTTCCTTGATTCTTTCAAGTTTAGAAACTCATAATTCACCAAAGATGAGAACATTGCGTTTTGTTCATATATAAATTGACGAACTTGTCTTGCCTTCTATACTTTCTGAAAATTATTCACTTAATTCTAATCATACCGCAAATAACCTACGTTCTACAGACGATATTTCCTTTTTTTTTTGTACGACACATCATTAATAAAATCAGTAGTTGACAAAACATTTGATACATATAATGTTTGCAATAAAATTATTAATTCATCTAACTTTTAGAAATGAAACGTTGCATTTGAAAATAATGTTAATGTATCAGTATAAATAAAGGCAACAGTAGTATACCGCTGTTGAAAATTCGTAAATCGATTATGTGATAACTGCTAAAAGAATCGTTCCATATTGTTTCGTTATATGTACGTAGTCGTGTTCTATAATAGAATTATTAATGATAATGATAGGACACACCGTATGCAGCTATATCAATATATCTTATAGGTTACAGTAACAAGTTTGTCTCTCTAGGGCAATCGAAATTCCTAAACTTAATAAAACTATATTTAAAGAAAATTTACTTTGACACAAATTTGAAATCGAGGAAACTGACTCAATAAATCTAAATGAGATAAATTCGAATGACATGATTTATACTTCATTCAACTTTGTAGTCTTTATCTAATTCGTACTCTATCTGTTTCCAACATTGACAAATACACATGTGTGTTATTTTTGCCAAGTATACCACTCTCCATTAAAGACCTAAAGAAAACAATTCGGCCTACCACAACATGCGCAATGAGAAAAGCACAACCCGTATAACAGGAGTAAGAACAAGTATTCAAATCGTATGTTCCAGGCAAAATACCAATAAAGATATAAATGATTTTATAATTTTATCCAAATGTCCTTACATCACTATGAAATTAATCTGTTTAAGCAGTGTTTTTAAAACATTATTAAAAATAGCACACATTTCTTTCGTTTCCCTCTGTCTGTGCGTCCGTCACTGTTCCAGCCTTTCCGCCAACTACAGACAAATCATTTGGGTTTCTGAAATTGAACCTCAATTGCTTGTTAATCGGTTGAAACCTTTTATGTTCTGCAATGCTGAATTTGTTTGACTAACAGTTGTACCTTCGATTATGTTTATTGGAGATTATGAGATTTTTTTACTATTAATCTATGCATTTCAGTGTGCTGTTACATAATTGTCCCATGTTGAGATCAATTGGCACCTTCAAAATTTAATAATGTTAAATTCCGCCATATTCCATATGTGCCTGTCACAAGTAAGGATCGTGTAATTTTTTTGTTTCTATCATATTTGTTTTTCGTAATTAATTTTACGAATGACGCCGTTACTTTGACCTACTGATTTATCTCCCGTTTTTCATGTTGTTCCTTTTTTGTCGACCATGCGCGTGTTATCGTCTTTAAGGGGTTAATTCAACTTTAAAGTCCGTGTGGGGGTGGTGAAATTCCGTAAAATTTGGGTCATGACAAACAAGTGATATAACTATATGCATTCATAAATGTACGAATTTGTCTTATCATATTCTGTTCGCTTGACAAGTTTGTTAAATATTAATTGTTTTTGCTATCTTCTTACACTATCAGCCTTCATTCTTTTCATTTGAAATATAAAACAATTTCTGTAATGTCAGGATAATTATAACGTTTTCTAAACCAGGAAAACTGTATAATCAGAATAGACTGAAATATTGAACTGTCGGTTTCAGTTATAAAATTACAATGTCAGTTAAAACACATTTACCACTAGTCATAATGGAGAATGGCGCCATTTGTTTTCCTAATGTGTTCATGAATGACACAATTTCAAAAACAAGAATGACAGATAAATGTTTGTAACACAAACATGCTTTGTCAAGATATCCCATTATCTAGATAATTTCAAATTTGACATACTGAATTGTCCATCCTAGGAGAAATAAGATGCATTGGTTATTTACGTGAGTATTGGGTTATGTTTCCATTAAGGAAATATTCAGCAATTGTCGAACTTTAATAGATATGTCAGTTTAATTGTTGATTGGTCCTTTTGTTTCATGTGTTTGAGATTTTGATTTCGAAATTTGTTAAGGGACTTTCCTCCGATTTCGGTATTTGTATTACTTATTTTTTCTTCATACATGTATATGATCATTGGTAATACTATTTATCCTGTCTATTGTCATTTTTACGGTTTTTCGTTAGTTTTATAATGACTATATCAGGACGAGTTACAAATGAAGGCAACAGTAGTATACTGGTGTTCAAATGTTATAAACCAAGTGAGAGAAAACAAATCCGGCATACAAACTTAGACCAAGGGAAACACACAAACTATAATAGGAAACCAAAGGAACAACATGGACACCGAATTCGAACATCGGTCATACGTCATCTGCACTTGCACGTGCGTTCCAATAGCATTATTGTGAAATTATTCCATGAATATTGGTGACGTTATCCAATCGAAATGAACGTTACAAACGATGTATCATTAGTATAGTCGTTTGATCTGTAAATTTATCTATTGCGTTCTATACTTGTGTTATCTGTTTTTTTACACAGCATTTATTAAAGTACACATTGGAATTGTTCAATAAATTATTCACAAGGGCTTAATGCATTGACAATTTCCCCTCTGTTTTGAACGATTTAATCCAATTAATAAACAACATAAACAAAGCTGTAGGGTAAATGCGATATAAAAAATACGTCATTAGGATCATCTTTTGAAAAGTCACTCAACTTTGCATTATTTAGTTTCCTTGATTTATAGATTGATTTGTATTAGAGCCACTATCAGCAGTATTGTACTTTTGTGATGGGGTGAGTTTTAGGTTGTAGAGAAAACCAGAGAACCTGGAGAACACAAACTGATAATCCTACTAAATTAAGATTGCAGTTGTTTGCACCTGCCATGTCCAGGATTTGAACTAAGCACCTCAGTTTTGACAGGCTAGTGATACACAATTTTGAATAGTTGGACCTCTCGGCCATCGAGGCCTAAATCTTCTAGATCTTCGGTGATATAAGTTTTCCCATAATTTAGTGTCCAATGACTAGCACCACTAGTAAATCCTGTTAAATTTCCAGTATGTGCTATTCATAAATACAAATAAAATTTGACATACCCTTTAATAATGCATCCGTGCGATTTTATATACATCCTATGCAATTATCTATCAACGGTACCAGGCGTATTACTTTTTACGGCATACGTGCGTTCCGTTTACATAAGACTTTTCAGTGACACTCAGATCAAGACAGTTGTGGTTTAGGGTGCATGCAAAATAATATAAGTTGGCTTCGAGCATAACTAAAGACATTAATTATTTAAATGCGCATATGGGCAAAAAATTGGTACCGTGTATTATTTTTTTTGCTCCAGACATAATCATACAAAAAAAATGTTTTTCACATACTTTTATTTTGTTGACCATCAATTGATCACTATGTGTATACATTATGTCCGCTGTGTTTTTTTCTTTTTCTGTAAACGACAACAAATAATAAATTCATTGTCGACCAAATTAATGGTTCTAGTTGTTGCTTTCTACAGTAATCTGATATATCGAAGGAAAATGGAAACTGTCTGCACAGTGTTAAAATAGATGTTCTCTAATGTTACTTTTACAGATAAAGTTTGGTTCAGGAAAATCAATGTTCATAAATGGAACAAAACAATTTTTAAATGTTGCTATGAAACACTATTACAACATGAGAGGTAAACTTAACACCAAATAAATTATATTTTTTTAACACATCGAAGTGCATATCAAGAACAATACAAGACAATACAAAAACACAAACAAATACAATTATACATATACGCATACGCTTTAGATTGGGTTTGCATCGTTTTGGATATCGAGGTTATAAAACGATACATGAATAAACGTAATACGATAAGTATAATCCATTTTTTACATTATATCGAAACTTTTAATTGATTTGCCCTGTTCCTGCAAGATGACCTGTTGTTCATTGATTGCATCAATGTGCTCAAAGACGCAGGGGAGGATCCAGACTTTTCTAAAGGGGGAAATTATTTCATAACCCTTGTTTTTAACATTTGCTGGACGGCTTAATGTTACAAAATCATATATATCTAGAAATACAGAATTTTATAAAAAAAAATTACCAAAGATTTTTGTACGACCACTTTGTCACCACTGCCCATTCCTCCAAACTCCTTTGGATCCGCTACTTGGATGGTAAGCAGTTCTTTTCCAGTGCATGGCATCTGATAATTTGCTCTGATTAAGAACAGTTTCGATGAAGAATTGTGTAATATCACAGAGTTAAGGTAGATCACAAGAATATATTTTTTGAGACAATTTTTTTTTATAATTTGCCAAAATGAAGATTTGACTATGCTCTTTTTAAAAATTTAATAAAAATTATGGGTAACCGTGCTATTTTTCAAGCTATGAGTAGTTGAAAATTGCCAATATTTGGTAAGTTTGTTCATGAAAAAACACATTAGTGTGCATAAACAAAATTCTATGAGATAGAATTTTGAAATAATTTGTGAGAAGGAAGGTTTCATAATATGTTTTAAAAAAATTAAAAGAAAACATGGTGTCACCGAACTTGTTTTCTTGCTACAAGTAAAAATAAAAAAAATCCTTATTAGCCCAGTATAAATTTTGTACTAAAAGAGTTATCTCCCCCTAAATGGCTCATTTGAAAAAAATGATTTTTAAACCACAAAAATTGATATTTGTTAAAATATTTTGTATAATACAATTAATTAACAAGTTTTCTTTAAATAGAAAAAAAACATTCAAACCATTGAATTGCAAATCTGTCTCCAAATTTGCAGATTTAGGTAAATAACTAGACCAATTTTGTACTGTGATTGTACAATCCAAGATGGCGGTATACCATGAATCTACCTTAAATGCCAATTATTTCCGATTCCACCTAAACCAATTTCAATGAAAAATTTGCTAGTCTATTCATTGAATCAATATAAAATTATTTGCAATAGATGTGACACTTATTAACATGAGTAATTGTTTCTAAGGCGTTCCATTATATCACAGTGTTCGGTCATCCGCGAAAGCTCATTCAATGCGCGTCTCTTGTCTGCATTGTGTATACGGAGGACTTTAACGAATTGACAACAATAGAATACCTTTAAACATGTTAAAGGTTAACGCAATATGGGATTCGGTATTTTTTTTAAAATCCTATAGTGTAATTGGTTCTTGACTAATTTGGAGTCATACTTAAACGTATGTTCGTAAGCCTTCGCTTTATGTAAATATGCTAACCAGAATACATGTTTGAATGTTTTTGGAATTTGAAATTAATCATGTTCTCTTTTATATTAGTATGATTGCTACCAAAACAAAATAACATTCATTAGTTGTTTGTTTAGGTTTATCGCAAGTTTTTATTTGAATTTAATTTATATGAAACTGCTACGATGTCATGTCAATTACTTGTTATAGCGTATCGTCTAAGACTATCACCACTAATAGGCAGACGAACAACAATTGCAGCCCATTTGTTTCGGATGTTTTTTTTTACTGACAGCACCTGAGTTATACTGTTATTTTTTATAATTGAAAGGGTCACATTGGTCTTGGTAGTGAAATTAATGTACATGTATCATCGAGGCTTGGTGGTTATCGCCGTGAAACAGCAATTATTCAAAAAATCTATAATTCAAACCAAATAGATGCCTATTATTTTTTGTTGTCTTAGTTCCGAATTAGAATAGATACGCAATAACTGCAGGACTCGCAATGCGAATAAGAATGACTCCATTTCAAACAGGCAAACAAGAATTGTTGTTTTTGCTGACGGAATAAAACTGAGAGTTTTTGATTTGAACGTCGCATGAAACATATATATCCTGTTTGTACACATTTATACCGTACATGATGTTGGACTAAGTATTCATTTTCATTGTGTTTTCAGGCAAGCATGTTCAATTTCAGTTCTATTCAGCTAGATAATTCATTTTCAAAACCATTCCGTCATCTCCCCTACCTCGGAATAAATAATGTGCCTCCCTTACACTTCAGTATGCAGAATAACTTATAATGATAATAGGTGGCTGTTAAACGTCCAGTGGCAAATAGTTAATACATTTTCAGGACGAGAGAAAATTAGGGATCAGTATAATGTGTAGGTTATCGAAGGTTTGTGTTAAGTAGGAAGAACGATAGAATTGTAGACTGTCATTCGAATATGAGACCTTTTGATTCCAAATTGGACGTGGCTAAATTTTAATGTTCTCAATAACGTGTCTTGTGTACACTTTACCCTCACAAGGCCTACATTGACTATCGACTGCAAGTAGACAAAACATGATTTAAAGTACATGTTAACTATGCGTCTTATTAATCGAAATGCAATTGTGTTTAGTTTACATGTGAATTTCACTACCACACCACCGAGTTTATTGTCAATGTGAACACGATTTAATAATATGTTTGACCATATCAGGATGAATTTTTTTTTTAAACTTCTTGAATATAATTCAAATACAGAAAACTTTGTCGTCTTGTCAATGCGGTACATTTCGGTCTGATTATTGATACATGAACATTTGAAATTGTTTGGATGTTTTACGGGTTTCGATGACGACAATAGACCGATATTAATATGCACATGTACATGCGTTTGATACATTGTAACCACTATATTATGAATCTTCAAACTTACAATTGTTGCTCCGCATTCTTTTCATGACCAGGTTGATTGCGTTCGTGCCTATTCGAAATGACGAAAAAGGACTAATGGAATAAGTCTTACATTTTCGTATCAGCTTAATTAGAATAGAAAGTGAAATTATATATTTTATTTTCTGTGCAGTTTGCAGATTTTCTATTTGTATATAGGGCATCGGCTCCTATATCTAACAAAGATTGTACCATAAAATTTGATATTTACGAATCAAGTGCACTAAAAATATTTTATTTGTCTTTTAAATTGTCGTTTAATACATTTTAAACCGACGGAAAACTATAAATTATAATTAACGCTTAAAAAAAAATCTTTTTTGAAGTGTCTGTTTTTATTATGTTGATATCTAATATCAAAGCATGCTGATGTTAAACTTAGACCTTTGCAAAAAATCTCATGTCAGAATAAATGAAGCATGTGCTTGGTATGAATATAAGTTAATGGTAGTTGTTTTTACTTTTATATTTGGTTATGTCATTCGTACCTTAGCGATACGTCTTACATGATGGTACATATTAAATAGATAGAATTAGTGCTTTTGTAAGGGTTTGAGTATGACAAATATCTAATTCTATATTCGCAACATATCATTTTGTTTTAAATACATTTTAAATCGACGGAAAACTATAATCACTAAATGTATCAGAGGAATTATGATAACTAATCAATCCTTCCTTGTCAAACACAGATTCGAGAAATCCAATGACAAGTGCTGCTAGTGTATAACAGCTGTAGTATTTGTCTATATATTGAGTATTAAACAATACTAGGTAGGATCTACAGAAGTGAGCGTTGTTTAGAATGTCTCTCAATTGTATTGGATCAGAGGACTTATTGATGTAGAGATATTCGTCAATAGATTACAAGGCATTTAATGAAATAAGGAAGATACCAATGAGATAATATAACGTTAAGTGATTGGGCATTACATTTATAATATGTCGGTATTTTGACAAATGAACCTCAATAATGTATGAGCTTGAATCAACTATATAAATGCAACACGATCCTGAAGTTAACAAAGAAGAAACGAACATTGTTAAATTGTTTTGAGTCCACATTTTACGAACAAACATTTGATATAGTGTGTAAATGCGCCAGACTCGTATTTAGCAAATAAAACAAGCTAATACAAACCATTCAGATATCACATATTGGATTACAAGTTATTTAAAAATGTAGAGAGTGAACAATTTGGCATACACTCACAAAAGATCTGTTTATAGTTTCAATTGGATATGCAAAATGTAATAGCAGAATAAGGTAATTTTTATTGTTCTATTCACACAGGCGTGTTTTTATGATAAGAGTAATTAAGATATTTTCATATTCGATTTTGCTTCACATATATGGAGAATAAAGATGACGACAATGTTCACATGAGCTAATATTGATAATAAGACAAAGTGAACAGTCGAGTTGAGAATAATACTTTCTATAAACATCAGTATGTCAAAACGACATGACAGCTTGTGAGATGACAATCGCTTCACACAGAAATAATGGCAAATCATTCCGGAAATGAGACATTTAACAACAGTTATATTTTCTCTGATTATATACAAAATGCTAGACCACAAGGCAAAGAGGCTCAGGAAAAGTATATCCTCCCACTGTTCCTTTTAGTTGGAATATTTTCCAATGTAAGTACTCTGATTATATTTTGCAGGGGAAAGCAAACGCGAATATCAGTTAGTATTTACGTGAGTGCGTATTGCATTGGAAACCTCACAACATTGTTTTTTCTGTATGGCATGCATCTCCTTACAACTGTAAGTGCTTTCCCTGAATTGTCAAACCTTAATAGCTCTGTTTGCTCAATACTAACTTTTATACACAAAATGGTTCAGTATAGCTCAGTTTGGTTTGTGGTTGGAATGACAATAGACAGATACATAGCAGTGTGTCATCCCTCAAGTGCTTTAACAATGTGTACAGTCTTCATGGCAAAGGTTGCAGTGGGAATTATTTTGATCGGTTTAGTTGTGACCAGTGTCCACGCTATGTGGGTTTATGACATAAATCACAAAACTGGTATCTGTGACATGTTTACACCAGAAAACAACCTTCAAATCGTACATCTTAAAATATGGAATATTCTGTCAGCAGCAGCATATGTATACTTGCCTCTCATCATTTTACTGATTATCAACACACTACTAACATGCGGTTTGTGCTTTCAACATAGTTCGTCATCAACATTTACGCATGATAACGGTTCAACAGAATATACCAATGCAGTCGTTGCAATATCTATGCTGTATTTTGCTTTAGTTTTACCCATCACACTGTACAATATTGTAATGATATCATCTGGGATACGAATGACGGCTGACATGTACAATACATTGGTGATATTTGATCATATGCAAAGCATAAACTTAGTAAATGTATTCTTTGTATGTGTGCTATTCTCACGTTCGTTTCGACAAGAAATTCATTGTATATATAGACTAATTAGAGAGAAACGTAAGCAAACGGTGGAAATGAATAGATTCTCAAATAAAGCCTTAATTACCAATGAAACTACCACTATCACTACCATGGCGAACGAGGAGGACACCTTGATATAAAAACCCGGGGATTTTTTTTACCCACTGGAACACATGAGATTAATTTTAGAACAAAGAAAACCGGAGGATCAATTTCAATAAAATGATGTTGTTTTTTTTAATGAATACTGCAGATAATTTTGTGATCAAGAATTTGACTGGTATTTTCTCTTCAATGTATAATAATTATTGTTATTCAGTAATGTTTAATCATAAATGGTTATTTAACAACAAACGGTCTTCGATATTGAACTTCAACGGCTTCATCTGAATTATCGTTGAAATTTTTATACATTTAGTAACAGTTAATATTAATAATCAAATACAACACTATTTTTGTGTGATTTTTAGAGGCTCGTACGGCTTTTAGCAGATTCTGAAATCGGGCGACTGTATTGTTTTTAAATACTTCAAAATTATTATGAAGGTATCCAGAAAAAGTTTATATTTAACAGACAGGCCCATTTAGACTAGTTAAAAGGAAAACGATAGGAAGAAAGACATGTGACTCTAACTGTTATTTTTTTTTTATATCCGAGCAATCTGTTTTGGCTTCTTATTCTAGACGCCGTTTGTTTACTTTAAATTCGCAGCAGTAAATGCCATTTTACTTTAAAAAGGAGCCAACTCGTATGAAACGAAAAGTTTGCCCTCTACATTCAAAATATTGTTATAATTTTTCGAGAGTGGCTTAGACGGCTAGGTCATGGCATAACTTATTCGCTGACGAAAAACAACATATTACTCCTATCATAGATATCACTTTCATCCCCCATCCTGGAGGACTATTTTGTACTAATTTTTTTTTGCAAGTTGTCGTCCTGAATCTGCAAACATAATTATGTTATGTCTATGTCAAATAGACTTCAGTTTTTCAAAAAGTACGAGATTTTTAACTGGTCAAGTATATACTCAATAAACAGAATACACTACCGGTGTATGTTTGCTTGTACCTACATACCTTGATAAAGATTGTGCAAAACATTAATAAATATTTTGGTACTATCAATTTCAAAATTGATCATTGTCCTGAAAGACTACTAACATTATTTGTATTTACTAATACACCAGATTCATGTTGAATAAATCTATAAATCCGATACTACCAATACGTATGTTTTCATGAATAAAATGACATTAGAAGCCTTGAGTTTATATATTGTTTTTTGATTATTATATATTAATACCAATTAACATGATTGGTTTAGTTTCACATTAATTGTAAAGAGTCATCTGAATACACGTACATTGTTTTACAATGACCTTGTGTTTACAAATTGAATTTTGCATTGCTAACTTTTATCGTTGATTTACAAGTAATATCAAATTATCTGCTTATCTGTCTCATTACCCATCCATCAGACAGTAAACTGATGCTGATTTTCTAAACATGGTTAACACTTTGTTGACTTGATCATAATACTTTAAGAAGACTGGCATGACATTTCTTATGAAATTATGTACTATGGAGTCATTATTGTGTTTGGAAAACTATTTATGTCGACTGTTTGGTCAAAGGGGAGCAATTATTTAAATGTTTTACAAAATAACAAAGCTAACTTTGTCAATATTACGACGTCAAATGCAAAAACATTTTACTTTAAGGTGGTACCCAACACTTTCACTAAAATAAATTTGGCTCGTTTAATTTTCATAAAATTTTGTCAAAGTATTTACTTTAACACTTAAACAAAAACATAAAAATTCAAAAAATTTCAACCAACCGTTTTGTCAGAAAAATCATTCTGGTTATATAGCAATTTGACAAACACCAATTTTGATCATTGAGAAGCTTAATATTCCTTTTACAACACAACGTTTACAACACAACGTTATCAAAACGTTAAGCTGACTTTACAGAGTTATCTCCCTGTAGTGTTAGGTACCACCTTAAACCACTATATGTAAGATGTCGACAATACTTATTTGTTTATTGAACTGTTAAACTGGCATCTGCTTTCGCAATTTGTAGTAGTATTCTCCTCCTGGTGTACATTTTTTTTATAATATTTTCCAAAACAAAAGGGATTTTGAATTTTGATTTGTCTGAAATGACGAAGCATCCCGTAGATACAAGTTAAAAAAAAATTAAACGAATGACTGTTCTGTGTTTTGCGTCTACACTTTAAGACAATCGAGATTATTATTGTTGAGATACAGTACTTGCAACTTTAGGCGTTACTGTTTGACGTGAACTTGACTGATCGGTGAATGATCGGTGACGGATGTTTGACTGATCGATGACTGATCGGTGATCGGTGACCCATAGGATCCGTCAGATAAGTCAAATAACCTATGTGAGAGTTACTGTGACAACGGTCATCGATCGATCAGTAAATCAAATTTATGCACGGATCGGACGGATACGTATATATTTCAAATTCTTATGTAAACCGAACTCAACATTGTTTACGATCCATGAACACAGACCTCGACGAAGACACCATAATTTACACGTTAATTTGGTTGCAATAAAAAAAATAAAAATAGTATAATAGTTATATTAGATTCTTAATTAAAGCGTTAAATTGTTTATGTTGATTAATAGTTTTGTATTAAAAATTGTAAACATTAAAAACATATATAATACATAATAGTATTATATGTCTCAGTTAACATGAACTTCTACCTACGAAATGCCGATAATCCGCCATTGGAGTTTTGAACTTTTTATAGTTTAGAAAAGGTCGTTTTTCATAAAATTAAAAGAAAGGCATATTTAAATTGTATGCGCATTGTTAAACATTACCAAAAAACTCTCTTTTATTTAAAAAATGTAACTGTTTTTTTTTTAAATCAGTTATTTCAAACAACTGGAGATAAATATTTTCATTCGAATAGACTTTTATTTTTGTGGAATAAGAATGCAGTGATTGATTTATTTTGATACACATTATTAACTGTCATATCATTTCAGTATTTTTTGTACATCAGGATTGGCTATTCTTCATAAAATATGCTTACTTTAAGGAAAAAATTATCAAATTTTTGTATGCGTTGCCTGAAATGCAAATATTTCTTCTTTCTTCTAAAAATTATTGACCGCTATTTGATTTTTGTACTTTTTAAAGTTTAAAATTTTTTTTTTTTTTTTCATGAAATTAAAGGAGTGTCATAGAAGTCATACTTAAATTTTATTTCCATTGTTTAAAATAACTAAAATTAGTATTCTTTTTATTAAAAATGATACTTTTTTATTTAAAATTAGTTATTTCTACAATTTTGAGACCAGTCTTCTTATTAGTAATTACACTTTAATTTTTGTTGAATAAGAATGCATTTGTTGATTTATTTTGATACAAATTATTAACCGTCATATGATTTCAGTACTTTTTGTACATCAAGATTGGCTGTTCTTCATCAAATATGCTTACTTTAAGGAAAAAGATTTTGTACCCGTTGCCTAAAATGCAAATATTTCTTCACTTTACTAAAAATTATTGACCGCCATTGGGTTTTTGTACTTTTTAGAGTTTAGAATAGTTTTTTATCATGAAATTGAAAGAGTGTCAGATAAGTCATACTACAACTGTATACACGTTGTTTAAATTAAACAAACTTAGTCTTCCTTTTATTAAAAATGAAGCTATTTTATTTGAAATCAATCATTTTTACCATCTTGAGATATAAAGCTTATGCTTACTTTCAGGAAAAAGATATTAAATTTTTGTACGCGTTGCCTAAAGTACAAATATTTCTTTATTCTACTAGTGTTTTTCAAAGAGTGTCAGAGAAATCATACTAAAATTTTATTCGCATTGTTTAAAAAAAACAAATTAGTCTTCTTTTTATTAGAAATTATGCTATTGTATTTGAAATCAGTCATTTTTACCATCTTGAGACAAGTCATCTAATCAGGATTGAGATATACTGAGAATTTAAATACTTAAACTTTTATTTTTGTTGAATAAGAATGCAGTTGTTAATTTATTTTGATACAAATTATTAACCGTCATATGATTACAGTACTTTTTGTACATCAATATTGGCTGTTCTTCATAATATATGCTTACTTTAAGGAAAAAAGATATTAAATTTTTGTACGCGTTGTCTAAAATGCAAATATTTCTTCATTTTACTAAAAATTATTGACCGCCATTGGATTTTTGTACTTTTTATAGATTAGAATAGGGTTTTTTCATGATATCAAAAGAGTGTCAGAGAAATCATACAAAAATGTGATTCGGGTTGTTTTAATAGTTCACATATAATTAATACAATATCATCATTAAGCGAAAATTCAAATCATTTAAATAACGTTTTAAATTAAAAGGTCCAATCATGTTAAAAAAAAAAAAGGTAAACTAACACCAGGGATACTAAGTTACAAGCTGTAAACTTAGTAAATTGTTACAGCAAATATGCAATAAAGATATTATAACGTTTAAAAAAAATAATAAAAGACAAACAAAGATATTTTATAAAGATAATTATATACATATAGGAAGATGTGGCATGAATGCAATGAGACAACTCTCCATCCAAGTATCAATTTATAAAAGTAAACCATTATAGGTCAAGGTACGGCCTTCAACACGGAACCTTGACTCTCTTTGAACAGCAAGCTATCAAGGGCCCACACAAATACAAGTGTAAAACCATTCAAACTAGAAAACCAACGGGGTAACATATATAAAAACGAGAAATGAAAAACACAGATGCAACTACCGTACATCAGATTCCTAACTTAAGACAGGTGCAAACATTTGCAGCTGGATTAAACGTTTGAAAGTACCAAACCTTCTCCCTTTTCTGAAACAATAGTATAACATCACAACATTGAAAGACACCTATAAAATATCAATTGGAAGTCTTAACTCAATCAAACAACGTAAATTAACACACAATGAACGAATAAATTTGATCTGTGATACCTGAATGCAAATAAATAGTTAATATAAATTATAACGGATGAATATCTAAGGTCAAAATTAAATAAGCAGGTATAAACAAAGTTAAAGTATGATACCACTGTGAAATGTTTAACAATGTTTAGAAAATCATCACTTTTGAAAAAACCTGCATCATATTATACACAGGTAAAAATAAACAAGTTTCTTGTTAAGTATACTACTTCATCTATGTGTATAAAATCTTCCGTTTAGGAATACGAATAAATTTCTTTGATATCAATAGAACGAATCTAACACTTGGTACATATGGTGTGAATATCGATAATAAAACTATACAATTAGTGCCAGACTAGGTTTCGTGTACAGGTGCAAGAAAATTATTTAAGGAGAAATAACATAATTGTGATGTTTTGAAATGTACAATTACGATTATATGATTGATTTTTGATATTTAAACGCCACTTTTTAGCGCCAATTTTTTGGCTATTTCATGGTGCCCAATTTTTATTCGTACTGGAAGCCAGATTGACCGGAGAAAACCTCCGACTTCGATGGTAAAACTGACAATCTTAGAATTTAAGATTCGATTGCACCCGCAAGTACGGGGTTCAAACTGACAACCTCAGTGTTGCTTGTCTAATTATTACAGTAGTAGAACTACTTAGACCACTTGACCACCGAGATCCTTTGTAAAAGTACGTAGTACAATATTAGTCTAGTGAGATTTCTTTTCATATACATGTGTTATACACTTTTAATAAAATATGATATAAAATAGAAATATGAATTTTAAAGCTGCAGCATTCGATTCGGTATTTAAAGGAGGTGAAAGATAAAAATAAAGGAACAACCAAACTGAGGAATCTGAAAGTGACAACGCCATTGCTAAACATAGTAAAAGACAAAATGACAATAAACAGCATACATAACATAACATAAAAGAACTTAAAACTGAACAACACAATACCCCATCAACAATGTAATGTCTTTGTATGAAAAGCCCTTATTCAAAAGGAATCTGATTTCCTTAAACGATAATAATCTAATGCCAACTTTCAGTATTGACGAACGAGAAATTTCTTTCTGCATATATGACAACTTTCATTTCATAGAAACTTTCATACTAATCTTATGAAAACTTTCATATTTGATCAACTGCTAACGTTGATTCTTATTTAAAGATTTTGATCGCTTTGAATAAATGCCATAGATCGGCAACAGAAACAAATGACATAGTTATACTTTAAATTCAAAGTTTAATTGATATCTGCAAAACTAAGAAAATTAAAAGTCTAAAACGTGGAAACCGATAGATATACGTGAGGTCATCTGAGGTATGCAGTACAACTAAACACTTAGATTTAACAGGAGTTATAAAATCATGAAATCTTATTTTACGATTGAGGGATAACTGTGTCAAAAAAAACACCCATTTATTTCAAACGATTCTTCTCTCACGTCTTTTATGAGATATCACTCCAGGTCAATTAAGGGCAAGTATGATTCTAAATTGTATAAACAGAAACTCAGACTTAAGAGATGATGAACTGTGTATGCCTGGTCCTTTTTTGTAAATCTTATTAGTTTTTAAGTTGGCAAAGCACTGTGTGTTTAAAATATGAAAGTTGTACAAAAGTAAAAGGAACTGTTCACGAGTGACACGTTTATATATTTTTTCATAACAAGGAATTATACCTTTTTAAATTCTTTTTTTTTTACTTGCGTCTCTTTTATGTGTTTTTTTTTTGACTGGTTCCGTATTGACTGAGCATTTTTCTCTATTTTGTGGCTTTGGATGATATATAATGTTTTTGTTATTAGTACTCTATCAACCATTTTTAATACATGATAAGTTCTAGCTGAATAACATTTTCTGGTTTTATTTCTTTAATATTCCATCGACTCATGCAACGTTACGACGGTTGAAATGTAAATATTTTTCGCACGTCCTGATATATATCATTCACAGATTACTAAAATAATGCACTAATGAGTGTTCACAATTCATTTGGTGACTAATGCATATGTTCAAACTATGACAAGGTTACATTAAACGCGACAGCAATATATATTTGGTTCTGCGTTTAACAAATAAACTAGAAATTATTCCATTTGATGTATTGGTTACATTAACAATAGTAAATAATAAATGAATATCTGTCTCTAAAAGTATTCATAGATCATGACGGACATAATAAATATATTTTCTCTGTCAATTTGTGTGTGGGTAGAAATCAATATCATATTAAGAAGACTATACTATTATGTAATGCGGAAAGTAAATTAGAGGACAACCAATATGTTTGTAGAGGTCTCTTTCAATGCCACATATTACTGGTAAACTACTTGTCAATGTGTATACAACAAGGCAAGATGACGAAAATGTTAAGTAAACCTACAGGTTGTGTATATATCAAACTCACCACCGACTCTAAAATCAATGCCTTGTTAAGGTCAATGTCATTTCAAAGAGGAATAACTTAATAACGATCTTTTTATTTATTGTCCTCATTACGAATAAGGCAATATTTTGCTTTATATTGAAACACAGTGTGGCTCAATAATTAAAAATCTTTGCAAAAGCATTTATGAATATTACCATGTCACTGATATTGTACAGGTATATGATGTATGTCTATTAAGAAAAGAAAAAAAACATGATATTATGATACATCCTCTGTTAAATTTGCCTAACTTTTAAGATTACGGATGCAATTCAGTTGTCACTTTGTGATAGTGAATCTGAAAATCAGGTTGTTTCGATTTTCTAGCTCTGGGTCTCTTTTATATCAAAACATTGTAATAAAATAGCGAATACAGACTTCATAACTCGTAGGTTGTAATCGGATATTTGATTCAATTTGGACGTAGTTTTAACATATAAATTTCTATCAGCCATTCAGTATCAGGAAATATTAGTCTTGAATCAAATTAACACAGTCGCTATTACTTTGTTTATGATTATGGGATATAGAGAAATACACATGCCATATATTTGCATTTAATAATGACTTTAAAACAGGTGCATCCTTTGTTGTTGGTGAAACTACAATTATGTTAAGGTGATGTTAATATAAGATCCGACATACTTCTTTTTGTTTTATATTTAGACATCGCAAATAGTACAATCAATTACATAACTGTTACTGTGATACCATAATTAAACAACATGGTACTATAGCTGTTCAATAGTCATATATCGTTTAAACTAAATCAAATCCGGGTCACAAACCCAAACACAACTACCATAAAAGGAAACAAAACGGAACAACAGAACCATTAAACTGCAAGAAAAATAAACGCCAACGTACATATTGTTTGTTTTAGATTTATGAGTTTGACTGTCCCTTTGGTATCTTTCGTCCCTCTTTTTTTAACGGATTGTGTGATACCAACAGTTACAATCTAAAGTTTTCATGATTTAGACAATGTTTCAGTATCGTTAAACACATGACAGGCAATATCACATCTCTGTTACAACATTAACGGAAACATTTGTTTTTGCACCAGATGCGCATGTCGACAATCAATATACTTTCAGTGATAATGCAATTGAAGGACTTTGGGTTTCAAATTTCTTCGGAGTTCTGTATTTTTGTACTAATAACTGTTGACTATGTTCAAAACTTTAATCTCCTTTAAAAAGATAAAAGTAAGTTGAAAATCAAGGAATCACTCACAAACGAATTATAATTTGATGAAAAAAAAAGCATTAACAACAACAAAGGGACCCCGAAATAAAAAGAGGAGGCCTGTAGAACATGGCAAAAATCTAGCCTTAGACTGCATCAACCAACAGAATATATTTGGTAAATCTGTCATGAGTATTGTTAGTGATGAATAATCACAGTTGCACTAGAAATATGCTTACATATTATTGTTCAAGGCGGTATCATAACCCATAGTTGTTTATTTCTATGGCATTTGGTCTTTTGAAAAGAGTTGTTCTTTGACAATTATACCACCTTTTCAATGCATACCCGGTTGAAGTTCGGGGAACAGTATACACTTCTTTTTTAATATAGATTGTGGTAAAAAGGATAAACGATAGGAAAACATAAAACCTGTCTATAAACGCTACCGCTGAGAGATACATAAAGGTTGTCAAAGAGAAAATATACAGTTTTAATCATACAATTAGGTGAATGTGTATGTAGCCAATAGATAACAAAAACATTATAAGCTTGTCATTTAAAATTGTTCTAAACTTTTGTGTCTCGAAATCTATACAAACTAGTCTCGTATAACATGATAATGTGAAGTATAGAAAGAAATGCATATTATCTAATGAAGAAAATACGTCATTTTAAGACAATTAACAAGCAAAATATTTAAATCGAAAACCTCCACAAAATAGAGAGAAATAAATTAAACATTAATTTAATTGTTCTCATTTGTATTACCGACTAGCTGCTTAGAGCTTAAATATCCCAATAAAAGTAGCAATTCATTTCTCACAAAGAGCAAATAATATTTACGGGCGCATTGGGATAAGAAATAAATGATAGTAGCATTTTGTGCAACTAAAAAAAATTGAATTAAATATCATATAATCTAGAACAACTAACAAAAAGGTATTAATTATATATTAACCTTATCTATCAAAACAGTTCGCTTTCTACCAGTCTTCTTGTTATGATAAGTGAAAAAGAGGCAACCGATTTTTAACAGATGATCAAACTCAATGCCAAAGTGACAGTGGCATGGTATACAAGTGAACTATAGTCAATTTACTAAACACAGCACAGAAAAAAAGGTTTAGAATTTAAAAAAAAGACCCAAAAGCTTCCAACAATGAGTCATTGGCTCTTGAAGTGTAAATCATGTCTACATTACATATGACATAGGCACTGCTTTAAATGTCACATTCAAGGAAGAGATGGCTTTTGTTGTTTTCTTAATCTCAACTTCGAGTTCGTCCGTTTAATCATTTAACACTTCCATCAAAATATTTTAAATAAAATAATCAATTCTGACAAATATCTTCAATACCATTGCAACCAGCAATTATCGATTGCTTATACAATCATGTGTATATGTGAACATCGGAACAAACATTTCAGATATATTAGCGAAAATAAATACACAGTTTGTAACCATGCAATTTCTCAGAACATGAATACAAGTTGTAAAACCTCGAACTTAATAACATTATGGTTAAGTTTGTATAGGACATACAATTAAATGCATTCCTCCAGAAAAAAATAGAAAATGAATTTTCAACTTCTCTCAACATAGTTTGAAGCAAACGATTTGTTTTACATGAACTACATGTTGGGTGCCACATGCATACCAGGATCTGCTTGCTCTTTCAGAACACGTAATAACACATAAAAAAAGATTGTGTCTGGAACTTGAGTTGCCAAGTCTTCAGTCTTCTTTTCTCCGTTAATCATTTTTAGGGGTTCTGCCTTCTTGACATGACATATAAATTTTGTTTTTAAATGATGAAATGTAATATCACCTTGGCATCGATAGTCGCTTTTATCTGCAATGACTATATATGAGCACATTCGTTGTTAGTTATTAGGTCTTTCCACTTTTCTGTGGAAAGACCTATTGTTTTTCTTCTGATTATTTTTTTTTTTTTTTTTTTTTTTTTCTTCCGCCTAATTTTGTTCTTGCGATAAACATTTGTTTCGCAATATGTCGCTTAGATATTTGTATATGATATCGAACAGTTTATGCGCTTTTGAAATTTACCCTGCGTAAACAAATACTTTTCTTTGTAGGAGTTATCTCCCCAAACACTGTTTTCCTTGTTAGCGCATCTCCTTCGCAACCGTAAAAGATTATGACAAATTTATTTTACAAAATTGCTCGTTATATCCTTCGCATGATTTGTCCTATTTTGACCGAAGCGATATGACCGCTCCATATGAGAGTTATTTCCCCTTATGCATCTGATATAAGTGATATGAATTTCTATCTTATAAATCATAAGTGATAGAGACCTAGGATCTTTTGATTTGAGGTCCTTGGTCCAAAAAAATGAAAATTAGGTCAAGGTCAAAGGTCAAGGTCATATTCTGATATTTGAATTTGGCTTATTTTCACTTATATCCAAAGACTGTATAAGATATCAACAAATTATTTTTACTAAATTGTTAGTTGCGACATGTCGTAAGATGGAAATTTTGATTGCAAGCGTACGTTGAATGTAAAAGGGAGTTTTCTCCCCTCTTGTATGTAAAAATACGTGTTTGGTGATATAACTCATTAACTAAATATAATTAAGACCTATGGTCTTTTGATTTGAGGTCCTTGGTTTATGACCTTGAAATTGATCTCAAGGTCATAGCTTAATTTGACGTTCTAGATTTTGACCTTTGCTTTTATTCTATATGTATACATGATAAAGATATACAACTTTTAGAAAAAGGTATCAAACCATTTAACCTTGAAAAAAAAACAACTGGAAGTGACTTTTGTAAACCGGAAGTAGCCATTTTTTGTACTTTATTACTATAAAAGTATATAGAACCAGATATTTTTGGAATAAGTGTCAAGTAAATATTCAAATATAATCGGAAGTAACATTTTTCAAACCGGAAGTAACAAATTATCTCCCTTATTTAAAAAAAATGTATGGAAACAATATATTTTTGGAATCAGTTTACTAGGAGCTATCATTTGACAATTGAAATGACATTTTAAACTTAGTTTAACAACTTTTCATATCAAAATACATTGTTTTGATGGAAAGACCTTCAATTGTTCTCTGAACAATTGGTTTTTAATTAAGTCTTTCCACTTTTCTGTGGAAAGACTTATTGTTTTTGTTCTGATTATTATTATTATTATTTTTTTTTTTTTTCCGCCAACTTTTGTTCTTGCGATAAATGTTTGTTTCGCAATATGTCGCTTAGATATTTCTCATATTGTATCGTATAGTTTATGCGCTTTTAAATTTCACCCTGCTAAGCCGAACCATTTTCTTTGTAAGAGTTATCTCCCTATTCACTGTTTATCATCAAAGCGTATCTCCTTCGTAACAAAAAAAGATAGCGACAAAATTCTTTTTACAAATTGTTCGTTACATCCTCAGTAATTTTTGACGTATTTGGATCGAAGCGATTCGAAGAAATTTTATAGGAGTTATCTATCTTTACGGAATAAATTTGTCGGTATGTTTTTTTAACTCATAAACCGTTAACCGTATAACCCTGGAATGTTTTTATTTGAGTCCCCTGATTCCTAACTTAGAAAATTAGGTCAAGGTCAAAGGTCAAGGTCATATTTTAGATTTTCATATGTCTTTGATTTCCCTATAACTCTTGAACGGTTATAGATACAAAAAAATTAAGCAGTGAAAAATGCTTGGTACTTCAAGGGGCAACTTTTTTACATTTTGACTATATTGATTTTACCATCATGTAAGGGGCATAACTCCCATCGATGGTTTTTAAAAAGCCATTTTTAGGCAAAACTCTTAAACAAAAGATCCTTGACCCATAGGGTCTTTTGCAATGACCTTGTGGAGCAATGACCTTGACGAAGGTTACAAGGTCAAAGGTCAAGGTCATCAAATTATGTGGTTTTGGCACTATTTAAACAGTTTTATGTGTGTTTGAATTTCAACCAACCAACCAACCAACCAACCAACCAACCAACATACCAACCAACCAACCAATCAATCAATCAATCAATCAATCAATCAATCAATCAATCATGATCATGATCAATCAATCAATAATGATCATGATCAATCAATCAATCATGTTTCCGTCTCATGTGTTTCTTATAGGGTTCAACCAACCAACCAACCAACCAACCAACCAACCAATCAATCAATCAATCAATCAATCAATCATGATCATGATCAACCAATCATGTTTCCGTCTCATGTGTTTAATATAGGGTCCAAGATCTTCTTTGTGTCTTTTTCCGTGTTTCAATTGACCCTATCCAACGTGTTTAACCAACCAACCAACCAACCAACCAACTAATCAATCAATCAATCAATCATGATCATGATCAATCAATCATGTTTCCGTCTCATGTGTTTAATATAGGGTCCAAGATCTTCTTTGTGTCTTTTTCCGTGTTTCAATTGACCCTATCCAATGTGTTTAACCAACCAACCAACCAACCAACCAACCAACCAACCAACCAACCAACCAACCAACCAACCAACTAATCAACCAATCAATCAATCAATCAATCAATCAATCATGATCATGATCAATCAATTATGTTTCCGTCTCATGTGTTTAATATAGGGTCCAAGATCTTCTTTGTTTCTTTTTCCGTGTTTCAATTGACCCTATCCAACGTGTTTAACCAACCAACCAACCAACCAACCAACTAACCAACTAATCAATCAATCAATCAATCAATCAATCAATCAATCAATCAATCAATCAATCAATCAATATGTATGACTGTTTAATCATGACAGTTTATTGAAGGAACAAACTCTCAATTATTCAAGAAAAATTGAAATTTAATATTGTTCTTGCGTCACTTCTGAAAAAAAATCCACATGTTCTCTGAAACTACAAGTACAATCGACCTCAAAATTTACAGTCAGCAGGGTATACATGTACTGAAATTTTATAAAAAAACTTTGTGCAGATATCTCTCAAAGCTTTTCCTAGAGAAAAGAAATGGCATTGCAGTAAAAATCGCTTGCTAAAAACCTACAACAAAATGTCCGCTCCGAGATTGAAATACTAATCTGTGTTACAAACAGGTGCTGAAAAATGTACAATATCAGAATATAATCAATAAATGGGTTTAAAAGTTACACCGGATCAATTAAATCCAAAACATGCACTGCCCGTGAACTGTCATTAACATGTCAATTTCCTACAATGACAAAAGAAATTACATTGTGTACATTCCATCTCTATAGATGTTGTCTGTTTAACGTCCCCACCTAAAAAGAAATAAAAAGACTATCTTTTCGTTATTATAAACCCGTGTCACGTGATGTGGCGCGCGCGCTGTACCTAAAATAAAAGAAAAACTTTCCAAACTAAACATGAAACTTCTCCGGTAACAATAATATAGACCCCATACAGAAACAAACAAACAAGCAAACAATCAAACAAACAAACAAACCCCCCCCCCCCAAAAAAAAAAAAAAATCAATTAATTCTAAAGGGGGAAAGACCACCTACAATTGCTTTTTTAAAGCAATTGATTTATATTTATTATTTTTTTTCTTCCGCCAAATTTTGTTCTTGCGATAAATGTTTGTTTCGCAATATGTCGCTTAGATTTTTTTCATATTGTATCGTATAGTTTATGCGCTTTTAAATTTCACCCTGCTAAGCCGAACCATTTTCTTTGTAAGAGTTATGTCCCTATTCACTGTTTGTCATGTGTGTGCATCTCCTTCGTAACAAAATAAGAAAGCGACAAAATTCTTTTAACAAATTGTTCGTTACATCCTCAGGAATTTTTGGCTAATTTGGATCGAAGCGATTCGATGAAATTTTATAGGAGTTATCTACCTTTACGGAATAAATTTGTCGGTATGTTTTTTTAACTCATAAACCGTTAACCGTATAACCCTGGAATGTTTTTATTTGAGTCCCCTGATTCCTAACTTAGAAAATTAGGTCAAGGTCAAAGGTCAAGGTCATATTTTAGATTTTCATATGTCTTTGATTTCGCTATAACTCTTGAACGGTTATAGATACAAAAAAATTAAGCAGTGAAAAATGCTTGGTACTTCAAGGGGCAACTTTTTTACATTATGACTATATTGATTTTACTATCATGTAAGGGACATAACTCCCATCGATGGTTTTTAAAAAGCCATTTTTAGGCAAAACTCTTAAACAAAAGGTCCTTGACCCATAGGGTCTTTTGCAATGACCTTGTGGAGCAATGACCTTGACGAAGGTTACAAGGTCAAAGGTCAAGGTCATCAAATTATGTGGTTTTGGCACTATTTAAACAGTTTTATGTGTGTTTGAATTTCAACCAACCAACCAACCAACCAACCAACCAACCGACCAACCAACCAACATACCAACCAACCAATCAACCAATCAATCAATCAATCATGATCATGATCAATCAACCAATAATGATCATGATCAATCAATCAATCATGTTTCCGTCTCATGTGTTTCTTATAGGGTTCAACCAACCAACCAACCAACCAATCAATCAATCAATCAATCAATCAATCAATCATGATCATGATCAATCAATCATGTTTCCGTCTCATGTGTTTAATATAGGGTCCAAGATCTTCTTTGTTTCTTTTTCCGTGTTTCAATTGACCCTATCCAACGTGTTTAACCAAGCAACCAACCAACCAACTAATCAATTAATCAATCAATCATGATCATGATCAATCAATCATGTTTCCGTCTCATGTGTTTAATATAGGGTCCAAGATCTTCTTTGTTTCTTTTTCCGTGTTTCAATTGACCCTATCCAACGTGTTTAACCAACCAACCAACCAACCAACCAACTAAGCAACTAATCGATCAATCAATCAATCAATCAACCAATCAATCAATCAATCAATCTGTATGACTGTTTAATCATGACAGTTTATTGAAGGAACAAACTCTCAATTATTCAAGAAAAATTGAAATTTAATATTGTTCTTACATCACTTCTGAAAAAAAATCCACATGTTCTCTGAAACTAAAAGTACAATCGACCTCAAAATTTGCAGTCAGCAGGGCATACATGTACTAAACGTTTATAAAAAAACTTGGTGCAGATATCTCTCAAAGCTTTTCCTAGAGAAAAGAAATGGCAATGCCGTAAAAATAGCTTGCTAGGTCCGTGAATCTCAGTAAAAACCTACAATAAAATGTCCGCTCCGAGTTTGAAATACTAATCTGTGTTACAAACAGGTGCTGAAAAATGTACATTATCAGAAAATAATCAATAAATGTGTTTTAAAGTTACACCGGATCAATTAAATCCAAAACATGCACTACTTGTGAACTGTCATCAAAATGTCAATTTCCTACAATGACAAAAGAAATTACATTGTGTACATTCCATCTCTATAGATGTTGTCTGTTTAACGTCCCCACCTAAAAAGAAATAAAAAGACTATCTTTTCGTTATTATAAACCCGTGTCACGTGATGTGGCGCGCGCGCTGTACCTAAAATAAAAGAAAAACTTTCCAAACTAAACATGAAACTTCTCCGGTAACAATAATATAGACCCCATACAGAAACGAACGAACAAACAAACAAACAAACAAACAAACAAACAAACACCCCCCCCCCCAATTCAATTAATTTTAAAGGGGGAAAGACCCCCTACAATTGCTTTTTTAAAGCAATTGATTTATATTGTAAAAAGCCTTTTTAACCATTCTGTTCCGTTAATAAAAAAATAAAAAAAATCCCCGAGACCCCCTTTTGCCCCCCCCCCCTTTTTTTTTTAACCCTTCACTTACAACTGAATGTAGGTTGTGTGCTATATATCCTATCAACGTAAAACGAACGACAACTCCAGTTTTTTCCATATTATTAGGTCTTTCCACTTTTCTGTGGAAAGCCTATTGTATTTGTTCTGATTATTATTATTAAGTCTTTCCACTTTTCTGTGGAAAGACTTATTGTTTTTGTTCTGATTATTATTATTTTTTTTATTTTTTTCTTCCGCCAAATTTTGTTCTTGCGCAAAATGTTTGTTTCGCAATATGTCGCTTAGATATTTCTCATATGGTATCGTATAGTTTATGCGCTTTTAAATTTCACCCTGCTAAGGCGAACCATTTTCTATGTAAGAGTTATCTCCCTTTTCACTGTTTATCCTCTGTGTGCATCTCCTTCGTAACAAAACAAGAAAGCAACAAAATTCTTTTTACAAATTATTCGTTACATCCTCAGTAATTTTTGGCGTATTTGGTTCGAAGCGATTCGATGAAATTTTATAGGAGTTATCTACCTTTACAAAATAAATTTGTCGGTATGTTTATTTAACTCATAAACAGTTAACCGTATAACCCTGGAATGTTTTTATTTGAGTCCCCTAGGTCCTAACTTAGAAAATGAGGTCAAGGTCAAAGGTCAAGGTCAAGTTCTCAATTGTGACTTTTGCTTGTTTTTGCATTTTTTCTGACACTTTGAAAGATACATATTAAAGAACAAGTTCAAAATGTCAGCTTTATAGTAATGAAGATATGCTACATTTAGTCTTATACAATTAAATGGCATCTTATAGGAGTTGTTGCCCCTGAAATGTCTTGATATGAGGTTATTTGATTATAACTTCAATTAAGTTCATTATAAAGACATTTGACCTCATACAAAAGGTTAAGTGACAAATGACCTTGAAAAATGGCTACCGGAAGTGACCTTTAGAAAACCGGAAGTAGCTTTTTTTTGCAATTTGTTCACCTAAAAGTACCCAGAATCCATATATTTTGTCAAATAGATACTTAAAACAGATAACTGAAGACTTAAAATGACTTCCAACAAACCGGAAGTGGCCAATTATCTCCCATTCTACATACAAAAGTATATAGAAACTATATATTTTTGGAATCAGTGTGAAAGAAGCTATCATATGAGACAGGATGTGACATTCATTTTACCGGAAGTAGCATATTATCTCCCTTATATCACTCAAAAAGATAATTAAACCATCATTTATCGCATCAGTATGAAGAAACTACCTTCTTATCCAAATTTCTTTGTTGTGGAAAGACTTTCAATTGTTCTCTGAACAATTGGTTTTTAATTTATACTTCAGTTGCTTTTAAATGTTGGTATGTAAAGGTGCCCGATGAAGTATGTTCGAGAAAATGCTTGGAAGTACATGCTAAATTGTCTTTACAATCCAAAAGCTTTATCGCTATTGACTGTATTTGTAAATCTAGATTCTTACTAAGGGTTGTTTACATTGTATTTAGATTATGACATCTTGCCAAGTTCTATTTACCGGTTCAATGAGTTTTATCCAATTGTTCATTATATAAAACCACGTTTGTTACACAATTTTCAAAATATACAAAAAAGTAAACAACGGTCTAAAATTTTGAAAACATTATGTTAAAAATGAATCATCGTAAAGAACCCTGTAACACAAAAACATTGTCTTTGGAGAGCGTAAAACTTGTTTTGAAAGTAATTCTATAAACAACGCGAATGATGTAATTTTTGTTTTGTCTTTGAATTTTATCTAAAATGGAAGGTATATGTTTTTAATAATATACGTTGTCACCATAATCTATTTTCTTTTAATTTAACTATATTGACATTTTAAAATTTTGATTATTATCATTGAAACTATTGAATTAAACATTACTGTAAACATGCTTACAAATATCAATATTTATTGTATAAAAGGTTGCAGTAAAACTTAATGACTCGTTCATGATTAATAGTATCATATGTATTTGATCAGTTTAGTAATCTATATTTTACATCATATATTAAAAAAGGGGAGAGATTGATTGAACGTGGCTTAGTGATTTTGTAATTGCAAGTATTGTAAATTCAGAAAATATTGCGAGGTTTAAATTCTTCTGAATATTGTAATAGGTTGATTATTGCATTTAGCTCGCATTGATTTTTTTTATTTAATGGATGCATATGTTGGCTGTGGTTTTTTTTCCTTCTGAAATCACAATAATATTTGTTCAAAATCACCGAACAAAAAAAAACGCAATGATTTCTGCATTTGCAGTATCTGCTATTGTCAACAAGTTTAACTGTCAGCAAATATTAAGGAAATTCGGCTACAAATCCGAAATAGGAGGTTATAAAAAGTGTAATAACAAAATTGAACTTGCGTACTATTAAAGACTGTTCCTCGTTGTAGCTTTTACATCCAAATTAGCGAGGTTTCTACCTATTACGGGTTTGACGAATACTATTTACATGAATATTAAATCATGGATTATCATTTCGACATTATTACTGTTTATTTTTCATATTGACGAGCATTTTATTTCTCCTCTTTGTAATGTCAATGTCAGTTTATTTTCGACTGATGAGTCTGAATGTCTCTTTATAATATTTTGCGTCTCTTTTATTAATGATATCTTAAAAAAAATATTCAAACAGTTTTCACGAATACACTTTAAATAAATAAAGTAATTTCCCATACAAATTGTAATTTACTGACAGTTTTAAGCTTTGCGGAAAAATGTATGAAATGTTTTTGACATATAACAAGTGTAATGTTAAGTTAAATTCAATTTGTATTATAAGTTTGTATATTGCTTTCAGTATATAAATTTGAAAAATTGTTAAAACACATTATGTTGTCTGGTTTGAGGTCATCAACATGGAGATACCTAACATTCAAAGTATCATATGCGAGTACTGATATAATATTAATAGCCAGTCAAAATTTATGGTGCTAAATGTCTGTATCAGATCTTAGTCGTTGATAATATTTGATTGCGTTTTCGGTATTTGAGATCTCTAAGGAGAAGGTATGCATTATTTACACAATTACAAAACGAAATTATTACGTCCACGTACAACACTGTTTACTTTAATGAGAAATAATATACATTACAACATTCTTAATCAAATATGTACTAACATAAAATTATGAAATGTGATATTAACATTAGCAATAAACTGGGAATAATACAATATTTCTATCTAATATATTTGAATTTCATAGTAGTTGAACATGTTTTTTTAAGAAATCGTGTCAAGAAAAGGACAAAAAAAACCAATGGTATCAATTAATATAGGACAAAAAATAGTGGGTTGAACCTGGCTGTATGATTGGCAAAACCTTCAGCGTTATGGGCAATGTTAGCAATATCACCAAAATGTAAACATGCACTATGATGTTTTTGTCGTTATAAAGTAATAATATAATATATGTAATATGCTATTTCTGTTTGTATACTTTTTCAATACCCTAATTGATGAATATAGCTATTATTTTTTCACATTATTGGGCATATCGTCAACTGTTTCTTGTTCTTATACATTCTTGCGGTTAAAGATATAAAACTATGAGCATGGCTGATGAAAGGAAATTCAGAAAACAATTTCAAACTGATGAAATATATACTGTTTTGAATTAATTTTTGCATTACAACTAAAACACTTCAACTGTAGCGAAAAGCATACACACAATTCTATGATAGTGAGATACAGTGGTTGTTAAATGACGTCTCTTTGTTCCATGATAATAAAAATAAAACTTTACATAGGTCACACTACTTCGACCATTCACAATTTTATGTCTAACACAAATTAGTATGTGAGGTGTTGTTAATTTATTTTAAATATTTTGACTCTTTCTCTGACTTAACAGACGTAATTGAAATGACCTAATGCATATCCTTTTAATAAACATTTCTTTTATAATTCTTGCTATTTTTGATGTGGTTTTCATCTTTTGTTGTCAATGTTATGTGTTGTTCTTTTTTGTCAACTGCTGGTTTGTTTTGTGCTTACCAGGTATTTTTGTACTATTCCCGATGCTGCCTTTGCGATCATATATTTGATTTGCGTGATATATTCTTCCCGTTACAAAGCTTTATGTACTCTGAAATGTCCGTTATGTCCGTTAAAGGATACGATATGTTTACCATTAAAATGGTTCAAGTTAGAAATTATCGCCAAATTAGATAATTACTAAACAACACCTACAAATAACTGAAAAGGTATACATAGATCATTTACATATATATCACACAACATTTTGGCAATAAAATCATAAAACAAAGTTGTTAAAAGTTTGGTTAAAATTGGTGAGGTAGGTTCTAACTCTGTCAGATTGTCTATCTATTAAAAAGTAAAATCACAAAAATACTGAACTCAGAGGAAAATCAATTCGGAAAGTCCATAACCACATGGCAAAATCAAATAACAAAACGCTTCAAAACGAATGGACAAGAACTGTCATTTTCCTGACTTGTTACAGGCATTTTCAAATGTAGAAAATGGTGGATTAAACCTGGTTTTATAGCGCTAACCCTCTCACTTTGATGACAGTTTCATCAAATTCCGTTATATTTACATTGATGCGTTAACTAAACAGACACAATAAAAAAAAAGTCAAAATATGGGTACATCAGTCATCATCGTATAACAATTTTAAAAGGAATTTTAAATATATCGTAGAAGCAAAATTCATGGCGATGTGAGAGTAAACACAATGAATGAGCAAAATAATGATCAATATAATTATACTTTATCTGAAAGTAAAAATTGTCACTAATGATTGTTGTATTCAACTATCAAAATATTTCGAAAAGTTTAACAAAATTATCTAAGGCAAATTCAAAACACAAAGTTAATTAAAACATGACAAAATCAAACGCTTTTAATAAACTTAACAAATGAATATCATTATCACTTTTCCTGACTATACCAACATTTGCCGAAGAATATGACAGATTTAACTTGGTTAATTGTAGTACGAGCACATATTTTGCATTCGATCTATTAGTTTGACTCTAGTATCTTTCTATCATCTTTCATATGTGTCTCTCATTGTATCTATAGATTTCAATCTACTAACTATACAAATTGTCAAAACGATACCTGTCCAACCTAATTCATATTAAACACATAACAACATATGTATTGAAGTTTCGTGACTATTAAATCATTGTAAATTAAGTACCAAGAAGGCGATTTATAAACGAATTGATAAAATGACAGAAAAAAACCGAATTCACCATAAACAAATTGTACTTGAGAGTTATGTATTTTCCTCATATGTTATTCTCTAAACGCACTTTATAACCTTCTTGATGTACTATAGACTCGTTCACCTTTAACTGATGCTTAAATGTTAAGAAAATTTTCCAAATAATGATCCATTTATTAAAGCTAAGCTTCAATTATGTTGCCGCTATTTTTTTCGCAAGATATCATTCCAATCAATAAACTTTCATTTAGATTTTAGAGCTGACGGACCATATAATTTTGTCTTATCAGTTTTATTACAAAAATATATGCCTTACAAAATCCGTATAAAGAAGACAAAATGGATTAAACATCGCTTAATATTATTGAAATAATACCATAGCGTTGTAAAGGTCGTAACTCTTCAATAATGCACGATTGTAAATATTATCATTGTTTGTCCACCGATATTATAGTTATGCAGTGCATGCTTTCCGTGTTCCGTGTTTTTATAAAATGAATATGAATAATATATTGATAACAACTGGAATAAAGTATTCTCATTTGACATTTCTCTGTTTGGTGACGTCATTTGCTTTTACAAAATCTGATAAAAGGACACTTTTGCCTCTTCATTTCGGCTTATGCGAGTTTTTAGTATTTCGTATTGTAAAAAAGTACACATTCTTGCATGACGCATTACTATATATAAACATATTTGTTGTTCGTTCGTTTTTGTACATAAATTATGCCGTTAGTTTTTTTGTTTGAATTGTTTCACATTTGTCATTTCAGGTCCTTTTATCGCTGGTTATGCGGTATGGGTATTGTTCATTATTGAAGGCCATACGGTGACGTATAGTTGTTCATTTCTGTGACATTTGGTCTCTTGTGAAAAATTGTTTTATTGGCAATCATACCACCTCTTCTTTTTTGACCTGTAGAACAATTAAAATAATCTTGGTTGACTATGAACGTTTGAAATTCAAACAACGGTTTTCAAGAGTAGATATACACTTGACTGTTACTTATTGACACCGTATACATTTGGATGTGAAAAAAATAAATACACCATTCAACTTATGAGGAAAACTTATCGATATATTTCAAAATGTAGAGGAACAAAAGCGATGTGAACGAGTTAGCAGTGCCCGTCTTTCTATTTTACACCAGTAGCGGTACTCTTAACAAGTAACAACACAGTACAAGCTTGTATATGGTGTTGTCACAATTAACAAAAGAAAGTTGACGGAGTTCTGATAAATAAAGGCAATAGTAGTATACTGCTGTTACAAATTCATAATTCATTTTACCTATAATCGGTGCTGGTCACAAATAAAAATTCGAATATATCTGTATGTAATAAACAATTCGGGTAAAATATATCCAAGGATACTGGACATCATTTTTCGTAATATTTACGAAACTAATTCATTCAATCATATTAATAAGAATATGTGGTATGAGTGCAAATGAGACAACTCTCTTTCATGTATCCTTAAAAAAACTCAGTACAAATTAGTATAAAAAGAGATTGTTGTCAGCCTTAAATATCTTCTCTCAAAGTAAACCTGCATTGTGTTGTCACCGAATGCACTTAGGAAAATGTAAATTGTATTCTTCCAATGCAGGAAATATTCTATTATTTAGTAACGTCCTTTAAAAATAAATGATTGGTGGTGCAATTGTCATTTCTCTGGTAGTTGCTGTAAAATACAACTGCATTGTTTTATCATAAGAAATAAGTTTGTCACATGATTAGTTTAGATTTTCATTTCTTTTTATTTTATTCTATTTTCTACATGCACGTCTGAAAGGAGACGTCTAAGCAGATAGACCAAAGCAAATATAAATCAGAGAACCAATGCACATAGATAATGTGTTGTGTCGTTTTGTTTTATCACAGTTTTCCCTGTAGGGTATTATACGAGACATTAATTACTTTCATACAATCGAATGTCATTGAGACAGCATTCATAGATGATCACACGCGGAAACTTCCAATTTACTAGACTAAGTGGTAAATTTTCTAGACGATGATTCTTTTTATTAAAAGTATATTCATAAGAATGAAAATCTTGCTGTCAAAACTTTAATTTGTTACAGATGAAAGAATGACAAACAGAAAATACGACAATACAAGAGTTAGCCGATTACAATATGAATGATACACCCTCCAATTAAATATATAATGAAAAATCCCTGAATTATAATTAAAAATAAACAGACCAATCAATCACACCAAACTGCGAAAAATGTTCTTCAATGGAAATTACGTATGTAAACATCATACACTATGTATCTTTCATCATGTTCGTCAAAACGGTGCATATAATGACGTAGTTGTGACGTCCTCAGATAAAAGACTTATGATTTTGCTAATAATTATTGTTTATATGTCGTGATTCAATACATTTCAACACATAATGTGCCAGTTGGAATAGTTGTCAAAATTTTATTTTCTTGGGCCAAACTTAACCTTCAAGTCTCTGCTTTGTTGTAAATAAATACATGTTCATGTTCTAATACTGCAGCTGTATAAGCAAGATTAGTCTCTTTTATCAATGAATGATCGTATAATACATGTTACTTTAGACAACATTGTAGTCTAAAATCTTTTTCACACCAAGTATGAACACAGTATCAATATAATTTAATTTCAGCCATTGCAGTGGCATCATCTGTAAAATTATACATATACGGCAAATGATAGCTTTACTGTCGACTTTTATTACTGTTTTACATCGACTAATAAATAGTAATGACCCTTTGGTATATGTTGCCTCGCTGTTTCTGTTTGTTTATCTCTCTTGGGGATATCCTTTTTCCGCTTTAAAAAAAAAGACTAACATGATGATGAAAATAAAATGAAAACGTGTAAGATATGGTGGTTCGACAAGGTCATACTTATCCACTGTGCGTCTGCTGTTTTTGTTCTATCTAGACGATCATAAAAACCAACAGACAAAATCTGACCACTAACTGACCGGTATTATTGATAAATATATGACCGTCAGGATTTGGAGTCAATTACCAAGTGATATATTTCATCTGAGTTGGGAAATCTGATAATTAGCCTGAGAAATGTGATGATAACAGATGGTATTCAACGGATCAAGTAGTGTAACAAGCTAGAGATGTCGTAGTCACAAGCATATGTACAAGACGAAAGCATTTTTTAAAGCATATGCATGCCCTGTTAGTGAACAAATGTATTTAGATCCTCCAATTACATGCCTGGTTCTGTTTTCCTCCAGTAAAATCTTCTTTGAGAAAAAGTTTAAAATATAAAAAAAAACTGAATATCTAGAAATCTTTTGCTAGTTTTTGTCGTTTTTCTCTTTTCTCTGGCAATAATATTAGCAGTTTGAGTAGAGTTCTGAATGGTTTTGTACCGTGCGTTGATTTTACCTTTTTTAGCTAATCCTCATTTGAATTTCCCGTCCACTGAAGGTTAAAGGGCAATGAATTTTATGATACGAAGACAAACATGGTGATGAAAATAAAATTTGAAAGTGTGAGATCAGCTTGTCGACAATGTCATTATGACCCACTATGCTACCATATTTTGATAAAAGCTAAAAAATTTAGGTAAAAGTATGTTTTTTTCTTTTTAATTATTACGGTTTCAAACCATGTGAGTAAATTATTAAGATAAAAGTCATTGCAACAGAAAAAAAAACATGTACACATGTACACGAAGGACACGGAGAATTTTAGGTTTAAAAACAAGTCATTGGAAAAAGTTCCTTTTATAATTCTAATCTTTAAAGTCGGTGACCGATTCTATGTGCCAATAAATTAATTACATGTTTGTCAATGCTTGAAATGTAATTAAAATAAAAGGAAAAGATATGAATTTCAAAATAAAATCAGTTATTTTAGTATACATACTCACCATGCAACATTGCAATTTTCAGAATTATAAACTAGATGACTGCATTATCTGCTTGTCTTTGTAGCAGTTATAATATATTTACATAAAGCCGAATTGAAGTAGCTTTTAGTTTGATGAAATGTATAAATTAAATTAAACATAGGAAATCCGAGACAAACACAATATTGTTTAATACTTAGAAATTTCTGCGTTCTTTGTAAAATGTTAAACCTTGGAACCTTGCAAATTATACATATGTATTTGATTCGTTTTTAATATTGAAAGGGCAATAAGTGACAAAAATCTTTAAGATACATTCTACATGATTATTTGTAAGTACAAAATCTTTAGCATGGTTTGTACTTGAAGTGTTTTTATTTTTATGTGAATTTTTTTACAATTCATACTCACCTTCAATGTAATGATCCATTGATTGCAACCCTCTCTACAACTTCACAATGTCGTGAAATGCCGCCATCTGACATATGAATGTTAACCTTTCTTTAGACTGTAGTTATATTTTTCTGTAGTTTTATTTATTGTGTATAGTAATTGCAATATACTAAACACTTCATTTGTGTATATGTGAATGCATACCGTTTATCATAAACGTTTGGTCAATTCCCAACTGAATTTGTAAACTGTTAAAACCAAATAGTGCAATATACCAAACACACATTCAATATTATTACGTAATAAGTAACATACATTAATATGACAAACAAACTATACATTATTTGTCTAATGATCAGTAATAGCTTTGCGCTTCACCAGGATTTACAAAAAAGAAAGACACAAAATTATGTAAATATGGGCCAACGATTTCGCTGATATTTTCATTTAAAGATCATCTACCTTGATGCACAAATGATAATCATTTCCTTATAAGTGAAGGGTCTGTTTGTTTTCTCTATGACACATTTACCATTTTCATTCTCAATAATAAAGCAGAAATATATCTCGAAAATACAAAACAAAACAAGATAATAATGTGCAAGTTGATTCACAGTATTTAACCTATAGAATAATTGTAGATATCAATTATATAAACAAAATATTGATAAATGTGCTTTAAATGTCACTAAAAATATAATCTAATCAATAACAAAGAAAGAAATAATTAAAAAAAAAACGTAATCAGATACCATATACAAAGATGATGGCTGGCACTGGCATAAATAAAGTGAACTGCATTATCAAGCAAAACAGATGTAAAAAAAAAAATGGAAAACAACACGTTTAATATTTGCATGCGTCCGAAGTTGATTGACCTTCATTAGGCGTTATGATTACAATTAGAAAATGGCAAACAACTATCATATAAAGCTCTGGTAAAAATCAAAAAGTTAGAATTATAATAATAGCACAGTAAACAAATCTTGTAGATTTGAACCAAGGGTATTCAGCACTATACAACTCATTATAATTCCATGTAAAACTATACTTGTTTTGTTCAAACGTCGGAAATCGTCTTCTGTAGAAACTTTTGACTTAGTAACTGTCTTATTCTAATGTAATTTAGAAGAACCAAACCTGAGTTATAAATGTTACGGTTTTTCTATGATGGTCCATCATAACAAAATAAAGTATTATTTAGACTTTGTGTGTAGTCAACAGCCCCGTTGTAATCGTAACCGGAAGTAAGTATTACCATTCCGAAATAGATTTATTAGATTTCTTTGGATAAGGACTATATTATTATAGTGAGTCAGTTTCCGAGAAAAAGTGATAAAATTGAAAATGGAAATGGGGAATGTGTCAAAGAGACAACAACCCGACCACAGAAAAAACAACAGCAGAAGGTCACCAACAGGTCTCAAATGTAGCGAGAAATTCCCGCACCCGGAGGCGTCCTTCAGCTGGCCCCTGAACAAATATATAATAGTTCAGTTATAATGAACGCCATACTAATTTCCAAATTGTACACAAGAAACTAAAATTAAAATAATACAAGAATAACAAAGGCCAGAGGCAGGCGCAAAAATGCAGCGGGGTTAAACGTGTTTATGAGATCTCAATCCTCCCCCTATACCTCTAGCCAATGTAGAAAAGTAAATGCATAACAATACGCACATTTAAAATACAATTCAAGAGAAGTCCGTGTCTGATATCAGAAGATGTAACCAAATAGATTAGATCATATCATTAAAACCAGACAAAACTAATTAAACAAAATGATAGCAATAAAGAGATTAAAGACGTATATTACCATCCTTCTACAATGAAATCGCAAAAGTATTGACTTCTTTAAGTGGAGACTAATCCTCATGATAGCATCTATTATGATATTGGAATTTTTTGTTCAACTTTCGTAAACAACTCTATTCATTGCTTTTAAAGTGGTACCTAACACTACAGGGAGATAACTCTGTAAAATCAGCAAAACGTTTTAATTACGTTGTGTTGTTAAGGGAATATTAAGCATTTCAATGATCAAAATAAGTGTTTGTCAAACTGCGATATAACCAGTGTAATTTTTCTGATTAAACGATTGTTCAAGTTATTTGAATTTTTTATATTTTTGTCAAAGGGTCAAAGTAAATACTTTGTAAAAATTTTAAGAAAATTAAACGAGCCAAATCAATTTTAGTTAAGGTGTTGCGTACCACCTTAAATTCATACTAAACGAGTCACTGGTGAAAATAATGTTAATCCAATAATTGAAAAAATATATAAAATTGAAAATGGAAATGGGGAATGTGTCAAAGAGACAACAACCCGACCACAGAAAAAACAACATCAGAAGGTCACCAACAGGTCTTCAATATAGCGAGAAATTCCCGCACCCGGATGCGTCCTTCAGCTGGCCCCTAAACACATATATACTAGTTCAGTGATAATGAATGTCATACTAATTTCCAAATTGTACACAAGAAACTAAAATTAAAATAATACAAGACTAGCAAAGGCATTGTATTATAAACGTACTCTTTTTGGGCTCGATTTTATAATGTTTTACGTATCCATATCGTATTTTCGTCAACAAAATAGTTCACTTGGTCATTGTTGTTGTTGTAAAAATGTGGTAGCTACAAATGTAATGAATGATTATGCTTTGAAACCGAAGATGCATTGTCTTCCTTGTAATCAAGCAAAAAATGTGCATGAGTATGCAGGAAAGCATGTGTATACCAATACGATTTATACAGTTTATTTGGATGATCGAGCGATGTGTACGTTTGTTGACTATCTCTGCCAATTTGTTTTCTTCTAGTCGCACTTGTGTATTGGATTTTTACGAAAAAGGTCATGCTGATGTAACTGCATACGGAAAACATGTCGGCACACTGTTGGCTTGAAGTAAATGTCTTCCAAATTGGACAAATTCATGATTTTTTTATCAGAAAACAAAGTTTAGATGTTCAGGTTTTAAAACAACAAATAGCCATTAAGTAATAAAAACAGATGCATAATTTTTTTTAAATTTGAAGTTTTATATGACTTTAATCTTTAATTACTATGACGAATCACTAAATTGATAAAAACAATAATTGCAGTAATGTAGCTTCGTCTTGCCTAATCAATTTCAAAATAGAGTAAGTACTTGTTTTCTTGAATATGAGTAACACCTCCGTTTCCCTCAGTTTAAATTTTCATTCCTGATAACATAAAATATAATATATACAACAAGAAGTGTGAATGAATAAAGATGTATTTCTGTGCTTGATAGTAGACCGCATATATTTACGCTTAACATTGATTTTTTTTATTGAAATATATTTTGTTAACATTGCGGGTACAACTCCACGTTTAATATTGGGCAGAGCATATATAAGATTCAATATATCTACTTATCGCCTTGAAAAAAAAAGAGCTTAAAACATTGTACAATAGTACCGTGTTTAGGTTGTGAAGGTTACTGTATACTAAACGGTGATGAAACAAACTGTGATTTCGGGTAAAGAGGAATCCATGAATTGACCAAAGTAGATAAGTGTGATTCTTTTTAAAAAAAAATGATGTTTACTTACTTATTGCTTATCACGTGAAGACATGTTTACATCAACATGGCTAGCTCATATTGTCTTTGCAAATTGCTGACAAAAATGTATGACTGTGAGATCCAACATACGACGCTGTGATTTTATCATCCTTAAAAAACTAAGGACGTTATTAGAGCAAACTTTGATAGAACAGTAAGAGCAGTATATTTAATAAAAACGATATATAGTAATAGTCAATTATAAGTACATTTTCTTATTTATTTGTGACATTTGTTGTTAATTACACACCCTTCTTGGATTTACATTTCATGTTTGTGGGCTTTGTCGTTTTTGCTTTTTTTATTTTGTATATATAAACAAGATGTTATATGATTGACATTTGAGAAAACTCTCAACCAGAGTAATTAACAGCTAAGGATCATCAAACGGCCCTCATCACTAAACAAAGCCAATACTGCACAGTCAGTATATGTTTCTTTTGTACAAAATGGCATAGTATATATACTCATTTGATTGTTTATGTCACTCAGTTATAATTCTCGGGGTTTATCTTTTGTAAACTCATAAAATGTAAATAACAAGCATTAATGTTATCATACAAAATCAATGAACAAATCAAAAACCGAAAAATAAAACCCAAATGAATTATACACACT
The DNA here is from genome assembly GCF_036588685.1 of Mytilus trossulus. Lineage (NCBI taxonomy): Eukaryota > Metazoa > Mollusca > Bivalvia > Mytilida > Mytilidae > Mytilus > Mytilus trossulus. The sequence continues at coordinate 4,254,699 of NW_026963294.1, forward strand.
GAACATCTGAAGATATGTTTTGTAATCAGAACCATGTTTATTGAACTGTCAAAACAAGCTGACCAATAAGTATCATGAACAAAAACAATTAAATAAGTAAGGTCAAAAGAAAAATCAAATTAGTGATGCCAAGATAAGACCAGATGAAAAATGTTATACCGGAGAAAAACGTTAATCTCATAACCGCATAGTGTTATCAGTTCCAAGGATTCTGTCCATTCATTTATCTGATAGCAGCAGCTAATGCTATCCATAGACCATCAGCTAATCCTTTTCATAGACAATCAGCTAATCCTTTCCATAGATAATCAGATAACGGCATCAGTCTGTGCAATATTGTTATACAATTATATTAAAAGGTGAGAAATTTACTAAACAGAGCATGTAAACAACTCTAACAATAGAGATGATCACCTAAACAAGGACAGGCAAGAATAAACAGAAAATATACGAGACGAAAGACGAGAATGAAAGAAAATAAAAACATATGAATCAAGTTTTGTTAACTTTTAAACATCTATATACAAGTGATGCATCTTATAAAGTTACATAATTGTAGCTGGAAAGTTTTCTGATATTAATGATAAATAAAAATAATCGAGTTGAACGGTAATATTTTTATTTTCATATTCACATATTTATTTGAGTTATTTCGGTGAATGGTATTTTTTTCCTTTCGTTTTTATTCAAATTGCTGACATAGAAAAGTCCAAACTGTATTAGATGAAGTATAGAAATATAGAAAGATTCATACGCTTGCTCCTATACTGCTAGGCATTATTGTCGATCGACATTATTAATGAACAAATAATACACTAAACAGAACTTTGGTCCTGTAAAAGACATGAGTTTAATGCACAAATTGTTATAAAATAAAATGTAAAAGCCTAAACAAAGAGCTGAAAGATATTACAACGCTCATTTACCAAAAAAGAAATACCCTGAAAATTCGATCGATAAGCTTAAAAGCACTTGCAGCGTTTTAGATGTTGATTGAATATAGTTTTGCCTTTACACACCAATATGTATTTCATTCACGTTCGAATAACAACATTTCACATAACAAATTATGTTTCCGTTCCTGCCGAGTCAATATTAAATAACTAATAGGAAGAAAGCATGCAGTTGTGCAATTAATTAACAGTTGCTGTTTTCCTGTTGACGGACAAAAACACTATTTAAAGTACTAGGTTTCATAACAAAACCATAGCTTCCTTAAAAGATGTAAAGGTAAAAATATTATATGATAGTCTTCAAATTTGTGCTTTGTTTAACGCGCTATGTATTCTACATTAATGCATTAGGGTCGTTCAAACCTATCTAAACATTTGAAAACCTATTAATTTGAAAATATAAGAATGCCTGATTTAAAATGTGAATGTTTGCGTGTGTGAATTTTTCAAAAGATGTATTTTGATATACTTGAGTGGCTTGCATGACCGACTTTGTAGGTTTTGAGAGCAACATGACGAGTGGCACTGGTGGAGTATGATCGTCTCACTCTTCAACAACAGGTGTCATTATCCCAAAATTTAAGGGGTTAATATTAGTCACTATTTACCTGAAGAAGTATTATTGTGTGGCTTTGTTAATTGTTTCACCCTCTTTTTTGTCTTTGGTTTTCTCGGTTTAATTTTATCTGAAAGGTGCCGCATATTCTTTTTGTGTCTTCAACATCGTCCGTAAACCAAAAGTAATATACAAAAAATATAAAATTATAAGTAAACAAAACAAATTATTATTGTATATATGACAGTCATTTAAAGACATCACGAGTTGGTTGACCGTTATTGATTAACCGTTTCACAAATGATATCGGATATGTTCCTTACGTCGTAACTACAATCTCCTTCCCCTTCATGAATGTGACCTCCCGAATAAGAATTTTAACCGGATTTGTTATAACATAAGCAACACGACCGTACCACATGTGGAGCAGGGTCTTATTACCCTTTCGAAACACCTGAAATCACCCAAAGTTTTTGGCGGGATTCGTGTTGCATATTCTTTAGTTTTCTATGTTGTGTCATGTGTTCTATGTTGTGTCATGTGTTCTATTGTTTGTCTGTTTGTCTTCTTTTAAGTTTAGCCAGGCGTTGTGAGTTTATTTTCGATTAATAAGTTTGACGGTCCCTCTGGTATCTTTCGTCCCTCTTTTACTACTTCCTGTGTTAAAGAACATACTTTTATGCGCATGTCAAAATGATTTAATTCAGCAGATATCTGTTTGACATTTGATTGGTACATTATATAAGCAAGCCGACATTATTCATTATCTCAAGTTTATGTCCATAGATGATTAGAACAGTAAGTAGTCGTATAAATAAAAGCGTTTCATCAAGTTCTGTCAGAATTTCTTTTATGACAAGTAGACAACCTTGATGGTTTATCACACTACAGGTTGATAGATAAATCACTGTCTTTGACAGCTAATGAGATTTTATTCTTTACAACTCACATAATAAATCAATGCACTTCAACGAGCAAACCATTCAAAAGACATGCATTTGATATATGAATAAAAATTATATTCATTGCTCATTTTGCTTTTCGCCTTCCCTTTTTTTAAGTGTTCATTATATTTTTATTTTCTAAAACATGTGTTTGATATCTAAAACTTAATCTGACACCTTTAATTTTTTGGATCAAAAAAGCGATTTTCGTTTACATGTATGAATTATAAACTAACAAAACGTATTTAACAACTGAAGTTTTCGTTTGAAGATTACACGAATATTGCATGTCCTGGACCCTCTATAATGTCACGTTAAGTTTGCGTGTGGTAATGTTGTTTTTCTGTTATTGACATCGCAAGAAAGGAATTACGAATGCTAAACGTATGAATAAACGCGAAAAAAACCCAGAACAAGTGTTGTGTGTGGAATTCGTTGTTGCAAAACCATACTTAAAAAAACAGAAAAAGAAACAAATAACTGAAATATATAACTGAAAAATTGTATTACATGTTAATGTACCAACACGTATAAGTGTGAGCATTATGTAACCCTTATTTAACAGACAATTTGTATGGTACCTTTTTTGCTTTTGCTTTTTATAAATTTATGAAAAATAAACCACGTAATAATCATGTACACCAGACACGCACTTTATCTACACAAGACTTTTTAGTGACGCTCGAGTCAAAAATGTGAAAAGGACAATAAAGTACGAAACATTGAGAAACCACAATCTTTGGAACGATTTATCAGCTGTAAATGTTGAGGTTGAAGTCAATAAGATATTATGAATAAGGCTTAATTAATCAATTTGGTATTAGATGCATTCCAGACTGCAATACGTGTTTTAACTTTAACGGGAACCGATAGGTCTGCACATACATAAAGTGGATTCCTTTCAAATCTTATTTACAGACATTCATTTTGTTCTGTTCGTTAGGGAACCGGACATGGTTGAAATATCTTATGATGAAATATGTTCAAGATTTGTCTAGACTATGGTTATATATGGTATATCTCGTGTGAAATTGAGATATGTATATACATTATTACCATATGTTGACCCAGGGCAGATTTCTTTCATTTTAATCGTCTTGCTACATCACTAGCATTTACCATGTTTAAACTTGTATAAGAATAGTCATTTTTTCTCACGAATTGGATTATAGAACATACGACCGCAAAGCATTTTAGAAGTTGCATTACAAATGTGAAATACCTTATCAGCAATATTGTAATTCCGCACGCGTATGTAAGATACATTTATCATTTTCTGCTACTTGGACTTTATACAACTGTTTCATTGGCACGAAAAATCAGACATGGTTTTGACAAATAATGTCTCTTTTTTTTCAAGAAATGCCGACATGTACCGTGTGTACCAAGACCTTAAAAAAGGTACCTATTTCACAAATCATACACGATGCAATTCAATTTTAATGTATTGATGATCTGTACGTAGCTCGTTTTTTATTTTACATTTTTTTTTCTTTTACTTGTATTTAGTTTGTACTTCGTGTTGATCATATGACCGTTTACATGGCTGGATATGTGTGTGTCCAGCGATCGGATTTTATACTAAGAGTATACCCGATGTTAAGTGTTCCTGAAGTATAAATCGAACGCATATGATGTGTTCATTGTGTTAACTATTATATGTATATTCATGAAATTTGTAACTAGTAAATACTAATGTATATTTCTCTATACCCTATTTACTATCGATCAATTGCAGACAAACATTATGTTATCAGATCTATTTGTACGCTTATTAAATCGAATTTATAAATCAGCTTTGTTTGCATGTCCGTTCTATATGATTCACAGTTTGCCTTTAGATCTAAATTGTTGTCACGTTTTAAATTAAACATTTTTGTTTTAGAAGGAGGTTTAGAATACAAGTTAAATCAGGTTGATAATTAATAAAAATAGCATATATTTAAGAACAAGATTATAATTGGTAAGGGGAAAAAGTCCCCACAACTGAAATTAAAAGAACAGAATAACTATGCTATCATTTACAGACTCAGTGGACATACATATGACATTATTTCTGTCATGGAGTTGATGCGATATGTTCCACATGTGAGTGTTATTTCGCGTGTTTTTTTCAGTCGTTCGTATAAGGTAGAATAATAGTTGGTTTTGTTGTTTGAAAAAAATGGATAGATATGTTAGAATACTAATAAGGATCATTATTGACATTCACAGTAATGTTCTCTTTTCAAAAGACATTTGTTGTGTCATTACAATCATAGTTTTTGTATGATGAGATTGCGTTTGATTATTTAGGAACACTTTTACAACATAAACAGCTGTGTCTGCCTCATATCTTGACTTGCATCTTAAATTGACAATGAGGCTTGGTTGGAAACAAAACTTCACGACAAAGGAGATGATTTCATTTGAATTGCGAACTTTCCATTTCTATGAAGCAAAATTCAAACAGCGCCTTCATACGGAATATATATCTCACATTCAATACGATATTTCTTGTATGTCTTATTATGATTTCCTTGATAGAGGATTGCTGCTCACAAGGAAGCTATTAAACCCAGAGTTCCAAATGGTGAAATCAAACTCATCCCTTCGTAAATTTTACGGACGCCATCACGAGTTGGTTGACCGTTGTATGTAACCGTTGATAGATGATATAGGATATGTTCCTTATGTCGTTATTACAAACCCTTCTGTTTTTACGAATGTGATATACCAAATTAGACTAATTACCGACTTTGTAATAACACGAGCAGCACGAAAGATGTTACATGTGGAACTGAATCTACTAACCCTTCTAGAGCACTTGAGATCACTGCTAATTTTTGATAGGGTTTGTGTTGCTTAGTCTTTAGTTTTCTATATAGTGACTGGTATACTATTATTGTCTGTTTGTCCTTTTCTTTTTAACCATGGCGTTGCAGTTTACTTTCAATTGACGAGTTTGACTATTCCTTTGGTATCTTTCTCCCCTATTTTAAACCATAAAATGGAATTGAAACTTCCAATATGCAATCTAATCAGCATCATTGACACAATATTGTCTAATTGTATACAGAGCAAGATTTTCAAACATGTAAGAGAAGAAAAACAATTTCGATATTGTTATATTGATCATGTTTATGGAAATACAATACTTGAAACGTTACTTAAAAAAAAACCACAATAATTCATTGTTTATTTTAAATGGAATATAATGAGAAATTTCTAGTAGATATTTTGTGTCCTTGATACAATCATCTCTCATTAGAAGGCAACAGATGAACCTTTTACATAAATTTTAAATTTACGAAACAGAATTCTACGAATAAACGAATAAGACCACATCGTTTTTTTTTGGGTTTCGTGTTACACAGTCTTTGTCTTTTTTTCTAATGATGTGTATAAATGCATTTTTTTCATTTTTTTTAAATTTGTTTGCCATGTCATTCCAAATTTGTCTTCAAGATATGAGTCTGAATAATACTTCCATATCGTTCACCTATCTTCTATTCTTGATCATTAATATTGTCAAATGTTCTTATTTTTTTTTAACATCCAAATGAAGCGACACGTAGTTTGTTGCTGTTCAATAGCGGTTTCCTGGGAATGACAAAAAACTAAATAATAAACAAAATACAACCACGAGAGTGATCTTAAAATTATCTCAAACATAACGTTTAATTGACCAATAGTAATTTATTGGTATAAGTTCAAACGATGATTTTACTGGCATCGAACGCCAATATGTATGGTTAATAGTACTTCTTTAACTTATTGTATGTAGTCAATTTGTTGTCGTTCCAATGAAGCAATGAAGCAATTGCATTGCTATATCCCAAGCATACACAGTTCAACTGTGATGATTAAAAACATCAAAACATTATACACTACTTTATTATGATGTGAAATAAATTCAGGCGTAATTGGTAATATCTCCCTTTCATTTCAAAAGTGTGTACAAAATAGATTGTCGGCTATATTTCTGATCGTTTCGATATAAATCATGGATCCAATATGTTGTAATGTCAGTTAATCAGCATTATCATGGCTATCTATTAAATTAGAATCACTGCCGTCTCAAAGGAGGCTAAAATATATCATTAATTTACAAATAATTTTATGATAAAAATTTTGTTTTAATTTTAATGAACTGAATGGAAATATATTCAGCAAAATAAATTGACATCTTATTTAGTTATAGTAATACTATTTAATTTGAAAGACCCCATGATTAGATTGATACTATTGGATATACATAGAAACCAATAACGATGTCATCTTCGTCTATCTAGGATATTTTACGTTTTAGTTATTAAAAAACATTTGTTAAACCTGATTTGATAGAAAAACAAGTAGACAAAAAACAAGTAGACAAAACACTTAATAATGTGTTTCCATTTATCTGCTGATTTTATTTGAATAGACATGGTTTCCATTGGCTCGAGGTTTAACATTAACATATTAATGATAACTAACGATACAACGATATTGTTATGCCTTAATCCTCATGTAAATTGCTTATTTGTTTATAAAAATTGTTGGCATACAATTAGTATTAAGATGTTAGAAACCACAAATAGCGTTGAAACTTTACAATGTTACCTTAGACATTGTTAGATGAATTTGGCTATATTTTTTTTTATCAAATACCGCTTCACATTTTTCTTTACTATACTATCATTGCACAAGGGAAAAAATATATCGGAACTGTAATGTTTATAAAAATTAACATCAAAATAATGACTAATGTGGACAACTTTATTTAAATATTATTTATAATGAGAAACACGTGCCTTTGTTAAGCTGATGTACAATATGATGAAGACATAATCTTACAATCAGTTTAATTTATGTCAGGAATTGGCATGCCAGTTAAATGCTAGTAGTCTGTTGTTATTTATGTATAATAGTCATTTGTTTATTTTCTTTGGTAACATCTGCTGACATCAGACTCGGACTTCTCTTGAACTGAATTTTAATGTGCGTATTGTTATGCGTTTACTTTTCTACATTGGCTAGAGGTATAGGGGGAGGGTTGATATATCATTAACATGTTTAACCCCGCCTCATTTTTGCGCCTGTCCCAAGTCAGGAGCCTCTGGCCTTTGTTAGTCTTGTATTATTTTTAATTTTAGTTTCTTGTGTACAATTTGGAGTTTAGTATGGCGTTTATTATCACTGAACTCGTATGTATATTTGTTTAGGGACCAGTTGAAGGACGCCTCAGGGTGTGGGAATTTCTCGCTGCGTTAACGACCTGTTGGTGGCCTTTGGCTGTTGTATGTTTTATGGTCGGGTTGTTGTCTCTTTGGCACATTCCCCATTTCCATGTTATGTCAATGCATAAATTCAAGTCAATATGAAATTACTATACAGCCAACTCTTCCCTCTCCTGATTTCTTTTGGCTTGAATACCATCATTTATACACATTAATAATTTCAAAATGAATGTCTACCATAGCAGCACTACTTGATAACTTGAAGTTTGGCCTGATTAAAGTTCTATGACAATAATGGTTTAACCACATGTATAGTTATTTATTGAGAGAGAACATGATTATGTCCCAATGAAATTACTAAAAGTGAATTAAGATGTTATAACGTTGCGTCTATGAAATGTGCCTTCAAATAATAAGATACAAGCATTGCTGTGTTGTAACAGCTAATATATCGCTTATATATTTGGAGCTGCAAAAATTTGCTAAGGTCGTTTCATTTACAGTTTACGTATTCCGATACTTTAAAAGTGTTCACCTTCTCTTCAAAAACAAAACCGGTAAATATAATGAAATAATGCATTTCAATTGAGATATTATAACCGACCACATTAGGAATAACAAATGCATCAAAAGTATTCGTCATATGGCAACCCTCTATCTATATAAACTGTCAACGTATTTACAAAAGATTATGCAATTGATGTCTGCTTATTCTAGTGAACGCATTTACGTTATAAAGTTATTTAATTGGTTTGTTAACGGTTTTGTTGGGTTTTTTTTTATGCTCAGGACAGCACCTACGAACATGCCTTTTGTAGATTATAATGATAACAAAGCGTTATATTATCAACCTCTCCAATTTTGTTTTTCTTTTTTCATTTCATTTTCAACCCATATGTGTCAATACTAACAAGAGAAAGCATACACGTTAACAAAACACAATGCACATAACGTATACACTATATTCCAACTGTTTGTAGCTATTATTGTATTGTTACTCTTTTAAATAATCCATTCGAGGACTGGAAAGAAAGTTTTGGGACAAATCAATTGCTAGCCAACAAATTTTAAGCATTCATACATCTGCAACAAAAAAAAAAACTCACTTAACGCCAGAACATTTCTAATCAGAATATTTACTGATTTTATATGATGGTTTAAACAAGAACTATTGAATTAAATCAATGGGTCGTTGGCTTTATTATAGTTTGAGTCCTGGTATCTATGATGCGTTTATTTACTAGTGCAAACATCGTTTTATTTTCAAATTCTCAATTTCATTTAAGTTTAACATTAGCAAACATATTCATTAAGAGAATTGTATCATTTTGAAAAGAAATTTATTAAGCTTAAAGATGAAACGAATTATGAATACAAAGCATCAAACAGATACATCTCAAATAATTTGAATTCGAAATGGTTCACATTAACTTTAAAAACAAAAGTACTGTAAGTGTTGTACGTTTCTCGTGTTATATTTAAATGAGAGCGTTATATATGACAAGCATGTAGTTGCGCAATTAATCAGTATAATTGATGAGTTAAACATAGAAGTACGACATATTCGAAAGTTGCAAATTCTTTAATCTATTCATATTTGAATGACACATTAAATTGGAAAGAGATATCACAAACCACGATATGAATACGGGGAAAAGTCTGTATCCAGTAAGGATTTTTAAAATTGTTGATCAAAGTGCCGTTAAATACCTAACACCCAACTAATAAAACAATCGGATTGATCTGTTGATAAACGTAGTTGAGCGTTTGAATTAATTATTGTTAACGACTTCTCCTTCTGGAATTTACCTTAGTATTCGATATATTTGTTTATTTTTTTTCTTCTAAATTACAAAGTATAAGCAAAGGCTTAATAATAATGTTAGTGAAACAGTGCCCCACATGTATTTTCATGGTATAGAAATGTGCCCACAGAGAATAATCCCACCAAAGACTATTGACTATGTACATGCATTTTAGAGGCCCCTCATGGGGGGGGGGGGGGGGGGGGTCCTAGTAATCACATATTCACCATTTTTTTGCCAATATAATCACATAATCATTAAATATTTGCTTATCTTTAGTAATCAAATAATCATAAACTAAAAATACAGTCCTAGGTAATCAAATAATCATGAAATATTTGGCTTAATAATCAAATAATCATTAAAAAACGGCCAAGTAATCACATAATTAAAAACCCCATGCGGGCCCTCATTTTAAGTTGTCTCTACAGACACGTGTTGAAATGTCCCGATTTATTTACCTGTAAAATAAAGCGGTATTTTATTGTACTGCTTGATGTTTATCAGTGTAAGCTTAAGTGTAAGATCATATAAAACGCCTAGAATAAGGGTAGTTGACAAGAGAAACCAACCTTTGTCTCAACATTTAACTCATATATGCTAGATCTAAAATTGAGAATGGAAATGGAAATGTTACATATGCTTATTTGTATATTTGTTCTGTAACGAGAGCTTATAATGAAAACTAACACTTAACCTACCCTACCTAATACTCATTAGACAACCTTATTAATAAGGCTTAGGAAATCGTCAAATACTAAAGTCGTGTCCTGCAAAATCACACACTTCGGTTATTACTAGATAACTGATTTCATTAGAAGAATTTCTACAAATGTTGAATATAACAAATGCTTTCTGTGTATTTGAAATGTTGGTGTTTTTGTTTTAAAAATCTAAGATGTCATTCAGAATAAGTATGCTAAATCATTTATAAAAGAAAAAAGATTAAACAAAAGAATGCCCAAAATATCAAAGTTTCTGAACCACGTAATACGTAGATAAAAAAACACCAGGGACAGAGAATTATGGTCCAATATTTTATTATCATTACCACGCATTTTCATTTTCATAAAAAAATTGTGAACCATTTATAAAAGGCCTTATATTTCACCAGGGAATGGACAGAAGAATAATGGCACAATTTCAGTAAACCATTTTATCATCTTCCTGGATACTTATTGGTATAATTTCTCCAGAGAAATGTCTCATATACTTAAGCTAACCATCGGATTTCTTGTAGCAGGAAATTCCAATATTTTTTCATTGTGGTTATTTCTTCAACTGTTTCCCGATGCAAAAACAAATCATTTTGAATTTCCGGTTGATCTCCAATGTACACCAAGGCAGTTTTTATATGTCTTCAATATGCTTTTAAAGTTTTGACTAAACAAAAAATAATCACAACCAATGTCTTGCATCCCGTTTTATTTCATATTATCAGCTTTTGTCAAATTTTACTTTATGAACATATTTTTAATGTTGCCGTAAACTAAATAAATGCTTGGACATTAAACTTGTTTCGTCACGATTTCATTATGAATTATCCGATTACTTTATTTGGACTGCTATTTATAAGGCGAATTCATTAGATAACATATTCTGAGAGTCATGAAAGGCGTTCAAATATTCAGAAGGATGCTCATCTGTCTGGGTTTTATTTAAGCTAATGTATTAAAAAATATATACGGACAGGATGAAAGACGAACGGCCAGACGAACAGAGTAGAAAATGTCATGTACTAAAATCCCGATCCCTTTTCACAAACGACGGGTGCCACATGTGGAGCAGGGTCTGCTTATCATTTTGAAGATATTATATCACCCCAGTTTTTGGTGGAGTCGTGTTGCTTATTGTTTAGTTTTCTATTTTTTGTTTTGTGTACTGATTGTTTTTGTCTGATTCTCTTTTTCTTTTTAGCCATAGCGTTTTCAGTTTATTTTCGATCTATTAGTTTGACTGTCCCTATGGTATCGTACGCCCCTTTTTCCGTTACTATATCGGATAACAAATTTTCTGTTTTTCGTATACTGGTAAACTATTTATGTCATAGAGACCTACTGAAATGTTGAACGTTGTCATAATACAGACCGTTGAATAGAAAAATTACATCCAGAATTAATTTTAAAGTCTAGCAGATCACTCTCATTTACACGAATTAATTCCTACATAGTATGTTGCACGTAACCCGTCGAGTAAATTGAAACTTGAGATGCAAATTAAGTTTCAGGATGAAGATTTATAATTTCGTATGGTATATGATTTGTTTAATATTAATCTTGAAATGAATTATGTCTGGAAATATACACGATGTTTTAAATTATTAAACAGGAATTGCTTGTCTCCTGAGAGACCGATATTGCGTGTAATTTGTTCACAGACAAGGCAATACATTTTTTTTAATTCTAAAGGAACCAATTTAAATACCAATCTGTCAAGTTAACAAGACTTCTGGAATTAAAAGCATTCATATTCTGAAATTGACACTGATTCCCACTAGTGTTCGAAATGAAATATTTTTTCTTTCTTTTTTTTTTTTTAAATCATTATACTTTTAGGCAAAGTCCCATATTTATATATATTAACGACTTATAAATTATCAACACCGTGAAAATGTTAGAAGACTATGATTTATAAAAATATTAAGTGATCAGATAAGTTATGGACAGGATTCTTGGTGCATTCATAAAAAAAGAGGAGTTGAATACTGTCCTAATACATAGTACACACATTGATAAATGTTGAGCAACACCGACCAAAACAAGAAGCGAACGCCATATATTCAAACCAAAAAAAAATAACAATGTGCGACACGAAACTTACCACAAAAAACTGGGAAAGGGGGGAGGGGGGGTGATCTCAGACGCTTCGGAAGCGTAAGAAGATCCTGTGTCACCCGTCGTTTTGATTATGTTCTTACAAACCCGGTAAATACTATGATGCGGTAGTACACACTCCTCGTCAAAAAAATTGAAGAACGAGCAAAATCATTCTAATTGTTGCGAAATTTTTTACAGGAACTTGTGAGGTTTTAAGTGATAATCAGATGGCCTTGAAATTCAATTTTATCAAAACATAGTATAATACTCATAATTTGGTTCCAAAATGGACTTATTTCAAAAAATCTTACAACACTGTTTAACCGATCTTTTCATTCCACAACATTCTACATGTGCTAGGCATCAAATTCGGCGCATTAGGGATCTATAATCAAAACACGATGATTTAGTTCTTTTTCTGACCAAAATGCCTAGGGAAGTCATTGGCAGCAATCTAAGATCAAGAATTTTATGAAGCCAATGCAAATACAAATGTTGATATTGGATCTCAAGACAAACATACTTTCTGAAACAGGGGTGGCAGTCAAATAAAGTATGTAAATATCTTCGAATACATGTACATGTATATGACCAATAATGACGTTGCAACACAAATACCTGTAAAATTTTTAAGTGATATGTAAAAAAAAACACTAGATTTAATTTTTCTTTTATTCGAGCGCCACTAGTGAGCACTTTGATAACGAATTGAACTCACATTGACAAGAACGGGTCTACCCCAGTTTTAACATATCAGTGATAATTTTTAAAGAACAAATTACATTGAGCGACAACCCCTTTATAAAATCAATGTATAGAAATATATTTTATTATCTTGTATCTAATGTTTTCGGTTGCTTTTGCACCGTTTTGTTCAGATTCGATATTTACAGAAAATATGCTTGCCTCATTATTCATGCACTAAATTTTCAAGTAATCGTTTTGTAACAACCGATTGTAGGATTTGCCTCTCAACATCCCTAGTAATCTGCTGCTTTTGTAAAGGGTCACCTTTTTATTCAAAATTACAGTCAAATATATTGTGTATTTCAAAATTTTAAAAGGACAACAGGAAAACATTATAAAAGTATGCATACATGATTTTGTTTTGTTAAACCAAATGGCTCCTTTTGGCAAAGACAACTGATTTGTGGGTATAACTTTAACCTTCAAAATAAGTCACTGCTATCGTGTTTTGTTGATACATGTTCATAGAGTTTACACTTTGGACATTATGCTTATTATATGATTAGTACACATTTGCATTAAATAGATCTTTGTAATGTATAAAACATCTTTATGATCATAAAAATAGCACATCCAAGAAACGTGGGCTTTGATTAAATGATATAGTGCATTGTGAATGTAATAAAACCAATCATCAGACTGAACAATGTGGCGGCTTACTTAGTAATTTTGTATAACATTTGTTACTTTTTCAATATAGATACTACAAACTGTACTAACCCTTACTATATTTGCCCATTGACTGACTTATTACCATGTTTGAAGAGATTACTGTCTGTCTGAAATTGTTTTTAACAGTTAAGACGTCGGAATAAAACAGAGCATTATGAAATATGGTGTACAAAAAAAACGTCAGTCATATTAAATGAACGTTTCAGCAATAATGTCCTCATGATTACAGACAATAGTAAAATAAAGATCTTTGTCTTATTACAAAGGTATTTGAAATGGACGTTCAGAGAATAGAATCTAGAATATAGCTGATTAAAGTGTTAATGAGAAATATCTCTGCACAGCAAATCAGGTTACGAATTTATTTTTCCAAAATGCAGAAAAGGTTACGGCTATCAATGAATTAAAAATGTGTTTGAAACACAAATATACAAATTCATAGTAATAATATAATACTTGTGCGCATACCAAACAATATAAAAACGAAGATGTGGTATGATTGCCAATGAGACAACTGTCCACACGAGACCAAAATGACACAGACATTAACAACTAGAAGGTCACCGTACGGCCTTCAAAAATGAGCAAAGCCCATACTGCATAGTCAACTATTAAAGGCCCCGATAAGACAATGTAAAACAAGAAAACTAACGGCCTTATATATTAAAAAATGTATGCTTATGATTTGGTATACAAGACAGACTTTTAATGAAACTTGAAGAAGCGCTTATATCAAAACAATATGAATCTGAATAAAAAAAAATGTTACTGATTATCATTTTTTTTCTACTTAAAACTAAACATATTAAAAAGGAATTTCCGCTTTGCTGTTGTTGTATTCTTTTTGAAAAGTTATATAATTAGTTATTTCATGCTAATATTTGTTTCCGCCGTATTTCTTGTTCAATTAAACACTTCTATTAAAAAGGAATTTCCGCTTGGCTGTTGTTGTATTCTTTTTGAAAAATTATATAATTAGTTATTTCATGCTAATATGTGTTTCCGTTGTATTTCTTGTTCAATTAGACACAACTTTTAACGATGATGTTTCAGCCAGCCAAACTGTTATTGGGTTAGGTCTGACGGATACCAATTTTCGTGGGTTTCGTTGGAACAGATGAACAACGAATATAAATATGCAAGGCATAATAGTTATCAAAGGTACCAGGATTATAAATAAGTACGCCAGACGCGCGTTTCGTCTACATAAGACTCATCAGTGACGCTCATATCAAAATAGACAAGTTTGCTATTGGGTTGTATACAGGCTTCAAAAAAACACGAAATCAATTATCCTTGAAGTTGCAACATTTCCTTAATCAACTACCCACGAAAATAAATGAATCAACAGGATAGGATTTAGTCGAGGTTGAAGATTGCATGCTGATCTATAGCATGAGTCCCTTGATAAAAATTACAGTATTTTTATAATAACTGTCACTATGCAATGGCTTAGGCTCCTGTCGATGGACATGGCCATGATCAATTAGTAAATTTTAATTGGTTTAAATAGATGTTCAAAACACCTTATGATCTATTGAGTTGGGGTGATTGCACAACGATTTATTGAAATGTATAGTGGTTAGAAAGTTTAAATTTGTTAATTGTAAAAATGGTAATCATATCGTTTTCTCCGTCTGAAAATTCCTGTTCCAAGTCTGACATATGATAAATGTTTTTCATTCGTTTGATGTGCTTGGGCTTTTGCTTTTTTCATTTGTGTGGGGACTTTCCCTTTTGAATTTTCCTCATATTTTCATGTTTTCACTTGTTCTCTCCTTGTTTTGATATGATACTATGTACCTGTCCTAGTGCACTTTAAATACGGTCGAGACAACATATTAACTAGCTTTCGGTGAAATATCTGGCGATGATCGAAGGAATTATCTTAAGTAGGACCAAAGATTACAAATCAATACCCAACACATAGATAGTTATATTCATTTAATGACACATTCAATACAGTTATTTCTCATCACGATCATGCCAAAGTCTACTATTATTTCTAATGAGATGGAAAAGTAAGATGGTACCTAATAGAAGTCAAACGCCATTAATTTAATTATGAAGATGTGCAGACACCTAATATTAAATCAAATACCAAGATAGCCTTACAGTCTAATTCTGGATTTTTGTGATAATCGTATATAAATGTTGATAACTTTGTCATTTTGAAAGACAGCATGACAAATGATAGAACATTATGTGAAAACACCAAAAAGAATTTTTAAACGAGTTGATCACACGAAAATCACCAGCATTTCACTAAATAACCGTATGTGTATAAACCATATTCATTCTACAATAAGTTTACACTTCAAAAATAACTAAATTGGTGTAAATGTATCCACCAAATAAAAAAAAATATGTTTCATCTTTTATAATGCTCAGTAAAAAAAAAATATCGCTATTTTTTGCATTTTGTCTTTGATATTTTTTTGTGATCATTTTTCATATCATGCTACTCGCTTGAGATGGAAAATGATCGCTAGAAACTAAGGAAGCAGGTGGCGTTGCTAACGAAATTGACATGAAATTGACAACGTCGTCATAGGTAAAATAGCGATAAACAAATTATCATTGGTCATCTCCACTCGATTGCCTTTCTCGTCCCGGCTCAAGCGAGAACATCAATCTCGTTAAGATGATCAACGATAATCTTGAATTATACTGCAACTAGTTGTGTTTATTTCCTAAATATAGTAAAACAGCTATATTTTAAGTCAATTTCATCATTTTTCTCACAGTCGGTGATTTATTAAGGATCACAATAAGTTAAATATGTGTGTTATAATTCAAATAGCTATGAATTTATTTATTTAAGTTGCAGTATAAAAACAATATTAGGTCAATGTCAGAAAAATATCATTTTTTTGTACTCGGTAGAATCTCGCCTTTCCCCAGTTTCTCAGCCTCATACAAAAAAGTTGATATTTTTCTGACATTGGCCTAATATTGTATATATATTATATAGCTACGGCAATAAATGGTACAATTTAAAAGTGCAAAGTTATGAATGCCACCATCTGATATAGTTGGAGCATTTTAAATGTGAATTTTTGCTAAACCTCTTCCTATTGTGGCAGCAACAAACAATTTCATTATATTGATAACAACATTTGAATATAACAAACAAACATAGCAGGTAAACATTCAAAAAGGGGTACATTAATCATTATTATGTAACATGTTTATTCTTAAACAGTACAATGGTTTTATATGGATTAGAAATAATCTAAAAGAGGGACGAAAGACACCAAAGGGACAGTCAAACTCGTAAATCTAAAACAAACTGACAACGCCATTGCTAAAAATGAAAAAGACAAACAGAAAAACAATAGTACACATGACACAACATAGAAAACTAAAGAATAAACAACACGAACCCCACCAAAAACTAGGGGTGATCTCAGGTGCTCCGGAAGGGTAAGCAGATCCTGCTCCACATGCGGCACCCGTCGTGTTGCTTATATGATTACAAATCCGGTAAATAGTCTAATTCGGTAGGTCAAATTCATGAAAGGGAAGGGGATTGTAGTTACGACGTAAGGAACATATCCGATATCATTTGTGAAACGGTTATTCCATAACGGTCAACCAACTCGTGATGGCGTCCGTAAAATTTACGAAGGGATGATTTCAACTTCACCATTTGGAACTCTTGGTTTAATAGCTTCCTTGTGAGCAGTAACCCTCTATCAAGAAAATCATGATAGGAAATGCAAGCACGGGAATATCGTATCAATTGGGAGATATATACCCCGTATGCAGGTGCTGCTGGAATGTTGCTACTTAGAAATGGAAAGTTCACAATTGGAAAGCTGAAATCATCTCTTTTGTCGTAAAGTTTTGTCTTCAACCGACCCTCATTGTCAATTTCTAGATGTAAGTCAAGATATGAAGCCGACTTAACTGTATCTGTAGTATCCTTTATCTCCAATTCGATGGGATAGATGCGATCCACATAGTCACCAAATTTTGAATTGTTTAGTGAAAGAACGTCATCTATATAGCGGAAAGTAGAGTTAAAGGATATTGCTAACTTCTTATCTTTCTTCCTAAGAAGTTCCTGCATGAAGTCAGCCTCATAATAATAAAGAAACAAGTCAGCAAGTAGAGGGGCACAGTTTGTTCCCATTGGGATGCCGACAGTCACTATATACAACAAAATTGTATACATAGTACATTGAATTTATTAATAATTATAATAATAATATAATAAATACATACCACATCTTCTTTTTGTATATAAGTTGAAATATCATTAGTAGGTTATATGTTTATTCTAAAGTGTTTAAAATATGCAATCTTACAGTTTATCTGTTCTCCTTTCATTGTCAGTAACGTATTTGTTGAAATTTGTGTCATACTTTGGTCTTTATCTGTTTTTCACAACGTTTTATCTAACTATTTCTTTAAAAATCAAGGAACTGCCACTTTGGAAAACTTTTACATAATCATAGATTTTGTGACAATGATGGTTTAATCACATTATAAATAATCCTCATAGAACATGATTCTGTCACAATGGAATTACTAACAAGATGTGAAGGTGTAATGACACGGCATCTTTAAGATTGACCGTCCACGATGATAATTATGATATCAATTTCACATTATAGGTGAGAAAAATGATTGAAGCTGCCTTCATCAGTGAAGGACGATTAAATCAATTTTCTTAATATTATACATAACAAACTTCAGTTTTTTTTTTATATTGAAAATAAAATAGATCTAACAAATGAGACAGTTCCAAATCAACGTTTTTTTTGTGGAGTGCATATGTGTTAACTCATGTACATATTTGATTGTTTATATTGTGTGTTTTCTATATTGTACTTACAATGCATTTAATGAATGAACATGTTGGTGGTAACAGAATCACATTATTGGTGATCTTTAGGTCACATGCTGACATCAGTTTGAATGGTCGTTGGTTACTCCCTGTGGGTCAAAACTTGATAATAGGGATTGTATGCTTTATCTCTAAATATATTTACATGTACCAGCAAATATTGATTTCACCCTGTTGAACTGGGAAATCATCGATCCGACTCGGCCTATAACAGTGTATATAAAGTGCGAATCCAGCTAGTTCATTTTTACTGTTATATGCGGGTATGTCTATTGTAGAATAAAGGATCATGGGAAAACTGTATTTGTTTACGTTTTGAAAATATCAAGTTAAAGGATTTTAAGTTAAGTTTTAACATATTTTCATTGTGATATATCTTTATAATATACAAACATAGCATTAAAGTTCAAATAAGTGTTATAAAATCATCATAATATAACATATCGATTATTGAAAGCGATCCATTTTAACTATAGATGCGATGAATTATCACTGTTAGTGCAGTCATTATTAATGTAGAATTTTCAAAGATGCGAGGAATTTTTATTGTAGAATTATGTGATAAATGCACTTGCAACAAATGAAAAAAAAACTTAGTTGATGACTTTAGGATTGATGATAAATGTATTTTCAAATTGAATTACAAACTCCTCATTCATTCTTCATCAAATATATAGCTTTTCAAACTTGTAACAAAAGCGATTCTCAAAATGTCATATTGTATTCTTCAGATTACGTTTCCCCTTGATTTTAACTTATATAGGGAATCACTGGAAGGGGACAGCAGAGGGCCCTCTTATGCAGTTAGTGGGCACCTACTTATGAAAAATTCTAGATCCGCGAATGGATACTACCGCAGAGGTAAAACCAAGCACATTTGGGTTATTGTACACGAAATGCATGCTACAATTCATTTTTGTTGATTTTAGACCCTTTGGAACTCTTTGTGGGCTATTTCAGCAACTAGGCAAAAAAATCCCCAAACTTGATACACGGTTAGATGCAGCATGTCAACGAATTCCAAATATCTATATTAAAGGACTTTTGTCTATAAATTTGGACCCCACAAAATTGAAAAAGGGACCAAAAATATTAAAAAAAATGCATGCATCGGATATATTTGTTATTGAAGGCATGACTGCAACAATAGAATGAATTTACAAAAATATCTAATTCTTGGGTCTCATTGGGTGGTTCTGATCCCGGATCCCGCTTACTGTTTTGTCAGATTCCATGTACTGTGAAAGTACTTTTATTCGTGGGGTACCAATTTTCGTGGTTTTCGTGGCTGACTTTAACCACGAATTTAAGTGTCCAACGAAATAAAACAACCATTGTTCAAATCAAGTCATGGTAAGATCACCATCGGTAGGTTTGACTATTGATATGATCTAGAGAAATATTGAATAACGCCAAATCTGCGAATACTTTGATATCAGTCACAGAACTACAACCACATGCAGGATTATACCCATTTAATCTTTAATAACCTAAACTGTACAACGTTTGATCTTTTTATTCTCATAAAAAATATTTTTGATCGACGAAAGTCAGATTTCCGGTATTGATATGCCAGTATGATAAAGTGTTCATTTCATATCCTCATAGCTCTCGTACATATGGGAAATAATAATTTCATGCTGGGCTTGATTTTGATAAGATTTATTTGACAATTGAAGATACGTTTAAAGCATTTGTTTATGTAACTGTTTTCTTTAGGTGACATGTTTATGGCCTAATTAACACCTTTGATGGTCTTTAATCTGTTCATCACTTTATCATGGGTTAATTAGTGTTATCACTACGATTTACATGGGTCAATGTTTACTTTGCAATTTCGTTCAATCAAGACTATTTGTAACCTTCGTTTCTAAAGGCTTTAATTTTTCTATTATTTTTTTTTATTAGAAAACTAAAATCCACGAATTTAAAACCCCACGAACATGTTAATATTGATCAAACCACGAAAATTGATACCCACGAATTAAAGTACTTTCACAGTATTCAGCTTATTGTTTCGTCAGATTCCCGTATCCCGCTTATACTATGCAGTTCTAATTTTCATCCGTGTCCCGCTAGACTTCATTTCCCATTTTTTCACTACACAATCAGTTGACTTTCACCTGTCACGCTTGCAAAAAATGCGACCCACTATTTTACTCTATTTTGACTCATATTCGGCCCATTATTAATACATTAAAAAAGTATCGTAGGTTTTTTTATCCCTTTTTATCCCGTCTCGTTTTTGAGCCATATATAGATGTCGTATGTGACAATGAGACAACTCTCCATCCGAGTCACAATTTATAAAAGTAGACCATTATACGTCAAAATACGGTCTTCAACATGGAGTCTTGGCTCACACCGAACAGCAAGTTATAAAGGGCTCCAGTGTAAAACCTTTTAAACGGGAAAACAAAGGTGCAATCTATATCAAGATGTACGTAATTAGTGATGAAGTGTCATGGAAATGGATAAAAAAAAATAAGGATAAAGATCCCTATACGCTTTATAAGAAACTAAATGGAATACATTTGAAATAAATGTTATTTCTATTGAATTTATTAGAGTGTTTTAAAACCAAACTTTCCTCCGTAAGTTAAATTTTATCAAATCTTTCTCTTACTTTATCTATTGTTTGAGCAAGTCGGCTGAATTAAGGCTTTACAGCTAATTTCCTAATGCATGTAATGCAAAACTTTGGTTGGCTTGCTTACTTTGTTTGTATAATTGTTTATACAAACTTTGAAAATAAGATTGACATTTTAAAACAATATGAATAGGCATAGTTTAACCTGTATTTTTAATATTTGAATTAAATTGGGTGTTATCATAATAATTATCCAATAAAAAAAAAGCAAGCAAATCAACTAAAGTCTTGCTCTACATGCTTAAAGAAATGAGCCGAAATAGATAAAAAAAAATAAAAAATTATACAGTGAAAATGCACCGCATATACAATAATAATGATTCGCTTCACAATGAAAATGAAAGAATAGTATCATTATTCGACAGTAAACATGACTAGCATTACGAAATCATCATAGTGGAATTTAGTTAAATATGAAGAAACTGAATGACAAAACATATTCTACGTTATACAACTTTAATAATTGTATTAAAATGATTATTTTTTACTGCAACAACATCTAACCTATTAGTAATAAAGCACCTGCACGATCTGTTCGTGTAATGTCCTAAATATTCACCTATGTTGGTATATATTTCACAGCTGGATGGCTTTAGGCGCGATAAAACCCCGCTCGCATCTCTTACTTTGTTTTATTAGCATTATGTATTTCTGATCATATACATTTTAACTAATTTTCTTGATTTTCTTCAAAAATTAAAAAAAAAGTTCGTCTGTTAATTTATCAATCTACATTAGACATTTATGGCATATACAGTAAAAATGATATTTTAGGATCCGCACTTTACATACACTGTATAATAGAATGACAAAATAGGGCTCATATTCATAACACATTATCATGAACTCGGTCTGGATATGACGTGAATTTGCCAACTAATATTAAACACCAATTCATCATATTTTTTTGCTGTATGTCAACAGAAAATTTAAGTTTTTCAGTTTTAAAACTTTCAATTTTTCCATATAGATGCAAATTTGAAAATAATGAGAGGTTGACGGAAATACAGTTTGCATTAATCAGTAGTCACAGCATTCTGCATTTGATTTCATAAATTCATAAAAACAAGCAAAAATGATATACGTTTACTGCAAAACAATCTAAAAAGTCATACCATTCTATATTAAAATATTTTTGTTTTCTTTTGTTTCTAAAACATACAGATTTCATGAAATGGTCTTCATTGTTAGTCCACACTTAAGGCAACAAATTTTAGGAATGGTCACTGTCATTTAAGAACATATCCCTGTGGACAAATTTGAGACATACACTTATGAAACAGGGTATGTATTTGAAACTTCAACATGTTCAAGCTACTAAAATACTAGAAATAATAATCATGTTTCAGGATATCAACACCTTTATTTGATTTTCTTTGCTTTTCGTATCAAAAGAAACTATAAAAAGTGTACATGCAAATAAGACAACCATTTACTAGAGATAACAATTGAGTTAAAAATATTCGCTAAGTGAACAAGAAGAAACATTTAAAAACAACACAATTTTTAATTTTTTTTATTTGTTGTTTTAACGCCACTTTTAAGCACTACATTTAGGCTATTTCATGGCGGTCAGTTTTTATTGGTGGATGAAACCTTAGAGTGCCTGGAGAAAACCACCGACTTCGATAGGAAAACTGACAATTCTTGTCAATTGAGATTCGATTCCAGTGCAAACGCATGAGCGTTGTTCGAACTCACAAAATAAGTGATGACTGGCTAGTGATTACAGTAGTAACTACTTACACCACTCGGCCACTGAGGCCCCTTTAAATAAAAGCAAGGCCCTCAATTGGAATAATTCTGTAACTAAAAGGTGTTGCTTCACCGTATTGTTGCAATTCATTAACTTTAAGGACAACGTTCAGGTATGTTATTCTAGAATATAACTGTTGATTTTCACTCGTTCTGTTCATTAATAAAAGAGGGACGATAGATACCAGAGAAACAGTTAAACTTATAGATAAAAAATAAACTGACAACGACATGGCTAACAAAAAAACAAATAATAGTGCAGAAGACAAAACATAGAAAACTAAACATTAAGCAACACGAACCCCACCAAAAACTAGGGGTGATCTCAGGTGCCCCTTTAAAGGTATGCAGATTCTGTTCCACATGTGGCACCAATCCTGTTGCTTATGTTATCTCAAATCCGATAAAAAGTATAAATCGGTAGGTCACAATCGTGAAAAGGGAGGTTTGATTTTGT
The DNA here is from genome assembly GCF_036588685.1 of Mytilus trossulus. Classification (NCBI taxonomy): domain Eukaryota; kingdom Metazoa; phylum Mollusca; class Bivalvia; order Mytilida; family Mytilidae; genus Mytilus; species Mytilus trossulus. The sequence goes on from NW_026963294.1 coordinate 4,278,110, forward strand.
TATTGTTTATGGACTTTCTATTTTTGAATTCAAAAGTAGTTTGACTTCTTTGTTAAATTTGTCTATGCATTGGTTATATTTTATATAGAGACTTTTTTAAGGGTAAAGTATGGTTTAAATCTGGGTAAGGGATAACGAAAAATGTAATATAACTAAAAGGTTGGATATTTTTTTTTTACATACATACGATATCCGCCGCAACAAGGGTAAATTGTGATGTATTAGATAATTTATTCATGTAGAGTGTTGGTTTGCGACTGAAGAATATAATATGTGTACATTTTTATGATTACACAAAATTGCAACACATCCATGTATCATTGTCATTCCAATATAATTTAACACACCGTAATGTGTATATACGCATGTCATTACCATGCTTAATGAGTGAGAGGTCACTGTATTGCCCTTCCTATAAGTAGGAGTAACATATTTGTTTAGACACACTATGCGACTGAAATAATCAGGTTTATTTTTTTCTATCACAATTATGTTGACAATTACTGTTGAAACGTTCAAAGTAAAGGCCAATATTTGTCAATTAAGTAAACTACTAATTCTGGCGTAGAATCAGTTAAAGTACAGAAGTTGAGAATGACCTAGTCATGTAAGCGTTATTCTGTTTCCTGTTAATATGTTTGCTATTCTTCTTTTCTATGCGCATTGAACAATTTAGGTATTACATACTTTCATATTTATTGTACAGTATATGAAGAAGATATTATATTGAGCGTTGTATCAAGTTGTAAAGTAGTAACTTTTGCTGGAACATAGACGATGTTTTCTTTATTTTAATTTCTCATCATTGTGAGTTAGGAACTCGGGTAAAATAAGCCCATTATGTATTATTTTCGGATATTAGATTTACACATATTGATGTTCTGTAATTTTGAAATACGGATTTTCAATATAAAAGACGTTAAATTGAATTTGTTTAAATTTTAAGCTTCATGTGTGGTGTATACTGATTTACAAGAAATAATTTAATTGTCGTAATTACTTCCTTATAGATAATCCCAAAGAAACAAAATATTAATTATTATTTAAACCTAAGTGTACTTTTAGATTATTATATCATTTTATTGATGGGATGGTTTCTGTCTTAACTCTGTGGCTGTTAGCAGTGTTGTTACAGGCTTGTAACATATTGATTACTAACTGATTCTATTTTATAAATTCTATTCAACCTCCACCATATAAGTATGTATCGTCAAATATTCCAATCCTGTAAAATTGCAGTACATTCTCTCTAAAAGGCATTATATAAAAAGGTATATTTATTCCTGCTGCAATGCAATTAATCCATTGCCAAATACTAATTTGGAAGTGCCAGGTTGCTTCTTTTATATTGAGTGTTATTTGCCATTCAAATTTAAATGATCCCATGATAATATTAAATGTTTGTAATTTAAAATCACGTTATTAAGACGACAGACCAAAGGGAAATTATAAGGAACACACAAAACCGTAGTAAAAGCGAAAACTAAACAAAAGACAAACGTTAGACTTTAAAATACAATTAGTAAAGACCGAGAAAAATATATCCAATAAAAGCTTGGATGATAACGGTTGCTACGGAGTGTAAAACGATTGTACCCTCAATGTTGCCAGCCAGTTTATTTCAATCATGAATAAAAGTTGATCAATATATAAAAAATCACCATAGTATTGAGAAAATCAAGGGTGGTGCTGAAAACAATGTTTAACCCCACCAAATTATTTATGTTTGTGCCTGTATTAAGTCAGGAGCCTGTAATTCAGTGATTGTCGTTTGTTTATGTGTTACATATTTGCTTTTCGTTCATTTTTTTTTTATATAAATAAGGCCGTTAGTTTTCTCTTTTGAAATGTTTTACATTGTCTTATCGGGGCCTTTTATATCTGACTATGCGGTATGGTCATTGCTCATTGTTTAAGGTCGTACGGTGACCTATAGTTGTTAATGTCTGTGTCATTTTGGTCTTTTGTGGGTAGTTGTCTCATTGGCAATCATACCACATCTTCTTTTTTGCATAGAGAGGTCCACACAAAGCTTAAATAGCAAAGTATTCAGAATCGGGCTCTATTTCAAAACTGTTTGTCTGCAAAGTCTAGATTATAGGATCATTTCATGGATAGCAATCACTGATAAACGAGCAATGTGGTCTATCATTTAGAAGGCAGTCATTAAGCCCTGATATTCATAATTTCTAATCCTTTTAAACTTACTTCTTGTAATATCAAAGGATGGGAGTTGTTTGTCTGTCTGTGATCATGAAGATAGTTCTCACACAAATATTGACGAATTATTGCTCTCAGATGAACGTAATCTACACAAGTTATATTGTATTAAAAAACTATCAAATACTACATATCAATTTCGGAATGATATGGACAAGGATCAGACGGCGACAAATATATTCTAATTCAACACTTCGAATTTGATTATTTTTTTTTATAGAGTCAAACGCTGTTGATTGACAGTGTCTTGAGGTTTGGTCTGTTTGTTGAACTGTATCACTCCAACAATACTCATGTTGTCAAGTTTTGCAGATTGTCGATGCGTCTGACCATTTTGTACACTTCATGGCTTAACTCTGCCTACCGTACGTGTATCTAATGGTCTTAATTTGAAGGATTATCATACTAAACAAAATGATAATAAATAATTTGACACAGCTTTCGAGGTAAAGTATTTGTATATTTCTGTGAACATTCAAATTGAGAAATATTTCTAAAACCATGAACCCAACAAATTGCAATAATAAAAACTCATCATAGATCCCAGGATTATAATCATGTTGAAAACATAGTAATCCAACTTCATATATACAGACGTTGTATGACTGATACAAATTCAAAGGACCAAAAGACATGCAAAATCCACAACACAAAATCTGAGTTATACATGAGAGACGTAAAAAAATTCGCAATTCAAATTGGTATCTCTGACGTTTAATACCACATAATGTCAACTCAGAAGGATATTTGGATCCATTAACAATAATACAACATCAAATCATTGTTATATCAAGTATTTTATCAGCAATTTGATAGACTTATACAGAAATTGAATACATCATTTTTTAAATTGTGATTATATAAAAATAATTGTCTTCACTACAATGACGATCATTTAACAGCTAGAATAGCAATGACAAAATATATCTACTTGAATTACCTCTTTTTGTTTCATTCATTTCAAGAAAAAGTGACATTTTGCACTCAAACTTAAGCAGACGGGACCATCTTAATATGCAGTCATATATCCCATCAACGCAAAATCATTTACAGCTAAGTTGCATGATTACAAAATTAAGAGATTATATTTGTCACATTTTGTTGATTATGATTTTTGATAGTGTGCATTAAAGTTTAAAACTTGTTTAAAGGGGAAACGTACGAACAAAATGCGTAAGGGATAAAAACATGGATAGGTTTGTTTTTTCTCTGTTAAGGTGGTACCTAACACTACAGGGAGGTAACTCTGTAAAATCAGCTAAACGTTTTGATCACGTTGTGATGTTAAAAGAAAATCAAGCTTCTCAATGATCAAAATTAGCGTTGGCCAAATTGCTATATAACCAGTGTAATTTTCTGATAAAACGGTTGGTTCAAGTTTTTTGAAATTTTTATATTTCTGTCAAAGGGTCAAAGTTAAAACTTTGTCAACATTTTATGAAAACTAAACGAGCCGAATTAATTTTAGTGAAAGTTTACGGTACCACCTTAAGAAGCAACATAATACACGACAGATAGATTATAATCTTAATCAACATTTTCACTGTTCACTGTTTACAATTTAAAATAAGTGATGATAAAGACATGCAGTTCAAAGGCAAGTCGATTATTTTTCTTTTCAACACCTTTTATGACAGTTGATATATTTTGTTAACATTTTTAAAGAAAAAATATTTGTCAAAAAATATTTTTTTATTTCAAATCAGATTAAAAAAATCTGGATTTACCACGAAGTTCTGTAGCTTGTTACTACTTTAAAAAAAAAGATTTAAGCCAACCAAGCAAACGGAATGCATGACGATGTAAGAATCTAATATCAAAGTTACTTGACGACAGTGCTTAACAATGTTAGCTATACTATACATAAAGACAAAATGAGACATGATAAACCATATTAAAGATATTCTAATTAAATAGATGAGGAATATAATCACGTTATCACGTATGGATAACCGAGCAAATTGTTAATTATATATTCACAAGCCGTATCATTGAACCCGACGAACATATTTGTTTTCAAAAACATGAAAAGCTTGCAATATGATGAACCGACAAACAATCTGACCAATTGGGCAGCACAAACTCAGGGAATGAACGCATTTCAAAGTACATGTATCAAGAACACTGATGTAACTTTCTCTAATATAAACTATACAACATTACTTTTTGTTAATATAATATGACAAACATATACTATTTCCCCCGCTTTATTTCGATAACATAATTTCCACGATGTTTTCATTATGTGAAATAGAGAAACATACATTAGACCGTTGGTTTTCCCGTTTGAATGGTTTTACACTAGTAATTTTGGGGCCCTTTATAGCTTGTTGTTCGGTGTGAGCCAAGGCTCCGTGTTGAAGGCCGTACTTTAACCTATAATGGTTTAATTTTTAAATTGTTATTTGGATGGAGAGTTGTCTCATTGGCACTCACACCACATCTTCCTATATCTATATATATCACTCAAACCAAAGAAAATGGAAAGATGCCATAACATATACATGGCTTGAAACTCAATGGGCTTAAAAGCATCCAATTTCTGATTGATTATTAATGTTTCCATTTGGAAATATTTCTTGCGTATTAGACAAAAAGACTAATTTACATTTGTATAACTAGTAAGATGAAGCAATGCAAACGTTTGTGTTCTACAAAATTCAAGGAAATTGACACTCTTCTAAGCGGGTAGTTGGGTTTGAAACTCCAAACTCCAATAAGACTTTGTAGACCAGGCTGCTACGATGTCAATTATCCTACCAAGTTTCGTGATGATTTGTTGCCGTAAACAAGAATTTCAAGAGATGACCATAATTCTAGTAATGCTATAAAACCAGGTTTAATCCACCATTTTCTAAATAAGAATTATTGTATAAAGTCAAGACGATGCCAGTTGTGATCGTTTGGTTTGATGAGTTTGAGGTTTTGGTTTTGCCATCTAATTAGGGACTTTCCGTTGCGAATTTACTCGGAGTTTTTCTTTTGCATTTCTCAATCTTTGGGTTAAAAGCGATACACATTCTTCTACTTTACGATATATAAAACATACAATTATGTAAATATGGCTGACACAAATATAATTTTTGTAGTTTTGAGTTATGGTTGAAAATATGACAGCTTTTCAAAACTATGATCGAGAGAATGGCATGAAATTAACATATCAACAATTTAGTATATATACTGAGTCGCAAAAGAAACGTCGTATTTGTCGAAAGCCGAAATTTTCAAATGCATTGAAATTAATATCTATTTCCTTTTGGTTTAGGTAAATTATCTGCAAATGATGCTAAGACTATGTTTAAATTTCCGCTATTGCTGACTGCGTTCATTAATTCGGTCGTTCTAATAGTGGTCTGGATAGGTCCATGGGATACATTTCGCATTCACATTTCATGATGATGAGATGCACGTTGAATCCATGCCTCTATACGGGAAGTTTAGAGGTACGAAGTGTTTGTGTCAACATAATCTGTTTGGATCAGTACTGAAGCCACGATAAAGAGATCAGGCAATAGAACGTTTGAATGATGGAAAGCGACCTCAAGTTGTTGCAAATGTATGTAACTGCAATGTACGCCCCCCCCCCCCCCCCCCCCGCAACGTCTACGTGTACGCTACAATGCAACAAACAGTACAAATGACCATCCATGTACTAAACGCTAATGACGGAGCTAAATTAAATAAATCTGTGATATGGTAGTGAAAAAGTTTATCAATGAACAGTAAATGTACTGAAATGATGAGAATTTGTTAAATAACAAGGGTATTTATACGCCTATTCAATAAAAAATATAGCATGTATTCTTCCAATTGTGTTTGCCTTAAATTACTGCGACGTTTCTTTTGCCGTTCGGTATAGTTTGTCCTTCAAAAGCTAAAAACTTTAATCATTGATTGAAAAAAAAAAAAATATATTGTGTACTATTTATTAGAAATGCTTCAAACTTACAGAATATCAATAGTTTCTGTAGAAATTAAACAGTGTTTTATTAAATTAAAGTTCAAATTAATCAAGCAGCAACAACTATTAGAAACGTTTGGTGGATGTTGTATCTTATTTAAAATGTTCTGATTACATTTGCATCTTTAATAGAATAGAACGTCAATCAATGACATGCCTCTAAAAAAACTAAAGGAAAAAAAACTGCTGACTCTTAAATTATATTACATGCGTGTATGAAATGAAACCGACAGAAAACTTGAGATGCAATCAAACAACATAATATTATATTTTCTGTGGGAAAGATAACTATAAAAAATGTATTTGGTATGACTGCGAATGCGGTAAATGCAAACCAGGTAAACATAATGTTAGAATTTGTCAGTCATATATGTACTCTTCCTCCTGTTCTCGCTCCTGGATTGACAGAGATAAAGGACATGGTTTACATCCTGGTTGCTGCTTTTTTTTATGTACCTTTATATTCTTGAATGAAAATTATGAAACCACATATGTGTTTTTCGAGATACTGTAGTCAGTCCCATTTTCTTTCAAATGTTGTTATTAATATATAAATATGGTCTGTTTTTGACAATACAATGCACATATATCGGGTACTAACATCATTAAGTCATGCTAAATTACTGAAATCTTCACAATTTTAGCATTTTGGTTAAATTTTAGACGGTTTTCATACAACAGAAGGGTTTAGCTGGAAACTAGGTTTATCTAAACATAATAAAATGTATGTACCAAGCCAGGAATATAGTAGTTGTTATCCATTTGTTTGATGTGTTTGAACTTTTTAATTATGACCATTTGATTAAATGATTTTTCGTTTGGGGTTTTCCTTGGAGTTCCGAAATTTGTTTTTCCTTTGTTCTTGGCTGTTGTTTTGCTTGGAACTATATTTTAAAACATCTAGTTAAGTTATAGATAATGCATATTTTATGGTTTTTCTTTTTGTAGAACACACCAAGGGGTGTCAGGACTTATGAAACGAAATACCAACCGTAGGGAAGTTTTTCTTTGGGCAATTCTGACACCCTGAGGTGTGTTCTACGATAAGAAAAACCTTAAATTATGCATTATCTGACTTATATTCCGTCAAAAAATATTGTTTTTTATAAAGATTTGCAAAATTTAGTATCTCATTTTACTGACTACGCTACAGTGGTATATTTCTTTCTAATGTGTTTAGGTTTAACACGCCCTTCGGCTCATTTAGAATGTTAAATAAAACTCACTTGATATTCTAGATATAAACCTTTTAAAAATTATTATCCATACACAATGTAGAAATACTACTGTAACTGCATGAAAAACAAATGAATTGTTACCATCCGAACGGTGTATGACAAATACCAGACACGACACATTGTAAGTAATAAATTGTATCACCTTAGTTTGTGGGAAAATAAGGGGGGGGCGATTTTTTTTCTACTTGTAATGACATTTCTATCGTGGAAAAGTTGTTATTTTTTTAGCAATTTTCATTGAATCGAATGGAATATTCAGAAAGAATGTCTTTTGAATAGCAATACATTTTTTAAACAGATAATCAGGATCTAATTATATACCTTCCCCACCGACCCTATTTTGAGTTACGTGAATGATATTTAATAGGATATAGAAATATCTTATTAGTTGATCATTTGATAGAGTAAAAGGTATACATAATTTAAAAATGTTACGAACTGACACGAAGACAAGAAAAAAAATATGTTTAGGTCATAGGATGATTTTCTGTTCAGTGTGTATCGTCCTGAACATGCATGATATATTTGCCATGGCGTTAAGCAAGCAACAAACAATCAATTATAAACCTATTCAGTATGACTCAATAAGGTTTTTTAAAATGTTTCTGTATTGTAGCGATAAATTAACAAAACTTCAAGTTATATTTGTTTCTAAAATTAAAATGCGGGCAAACACGATTTCTTTTACACCTATCATTGACTGAACTTTAAAAAAACACTTCCCAAATCGGCAACAAAAAACTATCAGACGAATTTAATTTTGAAGTAAATTATAGATTGCATTTTTATCAAGGACAATCATTTTTTAACACAGGTCATTATTTTATCCCTTGGGGCATACTTTATTGAAACATGGTATCGTCCGGATTGATTCTGAAAAATAATGACCTTTGCTTTTGAAAGAAAATAACTCCATATAGGTATATATATAAAGATCTTGTTAAGAGAATATGCATTTTATTAGAACCTTATTGCATATTAGATTAACTGTCACAGTCTGTGTAAAGAATAAAGACTTCAGTTTATGTTTATTCAATTTATAAACAGTTTTTGGATGACAGCGACAGATTTTTTTTTCTAATTTAGCAAGGTCCAAAATAAGCTGAAGAACACTGCACTGTCAGCTTCAGTTATGTAATCGATTGTCAGTTGAATGACACTTTCAACTAGAAATAATTTTGAAAGGCGCCATTTTTTTTTGTGACGTACACATAAGTGATGCAATGTCAAACAAAATAATGACAGATTAATACAAGTTAAACAAGAATACTTATTTAAGTATTCTACTAGCTGGAACATTTTCCATTTGACAAACTAAATTGTCCATTTTGTTGATTAAAGAAAGATGAATTTTTTCATTATAACGCTATTTTCCTGAAGTTCATTTTTGTTATATATTGGTCAAAGTGTTATGCTAAAAATAACTTAATATATGGGGGATTAACCGGTTAATGCAGCTTCACAAACTGTATCTTTTGAATATCGAATTTAAATACAAAAAGGTATACAATCAAAACAAAATAAAAGATCTGGTGAGGTCATTCATCTTTGGGAATTTTACATTTTTTTAAATATAACTATATCAATCATAAGAACGATGATACTGTGTGTGCATGCAGTATATCAGTCTTAGTTACTAAGCTGTCCAAACCCCTAGGATAAATTGCAGGTAGTCATACTAATATATACATATGTCAAGAATATAATACAAATGAAATACAAAGTGATCATAGATTATAACTGACAAATAAACTCTGAATTGAAGAACTACTAAGTAATTTCTTAATAAATATAAAGAATGAAGCATAACAAGTTAAAAATTCTATGAGATACAAATGAAATATAACGTTCATACCCGCCTCATACAAATATAGTCCACATTAAGGGAATGGGAGGGAGGGAAAAATCCAGTGTCTATGTTGGATTCGAACTTATGTCCTTTAGCGTATAAACACACGACTAAAACCTCTTCACCAAGGCGTCTGGATCATATCAAGCCACGACACATACCACTACACCAGGAAGACTTTTAAAAAGTCATAATAATCAATCTGTTAAATTAAGTTTCGAAAGTTTATTATTACAAATACACCAGGTTCTTCTAAACTGAACATCAAATATAATGTGCTCTCCTATTTAATTTTTAATTTTATTTTATATGTCAAATGATATCTTTACAAGGGATCTACATTTGTACTCAAATTAACCAAATGCTTTACGTATCGACTAAGGTACAGATATGCAATGGTATTATTATGTTTGAAATATGTACTACTTTTCTGTGTGTACAATGAATGTCCGTACCCCGAATAAGCTGAATTGTTAAATTGTCAGTTGCAGTTAAGCCATTAAATTACTGTATTTTATTTTAACTTGGCTTTCGTAAAACGTAGATTTTACTGTCGCAAATTGAGTTTACCTAGCGTAGCAGAGCGGAGATACGGATATTTGCGACAGTAAAATCAAGTTTTACGAAGGCCAAACTTAAAATACAATACCATTATCTTCATTCTAATGCAACATATTAAACTAAATATCATAGTATTTTAGCTTGAAAATTGCATAAATGAAAAAAATCGCGAAACTGTTGCATCGTCTTTAGCATCTAAACAATGTGACGTCATATGTATACTCTGGATTTCAAACATGGATACTAGACGTATTTTTCGTACGCTTCAGACTATGTCAGAATGATTTCAATATAGACAAAAAGGAGATTTTGAAGCTCAAAATGTGACTATCTTGTTTATTTTTTTTAGAAATTACATACCACAAAAAAATCGGAATTCAAAATGTTGGCTTTCTTTCATAGTTACGAACTGGTAGAACGTGGAATCTAACCCCTCAAAATATTTGTCAACTTCAAATGAAAATTATTGCTACAGACTGATTGCATTAGAATAATCGATTGTCAGTTAAATGAAATTTACCACTAGACATAATTTTGAAGACGCCATTATTTTTATGTTCGTGTTGTGTCCATGCGTGATACAATGTCAAACACAATAATGACAGATTAATGCAAGTTGTACATTTTTGTACACATTTTTGTACAAACATGCTTATTTAACTATTATACAAGCTGTCAAATTGTCCATTTGACAATCAAAAGAGTCCATTTGTTAAATGAAGTATAATGCATTAATCCTTTTTACGTGTTTTTATCTTTGAGTTTATTGACATATATACATGACAAGGCGTATTGCTAAATAATCATGATATGCCGTGTTTACACGATAGATGCACGTTCAATTTGAACAAATCGTGTCAGTTTTAGTTCGAAATTAAATATATGGAAGGCAAAACAAGAAGTTGAGCTAAAAAGTAAAAGAATAAAAACAAATTGCTAGATCTGGTTAGGAACTTAATGTCTGACGATTTCTACATTTTTATCAAATGAAATACAGTTAATATCCGAATTGATGCAATTGTATATCAGCGTATGGACCTTCATTACTAAGCTGTTAAAACAAAACGCATTAGTCAAAAATGACTACGCCATGGCTATAAGACCAACAAACAAACACGGATATGTAGGATTCAAATCTATGATGGGTTCCAAATCTATAGCAGATTTTTAAAAATCTAATTTATGGGAAGTTTTGTGATTTTCTTATCTATGGCGGATTTATGTTGTTTCCAAATCGATAGCAAATATTGTGCAAACGAAAAACAATGCAGTACAATTTCAACCAATGACTTGTCTTATGCAAGTGGAAATATACGACAACAGGAGCATGTCTATGAACATTTGTGAAATAAACATTTCATTATGGTCAACCAAAAACAAATCGTTAATGATAAATTCATGTATCTTAATACAGACTTCAACAATGTTCAAGATTAAAAGGATGCTCTCTGTAAATAAATAAACATTTGTTAATATGTGCATGGTAACTGTTTAACCCATTCATTAAACCAACTAATTAGTCCTATAACAAACAAGAAGGCCACTGTTTATGAAAAAATAGAAATAAAAAAGTAACAAATAAAAACGAACATTTTGAATTTTCAAATAATATTTATTTTAGCGATATCGTTAATACATCTTCTTTATTTGATGACGATTTCAATCAATTTTTTATCCAGTAATTTGATATTCACCTTATAAACCGTACCAACCGTAGACAGTAAACAACTTCTAAAATTCCTTTTCAAAAATATGCGGTCTGAAAAAAGCGGTGCCCTCATTCATCACGGGTATCGGCCTATACAGTCCTTGGTTTTGATAATTCTCTCAATTGCATCATTTCATACAAAGACTGGTACTTAGAAGAGCAGTTAAACTGTATTTGTTGGATTTTATAGAATACAGTACGGATTACAGGTCATAACTTACATGATGATCTACAAAGTCTTTCGATCGCCAGGGAATAAGATTTGTACTAAATAAAAACAACAGTAGTAACCGCTGTTCGAAAGTCATCAATTGATTCAAAGAAAACAAATTCCGGTTACAAACTAAAACTCCGATAAACACATCAACTATAAGAGGAACATTTTTCTTAAATTAGTTCATGGACTAAGCAATATATGCAATGCCGATGATTAAAACATGTCATTTTTTGGTAAAATTGCCCTCTGTCAAATAAAGAGGAAATGATTTAGCAAAACCTACCAACCCATAACACATGTAGTTAAAAAAAGGGACGAAAGATGGCAGAGGAACAGTCAAATTAATAAATAGTTACCTAGCAACTGACATCGGTGCTTCAGAAGAGTAAGTAGTTACTGTTCTTGTCACTACGATTATAAATTAGACTAATATGTTGATAGGTAGCGGTATATTATGTCATGGACGAGGAATTGATTAGTTAAACACAAATTACGAATATTATCACTCGTGACTTCTTTAAAATACTTTATCCATATAGTCTTATTATTTTTAAATGTTAAAGAAACGGACCAAGGTTTCGCGTGATAACTCATCTAGTCATAGTACCATATTATGTTTCGTTATGTTTATAAAGTCGCGGTCTACAATTAACTTATAAATGAGTAATGATACCACAAACTGCCTGTAGTCCTAATTGTTTTAATAAGTTTTCTCAAAATAGCATATTGATTAAAGTTACAAGTTTGTCTCTCCGGGGAAATCAAAATTCATAAATTAATAAAACAATATTTTGAAAATGTTATTTTAACACAAAACTGCAACACGATAGAGGAAACTGGCCCTAATCAATTATAAAGTTCATGAGTAAATGTATATGAGATAAGTACCCATGACATGATTTATATTCCATTTAGTTATGTAGTTTTTATCTTATTAGTACTCTTAACGTTGCCAACATTTACAAATACAAATATGTAGTATATTAAAAAAAATACCAATTAAACCACTTTCCATTACAGACCTGCAGAAAAGGGTTCGGCCTAAGACAATGAGCAAAACACGATCTGTATAGCAAGATAATGAACTAGTATTCAAATCATAGGTTGCATGAAAAATAATACCAATGCAAATATAAGGTAAAAATCCGAGTTAGCCTTTGCCGGCCATATTTTAAAAACAAATATGTCAAAAAGGAGCACCATAAATTTTAGCTTATTTGGTTCCTGAACTTATACTCTTCCGGCTTATAGTATCAATTCTGAATTCTTGATTTTTTTAATTTGACCTTAGATCACCTACCAAATTGATAATGAGGGTCGGTTGAAAACAAAACTTTACGACAAAAGAGATGATTTCAGCTTTCCAATTGTCAACTTGTAATTTCTAAGAAGCAACATCCCAGCAGCACCTGAAAACGCGATATATATCTTCTTATTGATACGATATTCCCTTCCTTTTATTACTATCATGATTTCCTTGATAGAGAGTTGCTGCTCACAAGGAAGCTATTAAATCAGGAGTTACAAATGGTGAAATTGAAATCATCCCCTTTTTTTGACGGACGCCATCACGAGTTGGTTGACCGTTATGGCATAACCGGCGTAACTACAATCCCCTTTCCTTTCATAAATATGACCTACCAAATTAGACTATTTACCGGATTTGTTATCACATGAGCAACACGACGGGTGCCACATGTGGAGCTGGATCTGCTTTCCCTTTCGGAGCACCTGAGATCACCCCTAGTTTTTGGTGGGGTTCGTTTTGCTAATTCTTTAGTTGTCTATGTTGTGTCATGTGTATTATTGATTGTCTGTTTAATTTTTTAGCCATGGCGTTGTCAGTTTATTTTAGATTATGAATTTGACTGTTCCTCTGGTATCTTTCGTCCCTATTTTAATTACACCAATAAAACGCAATTTAAAATGACACACATTTATAATGTTTTCTTCTGTCTGCTAGTCCGTCCCTGATCCAATCCTTTTCGTTAACTCCAGATATATTACCTGGATTTCTGAAATCGAGCCTCATTTGCTTGTTAATCGGTTGAAACCGGGTACGTTCTGCAATGCTGAAATTGTTTGACTAAAATGTTTACCTTCTATCATGTTTGGAAATTATGAGATTTTTTTGTTATCGTTCTATGCATTTCGTTGTGCTGTTACATTATTGGCACATCTTGAGATCGGTTGGCACCTTACAGTTAATTATGTTAAACTCCGCAATAGTCCAAATGTGCCTGTCCCAAGTACGGATCATGTAATTTTGGTGATTTTATCATCTGATCCGAATTTTTTTCTTAATCAATTCTATGAAAGACGGCCGTTACTTTTGTCTATTGATTCATCTCCTATTTTTCATATTGTGCTTTTCTTTGTCAACTATGCGCATGTGATCGTCTTTTAGGGGTTAATTTAATTTTGAAGGCCTTGTGGGGGTGTTGATATGAATTTGGTTCATGAAAAAACAAGTTATATAACTATATGTATTCATAAATATACGAATTTATCTTATCATATTCTGTTCGCTTGACAAGTTTGTTAGAAAATAATTGTTTTTGCTATCTTCTTACACTATCAGCCTTCATTCTTATTATTTGAAAAACTATTTCTGTAATGTCAGTGAATGAAATGAAAGAGTTTTCTAAAACAAGAAAACTAAATAATCAGAATAGACTGAAATATTGAACTGTCATTTTCAGTTATAAGATAACAGTCAGTTACGTGACATTTATCACTGGTCATAATTGAGAATGGTGCCATTTTTGTTTTCATATTGTGTTCATGAATGACACAATTTCAAAAACTAGAATGACAGATTAATGTTTATAACACATACATGCTTATTCAAGTTACCCATTTTCTAAATAATTTCCAATTTGACATACTGATTGTCAAACGTAGGAGAAAATAAGATGTATTGGTTCATTGTTGTTGTTTAGGTGAGTATTTGGTTATGTTTCCATTACAGAAATATCAAACTTTAAAAAATAGGTTAATTTAATTGGCAACTACATGTAGTCCTTTTGTTTGGTGTGTTTGATATATTGATTTGGACATTTGACTTTCCTCTGAGTTCAGTATTTTTGTTACTTTCTTGTTTCTACATAGATGATCATTGGTAATATTTTGTTTTACTGTTTTTTTTCCCTGTCTATTGTCAATTTTACTTTTTTTCAGTTTTCAGTTTTATAATTACTATTAAAGGTTGAGTTGCAAATAAAGGCAACAGTAGTATACTGGTTTTTAAAACCCATGTGAAAGAAAACAAACAAAACTAAAACTAAAAGAAACACGCCAACTATAATAGGAAAGTTAAGGAACAACCGAATTTCAACATCGGACATTTACAATCTGCTCTTTCACGTGCGTTTTTCTAGCATTCATTGCGAAATTATTATTATTGGTGACGTTATCCAATCACAATGAACGTTACAAACACTGTTGCATACGTATTGACGTTTGATCTAAACAAGTATATATGGCGTTTTATATTTGTGTCAGCTTTCCTATATGCAGCATTTATCAAAGTACACATTGGAATCGTTTAATAAATTATTTACGACAGCTTAATGCCTTGACACTCTTTCCTTGTTCAATTCAAGAGTTATATTGCTTTTATAATTTTTCAACAATGTTCAATGTATTCTACCAATTTTGCATTTAACCTAGATTCTCCTTGTTTTGTACGAAACACCATTAATAACTTTAGAAATTATCAAACAACATTTTCTACAATTACTGATGTCTGCAATATAATGATAAATACATCTGTTGTGAATAAATAAAGTGAACATAGCTGTAGGGGTAAATTGGATAAAATAAAAAAAATGTACATTATAAAGGACATCATTTGAAAGGTCATTAAAAATTTCATGATATCCTTGATTGATATATTGATTTTTGTTGAAGTCACTTTTAGCAATACTGTACTGTGTCGTGACGGTTAGTGTTTGTTTATGGAAGAAACCGGAGTGCCCGGATATACCAGTAATTGATATTGATAAACAAACATATCTATAGATTTTAGAAAATCAATATAGTGACCAACTCCCTAGCTACGACCTGTCAATTGTGCATTTGATGGTTATTTTAGTAGCCATTAAACATTTAAACTCATTCAAATGAATAAGATAGAATTAGGATTGATTTAAGACTATATTTGAACTGAGTACGTTACTGTTGTCAGGTCATTAACGATTGCATATTTTGGCGTTAATATTGATTCACTTATAGGGTCTTTGCATCGGAACTAAACACATTTATTAAAAAAAAACAGTTGTTGGCATGACACGGGTTATGTTCTTCTCATATATGTTATGATGGTATGATACTAAACCCCTAACGGGAAGGATTGTGCCTGATATTCGTATGATGATATCATAATCTTTCAATCAGTTTAATTGAAGTCTGGAGCTGGTATGTCAGTTAACTGCTCAGTAGTCTGTTGTTATTTATGTATTATTCTCATTTTGTTTATTTTCTTTGGTTACATCTTCTGACATCAGACTCGGACTTCTCTTGAAATGAATTTTGATGTGCGTATTGTCATGCGTTTACTTTTCTACATTAGCTAGAGGTATATGAGGAGGGTTGAGATATCATAAACATGTTTAACCCCGCCGCAGTTTTGGAGCCTCTGGCCTTTGTTAGTCTTGTATTATTTTAATTTTAGTTTCTTGTGTACAATTTGAAAATTAGTATGGCGTTCATTACCACTGAACTAGTATATATTTGTTTAGGGGCCAGCTAAAGGACGCCTTCGGGTGCGGGAATTTTTCGCTCCATTGAAAACCTGTTATTGACCTTCTGCTGTTGTTTTTTCTTTGGTCGGGTTGTTGTCTCTTTGACACATTCCCCATTTCCAGTCTCAATTTTACTGATATTACATTTAATAATAATGCACATGTCAATACTTATTAATAGCAAATTAAGGTAGCAATTAACTATATTAAATAGCTATGTCCGGTTTGTTTTGAATCTAACTTCAAACGTAAAACATCGTACAGATTACGTTGAACAAAATCAAATCTAATAAATGAAGGCGGTTATTAATTTTCTTTACCATAACACATGAATATGATAGAAAAGACGTCAACACATTTGACAAAATCCGATGAGAATTACAAATATAACATTAAACATTTAAACTAAATACATGAATTTGGGATAAATAAGTACCGTAACACGTCTTATAGTAATGCGAATTCACACTCAGCAAAACAGTCACAATCAGGATTAAGTCACATTTGGTAATTTAAAGATTAGACGACGTAATGACAAATTAGACATTAATTTATTACAGATACACACTATCAATTGCAAAGCAAACGCATCACGTATCATTCGCAGACCTACAGCCCCCTCCCAAATGAAGCAAATAATAAGTTCATTTTCATGTTTTCCAATAGTTTACATGTAGGTTTTACATATTTTATTGTCCAAAAATAACAAACGGATTAGACAAAAGTTTTGTTTAACTTAGTAACGTCTTTTCCAATAAAAGTATCATTAAAAAACTTGCTTCGTTAATCAGAGCCATTTGAACAATGACTCAGCGGCTTAAAATGCCCATCTTTTCGATGAACATATTTGTTACTTATCTTTCATAGATAGAAAACGAAAGAAAACATTTAAAATATTACGTAAAAGAACCAACTATGTTTTGCACGGTTGTATACACTAATGGTAGATAAATTGGACCAATTTTTTTAACAATGTCTCAACTGCTAATAAATTGCGTTCCATGAAAGCAAATTTCACGCTTCGGTTGGTAAATAATTGTCTTAGTTTCATTTAAATTAATTAAAAAATTGTCTATAATAATCACGACAAAAGAGACATATTGCAGAATGTTACCAATTGTATGTTAACAATTTAAATTGATCAGTTGGTGAATCAAAACATTTGCTTTATAAGGTATATTTATCAAAATAGTCATGAACGACTGTTACTTGTTCTTTGCTTATCGGACAGTGGCAAATATTGCATGCACGTTTACGATGTTTATGAACGATATAACATAGATCGATATTCAGTACAACTGAAACCTCAGTGTATAGCGACCCTCACCATAAACTGTAGATTAAGTAGATCAGTCAACAGGTTACATGCATAAGAGTTCCAGATTCAACATTCACATTCCTTCATGTTTGATTTGTTGCGTATTGTTTTGTCAGAATTCCGTACTCCGCGTATCGTTGTTATAACAACGCGGATAATTTCAATCGTCCCACCCGACATCAATTCCCGTTTTCAGGCAACATTATTTGATTTTCATGTGTCATGCTTACACAATATCGGCCTATCTTGCATTATACATATACCCAAATAAGACCCACATCCTTGTGCTGCTGATAAAACATGTAAATATCTGATGACGAGTCAGGATGACATTACCACTGAAGTTGAAACTATCAGGCCGAGCTCGGATTCCTTGTTTAGATAACTTATCTGTTTGTCTTTTGCCGCTATTCTTAAGTTTATAAGTTTGTGTGAATCTCAAATACGTTGGTCTCTGCAGTTGATGATCAGGGGGGACAGGCATTTTAAAAATTGCTGAAGTGTACCTGTATATTGCAGACAACATATATAGTCATTAAATTTGTAAAGTGAATGTATGCATTTGGTTCTTTTTAAAAACACTTATTGAATGTATAATGGCATTTATGTGACATTTTTAGTATAAGTATTATAAAAGGTTAAAAACAAATCCATACAAGTTACGACACCAGTGTACAATATATGAATCCTCAATTATTAAATTCAAGTTAAAATGTGTTCACAACACTGTTTGATTATTGCTTTGTAAAGCCACGCATCGGACTTGTGATGTTTAAGTTTTCCTGACACATGACAATAAAGTTAAGTAATATCAGAATATTAGACATTTATAAACGTAACAGACGCTGAAAATCCAAGACTTTAAAAGCATTGGAATTGATGTATTTGTTTTGGAGGACGTTGTAATGCATATTTTAATCTAACTATTTTAGGTTATTGCATTTTTGATAACATTACCAACAGTAAATCTAAAAAGACAATGTGTTTAACAAGCAATAATTACTTGATAAAGTCTGGCTGCTTGTTTATAAAGGTTTGATGAAATTGGCGCCGTGCTCTGTTTCGTCGCTTTTCATTAGTTATTGTTTGGTTCGATTTCTTTTAGGCTTTTAAGCTTGTAATCAGATTTACAAGGACGCATGTAAATGGATGTCAGAAAGTTAAAAAAAACTGTTGGTGTTCGCCTTTTATTTGAAATAAAAACCACTAAGATATCATGAAAATGTTGTATTAGTTTAATATCGTCATATGTAAATGGAATTCAGAGAAAATAAGTTATTAGTTTAGATTTTATCGCATGTTTTTTTTTCAAATTTAAATTGAATAAAACTGCTAGCATGGCATGATAACTACTTAATAGACTACCTTGCCTAGTGAACAGACGAACAACAATTGATGCGCATTTGTGTCGGGTGCTTTTTATTTACAGACAACATCTGAGTAATACAGTTCACTTTTTTATAACTGATAGGGTCTTGTTGGTCTCGTTAGTGGAATAAATGTATCATCAAAACTCGGAGGTTCTCCCATAAAACAGCAGTTTATCAACTATTTATATAATTCAAACCAAATATATGCCTTCTCTTTTTTGAATGAATATTAGGGTCATAGTTCCGAATAAGAATAAATTAGCAATAACTGCTGGGACTCGCAATGCGAATAAAAATGACTCAATTTAAAACAGGAAAATACTTTTTTTTTCAATTTTAACGTCGCTCGAAAAACTTATATCCTGTTTTTACACATGTCGTACATGATGTTGGAATAAGTATTCATTTTCAGTTTTATTCAGCCAGACAATTAATTTTCAAAACTATTCATTCATTTCTCCTACCACGGATTAAATTTTGTTCCTCCCTTAAACTCTAGTATGCAGAATAACTTATAATGGTAATGGGTGGCTGCTTAACGTCGAGTGGCAAATAGTCAATACATTTCCAGGACGAGACCAAAAAGGGGGTCAGTATAATTTGAAGGTTTTCGAAGGTTTGTGTTAACCAGACATAACGATATAATTGTAGACTGCCATTCGAAAAGTGTGGGAGAAAGTGTGAAAGGGAGGGATCTAAATGTATATTTGGTATGAACATCAGTGATTTCGAGAATTTAGAAACATGGAATGATTGCTGTATTATTTTAATATGAGACATTTGAAACTTTACATAATCCGATTCCAATTAGACGTGGCTACGTATTTATACATCCCGCGTAGCCGTACGGGCATTTTCAAAAACAAGTCAATGACAAACTATACATTCTAAACTTCTTGTTTAGATTGCTTCGTGAAATTTTATATTACTATTATGCAGTACATTAACAAGACTAAAGTATAATTATTGATTGTATATGTGTTTCACACCCATTACAATGCTGAGAGAGAAATTATCCAATTTGTAATCAACGTTTAACTTAATAGAATTGTATTTCTCATTCTAATTTTTTCATGTTAGAGAGTCGTATACAGATTTCTGACAAAATAATTTTATTTATATTAAACAGAAACAAATTATATAAAAGGATCAACTAAAGTTCAAGATAATTATTCGATATCGTGTTTTCCCTGTTGCTAAAATTAAGTAAATTTCAGTTTCATGATATAATGCGCTCCTTTGGAAGATTTTATTTCTATAATAAAACACGATTCAGGCTTATAATACTTTGTTAGACGGAAGAATAGTGATCGCAGTCATGATAAAGGATACCCCTGTTAATTTTACAAGAGTGGCTAGAGATTATAAAGGAATTTTGAAACCTTATAAGCCAACGAAAAACGTACACCACAAGGACAGCAAACTGAAAGCTATCAGAAGGCTAACAACAGTGTAGAAAATAGAACCCCTGGAACACCATGATATGATCAGTTGATAAAATGTTTGTCCCAGGTGCTCCGGGAAGAGAAATCGGTTCCTGATTATCGTTTCAATCAGTACAAGTACACTGCAGTGAATCAATATAAGTAATGTTTAGGGATGGGTCCTTTTCAACGGGTAGTCAAAGTTTATTTCACAGAAGACAAATACTGTACTTACACAACGAGTACGAACCATTTTATCTAATGTATCCTTGTGTTCATGTATAATAAATTGTGTTAGGATTGAGAGTAGTGTCTAAGTTTAATCTAATTTATATTAAATAATACAAATAACACATACAATTATTAAGTGTGGTGAATTTTGAAGCCAAACTCAGTTAAATAAATAATTAAACAAATAATGGAACTTGTTCTTACTGGTAGTTTTTATTTCTCTAAAAATCAAATCATGTGTAGACATAAAACATCAAGACTTTCAAATGTTAAACAAAGACTTTTACACTATTAAAAATTAAGATTTCAAGTGTTTAAACTATTCATGGTTAAATATTAGTTGTTTTTACGGAAGTATTTGATTATTGTATACGTTCCTAACATATCAGTTTTACATTATATACATAAGAATAAAGCAGACGTACTTGTATTGCTGACAAAATATTGCGATTAGTGTTTGACAAACATCTTATCCCTAACTCGCAATATATTTTTTGTCCTTTAATACATTTTATATCGAAGGAAAACTATAATCACTAAATGTATCCGAGGAATTATGATAACTAATCAATCCTTCCTTGTCATACACAGATTCGAGAAATCCAATGACAAGCGCTGCTAGTGGATAACAGCTGTACACATTGTCTATAGATAGAGTATTAAACAGTACTAGCTAGGATCTGCAGAAGTTATCATTGTTTAGAATGTCTCTCGATAGTGTTGGATCAGAGGATTAATTGATTGAGAGATATCTGTAAATAAATTGAAAGGCGAATAATGATATAAGGACGATACCAATAAGATAATAAAACGTTCAGTGATCGGACATTAAATTTATTATATGTCAGTATTTTGACAAATGAACCTCAATAATGTATGAGCCTAAGTCAACTATATAAATATAACACGTTACTGAAGTTAACAAATACGATTTAAAACTTCAGAAGGAATGAACATTAATAAATTGATTTGAGTCCAAATTTTACAAACAAACATGCGAGATAGTGTGTATATGCGCCCGACTCGTATTTAGCAAATAAAACAAGCTAATACAAACCATTCAGATAATCAGATATTGGAATACAAGTAATTTAAAAATGAAAAGAGTAAACATTTTGGCATACACTCACAAAGGTAAGGAACTGTTTTAAGTTTCAATTGGATATGCAAAATATAAGAACAGAATAAGGAACTCATATATTCGGATCACACAGGCATGTTTTCATTATAAGTTATTGATATATTCTCATATTCAAATTTGGTAAATACATGTATATGGAAAATAAAGATGACGACAATGTTTACATGAGCTTATGTTGATACAATACCAAGTGAACAGTAGAGTTTAAATAATACTTTCTGTAAACAGTAGAATGTCAAAACAACATGACAACTTGTGAGATGACAATCTCATCACACAGAAATAATGGCAAATAACTCCGGAAATGAGACATTTAACAACAGTTATATTTTCTCTGATTATATACAAAATTCTAGACCACAAGGCAAAGAGGCTCAGGAAAAGTATATCCTTCCAATGTTCCTTTTAGTTGGAATATTATCTAATGTAAGTACTCTGATTATATTTTGCAGGGGAAAGCAAACGCGAATATCAGTTAGTGTTTACGCGAGTGCGTATTGCATTGGAAACCTCACAACATTATTTTTTCTTTATGGCATGCATCTTCTTACAACTGTAAGTGCTTTCCCTGAATTGTCCAACTTAAATAGCTCTGTTTGCTCAATACTAACTTTTATACACAAAATGGTTCAGTATAGCTCAGTTTGGTTTGTAGTTGGAATGACAATAGACAGATACATCGTAGTGTGTCATCCGTCAAGTGCTCTAACAATGTGTACTGTCTTCATGGCGAAAGTTGCAGTTGGTATTATATTAATCGGTTTAGTTGTGACTAGTGTACATGCTATGTGGGTTTACGACATCAATCACAAAACTGGTATCTGTGACATGTTTACGCCAGAAAACAACCTTCAAATCGTACATCTTAAAATATGGAATATTCTATCAGCAGCAGCATATGTATACTTGCCTCTTATCATCTTACTCATCCTGAACACATTATTGACATGTGGATTGTGCTTTCAACATAGTTCGTCATCTACGCAAGATAACGGTTCAACCGAATATACCAATGCTGTCGTAGCAATATCTATGCTGTATTTTGCTTTAGTTTTACCCATCACACTGTACAATATTGTAATGATATCTTCTGGAATACGAATGACGGCTGATATGTACAATACATTGGTGATATTTGATCATATTCAAAGCATAAACTTAGTAAATGTATTCTTTGTATGTGTGTTATTCTCACGTTCATTTCGACAAGAAATTCATTGTATATATCGACTAATTAGAGAGAAACGTAGGCACACGTTGGAAATGAATAGATTATCAAATAAAGCATTAATTACCGATGAAACTACCACTACCACTACCAACGCGAACGAGGAAGATACCTTGATATAAGAAAACGTGGGAATATATTTACCCACTAGCATTGACTAGAACACATGAGCTGAATTTTGTAACAAAGAAAACCCGAGGATCGACTCTAATAAAATGATTGAATCATTTTTTTCTTTGAATAATTCAGATTATTTTTTTAACAACACTTCGACAGGTATCTTCTCTTCAATATATACTAGTAGTAATTATTGCTATACAGTAATGTTAAATCATTAATGGTTATTCAACATGTTTAACAACAAACGGTCTTCGATATTAAAATCACACGGCTTCATCTGAGTTCTCATTATCTTTTTTATACACATAGTAACAGTCAAATGTCTTAAATCAAATAAATCATTTCTTGTCTCGAGGCTCATACGGCTTTAACCAGATTCTGAAATCGGGCAATGACTTAATTATTTTTACTGCAACAGAGGTTAACATCATTATCAATGTATCAGGAAGAAGTTTATATTACATAGACATGCTCATCTGGAGTGAGAATGCAATAGTTAGAAGGATAGGAAGAAATACTCCAATTTGTCTTTATATTCAAACAATTATTTTTACTTCTTATTTTTAACGCTGTTTCTTTACTTTAACAGCAGTAAATGCAATTTTACTTTAAAAAGAGCCACACTATATTAAATGAAAGTTATGCCCTCAACATTAAAAATATTGTAATAACTTTTCGAGAGTGGTTTAGTGGGCTATTTTATGGCATAACTTATTTGTTGACAAAAACAACCAAACTGTTCCTCCTAGTAACTAATACGACAGCTTCATATTAAATGAATTTATAGATCAGATATTACCAATATGAATGTTCACATGACTAATACTTAAACAAGACTTTTATGAGTCCTAGAGTGTTTTATTTTAATTTAGATATATTGTTACAATATTTGGTACAACTTTGTGGATTTATGGTCCTAACGGCTCTTCAACTTTGTATTCGTTTGGCTTTATAACTATTTTGATCAGAGCGTCACTGATGAATATTAGGTAAAGCTCGTCCTGCGTATCAAATTAAAAACCGGATACCTTTAAGAACTATTATAAACATGTTGGTATACTAGTACTCATTTCAGAATTGTTCGTTTTATTAAAGGAGTATTAGCATTAATTGTATGTACTTATGTCTCTGTTATCAAATACATACATGGATCAGATATTACCAATATGCATATGAACAAATAACTAGTACACGCATTGGGTCACGGGTTGTCTTTTTAACTATGATATTGTTTACTAATTACCATAATTGGTTTGGGTTCATTTTAATGGTAAAGAGTAATTATCTAAAAACACGCAAACTATATTAAAATTACCTTGCGATTACAAATTTAATTCCACATTACTAACTGTTGCCGCTAGTTTACAAGTAATATAAAATTGCCCGCTAATCTGTCTCATTACCCATCCATCAAATTGTAAACTGATGTTGATTTCCTATACATAGTTACAATTTTGATGAATTGATTATATTACACTACATTACATTGGTTTTGATTTTAGGAAGTCGTGCTTAACAGTTGTTATACCATTTAGTACTTTCGAATAATTATTTTATTGGCAAACTACGTAATTATGTTAATTGTTTGATCAAAGGGCAGCAATGTTTCAAATGTAAATTGAAGTACCAATTGTGAATGGACGTAAAAGCAGCTTTTGTCAACAATATGGGGTTAAATATCAAATAATGTTTTCTTCAATCGACGATGACCTATTAATTTAAAATATGATATCAAACAGTTTATTTAATTTTAAAAGCTGCCAACCTTTTTACGGAATAATTTCCACAATGTATAGTAGGTGTCACCTTGGTGTAGTTTTTTTTTTTAATATTTTCCAAACCAAAAGGGATATTTGAATTTAGATTTTTCTGAAGTGTTCTCTGAAGTATCTGTATATGAAATAAATAATGGATGATGGAATGACTATTCTGCGTTTAGCGTCTACGCCTTAAGACTATCGTGATTATTATTATTGACATAGGATAGTTCACATGCAATTAATAACATTTATGTTCTAATTCATAACTTCAAGAGAACATGAATTATTTACAAAATAAACTCAACACCTTTGTATGGGATCAGCTCGCCTGACAGTGTGCAGCAAAGCTTTAATTTTTATAAAAGACAAATGCAACGTAAAAAAGGTCATCAGTGTTACTGTCTGCCTAGGCCGCTGCAGGTAACAAAAACAAAGACCAATCTACAAAAATAAAAAAACAATTTTCATTATGTACGAAAATACATTTTATGAATCAAATAAAGATTCTGTTCTTACACACATTATTGTTCACATTAATAAAAGATAACACAAATAAAATACATTAAGTCGGGTGGGAGGGTGGGGAACTCTACTGCACCAAAAGCGAACCTCGAATGACAATATCTTTAATATACAAAACCGCCAAAAGTATAGCACGACATATTTGAAATGACCTTATTCAAATATTATGGTCAGATTTAACTCCACCAATGAAAAACATTTAACCTATTATATACTTTCAAACACGTGTAATTTTATAAACAAATACACGTGGTATTGTTTACATACCGGTGTAAATAACTTGAATACATATACATCATTACTGAGCGATACTTCAAATTACTTTTTTTTATTTAACGGTTCAATCATTTTAAGTTGCCGAACCATACATATTGAGCATTTTATCATTTTAATATGTAAGTTGAGAGCAGTGGCATTTCATTTTATCCATGATAACATATTGTTAAAAAAATTCATAGACGTATAAAGATATTTTATTATGTTTTGATATTCACCAATACGATATATTGGTTGGTTATTGATGTTTTAACGACTTTTTAAGCGCCACTGTGTGGTATTTTGTGGTGGTAAGTGTTCATAGGTTTTTGGAGTCTGAGTTACCATAGAAAAACTCTGACCTTCAATAAAAAAATTGATAATCCTAGTCAATTTAGACTGGAGTCGAGTGCACCCGAACTCACAACCGGAGGGTTGACTGGCTAGTTAGTACACTACTAGAATTACAATGACAACTCGGTTACCGAGGCTAATTGTAAACTACGTAACCGAATATAAGGAGATTATTTTCATGTGCACTTGTTATGCACCTTTGATGCACTGTGATATAAAAGAAAAACAATATAGCTTTAGCTTCATCATTTGGATTGGTATACAAAAGAGGTGAACGATACCAAAGGCAAAATCACATTCATAAATCTTAAATATACTGACAAAGCCATGGGTGAACAGAGAAAATGACAAAATGACAAATCAGCAACATTCTTTACATAACATAAATACAACCAAAGAATGAACAACACATAACATAATGACAAATGTTGGTTTAAATCTAAGTTACTCAGCAGATTAGGCAAATTGTGTTGCATTTGGTGATTTCTGTTGAAGGTTGTTTTTTGTAAATACAGCTGTTTTTTTAAATCACGCCCCTTTTGTGAAGACCTTGAATATTCATAAACAATTAGTTTTTCTTACATATTGGTTCCCAGTTATGTTCTATGTGTTCCATATCACAGAGACAGAACTTGGAAAAGGTACCAGTAAATAAACATGTGCATATTGTATACATTGAAAGTGTGGTAACCTTTCATTCGAAGTAGGGGTAGTTAAGAAAATTAGTGTTAGTTTATACTCTGGGAAGTTCAGGGCAATTACACGTTGAAAATCTGCCGCACAGCCCTATAGTTTGACCTTTGAAAAAAATATGGTGCATATGAACTTTAAATTCTAGGATAATATTTTGTTCAAAACTTCATAGTAAAAGTGGTCCAAAAGAAGTTCCTATGGGAAATAACATTGTCAATATTTACAGAAATGCAACTTGTATGCATTGTACAATTCATTTTGATTGAAAACATAGAACATAACATATACAGTTGAGAATAAAAAAACATCATATCTTCTTCAACAGATAAACTTATGGGAAAACCAATAGTTTTGTAGATGCCCTTATGATGCAACATAATAATGGTGAACTAATTGTCAATGTTCAAATTTTGGTCAACATTGTTGAGGTTAGTTCCTATTCTGTCAAATTGTCTATCTATCATATATCCTGGAATTCATGGTAATATGAGAATAAACAAGAATACAAAAAAGATCAATATAATATTACTTTATCTAAAAGTAAAAATTGTCACTAATGATTTTTTATTCAACTATCCAATATGACCAACAGTTGAGTAAAACTACCGAAGGCAAATTCAAAGCACAAAGTTAATAAACAAAATGAACACATCAAATACAATTGATAAACTTGACAAATAATTAATTTGCCGAAGAAGATGGCAGGTTTATCCTGGTTAATTGTAGTTCAAGCACAATATGTGTATTTATTTTTTAAGACATATAAACAATCTGTGTATTTGATTTATAGGTTTGACTGTCCCATTGGTATCTGTATCTCCTCTCTTATATGTGTCTATCAATTGTATGTATACCTTTCAATCTAATAACTTTTTTACAAATGGTTAAAACGATGGCTGTCCAACCCAATTATTAAACACGTTACAACATATGTATTGTGACTTCATTACTATAAACAAATTGTAAATTGAAGATTAAAAAAAGCGATTTATAAACGAATAAATAAAATGACTGAAAAAGAGACGAATTCAACATTAACAAATTGTTATCTTACATTTCATAACGTACTTTATAACCTTCTAAGTGTACTATAGACTCGTTCACCTTTAACTGATGCTTAAATATTTAGGACATTTTTCCAATAATGAACCATTTATTAAAGCTAAGCTTCAATTATGTTGCCGTTATTTTGTCACAAGATATAATTCCAGCCAATAAACTTTCAGTTAAATTTTAGAGCTGATGAACAATATGATTTTGTCTTGTCAGTTTTATTACAAAAAGATATGCCTTACAGAATCCGTATAAAGGAGACAAAATGGAACTAAAATTGGCGAACATTATGGATATAATAACATAGCGTTGTAACGGTTGTTATTCTTCAATAATGCACGATCATAGATATTATCATTGTTTATTTATCAATATTTTCGATATGCTGTGCATGCTTTCCTTATTCCGTGTGTTTACGAAATAAATATAAATACAATATTGATAATAACAGACGTAAGCGGTATGGGCGTTGCATATCGTTTAAGCCATACGGTGACCCATAGTAGTTAATGTCTGTGTTATTTCGGTTTCTTGTGGAGAGCTGTCTCACTGGCAATCAAACCGCATTTACTTTTTGAATATTTTTGCCTTAAAATCAGTTATTTTCTACATAAATAACTTTGGTGACTTCATTTTTTTTAAAAATCTAATATGAAGATAATATGTGCCACTTGATTTAGTGTGCATTCAATAAATCAAATGCGATGTTTACTGAAAAATGCGATATTAATTAAAGCAATATAATGAAAAAATGCATACATATATATGTGACTTCAGATTACAAGTTGATTTATTGCGATAATCACCCTGTCTAATTATTCCTGTTTACAAAATAGTTTCAATAATATATGACTGTGGAATAAACGACGTTTTTTGGGCGATCTTTCAAAAAATACAATATAATATATAACCACGATTAAAATAAAGGAAAACAGGCAAAATATATAAAAAAGGACATTACAGATATATATGATGTAACCTTACAAAAGCATGATAAAAGTCGACAAACAACATTTTCATTTTAACACCATAATAATAACGAAGGCCTGAACAATACCAAACCAAAACTGATTTAGAAGATATTCGTAACTAATCTAAAAGAGTGGGAACATCCAGCTTAATTTTTTTATCAATTTTGACAAAGATAGCTGTTGAACTAACATATGTATTTCGATTGAACCAAATTGTAAAATGTACATTATTCCTCCGCAGCTGTAAATATAATCTATCATTTTGTAACGTCGTGTCAACGTTGATGATTGTCGATACAATTGTCATTCCTATAGCTTTTGCTGTACATTACAACATAATTGTTTTGTCATAGGAAATTATTTTGTAACATGGTAAGTCTAGCTTTTCATTTCTTTTTATGTCATCATATTTTATACAAATTAATTTGAAAGGATACATCTTAAGCAGATAGACCAAATGAATAGAAAATCAGATAACCAATGCACATACATAATGTGTTGAGTTGCTTTATATTATTCGTAGTCTTTCTTTAGGGTATAATACGAGACATTAATTACTTTCATATAATCGAATATCATTGAGACAGTATTCAAGGGAATCACACGCGGAAAATTTTCAATTTGCTACTGGCAAATTTCCCGTACGATTTTTCTTTATATATTAATTTGTTTATTAGAATTCAAATATTGATGTCAAACTTGTATCTGTTACAGATAATAAAACGAAAGACAAAAAAACAACAATACAAAATGATTAACCAGAAACGATATGATTACTACATCTTTCACTTATGGTTGCCACATGAAGAGCAGGGTCTGCTGACCCTTCCGGAGCACCTGAAATTACCTCTTGTTTTTGGTAGGGTTCGTGTTCCTCTTTTAAGGCAATAACCTAAATTATATTAAAAAAAAACATGTCCACCAATCACATCAAACTGCAATAAATGTGTCCGCTATCAAAGAAGGAAAACTTCGAGGGAAAACATCATAAACTATAATTAGTTTATCATTTTTATCAAACAGATCATAAAACATGATTGTGTAATGACGTACCTGTGAGAGAATCAGATGAAAAAATCTTATGTTTTTTATTTATGTTTGTCATTAAAATAAAGTGAATCAATGCATTTCAAAACAGTACGTACCAGTTTTGAATATTTATTAAACATTTTGTGTTTAATGGATCAAAACTGAATCTTACAGCCTCTAATTTTTCTTAAAAATCATTACAATTTTAATATTACAGCCCTATGGTCATTGTATTAACAAAATAGAGCAATTAAAGTTACTCTTTACAACAATGTATCTAAATTCTGAAATGAGTCTGAAATATTCTCCACAACAAATATGCAACAAACTTATAGAATATTTCGTAGTGCTAGTCATTGTAGTGGCATGAGCTCTACTATTAGGCATATGATGTATGTGACGAATAACTTTGTTATCCATTTATTATGTCAAATTTAATAACTGTTTCACATTGACTTATAACTTGAAAAGACCTTTATGTTATAAACTGCCCTAATGTCTCTGTCTGTTTAATTCTCCTGCGAATATCATTTCCGCTTTAAAAACCACAATGCATTTGAGGATAAGACCACAAACACGACGATGCAAACACAATATAAAAGTGTGAGATCAGGTGGTTCTACAAGGTCATACATTCCCATGTTAATTGTGTTTCTATTCAAACGAATAATGAGAACCAACAGACACAATCTGACCACTTAGTGAATGGTATGAGTGATAAACAAACATCCTTCACTATAAGAAGTCAATTACAAAGCTAGATATTTCATCTGAGTTTGATAATCTAAAAATTAGTCTGAAAAATGTCATGATACCATATGGTTTTAACCGGATTAATTGGTGTAACAACATTTAATGTGTACTAAACACAATGTTTCTTTATAGCATATAAACGCCCTGTAAAGGATACAATTATCAAAATCATCCAATTGAATAACAGATAGTGTTATATTTTTTCTGAAATTTGCTTTGATAAATAATAATCAAAATAATTGATATCAAGAAAAGTTTGCTATTTTTGATTCGTTTGTCTTCTTCTCTTTCTGTCTTTGTCTTGCACTTCTATTAATTTTTATAAATTAAGTTATGAATTGTTTTGTCCGTTTCGTTAAATTTGCATTTGTTCATTTAGTTCTCTTGTGTGACATCCTACCCACTGAAGATTATCATGATTTTAGGATAATAATACAAACATGATGATGAAACAAATTGTAAAAGTTTGATATCAGGTGGTTCGACACGGTCATCATTTTCCAATGTGCAGACGTCAGCTGTAATTTATTTGTATCTTAAAGAATAATAAGAACCAACAGAGTAAATATGACCGATTATAATGTCGCGAACGTCAGAATTATGAGTCTCTAACCAAGTTACATATTTCTGCTGAGTTAGCAAATCCAGAGTTAGCCTAAGAAATATATCGCAGTCAACCAATCCAGTGATTTTATAAACGTGAGAAGTCGCGGTCACAGGAATGTGTGCAACACATACTAAGATCATCCAATTGAATACCATGTCATTTTTCTCCTGTGAATTCTTCTTAAAATGTTAAAAATAAAAAAAAAAATTGATATCCAGAAAATGTTTGCTATTTTATGTTGTTTTTTCTTCCTTTTTGGTAATAGTATTAACCGTTTTAATTAGAGTTTTGAGTCGTTTGTTAACCTTTCGTTGATTTTACCTTTTTTATTTAGTTTTATACTGTTTATTATAAATTAACTATCCAATGAAGATTACATAGACTGAAGTTTTCGATAAGAAGAAATACATGAAGATGAAAACAAAATGTAAAAGTATGAGATCAGGTGGTGCGACAAGGTCATTATTTCCCAATGTGCAGACGTCAGCTGTTTCTTTTTCTATTTAGCAAACGAATAATAAACACCAACCGACAAAATCTTACCACGAATTGACCATTTAAAGTAATCATACATATACGACCGTCAGGATTTAAGGTCAATACCAAGTGCGATATTTCTGCTGAGTTGTAAAATGTTACGTTGTCCTACGGAATTATATAAATAATTTTGAAGACAACAAATTATAATCAGTGCTTCCTAAAACATGAGATGTCGGGGCAAGAAGAATGTGCACGGGATGAAAGGATTGTTATAACAGATAATAACAGATTTATCATTCAACTGAATAAAAACGGTGTATTCGTAAAACAAGTATTGTTAAAACATATTATCATGGTGAACAAGTGATATAATAAAACATGTTTTGTTCTTCATGTATTCCTTTTTTAGTTCAGAATGTATCATTTGCATACATGAATTACTAAAGATTTTTTTTATCACAAACATATATAGCTTTAGCCGTATTTTGCATAACTATTTGGAATATTTGGTCATCAATGAATTTCAACTTTACATGTGTTTGGCTTTCTCACTATTTGGATCTGAGCGTCACAGATGAGTCGTTTGTAGACGAAACGTGCGTCTGGTGTATTATAATATGGTATCTTGAAATATTAAGTATGTTAAATCTTATATTGACTGAAAAATTGGGTAAATCAATACGGAATGCTGCGAAATAGGTATACATGAACGTAAATAAAAATGTTTCTCAATAATAAAATACTATTTCATTAGTTTATTAGTCCGTCTTGATAATACACATTGAATATAAGTTTGATTGTTATTTTTTTACACCTTTTTCCAAAAGAAGATTGTTTGACAAATTCTATTCGAACAGAAATTGTTTAAATTTTTTGGACTAAAACCCGCATTGTCTTGATATATATCGTTAGTATCGAAAAGTTAGTTCATATATGAGGCACTGCAAGTACGGAATGGAAAATTGAAAATGCTAAGACCATTGTTGCAATGATAATCAAAAATCTAAAGCCTGAAACACTTACAATCTTAGTCTTTAAAACGTCCTGCTGTTGTCTAAAGATTGAAGCTCTTCAATTGTAAAGCATGTCGTGTAACTAATAATAAATCATTTCAACTAAATTATCTTCAATTTCCACTGACTCATATATTCTCATGTAACAATACTTGTATGAAACAACCCATTGACACAAATCCTCTTAAATATAATTCATGTTGTTAAGTGCAAATTCAAGGACATGTGCAAAAGCTCTTCGACAGCTTTATTATCTCGTAAATGTCACAGTTGAAAACAGTGAAGTTATTAAAGTCATAACCAAAGCAATTATCCAACACAGTAACCAACAAAGCTATAACCATAATTTACAAGTTGTAGTTTGCGTTACACTATTTTTGCTAAGAAACAAATACAATTATAGAAGGAAGCATTCAAATCTTAAATATCCTCATCATTATAACGTAGTGTTCTCCCAAACAGAAAAAAAAATGAGGTACAAATCATTAAAACAAATGATAACCAAATCGTATGATTTCTTTATGATTTGAAAATGATAAAATTTCACACACAAATCAGCAAACAAATCACAAAAGTTTATGGTCGGTACCTTTAACAGTTAAATATATGATATGGATTGATTGCTTTATACTGAAAAGAGACCGGGATACAGTCTACGGACCCTTCACTAGTTTTTTTGTATATATTAGACAGCAACATGACACCCTTTTCTTAAGTCTAAATATAGTTAAGTATTCGATACATGCTTTCTCTGTTGGAACTAGGTATTTTTTAACTATTTCGTTTTCGCAAATACTTCAAAACAACATATTGCTGTCGTCATTCCTTTTCATTTTTTAGAAGTAATAATACAATATGAAAAAAATTAGTTTACTAAAGTGCACGTGTTTGTATTACGAAGAATGTTTTTTCAACTGATCGGGCGGAGCTTACGTTTGTAATCGCTAAAGGACAGTCTTTTTGAAAATGTGTTTTTTTATAATCCGGTAGTTGTCTCTTTGACACATTCCCCATTTCCATTCTCAATTTTAGATAAGTATGAGTGCCGTTGTAATTATCATTGATTTCTAATCACCTATCAGTGTTACCTAAAGAATATACAATGATCATAATCGAACACTTCATTATTGAGTTTATTCCAAAATACCTATCAAAAAATGGACTGGTCAATGATGAACGAACCGTTTTAACTCCGCCAAGTGAAGTGAATTAAATCAAGAAATAACAGGAAGGTTAACTTCCGATCCAATGTCCAAACAACTTCAATGCGATTGACCGATATGGTGTAATGACATTATCCTTACGCTTATATCATGTTTTAAAAATATAAACATGAGTTACAGCTGCAAATATATGCATTTACTTGGTAAATTTTGAATTCGTTAAAATTGCTATAATAGTTATATAATTAGTATATTATTATATCAAAACAAAAACAGTTCCACAATACTATAGCAAAAGCAAAGACAAACATTACTTAGGTACGATGTTAGGTGATGGACAGTGCTTCAAAATAGCTATCGTTAACTGAACGTGTTGAAAATGGCCGGGGAAAGTCATGAAAGAGGACGAGAAGACGACTCTTCCCTAACGCCATGTGTTAAAATAAGCATTTTTTCTCAGGACAATTTTGTTTTGTATTTTTGGATCTAAACATAATTTTTATTAAAAGGCTTATTACGTTTTTGGTGTATGTTTTATATTTACGTTGACGAGATCCGAAAACGATTTTTCTTTTACGACAAACTAAACATGCTAACAGAGACTTATAAAAGACAAATATAAAAAGCTTCTGTTTATACAAAAATACAGGAATCATTTGGAATAGCCAAATGTAATTCAAAACAGATCATCTAAAAAAGCCTGTAGAACTTTCTTTTTTAAAATCCAAATATTTTAGTTCGTTGACCTATTTTATGAGTTTAGAAGTGAATAACATTTTTTTTTTTTTTCTCAATTGCATCAAATATGATTTAATGAATAAACATGAATTTGGAAAATAGACTTACAAAATGTAGCACATTTAGTATTCATACTCACCATGCAACAGTATCGAGTTTTTTTTTATCTTGTTTTGAGAAATATAAATTTGATGAAATCGTGATCTGCTTGACTTTCAATCCATTGATACACATTTGCATAAAGTCGAAATGATATAATTTTTAGCTTATTGAAATGTCGAAATTAAATTATTCAAAGAAAAACCGTCGAGACAAAGAAATAGTGTTTGTTACTCAGAAAATATGTCTGCGTTCTTTACAAATGCTAAAGCGTGCAACCTTGCATACTTCCCATGTTATTTGGGTTTTTTTTAATGGCAAAAGGTCAAAGTATCTATAAACTTTCAGATACATTCCATATGATTTTTTTGGTTAAAAATGTCCAACATGTTTTGCAACTAAATATGTGACATTTTTTTAATCATCTTCAATAAAGTGGTCCATTGATTGCGATAGCTCTAAAACTTCATAATGTTATAAAATCTTAGAGTTCGCTGTTAAGCTATACTTGTTTTGTTCAAATGTCGGAAATCGTCTTAATCATGTTAATAGCTGTCTTATTCTAATTTTATTTAGAATAACAAAACCTGAAATATAATGTTTTTTCTATGATGGTCCATCATAATAAAATTAAAGCTCATAAATAATTCTTTAGACTTTGTTTGATGTCAGCAGCATCGTTGTAATCGAAACCGGAAGAAAGGATTACCAACTTAAAGTAGAGTTATTAGACTTCTTTAAAAGATGACCATATAATTATATCAAGTCGGTTTCCGAGCAAAAGTTTATTTCATATCATTTATGTCCAGACAAAAATAATTTGACAAAATGATAGAAATAACGAGATTAAAGACGTACATTACGTTCCTTCTACAATGAAATCGTACAAGTATTGATTTATTTTAGTAAAGACTCATCCGCAAGATAGCATCTAGTATGATTTTGATTGTTTGTTCAACTTTCGTAAAAGTTATGTTGATGTTGCCTTTAAAATTATATGATACGAGTGCCTGGTGTGAAACAATAGTTATTCAGTATTCCGTTATTTAATCAATGTATGCATGTATCATAAACAAAGTTTTCTGTGTTCGATTTTATCATTTTTTAAGTATCCATATCGTAACACCGCCCATAGATATCTGTTTATCAGTGTTGATGTGAAAATACATGTATGGCAGCTTATCAATGGTCGTATTTCGAAACCGAAGTTTATCGATTGCCATTATGTTAATAATCAAAAAGGAAGCATGAACATCCAGGAAAGCATGTGTATAAAATGAACAATAAGATAAAGAGTTCATCTAGATGACTGAAATGATACTTATCAGGGTTTATCCATCTGTTGGGTTGTTCATGAAAACTCAAAAAGGGTAAACAGGAAGCATCTATAATACTAAAATTACGAGGTCCAATTTGTCAGCCGTCATCAGGTAAAAACCACGAATCAAAGAATTCAACCTTATATATAATTAATATAGTACAAAGGTGTAGATTAAAAACTACTCCACTTCAGGCCCTTTTGTTTTCAACGTAATTAATATTGCCAATCATTAAGAAGTTCCGGGTCGAGTCCGATACCGATACCAATATAGTATATTCACCTGTTACCTATTACCTTACCTGTACGTTTGGCATCTGACAGGTGCACCACCAACGGTGTATTCAGGATTAATATGCTATATACACGGGTAATAATCACAGGGTTGACACTACTAAATTGTCAAATTGTTACCTATTGTAGTATTTTTATCAGTAAGACTTTCTATACAAAGAAACAAGATTACAATACAAATACTAAAAAATTAAGGCGTATAGGTAGTTTTCAATTGATAAGTTCCAGTTCGACGGGTTTAAATAGAAAGATTGGAAAGCAGAGAAAACCGTGTATCTTATAATCGGCATGAAATTTATCAGATGACATTACGAATACTAAAATAAGGCTTTGCGCATAGTTATATACTTCAATTCAGTCAAGGACCCGCGATATCACGGGTGTGTTCTAGTACTAGTTAAACGTGCAATTAATAGATAAAAACAGACGACCGATAAAACTCAAAAAGATTATGCGTACCGAACATCTGTAGATTTTTTTGGTTGTCAGAGCCATGCTTATCGTTCTTATTGAACTGTCATAACAAGATGATCAATAAGCGTCATGTACAGAATAATTAGCTAAGCCAGTTCAAAAGAAAAATCCAATTAGTGATGCCAAGATAAGACAAGATGAAACATGTAATACCGGAGATAAACGTTTTAATTTTATAACCGCATAATATTATCAGTTTTAAAGATTATGTCCTTTCCTGTATCAGCATCAGCTAATCATATCAACGGCCTCAGTCTGTGTAATCAAAAGGGAATAATTTTCTTTACATAACATGTTAACAAGATCACAACAGCAAGGAAATTCAAGGGACAAGAAAATACACAAAACGAAAAACGTGAATGAAAGAAAAAAAAGATCATGAATCAAGTGTGTAGTGCTATATTACTTATTAAAATATTAGTAAAACGGTAGGAAGGTATCTAATTTGTTTAGAAGGCAGCATGTATTGGTGCCTTTCGGCTGATGTCTGTTCTATGGTCGGGTTATTGTCGCTCTGACACATTCTCAATTTCCTTTCCCAATTGTATTTAACAAAAAACAAACAAAATAAAAAACGCGTTATTTGCTATACCTGTTGAATGTGTATAAATAACCGATTTGATTAAGTAGAAATGATAAATATAAAAAATGGAGTGCAACATTTATAAAATTCAACAAAAAAATGATTACCCACATATATATTTCAGAACTAAATAAGATGAGTTGTAAGATATTCATCAATAAAAAAGCAACAGAGAGAATCAAACGAAAGCTACAGGGTGAAGTAGTGGTGTTTACACAGGTGGTCATACAATTTATTATGGGTAATCAGTCATGTTTTGCCAACATTTATTATACCGGTGTTTTAACACAATTGTCAAAATAGAGACTATCCTGTCATTTATATAAAGGATTACTGAAAAAAAAGTAATACATATATATCAGTCAGGGACATTACTTAAACAGGTAACAATTAAAATTACCTATATAAGTAATGTTGAAAACGAGGCTAATTTAAATATAACTTATATAAGTTATTTTTCTGAATATTATTTTGATAGGTGTCCAAGAACACAGATTTAACTAGCTTTAAATAATTTTCACAGTTATCTGTTTTTTTCCCCTTGACTATAAAAACTAATTCTTCAGAAACACTTATTAACTTTCCGACGCACTTATCTTTCATACCGACGCTTCTGGGTCAAAGATTGGTCTCTTGTGACTATTAAATTATCATTATCATATTACATAATATACAGTCAGGGGGTAGATACAATACACTTGGTAGTAGTCTTATGTCCCGATTATAATAGATTCTATAACTAAATAATTGCAACTTAAATTCATTTTGTTAATTTTCATACATCTGAATATAAATGCTGCATCTTATTGTTTTTCTACGATTAACAGTTTTATTTTTATATGCATATGTATTCTGATTTGTTTTGGTAAATGATATTTTTTTCGTTTTTTTAAATTCCAATTGCATGATCATGATGATGAACATAGACATAGAAACATGCAATATGTATGAGATGCAGGCTATTATTCATACACTTGCTCCTTTAATGATAATAAACAATTAATATCAAAACAGAAGTTTGGTCCTGTAAAAACATGAGTTTAATGCACAGATCGTTATAATAGAAAATGGAAAATATGCAAAGGAGCTTCAAGATATCGCAACGCTAATTTGCAAACAAATATTACTCTGAAGATTTATTCAATAAGGCTAAAAGCACTTGCAGCGTTTAAGATGTTGTCGAAATAAGTTTGATTGAATATATTTTTGCCTTTACAAAGCAATATATATTTCATTCACATTCGAATAAAAACTTTACACATAACAAATTGTGTTTCCGTTTCTGCAGAGTCAATATCGAATAATTAATAGGAAGAAAGCATGCAGTTGTGCAATTAATTAGCGGCTTCTGTTTTCCTGTTGACGGACAAAAACACTATCTAAAGTATTAGATTTCAATACAAAACCATGGGTTTCCATTATTATGTTTAATTTTAAATGAGATTGCGAAAAATGTAAAGCTAAAACTGTTGACTGAGCCTCCTAGTAAATATTCTTAATATAATAATTCTAATGTTTTGTATTATCAAGTGAACGGGTTATAAAAAGTGCACTTTACAACATTGATAATGCGTCCAACATGTATAAGGTGAATAATTATGGAACATATGTCAATTTAGTGTGTTTTTATCATTTTATCATGTAAAAGACAGCGGTATACAAATATAAAAATAAGCCAGAAATAAAATAAACAAATATTGTATCATCGAAATGCAAAATTTCATAACTACCAGTGCTAAACAACAGACTTTCAGGCGTATGTCAAAATGATTGTATTTGCCAGATATATGTTTGACATTCGATTGGTATAATATATAAACAAGCCGACAGTTTTCATTATCTCCGATTACTGTCCGTAGATGATAAGAACAGTAAACAGTCGTATAAACATAACCGTTTCATCAGGTTCTGTCAAAATTTTGTCCTAGAACAAAAGTATTTATGACAAGCAGACGACCTTGATGGTTTATCACACTACAGGTTTATAGATAAATCATTGTCTATGACAGCTAATGAGGTTTTATTCTTTTCAACTCGCCTGATAAATCTCAGCACTACAACGAGGAGACCATTCTAAAGACATTCATTGAATATTTTAATAACAATTATATCCATTGCTTTTTTTCTATTTTTTTTTTTAAAGTTATCGTTATATTTTGGTTTCCTGAATCGTGTGTTTGATATCCCAAACTTATTTAGCGATTTTCGTACACATATTTCAATTTATATACTAACACAAAATATAAAACAAATGCAGCTCTTGTTTGGAGATCACACAAATATCACATATCCTGGATCCTTAACAATGTAACGTTTATGTACAGTAAAGTTTTGTTTCTGTAACTTACATACAATGTAGCATGAAAGGAATTCGGTATTCTAAACATATACACACATGCTTATATAACATATATGGTTGGTGTAGCATATCATCTTAAATTATAAAATGAATAAAAAAAAATGTTTTGCAAAAGAAACAACAATTGCATATTATTTTACGATGTCTAAACTAAACTTCAGTTGCTTTTAATTAAATTTATCAAACACTAGTTAAATACTGTTATTGATTTTTTTCAGATACGAAATAGAATATTACAGCAAAAGATGTTCTAAACCATTGAAAGTACCTTTTATCTACTAATTGCTTGTTTTGTCAACATTAACTTACTAATAATTCCAGTCAAAATAATAAGCGAATTGTAGGTAAGTATTTAAACTAGCGACATGCTTGCATACATAATACATTTTTAAAATTAAATTAATACTAAAATTTCCCACAAAATGGATTTGACATAGCAATATCTGAATTGACATGCTTGTTCTGTAATGCAAGTTCCGGGCTTCAATATTCGTGTAACCTTTCGGAATTCTTTGTCCACAATCAGAGGTTTCGATCGGAGTAACTTTTTGAGATAACTTAACAATTATTGAAGCACCATGTATTAACCATAAATGCAATTTAAATGATTAAAACAGACACAGTTTACCAGTTTTGGTGTTTATATATATTATATTACATTCCATTTGGGATTCTTGTTTGAATTTGTAAAGATTTATATGCAGTATGATTGTGGTCATTGAAGGAACAGAACAATGAAGCGTAGATCTTTAGTCTCTGGTGAATTGTTGTCACAATGAAAATAATATCATCATACTCACTTTATAATCTGTCAAAGACCATTATACAAATCTGATTACAAAAACGCACGGTTAATCATCCCAAAACAGGTTGTGTTCGATGTGTCCGAGACGTCCCATGATAATTACATCAAGACACAAACATAACCCAGCGTGGTAAGGACCACAAATCAATACACGAACAGTTCATAACCTTGCCGGATATAATCCCAGATGTGAATTCATTTTTTATAATTTTATTATATTTATTTCTGGTGTTAAAGTAAGTTATTCAGAACTGGTTTAATGATACCAGTCAATTGGAGGTGATGTATAAGACTACAAGTAAATGTAAATGATTAAATTGACCATGATATACCAACGTTAATTACGCTGGATATTTTAAACTATTTTGAATGCATAATAAACCTGATATATTTCTACGATTTATATAATATATTAAGTTACAGAATTGTCACAAATGCATGAAAGAACTGTTCTACATCAGTTAAAATGAATAAACTTTCTAGGTTGCACTTTGTAAATACAGCTGTTTCTCAAAACACGCCTCTTTCAGGGAGATCTTGAATATTCATAGAAAATTAATTTTGTTTACATACTGGTTCCCATTTATGCTCTCTGTGTTCCATCTCACAGAAACATAACTTGGGAATGTTACCAGTAAATTTACATGTGCATATTGTTTACATTGAAATATGTGGTAACCTTTCATTCGAGGTAGGGGTAATTAAGAAAATTAGTGTAACGCTAAACTCTGAGAAGTCTCAATCGTTTGTTTGATATCCCAAACTTTTGTTTACTCATTGTACTATTCGGATCGATTTAGCGATTTTCGTACACATATTTCAATTTATATACTTACACAAAATATTTATGACTGTTTAAAGACGGTATACTACTGTTACCTTTATAAGCGAGATCCTAAACATTATTGTCAACACAGACACAATGGTTTGCATTACGTTACATATTTTTCGGACACCAATTTTCGAGGATTGCAGGTGAACCACGATTTAAAATGTTCAGTTACTTGCCAATTTTCTGCATTTTTCAGACAGACTTGACAAAACAACAAAAATCAAATATCTAACAGATATGCAGCCATTCCGCTATTCCCAAAAATGAGTACCATCGAAATCAAATCTTAATGCTGTTTGTTTAATTTTTTTGTCATTGCAGTGTCAGTTTAAATAAACCTTTTTTTAGCTCCTCTCTTTTCTTTCGTGTATTTTTAGTTTTAAATTAAACAATATTGTTATTTGGTATTATTACAAAATATATTCAGTCGACACGATACTTTCTGAGTTGAGAGTCAGTCTATATTATCCGGTGGAGATTTATTTCCTCGAGGGTATTACCAGCCCAGTAGTCAGCACTTCTGTGTTGACCTGAGTTATCATTGATATGTTCATAACTCTAAATCAACTGTCAACTAAACTTTTAATTTTTCAAAAACCTAAGGCTTTTCTACCTTATGAACAGATTACCCTGTAGGTTTTTTTGACACAACGTTTTGTAACTTTTGGTGTTCGATGCTTTTCAACTTCGTACTTTATTTCGGCCTTTTAAACATGTTTTTAATCGAGCGTAACTGATGAGTCTTTTGTAGACGACACGCGCGTCTGACGTAAACATAAAATGTTAATCCTGGCATATATCTATGATGATTGTATCTGTGTAAATTATTTCCGGGTTAAATAGACTTTATATTGATTTGTTAATCTTATTACGCAACCTTAACGTGCGTTTTGATAATTTATGTAGTTATTGTCAAGACGTTTACGGCATACCAGCTGTTTTATAATACTCATTTGCATAAAATGATAAGGATATAATCTCTTATACTTTTTGTTACATCGTTGAAAAAAGCACTTAAAGTATATGCGGTCAATGAACGAACATATATAGAACAAAATAATAAAAACAATTATTTTACTGAGCAATTTGTATCTAACTACGTAACAGAAGAAAAGCTTTGTCACTGTCAATATGGATGGTATAAAACGTGATTCTGAAACTTATACTTGCCAATTGACCGAGTTCTAACGATTTTTGAAGAGATTATTGTCTGTCCGAAATTGTCCATATTATTTAACTTGTCGGAATAACAACACTTCAAGATTACTAATAATATGCAATTAGACGTCAGACATAACATATTACAACATTGTATATATACTAATGTTTCGTGTATTGAATATCCTAACACCAAATCGAGTTAGTACATTTGTACTACATGCTAGGTGCGGAGGGGTTACATTTTCAGTCAAGGATACAACAGTTAGAAACTTTGTGTATTTGATGATAGAGATTATTTAATTCAGTGGCAAATTATATTACCTATGATGAGTGCTACGATTTTCATGTACAGTAAAGACTTAACTGCAAACAGATGTATTTTACATATAGATTAGACCTAAACTAAATACCTCAATATTGTTTGTGAAGTTCAGCATGCTTACTACTCATCATTGTTGTTCATATACCGATTTTTTTAAAACTACATTCACTGCAAAATATCATCTGAAAGAAATGTTCAATTTACGATTTTTTTATTATTTTGTTATGTAGAGTAAATATTTCTGATGTACATTGGCACTCACACCACATCTTCCTAAATCTATTTACTGCAGTGTTTGTTACTCGTGCTGTGTGGATGCAGTAGAATGTGTCCCCGTGCTTGTAGTGTATGCCCTTATATATTTCAATTATTGGTTGTTTTCCTGTGAGAGAGCTTTCACATGTTTAACAGACACGTTAGTTTTTATTTCTATATAAGACAATAAGACTGGTCTGATACTTATCATGTAACCACTATAATGTAATCTCAGGTAATCAGTTTTATCCATTTATTAAATTGGAATCACTGCCGTCTCAAAGGATGCTGAAATATAACATAATTTAAAGACAATTCTATGATAAAGGATTTTGTTGAAATTCTGTGAACTCAATGGAAATCTATTCAACATAATTAATTGACGTACTATTTTGTAATAGTTATGTTACACTACATTTGAAAGACTCGATGATTAGATTAATACTATTGAATATATATAAAAACCAATATCGATGTCATCTTCATCTATCTAGGATAATTAACAGATATATAGCTATAGCGTTTAAAGGAAACCGTATTTCATCTGATGTCATTAAAGGAACAAAGGAGATTAAATGCTGAACTATGTTTTTTTTTCATATATCCGCTGATTCTAATAGAAAGGAAATGGTTTTAATTTGGGCGAGGTATACAAAACAAAGAAAACACTGAAATAAACATAACGGCAACAAATGATATAAAATGTTTTAATTCTCGTGTAAATAAACGCATCATATATACCAGGACTAAATTAAGTATAAATACCAGACGCGCGTTTCGTCTACTAAAGACTCATTAGTGATGCTCGAATCCCAAAAAGTTTAAAATGCCACATAAAGTACGAAGTTGAAGAGCATTGAGAACCAAAATTCCTAAAAAAATTGCCAAATACAGCTAAGTTAATATATGCATGAGGTAAAAAACCTTAGTATTTTAAAATATTCTAAAATTTGTAAACAGTTAATTTATAAAATAACCATAACAATGACAATTCATGTCAGCACAAAAAGTAAATTGCTTATTTATATAAAAAAAATTATAATCTTGAGTTTGAAACAACATTGATTTATGACGGTTTTTTAATCTGGTTTAAGGGAATTCAGAAAAGTTGGTTTTATATAGAAGACAACATATAAAGACAAATCGATTTTCACGGTTAATTTATCGCTTATTAGATATGTTGATGTTAACATTGTCATACACAGTCAATCTTTATCGGCTTTGAATGCCCTAAAACGAAGTTGACAACACTGTATAAACTATGGAATAGACTAAAATATGAGTCTCCTTAGGACTTGTTGTTGTGTTGTTCATAACAATATGTGTGTTTTGTTGACTATAAGATTTATATAACCCTTGACCTAAATATATATATAAATGATGTAATTGAAATAGAAAAACAATGGCTTTTCTTTATGTGAAAACAACTCACAAAAATAAATTAGGAGAGAACAAGTATAACCCAAGTAGTTCAATTTCTAAATTCTCGCATGTAAATTGTAGATTCGAATTCTTCATCTATATTGATACTCCGATTATCTCATGTGTCTGACATTAATTCTAAAACCTACATGTAATAAAGTCAGTTAATCAACACTATATATTTATTTGATTAAAATAACTGTCGTCTAACAGGAAGATAAATTACCAAGCTATACGCAGACAATTTGAAGATAGATTTTTGTTCTTAATTTTTTT
This sequence comes from Mytilus trossulus, assembly GCF_036588685.1. NCBI lineage: Eukaryota > Metazoa > Mollusca > Bivalvia > Mytilida > Mytilidae > Mytilus > Mytilus trossulus. The sequence continues at coordinate 4,323,032 of NW_026963294.1, forward strand.
TTACTGAATGTTAATCTATTTCCCAGATAGTTATCATTTTATGCAGTTATATTGCCTCTTCTTAACTTGGTAGACTCAATGGTCAGACTAATATTATTAGATATACATTAAAACGACTTCCGACTTTAATTTAAACTGTATGCAAACACCAACATGTAATAAGACATTTTAATATTGTGCTGTTTATGATTGTGCAGTTGGTAAAAAAAAAGTTACAGAAGTTATCATTGATGTACATCTACTAAGATGGTGGTGAAAAATATTACCGTTATGAAAGTATGAGCACCTTCGATCTTCATAAAAATAACTGATATCACATAGTGTAAGGCTCCTGAAATGTGTCTACATAAAACTTGAACCTTATACCAAATATCGTTGTTTTTTTATGATAATAATATCATAAAAATAGGTATCAGTGCATTTTAAACACGGTTGAGACAACTTTAAAACAAGCTTAGGATAAGTATTCTGGCAAAGATCACAGGAATTATCTTTAGTAAGACCAAATATTACAAATCAATAATCTGAACGGAGATAATTAGATTCATTCCATACTGTCCCAAATCAGGAGCCTCTGGCCTTTGTTAGTCTTGTATTATTTTAATTTTAGTTTCTTGTGTAAAATTTGGAAATTAGTATGGCGTTCATTATCACTGGACTAGTATATATTTGTTAAGGGACCAGCTGAAGAACGCCTCCGGGTGCGTGAATTTCTCGCTACATTGAAGACCTGTTGGTGACCGTCTGTTGTTTTTTTTTTTATTTGGTCGGGTTGTTGTCTCTTTGACACATGCCCCATTTCCATTCTCAATTTTAGTTATATCTCATCACGATCACGCCGAGGTCTGTAATTATATCTAATGATATGTAAAAGTAAGATGGTACCTGATGGAAGTCAAACACCACTAATTTATTTACGACAATGTACAGACACCTTAGTTATATATATTAAATCAAATAGCCAGATAGCTTTCCAATTTATTTTTTCCTCTTCAACAATCGTATCTAACATTAAAAAAACTATTTCAGTTTGAAAGAAAGCAAGACTGGTAATGTCATATTTAGACGTAAGCGGGCACAAAACATGTAAAAAAGACTTTAAAAAAACAACATGTTATCAGCTGTTCACTGTTTTACCGTATAGGTATATACCACATTAAGTCTACAATTAGTTTACACAATAAAAATAATAAAATATGTGTTCAAAAATCTATTAAATAAACAGTTTTGCTAAACAATTATATGTATCAGTTTTTATAATATATAGTGATGTCGAAGTTGGTACAAACTGAAACTGCAAAGTCTTTAATACCAGCAACTGATACAGTAGGAGTACTTCAAACGAGAAAATGTAATAACCCTCTTCCTTTTATGACAGTAGCGTATGCAATTTCAATATATTGGTAGCATAGTGTGAATAAAATAATAAAATTGAGAAAGGAAATGGTGAATATGTCAAAGCGACAACCACCCGACCATAGAGCAGACAACAGCCGAAGGCAAGCCATGGGGCTTCAATGTAGCGAGAATTCCCGCACCCGTAGGTGTCCTTCAGCTGGCCCCTAAAAATATGCATAATAGTACAGTGATAATGGACGTCATACTAAACTCCGAATTATACACAAGAAACTAAAATTTAAAATCATACAAGACTAACAAAGGCCAGAGGCTCCTGACTTGGGACAGGCGCAAAATTGCGGCGGGGTTAAACATGTTTATGCACACCACATCTTCCTATATCTATTATGAGATCTCAACCCTCCCCCTTTACCTCTAGCCAATGTAGAAAAGTAAAAGAATAACAATACGCACATTAAAATTCAGTTCAAGAGAAGTCCGAGTCCGATGTCAAAAGATGTAACAAAACAAAATAAATAAAATGACAATAATACATAAATAACAATAGACTTCTAGCAGTTAACTGACATGCCAGCTCCAAACCTCAATTAAACTGATTGAAAGATTATGTCTTCATCACATGAATAGCAGGTACATTCCCTCCCGTTAGGGGTTTAGTATAATACTATCATAAAATATATGAGAAGAACATAACCCGTGTCATGCCAACAACTGTTTTTTTAGAAATAAATGTGTTCCGATGCAAAGACCCTATCAGTGAATCAATGTTAAAGCCAAAATATGCAATCGTTAATGACCTAACAACAGTATCGTAACTATATCCCCTTTCAATAAGTCTATTTAAAGGTTTTGTTAATTTCTGAGGAGAATACTGACATTTTTGTGCTTTATAAGGAATATTTCCATAAAAAATTGGATGTGAAATACCTGAACGTATAAGATGTCTGCATGTTGAGTTATATTTACGAATCATTTCCTTATACCGGTGATAAAATTTAGTAAATGTTTTGACCAGTTTGTAATATCGAAAACCCTGGTGTAATAATTTTTCAGTAATACATAAATTTCTCTCGCTAAAATCTAATACGTTGTTACATACACGAGCGAATCGTACAAGTTGAGATACACAAACACCATAAGATGGTGACAAGGGAACGTCACCATCTAAAAATGGATAATTAACAGTAGGAAATGAAAAATCATCTCTTTTATCATACATTTTTGTTATAAGCTTTCCGTATATGATATAGATATCAATATCGAGGAAAGGGCAGTGGTCATTGTTGTCATTAGCTCTAAGTAAGTTCTACATGATAAATTTCTTTAGTATATATACTGAAGTCGTCATTATTGAGAGCCAATATCTCATCCAAATATCTAAAAGTATTGTTAAATTTGTGTATCAAATGTTGTTTTGATGGGTCTTTGCTAATTTAAGTCATAAATTGTAACTCATAACAATACAAAAACATGTCCGCAATAAGTGGTGCACAGTTAGTCCCCATTGGAATTCCAATAACTTGACGATATACGGAATCTCCAAAGCGAACAAAAATGTTATCAAGTAAAAATTCAAGCGCATAAATAGTATCAATTCAAGCATGTTTAAAAAAGGGGTATATCAGACAACTTTACATTACATGTATAATCTTAATCAGTAAACTGATATTATATGAACTAGAATATATCTAATCCTAATCACTATAATAATATTATATTAGTGGAAATGTGTGCTGGCATTAGATTATTGAAAGTGTTAAACACGTTGACTGTAACAGTTTATCTGTTCTCTTATGTCAGTAACGTATTTTGTTGTCTTTTATGTCATATACTATTAGTATTCGTGAATTTTCCTCTTTTTTTTTCACCACAATTATATCTTATTTGACTATTTGGGAAACTTTCAGATCGGGTAAATTTTACATAATAATAGAGTTTGTGACATCGATTGTTTGACCACTAAGTTCCACTTCACATTGACTTTTTTCAAGCTGAACTTGGATCTTGTAAAACAGACTTTAACGTTTTTGCTCGTATAATGTGTTCGAAAACCATATTAATAACCAGTTTATGATATATTTGCCGATATATTTTACCGGGGAGTCTTTTAACATATTCCCTTACACGTTAGAATTATCAAGGTAACACCAAAACTCTAAATAACCTTCTGTTGATTGCCAGCTGTTATTTTGTTTTATAAAAATGAAGTGATTAAAAATGCATTCGTTGAACATTTGCCTAAAAATCTTTAATTATGTATCGAAAAAAAGAGTATTTTGGTTAAAAGTTCCATGTGTATTCAAGAACCTATTTCACTGCGCTGTATATCTAGCATTGGACTGGTGCACAATTGTTTGTAGCTGGTGCCCTAAAGAAATGTGATACCTGGGAGCAGAAAAGTCCACAGTTACAGAACTTTGAGAATTATTCATAAAATAAATCATGCTTACAAGGGGTATTTGCCAAAAATACTGGTTGAAAGGTACAAATTTCAAGAGCCGATAGGCGAAGGAAATTTGATTACCTCGAAACCTTTATTTTTGGCAAATACCCCGTGTAAGCATGATATAATTGTTTAATTCCACCGAATGTTCCACCTCATGCAGTGAATTTATTATAATCAAGTATCATATGGAATTTGACTAAACTGATTAGCATATGAAAGTGACTTGTGTAATATGCATCGAACACACCGACAATTTGATTTACTATTAGACATACCAATTAATATAATTACAATATCTGAATTTAATAATCATTGAAATAAATTATAACTTTGAAAAGTTTTGTTATTATAATTGTAATAAGAATATGGTTCCTCGTTCAGCTAGTTCTCTCTAAAATTTATTTTACCGACGAAAACATGTGATCTAGAAATAATTGTTATGGGTTTTGTTTTTGGTTTAAATTACGAAACGCTTTATCATAGTAAAAACGCTGTCCTTTTATGTTAGACAGTGTGTCAATATTTGTTTTCAAATAGCATCCTCTTACTAAATGTAAGATCTTATGACTCAGTGTGTATATATAGAGATATTTTAATAGATAATGACATTTTAATGAAAATAAATATTGATCTTATTTCATTGTATCCTGTAATACCACATTTTAGCATCGTTTGTTTACGTTTCCTTGTTGTGGTAATTTTCGGTATCAGAGGCGTGTATTTTCCCGTAAAATACTTAAATTATAAAGTCATCATTCTATGACGTTTGGTACTTCATTCTAAAAATCATATGTCGTGGGAGTACGATCGGAACAGCCGATGCAATATATTCATATTGTTCCACGGGTGTGTACTCAAAGCGTGTGAAAGACGTCTTGTTAGAATTACTAAGCCTTATTATGTTTCCTGTTGATTTGTTTTGTTTGCTTTTCTTCTATTCGATGCGTATTAAATCATTTAGGGCTAAAGTAGTTTCATATTTCTTGAATAATAAGAAAATTTAGTATGCATGCGTTGTAACAAGTTTAAATAACATTAACGGTACATATCTTCCTGCACCAGATGCACATTTCGACAATACATGTCTCTTCATTGATGTTCGTGGCTGAAATATTTGAAACCGAAATCTTTTATAAAGGCGATGAGATATAGTTCAAAGGTCATACAATTTAGATCTAGCTGGGATCTGCACTTTGTTTTTTTTTATTTTAATTTATCATCATTGTCAAGTAAAACAGTCAATTTCGTATTTATACTCACACATAGTAAAATTTTAGAAATTAACTAGAAATGATTCAATTGTTGCAATCACTTCCTTAGAGATAACCCCAAAGAAACAACATAATATTTCTGTTGCAAATGTAAATGTACGTTTCGATTATTACATGATTGTATTGATGGGATGGTTTCTGTCTTAGGTTATGTTAACTGTGTTTTGTGGCTGTCAGAAGTGTCGACTTTGTAACATACTGATTACTAACCGATACTATTCTCATCAATTCTATTTAACCTCCACCATATAATTAAGTCTCGTAAAATATTCCAATCATGTAAAAGTGTAGTACATTCTCCCTAAAAGGTATCATAAAGAACGACTTCACTTTTTTCTGCTACATGTAAATTAATACAAGAGTAAAAAATAATTTGGAAAGATCAAGGTTAGTTAATTGCTATTTAGTGTTATATACCATTCAAATGATCTTATGTAACTATGCACGCAATTTGAATTCACATACATTTTGTACAAGTCAGGAGCATTACTTAAACAAGTAACTTTTAAAATTACCTTTATAAGTAATGTTGAAAACGAGGCTATTTTAAAAATAACTTATATAAGTTACTTTTCTAAATATTATTTTTAAAGGTGACCAATTATACAAATTTTACTAGGTTTAGCAAATTTGTCAGTCATCTAGTTATTTTTATAATGAAATATAAAATATAATCCTTCTGAGACACTAATTGTGTATCTGACGCACTTATCTTTGATATTGACGCTTCTTGGTCAAAGGTTGGTCTCTTTGGATTATTAAAATATCGTTTTCCTTCAAAATCTTGAAGTTAGACAGATATAAATCGATCAAAACTTCAGTTTATTAAGATTTGAAGTTAATTATAACTTTTAAACCAAAACAATTAAAAATATTCCTTAAATAAGTGCTATTACTAATTCTTTCAAAGATGTACACAAAACTTATTCAAGTAACATTTTTGTCATTATTTTTAAAGTAAACCTTTTTGTCTATTTTCCTTTCAAATATTACAAATTCTTAAATGTATGATAAAAAATGATTTAAAAATTCATGAAAACTACAGTTAGTCCCTGCTTTTTTTAAAACTAGAAATAACTCTATTGAGTAATTTTATATTTTAAAAAAAAATACCTATATAAGTAACTAATAAAAGTTACTTGTTTAACTTTTAAGTAACTATTTAATTAACGGTATCACTTATAATGCAATGAGACACATTTCTAAACTAAAGGTCTCTTCAGCATGGTCAGTGATGCTAGAAGACACACTTTTTGACTATCTAAAACGGATGGCAAAAATAGGACAAAAAGACATGAACAATTCAGAACAAAGAAGAAAGAAGTCTAAATTTCTCAATTCAAAATGGTATCTGTTACTTTGTATAACACTTCATTTTAATTCGTGTTAGTTGTCCCATTAGCAACCATACCACATTACCTCATTGTAAAATAACAGCATACCATATTATCATACATTTCGAGAAAAGAGTTTTATTATCAGTATGCTGACTCATGAATACACATGACAAATACTTTTAAAATAGAAATACATTGCAAGCTGTTATATTGCAATCATATACATAAGCAGTCAAGTTTAAAAAAAATGCTCGTTCTATGTCATGACTATAATAAATGTTTTCAATACGATCCGTTTTCTATAACTATGCATTTTTAATTGTGCTATACTTTCCCTTCTGAAACCAACACGTAGTGATTGGGTTTATTTTTGCTTTTCTATTCTAGCCAACCAATTATAATTAATGAAATTCCTAAACATGTTATATAAAAGTCAGTTGATGACAGTGCTTAACAATAATATTGATACTCAACTTGAAGACAACATGACGCATGATAAACCATATTAAAGACATTATAATTAAATAGATGCATAATATCATCACGTTATCACGTATGATGAACTGAGCAGATTGTTAGTTATATATTCATAAGACTTAGAAATAAAGGCAACAGTAGTATACCGCTGTTCAAAACTCATAAATCCATGGACAAAAAACAAAATCGGGGTAACAAACCAAAACCGAGCGAAACGCATTAAATATAAGAGGAGAACAACGACACAACACCGAAACGCAACACACACAGAAACAGACCAATCATCAGACAAAACACCACGAGAATAACAAATGTAACATGAAAACCAAATACATGAATTTGGGATAGACAAGTACCTTGCCACGTCTTATCTCAATATCTCACAAATAAGAGAAAACACAAACGACTCAATGTTAATATGCAACACAAAGAGAAACGAACAATATTATAACAATGACAATCTTCCTGACTTGGTACAGGACACTTTTAAAGGGGAATAAAAGTGGTGGGTTGAACCTGGTTTTAAGGCATGCCAAACCTCGCACTTTAATGGCAAAGTTAAATATAACATTGAAATGACAACATAATATTACAGGACTACAATACAAATAAATAGGAGAACATATTAGACACAGAAAAACATGATTAATAGATAACAAAAAGCATCAGGTTTAAAATTCAATACGCCAAAAACGCGCCTTGTCCACACAAGACTCACCAGTGACGCCCAGATATAAAAGATCGAAAGTGAAAAAAGTACAAAGTTGTACAGCAGTGAAGATCAAAAGTTGAAAAGGTTTCGCAAAATACGGCATTGTTTTTATGCCCGGGAGATAAGAACATTCTTATTATATAGAACAATTCATGCTATTGCAAACAGTGAATTTTATCAAATGAATATGAAAGACATATACACGAACTCAACAAATATATTTTTCAGAAACATGAGAAGCTTGCATCTGTAAGTTACCCTCATTTAAAGATATACATGAGGAGATTGGTCACCGAAGGGGCAATCAAGAACCATAACCAAAGGAAAACAAACAAGCAATGCCTTGTAACAAGCGATGAAACGACAATCTGACAAATTGGGCAGCCAAAAAAACAAAGAAATAAGCTTACGTGTATTCCAAAATCCACGTATCGATATCACTTATGTGAATATCCTTAATGTTTGAACTATAAAACATTACTGTTTGTATATTCACATGAACACATGCATGACATGTATTGCAACATCGAATTGAAATTCAAATAAAAAAAAAACTGTTTATTTTTGTGTGACATAATTTGTTGAAATAGAACTATTTACACATTATTTCAATAAATATCGTCTTGATAATTTCTTATCTGCACATGCAGCTGCTGTACGCGTAAACACTTAACATTTTTTTTATCCTCGTTGTTTTCAACAAAGTTAAAAAAAGTTATGTGATTAAACCTTGTAATGGGTTGTCTACAACTCGGAACTGCAGCAAGATAACAAATTATCAGCAGGAGTGAAGTAGGTATGTCTTTGTGACAATTGCACATATTTTTGATCATCACCACTCCACTATAAGTCATTTTAAGAACACATTCAGGTAACCCACGATGTTAAAGACCTTCCGAGGAAGATCTCCCATAACATCTTCTAGAGAAACTCAAGCATAATAAAGGTTGATAAGAAGGAAACCCATTGCAGACAAAACAATCCTTAAAAGAGCTTGGTTGCCATACATGATACCTTAAACAAGAACTGTTCGAAATCGACTCATTTCTACTGGTTATTGTGCGACAAGACCATTTCGGGGACCTTTGCTTACGAACAGACATACAGTGGTCCGTATCCAATGTAGTGCCGAGTTCGCCAAAGTTGGAAATTAGCATCGGGGTTGAACATCCATTGTTAAATTGAATTTGTTCTTTTTTCTTCCTTGGCCCGATAATAGCTCTGGTTATTGACCATATATGAGATACTCCCAGTTCCAACACGTCATGAAATAAACAATGTCCTTCACCATGAATAGTTGCGGCAAAACATTTGTAGACTGGTATCAGGAATCAGAAGACGTTAAGAGGCGGTAAACCGTTTGAATGGGGGCTGCACCAAGTACAAATTGTCGTAATGTGATTATGGGCTTTCCGAATTGATTTTCCTCTAAGTTCAGTATTTTGGGGATTTTACTTTTTTCGTATAATAATCAACATTAATGTCAAAAATCATCTTAAGATTAATTTTGAAATGTCTGACATTGTTAAGTTCGACTACAGTTAAAGTTGTAAAGTGCATTTTTTTTGTGCAAAAAATATTTTGTTTCTAACATTTTTTTACTTCGTTTTAATGCCAATGTTATCATTAACTATATTTAAATATAACTTTACAAATACATTTTGTAGTTAATCATATTGTATCCAAAATTAAAAACTGATTGATCAAGGTTTAAAAAATCAAGGTGTTGCAATATTTTGTTTCCATTTGTATACAATAAAATATATACTATTTTTCCCGCGTTATGTCGATGATATTGCTGTCCATTTGTTTTCATGATTTAAGATTTAGAAACTTAGGAATACATACATAAAAACCACTTAAAATAAGAAGGTAAAAAGATGTCCAGACATATGCATGGCTTGAAACGCAATGGACTTAAAAGAATACCATTTCTGGTCAAATGTAATAGTTTGTGGCACAACCTCTGCGATTGATTATTAAGTTTTCGATTGGCAAAAATTTCTTTTTTATAAGAAACAAAAACTAATGCGCAATTGCATAAATAGTAAGACGGATTAATGTAAACCTTCATGTTCTGCAACGTTAAAGGAAATTGACTTTCGTTAAAAACGCCACTCCGATATTGGAATTTTTGGACAAGGCGGCTTTGATGTAAAATGGAATCCCCAGCTTTGTCAGGATTTGTTGCCGAAAATTTGAAGGGATGACCGAATTTTTATAACATGTTTAATACTATAAAACCATTCTCAACAATGGAATTGCCTGTATCAATCTTACAATATCACATTTGCGATTGTTTCGTTTAATGTGTTTTCGCTGATGATTTTGCTATTTTATAAATGGAATTCCGTTTAGAAATTGTCTTGGAGTTCTTTTCTCACTCTTCGGATGAAAGGGATAACATTTCGATAGCTAAAAAAAAAATAATTAAGCAAATATGGCTGACACATCTATATCAATTTTGTGGTTTTTAGTTCTTGTTGAAAAATATGACAGGTTTTTAATTTACGGTCAAGAGAATGACAAACAATTAACATAAATACAATTATATACATGATATACCTTGTCAGTCAGAAACCTGCGATTTCACGGAAAATGTTGTGCAATGTACTAAAATAGTAATAGTTCAATTTTACGGAATATAAATTAGACAGTTTCCGTTGAAACTACAATGTGTTTTATAAAATTAAATGAAGCATTAACTACTAATAGGAACATTTGGTGAATTTTGGGACATGTATAACAAGTTCTAATTTCATTTGCATCTTTAATTAAGAAAGTAACGTCGATCAATGACATGCATTAAAAAGTTATACACGATTTAAAAATAATTTTGACTATGATTGCTTTTTACATTATATAACAAGTAACATAGAAACAATACTAATTTATTATTTAACCTGCGAGTTTCAAAAAAATTAAACAAAAAACTGGGGATTCCCCCAAGCAAACGTGAATTTATATTTAAGGCCGAAAAAATAACAATCTATAAAAAAAGTACGACAGCAATGTAACATTTGTATATCAGACCAAACTTAATATATATATACAGACTGTTTATTTTTCAGTCATCTAACATGGCTAAGACATTTCCTTTCACTACCTCTTTTTTTCAAAAATGCGATTGTCAAGGGATAAAAAACATCTGTTTAACATTTGCAAAGTACTATTATATATGCTTGGCAATCATTATGACTAATTCAGACGTAATTCGATTCAAAAATCAATTTGTAAATAATATAAAGATTCACCGAACAAAATGTCTCGCCTACTTTTGCTGTTAATCGCAGGCTCATCAAAAATGAGGGAAAAATCAATTAAAAAAAATCTCTTGATATATTAATTATCTTTTGATTCTAAGAAGCTTCTCTCCGAGTTTTGTAAAAATGCAGTAAAGTTTATGAATCAAATAAAATGTTTAAAACGTTTAACTGCAAACTGTATGTTATGTTTACTGAAAGAAAAGGTAAGTCCATTTATTGATACACAGGTACAAAATTAAAAACAGACATTTCCCTCTAGGTACTGGCTAGTATTGTTCATTAACAAACTTCTGTTCAAGGTTGGTACAAATCCGACATAGTAGACGAAAGTTATTAAAATTATAAAAAAAACTTAAACCACGGAGTGAATGTGTTGTGTCCTGGCAGAAATCAAAGTCCATTTATAAGTAAAATACGAAAAAAAAGGGATTTATTTTTTTAACAAATTTATATCTGGATACTATCTTATAACCATAACGAAGGTTCTGTCAAGTTTGATACAAACACACGATAGTTTAAGAAAGTTTTTAAAACTTTGAAAAACTTAACCACAGAGTAAACGTGTTGTTTCTTGGCAAACAATCTAAGTCCATTTAAAAGTAAATTACAGAAAAAAATGGATATATCTGTTTACCAAATTTATTTCCGGACACTATCTTTTAATCGTAAACAAGTTTCTTCCAAAGTTTGGTAGACATCCAGGGTAGTTTGAGAAAGTATAAAAGTTTTCAAAACCTTAACCACAGAGTTAATGTTATGTTTCATGGCAGAAAAATCTAATTCTATCTATAAGTAAAATATAGAACGAATTTTTTTTACAAAATCTACTTCTGGATACTGTCTTATGATCATAAACAAGTTTCTTTCCAAGTTTGGTAGACATCCAGGGTAGTTAAAGAAAGTTATTATATGATTATTTCAATACATGTAACTATATAGTGAATATTAGTGGACACCGCCAACGACGACGACGAGGACTACGGATTGTAAGATCGCTTTCTCGACAAATACAGCTCATTTGTTTTCTGAAATGAGACAAACCATTAGCTCACAATTTGAGAATAATGCAAATATCATATCAATATTTGCAAATGTATACAAATGATAAAATCACTGCAAAATGCATATTGTTGATAGTCGTGTTTTGGTGATAAATTACGCTTATAATTGTTTTTGTAAATTTTAACAACAAAAAACGAATATTGAATATCTTCAAATTGGTTATAAATTTCACATTTTCTTTTCTTTGGAAAATCGGAAAGTTTCTGAAGGACCTGTGGATATGTGGATGTATGCATGTTTGGATGTGTGGATGTGTGGATGTGTGGATATGTGGATATGTGGATATGTGGATATGTGGGTGTGTGATTGTGTGGATGTGTGGATGTGTGGATGTGATGAAGTGTTGTTGTTAATAGTATCATTTACACATATTTTACATCGTCTTGTTTTATATTATCTGTTTCATTACAGCTTGTTAATCATGTTTGTGTTACATATAACATAATTTTGACAGGTGCCTTCTATGTTTGTGATGTTAAATGAGGGATGCAATGTCAAAGCATGCGTATTTTAAAAATTTTATTAGCTGGCAAATTTTCCGTTCGAAATACTTAATGTCCATTTGTTGATTAAAGTATGATGTATTGCTTCCTTTTTATGTCTTTATGTCTTGATGTTATTGTTTTGTACATTGGACAATGTTTTGTGCCAGAAATAACTAAATACCGGGTTAATATCCTAAAACGGTAGACGCACATTCCCTTATAAATTAGAATGTGGAAGGCTAAAAACTAGTTGACTATTATTGAAAATTGAAAAAAAGAAAAAAACAATATGCTAGCTATCATGATGTATTTCATCTGTGATGATTTCTTCATTCTGTTAATTGTAACTGTAACGGAAATTATCGAAACTTTGCTACTTTAAGTATACATTAGAAGGTGTGGTATGAATGCTAATGAGATATTTCTCTATCCGAGTAACAATTTGTAAAAAAAATAAAAATAACTGTTGGTGGCCATGGGTGTTTGGGAGTTTTGATGAACTAGCAGGTAAAACCCATTATTTCAAACTGTAATAATATTCTATAAATAATTTAACCTTTTTTCTTTTAGGAATAAACTCCACATTGTTGCCCAATTGGTGGATATATTTCCACGGAAATCATTTGTTCAACCTACAAAATCTAGAAAAAAAATGTATAGACGCTTTGTTCATTTCCACTTTTCTTTTTATTACAGCATCGTGTTTGTTGTCGTATCAATATTCTTTTGGTGTTATTTACCAGACGTATACAATTGCCATTATCTGAGCCATTTGCTATTCGATGCATGCATCCAACAATTACATTTTCCTTCTCATTTACGTATTACATGTATTAGCCAGTCAATTACGAACTTGTTTCCCCTTTTTTAATATTGCTATCCTTTTTTTTAGATTTTGATGGCCAAATGGGTGTGTTGATAAAACGATGATTCATTTGATATTAATACAACTGTTTACATCTACATTTGTTTCAAATATTATTTGTTAACCTAAACATAATCTGGCTTATTTGCATGCAGCTTGGTAAATACTCGGCTGTTTTACATGATGTCATCCACTTTTTTTGTTTTATTATAACAATTTGTTTAATGACAGTGATGGAAATGGATCAATTTCGAAAAAAACATAAACACCGCGAAATAGCTGAATTGTTAAACCTTCAGTTGCAGTTATTTAATCGACTGTCAGTAAGTTTGCATTCACCATCAGAAACATTTTTGAAAAGCGCCTTTTGTTTTCGTGCTGTGTCCATGAGTGATACAATGTCAAACATAATAACGACAGATAAATGTAAGATAAACACACATGCTTTTAAAGCTATCATATTAGCTGTCATGATTTCCATTTGACATACTCAAGTGTCCATTTGTTAAATGAAGTATGATGCATTAAATCATTTTACGTGTTTTAAGCCTAGAGTTTATTGAGATGCATACATGACAAGGCGTACTGCTTTATAATTATGATATACCGTGTTTAAAACATAATACGATTGACGCATGTTCCATCTGAAGAAATGCTATCAGTTGAGTTCGAATTGAAATAATGAAATAACAAAGCACAACATTCAGTTAAAAATCAAAAGAATAAATGCCTGCTACATCTGGGTAGACAATTCATGTCGGACAATTTCTATATTCTGTTTGGAGATGTATAGTAAGTTGCCGTATGGTTGCTATTCTATTTCAGTGTATGGAACATGATTGCGATGATGGATGTTGACACGGTATGTTGTAAGAGTCATTGCAACCCTGCTATGATGGATATTTAGAAGGACTACATGGTTGTGGTCTACAAAACAACGATATTGCATTTGTTTGTTGCAACAAAAAAGTTGGCATGCATTTTTAAATGATGTATATATTGCCTTAGTTAATAGCAGAAGTTTTTGGTATTTTTTTTTTTGTATTCGTTATTGTTGTTGTTTTTGTTTGTTTATTGACCGCAAATTCTAATTATATTTTTATAAATTAAGCAATATAAGAAAAACTCCACAATACCTTTAAACATTTAAAAAAACCAATCATTGACAAATGCATAATTTAATGAATAATATCTAGCATGCATAATTACATGAATTATAAAGACTCGTTGATCATCTATGCACTATTACTTAAATAAAATGCGAAAACTTCTATAATGCATCTGTTGTTAAAGACAGCCAAAATATACACAACAAACCACCAATGGTACACAAAATACAAAAACAGGAAGCTATTGACTGGGCGAAGAATGCAACACAAAACCCGACACAAAATTGGTGATCTCAGGTATAAAGTTAGCAGATGCTGCTCCAGAACTGGTACCCGTCGTGAATATGTTAATACATGCCCGGGTATAAGTCTAATCCAATATATTGTATAGAGAAGAAGGCGTCAACACTGTAGTAATGACATTTGAACAAATCTGCTATTAACTGAGCAAAGTGAGGAAACAATTGTTAATCAAACATTCAACACAGGTTTTGGTTTTATTTTTGAATTACTAAAATTTCACTTAAGGTACAAATCCTTGTCTTTCAAAACCAGATGGAGATTCTTATCACACAAATAATTGTTTTGAATAACAAATGAGAAAAAAGAAATGGTGACCCTCTAAACATTAAATACAATCAGATCAATTTATATAATGTGATACAAGCATAATATACGATCTGTAAAAGAAATAGTGTATGCATTTAGCGGGCTTACACCTTTCGACGACGCAAACATGACATTTAAAAACATTTTGATAAACGTATACTATGCATTTCTAATAATGTATTGTGTCTTCTAACTTCAAATATGTTTTATTTTATATTTGTCGTGGCCTCTTTCAAAAACACTTTAGACATATTTATTATTCACCGCAGATGAAAGCATCGCGTTTTGTTCATCAATCAATTTAAATACTATGGCTTGCCTTCTTTACTTTCTTAACAATATTCACTTTATTCTAATAAGTCCCTAAATGACATACGTATCACAGACGATATTTCCTCATTTTTGTACGACACACCATTAATACTGTCAATAGTTGACAAAACATTCCCTATATATACTGATGTCTGTAACAAAAAATTACCAATACATAATATTGTAACGAAACGGAGCAATTTTAAAATAATATGCATAGATTCGCACCAAGACCTTGCTATAACAAATACTAACATTGGTACATTATGTTGTGCAACCATAAAAATGATAGAGAGATTAGTTTATACAATGTATGTATAAACAAACAAAATTTAAAACATATAGAAAATACCGTAGACACATCTCAAGTTTGATCTTCTATTGGTTTTAATCGGAGTATTTTTCTTTGCTTGGGTACATATTTAACAGAACATAAACTATGCACTTACAAAACGTGTGTTGCAATTCAGACAGTGAAATTAGTGCACGAATAAAATAAATAATTGTCTTCCCCTTCTTTGTATTTCAAAATATAATTTGGTAAAAAATCACTGGAAATTAACAATAACGGGTAGAGTACCCCATGCTCAACCAACTAATAATTCAAACAAATTTACCTATGACCAGACGCACAGAAACGATATACCTATTATTCTAAACTTTGTTTGCAGGTATCTTCAACATATTTAAAATTAAGAATGTTAGGCTGACGGTTTTGTTTTATCCATGTTTCGATGTTCTTCCCAATTGCTTGTTTCTTCCAACAATCGTCACTTAATAGAGACATAAAACACAAAACGATGTACATTGTAATTTTACATTCATATGTAAGGTCTTAACTTAAATGTATTGACATGGACTCATGATCGCCAATTAACAAGTGCTGTACTACATTCTTGAATTAGTTTACGGACGAAGCTTGGTATACATGTCCAATGATGCAATAATTAACTTGTATGGTAATTAACTACTCTCTGTCAAATAAGGTAAAACTGATGACGCATATTAATCAAAACATATACATATAGTTCTTTAGGAGTTTGACCAAGACATTTTACGTAGCGCTGTGTTAAGTTATGAACGAGAAATTGGTAGGTAAGAAATTTCACTTCGAGGAATTGTATACTCGTGATAACTTAAAAATACTAAATACCTTAAATACCTTAGTTTTGTCCTAAACCGTTTTGAACGTAAACTAAGCTTATCGATGGTTTTTTTATCCACGAATCGTATTTCTATTTTTGTTAGTTATATTTAAGAAGTTGTGTTCTACAAACAACTTTAAAATGAATGATAAGACACACTGTCTGTAGCCCTGGGATTAAACTTTTTCCCCATTATAGCTTATGGATTAAAGTAACGTGTTTGGCTCTGTGGGGAAATACAAAATCTTCAAGTTAATCAATTATTATTTATAAATGCTACTTTGACACAAAATTGCAAAAAATTAGAGAAACCGACTCAGTAAATTCTTGTTTTCAGAAGTAAATTGGTATAAGATAAGTTCACATTACAGGATTTATACTCGATTCAATTATGAAGTTTAAATCCATTTAGTACTAATAACGTATGCTTGTATGTCTTTGGTGAAACATTTTTTGCTATGCTATAGGTTATTAAAAAAAGTTTTCGATTGTTTTGTACGCTTTTACGTTCCCTCTTATAGTAGTTTTATTTTCGGTTTAGGTTTGTTACCCGACTTTTGTCTTCTTCTCTCAATCTATTAATGACTTTTGAATAGCGGTAAACTACTGTTGCCTTTATATATCTGCATTGATTTACACTTTAAATTTACAATTAGGCACATAATTGTGCTAAGTATTGCTAATGAAACCTCTACCTATTCGAGACTAGAGGGAGATAACTCTTTAAATCAGTTTGTAAACGACAAATTTCATCAATGTATTATAAGCATGTACCTAAACAGTCTAACAAAATACTATGTGACCTAGAAGTTTAGAATATATGTATAACAATGATTGACACAAACGTACAGATGATAAACAAGTTGTTTCCCTTAATTCCTCAAAGAATTGATAAAAATAACTAATATCGTAATGTCTTTCAAATTGTGTGACACTCAAACCTGTTTGTAGCCTTTGAAAGGCCACCTTAATTTCGAATGTAAGAAGAAGGCAACGTTGTATTTCGTCTTTTATTACATGTACATGTAGCTATAACTCGATTAAAAAAAAATCGGGTAACAATCTTAAACCAAGGAAAACACATTAACTATAACAGTAAAACCATGGAACCCTATAACAGTAAATTACAACACAAACTGACCCTAGTCGTATGGATAGCCAAACATTCCCTATATATGGTAATCATACAAATACTGCTACAATGGCAACATAACGTGACATGAATTACAAATTAATGCAAGATTTATCAGCACAGAGAAAACATGTTAACTGCAGAATAAAAACAGACAAATTCCATGAATTTAAGACAGCATACCAGGAAATCAAAGACGAAATATAAAACGTACGTCACATTCATATTAACCGATCAACTGACATATTTTTCAAACCTACATGTAAACAAAGAAAACCAAAAACAACAACATAATACCTTTGTATAGTTAATTATATAGAAAATGCGTCAAATGCTTTAAACGACACATTGTAATTAATATTTGTACATCTACGAATTATGTTTACGATTTATTATACAAATCATATGATAAAGGAGCTAAATGAACACTAATAAGATAATCTTATGACTTAACATGTTTAATATTTAAAGACAAATTGTATGTGATCACTGTGAAATCATTCTTTCCAGCAATAGTCTTAAAACTTTGAAAGAGTGACATGTATTTCTTTTTTTTCCCTGTCAACTACTTAGTTCCAGTTCCAGTTGTTTCCGTTGCACATGTATTGTTGAAGTCATAGCATTTATGAACATTGTATCTTGCTTTATGAAAACAACTTCATTTGCCTTGAAATCGATTTAAACGTGATTCGTTTTTCAATTTTAAATGTGATTTTTGTTATTTATCTTTGCTTTCCATTGTGATGTTACACACTTGACCATTGTTGAAAAGGGATGGCACCTGTAATAAGTGTAACTTTGCCACAATCAGTATGTATCTGTCCAAAAGAAGAACAATGTTTTCGGTGCTTGTACTTGCTTCATGTCTGTCGTATTTTTTGTTAGTATATTGTGTGGTTATGAATTATGCCTTCAGTTTTTCTATTGATTTGTTTCAATTTTTTTTATGTTTGGACCTTTCATAATCGACTTTGCGCGCGTTATTGTCTTTGATAACGGAGTTAATTCAATTTTGAAGGTCGTGTTGAAGTGTTGATATTAATTTGGTTCATGGAAAACAAATTATATAACTGTATGCATTCATACATGTACTGATTCGTCTTATTTCGTTCTGGTTGCTCGACAGTTTGTAAAATAATAATTGTTTTTGCTATCTTCTTACACTGTTATTCTTCATTCGTAGTATTTGAATTATAAAACAATTTATGTTATGTCAGTGATTGAAATCATAGAAATTTCTAAAACAAGAAAACCAAATAATCGGAGTAGACCCAACTATTGCACTGTCAGTTTCAGTTATAAAATACATTGTCATTAAAGTGACATTTACCATTAGACATAATTGTAAATGGCGCCTTTTGTTTCCTTTTTATATCTATGAATTACACAATTTAAACAAAATCAGGAATGACAGATTAATGTTAGTAACACAGACTTGCTTATTTAAGTTACTCATTATCTTGATAATTTCCAATTTGAGATAATGAATTGTCCATTGTAGGTGGTAAAAAGAAGAATTGTTAGTAACGTGAGTATTGGGTTATGTTTCCATTAATCATAGTTATGTAGTTTTAAGCAATTTTCAAACTTTTATATATAATATGTCAGTTCAATTATTAATTACCAGTGGTCCCATCGCTTGATGTTTAGGAGGTTTATGGGGTGTCATTTGAAAAGGGACTTTTCTACAAGTTCTGTATTTATTTTATTTTTATTTTTTTCTTCATAGATGATCATTGGTAATATTTTGTTTAATTTTTCGTCCTTCCTCTTTCAATTGTCCTTTTTATTGTTTTCTTTTTAATTTTCAGTGTTTTACTTACTATTACCATGATTATAGAATGAATTATGAATAAAGGTAACAGTAGTATGAGCGAAATAAGAGGGAAACTTATCAACGTTAAAAGTAAAAAAAAGGAAGAACAGGAACACTGACGTCAAACGCCAACGTTCATATAACCAGTTGTCATATTCCTGAATTGGTACAGAACATTCATATAAAACGATGGTTTGAACCTAGCCAAAAAGGTAGACAAACCTCCCGCTTTAGAACAACCAACGTTCATAGTATCATTTTCTTAAAACTGTAAACAGAAAATTTAAAAAAAACAATGGTTTTAACCTAGTTTAATAGCTATCAAACCTCCCGCGTTAGAACAGCCTATTTAAGGTCCCTGGAATTGTAAAAAAGTAAATGTATTCAAACATGTTAAGACAATTTTTTTAGGTAATCAACAGTTTGCTTTGGCCAGACCATGTGTCCTTTGGGCAATTTTGAAGTCACACAAATGTTGTGATATTAATAAAAACTACAGAACCTTAGAAATCACATATTTTGGTAGTAATAATTTCAAGATGTGACTTGTTCTAAATCTTCAGAGATGTCGACGTTAACGCAAAACTGCAAAACAATATCTGAAAATGAAAAAAAAAATAGATAACATGAAACTACCAAAATCATTACCAAATTAAAACTTTAAAATCTGTCATATTTCATCTGCGCTTGCACATGCATTTTTTTTAGCATCAATTGTGAATTTATGCCATGAAAATTGATGACGTTATTCAATCAAACTGGACGTTATAAACATTGTAAAATTGAAACAGTCGTTCGACTAGTAAATTAATCTATTGCGCTATACAATTGTGTTAGCTTTTCTGTTCGCTGCATTTATAAAAGTACATATTGGAATCGTTCAATGAATTATTTACAGCACCTTTAAATGCCTTGACACTATTTCCCTCGTTTCGTTTCAGAGTTATGATGCTTTTTATACACTTTAAACAATGTTCCATTTATTCTGATAGCTGTGCATTTCACTTAGATACCAACGACGATAGTTTCTTATTTTCGAACGACACACCATTAACAATAGCAGCAGTTGACAAAAACCAGTTGCTACAAATACTGATGTCTGCAATAGAATGATTAATGTAACTGTATTGAATGATTAATACTTCAATTTTTGTGACAACTAGGACACGATATCCCTGATTTTCGTTGACAAAGATAGATTTTCCTTTAATTTGATGTTCATTAATAGCAGAACGAGTAAGCTCTGTTATGTTTTGAGGTATTGCTATTGATAAATGCGTATTCAAAATACTGACACATCCTCTTATAATACATATGTGCAAGTTTAGAGTTCGAAATGGTGAAGTAGAAATCATCTCGTCGTAAATTATGCGAACGACATTACGAGTTTGGGCACCGTGACGAAATTGCATTCTTTTAAAAAAAAGTGGAAAATCATAAATAAGCAAATATTTACTTATGATATCATACGAAAAATTATTTTTGCAGTCATGGTGGAAATTGTTATTTGATGTTTGTACAATTGCAAAGTCCTTATTTCTGGATTTACACATACATATACTACCCCTTAGTCCTTTAGATTCTAAAATGAATCATTTAAAAACATGTTTAAGCTGCTGGTTCAATTTCATCATAAATAATTATGAAGTGTATTCATAGAGGTTTACGATAAAAGTAAAATTCAATGTTCCTCTTTACAACGAGTATACAATCAGTTGTCGACTTAAATCTTTGTAGCAGTTGCTGCTTTCTACAATTCGACGTTTCAAAATCTAATGCATCCTGGGTAATATTTTCAAAAGCGTACACCAAAGCGTTTTGATTGGTTTAAAATGTTATAAACAATGAAAATTCAACTAATGAGGTAACGTTATTTTCACTTTGGGGTACGAACAATGAAATTACCCATGATGCTTTCGATTCTGAAACGGCCAATTATCTAATAAATCGTAATAAAATGAAACCTGTATGCACTGTGTTAAAATATCTACTCGCTACTAATGTATCTTTATATATAGAGTGTGGTTCTGGAAAATCAATGTTCATAAACAAATTAAATTTGCTTTAACACAGTTTTAAAACAAGAGAAATACAATAAAAACTTAATAAATATTAGTTTAAACAGGGAAATTAATATAAATAACAATACACACAAACACACGCTCGCGACTGAGTTTTCACATTGTTTGGATATCGAGGTTAAAGGTCAAACAAACGTCAGATACATAAACATAATCAGATCAGAATAATTAAAACAATTATTTATATTATATCTGAATGTTAAATAGTTTCAATGCTAGCGTCCGTCATGTTGCTCTGATTAAGTACAGTTTCGATGAAGAATTGTATAATATCATAGAGTTTAATTGCCAATTAGTTCAAATTAAACCTTAACCAATCTCAAAGATCAATTTGATAGTCAATTCATTGAATCATTGTACAATCATTTATAATAGATGTGACACTTATTAACCGTAGTAATTGTTTATTATGCGTTTCATTATATCACAGTATTTGGTCGTCCGTGAACGTTCATTTATTGTCACTTAGTGGCTTTCGAGTGCATTATTGTTTTTTTTCAAAGAAATTAGACGTACTAGTTTAAATATAAATAGAACCGATACATGCAATAGAGATTATCTTAAGGATTGGTACAATGTTTCTGGTCTAATCCAGAGTAATGTCGACATTGAATATGTTTGGAATGTCAGATGAATCATGTTATATATGATATGTTTACTGAGCCAAAACAGTTTAGCAACAAAAAAGTGAAATTTTATTTTATTACAAAATCATAACAACATATAATTTTAATAATACCAAAATGGAATTATGATGTGTCAGAAGCAACATGAATGTTTATTACTCACATTCATTAGGATTTTCTTTGTATAAAGCGCGGGAGAGTCAAAATGGAGTTTCTCAAAATCAATTTCTCAGCCATGCCCCAAGTGCACCAATGAAGAGTTGGCAGGCACCACACCAGCAGCTTTCCTTAAGAAATGCACTAATTTTAGACGGAAAAAACTTGTCACGTGTTGAAGTAAAGCAAATGAAGCGCTCATCCCTTGACGATAGTTTTTTTAGTCTACGAGATATCGACCTATCGTGTGCAGTTGTAATTTGTCGATATCTGTTTGTTAGTCTCTGTACTGCTGCATTGTGCACATTAAATCGAGCCATAATGTCAGCAATCTTCATTCCGGCATCAACCATTTCAAGACCTTTCTGACTGTCATCTTTGGGGAGGCCTGGTTGACGCCCCATGCAATTTTTCCAAAGGTGCTTGTGTTTTTTCTTACCAATGGTGTGTTTCTGAACGTTAGTGAAAAAGAAATTTTTAGTATCGTTTTAAAAGTACAGGTCCAGAAGGTAAAACATTATTTACACGTGCAAAGCTGAAATGGCGCGAAATCGATCAGCAGAAAAAAAAACCTACTGTTTTAAATTACAGATACAACTACATGTAAGTCGTGAAAATTAAATCGGTGTTGCTGTTCATCATAATTGATTTTTGTTAATTATTTTGCTCCAAAATTATGCCATTTTTGTTCCCGTTGAAATGTTTTACGATTGCCATTGCTAGACTTTTCCTGCGGTTTTTGCTTGATTCGTTAACGCACAAAAAAAGAACAGTGAAATATAGTTGTTATCTTCTGTCTCATTTTGGACCATGGTGTAGAGTTGTTTGTCATTGACAACTATTTAATTGTAGTTTAATAAGAAGTAAAATAGTCGTATGCAAGCTGATGTTTTAAGAATATTCACAATTGTGTGGTAAGGCAAAAATTAAATTAAGACCTTACCATTGCCCTTCAGATGTTAGATTCAAGATAAGAAAGTGGTTACTTAATTTTTAATTATTACATTATTACGCATAGCATCTGAGATATTGGTTTCTCTCTTATGATGTAAATATTTTCATGATAATCGACAATAAGTTAAAGTTCTATCGGAATATTGACCACTTATGAAAATAACTTACGATGAACATCAAGTTCTTAAAATCATTGGGATCGATGCATTTGTGTTGAAGGACGGTTTAATGCATATTTTAATCTATTTTCTTTGGTTTATTGTATTTTTGATAACATTACCAACAGTCAATCTAAAAAGACGATATGTTTAACAAGCAATAACTGTTTTATAAAAAAAGTCTGACTGCTTGTGTGTTAAGTCTTAATGACATTAGCGCCGTGTTCTGCTACAAATGTACGTCACCTGGTTTAGTTATTGCTCCGTTAATAATACGACCTACTGGTACTCAGATGTAACCGGAAGCAGATACTGTGGATTCATTTATTTTCGTGGGTATCAATTTTCGTGGTTTGAGGAAAATTTACATATTCGAGGATATTTAATTTCGTTGTTTTGGCAAAGTCTACACTCATTCCTTGAGAACATTTGGTATTCGTTGAACATTTGAATTCGTGGTTCTCCTGTACCCACGAAATCCACGAAAATTGGTATCCAACGAATATTAATGAATCCACAGTAATTGGATTCCAGATAAAAAACATGTTTGTGTTTTAAAATATATATCGCAAGTTTTTGTTCGACTTTAAATTGAAACGAAACTGACACGTCAATAACCAATATAAGCGTATCGTGGAAGCCTGCCAGATCTACACTAGAAGCCCGATTTCAGTCTGAAACGGCCATTTTGGTCTGATCACATCTTGATTGACTGGATTTACCGCTAGAGAAATTCGTCCAGATATTTCAGATCGTTTAGTCGCCGTTCAGATCGATAGCCTCATCAGGTAAATCAGTTCGTTAAGGCGTATCAAGACGGAAAAGACTGAATCATCTAGCGGGTTGTTTAGACCCGTTAAGACCGTGTCAGACCAAAACAGACCATGGATACAAAGTTACGTCAAGATGTTGTCAGACCGTGTCCAGTCGTGTTCAGATTTTAATCGTTTGGACACAAAACGAGTGAAACTTTCCCATTGTTTATCAGGGGTTGCTCCCCTTTTAAAAATAAAATAAAAGTTAGAAAGAAGACGGTTTATGTTAACTGAAAGTCTACCACGTCCCTTTAATCATGTTAATTAAATAAAAAAAATATTCAATTTGAATTCTTACTACATCCTATTTAACATGTTTTGTATATATTTTAAAAAATAGCTCAAAGTCATACTGCTGAAAAAACCGCCACGAAATGACTAAAAAAAATTCAACAGATTGCCGAAATAACATTTATTTATTGAATGTAAGCACCTGAACCTTTATATTAAAGGTTTACAAGTGATTACAATACATGTTTTTGCAATTACAGACTGTCGTGGGTGGTAAAAAAATTTGTCATGTTGACGCAATAGATCATTTTTACACCCGTATTAAATAATTACGGATGTCGGCCGTGAACACACAGGCACTTGTCTCATTATTATAATAAGGTATATAGGAATTTTTTTTTTCTGAGACAAGTGCCTGTGCGTGAACACTTGAAAACGCGTGATCTTAATAATAATGTTTAATTAGATTTAAGATGTAACATTTTTTAATATTGTAAATGAATGCATTCATTTAACTTTTAATGTTGGCTATATAAATTGCATTTGAGTGAGGCAGGGAAAAATATATATATATAACTAGAATCTATGTCTTTTCTCGTTTTCCGTTTACTGTCATGCCATTGTCCGTTCATTTTTGCCAGACTCATGCGTTTGACTTTCCATCTTTATTTTTCACTTAGTCTATAATTCGAGAGCCTTTTATAAAAAAAATATTACACACCAGAAGACTTTGTTAAAAGATAAAGTTTGAATATAATAGCAGAAAAAGGCCAGTGTACCTGAAGTACATTTGAAGACCAGGTTATATATATTACATGAATACAGCATAATAAAGCTGGTTTAATTTGAATTACTATCCATTAGGGACATTTTCTGACGATAATTAATCAAATCTGACAAGTTTGATTAAAAACGGAAAATAAGCCCGTAAACGATTTAACGTTACCGTACCCTCTTTACTTGTCGCATGTCGGCATCTTCAAATGGCAAATTTATTTTACACAAATTCGTTGACATGCCATGATGGTAGATGGACACTACAGCACAATATAAGCTGAGCTGGAAATTACAATTGGTGAGTAGAAATGAATAATATTTTAAAACATGCCTATCAGACATGAGAATAATCATTGATCCGGCCAAGAGTGTGAAGGTAAGATGTTTACATTTGTTACATTTGTGCATACAGGTATGAATTGACTTTCTAATACACCACATTCTTGTACAGTAACTTGTTCAAAGGCAAAGTAAGAATTTGGGCTTGTAAACAAAATTATTCCTGTGATTGGACCCCCCCTCCTTTTTGGAAGATCAATGCATGATTTGAAAAAGGTACATATAAACTATGGTTTAAATCCTCCCTTTTAAAAAGGGCTGGATACACACCTGTTTATTGCCTAAACCATTGTGTGTATTCACAATGGTTTGGTTGGGGGGGGGGGGGGGGGGGAGGGGGGCCTATTACCAGACCTAACCCCCTGATGGAGTAACCCTAGTCCAAATAATTATGACGTCTGGCAAGGCTATTTTATTTTTTTTCTGAGACGCCTTCCTAGGACGTTGTAGGAAGGCGTCCCAGAAAAATTTTTAAATAGCCTTGCCAAACGTCATAATTATTTGGACTAGAGTAACCCTACATATTCATATTTATTGTATGTTTAATAATGTATTGATAACTGTCACGTCCTAAAATTTGCATGAAATATCTGTCACTGGATTTTTTTATAACTCATAACCAACCAATCTTCACATGTATGTTACAATGATGATGCACCTATTTATATAGCCACTGGTGGGTGATGTACAATAATTATAATTTATCACATATTAGTTATGAATACCTTCAAGGCTTGGGTTTGCATATGCAATAACCTCTAAATTGCCGGGGGCAAAAAAAAGAGTATATTGATATTGTGCCCTGATTCCAAATGATGTGACAGCATTGCGTCCTTAACGACAATTTTTTTTTACACTTTTGTGATAAGAAATTTAAGATAATTTTCCAGGCATGTTTCATTAAATTGCAGGCGGGGAACCAGAGGGGGGTTCCAGGGGTTGAAACCCTTTCTCTTTTTGAGGATCAATGCATTTGAATTGGGACATGTAATTGGAACCCCCCTTTGTCCTGGTTTTAAAAATGGCTGGACTCTCCCCTTAATTGTTATCAATGATTTGTTTTGCTCTAAATTTTGTAGAACTTAAATATAACATGTTATAATCTATGCATACCATTGCTTTGTCATGTATGCGAAAAGGTTGATTCATTCATAATTTTGAGTTACTTATTGCAATTGGAAATAACGTTGATAAAGCTAACAGCATTATGCCATGATGTTGATGGGATGTTCTGATTGGACAAAAAGGAAATTGTGAATTGAACAAATAGCAAACTTGAAATTCATAGGAAAAAAAGTAGGAAATTGGAATAATGAAAATTCATAGTTTCAGTGATTATCTTACAATCATCATGATCATTGTCAATACTACAAGTGCATCATCATGATCATATATATCTGAATTCACCTTGGATAATTATACATTTAAGATAAGAATTTGGATATAATAAGAATTTCTTTGCTGGCGTTGCTACTGTTGGCTTCATGTACCACCAGCTGGGAGTGTTAAACCTTTTTGACCTTTCGTGAGGGTCTGTCAAGGTCCGTCACAATAGGTTAGTGTCATATATGCATGATTATGGAAGTTTCACCAACCTAGACAAGCTTTACAGCCCTGGCACGGTTATTGGTTGCACTTAGAGTCAAATGACAGCTTGCTGTATACATTTGTAGTTCAAATAGTCTGAATGAATCTACATGTATGGTGACAATCTTCTAAATTACTGTTCATTCTGAAACTGGCATTTTATACTAGTACATGTAGTAGTCGAACATATTAAACAATACATGTACTTCAATGTATCAATTTATTTTGTCTCGCCTTACATGAAAGTCATGAAAGTTGGTTGTATATATGCAAGAAATATGTATTACAGTCTTGGGGTGATGATGTAAGCTATTTTTAATAGAGCTTTACATTTATAAAAGCTAAAAGAGCTGGTTCAGGGAATGAGTCTAAAATATACTGTGACATTTTATTACATGTAATTGGATACATTTTATTGTATATGAGTACCTTGCAAGGTCTACTTGTCTATCAGGTTAGGTTGACCTGACCTTAATTTTATTTCATGGATAATCTAAGTGATTTAGGTTATTTCAGTTTAATACAATGTTAACATGGTTAGGTTTGTTTCTCAGATACTTCGTAATGAAATTAGAGACTGGAAATGGGGAATGTGCCAATAAGACAACAACCTGACTACAGAGCAGACAACAGCAGAAGGTCATCAATATTTGAATTGTTTCTCAGAAGCTGTAAGCTACATTGAACATGTTGGAAACAAACATAATTATTTAAAAAAGGGGGGGTTCCCAACCCAAGACAAAAGGGGGGGTTCCAACTATATGTCCCCATTCCATGATCGTCCAAAAAAGGGGGGTTCCAACCCCCTGAACCCTCCCCCTGGATCCACCACTGGGTATGAATTTTGATGAGACGACTTGCATTACTTAAACTATAAACCATGTAGACCAAGTGATTTTCTTTTTAGTCACTATATAATAGGTCACTGCACACCCTTCAGTAAAGACCAAAAACTTAAACTTCATGATGAGCACCCTATAAATGGCTCTGCTTGGAAAGAGCTAGGCTTCTAACAGAGTTAATGTAAAAAAATCAGACGAGAACCCAACAGTGATGACAACTTGATTTATACTAGTATACATGAGCTACAAACAAACAAATATGTGATAAACAGCAATCAACAAAAACACTACAGACACAAAATTAAGGGGAGACTATTTAAATATAAAAAAGAAGATGTGGTATGATTGCCAATGAGACAACTCTCCACAAAAGACCAAAATGACACAAACATTAAAAATTATAGGTCACCGTACAGCTTTCAACAATGAGCAAAGCCCATACCGCCTAGTCAGCTATAAAAGGCCCCGATAAGAAAAAGTAAAACGATTCAAACGAGAAAACTGACGGCCTTATTTATGAAAATAAATGAACAAAAACAAATATGTAACCAAGGATTTGTATAGTGTCTCATTATACAAATCCTTGATGTAACACAAAAACAAACGACAACCACTTAATAACAGGCTCCTGACTTGGGTTTATTTACCTTAATGTAAAGTAAATAAAATTAACTAATGTCTTGTACAAGTATTACCCTGACGTTCCGTGAAAATTGTTTTCAAAAATATCATTTGTCCATAATTCTTTTATGTAATAAACTTCTTTAAGGTTCATGTGGACCCTATGGCTAAAATGGCCGTATTTTCACCTCAAAATTTACTCCACATGAACCTTAAATAAATTCAGACCTTCACCTGTCTGATCACCAGCATGGCTAAAGGTATTACTCCCAGATGTATTGGCAGGTGACACCTCCAGGTATTCAAGCGATTTCCTGTCGGACTTGCAAGTTCATGCATCATTTCACTTCTGTCAGTGTACACGACCGAAAACTTGAATCTTTCCATTTTAAACTTTCAGGTGCATAGGTAATCATTTGATAATATACATCTCTGTCATGCGTGTCCGATAGTGATACACTAGTCATTACTGTTTATAAATAACATTTCTCGTGTAAAGAATATTATTCATAAAAATTTAAATAATTCCAAAAAAGAGATTTGATAAAATAAAAATTTGCTTACACATTTTTTCCAATGGTAAATTTGGGGAAATGTAAGTACTCGTTGTCAAAAGTAAAGGCCAGTTTGAAACATACAAGAAAAATTGATTTAACAAAAATATATATATACGCACTTAACGACCATTCTTTTATACGCCTTGATAGAAAGTTACGGAACTATAGATAGTTGCAATTTAAAATTATATACAGTTTTACATTGAACATAAAAAAGAAATAACATTGAGAATGGAAATGGGGAATGTATCGAAGAGGAAGCGGAAGGTCACCAACAGGTCTTCAATGCAATGTAACGAGAAATTCCCGCTCCTGGAGGTGTCCTTTAAACAAATATATACAAGTTCAGTGATAATGAACACCATACTAATTTCCAAATTGTACACAAGAAACTAAAATTTAATAATACAAGACTAACAAAGACCAGAGGCTTCTGACTTGGGACAGGCGCAAAAAATGCGGCGGGGTTAAACATGTTTATGAGATCTCAACCCTCCCCCTATACCTCTAGCCAATGTAGTAAAGTAAACGCATAACAATACATACATTTAAAATGCATTCAATTCAAGAAAAGTCCGAGTCTGATGTCAGAAGATGTAACCAAAGAAAATAAGCAAAATGACAATTAAACATAAATAAACATGCAATTTGCCCCCTCCCTTTTTGGGAAAAAAATTGGTTGCTTATATAGGGAATCACTGAACCCTGACTGGAGCGGTCCCTCTCTTAGGTCAGTCAGTGGGCCATCACTTACGAAAATTCCTGGATCCGCCACTGAGCATGTTATCATGGGATGTCGATGGACTATTGTATACCAAAAGAAGAAGAAGAGAACCAATTTGAATTAAAAACAGGTCGATATTTAACCTGCTCTGGTTCGTCGAAGTAATGGACAAAGTAAAATCACAGATTTCTATTTAAATAAAATTGTTCTCGAACAAAGGAAGGAATTCGTCATCACAATTGTTGGGTATAATGTATTATAATGTGAACATCGTTCTGAAGTACTGTATGCCAAATTTTCTGTTCCAACATGCACGTTATATATATGCTACTGGACGTCCCAAGAGAATTTTCTGTTCCGACATGCATGTTACCAAGAGATGTGAATATTTTCTTGGAAAAGTATTCAGTAACAAAGTTTCAAATTAATATCGGGATTTATTTTCTTTCTTGATATATTCAGTAACAGCAAAAAGAATAACTTGACTGCTTGTCCGCTAAATTGGGCTGTTCTTGCCAGATAAAAGACTTATAGTTATATAACTCGAAAAATTTTAATTTGTATTTTTTTTTAATTTATTTTCATCACTAGATAGCTGAAATTTATTGGGAAACTTGCATTTCGGGCATATTTTTTGCTTCTTAGCTCGTATTAAAGAGTGTTATAAACTTTTTCAAATGTTGAATACGCAACCAACAAATGGAAGTTTTTAACGACCTTGACTGGCTATACAGCCCTTGCACGGTCGGCCCTGGCTTGCGCCTTTTTGGGCATTAAATAATTTAATATGTTTACCATGTGGTAATTTAAATAATTTAGAATGATAAGAAAGTTTAATAAAAACAGAAATTTAAAAAGCAAAAATTTGGATAAATAAATGAATAAAAAAAGTAAAAAATTTAAGATTAAGTAAATAATAAAATAATAAAAGAATATAATACGCAACCAAATCTCCAAGTATTATTTATGTTTCTGGTAAAGGCGTTTGATTGGGTATTAGTTTGAGGTAGGCGTGTTTTCGGAAACATTCCTCCAATCAGACCTATTTGACATACATGTGTGCGCTGATGCGTGTACACTGGCTATTGTAACGGCACGTGTGACTGTCTCATATCGAAATCTGTCGAGCGTGACCAATGTTTATTGCAGAACTTTTTGTCATGTGGTCAAATTATTTGACATACAAGTTTTAAATTTGCATTTTGAAAGATTATTTTCGGAAGTTGTCCCGTATATACTATTCTAAAGTGTTAGAGAGAAAAAAAACAAGACTTTAAAGGAAAGATACATATCAACGGAGAATATAACCTGAGAAAACTATACTAGTCTACTAGCATAATAGTCAAAGATATAAAACATGTATTATATGGCTCTGATATTAAATTCAACGTGTTCTGGAAAATTTTGACAAAATATAATTGCACGAATTTTTAATCGATCGCTGACCTTTAACTCGAGAAGTGACTTGTGACTGTTATAAACATGCAGAGACAATTCTATGCATTATGGTTTAAGTTTAGAATGAACACACTATAGTTATACATTTTCCTTTTAAATATCAAATAGACAATCACCTTTCGGATAGACTTGCTTTTTCTTTCTTTTCGTAAAAATTATCATTCGTCCTTTTAGAGACATAAATTACAAGTTATATATGTCTCTGGTTTATTATATTTGATTACTTCAAAAATGCTTCAAAATACTATGAGCCTGTATTGGGGTCCCAACCGATCACACAAAAAAAAGGGGCGAGTTCCAACTATATGTCCCCGTTCAAATGCATTGATCGTCTTATAAGTTTATGACTCAACGGTTTCCTCCAACAATATGGTTTGATAAATTTCTTTCGAAGTTCATTACTTTTCACATACTAAAATAAAATGATATTCATCTTCAATTACTTGTTTATCACACATAATACAAAATCTCGGTTATGTCTCAATATTATAAAATCGACAAGTTTCTATATTCAAACAGTGAGCAGATATATGCGGTATTTACAAATGAATGGTTTTATAAATATAATTTACAGCATGATCTTAATAAAATTGTTGGGGTCAAATACATCTATGCAACATACATTTAGGCGAGTCTTCGAAAAATAGTACATTTCACTGTTAAAGCTACCGTTTAATCTATCTTTGAATTCAAATTAAAACAAATTCACTTTTTTTACACCCTGATGTAACCGTATTTTTAAAGTGTTGTCATCCGTATCAATAAATTGTTTAATAAAATTGAAGTGCATGAGTATTATTAACGTCTAGGATAAGTGTGAGATTTCTCTGTTGATGGGAGTAAACAAAATTTAGCTGAATTTGTATTATTTAAATTAATGAAAAGGCAAGCTAGTGTGTGTTTGAAATGATATTGTTGAAATGGATTTATAGCATGAAAAATGTGTGTAACTGATTTTACGTTGACTTGGACTGCGAATTTGAAAATAATATATTTGTGAAATCACATTCTACAAGATGTCATATTTTGTAAGTACGTTTAATATACTCTATAACCTTTCATTCTAATTATAGTATCTTTGAAATGCATTTTATAGCGGACTATGCGGTATGGGCTTTGCTCATTGTTGACGGCCGTACGGTGACATATAGTTGTTAATGTCTGTGTAATTTTGGTTTCTTTTGGACAGTTGTCTCATTCGCAATCATACCACATCTTCTCTTTTATATTTATATAGCTATTACTTGCAACTGCCACATGTACATGTTCTAGACTCGTGTCGCTGAAAGAGGTCTCCTTTCAAGTTTGAAAATAGGTGGAAAAAAGCCACACCCACTTATAAGATATATACATGCTCTCAGAGTCTGACTGTTGCATTTTGAACAAACGAGTGAAAGTCCAGCGCCATGTAGAACAAAATAGTTTCAACATTCATTTATCATTATCATGATCTTGACCTGAATGGATATATGCATTTAACTTGCAACTGTACGGTTAAACAAACCGGTTATTGATGGCTGCACAAAAATCTTTAACCTCAGACAAAACATGAAATTAACTGTTCAGGAAAAACGAAGTCCATCTAGTAGTAAAATACGGAAAAATGAAAATAAATATATGCAAAATTTTCCCCTGGATACTGTGTTTAGGACATAAAGAAGCCAATGTCCCAATTTCCCGAAATTCCATTATGTTTGACAACGATTTTGATGTAAAACAAAACTTTAACCACAGACTGAACCTAAATGCTGAATTAGTCGGCGTGAATGCTGACGACGGAACCTTTATTTTTTACCAATTAATTAAATGAAATTACGCCATATTTACCTGTAAATATTTTTTTACCTATAGCAAAAGAAAAGCAAATGGTATGTTGTCAGAGCTACCTTAAAAAAATAATAAATCCAGATCTCTTCAAAATTGAAGAAGAAAACTAAGAAAAGAAAGATTTAAAATATGTGCGTCAGTAAATGTATATAGAGAGAAGAAAACTTCACCGGCTCAACTTAAATTCCAGCCGAATTTCACTGAATAGTGGATGCTATTGGTGTTGTTACAAACAAAGATGATGACTTTTTATTGTGTAACGATCCAGAAAGCGGGATCATTTTATTAGGATGCAAAGCTAATTTAAAATTTAAAATATCTGTGTACAATTTCAGAGGAAGTTTTTGCTGGTATCTATAAAATTTGTCCAAAATATTTCAAACAACTTTATACTATACATGCATGGCTTCAAGATAGGACATTATATATGTGTCTATTCTCAACTACAAATACCAGCCTTTAAATTTAGTTCAATGATGTACAGAGACATTTTAAGGTGTAACTGTGTATATTTATACAAGTGAACGTTTTAATTCAGCATACTTTTTGTTATTAAAATGACTTAAACTCCGCCAGTCGGTAAACTGCCAATCCCGAGCCCGGATAAAGAAGGAGGGAAGTCAATCATTTAGTTATTTTATATAAATAAAAAAAAATTGGCGCAATTAGATGATTATTTTATTGGCGCAAATGATACCTATAGTTTTGAAAATTAAGTGGCGCCAAAGAAGTATTGGCGCAATTAAGTTGTGGCGCAAATGAATTACTTTTTGGCACAAATAGATATCGCCCGAAATAATAGCTTAAACCCTTTCAAACTATTCTATTAATCTCTCCATGCCATATGGCATAGGTTATGATAAGCCCTCGGGGAAAAACAGTCAAATGAATGGATAATTATTACAAGTACGTGTATTCCCGACAAACAATGACAATTACCAAATTCGTTCATTACGTGTAAATGAATGCATTTTGTAAAAACATTAAATCTGTATTTATATAACTGTACAAATCACCCATGCAGAAACATATATACACATGGAAAAAAGTATTGCAACACCTTAATTTTTTAAAACATGAAAAATTAGTCTCTTATTTTGGATGGAATATGATAAAATATTTGTAAAATAATATTGAAACGTAGTCAATGATAACATTGGCTTTAAATCGAACAAAAAATGTATGAAAAAAAAGGTTTTTTCGAACTAAAATTTTTATAACAAAATGAAGTGTTTTTTGTACAAAAAAATGCATTTTACAAGTTTTACTGTAGACGAACTTTACAATGTCAGACATTTCAAAATTAATCTTTAGAAGATTGTTCACATCATGGTTGGTCGTTATACGCCAAAGAATTAGTACTTTGAGCGCAGCTTCCATTCAATACGACGAAAGCAAGCGATCCATGGTAAAAAAGACATTTAAAGGGCACATATTTATCTTTCGTCTGACAGCACGTATACACCGCAGTTATCGTGAATTATATAAACATATAAAAAAAAAAATAACATTATTTTTTTAAGACAAAACAGAGAAAAGAACTGATAAGTGCGGGTATTCCATGCGCCTTGCCTCCTTTATGTTTCGATATTTTAGAAATTAATTATTCTTTTATCTATCATAACACGTGAAAACTACACCGGTGAGTTCCATATATGTCTTCAACTTACAGCTGGTCCTGAAAATGCATGAAATATTTGCCACTGGACTTTTAACAACCAACAATCAATCACACTACAACTTAAAGTATATATAGTAGTGAAATACAAAATGAATATTATAATGATACAATTAGCAAATTAAATAGAATACAAATACACACTACTTTATTTAACTGACATAATTTAAAGGAATACTCTGTAAACTATATAAGTAGAGAAGCGAACAGTTTCTTTTGAATACTTAACAAACTTCCGAACAGTTCATGTTTTTTTGCTCAATTTAAAATCTTGAAAACATAAGCATGTATATTAAAAACTGACGATCAGACATCACTAATACGTGTATACACAAATTCATTAATTCTTTATTAACGTTTAGCCCTACGGCACCTTTCTATTAAGAATGATGATGAGATTAATTGTAATATATAATAGGCATGTACTTTCTTACGTTACGGATCATTGATTTTGTTACCTGTTGACCCGGTTGATTACTAGCACGTGCCAGCGAACTCAACCATTTTAACTAAAATAGATTTTGTTTAAGTTAACGCCATATGTATACTAAGTACAGTATACCTATCATATGGATTAGAAAATGCATAGTATACGGTGATACTTTAACACTGTCCCGACAGAGACTGAATGAATGCAGTATGATGATCAGGTTTCGGGATCCGAGAAGTCTTTTTTCGAATTTCCGGATGTCGGGAATATTTTTTTCCAACTTAAATAGAGTAAATCTCACTAAATTAATACACATGCAAACAAAAAGCAACAGCTTCAACGGTTAACTAGGACATATATCAACAGAAAACAAATTAAAGCAAATGTCATAGTTACATAAAACCAAAATATTCATGTGTTAATTTGCCTCCGGTGCATTTCTGTGGATCCTTAACTTTTTTAGGTTACGTTTAGGATTTTACGTGACTCATCTTCAAATACGAAAAACATTTTCACCGGTGTTCACAACATTTTAAGGTTTATGGCATACATTCTGGTGTGTATACAATTAACATACGTCCTTGCATTTAATTACCAATATACATTTATATAAACTAACATTTATTAAAAAAATAAACAACATATATAGACGAATAATTTATTAGTTCCTCGACAAAACAAGAAAAGAAATAAAGAATCAACAGAAGATTTAATTTTTCTTTGTAATTAATCAAAATAATACTTCAAACAAATCCTAATATAAAAAAAAAAACATATATACAAATTAATCTAAAATGCATTATCGAGTAGAAGGGGCGCAACTCGTGTTATCAAACCGGTATACTAAACGGATCTAAACAGGGTCTGAACATGTTGAACGTAATTTTGTATCAATGGTCTGTTTTGGTCTGACACGGTCTTAACGGGTCTAAACAACCCGCTAGACGATTCAGTCTTTTCCGTCTTGATACGCCTTAACGAACTGATTTACATGATGAGGCTATCGATCTGAACGGCGACTAAACGATCTGAAATATCTGGACGAATTTATCTAGCGGTAAATCCAGTCAATCAAGATGTGATCAGACCAAAATGGCCGTTTCAGACTGAAATCGGGCTTCTAGTGCTAACAAGAAGACGAACACCAAATAAATCGTTTTAATGTAGGATACTTTTTTAACAGACAACACCTGAGTGAGACAGTATATAGTTCTTTGGGATTTTTTTATTTTCAAATGACACCTGTGGTCAAAGAGGTGGAATCACAGTATCCCCGGCTTCCAACACCGAGGTTGTACTTGGATTGTCAGTTTATTTATCAAATATTGGTGGTTGTTCTCTGTCACTCTTGGTGTCCCCAACGATGAAAACTGACGGCAACCGAATAGCCCAAAAGTGCAGAAACTGTAATCAAGCATTGTATTTGTAAAACCATAGCAAATTTGAACTTAATGATTTTGTATATTGTCGTAGCGTATTGATTATAAGGAGATTTTTTGGCTGAAGTAATTAGCATATATAACGTTTGCGAGAGTCGCTTAAAATGCCACTTGACCAAATATATCCTGTTACACATACAATTGAAAAAGGGAATGGTTAATGTGTCAAAATAGTGTTTGTTGCGACATTACTATAGCCAAAGCAATGTACGAAGCACCAGTGAGGTGTTTAAACGATTTCCGACGTGGAAGTTTTTTCAACAGGTGGCATTTATAATATTTTACAAACCAATTCAGATTGGACATGCTTGCGTAAAGTTATTTATAATGCAAAGCCAAACGCCACAGTGAGTTTAACGGACGGAACAGGCCAAGTTCCAGACAACATATAAATATCTCGTCAAGCCTTTGGTTTGAATGTCCTTGTTAATTGTTAAAATTCTGTTTTGCAGTCTCTTACCATACAGACAAAGTTGATCTAAAGTAACTTAAAAAAATTATAACGTTTATTTTACTTTTTAGTCTCTTACATCATGTGTGTGTCTCTATAGTTTTGCTCTGGTGGCTATTGCAAAACGAGGAAAGATAGTCATATGACAGGGTGTTATTCTTCTTTAAACGCAATCAAATACCTCAGTCATGCCATGAAATGTTCAACTTAGCATGCAATGTTAGTCGATATCTCTCATTAGTAATACCATAAAGTGTTATCAAGAGCTGAATAAGAATTTAACTTCGATTTCTATATAACATGTCATTGTTAATAGTAAAATAATGTATGATGCATAAAATATTGTGTTTTCGTTTTCTAGTTGATGTCTTCGATATCATGAACATATATTTACTGTGTAAGGATTTCCGTACAGCACTTTTTTTTAATCTTTGTAAATAAAAACTCATCAAAGACACAAGTTTATTACTTTTGAACGCTAGACGGACATTTTGCTAAATTAAACTGAATATGTGTGATTTTGTCACTATAATTACGAGAGGATAACAAACAGACTATAACAAAAAACACGACCAACTAGCATAGGAATGCAACGCATTTGAAATCCATGGACGAAAATACTTAATTATGATTATTATAACATAATAAGCAATTTGCTCGAGGATTAAGCGTTGTAACGTTGGTTGACACTTTTAATGCTTAGTTAAGCCTTTTAAGGGTGTTAAATGGACCTTGGGCCAATTGCAACTATTTATGCTGTATATAATCTACAGATAAATTGAAGCACATTGTAAAGCGTTCAATTACCTTTGTGTTTCTATTAAATTAACATTTGTTTGCGTTTTTGCAAACTCTATATACCTGTTAAATATCCTAGAAAGACATCGCTATTAGTGTCTATATATATCCAATAGAATTAATGTAATGATCGGGTCTCCACAATTAACCTGAATTCGTAATACTACTATAACTATTTGAAACGTCAATTAATTTTACTGGATAGATTTCAATTGAGTTCACAAAATTAAAACACCATTATTTATCATAAAATTGTCTGGGAATTAATGTTTTATTTTATACTCCTTTATGACGGCAGTGACTCCAATTTAATAAATTTATCAAGGTGATTAACTGACATTGTAACATTTTGGATTCATGATTGATATAGGACCAATCAGAAATATAGACGACATTCTATTTGGTACACACTTTAAAATAAAAGGAAGATATTACCAATTATGCCTGAATATTTTTCAAAACACAATCAATGTAAAATGTTATTTATTATGTTTTAATTTGGTTTATCATCGCCTTTGAGCTGTGTATGTTGGGAATGCAATGCATTTGCATCATTGAAAATAAATGAAAACAAATTGACTACATAATAAGAGATTAATTAAGTGCTACTAACCATAAGTATAGGCGTTCGATTGCCGAAAATCATCGTTTGATAACCAAACCTATACCAAAAATGTTATATTGGTCAATTAAATGTATTTAAAAATAATTCTCGTCGTTGTACTCTTTTTAATATCCAACTTAAGCGCTGTTTAACAAAGACAAACTAGTATCACTATAAGATGTTCAACAACCAATTATTCAACTACATTTGACCATATCAATGTTGAAGAATAAAAGATAGTAGGTTAACGATGAGGCGGTATTCCTCAGACTCATATCGCAAAGATAAATTGCAACTTGCATGGCAAAATAATAGAAATATATATTTATAAAAAAAACAATTTAACAACAAACACATGAATTAAAAAAAGGCAGTGTAACACGAAATAAACGGAAAAATTAATGCCCTATTATTCGTTTTTTTCGTAGCCG
The DNA here is from genome assembly GCF_036588685.1 of Mytilus trossulus. NCBI lineage: Eukaryota > Metazoa > Mollusca > Bivalvia > Mytilida > Mytilidae > Mytilus > Mytilus trossulus. The sequence goes on from NW_026963294.1 coordinate 4,362,019, forward strand.
TCAAAACACTATCTGTTTCGTAAACTTAAAAAAAAAATATGCAAAAGGTTCAAATGTTGCGTTCTAATGTGAGATGATTGTATCAAGGACACAATAATCTTCAGGAAATGTCTCAATATATGCCATTTGAAATTTTATTTAGTCGCATTACAAATATAGTATATCTATAAATGTTACATGATCGAAATTGTTTACCCTTCTCTTACTTGTTTAATAATGATTGCTGTGTATACAATTTGACAACATTTTGCAGATGATGCTGATTGGATTGCATATTGGAAATTTAATTTCCTTTTGATTGCTTAAAATAAGTTCGAAAGATACCAGATCGAAAATAAACTTGAAGGCCATGGATAAGAAAAAGGACAAACGAACAATAATAGTACACAAGACACAACATTCAAAACTACATGTTATGCTTGGGCTGATGGCAGGTGCTCTGGAAGGGTGAGCAGATCATACTCCACTTGTGGCACCCTACGTGTTGATCATGTTATAATAGACTTCGTAATTATTATAAGTCGGTATATCAATTAATTGGGATATTAACCTTAACATGTTTAAATAGACACAATTTGCAGTATAACAACAATTTCCACCCAGAGGCAAACTGTGTAATCATATATCACAGACATGGAAATAAAACTGATTTATAAATTTTATTCAAAGAAGCATACACAGAGATCTGAGAACAACCCAAAATGTTCTTTTCTGAAATTGATTTGAAATAAAGAATAGAGAATCATACTCTCAAATGTACTTGCCCGATAATTTACACATTGAATGATTATACATATAAGATTTCATATACATCATATGCGTTCGATTCAGACTCCCGGAACACCTCACATCAGGAATATATATATATATATATATATTTCCACACACATACCCAATCAAGTAAAATATCATACGACCTAAAAATAAGTACAAACTAAAGACAAGAAAAAAGGGAAAATGAGAAGTAAACAGCGTGCTTGGTTAATAACATCAGTACATTATAATTGAATGAAATAGTGTATAATTTGTAAAATAAGTATCTAATATTTATTAAGGTCTTGGTACACATTGGTTGATTGTCCTTGCCAATAAACCAATAAAGTTGTATAAAGTCCAAGTAACAGCTGCAGTGTATTGTCTATCGTTTGAAATGAGAAATGAATACCACATACGCGTGCGAAATTGCAATATTGCTGCTAAGGTATTTCACATTTAAAACGTTCTGCGGTTGTATGTTCAATTATCTAAATCGAGAGGAGAAAAAATCCTAGTTTTTATACGATTAACACCGTTATTGTTAGTGATGAAACAAGACGATTAAAAAGAAAAGAAAATTCCCTAGGTCAACATACGGTCATCATTTATATACATATGTCAATTGAACACGGTATATACCATATATAACAATAGTCTAGACAAATTTTGAACATAAGTCATCATTATATATTGAATCTATGTCAGATGCTCTAACGGACAGAACATAAATTAATTTCTATCAATAAAATTTCAGAGGAAACCAATGTATGTATGTGCAGACCTATCAGAACCCGTTAAGGTTAAAACAGTAATTGCAGTATTGAATGCATCTGATTGATTAAGGAAGCCTTATTCATATAATATCTTATTGACATAAACCTTAACATGTACATCTTATAAATCGTTTCATAGGTTATGGTTTCTCATTGCTTCATACTGTGTTAGTCCTTTTCACATGTTCGACTCCATCATCACTAACAAGCCCTGTAGACAAGGTGCGTGTCTGGCGTTCATAAATATAACTTAGATTATTTGCCATAGATTTATAAAAATCAACAACAAGAAAGGTACCATACAAATTGTCTATAACATAAGCGTTACAAAATGCTAACAATTATACATGTTGGTACATAAACACTTAATACCATTTTTCTTTGTCACTGAGTTCGATAAGCTTTTTCATCAAAGACACAATGTTTCTATTGTTTGTATCCATGAGTCAAAATATCACCTCTCAGCACCTAAGCAAGTTAGTAGTTCGAATACGATTTGGTGTTAATGTATTCAAAACACGGAAAATTACACTATAAATAATGATTTAATGTGTTATGTCTGAAGTCTAATCGCATACTAGAAGTATTATTGGCGTGTTTTTATCCCAACAAGTTAGATAATATTGACTGTTTCGGACAGACAGTAATCTCTTCAAACATCGTTAGAATTCAGTCAATTGGCACATATAGGTTTCGGAATCACTTTTTATACCATCCATATTGACAGTGACAAAGCTATTGTACTGTTCCATAGTAAGATCCAAATTGTTCAGTCAGATAATTGTTTTTATTACTTCATCTATATCTGTTTGTTCAATGACGACATATGCTTATACTGCTTTTTTCTACGATATAACAGAAAATATAAGATAGTATATACTTATAATTCTCAAGAAATATAATATAGCCGGTAACGTCGTAAATGTATTGACACTAGCTGTATCAATTATCAATACGTAAGTTAAGGTTGAGTAACACAGCATTAAGATTTACACAGATACACTCATCATAAAATAGACTCTTTACTCAGAACGTATCGTGTCGTCTATACATTATTAATCAATATTATATCAATAACAATATCGAATTGCAATACTATTCTGATTTAAAACTAAACGACACAAAATAACAGAGAGAAGCCATAGAAAGTATTATGTAAACTGACACTTCAATGCCAAAAAAATCAAACAAAAAGCAGTACGATTCATTTCGTTGGTACCCATTTTTGAGGATAGCGGAATGCCTGCATGTTTTAGTGATATTTAATTAGGTTGATATGCAGTCTACATAAACACCTGCAGAAAATTTACAATAGGCTGAACATTTCAAATCGTGGTTCACCTGAAATCCACGAAAATTGGTGTCCAAAAATATGTAACGTAATGCAAACAATTGTTTCTTTGCTGTCAAACAGGTTACGGATCTCGTCGATAACGACAACAGTAGTAAACAGCTGTTGAGCAGTCATATATTGATTGAGTGAAAACAAATCCAGGAAACAAACTAAAACCGAAGGAGATACATCAATTTAAGAGAACATATACGACACAACAGAATCACTGAAGTGCATAAAAAAAACAACACCAACAATGCAACATACATATGAACGAACAATCATATAACACCATCACTACATTTGGACTTGGTACAGGATATTTTAAGAAGAAATGGTGCGTTGAACTTGAAAATGGTAGATGAATTACTATTTGTTCAAAACAAAACACTCATCAATATCATAATGTCATTCTAATATTAAATATATGTAACTTATGAATTAAAAAACTACGTAAGAACTAAATAAGATATATGTCAGATACTTTATATTTGAATCTTCAAGATATTTGAATTGCAAACGCTTGTTTAAAAGAAGGGATACAAACAAAAAAGATGCAGACTAAATGAGAGCGTATGAATGCCTAGATAACGGTCAGACATGTTTATAATTCAAAGCATATCTTGAATAGTCAAATAAAAAGTGTAGATTTTCAGATCCATATGTCATTTTTTTTTTATAAATTTACTGTTCACAAAAGTATGAATTATCCGAAAAACTGAGGCTTTTCTTATTTCAGACACACATTGCTTTATACGTATTTGGCACATTTTTTTTGGAATAGTTGGTCCTTAATACTCTTTGATGTTATACTTTTTCGGCTTTTATATTATTTTGATGTAATCGTCACTCATGAGTATTGTGTAAAAGAAACGCACATTTGGCCCGCTAATACAATAATTTATACATATTTTAATCATCTGCAATATGCACTTCGATACGATTTCAAACATACAACTGATATTTGAAAAGCTATTCAAATACAAATAAAATTCAAAGTTAAATGTTATAGCAAATGTATAAATAACAAAACTGGTAAACTGTGTCTGTTTCTTGTTTGAATTAATTGTTGTAATACTGTTTTATCAATAATTTCAGTTATCCCAAAAAAGTTATTCTAGTCGATATATCTGATAACAGAAAATGCATTTTTAAAAGAGCAACAGACACTGTTTTACGGAATTTGAACTTGAGCACTATGATGTCAATTCAGATATTGCTATAAAAATCCAGTGTTTTGAACATTTTATTAACAACGGAATGTCATGAATGTAGTCTATAAGCATACATATCGCTTCTTAAAATCACTACTCTAAATTGGCTTATTATTTGACTGGTATCGTTAGTGATTTAATTTGCAATTCAAGCAATCGGTGTTCAACAAGGTTTTTTCAATGGTTTGAACCATTTTTCGCTGTTTTTCGTTTCAGAGCATTACGAATTTTCATTTTTACCTAATAATTGGTTAAACAAGTTATTAATCAAATCAAAACAAATCAAAAACAAGTGAAGAGATTTAATAATTAACTTTTTTCAACAGCTACCTCAAGCATGTAGAAGATATGATAACCAATAACCGGATTTAAAAAATGTTACAAACATTTAATTAAAAGCAGCTGAAGCATTTAGTTTAGAAAGCGTTGAATAATGAACAAATTTGTTAAAGTACTTCTACAATTTCTTAATGAAAGATGGTTTGCTTCAACAAAATGTGAGCTGATCAGGATTAAAATAAATGATTTTTATAACGTTACGAATAATACGCTTATTTTGAAAATGCAATTAACAGATTTGCTTCATTTACAATTGCATTAAGCGATTACTATACAAAGATAAGTATTTTAAATATGTCTTGTTAAACACACGGAAATCAAATTACTTTTATGTTATTGTTTTCTTTGTGTTCTAGGTTCAATAACTAGTTTTGTATCGAACACATATATGTGTTTTTTTTTTAATACCAAACCCGTATGTAACACATTTACTTCTACATAACTTTAATGAACAAATAGTCCAATTAAAAAAAAAACAATGCTTTAGTGCATACTGATATGTATAGACTGTCCAAATCACTATCCTGTTCATTGGATGTTGCATTCAATGAACAGGATAGTGACTTAAGCACTATGATTTCAATTTAGATATTGTTATAAAAGTCAATTATTTTGAAAATTTGGAAAAGTGTTATTAGATATTGTTATATTAATCCAGTGTTTTGAATAGACTGAAAATATTATAATGTTTGTTCATTATTAGATATGGTTTAAAAGTATTTCTGGTTTCCCCGCTTCTTTAAAGATTATATAATTAGTTTTCCTGATTGAATTGTTTTTCGATTATCATGTGTGTGCCTTTTGTAGCCGGTTGTTTGGTGTAGGCCAAGGGTTTCGTGTTGAAACCATTCGTAGACCTTCAATTGTTGACTATTACACATTGTGACTTGAATAAAGATGTGTCTAATAGGAACACTATTTTTCAAATCTTCAGATATGGTAAATTATATTTCAGTTATTTGTTCCTTTTTAGTTCTTTTAAGTATGGTTTTGCAACAAAGAGTTGCACGCCCTAAGCTTATTCTGTTTTAAACGCGTTTATGTATATTTCTGGCATTCGGATTTCATTTCGTGCGATGTCAATAGCAGAAACCCAACTTTACCACACACAAACTTAACGTTACATTATAGAGTGTCAATGATATGTAATATTCGTATAATCTTCAAACAAGAACTTCATTTGTTTAATTTAGTGTGTTAGTATAAAGTTCATACATGTGAACGAAAATTGCTTGTTTGCTCCAAATAATTAATTGTGTCAAATTAAATTTTAGATATCAAACACCTGTTTTAGAAAACAAAAACATAATTATGAACACTTAAAAAGAAGACGAAAAGCAACATGAACAATGAATATGATTTTTATTCAAATATCAAATGAATGTTTTTGAATGGTTTGCTCGTTGTAGTGCAGTGATTTTTTGTGCGAGTTGTAAAGAACTAAATCTCATTAGCTTTCAAAGACAGTGATTCATCTATCAACGTGTAGTGTGATAAACCATAAGGGTTGTCTGCTTGTCATAAAAACTTTTATTGTAGGAAGAAAAAATGACAGAACTTGATGAAATGGTTTTATTTATACGACTGCTTACTGTTCTAATTATCTTTGGGCAGAAACTTGAGATAATAAAAAAGTCGGCTTGTTAAAATAATGTACCGATCAAATGTCAAACAGACATTTGTTGAGTTAAATGATTTTGACATACGCCTGAAAGTCTGTTCTTTAAAGTTGTTACATTATCGTTCGTTTCTATGTGTGTTACATTTCGGTGTTGTGTCTCTGTTGTGTCGTAGTTTTTTTTTATATTTGAAAAGTTTTCCTCTGTTTTAGGTTGTAATCCAGATATATTTTTTCTGTATCGATTTTATGAATTTTTAACAGCGGTATACTATTGTTGCCTTTATCTTTAACAACGGACGTGGTTAAGTGGTGTATAGTGATAACTGTTACAAATTCAATAATAACTTATTTTGATTATTTATAATTTTGTATTTTATTGTGTTTATCGCTATAGGAGGATGTTGTTGACACAAAATGAATATGCGACACGTTTCAGATATAAATAAACCGAGTACACCAAAGACAAAAAAAGTTATGGGATAATGACACGTGTTTTTGAAGAGTGAGACGATCATACTCCACTAGTGCCACTCGTCACAGTGATCTCAAAACATACAACGTCAGTCCTGCACTCCAATTACGTAATTAATTTATCAAAATACTGCTTCTGAAAAATGTTCACACCAAAAAGGTCACATTCTAAATCAGACATTCTTACATTTTCAAATTATTATGTTTTCAAATGTTTAAATAGGTTTAAACGACCTTTATGCATTAATATAGAATACATAGCTCGCCAAACTAAGCACACATTTGAAGACTATTATATATTATTTACTTTGAAATATTTGTATGTTTAGTGGAACGTTGGTTATGCTTGTCAAACATTGTTATACATTTATTAAATATGCAGCCTCATGTTTCGTGCTTTTTTCAGATTCCTGTCAGTGTTCACTAGTTTTTTTTTAATATCAAGTTTTCGTTTCTTACATCAGATGTGTGATTCTGTCACTTTGGTTAGCTGTTCCAACTCAAATGACTTCCAAAACAATTTTAATACAGGGTCGCCTTTATAAATAATGATAGAAGCACAATTAATATGTTCTATGATTATCCCTCTTAGACACGTTATCAATGTTGTAAAGTACACTTTCGTTAATCCGGTCACCTGTATATACAAAATTGAAGAAATGTAAGAATAATTATATTCAAAAATGTACTAGCAGGCTAAGCCAACAGTTTTTGCTTTACATTTTTCGCAATCATATTAAAACTGAAACATTATCATAGGAAGCTATGGTTTGGTTATGAAACTTATAACTTTAAATAGTTTTTTTTCCCGTCAACAGGAAAACAGTAACAGTTAATAAATTACACAACTGCATGCTTTCTTCCTATTAGTTATTCAATATTGACTCGGCAGTAACGGAAATACAATGTGTTATGTGTAATCTTGTTATTCGAGTTATTCGAACGTGAATGAAATGCATATTGGTTTGTAAAGGCAAAACTATATTTAATCAAACTTAGTTCGACAACATCTAAAACGCTACAAGTGCATTAGTGCTTATCGATTCAATATTCAGGGTTTCTCATTTTGGTAAATAAGCGTTGTAATATCTGTCAGCTCCTTTGTTTAGGCTTTTCCATTTTATGTTATAACAATTTGTTCATTAAACTCATGTCTTTTACATGTTCTGTTTAGTGTATTATTTGTAATAATGTTGATCGACAATAGTGTCTATCATTATAGGGGAAAGTGTGTGAATATTTCTATATTCTTCACTGAATCTCATACATTGTGGATTGTTTATGTCAGCTATTAAAAGAAAAACAAAAAGGAAAAAAAATATCTTACACCGAAATAGCTCAAATTAATATATGCATAATATAAAAATAAAAATAGTGTCGTTCAACTCGATAATTTGTATTTATTATTAATATTTCAGATAACTTTGCTAACTACAATTATGTTACCATATACGACAAGATGCATTACTTGTATACCGATATTTAACACTTGATTCATATTCTTTATTTTCTTTCAGTCGCGTGTTTCGATTCGTATATTCTCTTTTTATCCATGAATGTCCCTGTTTTCATAATCTTATGCTATATATGTTTACATGCTATGTTAAGTAAATTTCTCACCTTTTACGATAATTATATAACAAGATTACAGACAATACAGACTAAGGCCATTATCTGATTGTCTAAGGGTTAGTTGATGCTATCACATACTGGAATGAACAGATTCCTTAGAACTGATAATATTATGCGGTAATAAGATTAACGTTTTTCTCCAGTATTTCGTTTTTCATTTGCGCTTATCTTGTCATTACTTATAGGATTTTCCTCTTGACCTTCCTTGGCTAATTGTTTTGTTTATGACACGTATTGGTCATCTCGTTCAATAGTCATGGCTCTGATTACAAAACACTATCAACAGATGTTCGCATAGTTTATTTCGGTTTATCTTTTGTCTATTTTTGTTCATTAATTTTGCATAACAACGTGTATGCTTGCTGTTAACCATTTATAACTTAACATGAGCAAAAACAGCACCGAGATAAAGGACGATATTAAATTTAGTTAGAACCAAGTGACATGAAATATCAAATGAGTACAACCGATCAATGTGCATATTTGCAATGCGATATGGGATTATTATAAATGCAGGTGAACTTTAGTTGTTAATTTCTGTTGTGGAGAGTTGTCTCGTTGACAATCACATCACATCTCCTTTTTTATATATACATTATAAAAAAAAACGGTAAAACGACAAATCCCACACATGAATGAAGTGCTAATCAACAAAGGGTGTGTTATTACTACAACATGGCCCAGACAAAGATGAAAATACATCCACAAACAAATACTCAAAACAACACACATAGTAATCTATTGTCAACGAACATTTGTGCACATCACAGGTTCTTGTAGACATATAATATATTCAATCGATACCATTGGTAAACATGCATTAATAACTAGTTATATTGATATTTGTTTAAATAAACTGTTCTTCTTTTCCGGATATAAATGATTCCTTAATAAAGTGCCTCATGTTACACAAGGCAAACATGGCAATTTAAACGGTCTCATTAAATGTTTTAGCATGACCTTTCTTGTCAAAATCTGATGTTTGCGATACACAAGTGGGAGAGGGGAAAACCACATTGGTAGAGGGAGTCAACAAACGTAGACATCTCTCAGTCTTCCAAATCAACTGTATCTATCTTAGTGTACATGTTATACATGCGCTAACCTAAATAGTCATACTTCTGCCACCGTGTTGATTGGTCACAACGGTAACAATCGATTAACTTCGGTTTAAAAACACACCAAATAATAATTAGCTGCCATATTTCCACAACAATACTGATCAAGTGGAATATTTATGGACGCTGAAATGATATGGATACTAAGAAAATGATTAAAAATCTAAAACAGAAGACTATGTGCATATATAATACATGCATGCATTTATTCAATAATTGAATAAACATTGGTTTACACTTTTAATCGTTTTGTGTGACTTGAAAGGCAATGTTAACATGTAAGTTGTTGATGAAAATAACAAAAAAAAAATCAAATATCATACTAGATGCTATATTGAGTATTAGTTACTTAACGAAGTCAATACTTGTGCGATTTTAATGTAGTAGGAACGTTATGTACGTCTTTATTCTCATTATTTCTATCATTCTGTCAAATTATTTTCGTCTGATCTTAATGATATGATCTAAACTATCACTTTTTTTTCGGATACTGACTTGATATAATTATACGGTTGTCTTCTTCGGAATCTGTACTCTATTTTGGGATGGTAATCCTTACTTCCGGTTTCCGTTACAAAGAGTATGGTGAAATCAAACGAAGTTAAACGTTTTCCCAGAAGACAATTTCCGACAAAAACAAGTATATTTTTTCAACGAGTTCGGTAGAGTGTTCGTTGTTGTATACTGTTGCAGATCATTTGTTCAAATCTAAAATATTTGCTTACTGGGCTAAAATTATAATTCTGTCATTTTTTCTTCTTCAAGAGCTTTGTATGACGGTTGTTTGCCAATTTATAATTAAAGTTATAACGCCTAAAAATATAGAACTTTAACAGTTATGGCTGCTCTATTTACTTGCAGTTTTGTAGATGTTGAAGAATCGTCAGTCATAAGTTGTGACCTATTTACAAATATAATATCCATGACAAGTTTCAAGTTTTCATTTAATGACCGTTTGATAAAAATTAAAAAAGAATATGTATAATTTGCAAGGTTGCAAGGTTTAACATTTTACAAAGAACGCAGAAATTTCTAAGTACTAAACAATATTGCGTGTGTCTCTGCGGATTTCCTTTGTTTTATTTAATTTATACATTTCATCAAACTAAAAGCTACTTCATCTTGGCTTTATATAAATATATTTTTTTTTGCTATAAAGAAAAAAAATAATGCAGTCATCTAGTTTATAATTCTGAAGAAACATATTGCAATGCTGTATGGTGAGTTATATACTAAAATAACACATTCTATTTTGAAATTCATATGTATTCATTTTATTTTAATAACATTTCATGCGTTGAACACAGGCGTAATTCATTTATGAGGACATAGAATCGATCAGCGAACTTTTAGATGATAATTTGAAAAGGAATATTTTCGCTGGCTCTTTCCAATTACTTGTTTTGAAACAACTCACGCAAACAAACATCTCCGTCTTTTATGTGAATATTTGTATATTTCTGTTAAATCACTTGTATCCTAATATTTGTCTTCTTACTTTTGAATTCATGGTAGTTTAATATTTGGTGGATGAACAATTCAGAAGAGAGTTAATTGAAAAAAAGAAAATCAACTAAAAGAACATATCTTTTTTTTTGAAGGATGTATCATTCAGATCGGATAATTCTTTTGTATTGTCGTATTTTATGTTTGTCATTCTTAAGGTGGTATGGGTGTCTTTCGCCATCTTGGATTGTAAAAAACAGAGAATCTAAGGTCCATATTTTCTATCAAATTAGCAAAATTTGATGCAAGTATGCAGATTTTTCTAGTGTTTTTACATTTAACAGATCCAATTTATAAGAATATAACGCATAAATATAAATATATGTACAAGTGTAGATTATTTTTGGTTGTTTGTAAATATTTTGAAATTGTCATTTTAAGGGGAGGTAACTCTAAAATAGTGCATTTTCTGTTGGATTGTTCATGGAATTTTCCTACTTTGTATTTTAGCCGGGAAAAACGCACGGTGACCCTATATTTTCTTTTGATATTATCAAAGCATTGTTTGAAAGCTATATTTTCCTAATTTATTTTACAATTCTATCATTTCGTTTAGTTTCTATTCACAAAATGGTGTTTTTTCCTGTATAATCCATACAAAATGTGTCATTTTGTCACGACCCGTAGCTTGAAAAAATGCACGGTGACCTATCATTTTTTATAATATTTTTCAACATGTATCAATAGATACTACATTTTGGCAAAGTATGAACAAATTCTATCATTTTTTTTATTTTAGACTCCCATACCACCTTAAATCTGTAACAGATTACAAATTTAATTTTCGTTTTAACGTATAATTCTCAATTAAAAAAAAAATCATCGTCTAGAAAATTTACCACTAGCTAATTGGAAGTTTCCGCGTGTGATGATCTAAACATTATGTCTCAATGACATTCGATTGAATGTAAATAATTGATGTCTCGTATAAAACCCTAAAGGGAAGACTGCGTTAATACAAAACGATACAGCACATCATCTATGTGCATTGGTTATCTGATTTCTATTCATTTGGTCTATCTGCTTAGACGTCTTCTTTCAAACTAATCTGTATAAGACAAGATGAAATAAAAAGAAATGCAAATCTAGACTAACCATGTTACAAAATAATTTCCTATAATAAAACAATAATGTTGCATTGTACAGCAACAACTATATTGATGACAATTGCACCATCACTCATCCACACTTTACAAGACGATACAAAATGATAAATTAGTTACCGCTGCTGTTTCAAATTTAAATGTTTTTTTGTCGACAAGTACTATGCTATTGTCAGGTTCATTCATTTATTTCGTTAATATCCTTTTTTATAATCCGTCTTTTTTTCATTAATTTTATCGTGGTTACATAGTCTATTGTTTTGTTTTTTTGAAAATTCGACAAAAAACATTATATATTATTGCAAAGATTTGTTTTAAATAGAAATAATCAAAAACGTGATTATCGCAAAAAAACAGCTCACATTCTGAAGTCACAAACATTTGTATGCATGTTTTTATTATATCGCTTTAATTAATATCGCATTTTTCAAAAAAATAGATCACCAACATTAAATATGTAGAAACTGATTTTAAAGCATTAATATAGAAAAAAAGAGATGTGATATAATTGCCAAAGAGACAACTCTCCACAAGAGACCAAAATAACACAGAAACTAACAATTATAGGTCACCGTACGGCCCTCAACAACGAGAAAAGCACATATCACTTATGTCTGTTATCATCAGTACACGGAAATTACGCATTAAGAACATATCGGTGAATAAACAATAATAATATTTATAATCGTGCATTATTGAAGAATTACGACCTTTACAACGCTATGTTTTCATTCCAATAATGTTCGGCATTGTTAAATCCCTAATGTCTTCTTGTATTGATACGGATTTTGTAAGGCATATCTTTTTGTAATAAAACTGATGAGACACAATTATATGGTTCGTCAGCTCTAAAATCTAAATGAACGTTTATTGGCAGGAATTATAAGGTACGAAAAATAGCGGCAACATAATTAAAGCTTAGATAGATTTAATAAGTGGATCGTTATTTGGGAATTGTTCTTAGCATTTCAACACCAGTGTAAGGTGAACGAGTCTATAGTACATCAAGAAGGTTTTGAAGTACGTTTAAAAAATACAATATGAGGATAATACATAACTCTCAAGTACAATTTGATAATGATGATTTCGTCTTTTTCAGTCATTTTATCAATTCGTATATACATGGCTTTCTTTATTTTCAATTAATTTACAATTATTTCATAGTAAGGAAGTCTCAATGCACATGTTTTATATTTTGATTAGGTTGGGCAGGTTTATAAAAAGCCTTTTTTTTCATTTTCTATTTACTTTGTGTTTTGAATTTGCCTTAGGTTATTTTGTTCAACTTTTGGTCGTATTCTGATAGTTTAAAATGTTTTATTAGTTACATTTCTTTTTTACTTTTATATAAAGTATAATTATTTTGATCATTGATTTTGTTCCTTCTTGTTTACTCTACAGTTAAATCAACAGTAAAATAGTTGAACAATGTGCGCCATCATTTTACAACATCATTAAAAACTATTTTATACGATAGGCATATGATAACATACATTTATTTATATCTTAAGAATCAATGGTTTCTAATGTTTTAACCTTGTCTTTTTTTATTAGACGATTTCGACAAAGAACTTGCTCAACTACTATCAAATTAATGTTATGCTGATGGATAAAGAATAGTATACTGTTAATGTTAATATCACATTTCATGACTTTATTTTAGTAAATATTTGCTTAATATAGTTGTAATGTATTTTATTCCTCATTGAATTGAACAGTTTTGTACGTGTATGCATTAATTTCGTTTTGTAATTGTGTAAATAAGGAATACCTACGCCTAAGAGATCTCAAATACCGAAAACGCAATCAAATATAATCAACGATTAAGATCTGATACAGACAATTAACACAATAAAGATTGAGTAGATATTAATATTTCATCAGTATTGTTAACGATACTTTGAATATTGGGTAGCCCTAGTTTGATGATTTCAAATTGATTGTGTTAAAACAAAATTCAGAATTTGTATATTCAAAGTAAACTAAAAATACTATAATACATATTGAACTTAACTCAAATTACACAAGAAAAAATCAAGTAAGGTTTTATACAATTTTCCCAAATTTTAGTTGTATGTCAAATTATTCATTTCTAATTAAAATATAGAGTGTATTCGTGAGCATTTCTTGGTATTTTTTTAGTTATCAATAGTAAAACAGATGCAAAATATTCCATGTATACCTAACTGACATTCAAACTCTTAAGTTCGAAAATGAACTACCTTTACAGGGAGAAGAAATTTTATGCTGTATATATGAAAATAAAACAGTTATCAGGTCGAAATGTAAATCAATGACTTATTATGCATGTTAATTTTGTATTTGTCGCCCTTAACCTGAGAAATCTCGTTAATTTGTATGTCACAAGCTAAAACGCAAGTATAACTTTGTTATAAGATAGAAAATTCATTTTTTTAATCTTTTGTCGCGAAGCATCTATGAATGCATTTCATAAATATGTATGATGAAACCGAACCAGCAGTTAAAACATATTAAAAAGTGAACCATTTCAGAATCTAAAGGACAGGGGGTAATTTCATTATTTGTTCATCCATAAATGAAGGCTTTGCAATTATTTAGACATTGCTAATAAAATCCGCCATGACTGTAAAACAAAATTCTTGTATGATACTATTTCCCCTAAAATGACTAAGCACTAGATTTACAGAATTATGTCTGGTGCCAAATTACAAAATATGCACCGTTAATATAATTCTGCATTCAACTTTAACAGCATATGTATACAACTTATCTAAAAGCGGGGCGAAAGATACCAGAGGGACATTCATACTCATAGATAAAAAATAACCTGACAAAGCCATGGTTTTGAAAATACAAATAATAGTATAAAAACCTATCATTATCAAAGAAAATCAGGGATATCGGGATCTAGTTGGCAGAGAGGTCTAAGTATTCAATCTACTGTATCAATAAGATGTCAACACTGAAGTTGTTATGTTTGAACTCTGCATAAGGCAGGTGCGCTCAACTGCAATATCAATTGATTATGATTGTTAGTTTTTCTTCCGAAGGTGGGACGAACTATCCTGTCACTCATGGTCTATCCACCAATAAAAACTAACTGTTACGAACAAAATACAATATTGCTGAAAGTGGCAGTTACCACAAATCAATATATAAATAATGGGAATCAGAAAATGTTATTTAAAGTGACATTTCAAATGATGTCCCTGATGACGTATTTTTTCTCTCGAATTGACACCTACAGTTATGATCAATGTATTTATTGATATGACTGAATCATTATAAACAGATGTAGTTATAATTCTACTGTAGGCATTACTATTTGTAGCACAAAGTTTTTGTCAGCTTCAAATATTAGTAATGGTGTGTCATTCAAAAATAAGAAAATATCGTCTTTGGTATCTATGTTAAATGCACAGTTTTTAGAATGCATTGAACATTGTTAAAAAATGTATATAAAGCATAATAACTCTGAAATTAAACGAGGGTAAAAGTGTCAAGGCATTAAGCTGCTGTGAGAAATGTATTGATCAATTCTAATTTGTACTTCAATAAATGCTGCAAAAAGCAAAGCTTGCATCCATAGTACAGCGCAATAGATTACTTTACTAATCGATTGACTATTTTGATGTTAAATTGTTTATGACGTCCAATTTGATTGGATAACGTCATCAATTTCCATGGCTTATATTCACAATACTATGCTACAAAAACGCACGTGCAAGCACAAATGACATATGACAGATTTAAGAGCTTTGATTTGGTATTGTTTTTGTTAGTTTAATTATCTAGTTTCATTCACTTCTGGATATTTGTTTGCAGTTTTGCGTTAACGTCGACATGTTTGAAGTTTTGATACATATAGAAAATGTAGAATAATAGGTAGTTGAGTTTTTGATACTGACTATATCATGTGGAATATCTAGACGAGCCCGTTAGTGCGAGTTAAGATATTCCACATGATATGGTCAGTATCAAAAAATCAACTACCTATTATTCTGTTTATCGGTAATTATGACGTCACGCAATGTTATGACGTCACGCAATGTATTGCCTAATATTTTCAGTGATACAG
This sequence comes from Mytilus trossulus, assembly GCF_036588685.1. Lineage (NCBI taxonomy): Eukaryota > Metazoa > Mollusca > Bivalvia > Mytilida > Mytilidae > Mytilus > Mytilus trossulus. The sequence goes on from NW_026963294.1 coordinate 4,377,945, forward strand.
CCAGTACGTTGATACTCGAAAATATTAGGCAGTAAGATCAAAGGGAAAATATATGAATTACCGATAAAAGTATATGTGTCACGACTCAAAATTATTACTACTGATACATGTGATTTCTAAGGTTCTGTGATTTTTTACTTTTTCCGCATTTGTGCGACGTCAAATTACTCAAAAAGAAGCATGGCCTGATTTACTCAAACTGCTAATAACCTATAAAACAAAATGCTTGAAATGATTGAATACTTTACTTTTGTGCATTTTAGGAAAATATATATTATTCTAAAGCGGGAGGTTTGCATAGCTTTTAGACTAGTTTCAAATCGTCGTTTTGCATGAATGTCCTGTACTAATGCAGAAATATCACAAATGATTCTATGAACGTTGGCAATTGACGCCAATGCTCCTGTTTTTTTCTTTTCTTTTCTTTAAACGTTGATGTGTTTCCCTCTGATTTCGGTCAGACTACTTTTACATTTATTCATAACTCATTCTATAATCATTTAAATAGTAAGTAAAACACTGAAAATTGAAAGGAAAACAATAAAGATGAAAATTGAAAGAGGAAAGAAAAAAGGAAAACAAATAAACGAAACTATAAAAAAAATAGAAAATAATGTAAATACCGAACTCATAGGAAAGTCCCTTTCAAATGACAAAATCAAAAGCTCAAACACATCAATTGATTGGACTAGTTGTAATTAACAATTGCACTAACATACTATATATTAAAGCTTGATAAAAGCCTGAAACTACAATAATGGAAACATAACCCAATACTTACGTAACTAACCAATACGTTTTTTTTCCCACCTACAATGGACAATTCAGTATTTAAAATGGGAAATGAGTAACTTAAATAAGCATGTATGTGTTACTAACATTAATCTGTCATTCCTGATTTTGTTTAAATTGTGTCATTCATGGACACAATAGGAAAACCAATGGCGCCATTTACGATAATATCTAATGGTAAATGTCACTTAAATGACAATGTAATTTATAACTGAAACTGACGGCTCAATATTTAAGTCTATTCTGATAATTTAGTTGTCTTGTTTTAGAAATTTCTCTCATTTCAATCACTGACATTACAGAAATTGTTTTATAATTCAAATAATACGAATAGAGAATAGAAGTGTAAAAAGATAGCAAAAACAATTATTAATTCACAATCTTGTCAAGCAAGCAGAATGAAATAGACGAATGCGTACATGTATGCATGCATTTAGTTATATAACTTGTTTTCATGACCCAAATTATTATCAACACACCCACACGGCCTTCGAAAATAAATTAACCCCTTAATCAAAGAAAATAACGCGCGCATAGTCCATTACGAAAGACTCAGACATGAAAAATGTGATACAAATCAATACAAAAAAAAAACACACACACACAAAGAAGGCATAACTTAAAGCAACACGATATACTAGCCAGAAAAAAAAACGACAGACATGAAACAATTACAACCACCAAACAACAATGTTCTTACTTCCTACTTACAGACACATACTGGTTGTGGCCTGGTTACACATTTGAAAGGTGTCACTCCTTCTGAACAGGGGAAATAGTGTAACATCGTAACATACATAGTAAAACGATTCACACTTTCTAATAGGCATGATATAAGTGATTGATTTTTGTCACACTTTAACATCAAAAACAAGTGTCGATAAATTGACAGGCAAAGGAGGTTCGGTTCAATAAACCAAGATACCAGGTCTGTAGTTGCTTTAAAAACTATATTTACCAGGTGACCAAAATTATGTGTTTAACTAAACCATTCCTCGTTTATGACATAACATAACACAACGCTTCATAACATATCAGTCTTGGCCATACTCATACTGACGAAAAAAGTAATTTACCTTTCCGAAAGTACACATATCAGCTCCTACGGAGCTACATATTTTTATATTTTTGGGAAGCGTTGCTTAACCAGTCCTACCTTATTTCATACAGAGTAGTTGATTGCCATAAAATATAATGTAAGCCTTGAATTCTTGCTGTATTAAAACAAAACATATCGTTGTTTGGCTCTATAACGGTTAATTTTATGCTAGAATCAAGCAATTGAGAAAATATAAAAACATGGCAATAACAAACCCGCAAGTTTAACAGTATAAATTTATTAAAGTACCTGCTTACTTAATTTTAAATGGTAGGTCTTTCTTTTCTGGGTATTAAAAAGTTTGGTTAAAACGATAATAAATTACAAAGTAAGCTCCTCTTTTAGTGTCAAGTGCATTCTAACAGAATAATACCGTGAAACACAAAAACAGGAAAATGAATTAAGTTTTTTTTTTAATTCGTGCACAATTTTACATTTTGAACATAAATTGAAGTAAAATGATGTCTATGTCATGATTTTGGCACTCTCTGAATCTTAATAAACATTTTGTCAGGTGTATAGTTGATTTTCCAATTTTATCTTACCCAGTCTGAGAAAATGAATCCGATAAAAACGTAAAGTTGATCAAACTCGAGCTGTGTCTAGGGTATTTTTCTAGCTTTTTTTTCAATTTCGTTTGTTTATACGTACATTGTGTATAATGAACCCTTCTTTTAATCCTCAAGTTACAAAACATCAACTACCCGTACCAGTATTCGTTATGGCACGGCATTGGCGTGAAGCCATACTGATACTTTCTTATTATTTCCAAATTACTTCGTTTCATTGAAAAAAAATCAATTCATCATTTTGATGCAGACAACAGTATCTGGAGCAAATGTTTTGTCATTTTATGATTTTATTGATGGTGTGTCGTAAACGATAAGGAAATATCGTCTATGGTACGTAGGTTATTTTGCTGAATAATTAGAATAAAGTGGATATTGTTAAGAAAGTGAAAAGTCAAGACAAGTTCTTAAAAATTGATGGACGGACTTAACGCAATACTTTCATCTGTGGTGAATAATAAATGTGTCTCAAGTGTGTTGGATAGTGGCCACACCATAACTGAAAAATCATATTTGAAATTAGTGAACAATGCATTGTCAGAAATGCATAGTAGATGTTCATCAAAATGCTTTAAAGCGATTGGAAATTTCATGAATTCGTCAATGAAAGGTATTTGCTCCCTACATTCATATCCCTCATATTAATCGTATACAATATAATTATTTACTTTATCTGATAAATTCCTATGTTCCGCATCTTATTCTAGAGGGTCGCCAATTCTTTTTTTTTTTAATTTGCGGTTCCATGCCAAAGTTTAGTTTGCAGATTAACCATTTGATTTGCCAGGACAAGGATGTGTACCTTTGGTTGATATTTTATTAATCCAAACATAAAACAAATGTCTGTGTGTAATGCTTGAAACAAACCGTTGTTTTCTTTTCTTTACACAACAGATCGCAACAAACGTTAAAACTGTCGTAACCACGATCAAGTCTCTTTATCCTCGTATGTAACCTACCGATTCAGAATTAGTACGGTGTGTGTACTAATATGAGCAACATGACATATGCCAGATCTAGAATAGGATTTGCCTCCTTTTTGAATCAGACGAGATATTCCAGTTGTTGATTAGGTTACTGTTGCATTTGTTGCAGATGTTGCACAGTCAGAAGTTTTCATTATTGTGTTTTAGTTCCATTGGTTGTCTATTGACCGTAATCTTTTTCCATTTATCATGGTCATGACCTTATCAATTTCAATTGATGAGTTTGATGGGCTGTTGTGTATTTTTGTATCTCACCACATCTGAAACTTCACACTGAAGTAAAATATGTTTCTTTATTTTTGATACCAATGAGAAACCCATGTCAAAAGCATATTTTAACAATAGAAATAAGACATATGATTGTTATAGAAAACTATTAATAGGGACAATATATTCCATTTTAAAAAAGTCAACCTTTTTGTTTCAAAAATACCTCAATAATAGTTGTATTTGAGCCATAACTCCTACTAAATGTTAATTTTACAGTAGTACTATGATGTGTCTTACAAAAGACATCTCGTACAAACAATTTCAACATCCATTTAAATACGGTCCGTACTCTGAATTCAAATAGTATCGATACAATGTCACATCTCCCTTAATAATATGTAAAAATCAGACAGGAATCGTCTATAAAAATCCATAATTTTTTTCTAATTCTTTGGTTTTAAAATCTACTTCAGGTTTTTGTATTCCAAATCTAAAAATTCGAACTCAACTAATAATAATTGATCAGATGGAACGTGCGTCGTTCGAATTTTATATTCAGCACGGTATATCATAGTTATTAAGCAGTACGCCTTGTCATGTATATATGCCACTAAACTAAAGGATAAAAAGATGCAATGCATCATACTTTATCTAACAAATGGACAATTTTGTTTGTCAAATGGAAAATATGACAGCTTATATAATAGTGAAATGAGCATGTGTGTTTAATCTGTCATTATTGTGTTTGACATTGTATCAATCATTAATACACCACGAAAACAAATGGCGCCATTCTTAATTATGTATCTAGTTGAATGTAATTTAATTGACAATAGATCACAGAATTGCAACTGACAGTTCAACAATTCGCGTATTCGGGTCATTGTTTTTCTTAAAATTTGAAACATTCCCATCACTGTCATCAATACAATTGTTGTCATGATAAAACAAAACGAAATGATGACGTCTGCATATGTAACATAATCTAGTATTCAAAAAGCTGATTAAGTTAAAAGTTACACAAGACTAATTGAAAAACATGTAGTTGCAAACAGTTGCACTAATATTGAATGAATCGATGTACTATCAATACACCTATACGGTCTTTAAGACATTTTACCAGGATAGAAATATCTACAAAAGGTAACAGAATCTAAAATGACTGGCTAATACATACAAGAGTTATTAATGAAAAAAATTGTATTGTTGGATGCCTATAACGAATAGCGAATATCTCAGATAATGACATGTGTAAACGTCTAGTAAAGAACGTCAACATTAAAAATGTCATAATGAATCTGATTAAATCTAAAATTAATAAAAATCCAAAGGGAGTTTACAACAATAGATATAAACATTTCAGCGGTTTCATGAGAACTGTTGAAAAAATGCTGCAATAATGAAAAAAAAAACAGTGTTTTCGTTAATGTTATGTGTCTTCACAGTGAAAGGCGTCTTCAGCAATAAGTGTATTGTGCAGCAATTTGCAAGTGGAAATTCACCAGATGCCTTTATAATTGTTTTATTCTAGAAATTGTAGGAAGAACAAAGATATCACATTTCAATAAATTTCATTTTCCTATTAATTTGATTAATTAAGATTGCGAAAAATGTGGACAAAATGCTATCATACTTGAATAATTCCCGTAGAAATACGATCAACTGTTGGAATGAAAAACATGTGGATTTCTTCTTCCGAAACAAAATGATTAATATCACTGATAGAATATTATTTCGGTTTCAAATAATGGGATAACTCCCAGGTCACCTATACTAACAATGTATTTTAGTGATAATTGAAAGTCGGTGACAAACAATTTCCTTTACTGTCTGTCAATATCATTTCAACAGCATGAAATGGAAAATGGAAATGGAGAATGTGTCAAAGAGATACCAACCTGACCATACAACATATAACAGCAGAATGTCACCAACAGGTCTTCAATGCAGCAAGATATTCCCACAACCGGAGGTGTCATTTAGCTGGCCCCTAAACAAATAAATATACTGGTTCAGTGATAATTAACATGTATATTATGGCTCTTATAACAAACATATATATCAGGGGTTTTAAGAGCCTAGATATACGAGCTGCTACGCTGCATGCACTCGATGTTCAGAAGTTGTCGTTCTTTTGGTGTGGTTCATAAGTGTGTCTTGTTCCTCATTTTTCAAATGGATAATACTCTTGGTTTGTTTTTTTCGTTCAATGAGTTTACACTACTACTTTTTTAACCCGGAAAAGCTTATTTTCGATGTGATCAAATGCTCACCGTTGAAGACCGTATTTTTACCAATATTTTTTTTCTTTTTTTTTCTTTTACATAACGTGACTTGGATAGAGAAGTTTCTCCTAAGCACTCATACAACATCTTCTCATTTCTGCCTACCGAAGCAAAGATTCGATAAATGTTGGCACAGTTATAATTAACACTGATTAATTGAATGTAGAAATCCACAGATACAGATACATCACGATAGCTAGCATATTTGTGTTTTTATACTTTCAATGCTAGACTTTTTGTTTTTTAGCCTTCTACATTTTAATTTATAAGAGACAGTGCTTCTACCGTTTTAGGATATTAACCCGGTTTATAACTATTTTTTGTATAACACTTTGTTCAATGAACTCCAGACAGAATGACTAAATAAGGAAGCAATACATCATACTTTAATCAACAAATGGACATTAAGTAACTCAAATGGAAAATTGCCAGCTCATAGAATACTTAAATAAGCATGATTGTCTAAATTGTATTCATCTGTCATTCTTTTGTTTGACATTGCATCACTCTTTGGTACGTCACAAAAACTATGTCCTTATTATCTCTATTTGTCATTTAGAAACGTGTTTTTATGTTAACTTTTAACTTGTTTAATTAAAATCATTTGATCACTGTCATTCAATACATTTTTCATTATTGAAAAAAATAATAAAATGAATATTTCAACCATGTTATATGTAACACAAACACATATCTAGTAAAGCTGTAATGCAAGCAAATATTATCAAACCAGACAATGTTAAATATTTGTGGATTATACCAATTAACAACAACACATCCTTTAGAAACATTTCCACTTTACAAAAGGAAAACAAAATAATATGTATAACCAATTTGACTATAATTCAATATTTGATTTTTGTTGATAAAGTCATCAAATATTAGCGTACTTTAGTACCTAAGATACCCCTAGTTTTTGGTGGGGTTCGTGTTGTTTATTCGTTAGTATTCTATATTATGTCATGTGTACTATTGGTTTTTGTTTGTCTTTTTCATTTTTAGCCATGGCTTTGTCAGTTTGTTTTAGATTTATGAGTTTGACTGTCCCTTTGGTATATTTCGTCCCTCTTTTAGTACAAGAAGATGACTATCCACAATTTGTATTTTTCAGTAATTTCAGTATTTATATAAGTTAGTGAATACTGATATAATTTTTACATTATTTTCTAATAGTTTGCTTAAGGTTTGTCTTATTTCAGAAAACAAGTAAGCTGATTTTTGTTTTAAATCTTATCAAGTGATTCGGAAATCGTGTTAGGTCTGCATTGTTCATGGGGTTCGTGTTGTTTATTCTTTAGTTTTCTATGTTGTGTCATGTGTACTATTGTTTTTCTGTTTGTCTTTTTCATTTTTAGCCATGGCGTTGTCAGTTTGTTTTAGATTTACGAGTTTGACTGTCCCTTTGGTGTCTTTCGTCCCTCTTTCATAATGATTGATATGCAAATATAATAGTAATATGCACATGTCAAGCATATTCTATTCTCGTTTGAAGTTTTATTCCTCTCGTAATCATTTATTCAATTGCATTTTGTTTTTTAGAGTTAGTCTGGTACTGGTAAATTGCAATGCTCTCAGTAAAATTACTACTACTACTACTACTACTTCTACTACTACTACTACTACTGCTACTAAAACTACTACTATTAATACTACTAATACTGCTGCTACTAAAACTAAAACTACTTCTACTACTACTACTACTACTACTACTTCTACTACTACTACTACTACTGCTACTAAAACTACTACTATTAATACTACTAATACTGCTGCTACTAAAACTAAAACTACTTCTACTACTACTACTACTACTACTATTACTACTACTGATATACTACACTACTACAACTGCTACAACTAATACAACTAATATAACTGCAACAACAACTACTACTACTACTACTATACTACTTGCTACTACTATTACTACTTATACTGCTATATTACCATTACTACTACTGTCACTACTACTACTACTACTAACACTACAACTGCAACTAGTACTACTATTTTTTTCTGCTACTACTACTTTTCCTACTTCATGTGTTCTATTATTACTATTAATCATGTAAATGATAATACACACTTAAATGATACTATTGCTTATTATATCTAAAATTATAAATAACGTGGTTTCCACAATTTCAACATAAAAATATTGTTATCCTTGGCTTAGTTTATTTCTAGGATGTTGATTGGTTAACGCACGACGTTACAGAATCCATAGTCCCTGAGTATTACTAACCCATATCCTCAGACGTCGTTACCACTAACATCAGGGAAATTCAAGTGCGTATTACTTATTTCATCTTATGATGTGAATTATTTGCATTCATTTGAGTAAATACATCACTATTCTTCACATTGTTAATTACTGGAGTTACTGACCTAGCTATGCAAGTGACCCACGTTAACATCACACCGTCTATGATGTACACTTATATACCTATATGGAGTTATTTTCTTTCAGAATGTCAGGTCATTCTACTCAGAATCAACCCGGACGATACCATGTTTGAATAATATATGCTCCAAGGCATAAAATAATGACCTGTGTGAGGTCATTATTTTCCTTGATAAACATGCAATCTATGATTTACTTCAAAACTTTATTCGTCTAATAGTTTTTTGTTGAGTATTTGTATATTTATTTTTTAAAGCTCAATCGATGAAAGTTGTAAAATAAACCGTCATTGTAGTCCTGCATTTTGATTTTATAAACAAATAACGTGAAGTTTTATTGATTTATCGCTACAATAAAGAAACATTATCATATATGTCAGATAAATTTTTATGTAAACTTTCATAAACTAAATCTAGATTTAACATATTCGTGTGTAAGTTTGAAAATCTTATTGAGTCACACTGATGAGGTTGATTGATTTTTGGTTGCTCGCTTAACGCCCAGTTGCAAATATTTCAGGAATGTTCAGAACGATACACACTGAATAGGAAATCATACTGTGACCTACATGCATTTATATTCGTCTTCGTGTCAGTTCTAAACTTTTTAAAATTTATGTATACCTTTTACTCTAGCATATGACCAACTTATAAGATAATCTTATATTCTTTTGAATAACATTGACGTAACTCACGAAGGGTCGGGTGCGGAAGGTATATAATTATATCCTGATTATATTTAATAAAATATATTGCTATTCAAAAGACAATTTTTCTGAATTTTGAAAATTCTGAAAAATAAACCACTTTTCCGCGACAGAAATAGCATAACAAATAGAAGAAAAAACCCTACCCCTCCCCTTTTCCATAAGCTAAGTGGTAAAATAAATCACTTACAATGTGTCTTGTATTTGTCATACATCGTTATCGGATGGAAACAATACATTTGTGTCTTACTTCATGCAGTTACAGTAATATTGTTACTGTGTATGGATACCAATTTTTAAAAGATTTATATCTAAATTATTTTGTGAGTTTTATTTTGTATTTTAAATGAGCCGCCGTGTGTATCAAAACCTGAACGCATTATAAAGGAATATCCCATTTTAGTGTTTTCGGTAAAATAGGATACAAACTTTTACAATTCTTTATAAAAGTAATATTTTTTGACGGTATATAAGTCAGATAATGCATATTTTAAGGCTTTTCTTGTCGTTGAACACACCTCGGGGTGTCAGGATTGTCCAAAAGGAAGACCTCCCTCCGGTCAGTCTTTCATTTTATCAATCCTGACACCCCTCGGTGTGTTCTACGACAAGATAAACCTTAAACTATGCATGATCTATAACGTAACTCTTACAACTTTGAGTGCAACATTTGACCCAGTACACTTTCCCTGTCTTTAGATTAAAAAACGTTTCATCTTTGTCTACCTGTGAGGGTCTACCAATGGTAATACCCTACATCTCGTAAAATATGTCAAAATCCCAAATTTCAATAAAGTATATTAAAAAAATAGTAAAAAACGTTACCTTCATGTTACAATTTGTGGCCGAATTTCTCAAAAAAATCGCCAGATTTAGACTAAGCTCAGGGATGAATTCGTTATAATCGTTCATATCTGTAGACATAGGTATGTTAACACCATTCAGTACCCTGTAAACCCATCGGCTGCGGGGTGAACTTGGATACTTCATGGTATTAACATATTGGATATAAACGTAGATAACTTATAATGTTTAAAATTGAAACAGCAACCATGATGTAAAACAAGCTATATCTTTCTCTCTCTCTTTCCTTCTCCCTCGAATGTTATGATTGTAATAACTGCTTATTGTGACAGCGTGGAACGGTTTGTTAATATTGCATATGATTGTTTTTCGGAAAATGAAGTTAATGAAATGTCTTAGTTAGGTAAGTTGACTGAAAAATAAATAGTAATCATATTTTTTTCTGGTCTGATATAAAGATTTCGCATCGCAAAAACACCTCATGTCTGTTTATGTTTCCCACAAACACTATATATCACGTTGCTGTTCTGTCTGATTTATTTTATACACGAATGTTATATAATTTAGAACTTGTAAATGTCAGCATTATTTTTTTATGAAACAAATTAGTATTTTTATTTTATATTTTGCTTGTTATATAATTCAGAAGTGAATCTTAGTCAGCATTATTTCTAAATCGTTTTTTATGTTTTTGTAAGACTATTATTGATTGACATTCCTTCCTTAATTAAACATGTAAATGTAATTAGAACACGTTATGTATGATACACAATTCACCAAAATTTGTAATGGTATTTGCTGTTTGATTAATATGAACTTTAGTTTAATAAAACACTCTTTAATTTCAACAGAAACTGTCTAATTTATATTCCGTAAGTTTAAAGTATTTCTAATGAATAGTACATTGTAAAAAAATGCTTAAATCGAAAATTAAAGTTTTTTTTATGTTTGAAGGACAAGGTAAATATAATTGTTGATACATTAATTTTATATCATTCTCTCGATCTGAGATTTACAAACTGTCGTATTTTTCAACTCTGTAGACCTCAAAATTGCAAAATTGATATCTGTGTAGCAATATTTTCATAATCATATGGTTTAGATATCGTAGTATATAGAACGTTTAAATAATTTCACCCGAAGATTGAGAAAAAGTTAAATAAAAGGACTCCAAGAAAACTTCAAAACAGAAAGTCACCAATCTAAAAGCAAAATCAAAAGGTCACACGCATCAGACAAAAGGATTGCAACTGTGATATTGTTGATTTTTTTACATGCAATTCCCTGATGTAGAAAATGGTTTCATAACATAATAAGCATTATGATCATCCCTTGAAATTCTCGTTAACAGAAACAAATCATTACGAGACTTGGTAGCTATTCTTACATTGTAGCAGCCTAATCGGAGTGAGGATTTAAAAAACGTATTACTCACTAAGACGAGCGCTAATTTCCTTAAATGTTACAAAACACAAAGGTGTATTTAATCATGATACTATGTATGCAATTGTAAATTATTTTTTCTTATTTCTAGTAAGCAAGAAATGTTAGCCAATAGGCAAATGATAATGAATCGCAAGGTTGTGCCTCGGATTACTACATTAGATCAGAAGGTTCATGATTTTTAATCAATTGAGTTTCAAGTCATGCGTAGGCCCGAGAACACAGTTATTCGTAGTGCATTTCCTTTAGTCAATAAATTTAAACCTGCTCTTTCTCAAAAAGATTTTTACAGTGAAGTGTACTACCAGTGAGACAAATAATATTAATAAGTTATCAAAGTTACCAGGATTATAATTTAGTACGCCAGACGCGCGTTTCGTCTACATACGACTCATCAGTGACTCTCATTTTAAAATATTTATAAAGCCAAACAAGAACGAAGATGAAGAGCATTGAGAATCCAACATTCTAAAAGGAAAGTGCCAAATACGGCTAAGGTTATCTATGCCTGGGATAAGAAAATCCTTAGCTTTTCGAAAATTCAGTTTTATATTCAGGAAGTTTGTAAAAATTACCATATAATTGATATTCTTGTCAACACCGAAGTGCTGACTACTGGGCTGGTGATACCCTCGGGGACGAAACGTCCACCGGCAGTGGCATCGACCCAGTGGTTTAATTAGTTATTGAAGTTACCTTCTACTAGCTCTAACTCAAAATATTGACAATTCTGTGTTAAGAAAATTCGGATACATTTTGACCTTTTTGAACTGGACCAAGTCACTACTCAACATTATGATTCAGCACTTAAATTTTTTTAAACATGTAATTACACCCCCTACTTAATAGTTCATGCATCTAATATCAAGAAAGAAATTTGGAAAATGTTTCAAATAAAACATTCAAGTTATACACTGTTTACACTAGGGACTATGTTCGATAACTGTCTCCTTGGACCATATGTTTTAGTAATATTTATGTATGTATTCTAATGTTTCTTAATCCCCCTTTTAAACACAGCGGAAACAAATGTAATCAACATAACGCGGGAAAACTAGTTTATGTAAAATTGTTTTTACAGAAAGTAATGTTTTATATCTTAAATATTAAAGATACTTACTTAAGTGTTGTTAATACTGTGAAAGACATCAAAATCATTCTGTGTTTTTAATGGGGTTTGTGGTGCCTATTTTTTATGTTTTAGTGAGAATGTTTGTAGTTTTATCTTTTTTTTTGCAATATCACGTGTGTTTGTTTTTCCTTGATTTATGGTTCTTCATTGCCTCTGGAGTAACCTATCTCATCGTTTACATCATTGAATGAGGGAAACTTTCTGATAATATAGTTATTTTAATTAGTGAAAGCTTCTAATGTTTCTGAACAAAATATGTTTGTCGGGTTCAAGGATAAGTCTTATGAATATATTATAAACAATCTGCTGAGCTATTTATACGTGATAACGTGATGATATTCTTCATCTATTTAATTATAATATCGTTAATATTGTTGATCATGCTTCATTTTGTCTTCAAGTTAGGCATAACTAACATTGTTTAGCACTGTCGTGAAATAACTTTTATATAAGATGTTTACATCTACAATCTGCTCAACGTGATCACTCAAATGTTCAAGTGATACACTTCATTGAAAAAACCAAACTGAAAGACAAATTCAAAAAAGAAACTCCATAATTACGGAAATAATCAAACGCTAGCAATTAACAGTGTTTGATTGTACCAGTTGTTATGTATGTCCCTTTTTTTAAATTTGTTTTTCAGTTTGGTATTTTTATATACTTTATAACTTAAACAGGAAGCACTAATTTTACACATAATAGTCAACATGTGTCAAATTTTACCATCTAGTATGTATGTTTAAATGTTCGTTGTCATTTTTCTTGATGTACACATAGACGCAGTTCGTCTCGGATTATACACTTACAGTTTAGCAGAATATGTTCAAATCATCTATTAAAGTTATCAATTCTTTTTTTCGACACACACATTTTGTTGACAATCTTAGCACACAAACTGGAAAATATAATGATTATTTTTTATTTTATTTCTAAATATTGAAGTATAACATGAAATCGTTTCACAATCTAACACAACCATCTCATAAGTATTGTCTAGAAAAAAAGGCTTCAATATTGCGATGATGCAGGGTTTTTCAGGAAAATGATATAATGATACGTGTTCTTTCATTAATTATTTTATTGTGTTATTGTTTGTATAAGTTGGTATTGGTTTTTTTGTTGCTTAAACTTATGTTAGCGAACAACTTGTCAATTGAGTAGTCAAATAAAGCTCTGTAATAAACGACTCCATTTAGAAAGTAAGCAAATTCAAAGTTTTATATAATAATACATTTATTGCAGTTCCATCTCCGTTTTCTGAAATATCAATAGCACTTTCTAAATTTGATTATTAATAGTATGGTAGAATTTGATAATCTTTAGCTACATTATGTATGTGTAATAACTCGACAGCACTATTTGAAAAATACCTTCATGAACTACAATTCTCATCTTGTGTTAATACAAATAATAAGTTTTTTTCCAAAGGACAAAACAGAAGTATAATTAAGGACAGGACGTCTGCCTTCAGAAGAATAGAATAAAATGGCTCTTCTTTCTGTGATTGGTATCCATGAAATGATCCGTTACTCCACACTTCACATACATAATTTTTGAGAGTCAGATATCTGTTTAATTGGCTATCTAAGTAATGTTTGAACAGCTACATCATTTTTTGAACACCACTTTTGATTTTCTCAACACTATGGTAATTTATGATAAATTAATCAACTGTTGTCATTGTTTGACAAAATATTTGACGGGTCACATCGATGACACAATAATTTTACACTTCCGTAGCAATCGTATGCATCTCATCGTTTGCTGGGTATGTTTTTCTCGTTCTATGCTTATTGTATTTCAAAGTATAACGTTTGTTTTTTATTTGATATTCGCTTTTGCTACGCGGTCGTCAGTTTGTCCTTCATAATGTCCCTTTGGTATCATTTATCCTTATTTGCGTGATTTTAAATTGCGTGAATGGAAATTGAGTCATACAAATACATTTGCATGGGATCATTAAGATTTGAATGGCAAATAATACTATGTAGCAAAGAATCAACCTCATTCTCAAAACTATTACTTATCAATGTATTAATTTCAATGCGGCAGGAATAAGTCAAGTTTTATATACCTTTTAGAAAGAATATACTGCAATTTTACAGGATTGGAACATTTGACGAGACATTATTATATGTTGAATGTTACATAGAATTGATGAAAATATATCAGCTAGTAATCAGTATGTTACCATCATGTAACGAAACTGCTGACAGCCACACAGTTAACTTTAACTAAGACAGAAACCATCCCATCAATAAAATGATATAATAATCGAAAAGTACATTTATATTTGCAACTAATTTGTTATGTGGTTTCTTTGCGGTAAAAATTAAAATGAAAACAAATTCAATTGAACGACTTGTTTAGTATTGTGTAATATTGCTTTTAATATGGTAAACACTGGTTGGAAACATATAGAACACCCTGTATGTGTAAGTATAGCAGCAAACACAAGTATGACTTATTTTAACTAGGTTTCCTACAATAATGAGAAATTCAAAATAGGAACCCAAAGTTCAGGTCCCAGCCATCTCTACTACTCTAAGATTTGTAGAAAATACATATATACTAACTGTTTCTAAATATTCACTAAATATCAAACTTCTTAGTAAGCCCTAAATTATTGAATACGTAGTGAAAAAAGAATAGCAAAAATATAAATTTACAGGAAAAAGAGTAAGACTAAGTACATGTCAACTGCTGTACTTTTACGAATTTAACGTTTACATAATTGACATATAAACGCCTTCACAATGAAGGTTTAGACATGAATTGTTCACATAATTGTGATAGAAAGATAAAACCTTATTGTTTTTGTTGCAAAGTTTGTAAAGACAAATATGTTTCTCTTAGTTATCGGAAGGAAACACAGCGACCAGTAAAAAATAAAGGACAAGCTATGATGACGGTAAAAATCTTCCAAACAGGTTTGAATTATTTTTGGTTGACTATGATATTCATTTATGGATTGCATCTTTGTTTAATCTTCCAAATGATGATTATGATAGTTATCTATGGACTGTATCTTTATTTTCTATAAACAAAATATTAATAAGTGTTTTAAGTGCAGACCAAAACCCTTCTTGAATAGACTATTTAATCGAGACAAAATAAGATAAGATAAAGTGTCACCATCTATAACTGTATCTCTATATATACACCTAAAGTTATAGGAACATACCATTTATTAAATGAATGCTCCAGAAAACAACTACTGACAGCTGTTATTAAAACAAAATCTGATACATACATAAAAGGACAACGTTTTTATGGCCCCGCAACAAAGTATATTTTTTTTGTAGACGCCCTCAGATATTAGTCTGATTTTTGATATGTGTGTTAACCATGTTGAGTTACAGACCAAGTTTATGTTTCGTTCCGCTCCACTATTTTTTGTCGAAATTACGAAACTTTCGACTCTGAAAAATTGTTGATAATTATAGATTATCGTTGATCATCTCAACGAGATTGATTTTCTCGCTTGAGCTGGCACAGTGAAAGTGAGAAAAGCAATCGAATTGAGATGACCGATGATAATCTGTTTATCGCTATTTTACCTATGACGACGTTGTCAATTTCATGTCAATTTCGTTAACAACGCCACGTGCATGCTTAGTTTCAAGCAATAATTTCTTCATATCAGGCGAGAAGCATGATATGAAAATTATCACAAAAAAAGATCAAAGGAAAAATCCCCAAAATAGCGATAATCACAGTTATACCGACTTCTTTGCTTAACGCCTTCATATATTTGAATGGTGTTTGGTATGCTAGTTAACAATGATGAGTTACAGATCAATTTTAAGATTCGTTCCGCTTCACTAATTGTTGACGAAATAAGGCCTTCAAATCTTGGGATTATTTCACCTTAATATCTTGTTTGTAACTCAATATTGACCAAATCGTGTCCTTCTGTGATCAATTTGATAGATATTTGCAAACATATCTAATTAATTGTATAGAGTAAACTAATTGTAGACTTTTTATGGTATATACATATACGGTTTGTCCGTGATCAGTTAGTAACGATGTTTGTAAAGTCTTTTATAAGTGTTTTGTTTCCGCTTTGATCATAATATATAATATGACATTATGTGTCTTGCTTTCTTTCAAAATGAAAAATCAATATTGAATAAGATTATTGAAAAAAAAATGTAAGGCTATCTCAGTCTGGCAATTTGATTTAAAAGACATACCTAAGGTGTCTGGACATCTTCATACTCATTCGTGGTGTTTAACTTCCATCAGGTACCATCTTACGTTTACATCTCATTAGATATAATAATAGCCTTCGGTATGATCGTAATGAGACATAACTGTATTGAATGAGCCAGTTAATGAATCTAATTATCTCCGTACAGAGTATTGATTTGTAATCTTTAGTCCTACTTAAGATAATTCCTTCGATCTTTGCCAGAATAGTAATTCAATAGATATAGGAAGATGTGGTGTGAGTGCCAATGAGACAACTCTCCATCCAAATAACAATTTAAAAATTAAACCATTATAGGTTAAAGTACGGCCTTCAACACGCAGCCTTGGCTCACACCGAACAACAAGCTATAAAGGGCCCCAAAATTACTAGACTGTGTAAAACCATTCAAACGGGAAAACCAACGGTCTAATCTATATAAACAAAACGAGAAACGAGAAACACGTATATATTACATAAACAAACGACAACTACTGTACATCAGATTCCTGACTTAGGACAGGTGCAAACATTTGCAGCGGGATTAAACGTTTTAATGGGCCCAAACCTCCTCCCTTTTTCTGAAACAATAGCATAACATCACAACATAGAAAAACATACGATAAAATATCAATTGGCAGACTTAAAGCTTGTTTCAGAGTTGTCTCGGCCGTGCTTAAAGTTTACTGAAACCGGTACATAATATCATATCAAACATTTTGTCAAAACAAGGAGATATGATAAATATGAAATAATAAAAATACGAGAAACATATTCAAAACAGTAGTTCCCTAAACAAATGACACAATCAAAAGCTCAAACACATAACGCGAACTGTCATATTCCAGACGGTACGATGTTGAAAGTCACAATGTAACATTTCAAACAGGATCTGCTAACCATTTCCGAGGCACATGAGTTAACTTCAAGTTTTTTGTTTGTTTGTTTTTTTTAGGGGGGGGGGGGGGGGGGGGGGTTGTGTTGGTTATTCTTAAGTTTATTTTATGTTGTGTCATGTGTATTTTTTTTTTGTCTGTTTTTTGTAATTTTTTTAGCCATGACGCGTTTGACTGTTCCTATTGTATTGTAACTGATGCACCACGTAAACCAATTTAAAACCACATTAACATTAACATTTAGGGGGCACTATATAAATCAACTTGGAATAGTAATGATTGGTTTAACAAGTTCTTATATCTATTTAATTATATTCATGAATCACTGTCTATCTCGGATAGTATGCGACCTCTCACACAACACACAGCAACAGCCACGTATGACTCCTCATTAAATATAAATAGTTTCAGTTTTCAACAACATTGTTTTCAAATTAGTCGTGGTTTTGTTATAAGGACGTCCAACGAGTCTCATTTAAAGTATATCTTGTATACCAAAGTCTTAAGCCGAAGAAAAACAGAAGACCAAAAGGTTAAGTACGCCATTATTAACCAATCAACCTTTTATATAA
Source organism: Mytilus trossulus (assembly GCF_036588685.1). NCBI lineage: Eukaryota > Metazoa > Mollusca > Bivalvia > Mytilida > Mytilidae > Mytilus > Mytilus trossulus. The sequence goes on from NW_026963294.1 coordinate 4,396,041, forward strand.
AGATCGTCATTTCAATTTCAAAAACGCTTTGTAGGAAAATAATTACAAATGCAAGGTCAAAATGGAAAAATTACTGGTATTGAAAATTAATCAAATAAATAAGCTTGTTGCAAACAACGTTTAAACTCAATTCGAAAGACCAAATGATTTGAATTAAACATGTAAAATATAGTAAGAAGTATGAAAGTTATACAGTCAATAAGCTAATTTGATTATTTTTACCAGCATACTCTTCCAACTGGTGCCAAATATTACACATATTCGCAGTCATTATCATGATTATTGTAACAAATTATTCGGTATGCATTTTAAAAGTTGATATGTTTAAGATTTCACATACACATATTTTGTTCGCTCTTTTGATTTCTTTATTAATCCCCTATCAATATATAATAACGTAATAGAACGTTTGTTATTTTGAACCTAAGTAGCGAACTTCTTTAAAATAGAGAATCAACAAAGTGCATGTGGGACTCTACAAATTGAACGTCTTGGATTATAGTTTGTTCTCCGCATTTATTTTGAGAGTTCGCTTAAACGTAAGGAAAACTTTCAAATATATCATTTTTATATATATGTAAGTCAAGATTTCTATGAATCTTATCAGCTACTAAAACAATATAATGTTATGGACAACACTGTTAAATATCCATACTAGACTCAGGTTTTAGTCTAACTCATTGATTATCAAGTGCTGTTAGCAATGGTTTTGGACATCCAAGGCCAGACAAAATCGTCAGTGGCTGACAATGTTAAAAACAAAATTTCTAATCAACAATAGATCAACCGTGAAAATCGATTTCTATATATATGTTGTCTTTTATAAAATAACTACTTTTCTGAGTCTCCTTAAACCAGATTGAAAAAATAATAATAATCAATTGGGTTTTAAAATATTTGTAGTTCACTGATAGCAGTTAACTTATCGCATTTGTAAAGATAATTCGTATCCAGATTTACCATGCGGGGATATTTCGTCTTGATATTTTAAGCATATACATGTTACAGATGCAATTCTGTCAATTACCATTTATAACACCTGCACAATAAAAGACACAGAGATTGTCTGTAAACGGAGATGTATTATTGCTAATGCGTTCATTTAATATTCCGTTTGATGGTATACCATATTTCAAAATGGTCTGTTTTATTACTGACGTCTTATCTGTTATAGACAATTTCAGACAGAGAATAATCTCTCCAGACATCGTAAAAAATCATTCAATGGGCAAGTATATAAATGATAAGCACAGTTTGTATATATCTACAATGAAAAGTAACTAATTGCAAAAACAATTACTAAGTTAGCCGCTACATTGTTCAGTCTGAAGATTGGTTGTATTGCTTTTAAAATGTATATATCAATTAATCAAAGCCCACGTATCTTGGATGTGCTATTTTTATTATCATTAAGATGCTTAAACATTTCACAGATCTATTGAATGCAAATGTGTACTCTTCATATTATACATCGCTAATGTCCGAAGTACAATTCTATGAATATGTTTCAACAAAACACGATACTGTCAAGTGATTATGTTGAAGGTTAAACTTATATCCACAAAAAATATCAACCCCGGAGGAGGTTTATTTGCCAAACTTACGATTGAAACTGTTTGGACACTATGCATCTTCTCGTTTTCTTTATTAATTAAAATCACAGTCCTGTCCATAATTTGACCTACATGTATCCCTTAATACGTCTTATTAATCATAGTATTCTAATGTTTGCATGGTGTTAATAGAAAATTAGTCATTGATATACATTATAGAAAAGTATATGACTGTTCTTTATAGGATAATGAATTTAAAATTTCTTTCTGGGGATTTCATCTCCAAAAATATTAGGATTTAATTTCAGCATATGCATGGTTTCAATTTCAGAAACTTTGTAAATTTGACAAATTGGTATTTAACGTGGTTCTCTTATAAGTAAAAAAAAAAAGCTTTATTGTATTGTCTGTGAACAAATTACACATGATATCGGTCTCTCAGGAGACAACCAATTCATATTTGATAATTTAAAACATCGTGCATATTACCAGACATAATTCATTTCAAGATTAATGTAAATCGAATCATATATTAAATATATTTATAAATCTTCATCCTTAAAATTAATTTTAATCTCAAGTTTCAATTTACTCCCCGGGAATTAAATCGTCGTATTTATAGTGATATGCTAGACATTAAAATGAATTTTAGATGAAATTTTCCTTATTCAGCTACATTTTCTAGAAGTTCTGTACGAGTTAATAAGTTTACCAGTATTTGAGAAAAAGAAACATTCTTATAATGTCTTTCTCATATATTATTGGAAAGTGCATTACTTAACGTAAACTAGTCCGAATATTATTCATATATGAGCTTTACAAAAAATAAGATAATTCGGACGACTCACATGGCCCCCAGCAATCTAATTCTAGATATCAAACATATTTTTTTTTAATATAATGAACACGTATAAAGTCAAGACAAAACGAAATGAGCACAAACGACTATAAAATATTCAACGATTGCCTTTCAAATAGTTTGCTCGTTGTACTGCATATTTATAAATGGAGTTGAAAAGAATAAAATCTCATTAGCTGTCAGAAACAGTGATTCATCTATCAACTTATAGTGTGATAAACCATCAAGGTTGTCTGTTTGTCATAAATACTTTTGTTCTAGGAAGAAATTATGACAGAACTTGCTGAAACGGTTTTGTTTATATGACTGTTTAATGTTCTTATCATCTATGAACAGTAACCGGACATAATGCAAAAAAAGGTAGGCTTGCAAATATAATGTTCATGTACCAGTCAAATGTCAAAAAGATTTATTTTGAATTTAATAATTTTGACATAGGCCTAAAAGCACTGATAGTATACTAAATCATTTATTAGTATGCAACCTGTTTTACCAGCAGGTAACAAACACCAAAACCAATCTACAAAAATAAAATCAATTTTCATTATGTACGAAAATACATAATATTAATCAAAAATAGATTCTGTTCTTACACACATGGTTATTCACATTAGTAAAAAATAACACAAAAATACATTAAGTCGGGTGGGAGGGTGGTTAACTTTACTTCAACAAAAGCGAACCTCAAATGACATTTGAAATGTATTTCTTTTACAAAACCGCCAAAAATATAGTACGAAATATTTGAAATGACCTTATTCAAATATAATGGTCAATTCTAACTCGACCAATGAAAAACATTTAACCTATTATATACTTTCAAACACGTGTAATTTTATAAACAAGTACACGTCGTAATGTTTACATACCGGTGTGCATAACTTTAAGACATATATGTATTGCAAGGACAATTAAGTCGTGTTCGATGACTTTTGGTCAAATAAATCAACACTTTTCGACTAGTGTCACCACTACAGTTTCGAATAACTTACTTTGACACCGAAAACAAAGACAATGAACATTATAATAAGGACAAACACATCTGGGATTATATCCGGCAAAGTTATGAACTGTTCGTTTATTGCTTAGTAGACTTAGTTACGCTGGGCTGTGTTTGTGTCTTAATGGAATCATCTTGGGACGTCTAAGAATCATTGAAGATAACCTGCTCTGGGATTATTAGCCGTGCGTATTAAAAAACTGATTTGTATAATGGTCTGTAACATATTATAGACCAAGAGCTTTGGTACAATGGCAATGCAACGACAATTCACTAGAAACGAAATTTTGTTGAACTATTGCTCATCGTTCGGCTAAGCCAATGAGCAAAAAGCATAATACATATTAAACATGTTAAACTATACCAATTCAAACGAGGAGCTCAGTGGAATCTAAGAACAAATAACATGGTAACTGTGTCTATGTCATTCATGTGAATTGCATTAATAAGAGGTTTTCTACATTGTAACTATCTGTTTAGTTAATTCTCAAAGTTAATTTGATTGATACCTCAGATGGTGGACAATGAGTCACAAAAGGTACCACGAATACTGAAGTCCGGTAGTTGCACTTAAGCACTTTCGTATTTGACATCTTTTCGTATTTTGATTCTAATTCGATAATCTGTTAAACATAAAACAAACAAAAAATGTAAATTACAAATATGTTCAAGAACCTTGTTTTAATGATGTTTTTAAGACAATAAAATGGAAAATGGAAATGGGGAATGTGTCGAAGAGACAATTACCCGACCAGATAAAAAAAACAACAGCAGAAGGTCACCAACAGAAGCGAGATTCCCGCACCCGAAGGCGTCCTTCAGCTGGCCCCTAAACAAATATATACTTGTTCAGTGATAATGAACGCCATACTAATTTCCAAATGTACACAGGAAACTAAAATTAAAATAATACAAGACGAACAAAGGCCAGAGGCTCCTGACTTGGGACAGGTGCAAAAATGCTAAACATGTTTGTGATATATCAACCCTCCCCCTATACCTCTTACCAATGTAGAAAAGTAATCTCAAAACAATACGCACATTAAAATTCAGTTCAAGAGAAGTCCGAGTTTGATGTCAGAAGATGTAACCAAAGAAAATAAACAAAATGACAATAATACATAAATAACAACAGACTACTAGTAGTTAACGATATGCCAGCTCCAGACTTCAATTAAACTGACTGAAAGATTATGATTTCATCATATGAACATCAAGCACAATCCTTCCCGTTAGGGGTTTAGTATCATACCAGCATAACATAAATGAGAAAAACATAACCCGTGTCATGCCAACAACTTTTTTTAGAATAAATGTGTCTAGTTCCGACGCAAAGACCTTATCAGTGACTCAATATTAACGCCAAAATATGCAATCTTTAATGACTTGACAACAGTATCGTATTTATATCCCTTCTTAATAAGTTTATTCAAAGGTTTTGTAAGTTTCTGAGGTGAATACTGACACCTATGTGCTTTATAAAGAATATTTCCATAACAAATTGGATGTGAAATACCTGAACGTACAAGAACTCTGCATGTTAAGCTATATTTACCAATGGTGTATGTTTACCGATGATAAAATTTAGTAAATGTTTTGACTAGTTTGTGATATCGAAAATCCTGGTGTAATAATTTTCCAGTAATACATAAATTTCTCGCGCTAAAATCTAAAACATTGTTACATACACGAGCGAATCGTACAAGTTGAGATACATAAACACCGTAAGTTAAGATATGTAATAAGCACCTCTAACTCAGCTACTGCAAGTATGCAGAAGAAATGAAAAATAATAGCGGATTTAACAAATGTTACAAAAATTCAAATAGAACCAAATAAACATGATGAACCATTAAGTTAAGACTTTGTTGAATAATTCACATATTTTTTTTTATTTTTTTTATTTTTTTGTTTATGTACGGTTGCATTTTTTGTGAAAGGTGGTTTATTCACACCAAGCGTGAGCTGATCAGGCTAAAAATAAATCATTTTAATACCGTTACAATAAGCTGTTTTTTCAAAATACTATTAACTGTTTTGCTTCATTTATGATAGTATAACATGTATAACGCGAGTTATATGTGTGATATAGTGTGACAAGTGTTTATAAAGGTATATTTATCATACGGAAATCAAATTACTTTTGTTTTGTTGATTTGTATTGCATTAGGTTCATACACTTTTTTATGCTGACCAAATACATGTTGTAAATAAAGAGACACATGAAGCATTTGTACTAATACACAAAATTAATGAACAAATATTCCAAAAAAATAAAATAATGATTTAGAAGAAGCCAAAAAAAACAGCTGTCACATTTCTGTATAAAATATTTCTGTTGGTTATTTATAAGTCAGCTTTGACATTTTTATTGTCCTGTACATCAAGTTTTAAGATAAATTTATAAGAAATTACAATAAAATGTATTTCTACAAATTCAGACCATGCTTAAATTTGACACTCAATAAGATTCAAACCAGCTGCATTGGTATGTCGTTGTACACTTGTCATAGCTTGTTCAGAGCTAGAGCTCCTTGTTGAAAGACAAACCTGACTTGTATTTGTTCACTGTTTATAGTTGTTGACACGGGTGAGTTGTGTCATTGGTAATTGTATGTGGATATTGGATGTACAATGGAAACCATATGTATCCACTCAATTATTTTGGGTATTGGACAGTTCATTTTAGGTTCCGGTTAATAACTTTTTTTTTTTTTTTTTTAGTTATTAATTCAATGTTTTGCTTTCATCTTTGAATATCATAAAACACGTTTAAATATTGTGTCATATTATATACGAAGATATGTCCGGTAAATGCAAACATTTACCAGTCCAGGTCATGTGATATTTGCATTATGCTCATATTTTGTATGAAAATGAAAACATTTGTATTATATGCTAGTATATAATTCATATTTGTGCACTAAAATCGTGAGGTCGATTGGAATAGTGCAATGTGTCAAATCAAATTTTTGATATAAAACACATATTTTTAGAAGAAAAAATAATAAAATGAACACGTTCAAATTTAAGACAAAACGAAAAGAACAGAAAAATATTCAACGATTGCCTTTAAAATAGTTTGCTCGTTGTAGTGCAGATTTATTAGACGAGTTGTGAAAAAAAAAATCTCATTAGCTTTCACAAACAGTGATTTATCTATCAACCTGTAGTATGATAAACCATCAAGGTTGTCTGGTTGTCATAAATACTTTTGTTCTGGGTAGAAATTATGACAGAACTTGACGAAACGGTTTGTTTATATGACTGTTCACTGTTCTTATCTTTCATAGACATTAACCGGAAATAATGAAAAACAAGAAGGCTTGCAAATAGTATGTACCACTCAAAAGTCAAAAATATATCTGTTGAATTAAACATTTTGACATACACCTGATACCACTGATAGTATACTAAATCTTTTATTTAGTTAATTGTCATAGACGTGATAAGTAACTATTTAATTTTAACGTAATTGCCTCTTTTTGCATAACATTGTATGTTTACTCAAGAGGCTGTAGACACAAAAGGGACATTCGTCACTTATCATACGAATATAAACCGAGTGCGCCATGAATAGAAAAGACAAAATATACCACACACGTATGTAAGTTTCAACAGGTGTGATCATGATTGCCACCACGGTTTATATAAAAGAAGATAGAAGTTCATGTTCTAAAATAAAATCAGATAGTTTAAGATAATTTAAAAGCAGTCGTTCATAACTTTTTTTTTTTTTTTTTTTTTACTTTTAGCTTTTCATATGTTTTTAAGATGAGTCTTGTGTAAAGGAAACGAGCGTCTGTCGTATTAGAGATTTCCAATAAAATGACGTACGTACCTAACTCGACGTACGCACGTAACGGGACCGGTTATTGCTAACCAATTAATTTTGTTAAATGCGTTACTCAAGTTTTAACTAAGTATTCCAAAACTATGAAACCCAATTATAATAAATTTTATCAGTATCAAATATTTCTAAGAAGATGAAAAACGAAAGAAATCATGATTTGTATATATCACGTGATTATTGAGATTCCCGCCTAAACTTCACTGTCATAAGACCACGTATATATACGTATCTTTACCTATCTTACGATTCATAGGAGTTGTCTTTCATGGTTTTGACAATGACAATGAGTTTAGATATACTTAAACAAAAACCTCGCCCCATAATTTGGTATAGATAAAGACGAGAAAGTACTTTTGAAAAATAAATCATTTATATGAATGTCTGCCCACATCAAATTATCTTCAATTAAATTATTGAAAAATATTATTTTAAAAGTTTTAAAAGTCGAGTACACCTTTTACATTCGGTTGTGTTGGAATTTACTTTTAACGTTAAATCTTTTTAAAACAATGAAAAGGCAACCTTCTCGCTTCGGAATTCGTTATTTTAATATTGGTATGCTAAATGTCGTCTCGGTAGTTTTTAAAATTCATAATGTGAGAAGAACTAAAATACGGATCAAGTGAAATGACAAAAAATGATGGGTGTGTTTGATTACAAGTTGCTAATTTGCTTGTTTTATTATAGTATTTATGTGAATAAAATTATTTAAAGTTTAATGACAAAATATTTAAAGAGTAAAACAAATAGTTTTGGTTGATTTTTACTGAAGGCATATTCCAGCAACAATGCGTGTTCAAATATCAAAACATGCATGCAATGTATGCTCCCCTCCGTCACGGTTCAATGCAGTAGGACGACATACGCTGAGTTAGGTCGGTTATGTCTAGTAAAGTCATTTTATTGGAAATCTCTATTAAATCTTAATCCTTGAACCTTTGACAATAATTCGATTGCTAAGGTTTGAACGATCTTTTTAAAAGGTCAAAACAGAAGAGCGCGTGACATCTTTAAAATAATGGTGAGCAACATGTGTTTTTAGTTGTTTTTTATTGTCTTAAATTTCTGAACGACGTTGGTCTGAGATTCGATCGTTGTTTTTCTTATGATATCTTATCACACTATCCTGCTCTTTTATCATGCGTTTTTGATATTCCAATCACTTTGTTTATTTTTTTCATTCAAATAACAGTTTTTAAAGACAACATATTGTTCCCTAATAATGTATATTGCAACATGTGCAAGTGGTTTGTTTCTATACGATTGTATTGTGTGATACTGTCAATTTGGTTACTTGATTTATCCCCTTTCCGAAATACCAAATGCCAACTTTGATACATGTCTTCTTAGTAAACTCACTAAACACAAATATGTGTTATGGTTATTCATCTTAGAAACGTTATCAATATTGTGAAGTGAATTTTTCATATTTTTTACTTTTTTAGTATATTAAATATCAAGATAAGGCGTTAGTTATAATTTTTACAATTTTCTTATTCTCATTTGAAATGAAACATATTCCGGGAAAACTATGGTTTTGTACTGTAACTTATGACTTTAAATATTGTTGTGTCAGTCAACAGGAAAAGAACAGCTGTTAATTTATTGCACCATCGCATGCTTTCTTCCTATTAGATATTCAATATTTAATCGGCATTAACGGAAACACAATTTGTTATGTGTAATATTGAATGGAATACATGCAAAACTATATTTAATCAAACTTTGTTCAACAATGTATAAAAAGATGCAAGTGCTTTTGTGCTTATCAATCAACTGTTCTTAGTGGCCTTTGTGTAAAGTCACGTTGTAATACGATTCAGTCCGTTTTCATATGCTTTTCATTAAAAATTATTGTATCAAACATATATCTTTAACCGGACAAAAGATTTTAAACACTTTTTAAACACTTAAATGTCCATGTCAATTGACTCGATTAGTTTATGTATTAGATTGTAACTGATTTCATCATTAAATACGCACCGATTCAAGCTTAAATCTAACAAAATGTATCAAATATGCCAAATAACGTCACTTTTCAGATGTTTTTTGTAAAAAATGAAAGTGGCCGCATCCATGTTCATTCTCAACCTTTATATATTATTTTCTATCATCAACTACAACTTTCATTTTAATATAATGAACGAACACGAATGCGGCGACTTTCATTTAAGACGGAAACCGTCTGAATTTTTACTAAAATGCTTAAATTTTGAAGATTTCAGTAATTTAGCATGACTAAATGGTACTAGTACCAGAAATATGTGCATTGTATTGTAAAACACAGCCCATATTTATGTAGCAGAAACATTCTACTTTCCAATAAATAGCTTACATATTACATTATCTATATATTAGGGCCAAAAAGTGGTCTTACTGAAACTTCTTCTTTATGTCGAAGGATTATTTTTTTTCATTAATAAAACCGATTGCATATTTATTATAATTATAATAATTAGGACATAACTGTATTGTATTTTAAGCTCCGACGGCATCAATTGGGGATTTGATGGTCGCAAATTAAGTTTACTGGCGACGCGTTAGCGGAGACAGTAAACGGGTATTTGCGACCATCAAATCCCAAATTGATGCCGTCGGAGCTTAAAATACAATATTGTTATCTCCATTCTAATGAAACTGACAGAAAACAACGTTAAAACATGTATTTAAAATCTGTCATATGCCGTCTGCGCTTGCGCGTACGTCCCATAGCATCAATTGTCAATTGATGCCATGTAAGAAAGTGACGTTATCCAATCAAAATGGACGTTACAAACGTTGTTGCATTAGAATGTCAGTTATATCCAGCAATTTAAATTAAACAGAAAAAGCGAGAAAAAAAACCATTCAACTGAATCGCTCAAACATGTACACAGACCCAATGCATCTTAACATGCTTAAAGCGTAATACATATTAAATAACATTTTTTTTTGTCAATTTTCTTTTCAGTGTTAAAGACTGCATGCTTATATTTATATACAACTCGTCTAAACATTAACCCAACAATGTTAGATCTGAAAAATATATATTTATAAATAATTTCCTACTCGTAACTACCATCACCTTCCCTTTTATGAATGTGACTTACATGTACCGAATTAGACTATTTTTTCAGAATTGTTATACCATGAGCAACACAACGGATGCCACATGTATGATAACGTAAACTGCTTACCCTTCTGAAGCACATGCCATTACCCTAAGTTTTTAATGGGGTCGTGTTGTTTATTTTAAAATTAGTTTTGTGTTATGTGTATTTGGGTTTGTCTGTTTGCCTTTTTTCGGTTTCAGCCATGGCGTTGTCAGTTTAGTTTTTTGTAAGTTTGGTTGTCCCTCTTGTGTCTCTCGCCCCTCTTACCACCGTTATAATGAGACTGATATCCTTTAGTTTCATTCAAGTGTTTCGTTTTGTTTCGTTCATTTTCTTTTGATCATGTGATGTCTTTGTTGTCGTGATCTTGTCTATTGTTAAAGTTGTTTTCATGCTATGTTTAGTAATTTGTTCACCTTTTAAAATATTAACATAACAAGATTACCAATTACACAGACTAAGGCTGTTATCTGATTGTCTATTGATAGGATTAGCTGGTGCTATCAGATGATGGGAAGAACTGATACTAGTAACAATATGCGGTTACGAGATTACCGATTTTTTCCAGTAATAAATTTGTATTTGGTCTTATCTTGGCATTACTAGTTGGATTTTCCTCTTGACCTTACTTGTTAATTGTTTTTATTCATGAAACTTATTTGTCATCTTTTTATGACAGTTCAATAAATATAGCACTGATTATGAAACCTACCTTTAGGTATTCAGCATGATAACTGCAAATACTTTTTTTGTTTTATTTTTCGTTTGATTTTGTGTATTGATTTTGTATGAAAACGTAAACTTTATGCCGGCCTTATGGCAATACATTGTGAACAACCATTTCTGCAAATCTCACCTTCTAAATTTTTGTGCAGATTAAAGACGCATCCGATGGGCAAAATCCTCTAATTGCACTATAGGATTAAACAAACATTTTGTCTCAAAATTAACTGAAAGATTGTTTTAAGAGAAAAAAAAATCAAGCCTTATAATTATTTAGCAAAATATTCGCAATGCTTACTTAATATTTGTTTGTAAATTGCTACTAAAATAACCATCAAATGCACAATTGACAGATCGTTACCAAGGATTTAATTGCTGCATTGACTTTTTGAACGTATAGATATTTTATCAATAGCACTCCGGTGTCTTCCACCAACAAACACAACCGTCACAAAAAGTCAACATATCGATCAAGGATATCAGGAAATGTAATTATTAATGATCTTTCAAATGATGTCCCTTATGATGTAATTTTTTTGTTATCCAATTTAATCCTACAGCTTTGATCACTTTATTTATTTATATGACTAAAACATTCAAAAAAGATGTATTTGTCATTCTATTGCAGACATCAGTATTTGTAGCAAATGTTGTTTGTCAATTTCTGAAGTTATTAATGGTGTGTCGTATAAAATGAGGAAATATTGAGTAGGGATTCTAGGTTAAATGCAAAAATATAAGAATAAATTGAACATTGTTAAAAAAAGTATTAAAGCAATATAACTCTGGAATGAAACTAGGAAAGAGTGTCAAGGCATTAAGCTGTCGTGAATAATTCATGAAAACTTATGAAAAGACACTATCAAAGTTCAATCGCATATAGCATTCGCACTGAAGCTTACACAAAGGTGGTTGTGGGTCCATTTGAGAGATAATTGATTAAATATTTGAAAGAAATAGATATATCAGAAATTTTGTCTTCTGAAGTCACGTGTTATCTGTCCAAAAGTCACGTGACTTGCGGAAAAAAAGTAAAAAAATACAAAAGTCTTGCGAAAAAGGTCGTTTGAAGACTTTTATAATGGCTAATAGGATATAGTTTTGGTGTCAAAGCAATGTCCTCAGTCTGATAGAAACAGGAAAGTTACAATTATGGTATAGTTGGAGGAAATACGTGATGTATGCCTTCCAAACGTTGATGCCATCAATATGCAAAATAACGGATTTCAGCCGTTTTTTCGTCAAAAATCTTATCCTTGACACAAATTTTAGGTTAAACTATGTTTATTCAAGCAGCACATATAATTTTTACTTTAAAAGTAAGATTCAATGAATTACCAAAAATTACTTTGGTGTTTTGGGCCTATGATGTATTAGTTGAAAGGGGGGGGGGGGGGGGGGGTGCAATTAGGACACACATTATTTAAAAACATACAAACGTTGTTTTTAATTTGAGTTTTGTATGTATTCATGACCCTCTTTTTGAAATTGAAAGTAAAGTTAAGTTAAGTTAAGTTACATTTAATATAGGAAATTATTTTTTAAGTTAAGTTAAGTTACATTTACAATAGGAAATAAGTTAAGTTAAGTTAAGTTACATTTAATATAGGAAATTATTTTTTAAGTTAAGTTAAGTTACATTTACAATAGGAAATTATGTTACCGATGGGAACAGGAAGGGGTTAATAAATGTTACGTGAAAGAAAGCTGACACAAGGATAAAGATCAATCGCCTTAACTAATGTAGCAGTGTGTGTAACGTTCATGTTGATTGGATATCGTCACCAATAATACTAATTGCACAAAATGATGCCGGAAAATCGCACATGCAAATGCAGATGACGTATGACTGATGTTAAAATTTTCTGGCCCTGGTGGTTCTTTACTTTGATTAGTTTGTATTTCTGATTTTTTTCTCTCTCTTGATTTATAACATTTGAACACTGGTATACTACTGTTGCTCTAATTTCTAACTCGTCCTTAGATGGTCAATATAAAACTAGAAAACAAACTAACAAATGTCAAAATCAAAATCACAAACACATGAAACAACTGGACCAATTATCAATTAAACTTACCTACTATTAATATTTATTAAAGTTACACAATTAATTGATATTTCATTAATTGAAAGCGTAACCCACTTCTCACATAAACAACCAATACTCCCGTAAAAGGATAATTTGAATAAGCATGTGTGTGTTACTTACATTAATCTGTCACTCTAGTTGTTGAAATTGTGTCATTCATGAGACAAATTCGTACATTATTTTCAAATTTCTACGTTTCATTTTAAACGAAAATTGATCATATTATTGCAGACAACATTAGTTTAAGCAAGTGTTTTGTCAACTACTGATCTTATTGATGGTGTGTCGTACAAACATAAGGGAATATCGTTTGTGATACGTATGTGTTTTGCTGAATAGTTATAATAGAGTGATTATTGTTAAGAAGGTATAGAAAGCAATACGTAGTTCTTAACTTGATTGATGAAAACAACGTAATACTCTTTTCTGTGGTGAATTGTCTAAAGTGTGTTTGAAATGATTTCTTGTTTTGACAACTCATGCTGACTTGAACAATACAATTATTTTATCGCACCGGTGCACTTTAATTGTTAATATATATACCTGCATAATACATCAGCCATATGTTTATGTCAGGACTCAATGTATTATACAATGAACAGCAATCATGGCAATACTGCAATACACTTACAGCAAATTTGTGTTCGCATCAATTTAGTGTGCTAGCATATCCTTCTTTTATTGAAATTTGATACGTAGCAAAATTTCAGTAGTTGTGATACCTTATACTGACCTGTAAAATAAAATGTGTGTTCCGCTTCAACCAAAACTGATTATATGTGGAATTTAATTAAATCAATTAAATTCAGATATCGTCTTACTACATTGAATGTTATACAAACAAGTATCTAACACAGCTGCTACTTCGTCAGCATATGTTATACAAGACTATTCATTGAAGTCAGATTAGAAAAAACTTTTTTTCTTTCTTTTTCGAAAAGTTGGACACATAAAATTAACAGAACGATTATCATGACTCCACAACAAACAATTTATAGTATAGGCATGGACAGCCTAGTTACTAGTGCTGATATGCTGATATGTCGCATGCCCTCACAGTACCATTGTATACATACATTAAGATAAAACAAAATGTGGAAATCCTCAAAGGTGAATGACCTTAGTACATAGAGTATCTTATTTTTATTTTATGCTTTTTGATTCTAGTACACTTTGTGTTTAGCCATCCACATGTTAATTCAAGTTAAAATTTTACAAATACAGTATGTCAAGCTGCATTTCCCGGTTTTTATATTGTTCAATATATGAAGCAATGAACTGAAGGCAAATGCCGATATTATGAAACACTACATCATATTTTAATCAAGTAATAGACAATTTAATATGTCAAATGGAAAATTTGACAGCTAATGTAATACTTTAATAAGCATGTTTTTTTTAAACTTGTATTAAACTGTCATTATTTTTGTTTGACATTGCATCACTGATATCTACGTCACGAAAATAGATGGCGCCTTTCAAAATGATTTGTACAGGTAAATGTCATTTCACTCAAATCCAATTACATTACTGAAACTGACAGTTTAACAATTAAAGTTCTTCATAATAATAATAATACTAATAATAATAGTAATAAACTATGTGGTTTCGTAATGTCCACTCAGCATTTTTAAAATGTACAGTAATTACACACCAAACTGGATGCAAAACAAGCTCTTGCTGTCTGTCGATTGAGGATAGGGATGCGAAGGAAAAGTATAAAACTGGGAATGAAAATGGGGAATGTGTCAAAGAGACAACAATCCGACCATAGAAAAAGCAACAACAGAAGAGGAGGAGGAGGAAAACGACCTAGATGGCCATAAAAATGAACATTTCTATAATTTTAATAAGCTGGTTTTTATCTGGGCCTTTTAAATATATAGCTGACTATGCGGTTTGGACTTTGCTATTTGTAGAAGACCATACGGTAACCTATAGTTGTTGATGTCTGTGTCATTTTGGACTTTTGTGTATAGTTGTCTTATTGGCAATCATACCAAATCTTTTTTTTTATATATTTCATTCCCGGATTCGCTGTCTTATCTAATTCATATTTATTTAGTAATTTTTCCCACAGAAAATATTTGATCATGTTGCTTGATTTCTTCTCAAGTTTTTTTGGTCGGTTTTATTTCATACGCGAATGTTATATAATTCAGCAGTCAGCAATATTTTTGAAAACGTGTTTAAGTTTTTTAGAGGCATGTCATGGATTGACGTTCGGTTCTTGATTAAAGATGCACATTCAATTAGAACATTTTACATACGATTCAATATCCATCAAATGTTTCTAATAATATTTGCTGCTTGATTAATTTGAACTTTAATTTAATGAAACACTGTTTTATTTTAACGGAAACTGTCTAATTTATATTCTGTGAGATTGAAGTATTTCTAATAAATAGTAGATCGTATAAATTTTATTGAAATCAAAATGAAAGTTTTTAATTTTTGAAAAACAGAGTATATAGATATGTAAATTTCATTTCATTCTGTCGAAGATAGTTTGTATAACTGTCATATTTTCAACCAGAACTCAAAACTACAAAAACAAATATTTTGTCAGCCAAATTTACATAATTAAGTACTTTGACATGCATATAAGTTCACTCTTTCGGTTTGTACTGCCCAATTTGTCAGATTTCTTTGTCGTTTGGTCGTTTTTCACAAGGCTTTCCTTGTTCTTTCCTTGATTTATAGTTCTTAATTGACTTTTCAGTAATCTATTTCATCGTTTATGTGTTTGAATGAGGGTAACTTTTAGAAAATATATTTTTGATTAGTTCAAGCTTCTCTGAAGAATATGTTGAAGGTCAGGTTCAAGGATAGGTCTTATGAATAAACAATTTGCGCAATTCACCATACTTGATACCGTGATGGTATTCTTCATTTTTTTAATTAGAATATCTGTAATATTGTTTATTTTGCGTCATTTTGTTTTCTAGTTGAGTATAACTAACATTGTTGAGCACTGTCGTCAAGTATTTTTTTTATATATATTATACCGTTTACATCGTCACGCTTTCCGTTTGGCTGTTTGGCTTAAAAAAACGAAGTATTAAAAACTACAGAATGCCGTGGTTAATTAAGAATTTTGTTGAAATCTGCTTTGAAATAAATTTTATGAAATATATTTTTTTTTAAAATATCAACAAAATACATTAACTGGCAATAAAGGTATTCAATGTATAATAATTTCTTTGAAAAAAAGTTAATCGTTAGGTTTGTTTTTGTCTTGTTAAGAAGAACAACAATATCGGACCGATGGATAATAATCTTGATTTACATTTTGACTTTTAACATACAATTTAAAAGGGATGATAAAGGCAAGTGCACATCGATTAAATTTATTTTTTTTAAAATGATTATAAACATAATTGAATATACAGATTTAACGCGTTTTCAAAATCTATTTAGAATTCATATTTTTGATTATTTGATTAATCGTTTTTTTGTTTTTTTTTGTTTTCATTTTGAACTAATTCTATTATACAACCAAGCATACACAAACGACACAGTGAACATTAAATTGACTTAAACAAATATCACATTTACAACATGTATGCTTAAATAAATGGCTACTGCTAACAAAGTTGCTTTACTATGTAAACAGAACGATTTTAATCCCAGGATTTATGATGAGTTTTTGCTTTTGGCAATTGATTGTGTTCATGGTTTTAGATATATTATTTAGTATCAATTTAGTTGTTTTTTGAATCTTAAGTACCAGATGTCTTCAGATTGCAAGTAAAAGTAAAAGTATGCGTCGTAGGGTTAAGTTAATTTAAAAAAAAAAGGCTAACGTAGAGACAAGTATCTTGTCTTAGGGACGGATAAATCTTAATTTTTTAAGGATCACTCTGATTCAAAGAAAACATTCTCTGAAACTGACATTATCAAGATGCTCAATTTTCTTATTGACAACATTTGATACGTTCAGTAGACGTTTTTTCAGCAGACTTGCGGCATTTCAATGAGTGTTCATTGTGCACCTCTTCTTGTCGACTTGTTTCTTTATCATTACGAGGCTGACTTTGTACAGGAAGAAAGATAAGACGTTACCATATCCTATCCTACGTTCCGCTATAGGGATGACGTATTTTTCACTTAATTATTCAAAAGTTAGTGACTATGTTAAACAAATCTGTTCCATTGAACTAGAGTTAAAGCATACAGCAGGTACAGTTAAGGCGGCATCATAACTTGCTTTTCATATAGATATTGAAAATGAGGGTCGTTTAAAAACAAATCTTTACTACAAAAGAGATGATGTCAGCTTTTCAATTGTGAACTCTCCATTATTCATTAGCAACATCTCAGCAGCACCTGCATGCGGGGTATATATTTTACAATTAATACGATATTCGCATGGCCGACCGTGCAAGGGCTGTATAGCCAGTCAAGGTCGTTACAAACTTCCATTTGTTGTTATTCTCATGGTGAAATTTCCTATCATGATTTTCTATTAAACCAACAGTTACAAATTGAATCATTGCTTCGTAAATTTAACGGACGCCATCACCAGTTTGTTCACACTTATGGAATAACCATTTCACAAATGCTATCTGATATGTTCCTAACGTCGTAATTACAATCCCCTTCCATTTGATGAATGTGGCCTACCGAATTGGACTATTTACCGGATTTGTAATAACATAAGCAACACGACGGGTGCCACAGTTGGAGCAAATCTGCCTACCCATCTGGCGCACCCTACATGTAGTTTCTAGTGGGGTTCGTGTTGCTTATTCTTTAGTTTTCTATGTTGTGTCATGTTTTCTATTGTCTGTAGGGTTGTATTTTTTATTTTTTAGCTAGGCATTTATTTTCGAATTATGAGTTTGACTGTCCATCTGTTATTTTCCGTCCCTCTTTTAAGTCCATACGTGTCCAACAAAACTACATAATTGACTATCATTATCTAGGTTCCTACTTCAAAAGTTTATGATTTTTATTGAAGATTCTTATTAAAAAGGAAGATAATAATACTAGTGTGGAATGGTCAAGCTAAATATTGTTAATACTGAATGATTTAAAATATTCTGATGGATATTGTCGCCTGTCATCTTTGAAAAATAATTTACATTTCATTAGTACCGACTAAAGAATAGTATGTTTTATTCAACCTTTCACAAACTTCTTTAGACTACCAATACGGTAATTCATAATCATTATAATGCACTGTAAGTAAAGAATAATAAACATACAAACTATCGGACAATATCAATCAAAATATACATCAGTTGATACGTAAAACAGAATAACATATAGAAATTACACACAAACATTTGATATTCAATCGCCTCCTTTTTTTAAATTTATTTCATGTTTTATTTTAATAAGTATCGGTTAAAGAAATGTGATTTTTTCGACTTCACTGATGAATCCAGCTAGCTGCTAGCGTTTTTATCAGCTATAATGGGGAATTGATATCAGAGTGATCTGTGTGGACAGTGAATCTCATAAATGCAATGGTACTACATCTAAATCTCGTCCTAGTAATGTTATTGTGACGGAATTTGACTGTAGGGCTATCTTGTTGTTGATTTAATAAATACTAGTTAGGTGTCTGCACATCCTCATAATTAAATTAGTGGCGTTTGACTTCCATCAGGTACCATTTCACTTTTCCACCTCATTATATATAATAATAGACTTGGGCAAGATCGTGATGAGTCATAACTGTATGGAATGTGCCAGTTGATGAATCTTATTATCTCCGTGTTGAGTATTGATTTGTAATTTTTGGTCCTACTTAAGATAATTACTTCGATCTTCGCAAGATAATTCATCTAAAGCTTGTTTACATGTTGTCTCGGCTGGATTTAGAGTGCACTGAGACATGATAGTATCAAGTAAAAACAAGTTAAATAACAAACATTCGAAAATTCAAAACGGAAAGTCCTTAAAGCTCAAGCACACCAAGCGAATGAATAACATACAATGCATATTATATTCAAGACTTGGTATAGGCATTTTTAGACGTAGAAAGTGATGTGATTGTCATTTTTACAATAAATAAATGTAAACTTTTTTACAATTATAGATCGCCATGGCTTCTGACTTAGACCAAAACCTATACGAATACGAATACAAATACGAATTTGTTTATTGTAGTGACATTGTGTATACATTTACTTTATTGTTTATTTTTGTGGGTCGTTCAAGGATATTTGATTTCGTGTTTTTATAAGTTTGTATACAACCCAATAACTATTCATCTGAAATATCACAACGATCACACCAACAGCCAAGCGTAAACACCTGTATTCGTGTTTTCAGTTTCAAATAAAATTGATTATCAGTAACATCTTTTTTTCAATTTAGTCTTCAGACTGATTTGTTATAAACGAAACTAACAAGTCTCATAACAGTCTGCTTTGTATACGAAAGCATAAGCATAAGTGTCATATAATCTAAACAAAAATGTTCCAAAACAGCACACACTTAAATCCGTTCAAATATAAGTACATTTAGCATACATAATTTGTTGAAAAAGAAATAAAAGAAAATATCAGGAGTTTAGGATAAACATGCTCATCTGTAAAGGAAACTAGCCACCATATCAAACAAATTTAAAAAATAAAAGAAATAGAGAACATGGGACAATACAATATCCTAATTCAGCAAAAAAGGGAAGCTTAGAAGGTTAATATAAAAGAGGAACACAAAATTATAGAGCAACAGTACTAGTCAAACTCATAGAATGAAAATAACCTGACAACGGCCTGACTTAAAATAAAATGACAAAAATACAAATAAAAGTATAACAAAAGACAAAACATATAAAACTAAATACAAAGCAACACGAATCCCAACAATCTGAGGTATTATGGAAGGATAGACAGATCCTGCTTCACATGTGGCAACCGTCGTGTTGATTATGGTTTTACAAATTCGGCAAATAGCCTAATAAGGTATTTCACATTTATGAAAAGGGAAGGCTGCCCAGTGCATACCAGTCAACCTTTTATAACAATTTCGTTAAGTTTGTTTTACAAACAAATTAAATGAAATTGGTCAACAAATAAGTGTTGGGAAATAATAGTTACTGGTATTCATATAAAAAAAGAACTTGTTGCGTAAAATAGAGAAACTCATTAACCAAGTGAAAAACAGCTAAAAATTAGTTTCAAATATGTCGGATTGTTTATTCCCACTAAAACGCTCTAAGATTTTTCAACTGTTGCGTAATGTGACACAGATTCTCGGTATTTAAACGTACTGACAACTCTAACTAGCATATCATAGCTTTATTCGGCAAATATTTTGATAATTTGATACTCAAAGCTTTTCAATTTCGTCCTTTGTTGCCACTTCCAATCGTCCTTTGTTCGTACTGATTATACGTTTTGTGTCGAGAAGTGTGTCTTACATATCAGAATTGTTGAGATTTTAAAACTTTGATAATTTTTTATATGATATCAGTATATATACTTTATTGATAACTACCTTGTTTACAAAATTCACAATCATAAACAGATCAAGGATAACTTTTCTTTGTTTATTTTCTTTTCTTTCATATACAATTGAAATTATAATATCGAACATTTATTTAGTGAATACGATCCACATGTTTGTAAACTAATCTTGAACTGCGATGAATGTATGGTACATACATGTATATATGTTTAAAATCTGTATTCATTAAACACAGTAATCTGACCATTGAGATAAGCAAGCCAAACAAACGCACGACAGCTAAATACAATGTTTATTTATTTGGTGAAATAGATTTGCATTCAGTTCATAAAATAAGGAGAACATTTTCAATCATTCAATTGACTGCTTATAATTTTGAACTTTCATCGAGACGACTGTTATTTGTTTTAAATATTTATATATGATGTTAATTAACTTAATTAACTGACATTAGTACATGTAGGTATCAGAAGTAATATATACACTGAATTTCAAGATTAAAGAGCACAGATAGACGTACATTTTTCTGCATTTCTATTAACAAATTCGTATTCTGATTCATCGTGCAGAGATATTTATCCTTAAGACTGTTGTCAGCTATATTAAATATTCTATTCCCCGAATGTCTATTGAAACCACCTTTGTAAAAAGACAAAGATATTCAATACTCTATTGGGTCTAAACGAAATGACATAATTGCTGATGCGTTCATTTAATTTGACAGCCATTTTATCGTACATCATAATTCATAACAGTCTGTTCTCCTCTTATATTTAATGCGTTTCCCTCGGTTTAAGTTTGTTACCCCGATTGTGTTTTTTGTCCATGGATTTATGAGTTTTGAACAGCAGTATTCTACTGTTGCCTTTATTTTTTCTGGTAACTTAGCTGTTAAAGACGATTTCAGACTGACAATAATCACTTAAAACAATTTACAATGCACTATATCATCTACTAAAAACCTATATATCTTAGATATGCTATTTGTATTATCATTAAGATTCTTAAACATTGCACAGATCTATTTTATGCAAATATGTACTCTTTATTTTATACATGTGAGCACTCATGTCCAAATTATAAATCTTTGAATATGTATCAATAAAAACACTTTACAATATATAGTATTTAATGTCATACTTTACTTGGCAAAACTTTTAGGAATTTTGGTGCTCAATGCTCTTCAACTTCGTACTTTATTTGGCCTTTTTTTTACTTTTTTGGATTCCAGCGTCACTGATGAGTCTTTTGTAGACGAAATGCGCGTCTGGCGTATATACTAAATTTAGTCCTGGTATCAATGATGAGTTTATTTATATCCACAAAAATGTCAACCCCGGAGGACATTTCCTCGACTGTTTACTATGTGTTAGGACAGTATGCATCTTCTTGTTTTCAGTATTGATTTAACTCCCAATTGTGTCCATAATTAGACCTTTCACTTAATACGTCTTATAAACCATAGTCTTCTAATTTTCGCTGACAATTATACAGAATACAAATTGTATGTGTTTTGATTTCATATCGAGAAAAAAAAAAGTACCCAGTGTTAATTCCAGAAATCTTGTAAATTGACAGATTGGTATTTAAATTGGTTCCTTAAATTTAAAGGAAAGCTATACCGTATTATCTGTGAACACTAAACACACCATATCGGTCCCCCAGGAGACAAGCGATTCCTTTTTAATAATTTAAATCATCGTGCATATTCCCAGACAGTATTCATTTCAATATTATTGTAAAACAAATTATAAACAATGCGAACATATTAATCTTCATCCTTAAGATTAATTTGCATCTCAAGCTTCAATTTACTCAATGAGTTATGTGCAACATACAGAGTAGGAATAATTCGTTTTATTTATAGTGACATGCTACACATTAACATTTTTATAAATGATATTTTCGTCTTTATAATAACTATGTCCTACATTTTAGTAGGTACATGTATCTAGGTCATAATTAGATTGCCAGTATATGAAAAAAGAGATATACTTTGTTATCTAATATATTATTAAAAAGAGGGTCAACAGATAAGAGGGACAGATAAAAACTACAAATAAATAGTACACAAGTCACACCATAGAACACTACAGATTGAGCAACACGAACCAAACGTAATAGCAGGTGCTTCAACGGGGTATGAAGATCCTGCTCTACATCTGTCACCCGTTATGTGCTGTAGGTCATATTCATGATTAAGGGAACGGAGTTCTAGTGCATGGTCTTTCTGCATTTACTGTGTCAGTGAAATAGTCAGTATATTGTGTATACAAGAGCTTAAGCACAAGAAAGATAAAAAGTATATATAAACAATCGGACGCCTTTCATGACCCCTCAAAATCTTTTTTAGACGAATTTGCTTACAATAGCAGTCTGAATGAAGTAATCAGACAACTGATAATGCATTTGTAACGAAAAACATAAAAAAGATATACATTAAACATTTTGTTTGCTGTTTTCATCCGATTGCACTACTTCTTGTTAATATGAGATCCTTCCATCTTCCTCTTTTAATTAGTGAAATAATATGCAATATGCTGTTTACATTTGAATAGTACTTTCAATTCATTACAAAGTTTTAATCAAACAGTTTATACTTGGCAGTGCAGAAAAAAGTTCAGAAAAAATGGGACTATTTCATTACACTCCATGTTTTGACATGCATCGGAAACTGAAAATGTAAACGAGAATGGAACCAGTATCGTATGTTTTTTTAATACGTATATGAAAAAGAGGACAAATGACAAACTGACACAGTAATTAACAACTTAAGTAGACCGTACGGCCTTCAAAAATAAGCATTACCTTAAAATCCGAATTAAAAGACACTGAAATAAAAGACATAAAACGAGAAAACTAACAGCCTCTTCGTGTACAACAAACCGACAAGAACAAATATCTTTCACAATAAGAAACTACAACCACTGAATTACAGGCTCATAACTTAGGACAGGCACATACATATATAATGTGGTTAGGCTACTGTATCGGCTAGGTCTAACCTTTGACAGTGGTGAAACAGTGCAACATAAGAACGGGCATCAGTTAAAAAAACTTAATTAATCCATAGCTCATATATATTTTATTAGTTAAGCGTTTTCACTGAACTAGTACACTTGTTTGTTCGGAAGCCTTCAAGATTTCACTCACTCCAACGCTTATGAAGCAGTGAAGGATACTCTTCTCCTGTTCTATTTAAAGAACGTTACTAGATATAAGACGATGAAGTACTAATGTCAATGATACAACTCGTCATCCAAGTCACAATTTGTAAAAGTAAACCATTTTAGATTTAAGCGCGTACTCCACCACAGAGCATGTGATGACATCGCATAACAAGTTATACAGTTGTGTGTGGTGTACACTGTTTATAACTACAATGTAGTAAAGCCACCTTCATCTTATAGCAACCTTTGTGTGTATTTAAAATCAACCGGAAATTCGAAACCATTTTATATTGTCTAGGAACAAAGAGAAAGAAATAAACACAATAAACAAATATTGGAGTTTCCTGCTACAAGTAATCCGATGGTTAGCTAAATTATCTCAGACAATACTCTGGAGAAATTATACGAAAGAAGATAATTAAATGGTTTACTGAAAATGTGCCATCATTTTTTTTGTACATTCCCTGGTGAACTATACAAACTTTAGTAAATGGTTCACAATTGTTGAGATTAAACAATTATGTTTGTTAGTTATTCATATTTGCAAATCTTTTATGAAAATGAATATGCGTGGTAATGATACTAAAATATTGGACCATAACTCTCTGTCCTTAGTGTCCCTGGTGGATTTTCGCAACGTATTTCAGGGTTGAGACACTTTGTTATTTTGATATTTTGTTTCCATCTCTTTTCTAAAGGAGTAACCATTCTATTCTGATGAAATTCTTAATTTTCAAACAAACACGACAACATTTTAAATTCACAGAAATATTAATTTTTATTTTCAACACTGCATTAATTTCTTCTACTGACATAACTTGCACGAGTTATGTAATTAACATCAAATTGCGTGATTTTGCAAGGCGCAACTTTAATATTTGACGATTTCCTAAGCATTATTTATCAGCTTTATTAATAAGTGTCGTAATAGGTAAAATGTAAAACCCCATATAAAGCTCTCGATACGGAACAAATATGCAATAATCAGATCGCACATGTCACAGGTTTACATATTAAGAAAGAGGTTGGTTTCTCCTGTTAACTGGATCTAGCCTATGAGCTTGCTACAATCTTACACTCAAGCTAACACTAATTATATACAAAAATTATTACAAGAGCATGTGTCTTTATTTAATCGGGACGTTTCAACACTTTTATTTAGAGACAAGTTATGTAAAAGAGGGACGAAAGATACCAAATGGACAGTCAATAAATTATCAATAATCATTATACTTGGTGGGGCTACTTTTTTGACACGTTTCTATACCACGACAAGACTTTGAGGCTCTATTTCCCTGAAATTGATATTAAGCTTTCGATTATTTATAATAATAGAAAAACACTAGCGAATAACAAGGTACATTCATAAGTCTATTAGTATGCTGCTTTCAAAAAAGAAGTTCTTAATGATTCTCAATTCAAACATCATACTAAGCCTATCAACATAACGACCGATGAATTTTTCAATTGACTTGCTGGTATTAACACTACTTGGGACTTTTATATAGCAAACACTGTTAATATTCCTCACTTGATATAACTATTCCCATTTAAAATATTCATATGTCCTTGGTTTTGTTTAAACATGTTTAACTTTTTCCATTTGTTCTTTCAAAAAATAATGGATTGATGAATTTATAACTTTCAAATATATATTTAATTCTTCTGAATAATGACCTAGCATTAATATTTATTAATTGTACAAAGATATGCTTGTTCAATATTATGCATTCAAGGACTATCGATGTTTGCTCCTTGTGACATTTTGTAAGTGAAACGTGCACAGCATTGTTAACCAGAAGTCAAAGACAATAACAATCAAAATCCGGGAGTAAGCAAAGACTCACA
Source organism: Mytilus trossulus (assembly GCF_036588685.1). Classification (NCBI taxonomy): domain Eukaryota; kingdom Metazoa; phylum Mollusca; class Bivalvia; order Mytilida; family Mytilidae; genus Mytilus; species Mytilus trossulus. Next base: position 4,421,654 of record NW_026963294.1, read on the forward strand.
AAACCAAAGGACATTTTTGAATATTTCAGTATCCAATTCTGAGTAACACCACTTCTTGAAAATGCCGTTTCGGAATATTTTTGAAGTCCTTCTTCGAGTACAGTGACTATGGCAGTTTTAACTTCAGAAAGGGGTTAAGTGGAACACTTGTAGGACCTGCAATATACCTTTCCTTATTATAATTATCGTGCAACCTTAAATCCTATATACGGATAGAAGATCCTGGTCTATCTCCTTTGAATTAACACCATAGGCGATTAGAACTGATTTGTGATTTTCCAGGAGCTCCTGCTTCGTAAGCGTACATCTCAATTGTGTTATTTATCCTCAGTTCATTAAGCAGGCAGTCAAAGTAGGATTTCTTGCAAACAAAAAAACAATAATGTTTGAGGCTTTGTCAGCTGGAATGACAACATATTTGTCATGGAGGCAAGACAACTCCTCTATGACATGGTGATTTTTTCAAAATGTTCCATTTTCATTGAATGTTCAGCTTATCCAAAAACGAAAATGAAAACAAAAGAAACAAAAAGAAACCAAAAAGAAGCAGTTATTGCATCGTTGAACATTTTAATTAATTTTTCATCAGTGTTATTAATATTGTGTAAATAACATATTTGTTTGCATTGAAACGAAAGAACATGCTGCAATTAAGCACTATTAAACCAAATACTGTTTAATGCTTAATGATAACCAAATGCGTCTTATCTTCTCCATTAATACTCTTTTTTACAATCCCTTGTCAGCAATATATCATTACAAATTACAGTTCACAAAAAAATCATTCATCTGATTATTTAAAATCAAAAGCGATGAAATGAATATACAAAATATATACGCTTTGAAGCACTTCTTGCATAGATTTTAGCTTATACAGGCCATGTACTCCTTTTTAAGTTGGGTTGTGTTTGTGTATTAGTTGTTTTCTTTGAAGATAAATAACACAGTCAAACTGAACTGCATTGGGATATAAAACCATGAGTCTTGAGAATCTCACCTCTGTAATGCAAATGCGTTCCTAAGATACCGATATTAGTCATTCATACCAAATTTTTAAGATATCTTACGCCTTATACCTTAATAATTGAACATGTGAAGCTTAAGGTTGTTCACAAGTCAGTTGAATTTAAAATGTGAAAAGAAGTGATCGATTTCACGCAACTCCACTGAAACCATACAAAGTCCGATAGTTATCAAAGGTACCAGGATTTTAATTTGGTACATGTACAACATGTACGTCAGACGCGTGTTTCGTCTACAACATAAGTTAATTGTCTACAAAACACTCATCAGTAACGCTGGGATCAAAATAGTAAAAAAGCCAAACAGATTTTAACGAGATAATTTCATGTTTTACTGAAAAATTATAACACCAGGGTTTTCGATATCACAAACTAGTCAAAACATTTACTAAATGTTATCATCGGTATAAAGACATCATTCGTAAATATAGCTCAACATGCAGACTTCTAAAGGATACTACAGATACAGTTAAGTCGGCTTCATATCTTGACTTACATCTATAAATTGACAATGAGGGTCGGTTGAAGACAAAACTTTACGACAAAAGAGATGATTTCAGCTTTCCAATTGTGAACTTTCCATTTCTAAGTAGCAACATTCCAGCAGCACCTGCATACGGGGTATATATCTCCCAATTGATACGATATTCCCGTGCTTGCATTTCCTATTATGATTTTCTTGATAGAGGGTTACTGCTCACAAGGAAGCTATTAAACCAAGAGTTCCAAATGGTGAAGTTGAAATCATCCCTTCGTAAATTTTACGGACGCCATCACGAGTTGGTTGACCGTTATGGAATAACCGTTTCACAAATGATATCGGATATGTTCCTTACGTCGTAACTACAATCCCCTTCCCTTTCATGAATTTGACCTACCGAATTAGACTATTTACCGGATTTCTAATCACATAAGCAACACGACGGGTGCCGCATGTGGAGCAGGATCTGCTTACCCTTCCGGGGCACCTGAGATCACCCCTAGTTTTTGGTGGGGTTTGTGTTGTTTATTCTTTAGTTTTCTATGTTGTGTCATGTGTACTTTTGTTTTTCTGTTTGTCTTTTTCATTTTTAGCCATGGCGTTGTCAGTTTGTTTTAGATTTACGAGTATGACTGTCCCGTTGGTGTCTTTCGTCCCTCTTTTTTTTCTAATACGTTCAGGTATTTCACTTCCATTTTTTTATTAAAATATTCTTTATAAGCACAAATGTGTCAGTATTCACCTCAGATAGTTACAAAACCTTTGAATAAACTTATTAAGAAGGGATATAATTACGATACTGTTGTCAAGTCATTAAAGATTGCATATTTTGGCGTTAATATTGAGTCACTGATAAGGTCTTTGTATCGAAACTAAACACATTTATTCTAAAAACAGTTGTTGACATGACACGGGTTATGTTCTTCTCATATATGTTATGATGGTATGATACTAAACCCCTAACGGGAAGGATTGTGCCTGATGTTCATATGATGAAATTATAATCTTTCAGTCAGTTTAATTGAAGTCTGGAGCTGGCATGTCAGTTAACTGCTAGTAGTCTGTTTTTATTTCTGTATTATTGTCATTTGTTTATTTTTTTTGGTTACATCTTCTGACATCAGACTCGGACGTCTCTTGAACTGAATTTTAATGTGCGTATTGTTATGCGTTTACTTTTCTACATTGGTTAGAGGTATAGGGGAGGGTTGAGATCTCACAAACATGTTTAACCCTGCCGCATTTTTGCGCCTGTCCCAAGTCAGGAGCCTCTGGCCTTTGTTCGTCTTGTATTATTTTAATTTTAGTTTCTTGTGTACAATTTGGAAATTAGTATGGCGTTCATTATCACTGGACTAGTATATATTTTGATAGGGGCCAGCTGAAGGACGCCTCCGGGTGCGATAATTTCTCGCTACATTGAAGACCTGTTGTTGACCTTCTGCTGTTCTTTTGTTATTTGGTAGGGTTGTTGTCTCTTTGACACATTCCCCATTTCCATTCTCAATTTTATTAAGTACAAAGTTGAAGAGCATTGAATATATTGGTGCACATATGTGCTAAAAAATAAGTAGAGTCGGAGCCCGTTATCGATTCGTGTTCCAAACGTTTTTGTGTATGCTCAGTCGATATACTGTTCACGACATGCATGTACAAGAAAGAAAAATAGAAATTGCCGTTATGAAACCCTTTATTTTATGGATACCTATAGATACCCGACGCCCAGACCCCTTGTCTCGTTGTATGTATAACCGCTTGTCCAATTCTACTGCGATTTTTTCGGACATCTTCTATTTGTAAATGATGCTTAAGTTGTGTTCCTTGAAAGCATCGATTCCTTCAGTTAAGGCCAATATAGCATACATGCCATCAGGTTATTTTCATTGTCGTTTTTGTTTGTTGTTGTACTTCAGATTTTCTCTTCTTTCGTTGTTTTCTCTGATAGTTGATGTCTTCACCTCAGTTTTAGTTTGCATACATGATATGCATGCCATGCTTTATTGTTAGATGATAATAAATTGTTTGCTCTGTTTACGTTTAACAATAGAAACGTACAACACTATGAGTATTGTTTCTTTATTTCTATGTTTTCCTCTGATTGTTGATGTCTTCACCTCAGTTTTAGTTTGTAACAACTATTTTGTTATTACATTTAATGTGTGCTATTTTAATTCATTAAACACATTTCGGGTTATAGGAATGCGAACTGATAATTGTCATTCGTTATAAATTTACCTTAATGCTATGCATACCTTGCGTTCAGTTAAGGCCAATATAGCATACATACCATCAGGTAATGTCCATTGTCGTTTGTGTTTGTTGTTGCTCTTCAGTTGTTCTGTTCCTTCGTTGTTTTCTCTGATAGTTGATGTCTTCGCCTCAGTTTTAGTTTGTAACCACTGTTTTGCTATTACATGTAGTGTGTGCTATTTTTATAAATTGAACATGTTTCGGGTTATAGGAAGGCGAACTGATAACAATCATTCGTTATAAGTTTTCATACATGATATGCATACCATGCTTTATTGTTAGATGATAATAAATTGTTTGCTCTATTTACGTTTAACAATGGAAACGTACAACACTATGAGTATTGTTTCTTTATTTTTATGTTTTCCTCTGATTAATGATGTCTTCACCTCAGTTTTAGTTTGTAACATCTATTTTGCTATTACATTTAATGTGTGCTATTTTAATTCATTACACACATTTCGGGTTATAGGAATGCGAACTGATAATTGTCATTCGTTATAAATTTACCTTAATGATATGCACACCTTGCGTTATTGTCAGATTTTTACAAACTTTTTGCTTCATTTACGTTTAACACTAGCAACGTACAACACTATGAGTAAAGTTGATTTGAACCGTTCCGAATTCAGACTATTTAAGTTTAATCGGTTTGATGCATTGTGCTCAGAATTCGTTTCATTTTGCTGCTTAAAAAATGCTTTTCTCCATTCTCAATCTTATTTCGTTTTGAAATAATCCAATTTTCGTTATGAACATTTTTGCTAATTTTTAACGTAAATAAACCGATAATTTGAAAGTAAGATTGTTGGACCAATAAAATAAATTAAAGCCAAATGCACAATAATTTATTTCTATAGTTCTTGTTTAAATCATCATATCAAATCAGTAAAAATCCTCTTTTGAAATGTTCTGGAAATTCAAATAAATAATAAATGAGTTTGTTTCTGGACATGAATGCATGATTTCAATTTGTTACTAAGTGATTGATTCGCCCACTATCTTGCTTTCCAGTCTTGGAATAGTTGGTACGCACGGTATGTGTAATACCAAAATGAGAGTCTAAAAAAATTATAACTTTTAATGTATTGTTTATGTTTATATTTGTGTGCGCTGTTTTTTGTTTTGTCTAATTGCATGATTAGTGCATGTATTACTGTGTGTATGTGCATATGTAGATGGGGCAGCATATGTAACAAGAGAGAACAAAAAGTAAAAAGCTGATAATATCATGCTTAGTTCAAACTTAGACACAAAAGAGGGCATTTTTCATGAAGGTAGTGTCATAAACAAGTAAATTTAAAGGGGTTTTGTTTTAAATATCTTTATAGCGCGAAGAAAATCATCAGCCAATTACTTAATATTTAGAAAAAAAATAGTTGACACTTGTTAAGATGAAGATTTGCCACTTCTAAATCTGAAAATCTACTATGAAAAAAAGAACAATCACTAAAATACTGAACTTAGAGGAAAATCAATTCGGAAAGTCTATAATTACATGGCAAAATCAAATAACAAAACGCTTAAAAAACGAAAGGACAAGAACTCTCATATTCCTATCTTTGTACAGGCATTTTAAAATGAAGAAAATGGTGGATTAAATCTGTTTTATAGCGCTAACCCTCTCACTTTAATAACAGTCTCATCAAATTCACCAAGATGTCAGGACATAAAAGAAGAACAACCCAAATAAATAAAAAATAGCAAATGCAAGCAAAATAAAAATAAATGTCAATAAATGGCTAGGTGCATGTCAATACTTAGCATGCAGAAAATATGAATTATGCTTTTAACCGTGATAACGATTTTTTTTTGTATACATTATGTTTATCATTTTTGGATTTGTGGAAGAGGTTCACACTTTTAGTATCAAAGTATCATAATAAGTAAATTGTAAAATAGTTCACCTTTGCCAATTGATACACTTGCAAATGGGTTAATAATATATCAGCTGCTATGATGCGACTTTAATAATCTTATTGTCCAAAGGCAAATGTCATAGACGCAACGTTATAACACCTTGTTTCGAAAATTCTCTTCTAGTAATTGTATTGCAACGCAATTATCTGATTATGTTCTATCGATATATAATTGCATAGCTGGTTAAACCATTATCATTATAAAACGTTTAATCAAGTCCAACTTAAATCAAACAGTAGTGTTATAATAGAAATTTAGGCTTAGAGTTATAATGGTAGTATTCAACACAAAAGAAACCAGGGAAGGGAAGAGTTAACTATATAGTAAAATAATATTGAGCTGAATTTGTACATTAACAGCTTAACTAGGCACGTGATTCTAAAGACAAATACCATTTAACAATGTTTAAACAAACACAAAATAATCCTTAGCCATTATTATGATGTAAATGTTCGTAAAAAAATCAAAGTCCGATTGTTAAGATTGCGCCATGACAGTATATAAAAGAAAAATATAAAGTGTCATGTAATAAAAATAAAAGCAACTTTATAATTAAAAATTCAGTAAACTGTTAAGTTTCAACCCTTGTTGAGCATGTTAAGTGCCTGAAACTGTCATATTCAACAAGATTCAACTTTACATGGGGTTTTAGCCACTATCCCTGATGTGTGAAAAGTATCATCACGTAATTAAATTGGTTTGATGTTGATGTTAAGATCAAAGCTCACGAGAATATATATAAACTAATAAACTAATATTCTGTTTTCATATCCTTGGTGTTTTTATGGCTTTAATATTGAAATCATAGACATACATTTACTTTCCAAGAATGTTGTTCAAATTTGTGTAGATCTTTTGAATAACATCTTGAAAGATACTATGCTTGTACCTTTGAACGCCAAACATGTTATTAGTAATAAAAAACAACTAATTAATTACAAATCAATGACAAATAAGTAGAGTAGGCTTGTGTATCTACCAATTACAAAATAATATGCTTGAGTATGTCACTTTAGTTTGACAGCATGTTTGTATTATTTGTAGGACATGTATTCGAACAAATTTTCGATTATCCTATGGACACCGATGGTTCGAAAAAATAAAACGTAAGGACAAAAACTATGAGTTCAGCTTATCAGTTGTGGACTGTTCATTTCTACGTAGCAACCTTTTAGCAGCGCCTGCATACATAGTAATTGCTACGATATTCCCGGGCTTGTACATGTTGTATATAAAAGAAAAATATAAAGTGTTATATAATAAAAATAAAAGCAACTTTATAATTAAAAATTCAGTAAACTGTTAAGTTTAACCCTTTTTGAGCATGTTTAGTGCCTGACACTGTCATATTCAACAAAATTCAACTTTACATGGGGTTTTAGCCACTATCCCTGATGTGTGAAAATTGTCATCACGTATTTAAATTTGTTTGATGTTGATGTTAAGATCAAAGCTCACGAGAATATATATAAACTAATAAACTAATATTCTGTTTTCATATCCTTGGTGTGTTTTGGCTTTAATATTGAAATCATAGACAAACATTTACTTTCCAAGAATGTTGTTCAAATTTGTGTAGATCTTTTAAATAACATCTTGAAAGATACTATGCTTGTACCTTTGAAAGCCAGACATGTTATTAGAAAAGACCAACCTAATTAGTAACAAATCAATGACAAATAAATAAAGTAGGCTGTTTAAATTGTGTATCTACCAATTATAAAATAATATGCTTGATTATGTCACTTTAGTTTGACAGCATGTTTGTATCATTTGTAGGACATGTATTCGAATTTTTTTTCGATTATCCAGTCAGGGGCGTTACTTAAACAAGATATTTTTTTTAATTACTTGTATAAGTATTTTTTTATTTTAAAAATAATAAAATTACTTAATAGAGTTTTTTTAATTTTCAATAGAAACATAGATTAAATGTAGTTTTCGTGATTTTAAACAACATTTTATATCATAAAATAAAGAATTTATCAGATTTGAGAGAAATATAGAGATAAAGGGTTACTTTGAAAAGAATGACAAAAATATTACTTGAATAAGTAATTTTAAACATTTTTGACAAAAATAGCAATGCCACTTATCTAAGGCACATATGTAATTGATTTAGGTTACAAATTACAAATAACTTCAGGTCTTAATTAATTCACAAGTATCTATCTATTTATATCAGTCTACCTTCAAGATTTAAGAAAATGATAATTTAATAGTCCCAAGAGACCAATCTTTGACCCAGAAGCGTCGGTATGAAAGATAAGTGCGTCGGAAAGTTAATTGGTGTTTCTGAAAAATTAGTTTTTATATATCAAGGGAAAAATAACCAGATAACTGTGAAAATTATTTAAAGCTAATAAAATCTGTATTCTTGGACACCTATGAAAATAATATTCAGAAAAGTGACTTATATACGTTATATTTGAATTAGCCTCGTTTTCAACATTACTTGTATAGGTAATTTTAATTATTACTTGTTTAAGTAATGCCCCTGACTTATGGACACCGATGGTTCGAAAAAAAAAACTTCAGGACAAAAACAATGAGTTCAGCTTATCAGTTGTGGACTGTCCATTTCTACGTAGCAACCTTTTAGCAGCGCCTGCATACATAGTAATTCATACGATATTCCCGGGCTTGTACATGTTGTAATTCCTATCACGATTTAAATAAAAAAAAATCCGTCGTAAATGTTTAATTATGAATATTACATATATGTAAATATAATTAATCTCATGAGGATTAAGCCTTTAGTATATTTGAACCGTTAATTGATATTTGTTTTTGTTTTATCAAATCCCTAACCCAAAATGAATTTTGTATAATCAGCACATCGATAGAAACACATGGTACAAAGCGTTTAATCTCATCTGTGTTTCTGTCTAATAATGTTTAATAAGTTTTTTTTTGAAACGCTACATATCTGTCAATTATCCTAGGTAGACGAACATGACATCGTTATTGGTTTTTATATATATCCAATGGTATTAATCTAATCATCGAGTCTCTCAAATTAAGTAATATTACGATAACTAAATAAAACGTCAATTAATTTTGTTGAATTGATTTCCATTGAGTTCACAAAATTAAAACAAAATGTTTTATCATAAATTTGTCTGTGAATTAATGTCATATTTAAGCCTCCTTTGAGGCAGTAGTTATTCCAATTTAATAAATGGAAAAAGCTGATTTATCATTAACTGGCGTACCAACATATTGGTTACACGATTGATATCAGACCGATCAGAAATATAGCAGACATTCTATTTGATACCCATTTCAATCATGAAAGGAAGATATTGCCAATTACGCCTGAATTTATTTCATTTCACGACAATTGTAAAATATAATTCATTATTTTTTGAATATTTTAATCAACACAGCTAAAAAAAAATTACATCATTAAAACTAAGCGAAAACACATTTAAGATAGAAAAGAGTTAGGTAGTTTGGGTGTATTTATAAACACAAAAGGTTTCAAGACAAACAATGATACAATATAGGAGTTGTCATTCAACTTTTGAATTTATATACATTGAATTTTCATATTCAAGTTATTTGTAAAAAAAAACATGCGTAACAGGATGACATTTGTATACTCCTGACACATATTTCGTCTAAAAATGATGCTTGTATAAAAAGGAAAAAAAGTCCAATAATGAAAGTTTTATTTAAGATGATGTTTTGCAGTGAATCAAGTTAAATGATTCCGGTAAAAGAACAAACTTAATGAGTCGTAAGATGAATGAACTGTACTGATGGTGTTAAATAATAGATTAAAGGTGTAATTATTTTCTTTGTTTGTGCCTTTGTTGATTCAACCTTTTTTTCTGTTTGGCCAATAGTTTGCAATTACTATTTGACGTGGCTCGAAACTTATACATTCGGTCATTGTATTATTCTGCCATAGTCAAATTTTATAGTCTTGTCATGTGTTATTGCGTATGTGCTTTAACTATATGCCTTTTTGGTTATCTTTGTTGACATATTTACTTGTTTTTATAGTGATTCAGATTATACCACAATGTTGACTGCTGTACAACTATTTTAACAATTCTTAACTTTATGTCTGTTTATTTTGTTCAATCATAGTTGTCAATATTATGGATCATTGTGCGACAGATCAGCGTTTTCTAGTTTTGTCTTCCTTTATATTTCACAAGATGGAACACTCTAACAAAACTCTGATATGCTGAATAGCCTCGCTCTATTCAAAGGCTTACAACAGTTTTCTAATGATTCTCATTGATCAGCATATGATAAGTTCAGTCTTTGCTTCAAACGTTTCCGATTATCTAACCAAATTAGTTGGTGAACAAGAAAGAACCTTCTAATACAATAAGAGACACTTTTTATAAAACTAAAACGTGGAACTTTCCGCAAACTTATCTTATTGACAAGAATAACTCGAAATCAACCTTACTATTTATAAGGTTGTTAGGAAAATAAATGCCATGTGTATTGATAATTAACCTGATTTTACTTGTTAGCTAAACCTCCCACTCAAAACTAAATTGTTTGTGGATTCGTTTTATGAAAATAATTGGTGATAAACCATAAAATAGACGCAATGTGTCACATGACAAGAACGTATATCCAGCAGCCAAAATGTGTAAACATATATCACAGACAGGCAAACTCAACTGATTAGTCAATTCAGTTCTAAAAAGCAAATTGATTTGACAAAGTTGTAAACAATAATGTCTGCGTAATTAATGACAGGGTTAAGAGAAACGTACATTCGTATTCACTGTTCATAGTTACCACATTTTACACAATGAAAACATTATTTGTGTTTGATTCATACCTCTTATACACCTCACATCAAAAACACTCAATGTATTATTAGTTATCAAAGGTATCAGGCTTATAATTTGATAACGCCAGACGCGCGTTTTATCTTTATTCGAATACTCATTAAAGCTCGGATCAAACTATTTAGAAGAGAAACACGTATATAGTTGAAGAGCATTGAGGACGCAAATTCCGACATATTGACACAACACGGATAAAGTATTATCTTACCTCCTATACATGTATAGGAATATGATTGTTTAATAGCGGCCTCGTGGAGATCGGGTATATTCAATATTAGTTTTTTTAGGGAGTCGGGGCTTATTTCAATACACATTAAGTAGTGGATTACAATTTAGGCATTGTTTGATTATTAAAAAGTATTGACAGATCTGTTTAATATTGTTTTATCAAGGTTGTTGGTAATAGATATGTGTCGTTTAAATTAGTTTTTTTTTGTTAGTGCAGACCAATTGAAGAAGGTTCTTAAAATGGAACACTTGAACACTTTTTATACAGAAAAAAGAAGATGTGTAAAACGGTTTCCCTCGGTTTTAGTTTGTTACCCATATTTTGTTTATTTTAACCATGGATTTATGAGTTTTGAAGAGCGGTATACCACTGTTTCCTTTATTTATAATAACAAATAAGACAACTTTAGTCTAAATTCGACAAATAAAGATCAAAGTCGGTAAAATAAATTCGTTACACAGTGTGCTAATGACCTAATATGATATATACAGGGTAAGTAAATTCGTTTCTCTTTTATAATTAAGTTATGTATCATAATCACAAGTTTCTGACTGTTTTTTATTTATAAGTTGGAAAAGACTTATCAAGATTCCAAAGCAATTCTCAACAATACTTTTTTTTTCATTAACTGTCGGTATATAACTATTATTCTATAATTTGAAGAAGCATGACCGCGATTCATTGATTCATAAATAAAGTATTAAAATGTTTCATGTGTATATCAAGCATATTTATCGTTAGTTTCTCCTGTTCAATTTAGTCATTTACATTGACTTCTGGTATAATAACTCCACTATATTTCACTGCTTTCATTACACTAGTTATTAATAACTTACTTTGACATCAGAAACAAATACAATGAACATGATAATAAAGAAATACTCATATGGGATTATATCTGGCATTTTTTTTATATTGCTTTGTGGGTATGATTTTGCTGGGTTGTGTATGTGTCTTGATGTAATCATCTTGGGACGCCTAGAACCCATTTAGCATAACCTGCTGCGGGATGATTATCCGTGCGTATTGACAAACTGATTTATATAATGGTCTTTTACAGATTTGGAACTTAACAATGTAATAGTATTGCCAATGCAACGAAAATTCATGAAAGACGAACTGTTGTAGAACTATGGATCATCGTTCGGCTCTGTCAATGAGCAGAAATCGTACTGCATATTAACATATACAAATTCTAACGAGAATCTTAGTGGAATTTAAAAATAAATAAACTGGTAGACTGTGTAAATTTAACTCACTTTAATTGCATTTATGGTTAATACATGGCGCTCTCAATATATTATTAGTAAGTATCTCTAAACATTAATTTGACCAATACATTGGATGGCTGACAATGTGTCACGAAAGATACATCGAATACTGAAGCCCGGTATGTGCACTAAGACAAACTTGTTTTTTTATAATATTGTTTTTTAATCAAATTAAGACATCTAATATTAACACTTATTCAACATCTACTGTAACCATTAATCGGATGTAATAAGTGTTACAAACATTTTAATTAAAACCAAATGAAGCATTTAGTTTAATCATCGTCAAGTTATTGACAATTGTTTTTCTATGTTTTAATTTTTTTGATAGTTTTCAATTTGTTTGGCTTGAACGATTATTAAAATTCAAGTCAGAAAAACGCGTTCTTTCCAAAAAAATGTGATTGACCATAATGTGTTTTTCGGTGTCTAACGGTTGTATCACAATATCCTGCTTCTGATCAGGATTTTAATATACTAGTAGGATAACGTAAGTTTGGTTACTTGAGTTGTTCCCTTTCCGAATTTCAAAATGTCAATTTTTATACATTTCGCGTTTATCAACACACTTAATAATAATATGTGCTTTGACTATTCATCTTAAACACGTTGTCACTATTGTACAGTGCATTAAGTATTTCCCTGTAAACATTCTTGTCATTTAAATTCTTTATTTGTAAGAACATTCACTTACAAGTTTTCGATATCACAAACTAGTCAAAACATTTACTATGTTTTATCATTCGTAAATATAGCTCAACATGCAAACTTCTTATATATGTATACGAATCAAGAAGGGATATAGTTACGATACTGTTGTCAGGTCATTAAAGATTGCTTATTTTGGCGTTAATATTGATTCCTACTAGGGTCTTCGCATCGGAACTAAACACATTTAAAAAAAAAACAGTTTTTGGCATGACACGGGTTATGTTCTTCTCGTATATGTTATGATGGTATAATATTAAACTCCTAATGGGAAGGATTGTGCCTTATATTCATATGATGAAATCATTAACTTTTAATCAGTTTAATTGAAGTTTTGAGCTGGCATGTCAGTTAACTGCTAGTAGTCTGTTGTTATTTATGTTTTATTGTCATTTTGTTTATTTTCTTTGGTTACATCTTCTGACACCAGACTCGTACTTCTCTTGAATTGAATGTTAAATGTGCGTATTGTTATGTATTTACTTTTCTAAATTGGATAGAGGTATAGGAGAGGGCTGATATATCACAAATATGTTTACCCCCCCCCCCCCCCCCCCCCGCACTTTTGCGCCTGTCCCAAGTCAGGAGCCTCTGGCCTTTGTTAGTTTTGTATTTTTTCAATTTAGTTTCTTGTGTACAATTTGGAAATTAGTATGGCGTTCATTATCACCAAACAAGTATATATGTGTTTGGGGGCCAATTGAAGGCCTCCTCCGGGTGCGGGTATTTCTCGCTACATTGAAGACCTGTTGGTGATCTTCTGCTGTTTTTTTTTCTATGGTCGGGTTGTTGTCTCTTTGACACATTCCCTATTTCCATTCTCAATTTTATAAGTCAACAGTTTTGATTTTACGTTTTTCACAATCTAATTAAAAATGAAACATAATCATTGGAAGCTATGGATTTCTATTGAAACTTCTTCTTTAAGTAGTGTTTTGTCCGTCAACAGGAAAAGCGCAACCGTTAACTTATTGCACAACTACATGCTTTCCTCCTATTAGTTATTCAATATTGACTCGGCAGGAACGGAAACACAATTTGTTATGTGTAATGTTATTATTTGAACGTGAAAGGAATACATATTGGTTTGTAAAAGCAAAAGTATATTTAATCAAACTTTTTTCAACAACGTCTAAAACGCTGCAAGTGCTTTTATGCTTATCGATCAACTCTTCATGGTGACATTCATGTTAATGAACGTTCCCAAGTCAGGAGCCTGTAATTCAGTGGTTGTCGTTTTTTAATGTGTTATATATTTGTTTTTTTAATGTGTTATATATTTGTTTTTCTTTCATTTTTTTTATATAAATAAGACCGTTAGTTTTCTCGTTTGAGCTGTTTTACATTGTCATATCGGGGCCTATTATAGCTGACTTTGCTCATTTTTTAGGGCCGTACGATGACCTCTAGTTGTTATAGTGGGAGATATTATGGACATAATTGTGCAAATCATGATACAAGCATGAAATTTGGTATAAAGGTTAACTAAATGATACTTATACAAAATGCGCTGCTGGCCAGAAAAAATAATCATTTTTTCAAGATGGCCACCACACATTTTGAAAATGGCGTCTTAACAAATTAGCCAATATTTGTTAATCCTTTGAAAGGTGTGTTGTGTGTAAAATCCATTGTTAGATTTGATAAAAAGAAAATTACATTTCATAAATAACGACTAGACAATACGATAATGTAACTTAAGGTGACTTACGGTTTCAAAATGTCGGCTAACGAGTCAAAAAGTTCGACTTTTTTACTTTCAAGCAATTTTACAAGGGATTTTAATCCTTGAAAGATGTGTTATGTATAGTTCAATGTAAGATGTGATAAACGTTAGAAACAGCTCCTTAGTACGACAAAATAACACTTAAATGAAGAAAAATAGTGGTTTCCGGTTCCAAATTAGATGCAAATACGTAAAAAATATTTTAATAATTTTCATCAACTTAACAAGTAATAACACAAGCATGAAATACAATCATGCAATTTGGTATACAGGTGGACTAAACGATAATTAAAAGAAATCAGGTGCTGGCGATCAAATATTTCAATTTTTTTCAAGATGGCCTCCGATCATTTTGCAAATGGCGTCATATCCAGTTTTAAATCTTTGAAAGTTGTGTTATAGGTATAATCCAATGTAAGGTTTTAAAAGAGATTTCCAATAAAATGACATACGTACCTAACTCGACGTACGCACGTCACGGGACCGGTTATTGCTAACCAATTTATTTTGTTAAACGCGTTACTCAAGTTTTAACTTAGTATTCCTAAGCTATGAAACTTATTCATAATACATTTTATCAATATCAAATATTTCTAAGATGATGAAAAACTAAAGAAATCATGATTTTTATATATCACGTGATTATTGAGATTCCCGCCTAAACTTCACTGTCATAAGACCACGTATATAAACGTATCTTTACCTATCATACGATTCATTGGAGTTGTCTTTCATGGTTTTGACAATGACTTTGATTTTCAGATGTAATTGCAAAATTTAATGGACCTATTATTCGATATTTGTATTGATTTTGTTTGTCGTTATCAGATAGATTCTTCTTTTCGATTTTTAATGTTTTATAATATTAAATTTCCATGGGTATTAATTTATATAGATTTTGTCGTAAGTTCAGAAAAAAATGAACTCAAAATGTTAATCAGAACGTGTCTCAGTTAAAGTTTAAAACTGGGATTGCATCATACTTTATTCTTAATCTCCTCAATTTACAATTTTTAAAAACATATTCAACAGGGAAAACGTACGTCAACGGGAAGTGAATATTTAAAAAAAAAAACCATTAAAGGTCATGTACTTCTTTATATTTTAGTAGTTGACATATACTTTTCTTTCAAATGAAAGTCAACGAACATTAAAAAAAGAAATATGTAGTTGATAATAATGTGTGAACATAAATGTGTACACCAATTCGTTATATAGATTGTAATTTAGAAGGTGTACTTGGATTATCAATTGATGACTTATAACCTGCATTTCCCACTGTGGATAGTAAACTATCAACTTATCATAGTAACTGGCTTAACTTATCCTGTTCCCAATTATTTCTAATTAAAAGTGAATGATAATGTCAATTTACATAGTTGTTACATTTTGAGACAACTATAATGTCACCTTAGTCTTTACGGGAATTTTCTTTTACTCGTATTTATTCAATTAGAAGTAGATTCTGAAGCTATCGCATATATTGATTGAGTTAGCAAAAATTTTAAGTTTAAACTTTTGTCTTGTTTTGGAGGTATATATATATAAAAGTGACAACTATGCGACAGATCCAATGACAGAATCACCAGTGAAGGTGTTACACGACTGAAAAAAACAACATTTTATATTCATAATAATATACTCGTATATGGGATTGACTGGTAGCAGGCTAGCCTCGAATACAAATTCAATTATTCTGTTGGACCCCCTGATCAAATGACTTTAAGACTGTATTTTTCGGCTTCTCCACCAAGCATGATGCATTCACAAGCAAGAACATGTATTCGTTTACTCGTAGAAAGACAAGTGTATCTTTATAGTGGTTACGCTCTCTTGTTAGCTAGCATATGAAAATGCTACTCTTAATTGTCGGGCATGTTTAAAAAAAAGTATATGTATTTATCATTATAATTAATTTTCATCATCCTCAATATATATGTAATATTTGTCGCTGGATATGAGACATTCATCAGTATCATCATCATCATAAGTACATTTGTACTATAGCTTGAGGCATAATCTTCGTCGTAAGTTCATGTACTATATATAGCTTGAGGCTTCTTCGTCGTAAATCTAACGTGAGGTTTAATTCTTATTTTATATTTAAGCCAGTTTATGTCGAGAACTTATTTTACGCATGCATATCTATGAAACATAGTTTTTATAAATATCCAAGTTATAGCCAATGGAGATCATAGAAGTATGTTTATCAAATGATCATGATCACAATTAAAACAGATAGAAAGGGATTGACTCGTGAGACTGAAACGAAGCATAAAAAGAGCTAGCCATTTCTAATATTTCCGAATAAGCTCCATGTACCGAAATGATAGTATCCAATGCTGCTGAATACTATCTTTAAAACAACTACAACTAATAAATAAAGAATAATTATCCCGTTTATAATAATGATTTTGTACTGTTACACCATTGTCCTAGTACGGATGTGACTGTCCCAGGTCAGAAGCTTTTAATTCAGTGCTTATCGTTTGTTGTTGTGTTTTCGTTGATTTTTTTTAACATTAATTTGACTGTTAGTTTTTGTTGTTTTACATTTGTCATTTTAGAGCCTCTTACAGCTGACTATGATGTATGGGCTTTGCTCATTGTTGAAACCCCTTTGTTGGACTATAGTTGTTAAAATTTCTGTGTCATTTGTTCTCTTGTGAAGAGTGTTGTCTCATTGAAAATCGTACTACACCTTGATTTTTGTATATATCACAAATTAAGAATAAAAAAATCATAGACAGTCTAGAATAGCGAGACCTT
Source organism: Mytilus trossulus (assembly GCF_036588685.1). Classification (NCBI taxonomy): domain Eukaryota; kingdom Metazoa; phylum Mollusca; class Bivalvia; order Mytilida; family Mytilidae; genus Mytilus; species Mytilus trossulus. Next base: position 4,438,853 of record NW_026963294.1, read on the forward strand.
TTGTCATGTCAAAAGTACAGAGTATCTGTAGGACCATAAGTGGTCATAATTGTATGGCAGATTTTATGTAGTGCCAATGTGTCCATTAGATTACACGTCAGTATCACATTTCTGTATTCAGTGAGCTATTAAATCACGGGAAAAAATTAATTCAGTTTGTAGTCTTAAACTTTTAAATCACATGCGATATGCCTAATGTTCAGACATTGATGTTTTTAAAAAAGTATTTATCAAAGTCAACCGTCAATCATTTAAGTTTTTTTTCGTGCAATACAGTTTGTGATTATGGCCGGAGCCAAGATGTTTGAAAGAGGGTGTAGTTTTCGATAATTGAATTTATACTGACGAGCGAAGCGATGCAAAAACAAATGGACAATTATATGCTAAAATGATATTGTGGAAAACATGAGATTTTAAAACTTATTTAGCGATCGAAAAGGGGGAGTACGCCCTCTACCCCTGTATCCTCGGATGCACGTTTAGGTATACTTAAACAAAAACGTCGCCCCATAATTAAGTATAGGTAAAGACGAGAAAGTACTTTTTGAAAAATATATTATTAATATAAATTTCTGCCCACATCAAATTATCTTCAATTAACTTATAGAAAAATATTATTTTGTTTTAAACGTCGAGTACACCTTTGACATTCGGGTGTGTTGGCATTTATTTTAAAAGTTAAATCTTTTTAAAACAATTTAAAGGCAACCTTCTTGCTTCGGAATTCGTTATTTTAATATTTGTATGCTAAATGTCGTCTTTGTAGTTTTTAAAATTCATAATGTGAGAAGAACTTAATATGGGTCAAGTGAAATGACAAGAATTGATGGGTGTGTTTGATAAGAAGTTGCTAATTTACTTGTTCCATTATAGTATTTATGTCAATAAAATCATTCAAAGTTTAATGACAAAATATTTTAAGAGTGAAAAAAAAATTGGGGTTGATTTTTACTGAAGGCATATTCTAACAACAATGCGTGTTCAAAGAGCAAAACATGCTGCAGTGTATGCTCCCCTCCGTCATGCTTCATTGCAGTAGGACGAAATACGTTGAGTTAGGTCGGTTATGTTGAGTAAAGTCATTTTATTGGAAATCTCTATTAAGCGTAAGTTACAGTTCCTAAAGTACGGAAAAACAACATATAAATGACAATAAGAGTGATTTCCGGTTTGAAAATGGCGGCAACATTTTTGAAAATGTATTTTTTTATAATTTTCATCAACTTAACAAGTGATATCACATTCTTTGTTAAGATTAAATGCCTAGTTTTGTTAGAAAGACAGGTTCGTTATCTTAAAATTATCGGACAGTAGCCAAAAACAAAACTCGTACAAGGAAGGACAGAACGGTAGCATTTACAGTCACCAACACAACTGGATTTTGCGCCTCCTCATTTCAAAAGTTCCCGACAAAGGATGCAACTTTAACGGTAGCCGAAGAAGTCCTCGATTTTGTTCTTTCATCCAACGCCAGTGTTAATGAATTGGTACATAAATCAGGCTGAGCCCAAACTTATCCTCCTTGATACGCTGCTCTTTGGATGTGCTCCGAAAACAAAACTCTTGTAGGCGGAACTACATCACAATGCCGCTGCTTCCTGGGTAAAAAATTACATCGTGCCTCGTTAACAGCAAATAGTGATGTTGTTTTGTCTTACATGATGCAAACACATGCTTCTTTTATGTCATTGTATGTGTCTTTATACTTCAGCAAAGAAATAAGTACGTCCCTTACATGTTGAAATACTTCCTATGTCCTCCAAACTGACCTATTCCTTTAGTGTCACATGCACTGAATGTATGAATGAAAAGAAGAGTAGCTACACGAGGATCAAACGCATTTGATATATCACGTACAGGAAGCCATCAAAAGTCTTCATTCCTGCCAAAACCTATTCACAGTTTGTTCCACCATATTTTTGGAGTGCTGTAATTCTTAATACTACTACATCTGTCGGTGCTACCTTAAATTACCGTCCTACAACAATTTTCATAATAAGGCCGAACATGGACAAACATTCGTTTATCTGCTTCTCCAAGCTTACAAGGGGTAGCTGGAAAGTATCCTTATTAGTCTCTACAGAAGCATTTCTGTCGGCAAGACACTTGAAAAATTTCGTTTCGTTGTCATCTTCATTGAGAAAACTACTCCAGAACCCAACTTTTGTCTTCTCACATCTAGCCTTTCAAGGATTCATTTAGTAAATCTAACACAATATCTACTCTTGAATACTTATCGATGCAATATTTCATTCAAGGCCGTATAACACAATTGCAAAATCATCCAATATTGATTCCCTACAAGGTGGCCTGGAATTAACCATTGCTGCTCTATCAACGATAAATGCGTCAGAATTTGGATCTGCAAATTACAAAATGTTTCAGGTTTATCCATTTGCACCGATTTAATACCACTGTTTAAAATGACATCCGAAGACAAAAACGGAGGAGCAGTTTGTCTTTATGGATTAAGATATATTTCAAATCAATTTTTCCACTGCGACAAAATATAAAAGTCTAGAAAGATATCTAAGAGCTCTAGCTTTGTTTTTTACAAAAAAGTTAACAGTTTTATTTTACCGACATAATAGGAGTTGTTCTTTTTAATCTGGTTATAAGAAACCGGTTCTCCTTCGTTTTGTATTTGCTCCAAATGATCTTCAAATCATTTGCCTTTGATCTTTTTAAAGAAACCCTTGTGTGTTCATTAAGTCGTTCATACTATAGAATGCCTCAAACCACTAGATCTTGCAAATTTATCTGATAGTCTTCTGACTTCTGGTCTAGCTTCCATTAATACGTTTCAATGAGGTCTTCGGTTTAACCTATGACAACGAATCGCCCTTTACAATTCCATTAATCTGTTTTTGTCTGATCAATTGTGTTATAAGAAAAATATTTTCTGGTCTTACGTACAGTAAAATTATCATTTTCAAAATCAATTGCCAACTGTGGGTGACTTAAGAGAAGGGAAGCCATTTCTCGGAGAAGGTCGGTCGCGATCGAGAATATGCTACACGATCAAGACCTAAATGAAGACAGTATCATGCTTTATATGGACTGTTTGTACAAAATCTGACTCATGAAATAAGCATACTACCAAATTCACAAGAAGTTCTTATCTTATAATTGAATGCTAGGAATTAAACTGTGGTAGAGATGACTATATTTTCTTACGCCAGTCTATCAAATCATTGAACGTCACAGAGTCATGACATGATAATAATTTCTGTGTTTGGCTTTCTTAAGCCGGTATATACCTTTCAAGCTAAAACACATAGAGTTATCTGATGCGCGTGTCTATTCCTAGGTACATTTGAACATACATACAAGAATATGCCGTTCTAGGTATGTCAATAATGGTTTTAGTGAGGACACATGATACATGTGTCCATCTACCTTCACGTAATATATCACCCAGAATTTTATAACAAGTCATTTCAATGTGAAATCCACCTTACATGACGATAAACTTATCTTCTGTGTACAAATCAGGCAATTCCCACTGAATATCCATTACCAAAAGTGGCTGATCTGCCGTTACTATTGACGTTTTTCTCGTTTTAACCACATTTTCCGTCTTATCCATCAAATACCTGATCATTGCAACTGAATTGGCTCGTTTTTTAACAGTGGCATCATAGATTATACACTTACTTGCTTTTTAGAGTAATGAGATGAACTACGATTTATACCAGTTTGCCCTGATAGTGCATACACATAACTCATCAAGTCTATAAATAGTTTGCGCATGCGCAAACTTATTAAATCATGTGTGTCATAACCTTGAAAAATGTTATCAAACCAAATCATTATATCATTGAAAATCCCAAATCACTTATTTTATAGTAAATAGTTAAAATATTTTTTAATGAATTTTGTTACATTTTCGCGCATGTGCAAACCATGTATTTGTCAAATACTCATGTCTAGAGAATTATTCATGTGTAAAGAAGGTAGCTACCAAACCTGACAGGTGTTTTTCACTAAAAGAAGGTAAACGAAAAGTTTTCCAGAAAAATCAGTATTTTCAAACTGAAAAAACAGCCATTTTAGAAAACGGCGGTGGCCATCTTGAATTTTTTTTTTTAATGGCCAGCAGTTGTTTCTTTAAAAGTATATAATAATGATGCTTTATGGTAATTTTCATGCTTGTATCATCATTTGCACAATTCCCTCGATTTTGCGTGCTAATATCTTCCACTATTAATGTCTATGTCATTTTGGTCGCTTGTGTACATTTTTCTCAGTGGCAATCATCCCACATTTTCTTTCTCCTAGTTGTAATATGATTCAGTCCATTTGCATAGGCTTTTCTATTAGAAAAATAAAATATGAATACCTGTATCAAAAAGATGTCTTTAAAGGGACAAACATTTTTTTGATGGACTATTTTTTCATGAATAAAACCGATTTGATATTAATTGTATAAGGTCAGACATATATCAAATGTCTACAGATTCTAAAAAGGTTTGTAATATTCAGAAATTTATATCAAACAGAAGAAAACGAAAAATGTAATATTCACACAAATCGCTCCAAAATATACATACATATGCAAATAGAAAGCGATTATAGAACCACATATAGAAGCACTTGCATACCAATGTTCGAAACTCAAAAACACATTTCAACATAAAAATTGACGATCACGACCAAACGATCTCATCTAGGTAGATGTGATAAGCGCATTTCGCTATAATTATAAAACAACAAAATCATAGTGCATCCGGGTGAATACGCCAACAGGTTTGTAAATTATTATTTCTTTGACCTTGGCAGTTTTAGTTATCTCATTCGGTGTTTTATTGCAGTCAACAATTTCACATGTGTATAAACATACAATGTTTATTCAGGGCATTTCAAAACACCATTTTTCTGTTTCTCATATGGAATATTTTATAAACTTGAGATTACATTGTTTTTAAAGCTTGCACACATATACACAAGAGGTGAACATTTGGCAGTCATCTTATTATCAAAATGTCGAAGAGAACATTTGAAAAATAACCTGTTTACATCTTGTGAAAAAAGACATAGACCCTATGCATCTTCCAGCCTGTTCTAGTAAAACTCTAAGCGTGATACATTATTTTAAAGTTTGGTATTCAATCTGTTCTTTTTTCTGATAATCACATAAATGAACGATTATTTTGGATTGCGTATTCTTTCCATTTTTTATATTTATTATTTCTACTTTATTTAATTTAGTTATTTTCACACATATGACTAATAACACAGGGGAAGATGTATGGTTAATTTTCTTGTCATTGTTCAAGGCTACATGCTGTTGTTTAGAAGTCGTAAAATAACTTCCTACCGTTTTACGACTGTTATAATGAGTAATATAGCAATACTCACTTGATTTATATTCTTTATTGTGTTTAATTCACGTGTTTCGTTTCGTTTATTTCTTTTTATCCTTGAATGCCCTTGTTGTCGTGCTCTTATCTTTTGTTAGAGTTGTTTAAATGCTCTGTTAAGTAAATATCTCACCTTTAAATGCAAGTATGTAACTAAAATTACTAAGTAAACTAGTGATGCCGTTATCTGATTTTCTATGGATAGGATTAGCAGATACTATCAGCACCTTGAACAGACGGAATCCCTAGAACTGATAACATTATGTGGTTATGAGATTAATTTTTTCTCCAAGATTTATTATCTGGTCTTATCTCGGTATCACTTATTGGATTTTCCTCTGAACCATACTTAGCTTATTGTTTTTTTTTGTGCATGACACTCACTTGTTGGTCATCTTGATATGACAGTTCAATAAACATGGCTCTGATTACAAAACTCATCTTCAGATGTTCAGTGCGCATATTTGTAGGGTGTTTGTTGTTCGTCTGTTGTTTTCATTGATTATGTATGATAACGTATATGCTTGTAACTTTCCCTTCATATAAAAAAGAAGAAATGGTATGATTGCCAATGAGACAACTATCCACAAAATACCAAAATGACACAAACATTAACAACTATAGGTCACCGTACGGCCTTCAACAATGAGCAAACCCAATACTGCATAGTCAGCTATAAAAGGCCACGATAAGACAATGGAAAACATTTCAAAAGAGAATATGACTTTACAAGAGCAAAGATAAAGATAAATAGGATAAGCCCCGATTATTATAACAGAGTGAACTAAAACATCAATTGAGCACATGTATATTTATGACATGTTGTACCAAAGAAGACTTTACTGACTTCGTAATAAGCTTTGCTTACTAATGAAATTCGTTTGATGATTTTTAGCTATTTTTAATTACTCTGGTGGAAAGTCGTCTCATTACCAACCATATCACATATTCTTTTTCACATGTACAATAAAAAAAAAAAAACACAATTATGAAATGTTAATCAAAATATTATGTATAGTTTACAACACATGCCACAAATAAAGAAGAAATACAACAACATACAACCTCTCACAATATGTACATGCTGATATATTGTGAACGACTATTTGTTCACATATCGCATACTTGAAGATAGCAAATCGATGTCCGTATCACACATGCATATTGTTCTATCACAGTTTGCCCTGTCTAACATGTTAGAGTCCTTCATGATTCCAGGATTCTAAATACAAAGCAGTGAACCTTTTCATCTCACAGCCTTTGCTTTTTGTCAAAAATTAACAAAGACAAAATGCTACAGAATGTTGATAAAAACATGTCTTCACGTGATAAGCAATGACTCAGTAAGTAAAGTTCAGCTTTTACATTTTTTCAGACTATTGATGCAAACTCTGAACACTTGTAATGCTCTTTAACTTTGTATTTGTTTGGATTTATAAATATTTTGATATGAGCGTCACTGATGAGTCTTATGTAGACAAAACGTGCGTCTGGCGTACTAAATTATAATTCTGGTACCTATGATAACTACAATTAATATTACTTGACTGATCTATAATGAAATATCTTAAGACCATTGCATTTACAATAAGAAAACATAAATTATGTTTGAATGCGTAACCTCAACCAAACATAAAACTGTTATCAATATTATACAAAACTCTCACATGAGAGTAGCCACTTGCAAAAATCAAGTGCATACACACGTGTACATTACCAAACATAACAAACGAACATCCATATATGTACAACTTTGATAAGTTATAATTATTTAAACAAAACTTTAACTACAAACAATACAAAATGTTTTAAGGTTTAAACTGTGTAGATACATATAAAGAAAGAAAAGGTCGTGTATGATAAAATGTTCTAATCTCTATCTTGGTAATACGTAAATATATTTAAACCTATTTATTATCTGCTCAATGCTAAACAGGGATGTGTACCCACAATTTTAAATATATTTGAATCAGAAAAATCAATGTTTAGCGTAAATATATACGCAGGGACACATACTTATTCATTCACACTTCTTGTTGTAAAATATTATACTTAATGTTATCAGGAATGAAAGTTTAAATTAAGGGAAAAGAAGGTGTTACTCACATTCAAGAAATATAATACCATCTTCTGTTCTCTATTCTAAATTAAGCAAAACGAAGATTCACTTCTGCAATTCGTTTCTTTACCAGTTTGGGAATACGTCATAGTAATTAAAGATTAATATCATAAAACTTCAACTTAAAAAAGTATACAAAACTTTTTATTACATAATGGCTATTTATTGTTCTCAACACCTCTATACCTACTGTTTTTCTGTAGAAAACTATTTAATTTGTCTGAATTAAAAAGATTTTTTTCATTGTTAGCTTCTACCATCAATTTACCGACATGTGTTCCGTATGCAGTTAACTCAGCGTGACATTTTTCTTAAAAATACGGATTTTGCAATACTCAAATGTGATTGGAAACACCCAAATTCTAGAGAGAGTCTACAAACGTAAACATCACTCGGTCATATAAATAAACTTCACGTGTTTTCCTGATTATGCATGCATTGCTGATTGATTACAAAGGAAAGTATAATTCTTCGGTTTCTCAACTTGATTATTTATTACATTTGTGGTTGCCATAATTTTTCAACAACACTGACAAAGTGAACTATTTTTTGTTGACAATTATACGAAATGACTTCGTAAAACATTATAAAATCGTACTCAAAAGACTACGTTTACAATACATGCTTGCAATTGTTTAATAACTAGATCAACATTATTTTCACTACTCACTCGTTTCATATGCCTTAACCAGCAATGTATAGAATTATTTACGAAAATTTAAAAAAAATCAAAAGTATCATGCTATCTTCAGGGTTATTCTCCACCTAAAGAAGTCAAAACTTGTGTGGTTTCATAGGAGAAGGATGGTAATGTACCTCTTAGAGCTCGTTATTTCTATTATTTTATTAAATTATGTCTGTCTGGTCTTCAATGATATGATCTAAACTATCAATTTTGCTCGAAAACTGACTTGATATAATTCTATATTCCTCATCTTAAGAAATCTCATAACTCTATTTTGAGATGGTAATTCTTACTTCCTGTTTCGATAACAAAGATGCTACAAACGGAACCTAAATAATACTACATGAAATTTTGATTTTGTTATGATGGAGCTTTGTATAGAATGTGTTTTTCAGTATTTAAAAGAGGGACGAAAGATACCAAAGGGACAGTCAAACTCATCAATCTAAAACAAACTGTCATCGTTATGGCTAAAAATGAAAAAAAAAAAAAACCCCAGAAAAACAATATTACATATGACACAACATAGCAAACTAAAGAATAAACAACACGAACTCTACAAAAAACTAGGGGTGATATCAGGTGCTCTGGGAGGTTACGCAGAATAAATTGCAATTAAAACGTCTCAAGAATAATGTATCTAAAACGTGTATGCTGCTTCTTCTGCTGGCTAGTAAATGAAAAATTGAAATGTTATCATTACGTTGATATTGCTAATTACAAGATTAAAAAATATCTGAAATGTTCCATGGTTAGTATGAATATCAAATATGCTAATTCAATTTTGAAATTCATATTTATTCATGTTATTTTAATAACATTTGATACATTCATGGAACTAACGTAATTCCTTTATCAACACATACAATCGGTCGATAACCTTCAATATGAAAGTTATAAAAGGAGCAATGTCGCTGGCTTTATCTTTTGACTTGAATCAAATTTCCTTACGCTAACAAACTTTTTTTTCTTTTTATTTTGTTCAGAAACAATTTGTTATGACCATTAAAAGATGGAAGGTGAAGGATGTTTTTTTAAAAGATTTATTTCCAGAATGATAACAAAAACATAGGTCCCTCTCTCTAAAACTAAAGTGATGCTTTCTTTTCTTTCGTTAAACACTTCATGTTTTAATATCAATCTATTCTTGTATCCATTATTTGTTAATTTATTCATGCACGAAATACAAATATGACACGCCGCTGTTTAATATTGTAGCGAATGTTTTAGCAACATTTCTTTACAGTGAATATATAGTGTAACACAAACTACAAATGTAAGTTATAGTTGTAAAATTAAGTGCTCTTCTTAGCTACATAATTGCAATGGAAGTGGTTATAATTGTATTATTTACAAAACACTGGCCTTTACGAAATACTAAAACTGTCAACACATGTTAATTTTGTATGATTTATGCCCTTCAAATGTGTCCTCTATCTGGTCCTTGGAACTTTATGATTCGAGCATCATGGATGAATCTGTAAAATATAAGTCCTACATGTATGAATATGTACTTAAATGTAGCATTGATTGAAAGATGAGTTTATAAAAACAGCTCATGAACTAGCAATTTGCGATTATATTTTGTGATACAAGCAGTGTTACATGATGATATGCGAGTCAGTTGAAATTGAAAATTATTTAGTAATTATGATTTATGATTCGTTGCACGACACTCTTAACTACCAAACATGGTTCGATCTTTAGGAGCTCTGGGAGCAATATGCACCTTTAGATTGTAAGGACTGTGCATTCTTTTACCGTGTCCGTTGCAATGCCTGTTTTAAAATAATATTTCCATACTTACTATATATATCAACTTCTGTTTTGATACAACTATTCTTTTCATTCAAGAAACCATTCTTTATGAGAAAATCATGCATTACATTACCAACCTAACTTGCAGTAAATTTTCTAATATCCAGATAGACTCATATACTTGAAAATATTATAATATTATTGAGAAACTTGGTTTTGTTTAACTTTTACGTTACAATATGTCAATGCTTTTCGTATTTGTATAATCGATTATTCGGTTAAAATGATCTTAAATAAATGCAAATAACAGAAGATGAACTAACTAAGGAATATTAAAGGACAACATTTGTTTTATTATATCATTTTTTTATTTTGACAATAATTGTGCAGCGTTCACACCACCTATATATACATCTGTAACAATCTGATATTAACTTACCGTCGATATGTCCTAAAAATCCTTTCATTTCCTGCACAGTCTTGTAACAATGACATATCACATTTTTTTAAACATCTTGATCGGTTGACTACCAGAGTTTATTATTTGAATTCCCTAGGCTAACGTTACGTTTCCCAAATCAATAGAAACTTTGTTAAAGACTTCAACTCCTGACGGTCCTATATGTAAAAATAGTTATGGTCATTTCCTGGTGAGATATTGTCTGTTAGTTTTTAATTTTTGCTTAGACAACACAACAGATAACTTATGCGCAGTTGGAAATCATGACCATCTGATCTCACACTTCTAAATTTAGTTTTCATTATAATGTTTATCTTCTTATCAAGAAATGTATGGTAATTTCATCTAACAGTAGAACTATAAGGGAAAGAAAGTCACATCTACAAAGGGGACATGATAATTAACTTGAAAAACATCTAATAACATTACTTACCGTTAAAAAACGACACAAAACTAGCAAGCATTTTCTAAGTATCAACTTCTTTTTTTTATTTTAAACTGTTCATCAAAGAAGATTTCACAGGTGGAAAACACTACTTAGAATCTTTTTGTTATGTAAGCATTGTTATGACCACTTCATTTCACGTTTAAACAGCCACGAGCTCGGTTAAATGTATCATGTTATTATCATATCCATCAGGCTAATCTAATATCTTCACACCTCAACAGCAATATCTTTTTTGGTTATTAACCTGAAATCCTGTATATGTTACAATAAAATATGTTACATTGTTACCGGTCATTTCATAGTCAAATCTTGTCTTTTAGTTCTTATTATTCTTTAAGATAGAAAACAGATAACTTCCGCACAGTGGGAAATCATAACCTTGTCCAACCAGCTGATGTCAACCTTGTTTATCTTGTTGTCATCATTAAGTTTGTCTTCTCATCCTTATAAAACATGTTTTTTTCAACATGAAGTTGGTAGGATATTCCTAGAGCATTACACGACCAGAGAAACAAACAAACAGCATTTACCAAGAGATTATCACAATGTACATGTATCATTCGGCGTAAAACAGTTAATTGATACGACAAAATAAAAACAACTCTGAGTTTGATAAGATTTACTTGTATAACACGATTATTCATTAATAATAGTTATCAAAAGTACCAGGATTATAATTTTATACGCCAGACGCGCGTTTCGTCTACATAAGACTCATCAGTGACGCTCAGATCAAAATAGTTAAAAAGCCAAACAAATACAAAGTTGAAAACATTGAGGACCCAAATAAAAGAGACTCGTCAAGCTGTAATGTTTAAACATGTATTGATTAAAAACTAAATAGAGAATTTAAGGGCTAGTTTCGGCTATTGCTCCGAATAGTTCTTAATTTGCACATTTTTTTGTGGAAACAGTTAAAATCAAGACGCTTCAATTAAAAACATCAATGAAACACAAGTTCATCTGGTAACGTCACAAAATATATATTTTTTTTTAAATCAGTGCATTCCGTTCCTGTTATATGTTTGAGAGAAGGCTGTACTTTTCAGATTGTAACTCTTTAACTAATTGAATTGTCGTATTTGATGTATGTCATATCATAATCAGTATCAGTTAAGACATCAATATTTACATTTTTACAAAAAAATACTTTTGATATTAAAACAACAAGTCGTCTTAAAAATTTGCCACTACCAAATTGGAAGTTTCTGCATGTGATCATCTATGAATGCAATAAATCAAATTCGATTGTAAACAAATAATCAATGTCTCGTATGATACCCTAAAGGAAGACTACGATAATACAAAACGACACAACACATTATATATGTGCATTTGGGCCATGATTTCTTTTCACTTTGGTCTATCTACTCATACATCTTATTTTAGACTAATATGTATAATACAGAATGAAATTAAAAGAAATGAGAATCTAGAATAATCATGTGACAACATAACTTCCTATGACAAAACAATGATCGTCGTATGTACAACAACATATATAGGAATGGTTATTGCACAATCATTCATTAACATTTTTCTGGACGTTACAAAATGATAGATTACTTACCGCTGGAAAGGAATACATTTAATATTCTAGTATATAGAAATAGGAAGATGTGGTGTGAGTGCCAATGAGACAACTCTCCATCCAAATAACAATTTAAAAAGTAAACCATTATAGGTTAAAGAACGGTCTTCAACACGGAGCTGAACAACAAGCTATAAAGGGCCCCAAAATTACTAGTGTAAAACCATTCAAACGGGAAAACCAACGGTATAATACATATAAACAAAACGGGAAACGAGAAACACGTATATATTAAATAAACAAATGACAACTACTGTACATCAGATTCCTGACTTAGGACAGGGTGCGTAGTATATGCATACTTTTCGAAGTAATCAAGAATTTATTTGAAAGCAATCGTAAAGGCCAACAGCTATCTGTATTTAGAATAATTATGCATCGTTTAAAGGATTTACGATGGAATTGTTTGATTTCGTTCATATTGTAAAAGAAAATATGTGTGGTATCCTCTGATATATTTACATCTCATTTATTTTATTTGTGACCCGCAACAGTTTTAACGATTTGTGACTTTCTAACAGCGGCATCCTGCTGTGAACAGTTGGATTTTTTTTTATTAAAATGCCGCCCATGTGTGTTGTTTCTGCGATATAACCGAATGCATGTTTTGAACGGTTTGCTATTTACAATGTGTAACGCTACTCATGAACATTTTAGAACTGGAAATGCTTATCGTCCACAACGCTTTTGGTCCCTATGCTTTTTAAATATATCGATATATTTTACTGATGATTTACGTGATATATTCATGTTTCTCAAGTTCGTGTATATAGCGACAATCAGAAACAACCGAGTGATTTGATAGTATTAAAATACAGTGTTTGCATTTCAAATATTCACTGTTAGCGGTCAATATTCTACTGGTCAACAATCAGGTAAATGAATTTGCTGAAACAACATACATTAACAATTCTGTTAACATATGCAAAATGCTTTTTAAGCCATTTTAACAAAAAACAACAAGGCGGTTGATAGCTAATATACAAGAACCCTTTGACATCTTGAAACATGTCAATTAAGCTTAGATAGCGGGATTCGTGTTGCTTTTTTTTCTCATTTATCTGTATTGTTCTTTTAATTGTCTGTGATTATGAAAGTATGTTTCCGCTTTATCAGAATGAGGTTTGTTTTAGTGACTGCAGCGTTTTATCGGATACAAATGCGAATTGCATGAATACAAATGAATATCTGCGTCAATGAATACTCATGTAATATATCACTGATGTAGTATCATCACTGTGTTCTTAAGATTTTTCAAACGGAAGCAACTATACTGGTTGAGCTGGATGTGCTAAACGATGGTTGAGTTTTTAAAGTTGTTCAGCTCTTTTATATCTGTGTTGATTCTTTTTTTTTTCACTATTATTATGTTGTTCGACCTGCATTCTCCCCACGCTCTTGTCATATACTTCAGGTATTTCTCAAATGTCCTTTTTAATATATTTCGCCTGTTCTCCTTTTTTGTCATGAATATGAATCATATAGTATTTATTTTACACATTATACACAAAACAATGTATATTTTAAAGTTAGATTATTTTTTCGAAGATTTTCCTTATGCGAATAATGAGACTGGGTGACTGTCGCTGTGAGAAAGGACTGACTTTATGATGATAGACATATCTGTTCCTGTTTTGATGGTAATCCATTATTCAATCTCATTATTTTTTGTAAAGTCATATAATTAAATGTATGCACTAATTTTCAAATTGATAGCCAGAAAGTGTATTTTTTTTTACAATAAAGCAAATACTAAAAAATCCCTTAGGCCGAATTCAATTGCTAGATTTTCCTTTACATCGGATTTTGTAAAATAAAACAAAACGTCGCAAAACATCAGTATATATGACATGTCTAATGCAATTACTTTAATCTTGTTGTTATCTATATATATTTTACTTATTTGTTGAAAAAGGGGAATACGAAGAGCATGCACTGCATAGCTAAGATATCGGTTAACAAACAATTAGAGTATTTTAATAGTGCATTGTTGAAGAAAACGACCTTTACAGCACTATGCTATTATTTCAATAGTGTTATGCGATGTTAATTAATTTTGTCTTGTAGATTACGATTTTGTAAAAGCGTTTACTATTTCTAATAAAACTAAGAAGATAAAATCAGATGGTCCGTTAGCTCTAAAATCTAAATAAAAAGTTTATTGGTTAAAATTATATCCTGCGCTAAGCTTTTATTAACGGAACATCATTTTGTAAATGTTCTTGGAAATTAAGTTAAAGGTGAATGGGTTTATATTATATTTAAAAGGTCATAGAGTACGTTTTAAGAAGAACATAAGGGAATAATACATTAATGATGGTACTTGCAAGTGCAATTTGTTTATGTTGAATAAGTCTTTCTCAAACTTTACGTCAATGCATACAAAAAATATTTTCTTGAAGCAAGAATACATATGTTAGTTTGTGTATAATATGGATTAGGTTGGACAAATATCGTTCTGACAAATTATATATTTTTTCACAAGTTTGAAATGCAAACACAACATAATAGAAACGTACATTAAAAGGTGTGTTCTTGTACTTCACTAAACTAATTAAAACCTATTATCTTCCTCGGATAATGTATGTACCAAGGAATGATTATGGGACTTCTCATCATGTGTTCTGTACATTAATAACATTTTAAATTTTGGCAGGTTTATAAACGTTCACTTCTTTTATTTGTCTCGAAGTTTGGTAATTTACATTTTTCATTTGTAGTTTAATAAGTAACAGACTAAACATGTTGTGTTAAAATAGTTTTAGTTAAATAACTTATTTTTTTAACAGGACCACTATATAAGATATCATTTAATTACATGTTATACATGTACCTCATGTTAAAATACCAAACGATAAAGAAAGGGTCTTCTTTCCTTAATAACTATGATGCAGAACCATGAAACAGTGTGTACAAGATGTATTTTTAATTTGTCATATCATATTACATTGAAACGACGATTAACGTTAAAAAATGATCACCTACTATAGATATTCATTAAAAAGTACTTGCGATGTAAACGTGTCATTCATATATAGATATGTACTTCTATGAGGTTTCATATCAGATGTCAAAGAGCAAAATCAGATTTCATATTGTAGAAATATGAAAACATACACGATATATTTAGATAGCATTCAGTATCAATAGTTATCGATGATTTGATTCTCTTTGTGACACGATTTAAAAAAAAAAAAAAAAATCTAACTTCCATCAAAATGAAATTGCTTTGATGGAAACGGAATAGTATTCCCAGTATAATGTTAATGTTTATATCATATTTCCTGTTTTTGTATTTGTTAATATTTGATTTAGAATCTTATAATGTAGTTTATTTCTAATGTAATTGAACAGTTTTTGACGTGGACGTATTAATATCTTTTTTTTTTGGTAAATTATACATAACTTCTCCATAGGGAGCTTAAATATCGTACACACACTCAAACATAATCAACCATTAAATTCGGAAACACACATTTAACTCAATAAATATTGACTTGCTATTAATATTTCATCAGTATTGTTTACGATCATATAAATGTTACATTGTAGTTGTCTCTGTTTTGATGATTTTAAAATGGTACAGGGATATTGTCTTTCCAATATTCTAAAATTGTACATTAAAAGCGAAATGAAAACTTAAAATCACAAAACTTAGATTAACTGGACATTACAATAATTACATTTCAAATAAGGTTTTACTACATTTTCACAAATATTTTATATTTTAAGCTAATTGCATTTTTACATCATTGATTATTACAAAAAGGGCACGTATTTATATAAATTTTTGGGGGTATTATGAATAAAACTTTACCCAAACATTACCCTTTTTTAGGTATCTAGTTTTCGAAATATGTTCGACGACCCTTCCAGCCTACTAAGATTGTTTTTGTTTTGTTTATAAGCCTTGTTTGCTGATGTGTTTAATACTGTAGTAATGCAAATACTGTCCTAGTTGAATTATTTATGCTAAATGACACCATGCGTTTGGTTCTAAATTCACAATATTTGAATGCACTAAATCATTGTGCTACATTTAATTACATTTTCCTTGTTTGTTGAACAGTTTTCTCATTGGCAATCATACCACATCTTCTTGTTTATAGTTCTAATTCGATTAAAATACGATTTGCATATGCTTTTCTATTAAATAATAAAATATGGATATCTGTATTAAAAAGATATCTATAACGAGTTAAACATTGTTTTGATGGACTAATTTTCATGAATAAAACCGATTGAATAATAATTTATGAAGTCATACATATATAAGATGTCTATAGATTCTAAGAAATTTAAATTAAATAGAAAAAAAACGAAAAATGTAACATTCACACAAATCGCTTAAAAATATACACACATATGCAAATAGACAGCTACTATAAAACCACATATAGAAGCACTTGCATACAGATGTTTGAAACTTAGAAGCAGATTTCAACATATAAATTGACGATCACGACCGAACGATCTTATCTGGGTAAATATGATAAGCGCATTTCGCTATATAATTGCAAAACATAAAAATCATAGTGTATCCGGTTGAATATGTTTTTAGAGGTTCGTAAAACACTATTTTGTTGAACTTGACAGTTGTAGGTATATCATTCGGCATTTTATTGCAGTCAAAAAAACATGGTCATAAATATACAATGCATGTCAAAGCACCATTTTTCTTTTTCTAATAATGGGATTCTGTAGAACATTTTATAAACTTGAGATTACATTGCATTCAAAGACTGCACGCAGTTAAACAAGCGGTGAACATTTGATTGTTGAATGTCCAGTGACGGTAATTTTTCGATATGTAATAAAAAAGTTAAGTGAAACTTTGACTATAATACTTGACAGGGTAAAGCTTAAATCATGTCAAATATTTTATTTTCTAAAACAAAAACAAAAAATAAAAAAAATCTGGTATTTTTTTTTGAAAAGTGTAAATTTAACAAAGACTTATACAGGAAATGAATGATGGTTGTACAGATATACATGATCTAACCGTTGTTTACATTCACAGTTATCTTAGTATCACAATGTAGAAGAGAACAATTTAAAAAAAATGTTTACAGTTTCGAATCTACAAAGTCATACATCTTGTGCGAAAAGACACATACCCTATGCATCGACCAGCCTGTTCTAGTAAACCTCTAAGCGTGATACATATTTTTGCAGTTTTGTTTCAACCTGTTCTTTTCTGATAATCAAATTACATGAACGATTATTTTACATTGCGTATTCTTTCCATTTTTTATATTGCTCATTTCTACTTTAGTTAAGTCAGTTATTTATACACATATGAATAATAACACGAGGGAAGACGTATGAGTGAGTTTTCTCTTCATTGTTCAAGGATACATGCTGCTTTCTAGAGGTCGCAAAATAACTTCCTACCGCTATATTACTGGTATAATGAGTAATATAGCAATACTCACTTGATTTATATTCTTTAATGTGTTTCATTCCGTTTATTTTCTTTTTATCCTTGAATGCCCTTGTTGTCATTATCTTCTCTATTGTTAGAGTTGTTTCAATGCTCATTTTGGTAAATATCTCACCTTTAAATGCATATATGTAACTAGATTACCAATTACAGAGACGGATGCCGTTATCTGATTGTCTATGGTTAGGATTAGCTAATAATATCAGAAACTTGAACAGACGGAATCCTTATAACTGATAAAATTATGTGGTTATGAGATTAACGTTTTTCTCCGAAATTACATTTATTATCTGTTCTCATCTTGGCACTACTAATTGGATTTTCCTCTGAACCTTACTTAGCTAATTGTTATTGTGCATGACACCTGTTGGTCATCTTGATATGACAGTTCAATAAACATGGCTCCGATTACAAAACACATCTTCAGTTGTTCAGTGCGAATATTTTTAGGGTGTTTTATTTTTCGTCTATTTTTTTTTCATTGATTATGTATGATAACGTATATGCTTGTTACTTACCCTTTATGACTTTACAAGAGCAAAGATGCAGAAGAATAGGATAAGCCCCGATAATTGTAGTAGAGTGATTTGAATAGAGAATTTGTTCAAATCTCGCATACTTGTAGAAAGCGAATCGATGTCCATATCAAACATGCATATTGTTCTATCAAAGTGTCCCCTGTTAAAGTCCTTCTTGTTTTCAAGATTATAAATACAAGCAGTGAACCTTTTCATCTCACAGCTTTTGGTTTTTGTCTCATATTAACAAAAGCAAAATGCTCCAGCATGTTGATATACACATGTCTTCCCGTGATAAGCAATGAATCAGTAAATAAATATAAGCTTTTAAAACTTTTCAGACTTATTTACTTTGGTGAATTTATGACCTCCTTTTGCCCGTAAAACTGTTAGGTCGAATTTAACCTTCATCACACATATAATTATTGATGCGAATTCTTAACACTTTTAATAGTACTTGACTGATTTATAATGAAATATCTTAACAGCATTGCATTTACAATAAGAAAATATAAATCATGTTCTTATGCATAACCCCAACCAAACAAAAACATTTATCAATATTAAACAAAACTCTCACATGGGAGTAGCCACTGTCGAAAGTCAAGTGCATACACACGTGTACATTACTAAACATAACAAACTAACATCGATATATGTACAACTTTGATAAATATAATTATCTTAGCAAAACTTTAACTACTAACTCAACGTTTAAAGGTTCAAACTGTGTAGATACTTTAAAAAGATAAAAAAGGCCGTTTTTGTTTTAAAAAAAAATTCACGGGTGCCACAAGGCTATCTTTTACACCCTCGTGTAATGTTCTGGCAAAAAGGGTATAATCTCTATCTTGGTAATAAGTAGATATATTGAAACCTATTTATGTTCTGCACAGTGTTAAACAGGGATGTGTAACCACAATTTTAACTAAATATATTTGAATCAGAAAAAATCAATGTCTAGCGTAAATGTATACACAGGGATACATATTAATGCATTCACACTTCTTGTTGTATATATTATACTTAATGCTATCAGGAATAAAAGTTGATATTTAGGGGAAAAAGGTGTTACTCACATTCAAGAAATCAAATACTTTCTTTATTCTAAATTAAGCAAAAGGAAGATTCACTTCTGCAATTCGTTTCTTTACCAGTTTAGTAATATGTCAAATAAAGTAAATAGAGGTTAAAGTCATAAAACTTCAAATTAAAAAAATATATGCACATCTTTGTATTACATAATGTCTATTTGTTGTTATCAAAACCTTTATACTTACTTTTTTTTCTGAAGAACATTATTTAATTTGTCTAATTGAGAAAAAAAAATTTCATCGGTAGTTTCCTGACAACAATTCACCGACATGTTTTCCGTATGCAGTTACCTCAGCGTGACATTTTTCGTAAACATACTCAATATTCGTTTGCAATACTCAAGTGTGACTGGAAAAAATCAAATTCCAAAGAGAGTCAGTCTACAAACGTAAACAACGCTCGGTCATCTAAATGAACTTTACTTGTTTCTCTGAATATCTATGCATTTGATGACAAAGGAAAGTATAATTCTTCGGTTTCAAAACTTGATCATTTTTTACATTTGTAGCTGCAATATTTTTTTAACAACACTGACAAAGTGAACGATTTTGTTGACGATAAAACGAAATGGATACCTAAAACATTATAAAATCGTACTCAAAAGACTACGTTAAAAAATCATGCATCTGTTTAATGACTAGATTAACATTATTTTCACCAGACACCCGTTTCATATGAATTTACCAGAAATGTATTAAAGTGTTTACGAAAATTTAACACAAAATCCAAATATTATACTAGATGCCATCTTCAGGGTCAGTCTTCACTTAAAGAAGTCAATACTTGTGCGGTTTCATTGGAGAAGGATGTACGTCTTTAATCTCATCATTTCTATTTTTGGTGTAATTATGTTTGTCTGGTCTTCAATGATATGGTCTAAACTATCACTTTTGCTCGAAAACTGACTTGATATAATTATATATTCCTCGTCTTTCAAAATCTAATAACTCTTTTTTGTGATGGTAATCCTCACTTCCTGTTTCGATTACAAAGATGCTAGAGACGACAAACGAAACCTTAAAAAATACTATAGAGGTTTTGATTTTGTTATGACGGACCATCATAAAAAAAAAACGCTTATAACTCAGGTGTGGCTAGTCTAAATTACATTATAAGAAGAAAGGTATCAAGTTAAAGTAAATAGAGAAGAAGATTCCCAACCTTTGAAAAAGACAAAACATGCATAGTTTCAAAAGGAATTCAGAAGAGTATTCACGGTTTCATACTGTCAAATACAGTATGTTTAAGTATATAAGATTTGTTTACTTTTGTATAATATAATTATTTTTAGTACATTTTCAAAAGCTTTATATAGTATGTATTTGCCAGTATTTTAGTTCGATTTAAACGCCTGGAGAATATTGTGTTCAAAACGTTTATGTTGCTTCTTCTGCTGGCTAAATAAAACATGTAAATGTGTAATTACTGCTACACAGGCAAAAATAAAATGTAATCATTAACTAAGTTGATTTTTCTAAATACAGGATTAAAAAAATATCTGCAATGTTGCATGGTTAATATGTATATCAAAAATGCTAATTCTATTTTGAAATTCATATTTATTCATGTTATTTTAATAACATTCAATGCATTCATGGAACAAACGTAATTCCTTTTTCACCACATAAAATCGGTCGATAACCTTAAAGATGAAAGTTATAAAGGAGCAATGTCGCTGACTTTATCTTTTTACTTGAATCAAATTTCCTTACGATTACAAAATTTTCTTGATAAAGTCCTTTTTTTTTATTTTGTTCGGAAACAATCTTTTATCTTCTATTAAAAGATGGAACATGAAGGATTATTATATTATAAAACATGTATTATCAAAATGATAAAAACATAGCTCCCTCTCTCTAATAGTATAGTGATGCTTTCTTTCCTTTCGTCGATACTTTATGTTTTAATAATAAACAATTTTGGTATCAATTATTTGTGATTTTATTCATGCAAGGAATACAACAATGGCACATTCGCTAATTTTAAGACATTTCCTCGCAGTAAATATAGTGTAACACAAACTACAGTTGTAAGTTGTTGTTGTAAAATTGAATGGTCGTCTTTGCTAGATAATTTCAATAGGAGTGACTATATTTTTTTTCAAGACATTGGCTGTTACGTAATATTAAAACTGTCAAAACATGTCTTATTCTTTTATCATTTATGCTCTATCTGGTCCTTCAAACTTGATGATTCGAGCATCACGGATAAATCTGTAAAAAACAAGTCATACATGTATGAACATGTACTTTAATGTAGCCTTGAATGAAAGATGAGTTGATAAAAACAGCTCATGAATTAGCAATTTGCAATTAGATTTTGTAATACAAGCAGTGTTACATGATGATATATGAGTCAGCTGATATTGAATATTATTTATTTATTATGATTTATGATTATTTGCACGACACGCTTTACAACCAAAAATGTTTTAATCTTTAAGAGAGCACTGGGGCATTATGCATCTTTAGGTTGTACGGGCTGTGTATTCTTTCTATCGTGTCCGTTGCAATGCCTGTTTTACACAAAATGTTCCCATACTAACGATGTATATCAAGACAATACGTTTTTAAAAAAAGAAATAACTTCTGTTTTTATACAATTATTCTTTTCATTCAAGAAAAAAGTAAAATCACAAAAATACTGAACTTAGAGGAAAATCAATTCGGAAAGTCCATAATCACATAGCAAAATCGGATAACAAAACGCATAAAAAACGAATGGACAAGAACTGTCATGTTCCTGACTTGGTACAGACATTTTCAAATGTAGAAAATGGTGGATTAAACCTGGTTTAAACCATTCTTTAGGAGAAAAACATGCATTTCATTACCAACCTAACTTGCATTCAGTTTTCTAATATCCAGATAGACTAATATACTTGAAAATTATATAATTTTATTGAAAAACTTGGTCAAAATGATCGTGAAGAAATGCAAGAACACAAGATGGAAAATATGAAAAACAAAATCTGTTTTATTGAATCACTTGTTCACCCTTTTGTATTTTGAAAATAATCGTGCATCGTTCATACCACCTATATTTATCTGGTTAAATCTGATATTAACCTACCGTCGATATCTCATAAAAATCCTTTCATTTCCTGCACAGTCTTGTTAAAATGACATATCACATTTGTTAGAACATCTTGATCGGTTGACTACCAGAGTTTATTATATGAATTCCCTAGGCTAACGTTACGTTTCCAAAATCAATAGAGACATTTAACTTTGTAAGAGACTTTAAATCCTGACGGTCGCATATGTTACAATAGTAACGATCATTTTCTGGTCAGATATTTTCTGTTGGTATTTAATTTTAGCTTTGATAACAAAACAGATAGCGTATGCGCAGTGGGATATGATGACCATCTGATCTCACACTTCTACATTTTGTTTTCATTACTATGTTAATCTTCTTATTCAGAAATTTAAGTCAATTTCATCTATCAAGAGAACGAAAAGGAAAAGAAAGTGACATCTACTAATGGAACAACACAATTAATAACTTAAAAAAACATCTAATGCCTATCGTTTAAAACGACACAAAACTAGCACGCATTTTTCAGATATCAACTCTTTTTTTTATTTCAAACTTTTCATCAAAGAAGATTTTACAGTTGGAAAACACTACTTATAATGCATTTGTTATGTACACATTATTAGTGTGTGTCTTCTCATCCTTAAACACATGGTCTTTCAACATAAAGTGGATAGGATACTCACAGGAGAATTACAAGACCAGAAAAAGCAGCATAAACCAACATATTATTCTAATGTATCATTCGGCGTTAAACAGTTAATTGATTCGAAAAAATTAAAAATTATTCATGAATAGCAGAGACTCTTCAAGCTGCAATGTTTAAACATGTATTAATTATCAACGAAGTGGGGGATTTAAGGCCCAGTTTCGGCAATTATTCCGAATTTACACATTATTTTTGGAAACAGTTAGTATCAAGACGCTTCAATGAAAAACACCAATGAAACACAAGTTCATCTGGTAACGTCACAAATTTTTTTTTTTCAAAATCAGTGCATTCCGTTCCTGTTATATGTTCGAGAGAAGGCTGCACTTTCTAGATTGTAACTAGTTAACTATTTTGCATTGTCGTATTTGCTATATGTCATAGTATAACCAGTAACAGTTTTGACATCAATATTTACATTCTTACAAAAATACTGTTAATATTAAAACAACACATCGTCTAGAAAATTTGCCACTAGCAAATTGGAAGTTTCTGCATGTGATCATCTATGAATGCTGTCTCAATGACATTGTATACAAGTAATTAATGTCTCGTAGGATACCCTAAAGGGAAGACTGCGATAATACAATACGACAGAACACATTATATCCAGATATATGTGCATTGGTGCTATGATTTCTTTTTACTTTGGTCTATCTGCTCGGACGTCTTATTTCAGACTAATATGTAAAATACAGAATGAAATTAAAAGAAATGAAAATCTAGAATAATCATGTGACAAAATAATTTCCTATGACAAAACAATGATCGTCGTATGTACAAAAACATATATAGGAATGGTTATTGCACAAGCATTCATTCACTTTTTTCAGGATGTTACAAAATGATAGATTATTTACCGGAAAACATTTAACATTCTAATAAATGCATTTTTCTCAGATGTAATCAAGGATTTATTTGAAAGAAAATCTTAAAGGTCAACAGCTATCTCTATTCATAATAATGTTGCGTTGTTTAAAGGATTTACGATAGAATTATTTGATTTTGTAAAGATTATAAAAAAATATGTGTAGTATTCTCAGATTTAATCTTCTCGCAGTTTTAATTTGAGAACCGAAATTATTACAGTTTAAACGATTTATGACTGTGTACAGTTGCCATTTTTTATTCCGTCCATTTTTGTTGTTTATGTTACATAACCGAATGCATTTTGTACCGGTTTGTCATTTACAATGTGTAACGTTCCTCCTGTACATTTTAGAACGGGAAATGCTTACCCTTCCACAGCGCTTTTGGTCCCTATGCTTTTGAAATATATTGATACGTTTTGCTTATAATTTCAATGAAATATTTGTTTTTCTCAAATACATGTATATAGCGTCAATCAGAAGCAATCGAGTGAATCGCTGATATTTGAATTTTAGATATTCACAGTTAACCAATGTTAAGGCGAATATTCTACCGGTCAACAATTAGGTGAATGATTTTGCTTAGACAATACACATCTACTAATCTGTTAATATATGAAAGATGATTTTTAAGCCTTTTTAACAAAAGACACAAGGCGTGTGTGTGCTAATAATTCATCTACCGTTGACGTTTTAGAACATCTCAATTCAGTTAATATGGTAGGGTTCAAGTTGCTTTTATATTAATTTTTCAGTAGTGCTTTTTACTATCGTTTGTCATTTTGTTAGTTAGTTTCCGTTTAATCACGATGCTGTCAGTTTCTACTGATACTTGATTACGACGTGTAATCGGATGCAAATACGAGTCGAAAGAATCTAATTGAATATCTGTGTCCATGTACATGTATGCACATGTCTACTATTACTGATTTAGTCTCATCACCGAGTTTGTATTATACTAGATAAGCTCGATGTGTTCACTCTTCCATATAGATAATAACCTCTCCTCAATGATGGTTTGGTTTGTGTTGTCCAGCTCTTCGTTTTCTTTGTAGTTTTTTTTTAAATTGATAGTGTGCTTGTCGACTTACAATTTTAACAATGCTATTTTCAGATAACTCCAGATATCATCGTTTTTAATGACTTTTTTTATATACAAATGTATTCCACCTTTTTTTTCCTTTAAATTGATCGTCTTTTTTATATATTCGACCTTTTTTTTTAAATATCGTGATTATTTATCATATTGTATTTTTTTTAAATTCGACAAAAACAACATCGTACATTGCAATGTCAGACATTATTGCGAAGATTTTATCAATGCGAATACTCAGACTAAGTGACTGTTGGAAAAAGAAAAACTGGCATTCTGATGACACAGACATTTGTTTGCAGGTTATCACGATGGTTATCTAGCATTTTCGTAAAAAATCACATAAATAGATGCACGCAATAAGGTCTGAATTTAATGGTATGCCTCCCGCAATAAAATCTTACGTTTAAAAAAAATGCTTATTATTAAATCAAATGGCAACAGTATCCTTAACATCGAGTTTAGTACAATCAAAATGAGGTCGCCAAACGAATGTTTAATTGATATGTTTAATATTAGTACTGTGATCCAATTATTATCAATATATTATTTATACTAATATGGTAAAAACATCAAACACGGAAAGCATGCACTGCACAGCTCAAATATCGGCTAATAAGCAATGCTAATATGTATACCCATGCAATATTGAACAATAACGACTTTTATAACGCTGTTAATATTTCAATAATGTTCTGCGATGTTAAATCAATTTTGTGTTCTTGATAACGATTTTGTAGAAACATATTGTTTTGTAATAAAGCTGATAAGATAAAATAATATGGTCCTTCAGCTCTAAAATATAAATGAAAGTTTATTTGGTTGGAATTATATCTTGCGAAAAAATAGCGGCAAATTAATTGAAGCTTAGGTTTAATAAATGGAACATTAATTTGTGAACGTTCTTGGAAATTAAGCATCGATTAAAGATGAACGAGTTTATATCATATCATGAAGGTTATACAGTACGTTTAAAGGATACCATAGTTAGATAATACAGTACTCTTAAGTGCAATTTGTTTATGTTAAAATCGTCTTTTTCTCAAACTTTTTTTCAAATCATTTATCAACCACTTTTTAATTTTTATCCCAATGCATAACGTTTTCCTTTTAATGAAGCAAGAATACATACGTAATTATGTGTTTAATATGCGTTTGGTTATATTATATATTTTTTTACAGATTTGAAATGCAAGGACGTATAAAAATCAAATCAATTGACGAGCGATATAAGTTATAATAAGACAGACATAATAGAATCATACAAATAAACGCAACAGTAGTATACCGCTGTTCAAAACTCGTAAATCTATGGACAAAAAACAAAATTGGGGTAACAAACTAAAACCGAGGGAAACGCATTAAATATAAGAGGAGAACAACGACACAACATAAATGTAACACACACAGAAACGGACTAAGCATAAGACAAAATCCGATGAGAATAACAAATATAACATCAAAACCAAATACATGAATTTGGGATAGAAAAGTACCGTGACACGTCTTATAGTAATGTGAATTCACACTCAAATATAAGAGAAAACAAACGACCCAACGGAAACACACCGTTAAAATAATTATCAACTCTGCATTATCAATTGACACATGAGTAGCCAATAATCTTTAAAACTATAAAGTCACACTGTAATCAAATAAAAACAGTCTTCTATACTTAACGCTCATAATGGAGTACCATGCAACTGTGTGTACTAGATGGAATTTAAATATGTCATATCATATCACTTTGAAACGACGAATAACGTTAAAAAAACAATGAGCACCTACCATTACTATTCATTGAAAAATACTTGTACGATGTAAATATGTCATTAATATATTGTTATGTACTATTATACTATTTATTTATGTAATTGTTTGCAGTTACATTCAAGAGTTTTTTTCGTGTTCTTTTAATCTTTGTTTTGCGAATTGTATAATACAAATAACTCAAACAAAAATCAAACAAAAGGACAATATAAAAAGTAAAAAAGGTAAACAAAAAGCGTTTGATTATCAAAAGTCTAAGAGCTAAATCATATTTTATATTGTAGAAATATGATAACATACATGTATTACTACTTTCATATTCAATTGTTACCGACGATTTTTTTTCTTTGTCAATTTTTGACACGATTTCTAAAAATAAACGTGTTTAACTAAAATCAAAATGAAATTGCTTTGATTGAAGTCGTATAGTATCCACAGTATATTGCTTATATTTATATCATCTTTCATGTTTTTGTTTTTGTTAATATATGATTTAGAATGTTATAATGAAGTTTATTCCTCATCTAATTGAACAGTTTTTGTACGTGGATGTATTCATTTCGTTTTGTTTTTTGTGTAAATAATACATAAGGTCTCCATCGAGAGCTCAAATACCGAACACGCAATCGAACATAATCAACCATTATGTTCAGAAACAGACATTTAACTCAATAATTATTGACTTGTTATTAATATTTCATCAGTATTGTTTACGATCATTTGAATGTTAGTTGCCTCTATTTTGATGATTTCAGAATAGTACAAGGATATTGATTTAACAATGTTCTAAATTTGTATATTAAAGCAAAATGAAAACTTAAAATCACACAACTTAAATTAAATGGACATTACCATAACTATATTTCAAATAAAGTTTTATTGCATTTTCACAATACTCTTGTATGTTAAGTTAATCACATTTCTTTTTATATATATTACGTCATTGATTACTACAAATTCTTACATGACGTCCTTCAAACGTTTTGAGTTCACACCCGTGGTAAAATATGAATATATTGTAAGGGCTGTTCAGATTGTACTCCCATGTCATATGTGTTGAAACTAAACTGACAATGCCATAGCCAAGATGGAAAATTAAACGCGCGTTAATATAAAAAACATACATGAGGTCAAAATTGTGATCTATGGTTTCATGTTCATGTTAATAGTATAGATATAACACCTGAAATTGATCGAAATCATGCTTATTTAGAGTTCATTAGCTATAAAAAGGTATATACACAGTATTCAGTACGCTTTATTATCCCTGTTTATTAATCATGAAATCATTTTACCTCAACTGGCGCAATGAACCAAGTGATATGTTCTCATCAATTAATGTCCGTAGTCCATCGTACGTGAACTTTAACAACAAATATCTTTTCTTAAAATAAATCGAAATCCAACGTCCACGGCTTTCCTCTTCATCTTCACACACATACTATCTACTGTTTTCCTAGAACACTGGAAGGTTCATGCACGGAACACTATTGAAATTTATTATTTCAACATATGTCCTGCAATTATTTTATCATATCATCAATAATTATGTTTACAAAGAGTTGATACGAAATCATCAAGTTTGTAAAATATATGCTATTTATAAATTATATATGTTTTCATCAATCTGAACTACTTGATCAAATTTAACCAAACTTTACCATTATTCAGGTATCAAGTTTTAGAAATCTGTCAGACGACCCCGCCAGCTAACCAAGATTGTTTGTGCTTTGTTACAAAGCCTTGCTTACAGATATATTTAATACATTTATAATGCAAATACTAATCGCGATACTCGTCCAGTCGTATTATGCATGCTAATTGAAACCTTGCGTTAGGTTATAAATTCACTATATTTGAATGCACTAAATCATTGAGCTTCATTTAATGAATCTCTTCTTGTTTGTTGATTTAAAATGTATACTATCGATTGCTAAAATGATCAAAAACATATGATACTATTCATCATGAACGAGTCATTAAGTTCTGTAAGAACATTGAATACAAATAGTAATATATAAAAGCATGAGTTCATAAATATTTTATTCTATGGTTTTAGAGATAGTATCAGCATTTTACAATGTCAATATAATTCAACAAATACATATTGTGGTGATAACTATAGGAAGCATTCAAAACATATAACTTTTTTTATATTTTTCTACAAAAAAATCAGGCAAATTAAAATTCCACCATACAGTTCGCCGATAGAATTGCTTTACATCAAGTTTTTTTACGCTTTCCAAACACATTGTTTAATATTCTACGATGTTGTTAATTCCTCTTTGTTATTTATTGTTAAACCTGTTTTTACGTATATTTTGTCAATTGTAGAAAAAAACGATGTGCTGTCAATTGGAAAAACTCGTAAAACCAGTACAGACAACTTGACAAGGAGTCATAGATTAAATACATAACAAATGATCGCTACCAAAGAACCCCCGATAAAAAAATCAGTCAATGATATAAAGCTCTTTTAATGACAATGACATAGATTACCTTAGCCGTATTTGGCACAATTTCAGTATCACTATTAGAAATTAGCAACATGATTTGTTTTTTTACTTAAAAGTTAAACACGCTTAACCGAGGACATACACTATTTTATTTTATTTTCTCTAATGACAAACATGTACAATATCAATTGAATAAAACTATACAATATACATACATGATTTTGATTACAACGTTTTTGAAGTATTCGAGATGAACGGGACTTGAACCCAAAACAAAATATTGCCTTACACGTAATAACAACAAATTATAAATCAATGGATTTTAAGTTATAAATTTTCAAATTGACATTGGCCTTAATGAGTCCCTGGTGAGTCTTCACTAAAAACACAACCTGTGTCTGGCCGTACAACGTAAGATAATCCTGCTAACTTTGATTATATTTGAATTAAATTTTCTCGATTTTGCCATGTTTTACACACATTGACAATGTGTTTACCAGTAACATGTCGCAATGTTAGAGCCCTCCACAAATATTTTAGGTTTACCATAATTCCTTTCCACAATATTCAATAGTATAGTCTTTTACATATAATTGTTATTTCTACCCACAGACATAAATTTGACAGGGAAAATATAATTATTATGTCCTTATGTTATTCAAAATGATCTATAAATGTTTTTACAAACAAATACCTTTTATTTATTATTGATTAGTATTGATGGAACCAATATATAACTTACAATTGTTTTTAGCTTATTATTTAAATGCAGAACCAGAAACATATTGCTGTCGCATTTAATGTAACCTTGTCATAGTCTAAACGTATATATTAGTCATCAAAGGAATGGTAAACCAATATCTTAACATTTTTTTTTATTAATAAGTTGATTATGTATACCAGAAAAGTGTACTACAAATTTTCAATTTAACTGTCAGAGCGTTGCATGCGTCAATGGAATATTAAGGAAATAAAGCAATAAAACTTTCTCCAGTAACAAGAAATCATGTATTGATGTTGTTTGATAAAGTACTAATAACAAAACAATTAAATATAATCCTAAGTCACAAAATACAGAAAACACCTAAGTTTATTCTGAACCAGTCGAAAAAAACAACAACAAATAAAAACAAAAAAACATCTCAAGAATTAGAAAACTCCTTAAGGGGTCATCTCACAAGTTTGGTATTGCAGACTTATTTGTATATCTTACTTTGCTGAACATTATTGCTATTAACAGTTTAGCTCTCTCTAATAATATTCAAGATAATAACCAAAAACTGCAAAATTTCCGTAAAAATTACAAATTAAGGGGAAGAAACCCAACAAGGGGTTGTCCGTTTGTCAGTAGTGTTACTAGTTATCAAAGGTACCAACAAAAACATGTAATACGTCAGACGTGCGTTTCGTCTACAGAAGATTCATCAGTTACACTCAGATTAAAATAGATTGAAAGACAAACAAGTACAAAGTTGAAGAGCATTTTAGGAATCCAAATTCCAAATATTCGTGTCAAATATGGCTAAGGTAAGTTATGGCTGGAGTAAGAAAATCCTTAGTAAAGACATAAGACCTCATGCTTTTTATAACTGTCATTGATCCCTGCAGTCATCTCAAGAACTTTGAGATCAGTCATGCATTTGATTATGTCTAGGTAAACAACTGCTACAGTCTTGAAAGAAAATGTAACAAATCTATCGCAATGTTCCGTGAAATTTTGAACCCATTTTTTTATATATACATCTCGAACGTAACATTTGACATTGTCCTTATTTCAAACCTCGAATAGTATGAAGTTGTTCATGTTTCGTTGATCGTCGAATTTCACACATTTGTGTTTGGTTCTAGATCACTGTTTATGCCATGTACTGTACTAGATATTGACGATAATACAGGTAAGTGTTTAATATCACTCTTTATGAGTTTCGGTTTAACAATTTCCCTGTTAAAGCAAATATGAAGTAAATAGTATGTCCTTTATTTTTAATTTGAGTAAAACACTCATCTACAAAATAAGTTTGTCAAATAAATATAACATTAAAGCCATTCAACGGATATCGCCATGTGCAACAGAATGTGGTTACTCTTCTAGGGCACCTAAAATGATGCCTAGGTTGTGATGGGGTAACGGGTTAGTTTTTATATGTTATGGTATGTATTCTGTTGATTGTCTTTTTGTCTTTCTCTATATTTAGCCAAAGCATTGTCAGTTTATATACGATTCATGAGAGTGATTGTCTTTTGGTATCGTTCACCTCTGTTGTATATTGACTTGAACGCTGAAAACACAGCTTTATATTTGTCCTTGATATCATATGTACTTGGCTTTATAACTATCTTGATCTGTAGACGAAACATGGGTCTGGCGTATTAAATTATATTCATGTTTCAGGAAAAGAAATCCCATTAGATTAATATTCCTTTACGTAAATGAACATTTAAAAACACAATGCAAATTATTTAGATACTTGATCTGTGTTTGTCTTTTATTGATTATCAATATTTTATCATATATGAAATGTAATTCCACTGCTCGAAACTGATGAATTAAAAATGATAATGATGCTTAATATGCATGGTTCGATAATTTTACATCATGGAACCTTTAAATGAAAAAAGTGATTCAGATAAATTGAAATTTCGCTTAATGATGATATTTTATTCATTGTATGTCGACTATCATACATCAGAAATAATATCTCGTTTAACGTAAAGCGTAGACTCAAAACACAAAGCAGTCGTTCATTCATTCATTATTTATTTTATATACGGAATGCCTCGGTGAACATTTAAGAAAAACACAATTCTAAAATCCCTGTTGTTTCGGAAAATGCTATAAACAAGTCTACACCAGGGAGATGTATACAACAAAATGAGAACGCTTTTCAGGAAAACGATGACAGTGTAAAATTCAAAAAAACTGTTAATAGTATATACCATTATTACGGTCTTGCATTACATATCTTGGACAAAGGAAAACATTTTCTCAAATTTGACTTCGGATTATTGAAAAAGTTTGCTTTCAAGTCCGGAGACAAATGGTATTTCTTTGAACAATTACGTTATAACTCAAATTTGACCGTTCTATCCACAAAAAAAAAGATTTTACCAAAATCAGTGATGACCCAACAGTTCATAATTTTATGACACATATTAAGCCAGACTTCCTGAAATGAAAATCAATGTATTTTAAAGTAATATGATCATGTCAGCATAGTTTAAATCATGTATAGGAAATGAACCTCAGTTTACAAGTTAATGGATGGGTAATGAGACAGATTAGCGAAGCATTTGATACCACTTGTTAACCAGCGGTAATAGTTAGTAATGTGGAATTCAATTTGTAAATACAAGGTCATTGTAAAAAAAAAGTGCGTGTATTTAGATGATGACTCTTTATAATTGATATGAAACCAAACCAATCATTATAATTGGTAAACAATATATCTTAATTTACATAAGAAACCAGGAATCAGGGCTACTAAATTCCTTTATTTAATGAGAAGACTTACATAAGGGTATCTGATTTATGAAGATAATTATTATGAAGCTGATTTATTAGTAAATACAACCGCTCTAAATAGTCTTTCAGTACAATGAACAATTTTGAAATTGATTATATCATCATTTTTTTTTAAATGGTTTGTAGAAACATGAACAAGCAATTTGGATACATAGACAATAACTGTTTAGTGTCTTTCAATATCAGCTGTATTTGTACGAGGCTAGGAAACAAGGTGTATGCGAGCTTTTAGCGAGCTACTACACCTGTTTCGAGCCGAGTACAAATACAGCTGATATTTAAAGACACTAAATAGTTATTGTCTTTATCCTGCAATTAATTCCGTATATAGTTTTTGTTTTGAAAGACACAAAAACTAACCTATTTAGCATTTATTTCGATTTGTAACCCCTTAGAGGCCCGCGTAGTAATATCAAAATCACACATTACGCTGAAGACGGGTTCGCAAAAAATGAATCTCGAATGATCAACAATAATACATCGCTAAAGGTATATAATTATCTATTTTAACATAACAACTAATTTCAACAGTAAAAACAAATAACAAAGCATTATCAAATTTGAAACAGAGGTGTACGAATTGTCCTACGCTTCAGACTTGACATTCACCAAACATGCATGCTGAAATTGACATGGTTGATTTTATAACACAATCATACACATTCAAGTTTTGAAATCGACAATTGTCAACGTCATTGGCATGCAACGGGAATACACATTCTGAGGTCACACAGGTTCAAACAATCCTCAGTCCGGCAGTGGGCGGAGCTTTAAAGCGATATCTGTATAGTATACAGATACAGCTTAGCGATATCTGTAGGGCTGTATCTGTATAGTAGGACACCCAATTGCAGGATAAATGCAAACACACACCAGTACTGTATATTTTAATATAAACAATATACTTAATCAGTTAAATATCTCGTACATTATGAACAAATGATGTTTGATTGACATAGACTGAACATTATTATGGTTTGCAAATTCAGGACGACAACTTGAAAAAAAGTCTCAACCGGGATGGAAAGATGGAATTGATCACTTTAATAGGAGGAATACAATATTTTCATCAACACCTAAGTTCTATCCTGAATATCCCACTACACCACTTTCAAAAAGTAACTAGAACATTGTATTGTACAGATCATTTTCGTTTAATACGAGGTGGCTCCTTTTTAAAGTTAAATGGCATTTACTGCTGCTAATTAAAAGTAAACAAACGGCGTTTGGAATATTATTAAGGAGAAAACAAAATGGTGGGATATAAGAGAAATAAATCGGTTAGATTAACATGTCTTCCTGTCGTTTTCCTATTAACTAACGCATTATCAATCCAGCTAAGCGTGTTTCTCTGACAAAAAATGGTTTAAAATACGTGGATAATGATTTTGACGTGTTTTGTAATTAAAGAGACAAATAAAGTCATTACCCGATAACAGAATGTGGAAATAGCCGTATGAGCCTCGCAAAATAAAAAAAAGGTGTGTTATCTGGTTTTTAACATATAACAGTTAATAAATGTGTTATCATAATATATATGAAAAATCAGAATAACCCGGAATGATTTAATATCGAAGACATTTTATTTTTTTATAATAATTCATGATATGCCTTACTGAATAGGAATAATTAGCATATATTGAAGAGAAAATAACTTTCAAGTCGTTCATAACAAAATTATCTACAGTATTCAATGAAAAAAAACAGTTTTATCATTTTATTGAAAGGCATACATTCTCGCATTTGATAAATATATATTTCTAAATGGTTTCAACTATGAATTATTTTCCTGTTCCATGAATTATTTCCTGTGTTCTGTGTCCAAAAAAACACCTCATGAGTTCCGGAAGAGTAACAAGATTCATAGGTTTTGTTTTTATATTAAAGTGTCCTCCTCATTCACGGAAGTTGTGGTAGTTTCATTGGTAATTGAGGCTGTATTTGCTAATCTATTAATTTCGACCGTTTGCTTACGTTTCTCCCTAATAAGTCTATATATATTATGAATTTCTTGTCGAAACGAACGTGATAATAACACACATACAAAAAATACATTAACTAAGTTAATGCGTTGCATATGATCAAATATCACCAATGTATTGTACATGTCAGCCGTCATTCGTAGCCCTGACGATATCATTACAATATTGTGCAGTGTAACTGGTAAAACTAAAGCAAAATACAGCATTGATATTGCTACGACAGTATTGGTATATTCTGTTGAACCGTTAT